>NW_027507784.1:290932824-292132824 GCF_037356315.1 Lithobates pipiens | reverse complement strand
TTTTGCTCTGGTGGTTAGATGCCCCTGATAGCATAAAGACTGATGTATGGCCCATAGACCTCCACTGGACCTGAGGACTTTTGAGGAACCGTCCAATACTGGTGCTCTGAAATCAGCGGATCTGGTGCTTTTCCTGTCCTCGAGACAGAGCATTTAACCCTTTTGATGTGGCGTAGTCCCACAGTAAGGGAGGATTTTTACTTTTCCTGGTCTTGGTCTTTAAAATCACAGACCTTTTTGGAAGTTGGGTCTCCCCAGCTCACTTGGCATTCACAAACAGTAACAGGAAATGATAAGAGCATCTACTATTCAATATTTGTCTTTATACTCTACCTCCTATATCTGCTCAAGGATTAGATGAGAAGCAGTGGGCCAGCTGGAGCTGTTCTCAAAATTCCACTGAATTCATAAGAGGAGTTGAAAATCAGGTCGGCTTTCCTCAAAGCCCTTTCTTCCTGCAAGAGTCAGCACTTCTCCTATACTCACTTACACAAGTCAATAGAAGACTTTGATGCAAGGAGGCTGATTCTGCCTTCATCTGTATATTTTGCAGCTGCTGTACTTTAGCACTTGATAGCAGGAGAGCCTGCTGATTTCAGAAATACGGCTTGATGATAAAGGAGTATGTGCTTTCTATTCTGTATCATGATTAAAAAAGAATGGAAACTTTCTTGAACAGAAACTACTTTTAATTAAACCCTCACCTTGTAAAACAACCCATTCAGTATAAAATAGAAATGAAATGAAAGGCAAAACATTTGTGTATATACAGTAGATAAAAAAAATTATAAATACACCCCCCCCCCCCCTTTTATAAGTGATAACATTCTCTTTGTTCTCAGTTGCATGAGTAGTTCAGAGAGCTAGGAGAAACAGCAGCACACTGGTCTTTCCAGTGAATAGCTCTGTGGTGGGTGGTGGGGGTGGGGGTATCGTTGTGGTTGTGTTAGGACATGTCTATTAATTGGAGGAGAGAAAGCTGAGCTGCCAGCACAGCCAGGAAACTAACCAAACTGTGACCTCATGCTTAGTGTGGTCAGTTTTTAATAGAAAAACAGAGGGACTGATAGGAACACCAGGTATTTCACACAAAGGAAGCAATACAAAGACAACATGCTACTGTTTCATACAAGCACATAGTACAACATATACAGGATTATGAATTGTTGGGTGTATATATTCTTTAACCACTTCAACCTCGAAAGAATTTGCCCCATTCCTGACCTGGCCATTTTTTCCGATACGGCACTGCATCGATTTAACTGACAATTGCGCGGTCGAGCGGCGTTGTACCCAAACAAAATTGATGTATTTTTTTCCGCACAAATAGAGCTTTCTTTTGGTGGTATTTGATCACCTCTGTGGTTTTTATGTTTTGCACTATAAACAAAAAAAAAGAGCGACAATTTGGAAAAAAACACAATATTTTGTACTTTTTGCTATAATAAATATCCCAAATAAAAAAAAAAAAATAATGTCTTCATCAGTTTAGGCCAATATGTATTCTACATATTTATGGTAAACAAAATCGCAAGAACCGTATATTGATTGGTTTGCGCAAAAGTTATAGTGTCTACAAAATAAGGGAGAGATTTATGGTATTTTTAATATTTTTTAAAATTTTACTAATAATGGAGGTGATCAGCCATTTTTATTGTGACAGTGACATTGCAGTGGACAGATCGGACACTTTTGACACTTTTTTGGGACCAGTGACATTTATACAGCAATCAGAGCTAAAAATAGCCACTGATGTATAAAGGTCGTTGACAGGGAAGGGGTTAACACTAAGGGGCGATCAAGGGGTTAACTGTGTTCCCTAGGTGTGTTCAAACTGTGGGGGGATGGTACTGACTAGGGGAGGAGACCGATCGTTGTTCCTACTTAGTATGAGCACACGATCTGTCTCCTCTCCCCTGAGAGAACCGTGATCTGTGTGTTTACACACACATATCCCAGTTCTTGCTCTGTCACGAGTGACCGCGGGTGCCGGCATGCATAGGCTACAGGGACACGCTATGCACGAGCCTGCTAAAGCATGTTAAAGAGCCGACATACAGCTACGATGGCCCGCACAGGGGAGCCAAACTGCCACAGTATAACGGCTGGTCGGGAAGAGGTTAAAGTTGACCTCCAGGCAGGAAGCTAACTACACAGATGAAATGTACAATATATACAGTATGGGAGCTGGATTACCTGCCAAAGGATTCAAATTTTAATTCATCAAGTCTATAGATTTACTCTACTCTGCTAACCAGCATTGCCTGGTCCTGATTTTTCTAGGTTGCAGGTAAGTATCACTTACCGATCTTGTCTTTCCCCTAGCCTTTAATTGCTTAGAGAAGAGATGCAACATAACTGACTTCTTCCTTGTGCTGCTTCTTCCTTTATCCAGCCCTGTTGTACAGTGGATCGTAAG
The DNA here is from genome assembly GCF_037356315.1 of Lithobates pipiens. NCBI lineage: Eukaryota > Metazoa > Chordata > Amphibia > Anura > Ranidae > Lithobates > Lithobates pipiens. Next base: position 292,130,405 of record NW_027507784.1, on the reverse strand, counting down.
AGGCTGATACCAGGTGAAATTTAGAAACCAAACTTACATTGTTTGCATTAAACACATTACATACAGTATCTCACAAAAGTGAGTACACACCTCACATTTTTGTACATATTTTACTATCACTTTTGATGTGACAACACTGAAGAAATGACACTTTGCTACAATGTAAAGTAGTGAGTGTACAGCTTGTATAACAGTGTAAATTTACTGTTCCCTCAAAATAACTCAACATACAGCCATTAATGTCAAAACCGCTGACAACAAAAGTGAGTACACCCCTAAGTGAAAATGTCCAAATTGGGCCCGATTAGCCATTTTCCCTCCTCGGTGTCATGCGACTCGTTAGTGTTACAACGTCTCAGGTGTGAATGTGGAGCAGGTGTGTTAAATTGTGTTTATTGGTGTTAGCGCTCTAACTCTTATTACTCACTGGAAGTTCAACATGGCACCTCATGGCAAAGATCTCTCTGAGGATCTGAAAAAAAAGAATTGTTTCTCTACATCAAGATGGCCCAGGCTATAAAAAGACCCTGAAACTGAACTGCAGCATGGTGGCCAAGACCATACAGCGGTTTAACAGGTTCCACTCAGAACAGGCTTCGCCATGGTCGACCAAAGAAGTTGAATGCACATGCTCAGCCTCATATCCAGAGGTTGTCTTTGGGAAATAGAGGTATGAGTGCTGCCAACATTGCTGCAGAGGTTGAAGGGCTGGGGGGTCAGCCTGTCAGTGCTCAGACCACACTGCATCAAATTCGTCTGCATGGCAGTCGTCCCAGAAGGAAGCCGTTTCTAAAGATGATGCACAAGAAAGCCCGTAAACAGTTTGCTGAAGACAAGCAGACTAAGGACGTGAATTATTGGAACCATGCCCTGTCGAAAGACAAGTGTGTCTTGCCTACAGTCAAGCATGGTGGTGAGAGTGTCATGGTCTGGGTCTGCATGAGTGCTTCCAGCACTGGGGAGCTACAGTTCATTGAGGGAACCGTGAATGCCAACATGTACTGTGACATACTGAAGTAGAGCACGATCCCCTCCCTTCGGAGACTGGTCCGCATGTCTCCAGACCTAAACCCTATTGAGCATCTGTGGGGCATCCTCAAATGGAATGTGGAGGAGCGCAAGGTCTCTAACATCCACCAGCTCTGTGATGTCGTCATTGGAGGAGTGGAAGAGGACTCCAGTGGCAACCTGTGAAGCTCTGGTGAGCTCCATGCCCAAGAGGGTTAAGGCAGTGCTGGAAAATAATGGTGGTCACACAAAATATTGACACTTGTTGCCAGCAGTTTAGACATTAATGGCGTGTGTTGAGTTATTTTGAGGGGACAGCACATTTACACTGTTATACAAGCTGTACACTCACTACTTTACATTGTAGCAAAGTGTAATTTCTTTAGTGTTGTCACATGAAAAGATATAATAAAATATTTACAAAAAATATGAGGGGTTTACTTACTTTTGTGAGGTACTGTACACTCACCATACACTTTATTACGTACACCTTGTTAGTACCGGGTTGGACCCTCTTTTGCCTTCAGAACTGCATTAATTCTTCATGTCATAGATTCAACGAGATTATGGTCCATACTGACATGATAGCATCACGCAGTTGCTGCATATTTGTTGGCTGCACATCTATGATGAGAACCTCCCATTCCACCACATCCCAAAGGTGCTTCTATTAGATTGATATCTGGTGACTGTGGAAGCCATTGGAGTACAGTGACCTCATTGTCATGTTCAAGAAACCAGTGGTGAGATGGTTTGAGCTTTTTGACATGGTGTATTATCCTGCTGGAAGTAGCCATCAGAAGATGCTTACACTGTAATCATAAAGAGATTGACATGGTCAGCACCAATACTCAGGTAGGCCATGGTGTTTAAAAAATGCTCAATTGGTACTAAGGGGCCCAAAGTGTGCCAAGAAAATATCCCCCACACCATTAGACCATTGCACCTGAACCGTTGATACAAGGCAGGATGGATCCATGCTTTCATGTTGTTTACACCAAATTCTGTCCCTACCACCTGAATGTCGCAGCTGAAATCGAGACTCATCAGACCAGGGAACGTTTTTTCAATCTTCTATTGTCCAATTTTGGTAAACCTTTGTGATTTGTAGCTTCGGTTTCCTGTTCTTAGCTGACAGGAGTAGCACCCGATGTGATCTTCTGCAGTTGTATCTCATCTGCTTAAAGGTTCAAAGTGTTGTGCATTTACCAATGGTATTCTGCATACCTTGGTTGCAATGAGTGGTTGCTTGAGTTACTGTTGCCTTTCTATCATATCAAACCAGTCTGCCCATTCTCCTCTGACCTCTGACATCAACAAGGCATTTTCATCCACACAACTCCCGCTCACTGGATATTTTCTCTTTTTCGGTCCGTTCTATGTTAACCCTGGAGACAGTGGTGCATGAAAATCCCAGTAGATCATCAGTTATTGAAATATTCACACCAGCCCGTCTGGTACCGACACATTCAAAGTCACTTAAATCCCCTTTCTTCCCTATTCTGATGCTCGGTTTGAACTGTAGCAAGTCATTCTCACCACGTCCAGATGCCTAAATATATTGAGTAGCTGCTATGTGATTGGCTGATTCTGTTACCAAGCAATTGAACAGGTATACCTCATAAAGTGGCCGGTATGTACATTGATGTATTAATGAATGCAGGTTTGTATTCTTTTTTTTTTTGACTAGAGTTCAGCTTTAAAATATACAATATCTTATTTTTTCTTGAATCCATATTATATTAAATATTCCACATGAAATTTCATTTTTAAAACACGTGACCAGCATCTGGCTGTAAGCAAAAGCATCAGCCTCCTGGAGGCTCAGACTACACCTGCTGTTTCCAAATAGCCCTGAGTAGCAGTTAGTAGCAGTTAGTTCAGATTACACTTAACACATTGACATACAGGATGGTCACATTGCCATCCCACATACTTATCTCTGTGGTAAGTGTAAAGTATATTGATTTCAGTAAAGATGATTCCAGCACTGCAAGTAAAATGTCTTCTTATTTAGTGTTATTATTTAAAGTGGACCTTTGTGTCCACAAGGTATTGGTACATTTCCTACATGTTTGCCTGAGAAAGCAGCAAAAGAAGATATTTAGCCTTTTACTATGATTCACAGAATATGAAAATACACACATTGTTTGCTCTTTTCTAATAGGAGCACAACATAATAGAGGATGTGTGGGTTCCATCGGCAGGCTTTACAGTGAAGATTTTGGAGAATTATAGGTAAGTATAACCTATTATAGTTGTACTATTGCAGAGGTCTACATGTCCTTTGAATCACATGGACCTGTTTGACTTACAATTATGCACACAGTTGCTGGGCTTTCATTTTAGCCCTTGTAAACACGGTTGGACATTCCGACAACAAAATCCGTCGGATTTTGTCCGACGGATTTTGTCCGAAACTTGTGTTGCATACACACGGTCGGACAAAGTTGTCGGAAAATCCAATCGTACGTAACGTGATGACGTTATTTCATTAGGACGGGACTACGTTCAGGCTAGTAGCCAATAGCTTTGGTCTAGGAATTTGATCTGAGCATGAGCAACACTTTGTCCGATCGGAATTCTCTACACACAATCGGACAAAGTCCGATCGGATCATGTTGTGGGAAAGTTTTATAGTCAAGCTCTAAAACTTTGTCCGTCGGATATTCTGACGGAAACAGTCCGATGGAGCCCACACACAGTCGGATTATCCAACAACACGGTCCGATCGGACATTTTCGTCGGAATGTCCAACCATGTGTACAAGGGCTTAGGGGTAAGCAAGTGGGAGTGACTTAAAAATAGCAGGGGATCCTTGCTGGAGGAGATACGGTAGACATGCAAATACAGAACATACAGCCAAAATATCTGGAGCAGGAATTGTGGTCACACATGGAGCAGAGGAGCCTAATTGTCTGGTGAAAAAGGATTTGGAGGGTGGAAAGCAGCATCGTCTGTGGCCTGACATGGTGCTGCTCATGCATGGTCTACAGAAACCTTCTCAAGAAGAAGTCAACAGTGAAATGAAATACCTACAGATCAGATATAAGGAAAAGATTTGTAAAAACATCTGCAAGTATACACAAATGAAGGCTTTATGGACTTTTCTAGGAGATAACTAGGATTACAATTTACATATGCAATGGAGCATAGCCTGATCGGGAGCATTTTGAAGAAGATGCTGGGTTCATTTCTAGCACTGGCAGTGGAGTTGATAAACCATGCTTGGATAGAATCTTTAGGTGTTGTTTTACAATGTCAGGGTTTCTCAACAAGGATTTCATGGAACCCTAGGGTTCCTCCAGAGGTTTCTAGGGGTTCCGTAAGCAATGAGCAATTTCTGCCTGTCAGATAAGTTCCCACTGATACCACTTTTTAGCTATCCATAAGGAGATAATTTGTCCCTATGTTCACAAGTTTAAGGAGCATTCTTCCCAATGACCATTACACTAATGTATCATAAGTTGTAGATATAGTCATTTTTAGCATGGGTTCCCTGAGACTGGAAAGTTATTTCAATGGTTCCTCTGTGTTAAAAGGGTTAGGAAAGGCTTGTGTAGATTATGAAATCTGTTAGAAATTATGTATATTGCCCTACAAAATAGACAGCCAGTGCACAGTCCACATGGGATTTGCTGCTTAACTGCAGACAGGAAACAGGAACTTTATTATAGCGAAAAAACATAGTTTACCCAAAGATGCAGCCACAAACTGATAAACACTACCATCTACTGGCTGAAGAATATATCTTTAGTTGTTGTACAAAAATAAACAATGTATTCCAACAAAATCCTTGTTGTCCAAGTATAGGTGGAGTAAAGAGGACCTCACGCTGAAGCTATTGGTCTGTGACCCACTCTGGTATTGGTCTGAGACAAATTTTCTCTCTTCTTTTGAGATTTTCTATATCATTTATCTTGTATTCATCATCCTCTGTTTTGTTATAGCTCCGGAGAATGCCCTGATGTGCTTATATCTAGAGTAACTCCCATGTTATCAAATTTTGCCTACAAGTAATTTGTATGCTTTTCAGCTTCATAGACTTGGCAGGCTAGTTGCTCCCCTGTCTAAAAGTATATCTAAAGCTGGAAATCCCCTCTTAGACATTTGTTACTGAAAGAAATGTTCCCTTTGGAAGAGTACATCTCTATTCTTTTTCTGGTGACAACTCACATTGTGTTTCAGTGATGATGGTCACCAGTACAAACAGAGATCATAGGGGCACAGATAGCTAATAAAAACCTGACAGAAATGATACACCTTTATTATTATTAAGTGCTTTCAAGACGATGTTGATTCTTGTTTACCACATGGATAGTGTTCCTGCAGAATGAGCTGGGTCTTCAGTCTTCAAAACAACATGTTCATACTTTCTGTGATTGTATCCCATCACCTTATTGCTGTTCCTCCTTTTCTCTCTCCTTCATTTTTTTCCTGCCAGGTATAGCTATCTTTTCTAGTGAGTTGGCTCTTCTCAAAAAAAGGATAAAATAAGGCTGCTTCAATCTAGTTTTCTGAGCTTCTAGTAAAAGGTTGGGCTCCAAAATGTGTTTGTCTTTCCGTCCATTAATTCTTTCCTGCTTTCTTAAAAATGGGCTTTAGTTTCACATCTATTCTAATGCAGTTCTGATCTAAACAAGCTTTTGCTCTGCTTGACCAGTGTAGCCCAGATGTTCCCAAACTTCTTTATACTGCCCAACCATTATTTGAATTAACGAGCCCCACTCCTGAATTTGGAGTATAAATGGCCATAGCAGCCTGTTTATTAACAAAATATTAATATTTCAAAACTGTTATCATATAAACATCTGTAAACGACACCTATCAATCATTCAGTCTGTTGGTTTTTGATGGCACCCCGAACTTAACACATATTCCTCCACTACGCTGCGGGATCTTTCTCCATGATAGGCCTCCAGCCGTACCACACCAGCTCAGAGACTACCCCCTTCCCTCAGTGCAACCATTACCATATTCCAGCTTACCATTCTAACTGGAATACACCAGAGGGGCACATACTACTGATGGTCCCCAACACTTCCATCTTGTATGTTTTCTGACACCATCAAAGACCAAAACACCACCACAGGCTGCAAGGATACCCTTAAGGGCCCTTCCATACCCACAGGGCCCGCGGAATCCCATCCTGTAGACTAAGCGTCCATTAGCCCTTGTACACATTGTCGGACATTCCGACCACAAAATCCGTCTGATTTTTTCCAATGGATTTTGTCCGAAACTAATGTTGCATACACACGGTCGGACAAAGTTGTCGGAAAATCAGATCGTTCAGAACGTGGTGACGTTCGTTCGTTACGACGGGACTAGTAGCCAATAGCTTTGGTCTCGTAATTTGATCTGAGCATGCGTGGCACTTTGTCCGATTGGAATTCTCTACAAAGGATCGGACAAAGTCCGATTGGATCATGTTGTCGGAAAACTTTATATCCAGCTCTCAAACTTTGTTGGTCGGACATTCCGACGGAAAAAGTCTGATGGAGCCCTCTGACTGTCGGATTATCCGACAACACGGTCCGATCGGACATTTTCCGTCAGAATGTCCGACCATGTGTACAAGGGCTAAATCAATCCCCACTGCGGACAGGTGAACCCCATCTCCTCAGAGGTACAGGCCGCTATTAGATTCCAACTCCATGTGATGGAAGACCATGCCCCCATTCCAAGTAATAAATCATAAACCACCTTGTTCACCTTTATGCGAGCCTTATTGAGCCTTGCCACTGACCGTGCCAGGCGCCAAGTTTTCAAGGCAACAATGTCAGACCACAACACTAGCATGTCAGGAAAGGCCATGTGGAGCCTCAAGAATCAGACTTGACATCCATAATTAGCTCTCGAATAGACTGAACCCCCAAATCGTGCCCGCCAACATGAAGTACTAAAATGTCAGGTGGCCAGTCTGGACGTGCAAAACAATGCACCTCTACACGACCCTACTCCACATTATCCCAGGTATCCCCAACCAGCGAATACACGCCTCCCTCCTAGAAATACCAAGCTGTCTGCCATCTGGCCTGCTCGCCTGGCCCCCTAAAAAACATATGAATGGCCCATAATCCAGACGAGGCATATGTGCACTCCATCTGAAAGAAAAGAACGAACAAATACCACGGGACAGCACCAATACAAAACACTGAACACTCACCACAAATGAAAAAAAAAACACATAATAACATACACTCCACTACTATCCTTCCCTCTCCTTCAACAGCTAATTCACCAACAACTGCAGGCGAATGTAGGAATTCCCATCTATCAATCCGTTTTATGGCTGCCTTGTCCAACCCACACCGGGCGGCCTCCATGGCTGCCCCAATGCGGAAGGAATGCGAGGTGTATTGTGTGTGATCAAAACCCGCTGCCCTAAGACTTTTTCAGAAAACTGACACATACTGAAATTTAGATAGAGATCCATCCCCATGTAAGAAGAACGGCCCCTCCCTGACTGGGCAAACTGCAAAGAACTCCCTTACTGCCCCTACCGGGCAAACCGGAGAACCGGCAGTGGAAACAGCTGAACACGCACTCCCTTACCCCCCTGGTCCATCTTTGACCTGAGCAACAATAACAGAACCCTGGATAACAGAACCCCAGACGCCCCAGAAGATGCGCGTTTGTGACAAAACGTCAGGTTGAGTGAGGGACGAGTGACATAGTGGAGTGGACGGAGGAGTGGCCATCCTTTGTCGGTAGGAAGTGCGGGACGCTTTCCTTATGCTTATATCGTATTTATTACATGTGAGTTTTAAATACAGCTTTCATAGAATAAAGTTACCTTTCTGTCGGATGTCTGCACAATGAAAGTGTTTCTTCTATCTTTTATATGTAGCCGCCGTGCTATACCATTGGAGCATACTCTCTAGCTAAAGGTTTTGCCAAAATTGGGGTGATTGCATCTGGTGGGTTAGTGGAAGAAAGGCTTCTTGCAGACACTTAGTGGACTGTTTGAAGTCCAGGAGAAAACATGGCTTTGATCAACTTGAAATCTGTTCAATGTGTATATCCCATGCACTGGCGGTAAGTCAGTCACTGAGTCAGTTTATTCGGGAGTTGGTGACGGCTCTTTCCTCAGCATATTGAATACCTTTGATGGACTTTATTTAATTTACATCAAACTCCACATTTTTTGATGAACTTTCTGTTTATTATCATATTTTCTTAAGTGCTACACCCTATATCCCCTATTTTTATTATTGTACCCAGCAATATTGTGTTAGCAGCTATTTGTTATTTTGCTCTTATTTCTAGTGCAACAAATTTTCTTCCTATAATAACAGAACCCTGTCATCACTACAAATCACGTCCTGTGACATAAACCCACCCACACCTCTGAGCCCGTGGAGACACCTGACTCTCTGCTGCTGACCCCGATGCTTGGTCCTGGAGCAGGGAGGACACCTAGCTGTGAAGCCACTCCGATCCCCTGGTCGCAGCAGCCACCCTCAGCTTGGCCAGGATGAGGTCAATGTCGACCATGGCGAGGAATGTCAGCAGCGTGGAAACTGCTTCTTCCTTTCTGCTACAGCCTCTGCTGCCTGGAAGTCCCGCCTCCCCCTTAAATAAACAACGCCCTCCCAATCTGCTTATTTACCAATCCGTACCATCCCCTTCCTTGCAAACTTCTCTGCTTTTAACCCATTGTTGTCTCCCCTCTACACACTGTCATGCCCGGCCCTGCACTACTTTCACTCCGGACCTCACTGGAGCATGGAGAAGATATCAGTGCTAGTGAAGATTTTTTCCCCCAACTTGGTCTAAGCCAGTGTGTTAGAGAGCAGATCCTTTATAACAATTTACTTCCCCTCCTTCTGGTGTATGGTATGCTTACAGGAGAAGTCTTGAGAGCCTGAGATCTTAGTGTGCTGAAAATTTCAAAGGCATCATTTACCAGCCAGAGTTCCTGCTTTCATATGAGTTTCTCTCAGGAACTTCAGAGGGAACCAATGAGCAGCTGATAACATCGAAATTCAAGGCACGGCCATGGAGCTCATCTGCCTTGGCACCCCACATGCACCCTCCAAAACAATTCAAATTTTAAATATTTTAACCAGTTCAGGACCCATTTTTCAACCTTGATCTTTACAAGTTAAATCATTTTTTTTGCTAGAAAATTACTTAGAACCCCCAAACATTATATATTTTTTCCCAGATACCCTAGAGAATAAAATGGTCGTTGCAATACTTTATGTCACACCGTTTCATATGCGGGTGCGACTTACGTATGCGTTCACTTTGTTCACTTTTTTTTTTTTCTTATTTATTTTACTTTTTATTTTTACACTGTCCTTTAAAAAAAAAAATTGGGTCACCTTTATTCCTATTGCAAGGAATGTAAACATCCCTTAATAGAAAAAAAAGCATGACAGGACCTCTTTAATGTGAGATCTGGGGTTAAAAATACCTCAGATCTCACATTTACACTTAAATACAACAAAAATAAAAATAAAAATTAAACGTCCTTTTTTAAAAATAAATAAAAATGTCCCCTTTAAGACCATTGGGCGGAAGTGACGTTTGACGTGCTTCCCTTATCCAATGGTATGGAGCCGAGTGGGGGCCATCTTTCCTTCACTCGTCTCCATGCTTCTGAGGGGAGAACTTTGAATTGTCTCGCAGGATGGGGGGCACCTTTCCTGCTGCTGATAAAAGTGATCTTGTGGTGAATTCTCAGCGGAGACCACTTTTATCTGAAAGAGGTCCGCCCATCATTGAAGAAAATACCAGGGTTATGGCAGCTATCTGCCAAACCCAGACACATCCATCAGAATTTTGATGCATTGCTGCATGCAGTTTTCATGTGTTTTGCATTTTTTTCTCTCTTTAACAAACTGTGAATAGCTGATTGTCAAGGAGCGGGCTGGGAAGCCGACCGGCTCGTCCTTAACAACCAAAGAGCCATCAGTGGGGTTCACCGCCTGCATGTAAAAACAAGAATTGCCAGCAATAAAAAAATCTGGGGAAAGATGGTGTAGGGCCCCCCCCCCCCCCCATCCTTACCAGGCCCTTTGGGGGGAACTCGAAACATAAAGGTAAAATCCATACTAGACCAGTAGGTCAGGAAAGGGAGGGGACGAGCAAGCGCCAGCCCTCCTTGAAACATACCAGGCCACATGCCATCAACAAGGGGGGATTCTTTGAGGCGGGGGAGGCCTGTCCCCCCAAACACCTTGTACCCATGTTAATGGGGAAAAGGGCCTCTTCCGACAACCCTGGCTGGTGGTTGTGAGGGTCTGCAGGTGGGGGCTTATTGCAATCCCCCTCCCCATGCAAATGAGTATGAAGTTCATAGTACCCCTACTCATTCACCAACAAAAAAAAGTGTAGTGTAAAAAATTACAGTAGGCAGTTTTTGACAAGTCTTTTATTTAAAAAACAAAAATAAAAAACAATATCGCCCGATTATCACGACACCTGCCACCCCTGCCAGCCCGAAAGAAAAAAAAAATAGTCCACTCCCGCCAAAGGCTCCCGCTGCCTGTCAGCTCCACCATCTGACAGTTCTTAAATAACTTACTGGGCGGGGTCACCTGCTGACCTCACCAGGTGACCCCACCCCCCTTGTGACATCATCAGCAAGGGGCATGCTAAATGCAAGTACAAATGCATCAAAAACGCAACGCTTGCAATTTTGGTGCAGCTCCATTGAACTCTACTACACGCAAAATGCAATCTGCTTGGGAGAAAAAAGTCCCTGACCCTTTCCAGAAATGTACCAGATGAAAAACGCATAGATGTGAATGTGTACCATAGGAAACCATGTTAAATGAACTGTAATGTGTTTCTGCAAACTGCAAAACATACTAAAAAATGCATAGGTGTGAACCTAGCCTTATACGCATAGTAGGGCTAAGAAACAATAGTGCACACTTTCCCCTTTTTTACCCTACCCAAACACTTTAATGCCCCATACACACAATCGGACATTCCGACAACAAAATCGTGGAATTTTGTTTGAAGGTTGTTGGCTCCAACTTGTCTTGCATACACACGGTCACACAAATGTTGGTCAACATTTCCTATTTTTACCAACAATTACGAACGTAGTGACGTACAAGACGTATGGCGAGCCGAGAAAAAGGAAGTTCAATAGTCATGTGATATCTCCATTACAACCGCTAATTTTACAAGACCGAGCGCTTCCGGCTTGTACTTGATTCCGAGCATGCGTGAACTTTTGTGCGACGGACTAGTGTACACACGATCCGAAAGCCTGACAACTATTTTTTGTTGGCGGAAAAATTTGAGAACCTGCTAGCTAACATTTGTTGGTGGAAAGTCCGACAACAAATGTTCGATGGAGCATACACACGGTCGGACTTTCAGCCAACAAGCTTATATCCAACATTTCCCATCGGAAAATCCGATCCTGTGTACGCGGCATAACGTTAATATTGACACTAGATCTAGCCCCGATCTATTTTATTTACTGTATATATATTTTTTTCAATGTAACTTTTTCTCCTCATATAGTAGAAACGGCATGATGTTGATTCTTACATTAGTCATAACTGTGATTGTCTATCACTGTGATTGCATGATTGGGAGCCACTAAATTTATCACTCTGAGACCAGAAGCAGTCGAGTGTGCTCCCGGTACAAGTACATTGTGCATATATGCAGTAGAATGAAAAAAAGCCCACTACCTTGACAATGGCAAATCTGACGTACCCAGACAGCACCCCAGGCTACAGCAGCACCCCGGTCGAGAAAGGCTGCTCAAGTTGACTTGCTGCTTTACCCAGATTACAATGTATTTCTACAACTTTCCTTTCCATCCTTTGTGAATGTGTTACAATATATCCTTGCCAAGGGCAAGCTTAGCAATACATGAACCTATATACTGACAGTATTAAACAGCAGGGGGAAAAAAATAATTCCAGTAGCTAAAACACACGCCTGGCTATAGTATTAACTCTTCACCATCTATTGAGAGTGTTTCCTTTTTTTATTTGCCTTTTTAAAGAAGATTGTCTATGCACACACGGTACATGAGAAAGATACATAGATCACAATAGCTGTAATCTGATGGCAGTTGTCCAGTGATCCTGTCATTTTGGAAGCATCGGCTAAAGTATACCACTCATCGAACACTTAGGCGCAATTACCCAGTGGCATCCCATCTTTCAAAATGGCATTCAAATACTTTTAACTATGTGAGTGACTAGGAGAGCATTATGATATTCCTACAAAGCCATTCATTTTCCGATACTCAGTAGGACAAATGCTCTATGAAGAACAACTGAACCATCAATCTCTTTTTTTATTTTTTTACACTCTCCCAAGATTTCTCTACGGTATCCAACAAATGATTCAACCAACAAGCAAGCTTTCCATTAAGATTCCGCATGAAAAAAAAAATGCCTTTCCAAGTGATAAATTAATTACTGCTTTGGACAAATAAGTAGGGTTCAACCCAAGGGTTTAAGCTTCGTCTAAGCTGCTAGCTGTATTGTAAGCTTTACGATGAGCATAGAGAAGTCAGTTTAATATTTTATCATCTTCCTTCCTGAGCTGGCTTGCCTTTGTCGCTCAGCGGGAGTTTGGCTAGTATCACACAGTACTGTCTGCTTGGGGGTTATAAAAAGGCAGATTTATCTTATGGTTACCCAAGTCATGCTGTGGCTTAGTGCTATTAAAACAATAAGCAGAACCAAAATTCCGCGCTTACAAAGACGTGTGAAAATGTCGACATCTCGCAGAGGGCCGGCGGCTGTCCTTAATGACTTTGCAAAACTTAAAGGACCGGGAAAGGTAAACAAAGTGGAATCTGAGTATAGGGATTACATTTTTAGACTGAAAGGCAATCCACGGTACCTTTTCATTTATTATTGCATCCTACCTGGCAACACAGATACAGAATAATTAGAGGTACATGGATGACAAATTGATTAGATTTTCTTCTTGCTATCCAAAAACAAATTAGTATTCTTCTTGCAGCTAACCCTGAAAGTACAAGTTTACTTTTAGCGAATTTGTCCTTTATTCCAGAAATGCCGCCATCACCATGCGTTTCCATCATCAGAGAACAAGAAGAGGCATAGCAGTGAGTGGTGACTGGCCACAGCCCCTCTAATCCTCTCTTAAAAAGGCAGTGCCACCCTACCTTGGGGCACAGTTTGGAGATTAATGCCTTTTACTGTGGAACTCAAATAGGTCTGAGTGTTTCAATGCAGGTCTCTGGGCCCTAACGTTTAATACTACACTTGCCAATAGGACCTTTTTAGCTTCTAATACCACATTTATTTAACTCCCCCTTTAGATTTAGGCTGCTGTCACAATGCTCCATTGCAAAAATGGGGTAAATATGCACATTCTTGACTGTAGGCAAAACACGCTTGTCTTTGTACCCTCACCTTGACAACATCTGAACCAAATAAGTTTATCTTGATCTCATCAGACCACAAAACATGGTTCCAGTAATCCATGTCCTTAGTCTGCTTGTTTTTAGCAAAACTGTTTGCAGGCTTTCATATGCATCATCTTTAGAAGAGGCTTCCTTCTGGGATGACATCCATTCAGACTAATTTGATGCAGTGTGCAGCGAATGGTCTGAGCACTGACAGGCTGACCCCCCACCCCTTCAATCTCTGCAGCAATGCTGGCAGCTCTCAAACATCTACAGTGCCTTGCGAAAGTATTCGGCCCCCTTGAACTTTTCAACCTTTTGCCACATTTCAGGCTTCAAACATAAAGATATAAAATTTTTATTTTTTGTGAATAATCACCAACAAGTGGGACACAATTGTCAAGTGGAACGAAATCTATTTTATTTTTGAAACGTTTTTAACTAATAAAAAAATGAAAACTGGGGCGTGCAAAATTATTCGGCCCCCTTGCGTTAATACTTTGTAGAGCCACCTTTTGCTGCGATTACAGCTGCAAGTCGCTTGGGGTATGTCTCTATCAGTTTTGCACATCGAGAGACTGAAATTCTTGCCCATTCTTCCTTGCAAAACAGCTCGAGCTCAGTGAGGTTGGATGGAGAGCGTTTGTGAACAGCAGTTTTCAGCTCTTTCCACAGATTCTCGATTGGATTCAGGTCTGGACTTTGACTTGGCCATTCTAACACCTGGATACGTTTATTTGTGAACCAATACTTTGTAGATTTTGCTGTATGTTTGGTATCATTGTCTTGTTGGAAGATAAATCTCCGTCCCAGTTTCAGGTCTTTTGCAGACTCCAACAGGTTTTCATCCAGAATGGTCCTGTATTTGGCTGCATCCATCTTCCCCTCAATTTTATCCATCTTCCCTGTCCCTGCTGAAGAAAAGCAGGCCCAAACCATGATGCTGCCACCACCATGTTTGACAGTGGGGATGGTGTGTTGAGGGTGATGAGCTGTGTTGCTTTTACGCCAAACATATCGTTTTGCATTGTGGGCAAAAAGTTCGATTTTGGTTTCATCTGACCAGAGCACCTTCTTCCACATGTTTGGTGTGTCTCCCAGGTGGCTTGTGGCAAACTTTAGACGAGACTTTTTATGGATATCTTTGAAAAATGGCTTTCTTCTTGCCACTCTTCCATAAAGGCCAGATTTGTGCAGTGTACGACTGACTGTTGTCCTATGGACAGACTCTCCCACCTCAGCTGTAGTTCTCTGCTGTTCATCCAGAGTGATCATGGGCTCATCTTGGCTGCATCTCTGATCAGTCTTCTCCTTGTCTGAGCTGAAAGTTTAGAGGGACGGCCAGGTCTTGGTAGATTTGCAGTGGTCTGATACTCCTTCCATTTCAAAATGATTGCTTGCACAGTGCTCCTTGGGATGTTTAAAGCTTGGGAAATCTTTTTGTATCCAAATCCGGCTTTAAACTTCTCCACAACAGTATTACGGACCTGCCTGGTGTGTTCCTTGGTCTTCATGATGCTCTCTGCGCTTTCAACAGAACCCTGAGACTATCACAGAGCAGGTCCATTTATTCAGAGACTTGATTACACACAGGTGGATTCTATTTATCACCATCAGTCATTTAGGACAACATTGGATCATTCAGAGATCCTCGCTGAACTTCTGGAGTGAGTTTGCTGCACTGAAAGTAAAGGGGCCGAATAATTTAATAATAATTTAATAATAAAACGCACCACTTTTCAGTTTTTTATTTGCTAAAAAAGTTTAAATTATCCAATAGATTTCGTTACACTTCACAATTGTGTCCCACTTGTTGGTGATTCTTCACAAAAAATTAAAATTTTATATCTTTATGTTTGAAGCCTGAAATGTGGCAAAAGGTTGAAAAGTTCAAGGGGGTCGAATACTTTCGCAAGGCACTGTATTTCCCAAAAACAACCTCTGGATATGACGCTGAGCACATGCACTCAACTTCTTTGGTCGACCATGGCGAGGCCTGTTGTGAACAGGACCTGTCCTGTTAAACCGCTGTATGGTCCTGGCCACCATGCTGCAGCTCAGTTTCAGGGTCTTGCCAATCTTCTTATAGCCTAGACCATCTTTATGTAGAGAAACAATTCATTTTTCAGATCCTCAGAGAGTTCTTTGCCATCAGGTGCCATGTTGAACTTCCAGTGACCAGTATGAGAAAGTGAGAGTGATAACACTAAATTTAACACACCTGCTCCCCATTCACACCTGGGACCTTGTAGTACTAATGAGCCACATGACATCGGGGAGGGAAAATGGCTAATTGGGCCCAATTTGGACATTTCCACTTAGGGGTGTACTCACTTTTGTTGCCAGAGGTTTAGGCATTAGTGGCTGTGTGTTGAGTTATTTTGAGGGGATAGCAAATTTACACTGTTATAAAAGCTGTGCACTCACTACTTTACATTGTAGCAAAGTGTCACTTCTTCAGTGTTGTCACATGAAAAGATATAATAAAATATTTACAAACATGTGAGGGGTGTACTCACTTTTGTGAGATATTATATATCTGTCTCCTTGTTATCATCTTACATGCTCTATAATAGATAAGTCTGTGATAGGTATGTGTGTGTGTGTGTAGTGGTCACCTTGCTGTATGCTAGTAGGTGAACCTGTGAAAGTGTTTAACCACTTCAATACAGGGCACTTAAACACCTTCCTGCCCAGACCAATTTTGAGCTTTCAGCGCTGTCGCAGTTTGAATGACAATTGCGCGGTCATGCTATACTGTACCCAAATGAAATTTTTATCATTTTTTTCCCACAAATAGAGCTTTCTTTTGGTGGTATTTGATCACCTCTACGGTTTTTATTTTTTGCGCTACAAATAAAAAAATACCGAACATTTTGAAAAAAATAATGTTTTTTTTTGTTTCAGTTTCAAAACTTTGTAAATAAGTACGTTTTCTCCTTCACTGATGGGCACTGATGGGGCTACACTGATGGGCACTGATAAGGTGGCACTGATGGGCACCAATGTGGCACCAATGAAGTGGCACTGATAGGCGGCACTGATGGGCGACACGGATGGGCGACACGGATGGGCGACACGGACGGACACTGATAGGTGGCACAAATTGGCACTGATAGCTGGCACGGATGGGCGGCACGGATGGGCATGGATAGGCGGCACAGGTGGGCATGGATAGGCGGCACAGGTGGGCATGGATAGGCAGCACAGGTGGGCATAGATAGGCGGCACAGGTGGGCATGGATAGGCGGCACAGGTGGGCACTCATAGGCGGCACAGGTGGGCACTCATAGGCGGCACAGGTGGGCACTCAGGCGGCACAGGTGGGCACTCAGGCGGCACAGGTGGGCACTCATAGGCGGCATCGGTGTTATAGTAATGGATGCCAATCAGTGCCAAACAATAATGCATGCCAATCAGTGATGCCCATTGTGGGCACTGATTGGCATCCATTATGGGCACTGATTGGCACCCATTGTGCTGACTGCCATCCCTGGTGGTCTAGGGAGGATTATGGATTTTATTACCTTTTCCCTGGTGGTCTAGTGGTGTCCCTGGTGGTCCAGTGTGGGCATCCTCGTGGGGGCTGTGCTGATAATTGATCAGCACAGACCCCTCCTGTCAGAGGAGCAGCCGATCGGCTCTCCTCTACTCGCGTCTGACAGACACGAGTGAGGGAAAGCCGATCACCGGCTCTTCCCATTTACACTGTGATCAGCCGTGATTGGACACGGCTGATCACATGGTAAAGAGTCTCCGTCGGAGACTCTTTACCGAGATTGTAGTTGCCGGGTGTCAGACTGACACCCCGCAACAACGATCGCCGCGATGCGCGCCCCCGGGGGCGCGCAGCGGCTCATAATCCTAATCACGTCATATGACGTCCGGTTAGGATTATGAAACCACTTTGCCGCCGTCAATTTGTAATAGGGCGGGCGGCAAGTGGTTAATGCAGCTCTTGTTTTAATTTTAATTAACCCTGTCCTTTCTGTTCTTGGATTCTATAGCTAGTTCTACCTTAGGGCTCAATACCTGCGTAAGCAAGAGTCAAGTTAGGCATCCGACAGGTCCTTGTGATAGTTAGAAGTCTGGTTACATGACAGATTGTAAACTACTAGGGACTGACATACAGAGTAGATAGGCAACTCTGAGTTCCAGCGCCACACCACAGTTTCTGCTTGTGAGAATCTGTTTCAGGCTGGTTGGACAATGACTGAGGGCTCTCCCCATCACCACTGATCTTGTTTTCAGGTCTCCAACACAAAGACAGATGACAGATGCTGCATCACATTCATCCTTGGGTGTTTCTGCACCTGAACATTGCTGCAACATTTATTTGGAGGTATTATTATAAATAATTATATAAACCCAGGAATATGATTATATTATATCATATTAACGTATATTATATTATATTATATTATATACAGTATATCATGTATCATCCCACAGGAATCTTGTTGGGTTCTTTGCTGATAATACCTGTTTGTACATTGTATGCATGTACTATTATTATCCACCTCCCACCTGGTCAAAAATAATAATACTACATCCTCCTGCTCATGTGCCTCGTGCACCCCCTAGGGGCTGTGCAATGGCGTGATCTGTGTTGGACACAGTGGAACACATATTTTGAATTGGGCCAACCCTGGTACCATGTGATAGCTGTGATCAATCACAGTGCTCATGTCAGCTGTATTCAATGGCTTTAATGTATAGCAATTCATTGTGTACTACAGTATTGTGATTTCTGTGATTGGTTACAGTGATCACATGACACAGGGCCAATCACAGTGGACCTGTACCATGTGATAGCTGTGACAAATACACATTGGCACATTAACGGATGCTATTCAGAAATTTTTTAAAAATGATCATCACTGTAATAATAAATAAAAGTGTAAATAAAACAAAAATCCTGGTCACCTCCCCAGAGCAGAAGAGTGTCACTATGGTGACATTGCACTACTCCGGTCACTGTATGTAAAAAAATATATAAAAGAAATAAAAACATTGTAAAAAAAAAGTAAAATGTTAACAAAATTGAATAAAAAAAATAAATAAATAAAAAAATTATATATATATATATATATATATATATATATATATATATATATATATATATATATATATATATATATATATATATTTACATTCTGTCGCCAGTCGGTATCCCTGATCACCACCATACCAGTCATATGGTGATGCTGTATTGCTCTGGTGACAGAATTTAAAAAGAAAATGTGAAAAAACAAACTGTATTTAATTTCTTCCTTTTCTAAAAATGTGAAAAAAATACTACTGCAAAAAACTTACTACGCCTCTTACTAAATATCTTGGGCATCTACTTTCCTAAACGGGGTTATTTTGAATGTTATGTGTATTGTCCTGCCATTTTAGGGCCTCAAGAAATGAGATAGGCCGTCAGTACATCAGGGTTGATAAATTTTCAAATATATATCCCATAGTTTGTAGACTCTATAACTTTCACACATATTTTATGGGAAGGGTAATTTCTCATAATCCCCCCAAAACATGGCTACACTAGCAAAGCATTTGTATTTCTGTCCATTAAGGCATTCATTAACACTTGAATGACCCCTTGGGGTGCATTGTCCCTGCCTCCATTTTGTGACTGGACAGTGAAAGGAGAAGCAGCAGGCTGATAAATTCATTTCTCTTCCATCCTGCTTTTTCATCCCATTCTCTTAGCAAACTAGGTTCTTGTCAGTCAACCATAGTGGTTGAAAGACACTTTTTAG
The DNA here is from genome assembly GCF_037356315.1 of Lithobates pipiens. Classification (NCBI taxonomy): domain Eukaryota; kingdom Metazoa; phylum Chordata; class Amphibia; order Anura; family Ranidae; genus Lithobates; species Lithobates pipiens. The sequence goes on along the minus strand of NW_027507784.1, from coordinate 292,111,265 downwards.
CTATTTGGGTTTGGGTGTGGGCCATCTGAGGATAAAGCTCAGCTAACAACAGCAACTCTGATCTGAACTTCTGAAGCTGCTGTTGTTGTAATGTCAATGAACTATAAGAACCTCTGTCTCCCTGTGTAAACTACTTCTACTGAGTTTTAGAGTACCCTAAGGCTACTTTCACACTGAGGCACTTTACATGTGCCACATCGCTAAAAATAGCACCTGTGTAGCCCCTGTAAAGAGCCTCTCCTGTGTCTCCAGTGTGAAAGCCCAAGGACTTTCACACTGGAGCAGTGCTCTTGCAGGATGGGCAAAAAAGTTCTGCAAGCTGCATCTTTGCAGCGCTATAGGAGCGGTGTATTCACCACTCCTAAAGCGCCCCTTCCCATTGAAAACAATGGAGCAGCGCTGCAAACCCGCCAGCAAAGCACTGCTGCAGCAGCGCTTTGTAGACGGTTTTAACCCTTTTTAACTGCTAAAACTACGGTAAAGCGGTGCTATATATAGCGCTGCTGTACCGCCGCCACCCACCCGCCCCAATAGGAAAGTAGCCTAAGTGCCCCACCCTCCTCCTTCAAATAGAGACTTGTTGGTTTGGAGGCATAAAGGAAAGGTAAAGTCTTTTATTTTTTTAATTATGCATGTGAAAACAATCACTTTAAAATAGTTGGTAAATTATTGAAAGCAATGCTCTCCCTGTGGTCGATATCTTGTCACAAGGATTGTCAAAGTGACCTTGTAGCTATACAAAAATGATTAATCAAGCCATACTTGGTAAAAACAACATGACTACTCACTCGTCCGGTGGCCCATGCAGCCAAACACTGCCTTCTTTTTTATGGAAAGCCTACAGGGAAACTCACACTTGTTAACTCATGGGTCCGTGCTGCTCTAATTGGTTCCTTTGGCTAAGTTCCACATATTGCAGGACAGAGTGGTGACAGCAAAAGGAACTAGTGAAAGCTGGTGGAGTTGGCCAGGAAGAATGACACTCCCGGAAGTTTTAGTTTCCCAGAACACTTAACATACTTGGCTTGGCTCAGTAAATTTTGTTTAGGGTCACTTTAAAGTTCTTTATGTTTATTATATTTGGAAAAATACAGAATAAGAAGTATGTAAAAAATATGAAAGCCAAATATAAGAATAATTTTAAGATAAACACTACTATACTCCCACTATATTTAAAGCGGCTGCCTTAGTTGCCTTAAAGGGGTTGTAAAGGTAAAAGGTTTTTCACCTTAATGCATTCTATGCATTAATGTGAAAAAACATCTGACAACACTGGCCCCCCCAGCACCCCCCCCCCCCGTTATACTTACCTGACCCCTCAAAAGTCCCGCGCTCGTCCCCGCCATCCTCTTCACCGATCAGCCTGGCCGCTGATTGGTTACAGTGGATGGATTGAAAGCAACGCAGCCATTAGCTTGCGCTGTTGTCAATCACATAAAATGACACAGTGGGTCGGGGGATGGGGGTCGAGTTATACAGGGAGCGGCTATAGCCGCCAGCTGTATCACGGGAGAGCGCCCACAAGCACTCCACATCATGCAAGGGAGTTGTGGAGTCCTTGCGGGAAGGAGCTGAAACAGCCGCCGAGGGACCCCAGAAGAGCAGGTTCGGGGCCACTCTGTGCAAAACGAGCTGCACAGTGGAGGTAAGTATAACATGTTTGTTATTTAAAAAATATATATATATATATCTTTTGTGATCCTTTAAAGAGGCAGATAAAAGGAACATGTTCAAAAAAATAAAAAGCAAACAAAAAAAAACAATCTGTGAAAATACATTATTATTACTTACCAGTCCCACCTCCATCAAATGAAAATATGAGCTACATACACCAATAGAGTCTTCAGAAACCAACACTTCCAGGGATGTCCAATGCTTTTGTTTTTTCTGCTTCATACTTTGGCTCCACCATTTGATGCAGGCATCCGAAATACCTTTAAGTCTTTAAGGATGTAGTTCTACAAAACAGTATCAATTCTATTTACTAGTGGCAGGACTGTTGAGTATTGATAATGTACTTTTTACTGGCTGGCTATTTTTCAGTTCTTTTTCTTTTTTTTTTTTTTTTTTTTTTTAGCTGAGATTTTCTTTATTTCGCTCTTGATTTCTTCTAATAAAGGGATATAGTTTTTTAGGTATAGTTTTCTTAAGTTATTCGACAGGAGGACCCCCAGATATTTAATTTCTTTACGCCAGGGAAAGAAGAATTGTGCACTTAATCTCTCCTCTTCTTGTTTACAGATATTTATATTTAAAACTTCTGATTTACCAAGGTTAATTTTTAGGTTGGAAATCTGTCCGAACTCTTCCATTATTTTTAACAAATTCGGGATCGTAATCCTGGGATTTGTGATGAAGAAGAGCACGTCGTCCGCGTAAGCGGCTAATTTGTGTTCCTCTTGCCCTATTCTAATCCCTGTGATATCTGGGTTATTACGAATTGCGGCCAGCAAGGGTTCAAGGGAGATCACAAACAGTAGGGGCGACAGTGGACACCCTTGTCTGGTCCCATTGCTCATTTGCAGCAGGGTCGAAGATTCTCCATTGACCTTAACCGTCGCTTGTGGGTTCTTATATAATGCCTTGATCCAATATATCATCCTCGGGCCCACCCCAATCTCTTCTAGTGTTTCTAGCATGAGTCCCCAGTCTACCCTGTCAAATGCTTTTTCAGCATCAATTGACAGGAATAGACCTGGGGACCCACTATCTTTTAAAGCTTGGATAAGGAGCAAGGCCCTTATTCCATTGTCCCTGCCCTCTCTCTCAGGGACAAACCCGACTTGGTCCGGGTGGATCAGTTCTGTCATGTTTCTTTTTAATCTTGCAGCTATTACTTTAGCGTATAGTTTTACGTCTGTGTTTAGGAGCGCGATAGGCCTGTAATTACCACAAAGAGTCTGATCTTTCCCCTCTTTCGGAATTAAAGTAATTGCGGCCCGCAGTGTTTCCCTCCCCATATCATATTCAGTGCCTAATCCATTAATATATTTGCATAAGTGGGGGACTAAGAGTTCCTTAAATTTTTTATATTACAAAATTACGAACCCATCCGGACCCGGGCTCTTCCCTGAGGCTGTCTCTTTTAAGGCCTTATAGATTTCTTCTTCAGTAATGGGACTCTCCACGTCCTCCCTCTCCCCGTCTGTCAGGCGGGGCATTTTGGCTTTACATAAAAACTCTTTCATTTTCTCTTTTTGCCCTATTCCCTGTTCCCCTCTCTTTTCCACATTGTACAAGGCCTCGTAATATTGTTTGAATACTTCTGCTATTTTCCCAGACTTGTATACCGTTTTACCCTTCTTATCCTTTATTTTATCGATGAAGTTGACCCCTCTTTTACTTTTCACTTGTCTCGCTAGATTTTTTCCTATTTTATTTTCCCAATAGTACCTTTCTCTGGCTCTACCCAAAAATGCCCTTCTAGATTCTTCTTCATAAATATCTTTAAGTTCCTCTCTCTTATTAATCAATCGATGAAGGGTCTCCTGTTGTTGACCCCCTAGCATTTTATGCTTCTGCTCCAAACTATGGACCTCTCTCATTAACTTCTCCTTTTCTTCTTTTCTTTCCTTTTTTTTCCTGGTCCCTATAGCTATAAGGATACCCCTGACATAGGCCTTATGGCCCTCCCATAGGGCAGCTCCCGATACCTCCTCTGTACTATTTGTCCTAAAATAAAATTCTATCTCTTTCTGTATGATATCCACCACTTTCTTATCACAAAGGAGCTCCTCATTTAACCTCCAGGAATAGGGGCGTCTCTGTGTCCCAGGTATCTTCAGCTTCATTGCTACAGGGGAGTGATCTGAGAAAGTTGCGATTTCTATTTTCGTTTCCGAGACCAACTCCAGTAACCTATGTTCGACCAAGATGTAGTCCAGCCTGGTATACGTCCCGTGCACTGGGGAAAAAAACGTGTAATCTTTTGTTTTTTCATGCTGTATCCTCCATACATCTATCAGCTGACTACACCTCAACTGAAGTTTTACTTTTTTTATATTTTTCACATTTCTCCCCCTTGCACCGGACGTACTATCAGCTGCTGGATCCAAGCAAAAATTAAGGTCCCCTGCCACTATTACCTCTCCTTTCTTAAACTCCGCTAGCCTCCCCAATGTTTGTATCAGATATCTCTCTGGGTTTTTGTTTGGGCAGTATATGTTAGCTAGAGTAATCTTTCTATCTCCTATTTTCCCGTTCAAAAATAGGTATCGCCCCTCTGGGTCGGTCAACCTATCGCACACCTCATATTTATTGCCCTTCTCAAACCCAATAGCCACTCCCTTAGCCCTCCTAATTGGTGAATCTCCATAAATCCAGGTTGGATAGTTCGCGGAGTGCAATTTCACATTTGTGTCTTGTGTTAAGTGCGTCTCTTGTAGAAAAATTATTTCTGCTTTATATTGTTGTAGTTCTTTTAAGAGCTTAAACCTCTTATCTGGCGAGTTCAGACCCTTAACATTGTATGACACTAATTTTATCTCAGCCATCCAAACCTTTTCTGAGAACCTTTACTCCGCACCTTTTGGTATATCTTAGTACCCCCCCCCCCAGGAACATTTCCCCCCCCTCACCCCTCTCCCTCCCCCACCCACCCTCCCCCCCCTACCCGCCCTCCCAGCCCGTTCCGGGCTTCTGCTTTGCATAGTGAGTATTACTCCCTCTGCAAGCCCAATCACCTAGGGTATGACCTTAACTGCGTCCCCTCTCCTCCCACCTCCCCATAGTCCCCAATCCCCTTCCTTCCCCCCCAGCCACGCCTCCCCCCCCCCACCCCAAGATCGAAAACAAAGAATATCGGGTAAAACAGGAAAAAGACCATTGAACCTCTACTGAGTTGCCTACAGTTCCCCCTTCCTGGGCCTCTTAGTCCTTACACCTCCCAAGGGTCTAATGGGATCAGGGGGATTGGAATTCCTATTTTATTGCAGAAGTCCTCAATTTCATCAAGGGTTTTGAGCTTAAGCGTCCTCCCCTCCTTCTGCACTAAAAGCGCTGCCGGGAAACCCCAGCTATATTTTACATTTGCGTTTCTCAATTGGTCCAATAAGGGCTTTAATCTTCTTCTGCGAGCCAGGGTTCCCGGTGCCAGATCCTGGAAGATCTGTAACGTTACTCCTTCATATTGAATTGGGGCTAGGCCTCTAAGCTTACTCCAGATCTTCGCCTTATCTTCGTATTGCTGGAACTTTATTATTACGTCCCTCGGGGTTTCTTCCCTCAACCCTTGCGGTTTCCTTATTCTGAGCGCACGTTCTAACTTTAACTCTGACCCTTCTTCTTTTCCCAATAAGGGATTAAATATCTTTCCCATTTTTATGCCCAGATCTTCTCCCGATTGTTCAGGCAATGATCTAATTCTCAGGTTTTGTCTTCTGCTTTGATTTTCCTGTTCCTCCATCTTATGTCGGGTCTCTCTATGCGCTTCCTGCGATTTCTTTACTTGTATTTTTAATTCCAGTATTTCCCTGGCCTGTCTTCCTGTTTGATCCTCCATTTCTTCTACTCGCTTCAATAAGTGCCCCATGTCCTTCCTTACAGTTAGGATCTCGGCTTTAATTATATTTTCTAATTTTAGGAACATTTCCTGCATTTCCCCCTTTGTGGGTATCTGGGAGGGGGTCCCATCTTGCCTTCGTCCACTCTCCTGATCCCCCTCTTCTCCCGAAGAGTCTCCTCTTGCCCCCTCCGGTCTTCCAACTTCCTTCCTCCGCTCTCTCCCCCCTCTCTGATTTCCCTCAAGACCCGGGCTTTTTTGACTTGTTTCCTTTAGATATTTTTGAATTGAACTGGAATTCAAGCTCTCCCTTGAGTTTTTGGGCTCGTTCGTTCTCGTGTTTTTTCCCTTCATGTTTTCCTTCGTCTTTCTTTTCCCCAGGATTTCCCAGGGACCACCCAGGGACCACCTTCCCAGCGGTTCTCTTGTTTAGGTTTTCTCTTATATTATTACCGCGCTACCTTTAGTTTTAAACTTCCAAGTTCGTAATAGGGGTAGCTTGCCTAAATACAGGCACCGTCCTTTTAAATACTTTAAATACTTTTATTCCGTCTTTGCCATATAATTAGGCCACCAAATCAGGGGAAAGGGTTGTAATAAAAAAAAAAAAAAAAATAAAAAGATAAAAAAAAAAAAAAAAAAAAAAAAAAAAAACCTCAGCCCAGTGTACTTATGACCCGGGTTCCGGAGTCCCAACTTTATTATTCGATTAGATGTCTCCTTCTCTTTATCCAGTTCAGTATGTTTTTATTTACTTTCCTTTTTTCTTTTTTCTTTCCTTTCTTTTCCCCTTTCTTCCTTCTAACAGTTCCTACTTTGAAAACAGCTTATTGTGATTTCACTGTTAAGCTTCGAATTTGCCAACTTTGTCTGCCATAGTTATTGGAACTCTCGTTTAGAAATGAACTGTAAAATATGTTACCATCCCTTTAATTCACTTCAACAAACCATAAGGGGAAAAAAAAATAAGAACAAAAGAGGGAGAGAGGGGGGGATACTGGGGCCATTAAACACAGTTGGGACAGGTAAACAAAGCGAGATTTTCACACAGGTGCAAACAGGTTTTCATACAGGAGCAATGAGCCAGACCCTTATATGTTTATCCCTCCATTTCCAGGGAACGGGATCTACATTACCCGGTTTACTGCTTCTTCCTTTAAAAGCTTCAGCAATACCACTTCTCTTATGCCATAACACTGTCCATCCGATATTGCCTTTATCAGTTAACACATTCCATCACAATTGACGTTTAAGCAAAAAGGAACGGTCTGACCTTATAATCCCCTCCTCTGCGTCCTCACAGAGGAGACCGGGGATCGTTGAAGGATCGCTGGAATTCCGGTATGGGCTCCACTGCCTCCAAGAGAGGGTCCTCCTCCTCATCTGCCTAAGTCCCGTTCCCCGGTCTTACCGCTCATTCGGCTGCTCCCCTCCCGCTCTCCCGCCCTGCTCACACCAAAGCGGGAGGTTGTTCGGGCAGAGCCGCCACTGATCAGTTATTCGCCGAAGTCGATCTCGAGGGGGGGGGGACGGAGCTGAAAGTCAGCGTGGCTGTTCGTTCCTCACGCCGGGGCAGAGCACCCTCTCACTGTGCTCGTCTCCGGCTCACTCCTCGGGGCCTCCACCATCTCCCACAAGGACGCCGCAGTCAGGCCCCTCCCCTCACCTCTCTCACATCCGCCCCATGATCCACCTACTCCCCCTTCAGTTCTTTTTCTGACAAGAGTCACTTTAGTTAATGCCTTCCAAAACTTTGCATACTCGCCTTCCTTTTGCTTCTCCATCACTTTGGCCTCTAGAAAGAAGAAAGAATTCCCTGTATAAGCTCCAAGACATTGGAAGACCAGTTAAGCCAAGTCCTGTATTATCTCTACTGGATCCCTAAGCAGAGAACCTGAAGGCAGGAAGCTTTGTAGTTATTTGCATTCTTTATTCTAGTCAAAAATAGTGTAGCTCAGTGAAACCTTTTTTCGCTGTCACATCCCCAAAATAATCCACTTTGGAATTTGATATCAACACTAATTTTGGGAAGCAACGTAAAGCAGAAAAAATGGCCTATCAGGGCGTAATGACCAAAAACAAAATGTCAAAAAGTTCACTTTCACACCTAAATACAATATTTTATTGGCATTATCAATGGGCGTGGCCACTCTTCAACAAAATTGGTGTTTTTCAGAAACTGGTAATTCTATGTATGAATATTTTTGTACATAGAACAATATATTTATGGGAACACAGCTTTTATTTTTGAGCAACAAGCCTCTTCGAGGGTATTACCTGCAGCCTAATTGATTTAGTAAACCATCCAAAAGTAGCTCTTTAATATGCATTATAACATATCAAGTCATTTTTCATATTTGTTCGCAGCATCATTTAGTCTGGTTCAGTCACATCCCAACTGCCCCCTAACCAGTGTTTGCTGTCAAGGGTAATAGAATATATGCTGATGACATCAGCCCTGGCGTGTTGGCATTGGAAGCTCTTCTGTTTGCAGTGTTATGAATATTTGCCGACACAGCTTGAGAAGATTCATTGAGTGTATCAATCTTCCCAGGACTCTCTCGGCTGAAGCCAGTGCTACATAATAATGCTTAAGTCAATTTCCTGGCACAGTCAGCCCCTCTCTACAAGACTTTGCAATAATCACTACATGGTGAGTGAAATTTCATAACTACTATACACCAAAAGGCTTTCCCAAGGGAGGTAAAATCTCTTTTTTTTTTCAAACATTAATAATTGTGTTAGTAGTACTAGAAGTAAAATAGTAATCTGCTATACCAAACTAAAAAATGGGGCACAATTACAATCCTCTGTACCCTGTACATGATGTGAGCTAACAAGCAGAGACTGAATTAGGAAAATTGATGACTCTGTGATATCTGGTTGGCTTTAATATGTGAATGAAGACAAGTCTGATGGTAAGATTTTTTGCAAACTTGACACGTTGGCATAGAAAAGTGCATATTTGGCAATTTTCCTGCTCGGAGAATGGGTTTTCTTGTAACTACTTGACCTCTGCTGATTATTAAAGATACTCAATAGTCTGGAATCAACCCCTATCAGTGGCACTATATGGGCAGAAATATATTTCCCCCATGCTTGCATGGCTCTCCTTGGCTTCCCTACAGGTGCTGTGAAATTTCTGCCAAAGACATACATAAAAATGATTTTCTTAAAAATCCAAACAACCTTCCCACTCTACACCCCATTACCTAATATATTTTTTCTTTTTTCAGAAACTCTAACTTAAAAGTCTAGTCGCAGGATGCAATGAATTACATTTAAAATACATTGAATTTGTTTAATCAATGCATGCTACTTTAAGCTTCACTGGCCTGACTACATATACCCCAAACCCCCCCCCCCCCAAAAAAAAAAATCCATACCAGGCCTTTTGGGTCTGGTATAGATTTTAAGGGAAACGCCACGCCAAAATGTTTAAAAATACTGGTATGGGGCCCCCCAAAATTCATACCAGACCCTTATTTGAGCAAGGTCCCCCCCTTCTGAACCATATCAGGCCGCTTGCCCTCAACATGGGGAGGGTGCTTTGGGGTCCCTTGTCCCCACAGTCTTGGCTCGGTAGTTTTGGGGGTCTGCGAGTGAGGGGCTTATTGGAATATGGAAGCCCCCTTTAAAAAGGGGGCCCCCAGAAACTGCCCCCCCATGTGAATGGGTATGGGGTACCCATTCACCAAAATAGTGTCAAAAAGTAAAAGCCACAAAAGACAGTTTTTGACAATTCCTTAATTTAAAAAAAAAAGTGTCCCACAATGTCCATCCACCTTTAATCACGTCGTCCGACGAACCCGAAAAAAAAGAAAGAAAAGCTCTGCCTCCATGGGAGCCCTCCTGGCGTCTCTTGGCTGTGACAGCTGTTAAATAGGCTTATCGGAATCTGGAAGCCCCCTTTAAGAAGGGGGCCCCCAGAAACTGCCCCCATGTGAATGGGTATGGGGTACCCATTCACCAAAAAGTGTCAAAAAGTAAAATCCACAAAAGACAGTTTTTGACAATTCCTTAATTTAAAAAAAAAAGTGTCCCGCAATGTCCATCCATCTTCAATCACGTCCGACTAACCCAAAAAAAAGAAAGAAAAGCTCTGCCTCGAGCTCTCCTGGCGTCTCTTGGCTGTGACAGCTGTTAAATAGGCAAAGGCGGGGCCACCCAGTGACATAACCGAGTGACCCCGCCCCTTCTGACATCATGTACCGTCAGAGGGGACGGGGTCATCGGGTTACGTCAGCGGGTGGCCCCACCCTTTCCTATATAATAGACAGGTGTGGTTCGTTTTTTGTACGAATTGAAACTTCGTATGAATTTCCGAAAATTCGTACATTCGAAAGCAGCCGAAATACGAATTTCTATGCTTCTGACTTGTATACGAAATACGAAATTTCGTTGACGAATTTCGGATCCAAATTCCGTTACAACGGAAACGTGACTGGTGTTTTGTTGACCAATCAGAGGTTTCTCTTCTGCTGCTTAGTGAGGGTTGGGAAAATTACCTTTTTTAATATGGAAGTGGGAGACTGGTACTGGTAGTCGATGGGAGAATCGGACAAAATAAGAATGTTTGTTAACATTGTTTAATTATTGTCATTATAATTACAATTACTCGTTATGATAAAGTTAAAAACCCAGGAAGTCAGCACAGTACAGGGATGGTGGGAGCCCCTCATAATGAGCACAGCGGGGTTCAGCCCCAGGAGGAAGTCAGCACAGCACAGGGATGGTGGGAACCCCTCATAATGAGCATAATGAGTTGACAAATGCCATATTGAGAAAGGTATTTTTTGCTTTTTAAATTCCTCATAACAAGCGTACGTAATTGTTACAAAAAGTCAACGAACCTAAAGAAAATTCGTATTTCGTACAAATCCAAATTGAATTTCAGGCACGAATTACGAAATACGACTTAACGGCTAATAGGAAACGGAACGAAACAAAACTAATTTGTTGACGGCGCACATGTCTACTATATAACAGCTGTCACAGCCAAAAGCACTCGGGCTTTCACACTGACACTGCAGGGGAGTGCACTCAATGTGAAAGAGGTCTAAAAGAATTGTCAAAAACTGTATTTTGTGGATTTTACTTTTATACACTTTATTTTGGGGAATGGGTAGGGGTATAATGTAAACTTGTTAAAGGGCGCCCACAGACTCCCACAACCACGTTTAGGGCATGTGGCCTGGTAGGGTTCAGGAGGTTCCTGTCTTCCAGATATCCTGTCCTCCAGGCTGCATACTCTGGTATGGATTTTGGGGGGACCCCACACTGTTTTTTCTTTACATTTGGCTAGTTCCCCCTTAATATCCATACCAGACCCCAAGGGACTGAGACTGGGGGGAGGGGGAGGAACCCATGCCAATTTTTTTCTTGATTTTTCATCTATATTGCTGGGAGCTGGCAATACATTACCGCCGCGGGCAATTTTAAATTACATTTTTCCTTTAGAAATTTAATTTTTCTTCAGAACTGTAAAACACATCACACAGATGCGCTACTTTACAGGCAGACTAAGGAGACCCCCAGGCACAATATTTAAAGGAATATTTTATTTTTATTGTTTCACTTTAAGCATTATTAAAATCACTGCCCCTGAAAAAAACGGTTGTTTTAGAAACTTTTTTTGCATTGATGCATGTTCTCTGGGGCAGTACCTGGGTCCTCATACACCTTTTATGGCAATAATTTGCATATAAGCGTTTAAAATTATCAATTTTAATTTTTCATGTTCGTGTCCCATAGACTTTAATCGGTTTGCATAGAGTTGCACGATTAATCCTCAAAAATCGTTATCGCAATTTTTTTCCTCGTTGCGATCTTGACTAAGGTGTTTCACAATTCTTGCTATACAAAGAATGCTCTCTGCTCTTCTGAAGCCACAGCCGTCAACAGAAAGGAAGAGAAAAACCGTGCAGTCTGCCAAGAATCATAACATTCTTTATCACTTCAACTTAAGTATAAACATTGTAACAATTTATCAATGGAATAGACTTTGTGTGTAAGTGAACAAAGTTTAACCACTTAAACACTAGACCTATTTCTGATATTTGTTGGTTTCAAGTTAAAATAATTTTTTTTTTGCTAGAAAATTACTTAGAACCCCCAAACATTATATATATTTTTTAATAGACACCCTAGAGAATAAAATGGTGGTTGTTGCAATATTTTATGTCGCACTGTATTTGCGCAGCGGTCTTTCAAATGCAATTTTTTGGGAAAAAATGACTTTAATGAAAAAAAAAAAAAAAACTAACCAGTAGAGTAAGTCCATTTTTTTTTTTGGGGATAATGTGAAAGATTTTACGTTTTCACACAAATTGCCTGTTTGCATGTTCTGGTGCGAACCGTGTTCAGCCCATCCCTAGTCAGTACAGGTATGAGGCAGAGGTGTGGTCAGTTCAGGCAGAAGGCAAAGACATGATCAATTAACAGGCCAGAGTAAGTTGGTAGCCACTAGCAAGTGGAAATATCACAGAGGTAGAGGCTTCTTCCCAACCAAATTTCTTCAAAGCCTCTGGTCTCTAGACCCTAATCCAGGAATTACAGAGCCCAAAGAAAAACAAAAACGTAGTTTTCTCCACTCAGAAAAACTATTCTGAAGCCCTTCACATATGTGAGACTCCTGTGTTACCTTGAATCCCACTACTACAGTAGCAAGGCAAAAGATCAGGCCAAGCAGGAGGAAAAAAATGTGGTCAATTAATAGGCCAAGGTCAGTTCAGGTGGAAGGCAGAAATGTGGTTGATGGTTCAGGCGGCAAGCAGAGGCATCATAAATAAACAGACCAAGGACAGTTCAGAAGCAGGCAGACGCATGGTCAGTTTAGGTGGCAGGCAGTGGCAAAATAACAGGTTAGGGTCAATTCAGGAGCAGCAGACAGAGGCATAAAGAGTGTGAAGACAAATGGCAGGAATTCAGAATTACATTCACCATACTTCACTAATATTGTAGCGAAGTATGATAACTCTGGAAACTGTCACCTATGTTGAGGCCTGGTTGAGAAGGACACTAGGGACAATAATAACTAGTGTCTTGTTTAACTCCCCCTTACGTTCTACTCTAACCACGGGCTCATCCCTATTGTTGGGCATAGAGGTTGCACTGGTCCATAATTGAACGTAATAAGTAATCCGTGAAAACAAAATAAAAAAAATCAATAGGTATAAAATTTTCCATGTTGGTCTTAAAGGAGAAGTACAGCCAAGGCTTGTTTGGCTGTATCTTTTCTTGTGGATCACAGGAGTGCAGTGCGTTCTGCACTCATGTGACCCCTTTTCAGCAGACAGCGGGCTGCAGCCTGTGGTTGGCTGAAGTCAGAGCCGGTCCATGCTCGGGAAAGATCTGCCCACATGCCTGGACCAGCATCGGACTCAGCTTCTCAGCCTTTCAATGAGCAGCCTGTAAGCGAGTCACTGAGAGCCTGAGCCAGCCACTCCACAGCCCAGTGCTCCAGTGAGCTCGGGAGGGCAGAGCAGAAAGCTGGTCACTGATAGTCACCAGCTCTCTGCTCATGGAACTTTGAGAACCAAGCAATCGGCAGTGTTTGATTGCTCGGTTCTAAGCCCTTGTACACATGGTCGGACATTCCGATGGACAATGTCCAATAGGACCGTGTTGTCGGATAATCCGACAGTGTGTGGGCTCCATCGGACTGTTTCCGTCGGAGTATCCAATGGACCAAGTTTTCCAGCTGGGCTATAAAATTTTCCGACAACATGATCCGATCGGACTATGTCTGATCATGTGAAAAGAATTCCGATCGGACAAAGTGCCACACATGCTCAGATCAAATTCCTAGACCAAAGCTATTGGCTACTAGCCTGAACGTATTCCCGTCCTAACGAAATAATGTCATCACATTAAGTACGATTGGATTTTCTGACAACTTTGTCTGACTGTGTGTATGCAACAGTTTCGGACAAAATCCGTCGGACAAAATCCGACGGATTTGGTTGTCGGAATGTCCGACCATGTGTACAAGGGCTAAGTGTTAGAGCCAGTGGGGGACACATGCAGTATCTGACCAATGCTGTATTCAGCTAGGTAAGTATAATTAAAAAAAAATCCCATTCCCCTCTCTTAACACCTGGCTGAGCAGTAAAAGTGATGATGTTAGCTGCTTCTGAGTTAGGGGGAAGCCATGGAGGGGTTTGAAGTGCATATGGTAGAATGACAAGGGTCCTAACCCTTTGAGGCTGATGTGATACCCCATTAGCACCTGGCCTTTCTTGCAGGGGTACTTCATTTGATGGTCAATGCCAATGCATTACAGGTAAATGCCACTGCACTACTGGTGGATGCCACTGCACTATATGAGTACAGATGTGGTTATCTTGATGTGCACTGAGGTGCGATATTGAGGCTGCACTAATGGGCTCTGATGGGATGACACTGATGGGTGCTGATGAGTTGGTACTGATGGGTGCTGATGAGGCTGCACTGATGGGTGTTAATGAGGCTGAACTGATGGGCGCTGATATAAACTGATGAGGTTGAACTGATGGGTGCTGATGAGGTTGCACTGAAGGGTGCTGATGGGGTTGCACTGAAGGGTGCTGATGGGGTTGCACTGATGGGTGCTGATGAGACTGCAGTGATGGGTGCTGATGACGCTACTCTGATGGGTGCTGATGAGGTTGCACTGATGTGCGCTAAACAGGCTGCACTAATGGGCACTGATATAAACTGATGCGGTTGAACTTATGGGTGCTAAGGAGGTTGCACTGATGGGTTCTAATGAGGTTGCACTGATGGGTTTTGATGAGCTTGCACAAGTGGGTGCTGATGAGGCTCCACTGAAGGTTGCTGATGAGGCAGCACTGTTGGCTACTGTATAACACTGATGGACACATTAAAGCACTAAAAATAGTAAAATCACTGTCCGGGCACAGATCTCTCTCTTTCCCTCACACTCTGTCTCTGTGTGAGAGAAGGAGAGTTGTCAACCCCCAATGACCTGATGTATTTATATTTGTGATCGCTTGTGATTGGACACACAAATTACATGGTAAAAAAGCCACTGTTATTGGCCCTTTTCCATGCTATGCCCAAGGCACACAGTGATCACAGATCCTTCCCAATGCATGTGAAGCGTGTTCTTGGGAAGACGTCAATAGATGCCCCTGGAAACGTGTGACCGCGCTGTAGCCATATAGCTTGGTCAGCAAGGGGTTAATATAACTGATGAAAGTCTTGCACAATGTTTGGACACAGTGGTTGATTTACTAAAGGTAACTATGCTCTTCACATTACAAGGGAAGCTGTGCTTAGTAAGGAAATTTGCTCCAAGGCTTAGTGAATTTGCTAAAGCTCTGCTAAATTTCATCGTCCAATCATGCGCAAGCTAAAATTTAATTTTTTTTTCCTTGTTCATGATTGGATATTCTTTGCAAAGTGAAACTTCAGCACATTTACTCAACTTTGAGGCAATTTCCTTTGCAAAATGTAACTTCCGTTGCAAAGTAAGCATCCTATTTGCCTTTAGTAAATCAAACCTTAACCCCTTCTCGCCCACCCTATAGCCGAAAGATGGCTACAGCATGGGCTTGGTTTGCCGTGCGGGCATCTATGGACGTCATACCCATGATCGTGCTGCCCACATGCCCCCTGCAGCGCATGGGTGGCACGCTCTGTGATCACTGAGTCCTTCAGTCTCAGCTGATCACAGATCAAGGTAAAGGGCCAATAAGTGGCCCTTTACCAAGTGATTATATGTGTCCATATGTGTCAGTGACAGCTGATCACGGTGTAAACACAAGCCAGTTGTCGGCTTTCCTTTCCGATAACCTGCTTATGTTAAAGGGACTGATAATCAGGTCACTGATTTCCCGAGTCCTGATTATCAGTGCAGTGCAATGGATGTGAGTTTGCATCCAGTGCTAATTTAGGCTTAACCCTAAAGTATATCTAAAGCCATGGACATTTTAAGGATGTCACCAGAAAAGGAGTTGAATGGGAATTTTCCATGCAAAAAACTACCAGAGGAGATTTCCACTTACCTTGCAGGGATTTCCACCTACTTATTGTCATGGCCTGGGGGACAGGCAATGAAGAGAAACCTCTTGGTGGGACATAAGATTTTGGCTTTAGACACACATCAATTATCATCAGTACAATCAGAACAATGAAACGTGTACATTATAGAAGTTGAATTCACAAATGTGGTAATATTAGTAGTCGTATACGTTAGCATAATTATTATTATCATTTTTAATATTACTGTTTCTGTTGAACTGTGTTCCCAGTGTAATTGGTTATTCGTCATCTACAGCATGCCGGTAGGCTCCACATGCATAATTATTTTATTTCCGTGTACAAGATTTAATTCAAGCAGCAAATATTTAAAAATCCTGACTCGAGGTACAATTCTCAGTCCCAGAACCACCTTATATTGAGGCTGTTTGTCAAAGCTGAACATATTTATGTTCCATTTGGTCCCGACCAATACCCTCTTCTAACAAGTTGAATAGTTCCCACTTATGTATTATCCTGACTTAATAGTTCCCACTTTAGCCTGTTATATCCTCAAATAGCACATCTTAAATCTGCCGTCCTTTTTTGCTCTTCAGAAAAAGAAAATTTCCCCTAAGACGCTATTATTGTAAAAAAAAGTCCCAATGCTTTGACATTATTTTTTTTTCTGCAAAAAAAAAAAAGGAAAAAAAAAATGTTGAACATTAATAAGCGCACCATGTGTTACTGTAATATATTTTTTATTCTTTAACTCCAGTATTTTATTAACTGCTGTTAAATAGGAATATGCATTTATGTGTCTATAGAGGCGGTAGAATGCAATATTTTAAACAGTGCAGCACAGCACAAAAATACAATGTTACTTAGCTCATTTCTGATTTCAGACATTTTAATCCTAAAGGTCCCATTTTATAGCACATTTCCAGGTTTTTTTTTTTTTTCTTGTTTTGAATAGATAGGTCA
The DNA here is from genome assembly GCF_037356315.1 of Lithobates pipiens. Lineage (NCBI taxonomy): Eukaryota > Metazoa > Chordata > Amphibia > Anura > Ranidae > Lithobates > Lithobates pipiens. The sequence goes on along the minus strand of NW_027507784.1, from coordinate 292,094,818 downwards.
TAAATAAGAACATCTGTGTCCCTTTTTTATTATTATTATTATTGTAGCACTAACCCCCGAAGGAGCTGCTGGTTATTTTTGGGCTTACTGTTACCTTCCGCTTCTCCTTGTTGCGCGTCTAGGGGATGTCCCGTTGTAGATGACTCAGTAACTTGAGACTGACAATAGATCCAGTTGAATGGATTTTATTTGTAAACTTCAACCATTGAACAGTCTTTCAACTTGGGATCAGAGGGTTGGAAAGGAATTCAGGGACTCTCAATATCAAAGTCTATAAGCGTTAAGGAACTTGCATACTTTGACGGCATCCCGAGAATAGCCATTCGCAGCTGGATGAACACTCAGGTTGGACAGTCCCTCTCTCACAAGGCCTAGCACCCAACGAGGTGCTTACTCAGGAACAGTCTTTGTCACAGACGTTGTTACAGATCACGTGGGAAACTAAGCTGTAGAACACTTGTAGGATACCTGGATCTTTCAGCCTGCTTGGCGATATCCACAAGACCGGATTCTCTCAGTTACTTCAGCCCTTCCAGGCTCTTGTTAAGAAAACCAAACTCACACATGGTGTTCTTCTAAAGAGTCCTCCCCTGGAATGCTCGAAGTTCAATGGGTCTCTCCCGGACCGGAGACGGCACCCATCCACCTCAGAATTCTCCTCTAGTTTCCATGCCTTGGGATAGCCAGCCCAGAGGCATTAAAATCAGGTGGAACCGCACCCCAGGCCATAGCCTTCCTGGGGGCTGGTCAGGAGGACCAGGACCATGTAATCAGCACAGCATACTGGACCGGAACCCCTAACCACGTGACATCCGCATCTTAAATACTCCCCCAGAGGGCACAGCGAGAGGGCCACTCCCACTGACCTGACTCCGAAAGAGAGTAACTTAAGCGCCTGACCAGAACATAGTTCCACGCCTACCACCAGAGACAGTGCCCCCTGCGGCCAGGCTGAACATCTCACAGTCCAGTGAGACTGACACAGAAGTCAAATTTAGACAAATAGACCCAAACCAAACTGTAGTTTGGGTAAAGTTTTAACTTTGAAAAACATAGCGTGTGCTCTTCAGGAGCCCGGCGCTACATTATTATACACAATTTATATAGCACCAACAGTTTACGCAGTTTACAATGTATAGGGGGGACAACACAATTACAGTACAGTTCAACACAAAAGGTACAGAAGGGGGTGGCTCGGGACAGTTAGGTGGGTGTGGGATAGGCTTCCCTGATTAAATAAGTTTTCATGGATCTCCTAAAAGTGGACAGGGTAGGGGCTGATCGGATATACTGGGGCAGGGAGTTCCAGAGGATGGAATAGACTCTGGAGAAGTCTTGAAGGTGAGCATGAGAGGTGGTAACAAGGGAGCTAGTGAGCAGGAAGTCCTGGGAGGAACGGAGGGGATGATTTTGGCGATATCTGCAAATGAGGTTGGTGATGTAGATGGGGGAGATATTTTGAATGGCCTTGTATGTTATGGTTAGCATTTTGAATTTTACACGGTGGGGTAGGGATTGGTAGAGAGGAGCAGCAGTCACGGATCGGTTAGTGTGGTGTATTAGTCTAGCAGCAGAAGCTGCCATCTTTGCCTCGGTTTAACCACTTCAATACAGGGCACTTTCACCCCTTCCTTCCCAGCCCAATTTTCAGCTTTCAGCGCTCTAGCGCTTTCAGTGACAATTGCGCGGTCATGCTACACTGTACCCAAATGAAATTGTTATCATTTTGTTCGCACAAATAGAGCTTTATTTTGGTGTTATTTATTCACGACTCCGTTTTGTTTTTTTGCGATATAAGCGCAAAAAAAGCGGAAATTTGGGGAAAAAACAATATTTTCTTTTTTCTATTTGAAAAGAAATCCAATAAAATCAAATTTTGTCATAAATTTAAGCCAAAATGTATTCTGCTACATGTTTTTGGTAAAAAAAATTCCGTTAAGTGTATAATAATTGGTTTGTGTGATCACGGACATATGTACGCAAATGATCATGTACATATGTGTGCAGGTGATCACGTACATATGTGTGCAGATAATCATTGGGACATGTGATTTTAGTGGGACATATGTGGGGGACAAGTTTTTATTATTAGGGACATGTGTTTTTATTATTTGGGGACATGTATGTTTTGGGGACATGTGTGTTTTGGGGACATATGTGGGGACTGTGTTTTCACTGTGTGGTGTGTTGTGTGTTTACACTACACTGATGATCAGTGAGTAAAAAGCTGTGAAAAGCAGCCCATACTCACTGATCATCAGCCGGCTGCAGCGATCTGCTCTCCTCTCCTCAGCGGTGACTTCCGTGTGAGGAGAGGAGAGCCGATTGCCTAGCAACCGGCTGTTTGTTTACATCACATGACGGCCGTGATTGGACACGGCCGTCATGTGATCAGGAGGGCCAATCACAGAGCCCTCCTGCCGATCTGAGATGTGCCGTGTCCGGGTGACACGAGCACATCGGGATCGCGCCGAACGTCCTATCAGGAGCAGGCGGCTCCCACCCGGCCGTATATATACATTGGCCGGGTGGGAAGTGGTTAATCTTCAAATGCCAAGGTGCTGCACATGTGATCCATTATGACACTAGCCATTGGATGGTTTGACAGTTTGGTTGAGAGCACAGCCAATGTGCAGTTAGCAATCCCGGCATGCCAGGAATGTGACTGTTTTTTAAACTGTTTAAATTGATGGGTTTACTTCCACTTTAAGTGGTTCACCTCCCTAGCGGTGATCCCGAGTCTGGCTCGGTTGGGATTTTAGTTCCACAAGCGGTAACCCCAAGCCAGACTCGGGATCGCATCGCTGGAAACAGGGAGGACACGAAGAAGTTACTTACCTTGACCCCTGGATCCAACGATGTCCTCCGCGCTGTGTGATCAAGCTGTCCTCCGCTCTACTCACAGTGCCCGAATGCCGCCAAGCTCCGTTCCCTGCGACGTTACGGCGCACGGGAGCGGAGATCGGCGCCAAATTCAAAAAAGTGAAAGTACACAAAACACACACAGTACTGTAATCTTACAGATTACAGTACTGTATAAAAAAATACACGCCCCCTTTGTCCCTAGTGGTCTGTGCAGTGCCCTGCATGCACTTTTATATTATAAATACTGTTTTTATGGCTGGAATTTGGAGATTGTCCATAGCAACCAGAAAGTGTCCCTTTTTCAGTGTTTTAGGATTTGATTACATTATTGAATAATTTATATTATTATTTATTATATTATAAACGTTATCATACCCGGGATGTCTGCTAGACTCTGTTTGAACAGATTTAAGAGAGTTATTCCTAAGAATTACAGGACTACAATATAAAATGCCAAATTTCCATACAAAATAATTGTACTGCTTTCAGCACCTAAAACCAGAACAAATCATACCTCCAGGGAGGTTAAGGAGAATTTTTTTTTCAGGAGAATTCACTTAACCACTTCAGGACCGCCGTATTGCCAATGTACGTCAGCACAATGGCACAGGCAGGCACAATCACGTAGATGTACGTGATTGCCTTCCAGACCCTCCCGTTGGATACGACGGTCCGGTTCGCTCCAGGAGCGCTCCGTGATGAGGGGATGGCCGTTGGTTTTCGGCCACCCCCTCTGGATCGCTCCTGGCCAAAGCTTCCTGCCACTGTGTATTGTTTACACAGGAAGGAGGAAGTGATGTCATTCTCCTCGGGGCGGTCTTTTTGACCGGACTACGAGGAGAAGACTAATAGTAAGTGTGCACCAACACTACACTGACATGTAGGTACACACAGGCACACAAACCCCCCCCCGATCCCCCCCCGATCGCCCCCCGATCCCCCCCGCCCCCCCCCCCAGTCACAGTGTCACTGATTGCATTGATCATTTCTTTACTGATCAATGCATTCAGTGTCAGTTGTGACAGTAAAAACTGTCAGGACAGTTAGTGTTAGGTCCAGGGTAGCCCCCTATCACCCCCCAATAAAGATTTAACCCCCTGATTGCCCCTAGAGTTAACCCTTTCACCCCCTTTTGCCAGTGTCACTAAGCGATCATTTTTCTGAACGCTGCATGTGTCGCTAGGTAGCTAGTTATTTTTTTAGGTTCACCGCCAGGTTTTTATATCGCTAGGTACCCCGATATACTACCCAATAATGTTTTTAACCCCCTGATTGCCGCTAGTTAACCCTTTCACCCCCTTTTGCCAGTGTCACTAAGCGATCATTTTTCTGATCGCTGCATGTGTCGCTAGGTAGCTAGTTATTTTTTTAGGTTCACCGCCAGGTTTTTATAGCGCTAGGTACCCCGATATACTACCCAGTAATGGTTTTAACCCCCTGATTGCTGCTAGTTAACCCTTTCACCCCCTTTCACCAGCGATCACAGTATAAGTGTCACTGGTGACGCTGGTTAGCCAGTTAGTTATTTAGGTTCCCCGTCAGGTTTTTATATAGCGCCAGGGACCCCCATATACTACCTAATAAAAATTTGAACCCCCTGATTGCCCCTAGTTAACCCTTTCACCACTGATCACCGTATAAGTGTTACGGGTGACTCTGGTTAGTTTGTTTTTTATAGCATCAGGGCACCCACCATTTATTACCTAATAAAGGTTTAACCCCCTGATCACCCGGCGGGTGATATCAATTAGGTTTTAGGGTCAGGGTCTGCGTCGCCCCAGGCAGCGCTAGGTTAGTGCCAGTACCGCTAACACCCACACGCAAAGCATACACCTCCCGTAGTGCTATAGAATCTGAACAGATCAATATCTGATCTGATCAGATCTATACTAGCGTCCCCAGCAGTTTAGGGTTCCAAAAAAACGCATTGTTAGCGGGATCAGCCCAGATACCTGCTAGCACCTGCGTTTTGCCCCTCTGCCCAGCCCACCCAAGTGCAGTATTGATCGATCACTGTCACTTACAAAACACTAAACACATAACTGCAGCGATCGCAGAGTCAGGCCTGATCCCTGCCATCGCTAACAGGTTTTTTGGTAGCATTTTATATTTAAATCCGGAAGGCAGTGCTTGGTTTTCGGGGTCCCGTACGTGGCTAGGCTCCCAAAAAGTCCCCCACATGTGGTATCCCCGTACTCGGGAGAAGCAGCAGAATTTATTTTGGGGTGTAATTTGACTTCTGCCCATAGCATGTGTGAGCAATATATCATTTAGTGACAACTTTGTGCAAAAAAAAAAAGTTTGTAATCTTCCCGCAACTTTTGGCAAAATATAAAATATTCCATGGACTCAACATGCCTCTCAGTAAATAGCTTGGGGTGTCTACTTTCCAAAATGGGGTCATTTGGGGGGGTTTTGTGCTATTTTGGCATTTTATGGCCTTCGAAACTGTGATAGGTAGTGAGGAGTTAAATCAAAAATTTGCACCCTTAGAAATCCTGAAGGTGGTGATTGGTTTTCGGGGTGCCGTGCGCGACTAGACTCCCAAAAAGTCCCACACATGTGGTATCCCCGTACTCAGGAGAAGCAGCAGAATGTATTTTGGGGTGTCATTTCACATATGCCCATAGCATGTGTGAGCAATATATCATTTAGTGACAACTTTGTGCAAAAAAAAAAAAGTTTGTAATATTCCCGCAACTTGTGGCAAAATATAAAATATTCCATGGACTCAACATGCCTCTCAGTAAATAGCTTGGGGTGTCTACTTTCCAAAATGGGGTCATTTTGGGGGGTTTTGTGCTATTTTGGCATTTTATGGCCTTCGAAACTGTGATAGGTAGTGAGGAGTTAAATCAAAAATTTGCACCCTTAGAAATCCTGAAGGTGGTGATTGGTTTTCGGGGTGCCGTGCGCGACTAGACTCCCAAAAAGTCCCACACATGTGGTATCCCCATACTCGGGAGAAGTAGCGGAATATATTTTGGGGTGCAATTCCACATATAACTATGGCATGTGTGAGCAATATATCATTTAGTGACAACTTTTTGTAAAAAATTTTTTTTTTTTTTTTTTTTTGTCATTATTCAATCCCTTAGGACAAAAAAAAATAAATATTCAATGGGCTCAACATACCCATCAGCAATTTCCTTGGGGTGTCTACTTTCCAAAATGGGGTCATTTGGGGGGGATTTGTACTGCCCTGCCATTTTAGCACCTCAAGAAATGAGATCGGCAGTCATAAATTAAAAGCTGTGTAAATTCCAGAAAATGTACTCTAGTTTGTAGACGCTATAACTTTTGCGCAAACCAAAAAATATACGCTTATTGACATTTTTTTTACTAAAGACATGTGGCTGAATAAATTTTGCCCTCAATGTATGACTAAAATTTAGTTTATTCGATTTTTCTTATAACAAAAAGAAGAAAATATCTTTTTTTTTCAAAATTTTCACTCTTTTTCCATTTATATCGCAAAAAAAAAAAAAAAATCGCAGAGGCAATCAAATACCATCAAAAGAAAGCTCTATTTGTGGGAAGAAAAGGACGCAAATTTCGTTTGGGTGCAATATTGCATGACCGCGCAATTACCAGTTAAAGCAGCGCAGTGCGAAATTGGAAAAAGACCTCTGGTCCTTAAGGTGTTTATTGGTCCGGGGCTGAAGTGGTTAAAGAGACACTGGGGGTTATTTACGAACTTTGCACTAAAAGTACAAACTGCAAGTGCAAAGTGCACTTGAAATTGCACTGAAAGGGCACTTGGAAGTGCAGTCGCTGTAAATCTAAGGGGGTAGATATGAAATGAGGGGAAGCTCTGCTGATTTCTATCATCCAATCATGTGCAAGCTAAAATGCTGTTTTTTATTTTCCTTGCATGTCCCCCTCGGATCTACAGCAACAGCACTTCCAAGTGCACTTTCAGTGCAATTTCAAGTGCACTTTGCACTTGTACTTTGCACCTGTAGTGCAAAGTGGATTTGCCTTTCATAAATAACCCCCACTGTCATCTTACCAATGCAGAGCAAAGTGACAATGGGATTTATTTACTAAAAGCAAATAAATCAACTTTGCACTGCAAGTGCACTTGGAAGTGCAGTTGCTGTAGATCTGAGGGGGACATGCAAGGAAAATAAAAAACAGCATTTTTGCTTGTACATGATTGGATGATAAAAACAGCAGAGCTTCCCCTCATTTCAAATCTTTCCCTCAGATCTACAGCGACTGCACTTCCAACTCCACTTCCAAGTACACTTGCAGTGCACTTGTAGTGCAAAGTGGATTTGCCTTTAGTAAATAAACCCCAATGTCTCTACAAAATAATATATTGAAAATGTTGGATGGTTTCTAGGGACAGATAAACAATTCACATCCCTTGGTGAAGTATAAAAGGAAGGTGTGAGTGAGAAAACTCTCTCGAATGATAATGGGATTTTAGTGAAAATTGTTTTGACTGTCAGGCAGAGGTAAGCACAACCACAATTAGTATAAAATATTCAATAGTTTATTACAAGCAAGTATCATAAAATTGGCAGTATAGTAATTTCATAGGTCAGATAAAGATATGACCAAAAAGATACTAAGTGCACACGATATAACAAAATGCTTGAAAATGGCGAGAATCCGACGCGTTTCACAAACTGTGTCTTCAGAGCGACTCAGCATGCATCTATTATATTATATAAATTGCAAAGAACACCATTAGAATTTCATACAAAGTAAAAATATAAACAGTGTTTAATCACATAATATAGTTCAGTTACAAAAGATGTACATATATGCTTACCAGATTCGGGGCATAGTCATGGCTAGGCATGAGCCGAACACCCCCCGGTTCGGTTCGTACCAGAACTTTCGAACGGACCCCACGTTCGTTACAAACGTTAGAACCCCATTGAAGTCTATGGGACTCGAACGTTCGAAATGAAAAGTGCTAATTTTAACGGCTAATATGCAAGATACTGTCCTAAAAAGGGTTTGGGGACCTGGCTCCTGCCCCAGGGGACATGGGTCAATGCCTAAAATGTTTTTAAAAATGGCCGTTTTGGCGGGAGCACTGATTTTAATGACGATTAAAGTGAAAAAAAAGTGAAATATTCCTGTAAATATGGTGCCTGGGGGGTGTCTGTAGTATGCCTGTGAAGTGCCACGTGTTTCCCGTGTTTAGAACAGTCCCTGCACAAAATGACATTTAACGGAAATAACACCATTTAAAACTGCTTGCGGTTTTAATGTTATATCTGGTTCCTGCAATATGGTTGAAAATCATTCCGAAAAATGGCATGGGTAGCCCTCCCTGCCCATTACCAGCCTATTTGGGTCTTGTACGCATATTAAGGGGAACCCTGTACCCATATTAAAAAAAGGAAATGCGTGTGGCCCCCAGGCCCTATATACTCAGAACAGCAGTATACAGGCGGTGCAAACAAGACAGGGACTGTGTAGGTTTGTTGTGTTAAGTTGAATCTGTTTGTAATTTTCAACTGGTACATTTTGAAAGTGTAGCTCCAGTCAAAAAAAAGATTTTTAAGCTTTTTGGAAAACATAGGGAAGGGTTATCACCCCTGTATAATTTGTTTTGTCGTCCATCTTTTTTCATCTCACTTGCTGTTGTCTCCTTCCGTTTGCAAGTAGGAGATGTTTGTAAGTTGGATGTTTGAAAGTAGGGGCCTGCCCTATATGCTCTGCAGAAATGGCGGAACAAGGTGTTGGTTTTGCCACAACATTGTAAGCGCTCAAAGTGACTCTTGGTGGGCGCTGGAGCGCCCTGCTGTGAACGATTATATCAAGAATTGTAATTACATGCCATTGTTGAACAGTGGTAGAAAAATTGACCTTTGGTGGTTGTGGTGCTGGTGGCACAACACTATAAGTCCTCACCGTTACTCTGGGTGGGCACAGGAAGGGGCCCTCCTGTGAAATATTATATCAAGAATTATAATTACATGTCCCTGTTAAACAGGGGCAGAAAAATTGGGCCTTAGGCACTGGTGCTGGTGCCACCACACTGCAACCTCTGCCATATACTCTAGTTTTATTGCAGGAATTAGCCCTGCTGCAAAGCATTGCATCAAAAATTGTACTTAAACGCCCCTGTTAAACAGGGGCAGAAAAATTGGGCCTTAGGCACTGGTGCTGGTGCCACCACACTGCAACCTCTGCCATATACTCTAGTTTTATTGCAGGAATTAGCCCTGCTGCAAAGCATTGCATCAAAAATTGTAATTAAACGCCCCTGTTAAACAGGGGCAGAAAAATTGGGCTGCTGGCATCACCCAGAACCAAAAATTTTCTTCCAACATATCAGCGGAGGAGGAAGAGGATAGACAATCAACATAACAGGACAGTCACTCAGCATCAGCATAGGCAGTCTTGAAGGGATGTGGTATTTCAAAAAAAATTATTTGGTTACATCAGCTTCAGGTGCTTGGTAGCTGTGGGTGATCCAAGACTGATTCATCTTGATGAAGGTCAGTCGATCAACTGATTCGGTGGACAGGCGCACCCTGTGATCGGTAACAAAGCCACCAGCAGCACTGAAGGTGCGTTCCGAAAGAACGCTGGATGCAGGACAGGCCAGTAGCTCAATTGCATACTGTGCAAGCTCTGGCCAGTGATCCATCCTCAAGACCCAGTAAGCCAGAGGATTTTCGGTGGGAAAGGTGTCCAAGTCTGACCTTGCCCCTAGGTATTCCTGCACCATGTAAATCAGACGCTGGCGATGGGTGCTGGAACCAATCATACCTTGGGGCTGCGGACTAAAAAATTGTCTGAAAGCATCAGTCAGACGGCCACCTTCTCCACCGCTCCTTCTGACCGATGCCTCAGCAACACGTTGTCCAGGACCAGGAGTTTGTAACCTCCCAGTCTCTGGGAACGCGTTGCATAGACCTTTCTGCAAGGCCTCCCGGAGATGTCTCATCCTCTGCTCCCTCTGCGATGGCAAGAGAAGGTCGGCAACCTTACCCTTGTACCGTGGATCAAGGAGAGTGGCCAGCCAGTAATGGTCCCACTCCTTGATCCGAAGAATACGAGGATCCTTCCGCAGGCTTTGCAGGATCAGGGAGGCCATGCAGCGTAGGTTAGCTGAGGCATTCGGTCCGGAGTCCTCTGGGTCACTAAGGACAACATGATCCGCAGCTACCTCCTCCCAGCCACGTACAAGTCCACGTGTTTCTTGGGACTGTAAATCATCCCTATAAGACTGCTGCTGCTGATGCTGTGTGCCAGCCTCCACCTCCATGCTGACACAATCATCCTCCTCCTCCTCTTCCTCCTCCTCATCCTCTTCCTGTGTGATGGGTGGCACAGCAGGAACACTGTCTGGATAAAGGGGGCCTTGAGAGGCAAGGAAGTCCTCCTCTTCCTGCCTCTGTTCTGCCTCAAGTGCCCTGTCCATTATTCCACGCAGCGTATGCTCCAAGAGGTGGACAAGAGGTACAGTGTCACTGATGCATGCACTGTCACTGCTCACCATCCTTGTGGCCTCCTCAAACGGTGACAGGACAGTGCATGCATCCCTGATCATGCCCCACTGGCGTGGTGAGAAAAAACCAAGCTCCCCTGACCCTGTCCTGGTGCCGTAGTCGCACAGGTACTCATTGATGGCCCTCTGCTGCGTGTGCAGCCGCTGCAGCATGGCCAATGTTGAGTTCCATCTGGTGGGCATGTCACATATAAGGCGGTTCTTGGGCAGGTTCAACTCCTTTTGGAGCTCAGCCAGCCGAGCACAGGCATTAAATGATCGGCGGAAATGCACACAGACTTTCCTGGCCTGCTTCAGGACATCCTGTAAGCCGGGGTACCTGCCCAAGAACCGCTGCACCACCAGGTTAAGGACGTGAGCTACACAGGGCACATGGGTCAGTTGTCCCTGTCGGAGGGCGGAGAGGAGGTTGGTGCCATTGTCGCAAACCACCATTCCTGGCTTAAGCTGGCGTGGCGTCAACCACCTCTCGGCCTGCCCCTGCAGAGCTGACAAAACATCCGCCCCAGTGTGGCTCCTGTCCTCCAAACAAACCAGCGCAAGCACGGCATGGCATCGTTTTGCCTGAGTACTTGCGTAGCCCCTGGAACGCCTACGGAGCACCGCTGGTTCTGAGGACAGAGCACTGGAAGAGGCCATGGAGGAAGAAGAAGAGGAGGGGGTGGAGGAGAGAGGTGTGTCACAACCAATAGTAGCATTTTGGAGGCGTGGTGGCGGAACAACCTCCAACACTACTGCACCTTGTCCTGCATCCTTCCCAGCAGCCAGAAGAGTGACACAATGGGCCATGAAAGACAGGTAACGTCCCTGTCCATGCCTGTTGGACCATGAGTCAGCGGTAATATGCACCTTACCGCTGACCGCCCTGTCCAGCGAGGCAAGGACATTGCCTTCCACATGCCGGTAGAGAGCCGGAATCGCCTTCCGTGAGAAAAAGTGGCGTTTGGGGACCTGCCACTGAGAAACCGCACATTGTACAAACTCACGGAAGGGGGCCGAGTCTACCAACTGAAAAGGCAGCAGTTGAAGTGCTAGCAATTTAGCCAAGCTAGCATTCAACCGCTGGGCATGTGGATGGCTGGGAGTAAACTTCTTCCGCCGGTCCAGCAGCTGGGGCAGGGACATTTGCCTGCTATAATCGGACGTGGGTGTACCACTAGCAGAGTTCCCGGAAGCACTTGGCTGTGACACACCTAATTCTACACCTTCATTCCTCTCAGAGCAGGTTTCAGAGAGGACTGAAGGTCTAGTGGGGTTGGAGATGCCAGCTGATGAGGAGCAAGGAGAGGTCCGCTTTGTTCTTTGGTGTGGGTCTTTGAGGTACGCTTGCCAACGAGCTGCATGGCAGGTCAACATATGTCTGGTCAAGCATGTGGTGCCCAAGCGGCTGATGTTTTGGCCACGTGAGATACGCTTGAGACATATGTTGCAAATAGCAGCGGTGCGATGTGATGCACTCGTCTCAAAAAAGGCCCACACCAAAGAACTTTTAGAATAACGCGCAGAGGCAGCGCTCTGCACAGGCGGAGCTCTGCGGTGTGATTCAGTCGGTGTGCTGCCCCTAAGCTGGCCCCCGGAGGGCATCCTGCCTCGTTGGACATGTGCCTCCTCCTCCTCCTCCTCCTCCTCCCTCCTTCCAGGCACCCACGTGGAGTCAGTGCCCTCATCATCCCCTCCCTCTTCATCGCTGTAGCAAACCTGGCAGTATGCTGCAGCTTGTGGAACATGACTGCCAGATTGCTGTCCTTCTTGAGCATCCCCTCTCTCTGCGCTCACGCTACTGCCTTCCTCTAGCTGAGTGTCATCATCAGAGCCCACCAAACACTGTGCTCAAAGAGTTCAGGAGACTCCTCAGGAGGATGTGGTGGGTCTAGGGAAGGAGTCACTGATGATGACATTGAGAGGAGGGAAGACGATGCGTTGGCAGCTGCTTTGCTACTACCCTGAGACTGGGTGAGAGAGGATGAGGAGGATGAAGAGGGCTTGGTCATCCACTCGTTGGCATGTTGCGGTTCAACATGTCCAGCTGCCGAAAAGAAGGACAAGCATGTCCCATGGCCACGTGCTGATGACAATGCACCGCGTCCACGACCAGCACTGTTGTCTCTAGACACAGAGCCTGCTTGCCCTCTTTTATCGGCTCGCGCCTGTCTGCCTCTCCTTGCTGGCCTTCCAGACATGGTAATGGCCTGAAGGGAGTTGGGTAAAACAGCAGTTGGGTAGTTTATATTGTGCTGGAGGCACACAACACCCACTAACTCCTGCAGATGCCTTTTTTATAGAACACCAGAGATAAAGGGGTATATACAGATGTATACTGTGCTATGCTGGAGGCACACACAACTTCCAATAACTCCTGCAGATGGCAATTGGGCTCAAATAGAGAACAGCTATGTAGGTGGATTATAGCGGTATGTACTGGGTACAGAGCACGCAGACAGCACGCACTATCTCCTAACACTACTGACTGCAAGCTCTATTATTAAAGATAGATCACTAGCTATATAGGTGAGGTGAATATAGTGGTGTATACTGCGGTCAGGGCACAGACAATAACCACTACACAACAGCAAGATAGGAAATCAGCCAAAAACGATTGGTGTGTACTGTGTTGAAGGTACACAGAACACCCACTGCTTCAGATGCCAACACACTACACGAGGCCGCCTCAATGGCGGCCTTATATAGTGTGGGGCGTGCACTACACAGCCTGAGCTATGATTGGCCACAGGCATCCTGCCTGTGGCCAATCATGGCTCTCCTCGCTGCTGGCGCTGCGATTGGCCAAGCATGCGGGGTCACAGTGCATGCTTGGCCAATCATGAGCCAGCAATGCACTGCGCCATCGCAGTGCATTGTGGGCCATGAGCGCCACGCAAATTTTGACGCGAACGGACCAAGTGTTCGGATTTCGCCGAACGGACGAACAGCCAATGTTCGAGTCGAACGTACGTTCGACTCGAACACGAAGCTCATCCCTAGTCATGGCTAACAACTGCAACCATATAGGGTAATACAGAAAAATACTTCCCATGGATAACTGGCGGCGAACTCAGATATACCGAAAGAGTCTGTTGGACATCGGACCATGTGAAGGAAGGAACTTGTCAGATCAAGAAATGATCTACAGAAGAAGGATATTATGTACCGTATATACTCGAGTATAAGCCGAGATTTTCAGCCTCTTTTTTGAGGCTGAAAGTGCCCCCCTCGGCTTATACTCGAGTCATCGCTGTCTGCCCGCTCGATCAGCGTGTCGAGCAGACAGACAGCGGCCATTCTGATTCAAAAGCCGCGCCTCCGGCTCCCCCTTCGCCTGTGATAGGCGGAACACTGAATTTCCCAGCAGCCTGTGTTCCGCCTATCACGGACTTCGTATCATCCTCGTACTACGGACGAGGATGATACGACGTCTGTGATAGGCGGAACACAGGCTGCTGGGAAATTCAGTGTTCCGCCTATCACAGGCGAAGGCGGCGGCGCAGCTTTTGAATTTTACAATGGCCGCCGACGAACGAAGAGGGCACGGGACGGAGGCAAGGCACAGGACGGCACGGCACGGGACGGGACGGGACGGGACCGGAGGCAAGGCATGGCGGCGAGGCACGGCGGCGAGGCACGGAGGCAAGGAGGCTCGGCACGGGACGGAGGCTCGGGACAAAGGCTCAGGACACAGGTAGGCTGGACACACACACACACACACACACACACACACACACACACACACACACACACACACACACACAGGGATGGATGGATGGATGGAGACACACACACACAGGGATGGATGGACGGACACACAGGGATGGACGGACACACAGGGATGGACGGACACACAGGGATGGACGGACACACACACAGGGATGGACAGGCATGTCTTACCCTCGGCTTATACACGAGTCAATAAGTTTGCCAGTTTTTTTGGGGGTAAATTGGGGGCCTCGGCTTATATTCGGGTCGGCCTATACTCGAGTATATACGGTACTAATTAAGTAAAAAGTGAATACAACCAAGTGTATCTCTTAAATAGTATGAATAGGGTATAATCCATTGTAAAGCCATTACCAATACTTATACATGGGCAGGGCAACTGTGGTATAGACACTTGAAGAAAAAAGGTGGAGTGGCCGTAATCTATAAAAGTCAGGCATTATAGTGAGCAACATTGCAATCGTGGTCAGGATGGCAGCAGTGCCCAATGCACAATAGAATATAGGTCAGTAGAACAGAGTTTAGCAGGTGCTGAATCGCATGAATGATTCTCAAGCATTCTGCCCTGGATATCACACTATGTGACCATGCCATGATCCCCGATATACATTCAGTATCATAGAATGACTGTCAACTAACAAGTTAATAATAGCTCACTTAAAAGTGGTCAGTTACCACCGGAAGTGAATGGGCCAAACATGGCCTCCTAATATCGCTTCCGGTGTGTATATCCCTTATGATTGTGTATATGTGAACGACATACACCACGTCATAAGACACAGATATGAAGTACATGTAATTAACCGTGCTTTTAGTAATGATTAGAAATATAAAGAAAAGAGACTATAGTATAAACATGTAGAGGGAACATGGAGTGGCTACATGATAATAAGTAACAGTAAAAATGAGCAACACTGCAGTCACAAACAGGACAGCAGTGATGACCAAATAGTAAATAGTGATATTGATATGAATAAGTAAAACCAAAAACCAAAATACTAAATCATATGAAAAAGATGTAAAGTACTGTACCTTTTAGCCCTTGTACACACGGTCGGACATTCCGACAACAAAATCCATCAGATTTTTTCCGACGTATTTTGGCAGAAACTGGTGTTGCATACACACGGTCGGACAAAGTTGTCGGAAAATCCAATTGTTCAGAACGGGATGACGTACATTCGTTACGATGGGACTACGTTGGGGCTAGTAGCCAATAGCTTTGGTCTCGTACTTTGATCTGAGCATGCGTGGCACTTTGTCCGATCAGAATTCTCTACAAACAATCGGACAAAGTCTGATCGGATCATGTTGTCGGAAAATTTTATATTCAGCTCTCAAACTTTGTTGGTTGGACATTCCGACGGAAAAAAAGTCAGATGGAGCCCATACACGGTCGGATTATCCGACAACATGGTCCGATCGGACCTTTTCTGTCAGAATTCCCGACCGTGTGTACAGGGGCTAAGAGTCCCTATATATGGACAAGCCAATGTCCCAAAGTGTATTCGATGGTGTTTGGCTTATATACACAAAGTCACCACCGGAAGTGAATGAGCCGGAAAACGGCTCACTGACATCACTTCCGGTGTGGGTGTAGCTGTGCATGCGAGAGCATCGTCAATCACATCGTAAGCAGCAAATATCAGATACATGGCAAAGGCGTCGCCTACCCCAAAGGTGGAAAGGGGGGGGGGGGTAACGAGGAGAAAAATAGCCTCCTCGTCCACCGGGGGCACCAGAATGTCCTTAACAATTGACGAAATCCATAGGAGGATCCTCTGCCCCAGTGGTCACAGAGGTAGGACCAGCTAACAAATCTCATAGCAAATAGCAATATCGTATAGAATTATAAAAATACAAAATGAAGTAGCATAAAGAGGGGAATAAACAAAATAACAAAAACAATAAAGGAAAAGAAAAATAAGGCCTAATATACTAGTGGAGTGGGCATAGGCTCAGCATGTCCCTCCTAATGCAACAAATAAGTTCTGGAGTGTATTGACATGGAACAGCACTTTTCAGAGAAATGCTGTATTATTTCTGCCCACAGTGTGAGTGCACAGCTCTGAAGTTCAGGAACTGCCTTAATGTTAGTTTCTTCCCATGATCACAGTCTCCACCGGGTCCCAGGCACAGGTGAGTGCACTTTGTGCAAAATTAACCCAGCATGCAGGGCAAGTAGGCCCCATCCACATGTTACCTTACCAGTTACCATGCCTAGCGTCTGATTTCTTAGTGTATTGTCTAGTGTCTTGGTTTAGAAAGGTACATTTTTTTTTAACTTTACTGAGCAGCAAAACAGTTCAATACGAACAATGTCCTTCTCCATAAACTAACTACAGTAACGTTGCTGCCCAGGCATACCTCGTTGAAGTGAGAGTCCATTTTGGCTTTTTCCATGACTTGGATGTCTCCGAAAGGCCTGGTGTCTTCAGTGGACTGCAGGGCACAACGGTCCCCATACTATGAGAAGACAGAACCAACCAATTTGGCTAAGAAGGGCTCCTGGACCTCAGCCTTCCCCCTTTTTATAGCATAGGTGGGCTGGCTAGGAGCAAAAAGCCCAGGAACTAAGCTTACAATTATTAACCCTTTCTTCCAGCCTGGGCCAGCTGCTAACTTGCTAGAACCAACACGTTTCAACCTGTCTACATATTGTTTTAGCAAAACAAATATCATTCAATAAAGGTTTATATTTTCTTTAGGTAAAATACACAGGACTACAGAAAAGATGGTAATTTTTCTAGACTGATCGGGCGTAATTTATAAAGGGTGTCTTAGATACCCTTTGGAATTCCCTCATGGAGCATACAAAAAAATGTTGGTGCTTGTATCCAATTTATGTAGCTGTCAGAAACAATACATTAAATCACTTAAGTCCAGCACTGAGGTTGTAGTGTCCCAGTGGCGGCCCGACCATAGGGGGCGCATGAGCATCGCCCCCCCCCCCCCCAAAAAAAAAAGCTAGTGACAAAAACAGGGCCCTTTAAAAAAAAATGTAAAATTAAAAATTTCTTTAAGTTCACTGTGCACGGGCGCCAGCCATAGTGCACTATGGAAGGTTCATGTCACTGCAATCCCGTGATTGCAGGCAAGACACTACATTTGCGGGGTTTTGTGTTGCTTTGTGGCGCACAGCTAAGAGCCTCTGCACTGTCATTGGGTCAGCCTTCTGTCTCTCTGCCTATCTGACCATTAGCACCGCCATAGGACTTGGGTGGTGCTTTCCCCCGGCAGCCGTGTTACATGAAGCAAGAACAAGGTAATGTGATCTCACACTCTGCTCTACCAGTGCCTTTCCTCCACATACCTTGTACTGTATTCTTATGTTGTAATCTGTGATCGGACGGTGGAGGGAGGGGGTGCCCTGCATCTTCTGTGCCTGGTAATTAATCTCCATTCACCCAGCAATCTGCAGGAGCATTTATGTGTACCAGAGGGGTCCCAGCTACAGCCATCGTACAGAATCACCTTCACCAGGTCTCTATCTCTCTCCCTCTCTTCTTACTCTATCTATCTATCTATCTATCTATCTATCTATTATCTGTCTATCTATCTGTCTGTCTGTCTGTCTCTCTATCTATTATCTATTTATCTATCTATCTGTCTATCTATTATCGGTCTGTCTGTCTATCTATTATCTGTCTGTCTGTCTATCTATCTATCTCTATCTATCTATCATCTATTTATCTACCTACCTATCTATCTATCTATCTATCTATCTATCTATCTATCTATCAAGGGCGAGTGACGGGGGGGGGGGTGGGGGGGTGGGGGGGGGGAATGTCGTGGGTTGGGCACCAGCCGCCACTGGAGTGTCCATACTAGTTTTGTAGTGCGGTGGATGGAATCTGATGGGGAACTGAAAGACTAGTACCTCATCAGGACCGCATTTCTTATGATTGACAGAACATGGTAGTGGATTGATCCATATCCACTATTCAGTCCAATAGTAACTTTCTAATCCACCCACAGCCAACCGCTGTCAATAAAAATTACGGTGGACCTTACGGGGAACTAGACTTCCAGTCTCCATAAAGTTCTGCAGATCCAGTGACTCGAGTCAGTTCACAAATGTAGGCATGATCCATGATCCCTTTGTTTACAATCAGCTTTCAGATGGGGAATCCCCACCCAATAGCTTAATGGGGCTGGGGATAGATCCATGATCACATTCATGACAGCTTCACAGCATAGATATGCCCCACTTTGTACCTCAATATGCCAGCTCAGAGTTGTTCTTAATTATGACGACCAGTTTGCTAATCTGCAAACTGATGGTAATTCTTCACAAATCCATCACAGCCTAGTGGTGGCAATTAGAACTACCTGAACTTGTTGCCCATGGCGTTAATGTTACCGAAACTGGCACAAATGGTTTCCAAAATTCTTTGCAGGTAGTTCTAAAAGAAACAACCACCATAAAAGTAATGATAATGCTTTATTGAATTCCCATGATTATCAGATTAAGCTATTTGGACTTTATGGATACAAGGTGCTTGCTAGAGTTCTTCTTTAGTACAACACACGTAACATAACACCATACTATATATAAAACTAGCCATTTCACTGTAATTAATGCTTATCGGCTGAGGATATGTTAGTGGCTTGTAGTGGTGACGATTGTGGCTTCAGGGCTTTTGAGTTCTAGCCCAGTCTGCCTATGGGCAATGGTTGGCTTCTTCAAGTAAACTGTCCCTGATGATTGAGAGTGTTCTTTCAATTATTTCTTGGCTGTCTCTACCTTGTGCTTGTAACTTGCTCTTTGTTCTTTAATTGCACAGTCTGCATGTACCTGATTATTTTTGTCAATGTGATCCATTTTTGAAATTCTCGTCACTGCATATAACTGAACATTACTGGATATAATGTGAATGTGTTCAACCTCCCTGTATAGTGACTCCTTTTCTGCACCAAGTCATTTTGATCTCCAAATCCACAAGTTTATCAGAAAACAATATCTTGGAACCCATTGTTCCAAATATTATGCTGGTTAGTAAATTCTAACTTTCCAGCTTTATCAATTTGAGGGCAGCATCCATCAAAAGGCCCATAATCAGTTCCACTGTAGACTACAGGACATATTTAACAAGGAGATACAACTCTCAAGAAGAGAGGCTGCTTAGAACAGAATGTTCTCTTGCAATACAAATGCAAAATTATGCATCTAGGGAAAAATAATCCCTTGACAGAGTAAAATATTGGAGGCACTGTTTTGGCCAGCACTACAGAAGAAAAAGATTTGAGGAAACCTATTTCAGATAATTGCAAAATGAGCAAACAGTGTGGCCATGCAGTGGAAAAAGCAAATAGAATTCTAGGATGCATCACTAGAGGGATCACCACCAGCAGGAGGAAGCAGGTTCTGATTATAGATCTTTAGTGAGACCTCTTTTAGAATACTGTGTCCAGTTCTGGAGATCTCACTTACAAAAATCTATTGATAGGACAGAATGAGTAGAGAGACTTAAAGAGGAAGTAAAGGGAAAAAAATAAAAAAATAAAAAACACACCCTGTAAGGCAAAGGCATAATGAGCTAGTATGCATAGCATACTAGCTCATTATGAATAACTTACCTGAGAACGAAGCCTCCGAAGCGGTCCTCCGTCTTCCTCTTCGCCGCTGCCATGGATCCCGGAGCGACTTCCGGGTCTCGTGGGTCCGGCGGCGCTGTGATTTGCCTGAGCCGCAATGACATCACTCCTGCGCATGCGCACGGGAGCTGACACTCTTGGCATATCGCCGCAATCTGTGGCCTGCCCAGTGCGCCATGCTCTGTAGACAGCGGTGCCCGTCTTCGGATAAATATCTCCTAAACCGTATAGGTTTAGGAGATATTTCTTGGACCTACAGGTAAGCCTTAATCTAGGCTTACCTGTAGGTCAAAGTGGTTTATAAGGGTTTACAACCACTTTAAGGCAGACAGTGCAAACAACAACAAAAAAAATTCCAGCACACTTATCTGTTAGCCTGCAAAAAAACAAAAAAAAAACATGAAACAAATTAGCCCTGTCTAACCATTCATGTCATAAACAGAGGGTTTAGTTGCACACAATTGCAAATACATGTGAAAGCCACGGTGCCTCACCAAGGCTGCTCTGCTTACTGTTGTCCTAACTCTATAGTTTTGAGTGTCTAAAAAATTGGAGCACATATAGCAGTGGATAAATTAAAGTGATACTAATGTCATGTCTCCCATTTTTTTTTTTGTTTGTTAAAAATAACAAACATGTTATACTTACCTGCTCTGTGAAGTGGCCCAGATCCTCTTCTTCTCGGGTCCCTCTTCAGTGCTCCTAGCCCCTCTCTCCTGTTGAGTGCCACCACAGCAAGCAGCTTGCTATGGGGGCAGACAGGCCACAGCTCCCTGTGTCCATTCAGACACAAAACCGTGGCCAAGCCTCACCCAGTTTCCTTCTTCATTGGCTGGAAGACTTTGATTGACAGCAGCGGGAACCAATGGCTCTGCGCTGCTGTGTCAACCAACGAGGAGGAGAGTCCCAGACAGCAACCAATCAGTATATGGTATTAATGTGTAGTAACCTCTAGCAACCAAATAGTGAATGGTATTAATGTGCAGTAACCTATCTAGCAAACAATTACTGAATGGTAATGTGCAGTAACCTCTAGCAACCAATCAGTGAGTGGCAATGATGTGCAGTAATCTCTAGCAACCAATCAGTGAGTGTTAGAGATGTGCAGTAACCTCTAGCAACCAATCAGTGAGTTTCGACCAGTTCTTTATGTGTACATTAGTAACATTTTTTTTAGATAAAGCCGGCCATAGACAGTTCACATCTCAGCCAGTTCAGCAGGAATTGGCCAAGATTTGAACCATGTATGGGCAGGCTGAATGCACCATCTATCAACTTGGGTGCAACCAGCCTGTCAGATTTTACATGTTATCATTGCTAGCCGCTAGCAATAATCATGTGTCCTGCTGGTGGGGACGGCTTCCCCTGGAGGGAGAACACAATGGTTTTGCAGGAGGGAATCCCCTGTCAACACTGTGTTGATGGGGGAATCTAGATATTTTCTTTCCTGCAAGAAAATATTTGCCCAGGGTCCAATCAATATTAAAGATGACCCTGCTTTTGGGTATGCAAGAGCATGGGACCTGCTCCACTATAATGCCTAGGCCAATTAGGCCATGACCAGGTCCAAACACTGACATATGACAGATGATGTCACTGCTCCTCCAAGTTGCCTTTACCACTGATCTCAGCAATGGCTGCAAAGGGACAAGTAGTGCAGGTAAGGTGAACATTGGATGAGTACAAGGTGACACGTTACCTTGACCTGCATGGGAATGTTATAGGTGTGGACCGATTAGTAATTTTGTTTAGTCTGCAAAAATAGATTCCTGGCATGTCACAGCATACTTTTTCTTTCAAATAACAGTTTTATTTGTTTTTTTTCAGCAGGTAAATGGACATAGAAAGAACACAGTAAGTTCCAGGCATTACTAGGGCAGGAATATAGCCAGTATAGACATTGTAGCATTAATTGGTGCAGGATTGTTGCTAAATCATACTATGAGCTGTTAAATACTAATTGAAGTTTGCCATGTGAGAGCCTAAGGAGTGAGAGGAGACGGAAAGGAAGAGATAGAAAAGAGAGAAGGGGTAAGGAAAGTTGTAGAAGTTACTGTAAGACAGAGACAATGGGAAAGTAAGGTAGTAGCTCCACCATCGGCTCAGGGCAGGTCCTCCAGGTGGTGCCACTCCTCCCAGACCTTGTTGTGCATGTCCAACCTATCCTGTAATCTAGCTGTCATTTTTTCCATTAGCTCCACATCTTTTATTCTGGCATACAGATCTTCTTGGGAGGGTGGGGAGCGTTGTTTCCAGTTGAGGGCAACCAGGCATCGAGCAGCTGTCAGGACATGTCTAAGTAGCTTCTTGGATAGTTTGGCAGTTTGTAATGGTGGTAAGCCAAGTAGGAAAAATGTTGGCATCATGGGGCTCTGTACCCCAAGAAGGTGGGACAACAAGTGCTGAGTCCCCGTCCAGAAGAGCACTATCTTAGCGCAGCTCCAATAAATGTGTTAGACGGTGCTTTTGTCTCCCTGGCAGTGCCAGCACTGATCAGAGCTAGAGGGGTAGATAGCGTGGAGTACTTCTGGTGTCAGCAGCCTGGGACCAGATCGCCTGCCACGTCATCTAAGGGATTTCTTCTCCCAGTAGCTTTTCCCAATGGAGCATGTAGGTATGTTTACCCTGACTTGGTATAGAGTAGGAATTAGTCAGTATATGTCGGAAATCAGACCCCGGCATGTGGAGCCCTCTAATATTAAGCTTTCGAAGGGGGATGGCACTGAAAATTGGAGATTTGGGGCAAAGTGGTGTATTTGCAGATATCCATAGATCACCTGGCGAGATAAGTCATATTTTTCTTGGAGTTCAGTGAACGTTAGTAATTTACGTGATCTAGGGTCTACCAAGTGGCCAAAGTGGGATAAGTTCTACAGTGCCCAGGGTGAAGACATCTGGTGAGTGAGACCAGGAGGCATTATGGGGTTGCAGAGAGGTTAACAGTGACTTTTCTGAGCTGAGCTCATGTGTGCGGGACATTTTGCGCCAGAGCGATCTGAGTTCAGACATAGACCCCAAAAGCCTACCAGGGCCCACCTCTGCATTCGCATTCCAGAGTAAGCTATTTGGGTGTTTAGGCGAGAGCCATATCTTTTCAATCTTTGTCCATTTCGCTTGGTATAAGGTGGCAAAGGTCAGGATGATATGAAACCCTAGATATTTCAGGGCTGAGGTCTTCTAATTTTAAGGGAAGCACTGCTGCAGGTGGTGCACTTCGGCTGCCGGGATGTTGATTTTGAGTGCCTCCGATTTGGTGACATTTATTTCATATCCTAAAGAAGGACTGATAGGTGTCGAGTTCAGCATGTAAGTTAGGCAGAGAGATCCTAGGTTGCGTCAGGGTGAGTATGATATCATCCACGAACAGTGCTAGTTTAAACTCCTTCCCTCTGACTGGAATACCCTGAATGTCTGGGTTCCTGCAGATGGATGCCGCCAGGGGTTCAACACATAGTACAAACAATAGAGGTGAGAGTGGGCACTCTTGGCTGGTCCCATTTGCAATCAGGAAAGAGGGAGACAGAGCAAAAGGACTTTTCACTTGGGATGTAGGGTTAGTATAGAGGTGTAGAATAGCCCAAGGAAAGGGTCCCTGGAATCCCATGTAGCAAACAGGAAAGGCCAGCCAAGGCGGTCAAAGGCCTTTTTCGCATCCAGACCGACGACTAAGGACTCCAGGCCATCCCTGTTTGCCACATATATTAAGTCAATAACCCTTCTCATGTTGTCCCCTGCCTGACGGAGAGGGACAAAGTCCACCTGATCTTTGTGTATTAAAGAGGGTAATATCGTGTTCGGGTGTATCGAGAGGAGTTTGGTAAAAAATTTCAGGTCAGAGTTTAAAAGTGCTATAGGCCTATAGCTAGCGCATAAAGAGGGGTCCTTGTCAGGTTTCAGTATCACAGTGAGGAAGGCTCTTTGCATGTCTGAGGGGATGGTAGTTTGCTTAAGGAAGGCGTTAAAGAGTTTACACATATGTGTCAGAAGTAGGGGAAGAAAGGATTTATAATACTCATAGGTGAGGCCGTCTGGACCCGGGGGATTTATGCATGGGTAGGGTTTTGGTGGTGGACATGAGTTCCTCTTCCGTGATGGGTGCATTGAGGAAGAGGAGGTCTGAGGCCTGAAGTCGGGAGATTCCACTACGTTCTAGATAGTGGTTCATGCGATCAGTTAGTTCGGGGGAGGGGAGTCATGAGGGATCTCAGAGTTGTTGTATAGAGCGGTGTAGAACTTCTCAAAGGAGTGGACAATGTCCTGGGGGTCAGACAGCAGGCAGCCCATACTGTTTTTAATTTGATGTGGGGTAGTCGTGTGAGAGCGTTCAGCCAATTTCCAAGCTAATAGAGATTGGGCTTTGTCACCCTTATCATAGTACAGTTGTTTTAGTCTGGTTAGGGCCTTTTCTACTTAGCCTAGTGCCAGGTCTTTAGGAGTCATACG
This sequence comes from Lithobates pipiens, assembly GCF_037356315.1. NCBI lineage: Eukaryota > Metazoa > Chordata > Amphibia > Anura > Ranidae > Lithobates > Lithobates pipiens. Next base: position 292,070,718 of record NW_027507784.1, on the reverse strand, counting down.
GAGACGGATGATTTTTTTTGAGTAGGGGTAGGGATGGGGAGGTTTGTAGTTGAGGTTTTAAGGCCCTAAGTTCCCTCTCAGCTTGTGACTTGGTGGCGACCCCGAAGAACTTCCTCATGGACTTCCCAAAGAGTGGAAGTGGATATGATAGGGGCGTTGTTCTCGGTGAAGTAGAGTTTCAGTGTGGATTCTAATTCCATTTTGGAGGGGAGGTGTTGTAAGAGGAAGGTCCGATCAGGAGATTGGGAGAATCTGTGCAGTGCGGGTGAAACGTAACGTGGCGTTATTAACAAAGCGGTAGTCAATTCGTGAATGCATGCGATGGAGGGCAAAATAAAATGTGTACTGCCGATCCCAGGAGTCAAATAGGGTATAGCGCCTAGGGATGTGACAAATAAATTTGGAGTCTCTAGAGGCTCGAGTGTGCGAATCCCTAGGGTTCACTAGGGTTCACCATGTGGCAGTCTAGCACCGAGTGGGATAGGTTAAAGTCCCTGTCTACTATTAAAAATGTGTTGTGTGTTCGGAAGAGGTGCGCATACACTTTAGTTAGAAAATTAATCTTGACATTCGGGGCATAGAGGGTGCAAAAAGTGACTGTCTGTGCCTGCCATTGTCCGCGCAGGATAATATAGTGCCCTGAGTCAATGAAAGACTCAGAGAATGTAAACAGGTATCCACATTTAAACGGGGTACACCGGCCCATTTGCGGTGGTTAAACACCTGATAGACCTGAGGGTAAAGTCCAGGCATGTACTGGCCATCGGGACTACCAGGAGTTTACCGGTGGGCCGGTGGCTCAGTGGGCCTGTTTCAGTGACAGAAATGCCTTCCTTTTTTTTGTGTAGTGGGTACCTGCGGCCCCACATCTTCCTCTGGCCGCCACATAGCTGACACAGGCACAAATTTTGTCTCTCAAGTGAGATTTCCAAACTGGTTGCTAGCCACCTGCCGCCTAGCGTGTATCAACCAGTGACGTCAGACACAGAAGGAGGCTGGGACGGCCCAGCATTCACAGCCGAGCATTGTTTAAGTTTCTCCTCCTCTGCGCCGAGTGCTTAGCTCCACCCACCTCCTCCTCTGCTCCGGGGTCATGCTCTTAGAGAGGAAGTGCTGTGTGTGATCCTCTTCTTCTGCTGCCCTTGCCCAACTTTTCAGAGTTGGCCATGTCTGGCCGGCATGAGAGAGACCTGTCATCTGCAATGCCCATCGCCTCACTTCATAGTGCGCAACCTGGCTCAGCCTCAGCACTGCTGCATTGCTGAAAGGCAGCCAATGGTTGTGCAGCAAAACTGGTTTCTAAAATTCCAGCCAATGAGGATGTAGTAATATTCCTGTATGATGTTAGCCCTCCCACTTCACTTGTTCACTTGTTTTTGTGCGTGTTTGCAAAATTAAAGTGGGCCAGTCAGGATGAAGTCCAGGGCCAAATTTTTGTCCCAGTCCAGCCCTGGTAAAGTCTGGAAGCGAATGCGAAGGAGTCCCCCTCATTGAAGTTGGTCTCCTGAATCAGGATATCTGCCACCGACTGCCATAACTCCCTAAGCACCAGATGTATTTTCCTGTTGGAGTTTAGGCCATGAACATTTAATGCCATAACCTTATGGTGATAGGTATATGCAAACATAAAAGCACTTATCTGGTCCAGCTGGTGGTATGCCGGGGTACGTTGGCCGGAAGTGCGCCATCTCCTGGAGAGGATCCGGATGTTTGCTAGGAGCATAGGGTGAGATAGAGCAGGCCTTGTGAATGATGTCCTCTTTCAGAGAGTAAAGCCCCGTACACACGAGAGGACTTATGTCCGACAGACTTCCGAAGGAGTTCCGTCGGAGTTCTGCTGGAATTCCGACGGAGTTCTGACAGACTTTTCGGCTGAGCGGACTTGGCCACACACGATCACACTAAACTCCGACGGATTCGAACGTGATGACGTACGACTCGGCTCGAATAAGGAAGTTCATAGCCAGTAGCCAATAGCTGCCCTAGCGTCGGTTTTAGTCCGTCGGAGTAGCATACACACGAGCGGATTTTTCGAAGGGGACCGGGTCCGGCGGAGTTCCTTCGGAAAAATTTGAAGCATGTTCCATATTCTAAAGTCCTTCGGACTTTGGCGAGTCAAAAGTCCGTTGCAGCCCACACACGATCGGATAGTCTGACGGACTCAGTCCTTCGGACTTTGGATGTTGAAAAGTCCGCTCGTGTGTACGCAGCATAAGAGTGAACTTTGCAAATGACATCACAGGGTTTGGAGGCAGGGCCTTTAGGGCGCAGGGAAATGTGTGCTCTATCCATTTCAATGTGTTTGTCTGGGAGTTCTCCCAGATGGTCCTTGAATAGCGCTTGCAGGCTGATTTGCAGGCCCCTGACTCGGATATTGTTCCTATGCCCCCGGTTGTCCAGGTCCTCAACATAGTGCTGCATGTCTCTCAGCAGTATGCGATGGTCTGCACCTTGTAGTTGAATGCGGTATACTGCCAACTTAGTTTCTTGTATTTTCTCCTCTGCCATCTCCACTCTGTCTGTTAAGTGTTTGAAATTAGCATGTAGTGTTTGAATCTCTGCACGACAAATGGATTTAACATCCCCAATGAGTTGTTTAAAGTCCTCTTTGGTTGGTATGGCTTGGGAATATGATTGCCAGAAGGGGTGCATATGGTGATGGGATTCCACCGCCGTCTGTGGTGGTAAGAAGTGAGGAGGAGGGGCCTAATTTAGGGGGTCCCATGGGTCACTCCATGACGTGGTCTGGGATGGAGAGGAGGGCTGCCTTGTCGGGTCCCCTGTATGAGTGGGGACTGGAGAGCTAACTTCCTGGCCATAGGTAGCGGTGAAGTCTGCACCCCACCCAGAAAATCCAGGGTCCCTGGAGCAGGATTGTCTCTGTGATTTGGAGGAGGCAGGAGGGGAGTAGGCCTGGCGTAGTGTGCATTTCCCCTGGAGCTCTGCCTGTGAGAGCTCAGAGTCCTGCGTGTGCATGGGGCCTGGTAGGGGTGGGAAGTCCCCGAGTCCTCTGAAGGAGAAGGAGAGCTGAGACCACCTGCGGTCAGCCCGGGGTATGAAGCTGTGCGCAGCAGCCATTGGAAGGTGTCTGTACACTGTGTGTATGAGGCGGGAGTTAGGCCCAGTGGAGCGGGCTGTGTTCCGTGTGGTGCCACCGGCTGGGGGTGACTCACTGTATCCATCGGGGATGGTTGCATCCTGGGTGCCAGCCATGCAGACTCAAGTGTGCTCCATGAAAGGGCCCAGAGCTTGGAAAGCTTGCTGTGGTGGAGACCGCATAGAGGAGGTGGAGGCAGCCGGTGCCATCTTGTCCATCCCGCCGGGTGGCATGAGAGGTGGCGAAAAGTAGCCCTGGAAAGTTGTGGAAGAACTGCGAGGAGGTTGGGACGATCCCCGTGCTTTGGAAGAGTGGGTTCTCCTGGGTCCACCCAACAACTGCATAAGCACTGGAATTCACATTATTCTTTCTTCTTTTTAGCCAGCAGTCCAGAAAATAGATGCTAACCTTGGAGGATGCCTGAACAAATATAGCGCTGCTCTTCTGGAGAGATGCATAAATAAACACAATTATGGGTAGGGGGTGCAGTGATCGCTATGAGAGGTAAAAATACCTAGAGATGCTACACTTAGACATTGCTGTTGGTCCAAGTTTGATTTTATTCTAAATTCTCAGTTTATTATTGGAGCATACCTTTAAATATACTTGACAGCTTTAAGACTGCGTACATATGTGGTAGGTCCCACGTGACCTATGGAAAGTCATTTTGTCCTGAAGTTCCAGACATTAAAAAGAAAGATTGTATGATGTTTGGGACAAGACGAAAGCCTTGCTGTTTGCGTGCTGTGTACACAAGTAAAGATATTTTCTTATGATTCCAGCTCTGCAGGAAAGTGAACCGCGCAACTCACGAAACATAACCACAGCCATCTTCTCAGTCCCCACAGCAAACCTATCTGGATCAAAGCCGAGCAAAATAAATATGGCTCCTGAGCCCAGGGACATGAAAGAGAAGTGAAACTTTTATTCTTTCATTCTGTTTGATTTTGTGTGCAGGTCGCAGAAGATTACAGGAGCAGAAAAACAAATGGAAAAAAAAAAAACGGTTTGAGAGCATGAAAATGGGGGAAAGTGTGTTATCATAAGAGGGCTGTTGGAATTAGAAGTTTCAAAATGATAGTGACTTGTTTAGCCAATCAAAACTAGGAGCAATAAACAGGTGAACACTTATTGGTTTACATGAAGGTGTACACACCACTAATACTACAGCATTTATATTATATAGGTACGCTGAGAATTAAAAAGGTTGTCCTTGGTAAAGGACTCTTCCACATGGTCGTAATTTACTAATATATATATATATATATATATATATATATATATATATATATATATATATATATATATTCTATAATCTGAAACTATGCTTAATGTCTTTATTATTTTATATGATTTCTTTTTGTATTATTTATTATATTATATTATTCAGCCTTGGCTTCCCAGGATTACATAATTTTTAATTATTTACGTCTTGTATTCTCTCCACCACAAAGGCTATCCTATCCACTGCCTGAGATCTGAGATCAGTGCTGATGGGAGACACTCTTTCCAAATTTATTTGTAGTCAGAGTCAGGATACTGGAGGAGGCGTAACCCCAACTATGGCGACCTGAGGTGTGCCATGTTCGCTCGTGAAAGTAAGCTTAAAAGAGGGCATACCCTGAGTATGAAATATGGAAAAAGGGGTATGGGCAGGAGGGAACCCGGAGATGCTAGCCGACGAAGACGTAGGGGAGGAGGGGGATTATATGGCCCAGACTCTTCCTACAAATACAGGCTAGCCAATGGCCAGCCTTCTAACTTGTAGTCAGAGTCAGGAAACTGGAAGAGACGTAACCCCAACTATGTCGACTTGAGGTGTGCCATGGTCGCCCATGAGAGTAAGCTTAAAAGAGGGCAAAAGAGAAATCAACTAGGTACAGTAAGTAAAATTTTATGAAAAACATGGCAAATAATTAATCCAACAAAGTAGGAAATGCATGGTTGACCTCCACATGGGGTTCAGGAATGTACTGACTATAGCAAGATGATTGCCAGCGTCCCATGTATTTGATGACATGGGATGGGACCCCCTGCTTGGATGCCGAAGATTCTGCCCCAATCCTGAAAGAACTGTTTTGGGTTCAAGTTCGCAATCAGAATCCTAATATGCGAGATAAACTGATTTGAAGAGCCGGTGTAGGGAAGCAATGGGCTATTGAGAGGGGCTGCTGAAAACATGGCGGCAAGCTGATTCAAGACCTCCACTGGACACCAGTGTTGGCTCTGTAATAATCTGCTGGTAAGACTACCCTTGAGGAGTACTGGTGCATTAAGATGAGCTCTGGATATCTCCCCCGGTCTGAGAAAACTAGAGTAACTAAGGAAGACTGCTACCTTGAGGACCAAGCTGGGACCTAACCCAGAGGGTGAAAAGGACAACAAATCTGCTAGATCACAGAACATCTGACCGGAGATAGGCAAGCGTGTCACCACTTCCCCTGCATTTTCTGGATACCTTTAAGCATGGCTTTGATAGGATGAGCTGCAAAAAATGTCTATCAGCATGGAGAAGTGAAAAAAAGTGCTGAATGCCTGAAATGTATAGCTTAATGTTGTTAAATGACAGTGACAAATTGTCATGACAATAGGCCATGAAAGTCATCATGTGCTTAACATCCCCCACTCATTTGCAGGGATAGAGGGACGTGAAGCCACAGAAACACCTCCATGCTGTCTTGTATGCCCTGAGCACGTTCATGACAATGCCCACCCGATCCGCTTCTGGATGCTGTTGGAAAATACGCCAGAAATCAGCACGAGTTAACGCTTCAGCAGCGACATTATAGACTCCACTTATGAACTCCCCTTGATAATGAAAATTATACCTGAGGCCCAACAAACCTGCACATGAACGACATTATCAGACAGGGTTGAGAGACCCGGACCTACCCTTATTGATAATATCAGCAGTGGCCGAGTTATCAGTGAAGAAAACCACTGTATGTCCAGACCAAGTGGGTCCCCAGGTGATAGCCGCAGCAACAATCGGATACATTTCAAAAAGTGCTGATGTCTGGGCAAACCTGGGAATGTCCAACACCTTTGGAGGCCAAACCGGGGACCCGACCAAACTGTGTATGATACCCTGGATCCTGATCAGCTTGTCCTGAGGCAGACTGGAGATCATGTGGACAGTATATAAAGTGACACCTAAAAAGGTAATCACAGTGGAAGGCTCATCAATATTATGGGCAGCCAAGAGGACGTTCAGATCCAAGAACAACTCAGTGAGTGCTGTGAGGTCTTTGGGAGGCTGTGTCAGGCTTTCTAACAACAAGAAGTCATCCAAATAATGAATGACCTTGCCACACTCCATCTGAGAAGACAAAACCCAGTTAAGAGACGAGGCAAACGTATTGAAGAGCCAAGGACTGCTCTTGGAGCCAAACGGTAACTTGGTAGCAAAGTAATAATGCTCCCATGCCACTGCCAGAGAGACGGTTTGATGGCATCCGAAATATCAGCTTTAGACAACCATGTGCCCTAACCGATCTGTAAAATATGCCGGATGGCTAAATCTAAAGACGAATGTTGCAATGAAAATTCCTCTGAAGGAATGAGTGAATTTAAACTAGGTATGGGTGACGAATGAGGAGCCGACAGATCGTAGATTGATCGAAATGTATTAGAAAATGTAGCTCTTGCCACACCAATGTGGCTAACCCTCCACATGCTAAATGTTGAAGACACAAAAGGCCCAATGACGAACCCCTTGGCTAACTTATCCTGCAATAAATAATCTACTACCCAGGCGTTGCCGGCAGCAGATAACAAATTGGTACATTCAAATGACTGCAAAGGTAGGGTGATAAGGCCTGTATGAAACCCCTCAGAAAAGCCTTCAACCAGAAACTGACTCAGACCTGGGAATGGGTGGTGAATCAACCTGGGGATATTAACTCGGCTCAGTCATGATGAACCTTGATGGGACAGGCAGACTTGGGGTGTGCCCTGAAACAATTGGCACAAATATGGAGGAGTCTGCACTGGTTGTAATTGTAGATTGTGTAGTTAAAATTGTTACACAGTTAAACCTTGCCTAACAAATGAATGGGTCTGCCCAGTTTATCAAACTGCCCAGAAGGCCCTGTGGAAGAACCACTGTACCCTGGCCTGTTGGATCCTGAAGCAACCGGATGATCCAGGTTAGGACACCAGTTGGCAGTGTGGGCAGATGACTGACAGTTGACACAAGTTGGAGACTTTTGACTAGCAAAATGCCTACAAAACAGCTCAGTGTCAATGTTGCTCCAACATGTGACCAACTGAAACTGTGGTCAAGTGGCAGCGACTTTAGCCAAAAAAGATTGGTGATAATCGTAGAAGGTGGAACCACCATATTTGTGGAGATAAAGGTCCATCTTCTCTCTTCTACCGGGACTGACTGTAGATACCGAAAGGACAAATTCGGCAATGCTCAACTTGCGGTTAAGCCTAGAATCATGGGTTTTGAGAACCACCGAGATTTCTCCGCAAGCATAAGCCTTGTTCTCCACAACGTCCTGTGACGCTATGAGCAGGCATGCCAAATTAACGTCTTTCCCCTCCAAAGTGTCCTATTTAAGATTAGCAGGAATGAAATGGGCAGGAGAAACAGATGGTAATACAGTTCTTGGAGAAGGAACCGTGAGAGATAGCGGCACACTGGTGTTACCTACGGAGGACCTGAATGGCCCAGGATCTGCGGAAGCCGCTGAAACTACCGCGCTAGCTGGACGGGCCTCCATCACATCCATCCTGCCTGTAACTGCTGGACAGAAGTGAAGAGTGTGTTTAATACTGCGTGGATCTGAGTTAGAAAAATAATTAGACACCTGCTTCCCACTGCTAGATGGCTGTGGCTGAGATGGGTTTAAAAAGAGGAGTATAAACAACTACGCTTTCCTGGACGTGGCCGGGAATGGAATGCCCCTGCGTTGGAGCTCAGCAATATGTTTAGGAATAGTCCAATTCCTCAGGGATGGCGTGCTTCCGTGCTCTGAGCCCCTGACTGGAGTAGGAGAGATGAAGGCAAATTCCTCAATCTCCGACACGTGTGACGTGTTCCAATCTATGGAAAAACCAACTGAATATAGTCAGCCCAACCACCAACCCTGCCTTAAGCTTCAACTATACTAAAATGGTGAGTGGTGCTGAAATAAAAATAAAAAACAGCACATAAGTAACACTAATGACCGTTACCCCCTACGTGAATGTGGTGCAGTGGCGGCTGGTGAAGTTTTAGGATGGGGGGGCGCCAGACCCCGCCCTTCCTTTTTGGCCCATCCCACTTGGTGAAAATGGGCGTGGTTTCAGCGAGATAGCGGGTGTGGCTCTAAGAGCGTGTGGTTAGCGTCTCAGAGGGAGGGACAGCAGGCCCAGATCCTACACAACAATAGAAATTTGTGTATTCTAGAAAGTTTAACAATCAGCAGATAAAGATACTCCAAACACCTGATGTTAGCACTTCAATCATCCCGGCACCATGGTTGTTGTGGTGTCAGGATGATTGAAGCACATTATTTCTATTATTACATTGTCAATTACACCATCAATTTTACCAAGTGCTTATTAATTAAACCGGTCATTTTTACCAAAGGGCATCTGTAGTAATCCAAACCTCAATACCTAAATTGTTATAATAGTGCAGCTTTACCTTTGAGATATTAAAGTGGTTGTAAACCCTTACAAACCACTTTGACCTACAGGTAAGCCTAGATTAAGGCTTACCTGTAGGTCCAAGCAATATCTCCTAAACCTATATGGTTTAGGAGATATTTGCCCGAAAACGGGCACTGCTGTCTATGGCGCATGCGCCGAAGACAGCGGCGCGCAGGCGCACTGAGCGCAGCATTTCCAAGAAGGGAGCTGCCGCGCGTGTCGACTCCTGTGCGCATGCGCAGGAGTGACGTCATCGCGGCTTCGCCGAATGACAGCGGCGGAGCTGCGAGACCCCACCAACAAGATGGATGCGGCGGACTACAGGGGACAGCCGCGACTTCGCTGGCTCCTGTGTCAGGTAAGTGACACATAATGGGCTACTATGCGATGCATAGTAGTCCATTATGCTTTGCCTTTGCAGGGAATGAAAGAGGAAGTAAACTCATCAGGGTTTACTTCCTCTTTAATAGGCATTTCATTGCTTGAAAGTTGCTACAAATATATCATCTATTACAGGCAAATGCTGCTGGACACAAGGCTGAATTATACACCAAATAGCTGCATACTGCACTCAGTAAAAGTGCTCTAGTGCAATAACTTCAAAATTCATATATAAATTACCAAATTATCAAAGTGCTACAGTGCAAATTGTTTCACAGTATTATAACGCTATTAAACAAAAAAATAAAGTACCCTTGTGTAGTCCAAATAAATATAAATATTCCAACTGGCTTCATAAAACATAAATTGAACTGATACTGTGAGAAATCCACACTAAAGTGTAATAAACTGATTCCAACAAAGTGCTCCTGTGCCATTAAATATAAATAAACCGAGTCCCAGAAAGTTAATAACTTATTAGGTGAACTAGTGCAATAAGATTCAACTCCAGCTCCACTGCTGTGCAGCCACCACTACGCATGCACAGTTCAGAATCAGATATTTTTTTTCCCCCAAAGTGTTTTACTGACAACCATTTGTGAGTTGTGGTTGGCCAGGCTGCCAAGGGAGCCAGAAGTACTCGCTGCATGCTTCCCCGCAGAAATTGCAGGTAGCAGGGCCAGAATTTGTGATGACAGGCCAGGCTACTGCTGAGCAAGACAGGTACTCTTAGGCCGCGTACACACGGGCGGATTGTCTGCCCAACTAAGTTCGTCAGACAATCCGACAGACAGTCCGTCCAAACTTTTGAATGAACGGACTTGCCCACACACGGCACTTTTTGAGCGGACTAATACGGCGGACTAAGTCCGCCATACAATCCGCTCTACTTTTGAAATGAACGGACTCGCCCACACACGCGGAGGAAAGTCTGCTCATTTCGAGCGCGTCTCCAGGTAGGCGGGGCCCGCGAAGGAGATGTCGCTGGCCCCGCCGCCTGGAATGGACTTAAAGGGGAAGCCCAACGCCGAAAAAAATCGGCGTGGGGGTGCCCCCCAAGTCCACAACAGACCCTTGTCCGAGCACGCTACCCGGCCGGCCAGGAAAGGGGGGCGAGCGAGCGCCCCCCCTCCTGAGCCGTACCAGGCCGCGTGCCCTCAACATGGGGGGTGCCTTGGGGAAGGGGAGGCCGCGCGGCCCCCCCACCCCAAAGCACCTTGTCCCCACGTTGATGAGGACAAGGGCCTCTTCCCGACAACCCTGGCCGTTGGTTGTCGGTGTCTGCGGGCGGCTTATCGGAATCCGGGAGCCCCCTTTAATAAGGGGGCCCCCGGATACCGGCCCCCCACCCTATGTGAATGAGTATGGGGTACAATGTACCCCTACCCATTCACCTGTAAAATAAAAGTACCAAAAAAAAACACAACACACGAGATAAAATACTTTATTGCACAGCTCCGGGGGTCTTCCGTCTTCGGGGGTCTTCTCGCCGGACTCCTCCGCTATCTTCTTGTAGCTCTTTTGCTAGCGGAGGAGTCCGGCTTTCTTCCTCCCCGCCGCCGGCCTCTTCTCCCGACTTCGGGGGTCTTGTCCCCCTCTTCGGTTCTTCTGCCGGGCCACCGCGCCTTCTTATAGCTCTTTTACAGGCGGTGGCCAGGGCTGTCGGGAAGAGGCCCTTGTCCTCATCAACATGGGGACAAGGTGCTTTGGGGTGGGGGGGCCGCGCGGCCCCCCCTTCCCCAAGGCACCCCCCATGTTGAGGTCACGCGGCCTAGTACGGCTCAGGAGGGGGGGGCGCTCGCTCGCCCCCCTTTCCTGGCCGGCCGGGTAGCGTGCTCGGACGAGGGTCTGTTGTGGACTTAGGGGGGACCCCCACGCCGATTTTTTTCGGCGTTGGGGTTCCCCTTTGAGTCCATACCAGGCGGCGGGGCTAGCGACGCCTCCGTCGCGGGCCCCGCCTACCTGGATACCCGCTCGAAATGAGCGGACTTTTCTCCGGGTGGGAAAAGTCCGCTCATTTCAAAAGTTGGGCGGACTGGCACACACACGATTGTCCGCGGATTGTTCGCCCAAATGCGAGTCCAGCGGACAGTCTTTCCAACATTCTGAAAGACTTAGTCCGCCAGACTGTCCGCTGAAAAAGTCAGCTGAAGCCCACACACAAGCGGACTGTCCGCTGAAATGTGTTTCGGCGGACTAAGTTGGGCAGACAGTCCGCCCGTGTGTACGCGGCCTTAGGCTTGGTTCACACTGCAGCGATGTGGGAAACCTGCAAATCCAGTATGGGTTCCTGCATCGCATACAACTTGCAGGCAGTTCACACTGCCCTTTGCAAACTGCTGGGGGTGTCAATACAATGTTAATGACACCTCCAGTAAAGTTTTCATATTGCAGTGCGAACTGTGAATTTGGACAGGAATTGGATCACATGGGTGTGAACACTCATGTGATCCGATTCTGGTGAGGACCAAAAAATGGGTCCTGTGTGAGTTTGGTCCGAATGCAATTTCAGCCATTTGCATCACACAGACATCACATGAGATTTGCAGAGCAGTACGGTGCGAATCGCATGTGATGTCTGACATCGCAGCAGTGTGAACCGGCCCTAAATGTGCCCCTCTTCTACTGTGGTGTTTGAGGAATCTCAGGGAGATCACAGCAACTAGGCATGCAGAGAAAGCAGGGACAGGAGGAGTGCATGACCCGTGTAGCCCAGATATACACTCAGCTGAAATAGCCCCTTTACTCCTACCCCTTTTCCCTTAATAATAGACCACACAGTTCTCGTGGAGTAAACTGGCCACAACAGCCTTTATTAAAAACAACCAAAATAAAACTCCAAATTACTTTAATAATAAATACCCTTAAATAACCTATAAACACATAACCAAGAAACAACATGTTTTACCAGATTGATTGGTCAGTGACGGAGCTAAAATCCTTCTTCCCATATACCTATAAATATATATTCGTATATATCTATATATACACCCAGGGGGGCACTGCGGGACTTTCTCCATAACCTCATAGGCCTCCAGCTGTCCCGCTCGGAGACAACCACCGTTCCCGCAGTGCAACAACACCAGTATTCATCAAAACGTTTGATGTACACACCGGAGGGGCCATCTACCGACGAGCCCCCCACCCATTTTTTCCACCTCTATAACTGCTACCGTCACTGACCAATAAATAACTACCGCCACAGCCTGAAAGGGTGAAACCTCATCCTTGATGGCACCTCCACACCCGCAGGGCCGCCTGAATGCCCTCCTGAAGCCCCAACGACCAAAGATCAATGCCCACATCCGTAAGATGGACCCCATCCTTCCTTAAATAAAGGCCAACATTGACCACTAAGTCCCTATGGCGAATCACCATCCCCCCTTCTTTTGCCAAAAACCTCCCGACCACCTTATTGATTCTAATCCGTGCCTTGTTAAGTCTGTACACAGACCGGGCCATGCGCCAAGTTGTCCGCGCCACCATGTCTGACCACAGCAGCAACGTGTCCGGGAAAGCTGTGCGCAGGTATACCAGGTCCGCCTTGATATCCGCGATCAGGTCCCTGACCGTACGAACACCCAGGTCGTTACCTCCTGCATGCACGACCAACACATCCGGCGGCCCATCCAAACCAACATATCTTTCCACTTCTGGGACCACCCCGCCCCACATCATACCCGGCCTACCCAGCCACCGGATGGTCGCCTCCCGCCCGGAGATCCCCAACTATCTCCCACCTGGTCTGGCATCCCCTCTCCTGGCCCCCCAGCACACATAGGAATGCCCCAGGATCCAGACGAGGCGCGGAGGCCCTCCATCTGAAACAACAGAACAGAACATAGCAATCACTCACCACCCACTGTACAAAAAACCCCCCTTTCTTTTTTTTTTTTTTTTTTTTTTTTAAATTTATTCACAAACCAACTGCGGTCTAACATAAGCACGGAATCGTCTGGATTCCCACCTCCCCAGCCTCTGCACGTCCGCTTCATCCAACCCGCGTCTGGCGGCCTCCGTGGCCGCCCCGATACGGAAGGAGTGGGAAGCGTACGCTGCACTATCCAAACCCAACCCTTGCAAGCATTTTCGCAGTACCGCCACAAACTGGTATTTGGACAAGAAAGACCCATCCGCATGAACCAATAAAGGACCACCCCCTGCCGGCCTTACCCGAACAAAGCTAACCACCGCCCGAACAGGGCATGCCACACAGCCCGGCAACGCATGCAATGACAGACGAACCCCCACACCTCGTTGGTCCGTTTTTGACCTCCTCAACAGCACCGATACGGTATCGTCGAGCACTGCTACATCCTGCGCCAACAAACCACCCCCGACCGCCTTGGAAGGGCTCACCAATTCCCCGATCCTGAAAGCCCCAAAGAACGCCAGCGAAAAAGCCTCCAAAAACAACAACCCTTCAAAGCGCGATGAACACACCGATCCCAATTGTGCGCACAACGCCAAAAGATTCACGAAAGTAATAGGCCGCTGCGCATCCTGACATTTAAGCTCCAACCGATATCCCTTAACAGCCTGTTTCACCCAAAAATCCTTCGTCCAATCCGCCATCCCCCGCAGCTTGAACCAAAACGCCAACCCTGTCAATTTCCTATTTATGGAGGAAACCGACTTCCCCTCCTCCATGTTCCTGGTCACCCAATACAACACCAAAAGCCTCATCTCACGCTCCTCAGCCCCGACCTCCGCCTCCCGGACCAAAGCCAGCCATTCCAACCATACCTTAGTATAAGCCGACCATGTGGCCGTACTTAAGGACCGCCGGATCCATCCTGCGGCGATTCCAATGCCAACTCCCAAATCCAGCCCGGGCAGGGAACTCCCTCCTCCATCGCGTCCGGCGCCAGAGTCCTGAACCTGTCCCACTGGAACCGAGACAAAGAATCAGCCAGGGCATTATCAACCCCCGGGATATGCACAGCATAAAGCAAAATGTTCAACTGCAAGCAGCGCAACACCAACTGCCGCACCAGCCGTATGACGGGTTGTGAAGACGCCGACATGCTGTTGATCACCTGCACAACCCCCATATTATCGCAATTGAGCCGCAATTTCAAGTTCCTGCAAGCCTGCCCCCACAGTTCCAAGGCCAGCACCACCGGAAAAAGCTCCAGCAGCACCAAATTCTTAAGGAAACCCGCCTCCACCCAAGATCGCGGCCACGGCTCCGCGCTCCATTGACCTTGAAAGAACGCTCCGTAGCCTGTGGATCCCGCGGCGTCAGTAACCAACTCCACGTCGAAGTTACTCACCGGGCCCGACATCCACACTGACCTGCCATTGTACTCGATCAGGAATCGATACCACACCAAAAGGTCTTCCCTGTGCTCCCTAGTCAATCTGATAAAGTGTGTAGGCGACCGCACCCCGGCCGTGGCCGCCGACAGCCTGCGACAAAATATCCTCCCCATGGGAATGATCCTACACGCAAAATTCAATTTCCCCAACAATGATTGCAACGCACGCAACCGAACCTTCTTACAACCGTGAATCTCCCGAATCTCCTTCTGCAAGTCCCTGAGCTTCCCTTCCGGCAATCTGCACTCCATCGCCACGGATTCGATCACCATGCCCAAGAAGCTCAGCTCTGTACGCGGGCCCTCCGTCTTATCAGCAGCCAAAGGCACCCGAAATCTCTCCGCAATGTGCTGCAACGTGGACAGCAAAATCGCACACACATTGGAAGACGGAGGGCCCACACAGAGAAAATCATCCAAGTAGTGGATGACGGAGTCAACACCAGCCACGTCCCGAACCACCCACTCTAAAAAGGAGCTAAACGCCTCAAACATCGCGCAGGAAATGGAACAACCCATCGGTAAACATCTATCTACATAAAACCGTTCCTGCCCACAACAACCCAGCAAATAAAAACTATCCGGGTGAACCGGCAACAGTCGAAACGCAGATTCCACGTCAGACTTCACCATCAACGCCCCACGACCGTATCGCCTCACCCAGCGGACCGCCGCATCAAACGACGTATACGACACTGTACAAGCCTCCGGGTCAATGAAGTCATTTACCGACCCCCCCTTCGGGAATGACAAGTGGTGAATCAACCGAAATTTGTGAGGCTCCTTTTTGGGAACCACCCCCAACGGCGACACCACCAACTCGGCATAACGGCCTCGTCGTAAACGGCCCCGCCATCCGACCCAAAGCCACCTCCTTCGCCAGCTTCTCAGAAACCACCGCCGGGTGCTCCAAAGCAGACTTCAAATTCCTCGCCAGCGGGGGCACCACCGATAACGCACACGGGATCTTAAACCCATGCCGAAAACCGGCGTAGAGCAACCCCGCTGCCGCCCTATCCGGGTACCTATTTAGGAAAGGAACCATCCTTTCCCACATCACCGGCATCATCCCTCTTGTGCGAAGGCTCTCCGGCACGTTTTCCCTTCTTTAAACACCGCGCGAGTGCATGTCCTCCCCCGCAGCCCGAACACTCGTGTTTGAACTTACAGGCACCACCAAACTTGCAGGAGCCCTCGTTGAATTGCCAACACACTCCCCATTTTTTTCCGGCCGACAGTCCCGAAGAGTGGCTACTCCCGGCCCCCCCTTGAAATGGCCGATCAGGGGTCCTTGCCGACGCCATGAGCCTCATCCAGAGGCTAATGTCCTTGTGGTCCCAACGCAAGGCAGGTCGCACCGCCCTGCGTTGACGGAACTGCTCGTCGTAGCGAAGCCACGCCGTGCCACCATAAACCCTATGGGCCTCCCCAACCGCGTCCATGTAACAAAATAAGGCCGAACAGTGTTCGGGGCTCTTTTCCCCGATGACGCTTGCCAAAATGGCGAACGCTTGTAGCCAGTTAGCAAACGTGCGCGGGATTAAACGGTACCGACGCTTCTCTTCATCCTCCTTCTTCGTATCATCAGGCTTAACCCTATCCAGGTTGAACTTCTCCAGGGGCAAAAGGGAGAAAATCTCCACATACTCCCCCTTCCAGATTTTTTCCCTCACCTCCTGTTTTAAATGCGCCCCCAATGGTCCCTCGAAGCATACATATACCTCGCACCGAGCCGCATCTGCGATCCTCACAATGTCCGACCTCGCCGTCTTCTCCGTGCCCGGCGAATCCGCCGTACTCACCTTATCCGAAACCTCCGGCACTTGACCGCCCACGGGTATCGCCCCCGACCCCCCACTGAGCACCCCGTCGGCGACCCCAGGAGTCGCACCGTCGGCCTGTTCCACGCAGTCGACACCTCGCCCCACCACGGGATCCAGAACCGGATTACCAGCAAAACGGCCCACCAAAACCCGCAAACCCTCCAACAGGTCCTGCAGCTGGCCCCGCGCCACCTCGTCGGGCACACTCCCGCCCCGCGGCTGGGCAGAGGTCGCCAGCGGCAGCGCGGGAGACCCCGTCATTCCCCCCCCCACCGACACAGAATCCAACAAACCCCGTAAAGCAGTAGTGAAAACAACATTGTCGGTCGACTTACCGGGCTGACTGGGCGGACTCCCCACAGCCGCTGTTCGGACCTCCCTGGACGTGATCGGTCGACTGGGCACTTCCTCCTCCTCCGACAGCTCCCCCTCCGATCTGCTCGCACCGGCCAAGTCCTCCGCACACGGCGACCCCCCTGGCGAGGGGCCCCTGGAAGGCGGGCTGCTCCGCGCCCCTCGTTGACTGGCGGCTGCCCCCCCGCTGTCCAGCGGGACCGGCTGTCTCTCGGCTCTGCTGGCAGGCGGGCCGCTCCGGGCACCGCTCCTGCTCCGTGATGCCCGCCCCTGGTCACCTGACAGTCTCTGCCCCCCCTCCGGACTGGCCCTACCCCCGCCCGCTCGGCCCCCAGCGGCTGGCCCAACGCTGCTCCTTCCGGCAACCCCCCGCGACCCGTGCAGGGCTGCCGGGGGGATCGTCAATGGTGGACCCCTGGCCGCAAAAGCACCCTTCCTGGCCGTGCCATGAGGAGCCCGTTTGCCCGCCCCCCTCGTCTCCCGCAGGGCTGCTGGCGGGGTAACTCCGGTCCTGCTTCGGATATCCGCAGCCGTGCGTCCATGTACACGAGCCGTGCGGGGGGTCCTGCCGTCCGCCCCCCCCCCGCTACGTGCAGAGCGGCCGGGGGAGACACCCCCGCGGAAGTCCCCTTGCTGACGGCCACCCTTCCGGCATCCGTAGGGCGCCTGACCCTCTTTCTGGAAGCC
This sequence comes from Lithobates pipiens, assembly GCF_037356315.1. Lineage (NCBI taxonomy): Eukaryota > Metazoa > Chordata > Amphibia > Anura > Ranidae > Lithobates > Lithobates pipiens. The sequence goes on along the minus strand of NW_027507784.1, from coordinate 292,053,412 downwards.
CCCCCCAGCCCCTGCAGGGCTGCAGCACCCAAAACCACCGGTGATAAGGTCCCGCTCGGGCCTGGCAAAGGCCCGCCATGTAACTCTGTGGCCCCGCCCCCTCCCGCATGTCCGCGGCCTGCAGGCCGCCCAAACCCCTCCGGATGTAGTGGCTGGCTCCTCTTAGCAGGTGGGAAGGAGTGCTCCCCCCGCGGGCTCCTGAAAAGTCTAGCAGGCCCCCCCACAGTCCCAGGCGAGTACCTTGTCGGCGGCCGGGAAATCCGCTCACGTGCCGCCATTCCGCCGCCGTCCGCGCCTCCTGGCCGGTCCTCCCGCTCCACGGACCCGTCCAGCGCCGCCGCCACCTGCTGGTGCAGCCAGTCCGGTCCCCGCGATGAAGCCGCCGCCCGCAGCCTCTCCAGAAGCGCCTCCACGTCGGCCATGTTCGGGATGAAAAACGAGGAGCAGTGAAAAAACTGCCTCCTCGTGTCTTCCTCCTTCCGCACTGCCCGTTCCCGGCTCCGCCCCCTTCCTTTAACTGGCCGCTCCCCTTCCTACGGCCCCGCCTCTCCCTTCTAAATCCCACCCCTTCGTGTGTCACTAGACACACGGTCATGCCCGGCCCTCCTCTATCCATCCCTGCGGTCCGTCCCGCTCCGGTCCTCTCTGTCTGTGAGGCTGAAAAGGAGCCATTATAGTGATCTCTGTTATCAAGCCCAAGTAGAGGAAGGGGAGAGCATGAGGGAGGATCAGAGAGGCACCATGCAGTGGTTGGAAGAACATCAGAGACAGTAGCTGGCTGGAGAGGACTTCACCTCCATTATCAAGCACAGGGAGAGGAGGGGGGAGGGGGGGGAGCGCATGAGAAGGATCAGAGGCTTCTGCTTTGCAGCTACAGGGCTAGAGTTTTGTCAGGGACAGGCTGGAGCCATGTGATATCAAGTGTACTCCCTGGCAGGGCTCTTCTATTTGCTGTTATGTACAAAGTTAGTGCAGGAGGGAGCAAAGGTACAGCTGCCCAGGAAAGCTGCAGATCAGAACAGCAGAGCTCTCTCTATGTGATCTCTCCAGACAGTCAGGGGCAGGCTCAATCGCTCAGACAAAATAAAACCATAAAAAATCCAGCAGCTTTAAAAAGTTTTACAGATACTCCCCCTCCACCCCCCTTCTCCATGGGAGCACAGCATCAGCACTTACCTTGATGACTGTGTGCTCCACTCCTCTCCGGTGTTCTCCGCGCCTCTCCTCCGGGCTGCTCCACTCCTCTTACTTCCTGTTTTCTCTCTCGGGTGCAATGGGAGAGAGAAGACAGGAAGTGACATTTGAGTCAGATGTCAATCAAACCGCCCAGCCGTAGTAATACATACTACATCGCCGGGCGGAAACTACTCAGCGCTTCAGAAAGCACCCCAAGGCGGGCTAAACTCCTGCAAATGAAGCGCCACGTCTGCAATCTCATGATTGCATTGACATGGCGGTTCCAATAGTGCACTGTGTCCGACGCTCAAACACATTGCACTTCCTTAAAGAACTTTTTTTTTTTAAAGGAACAGTTTTAAACTTTTTTACATTTTTTTTTTATTAGTTTTTTTTTTGTGTCTACACAGAAGGGGGGGGGGGGGCGGCCCCCGGGCGCCCCCTATGGACGGGCTGCCACTGGTGTGGTGGGAACCCAAGTAACCTGTTGCGCAGAGACAGGCAATTAAAAATTAACGCTTAGGCTTGGTACCTACAGAACGTGGGCGGCACAGTGGTGTAGTGGTTAGCACTCTCACCTAGCAGTAAAAAGTGTTGCTGGTTTGAATCCCATCCACGACACTACCTGCCTGGAGTTTGCATGTTCTCCCTGTGCCTGCATGGGTTTCCTCTGGGTACTCCGGTTTCCTCCCACACTCCAAAGACATGCAGGTAGGTTAATTGGCTTCTGTCCCAAATTGGCCCTAGTATATGAATGAGGATCTTGGATTGTGGGCTCCTTGAGGGCAGGGACCAATGTGAGTGTGCAATGTACAGGGATAGGGACAATTGTAGACACTCACAGGTTGAACTGGATGGACTGGTGTCTTTATTCAACCTTACTAACTATGTAACTATGTAACTATGTAACGTGGTAGGCAGGACTAGGAATGTATGCGACGTGCAACGTATGACGTATGATGCACAGGCAAGAAGATTGCAAATGTTACAATTATAAAAATAAAAAAAACCTCAGCCTGCACAGGTATGTAGACGTGACAGATCCTGGTATGTATTGCCCCTAACTATGACCCCTGAATGAAAAAACACACAGAACACACCATGCCATTCCCAAATGAAAAGTGTAGAAGCCACCTGAAACAACACCATGATGAATGTATTACAGTGGTGTGAAAAAGTGTTTGCCCCCTTCCTCATTTCCTGTTCCTTTGCATGTTTGTCACACTTAAGTGTTTCGGAACATCAAACCAATTTAAACAATAGTCAAGGACAACACAAGTAAACACAAAATGCAATTTGTAAATGAAGGTGTTTATTATTAAAGGTGAAAAAAAATCCAAACCATCATGGCCCTGTGTGAAAAAGTGATTGCCCCCCTTGTTAAAACATACTATAACTGTGGTTGTCCACACCTGAGTTCAATTTCTCTAGCCACACCCAGGCCTGATTATTGCCACACCTGTTCACAATCAAGGCATCACTTAGACCCCTTTCACACCAGGGCGTTTTGCAGGCGCTATAGCGTTAGAAATAGCGCCTGCAAAACGCCCTAAAGAAGCTGCACCATTGTGTGTAGTGTGAAAGCCCCGAGGGCTTTCACACTACAGCGGTGCGCTGGCAGGATGTCAGAAAAAAGTCCTGCCAGCAGCTTCTTTGGAGCGGTGAAGGAGTGCTGCCCATTGAAATCAATGGGGCAGCGCTGTAATGCCCCCGGTTTTAACCCTTTCGCGGCCGCTAGCGGGGGGTAAAAGCGCCCCACTAGCGGCCGAAATGCGCCGCAAATCCGCCGCGAATCCGGCGGTAAAACGCCGCTAAAAATAGCGGCGTTTTACCGCCGCCGCTATCAGCGGTGTGGTGTGAAAGGGGTCTAAAATAGGAGCTGCTTGACACAGTAAGGTCCACCAGAAGATCCTTAAAAGCTACACATCATGCCGAGACCCAAAGAAATTCAGGAACAATTGAGAAAGAAAGTAATTGAGATCTATCAGTCTGGAAAGGGTTATAAAGCCATTTCCAAAGCTTTGGGAATCCAGCGAACCACAGTGAGAGCCATTATCCACAAATGGCGAAGACATGGAACAGTGGTGAACCATCCCAGAAGTGGCCGGCCGCCCAAAATTACCCCAAGAGCGCAGCGACGACTCATCCAAGAGGTCACAAAAGACCCCACAACAACGTCCAAGGAACTGCAGGCCTCACTTGCCTCAGTTAAGGTCAGCGTTCATGCCTCCACCATCAGGAAAAGACTGGGCAAAAATGGCCTGCATGGCAGAGTTCCAAGGAGAAAACCACTGCTGAGCAAAAAGAACATCAAAGCTCGTCTCAATTTCTCCACAACACATCTTGATGATCCCCAAGACTTTTGGGACAACATTCTGTGGACCGATGAGACAAAAGTGGAACTCTTTGGAAGGTGTGTGTCCAAGTATATCTGGCGTAGAAGGAACACTGCATTTCATAAAAAGAACATTATACCAACAGTAAAATATGGTGATGGTAGTGTGATGGTCTGGGGCTGTTTTGCTGCTTCAGGACCTGGAAGACTTGCCGTGATAAAAGGAACTATGAATTCTGCTGTCTACCAAGAGATCCTGAAGGAGAATGTCCGACCATCTGTTCGTGTACTCAAGCTGAAACGAACTTGGGTTCTGCAGCAGGACAATGATCCTAAACACACCAGCAAGTCCACCACCGAATGGCTGAAGAAAAACAAAATGAAGACTTTGGAGTGACCTAGCCAAAGTCCTGACCTGAATCCTATTGAGATGTTGTGGTATGACCTTAAAAAGGCCGTTCATGCTCGAAAACCCTCTAATGTAACTGAATTAGGACAATTCTGCAAAGATGAGTGGGCCAAAATTCCTCCAGGAGGCTGTAAAAGCCTCATTGCACGTTATCGCAAACGCTTGGTTGCAGTTGTTGCTGCTAAGGGTGGCCCAACCAGTTATTAGGTTTAGGGGGCAATCACTTTTTCACACAGGGCCATGATGGTTTGGATTTTTTTTCACCTTTAATAATAAACACCTTCATTTACAAATTGCATTTTGTGTTTACTTGTGTTGTCCTTGACTATTGTTTAAATTGGTTTGATGTTCCGAAACACTTAAGTGTGACAAACACGCAAAGGAACAGGAAATGAGGAAGGGGGCAAACACTTTTTCACACCACTGTACATCAAAATGGTGGAAAATACAAGCTGAAAAGCAACCTAACAATGACATGCCAACCAAATGAAAACCACCTGACCAGAGTGAACGTGAGAATGAAAGGCGCACCTGTGGTGAAAAGCAACCGTGAACTTTTTTTTTTTTTTTTTTTTCACAAGGGGTAGGATGACCCAGGCTGTGTCTCTGCCTCCCCTGATCCATCTGTGACATGTGACATGGTGCCGAACGTACGGGATAGTGGCAGCCCCAAGAGGGCTAATTCGGCCACCCAGCTGTGGAACTAACAGACTCAGAAGTCTGCCTAAGCAATGCTAAAGAGATACCCTGAAATGAGAATCCTGATGCAAGTGAGGCTGGCCACTGACCCAGAGCAACCCCATGACATAGCAGCCACACTGGATAAAAGAAAAGCAATAAAGGAGTTACATACAATGCTAACAGGTCTGTGGTGACTAGATGAAACAGTAAAACCAACCTGAGCATGCCTGACCAGTCTGTTACATGTGACATTGTGCTGACTAAGCGTGATAGTGGAAGTCCCTGTGGCTGACTAAGGCCCCCAGCTGTGGAACTAAAAGCCTCAGCAGGCAGGCTGAGGTGCAGCAGATCCTGACACAGCCACCCATGAAGATCCCAGTAACACAGTGCTCATGACCCCCTGATAACAAGCACCTGCATTCCTCCTCCCCCTGCTCCTGCCATCCTGGCCCCAAACCTACATTGACCAGATGCTGCATCCTTTGCAGAAAAACCTGCAGTGGTACTTGTGCTGACAGCCGAGCCACCAAGTGCCACCACCTGAGGAGAGCTGGAGATGAGTGGAACAGCCTCACCGAATTACCCACCTTCTGGAAATGTTGTTACCTGTATGTGCGGGATAAAGAAGTGATTATGCCTGTGCCACCCTTGCTGACAACCCACCTGACCGCATACAGACCCTGAGAAAATGCTGGATGGAGGGCAGATCATACACACTACCGGAGAGAGACAGCGCACTGAGCCTGAACCCGGAAACAGAAGTGACACGACGACTGCTAACCTAACCCAGAAATGCTAGCCGACAAGAAGATAGGGGAAGAGGGGAATTATATGGCCCCAACTCCTTCTACAAATACAAGCTAGCCAATGGCCAACCTTCTAACATGTCAGTTTTATCAGTATATTTATGTAGGATATCAAAACTGAATCTTGTTGTGCAATTCCCTCTGCAAATAGATGGTGCCTCACAAGTCCAATTCACCATTGTAATTTTATAAAGTAGCGAGCAGTATACTGCTCGCTACTCCTAGGCACTCCTACCCTCAAACCAATGGGTGTAGGCTTCTACTAGGCCAGCCTTTTTCGACCAGGGTGCCTATATATTACATTTATTATTACATAACTCGAGTAAATGCAAAGTGCAGTTTTTTAATTATGGTTTAATTTATTAAGGCAAAAAATCTGTCCAAACCTGCCTGGCTTTATGTGAAAAAGTAATTGCCCCCTAAACTAACTAGTTGTGCCACCCTTGGCGGCAACAACTGCAATCAAGCATTTGCAATAACTGGCAATGAGTCTTTCACATTGCTATGAAGCAATATTGGCCCACTCTTCTTTGCAGAATGGTTTTGATTCAGCCACATTGGAGGGTTTTCCAGTGTGAACGGCCTGTGTAAGGTCATGATACAGCATTTCAATTGGATTTAAGTCAAGGCTTTGATTAGACCACTCCAAAACCTAAATTTTGCTTTGTTTGAACCATTTTGAGGTGGACTTGCTGTTGTGTTTGCTGTTGTGTTTTGGATCATTGTCCTGCTGCATAACCCAAGTGTACTTGAGCTTGAGGTCACAAACTGCTGGCTGGACATTCTACTTTAGAATTTTCTAGAGCTCAGAAATCATGGTTCCATCAATTATGGTAAGTCATCCGGGTCCTGAAGCTGCAAAGTGCCCCAGACCATCACGCTACCACTGCCATGTCTGTTGGTATGATGTTCTTGTTATGAAATGCTATATTAGTTTTATGCAACATGTAACGGGAGGCACACCTTCCAAAAAGTAACATTTTTGTTTCATCAGTCCACAGAATATTTGTCTTAAAAAGGAAGTAAAACCTGGTGGGTTTCACTTCCTCTTTATTTCCCTGCAAAGGTAAAGCATAATGGGCTACTATGCATCGCATAGTAGCCCATTATGTGTCACTTACCTGACACAGAAGCCTGCAATGTCTCTGTTGTCCCCACAAGCAGGGAGTGTCAATCTTCACCCCTCTTCCTACCAGGGCCACGAAATGGGAACAGAGGGGCGCCAGACTGAGTGCAGTATAAATCATATATTTAATAAAAACAAGTAGTAACTCACAGGTTAAATTAGATGAGTTCAGTATGCAGTGAAAATCGCCAGTCCTGGAGTCTCATAAATGTCTTCCCTTTGCAGCCTGGGGCACTGGTGTGATCTTACAGGGATCCAGAAAATGCTGGGAACCAGGAGGCAGGAAACAAGAAGCAGCTGGTCGTGACTTCACAGGAACAGGAAGTGTGATTATTCACAGTGGCAAGGAATGGTAATGCATTTCGAAGCTACAGCTTCTTCATCAGACCATGATTAGCTGGCAAACCTGGCAGTCTTATATTACAGAGGAAATAGAAACAGAGAGATCTGATGGGCTGGCCAGCCCGTCAATCAAATACACAGATTCAAAGAGGTAGATGGCTGGAGACCGAAGAGAATGTAAATATGAGTAAGAAGCTTGCTGATTAATAGTGGAAGATAAGTTTATAACGTTTGCAGAAATCGATCAATTCACTAATTGATTAAATACATAAATATAAAATGTATAAATATACCTCAAATTTAAAATGAATACATTTTTATAAATAAATTAACTAAAAAAAAGAATTAAGAAAATTATTAGCAATTTGGAAATCAATTGATTATTATAAATTATAATGAATTAATAAAATGGTGAGAATGGAGGAAAGAGAGGACTCTATGCTAGGTATAATATTAAGTTTCTAAGTTATATCATGACCAAAAACATCATGTACATGTTCACAACATGCAGTTGTAAACATGTACATGTGCAACAAACGCATGTATATACGTGAGTATATACAAACATCTTTCTGTCCCAATACTCTCTAGAGGGAACATACTATTGTATAAAAATAGTATGTGCATCATGAACATGTACATGATGTTTTTGGTCATGATATAACTTAGAAACTTAATATTATACCTAGCATAGAGTCCTCTCTTTCCTCCATTCTCACCATTTTATTAATTCATTATAATTTATAATAATCAATTGATTTCCAAATTGCTAATAATTTTCTTAATTCTTTTTTTTAGTTAATTTATTTATAAAAATGTATTCATTTTAAATTTGAGGTATATTTATACATTTTATATTTATGTATTTAATCAATTAGTGAATTGATCGATTTCTGCAAACGTTATAAACTTATCTTCCACTATTAATCAGCAAGCTTCTTACTCATATTTACATTCTCTTCGGTCTCCAGCCATCTACCTCTTTGAATCTGTGTATTTGATTGACGGGCTGGCCAGCCCATCAGATCTCTCTGTTTCTATTTCCTCTGTAATATAAGACTGCCAGGTTTGCCAGCTAATCATGGTCTGATGAAGAAGCTGTAGCTTCGAAATGCATTACCATTCCTTGCCACTGTGAATAATCACACTTCCTGTTCCTGTGAAGTCACGACCAGCTGCTTCTTGTTTCCTGCCTCCTGGTTCCCAGCATTTTCTGGATCCCTGTAAGATCACACCAGTGCCCCAGGCTGCAAAGGGAAGACATTTATGAGACTCCAGGACTGGCGATTTTCACTGCATACTGAACTCATCTAATTTAACCTGTGAGTTACTACTTGTTTTTATTAAATATATGATTTATACTGCACTCAGTCTGGCGCCCCTCTGTTCCCATTTCTACACAGAGCTCATCGCTTCACTCTAAGGGAGCTGCCTCCAGGTGCTAATCATACAAGATCTCGGATCATTTATGGACATTATGTTTTAAACAAATGTTTTAATATCATGTGTGCTTATTCACACACATTTTATGTATACCTATATTCCAGTTGTTATATAATTTTATGTTATCACCATATCTAGCGCCGCTGTTCACCCTTGTTTTTACTACCAGGGCCACGAACTCTGGCTCTGTGACTGGCCGGAGTCGCGTGACATCATTCCTGCTCATGCCCCTATTGGACCCCTATTAGAAACGGCACGCTGTGCCCTTTCCAAAGGGTGCATGCGCCGATAACATCGGCGCATGCGCCGTAGCCATCGGGGGTTCATGTTTTTAGTAAATATCTCCTAAACCGTCTAGGTTTAGGAGATATTTCAAGCACCTACAGGTAAGCCTTACTATAGGCTTACCTGTAGGTAAAAGTGGTTGTACTGGGTGTACAACCACTTTAAAGTCTTGGAGATCATCAAGATGTTTTTTGGTAAATGTGAGATGAGCCTTTGTGTTCTTTTTGGTTAACAGCGGCTTTGGCCTTGGAACTCTCCCATGGATGCCATTTTTGCCCAGTCTCTTTCTTATTGTTGAATCATGAACACTGACCTTAGGCAAGTGAGGGCTGCAGTTCTTTAGATGTTGTTCTGGGTTATTTTATGACCGCCTGGATGAGTCGTCGTCATGCTCTTGGAGTAATTTTTGTAGGCCGGCCACTCCTGGGAAGGTTCACTACTGTTCCAAGTTATCTCCATTTGTGGATAATGGCTCTCACTGTGGTTCACTGGAGTTCCTTTCAAAGCCTTAGAAATGGCTTTGAAACCCTTCCTAGACTGATACATGTTCATTATTTTGTTTCTAATCTGTTCTTGAATTTTCTTAGATTGTGGCATGATGTGTAGCTTTTTGTGATCTGTTAGCGTGCTTTACTTTGTCAGACAGCTTCTATTTATGTGATTTCTTGATTCAACAGGTCTGGCAGTAATCAGGCCTGGGTTTGGCAAGTGAAATTTAACTCAGCTTTCCAAAAAATTGTAGTTAACCACAGTTAATTCACGATTCAGCATAGGAGGGGCAATTACTTTTTCACATAGGGCCAGGCAGGTTTAAACAGCTTTTTTTCCCTTTATAAATGAAATAATAATTAAAAAACTGCATCTTGGATTTACATGGGTTATCTTTGTGTAATATTAAATTTGTTTGATGATCTGAATCATTTAAGTATGAGAAATATGCAAAATGAAAAAATCAGGAGGGGGCAAATATTTTTTCACAGCACTGTATATGCCCTATATGAATGTACTTTTCTAATTTTCTGTTGGAATTGTTCTCTATTTCAATTCATAAAGTGTTTTCTGAAAATCATAATTCTTTTTTTCCTGACCTTTTTTCCTGCTCTCTCCAGCAAAGATATAGTTAAATGATCACAGACTATGTGCCAATATATCTGGTCGCAATCATCTTGATTGATCACTGGGTGAATGATTATGATTAATATGGGTTCAATGGCCAGATTCATCACACAGTGGATGTTCTCAGTGACCGTGGATCTATCAGGGCTATTGATTTAGCAGCACGTCGTTGCTGCATGTACATTCTTTTTGTATTTATCAACCAAGTGTGAACTCAGCAGTGGCAGGGCTCTGCTTTCTGTCTGCAAACACTTTTGCACTTCTGTTCACTTGAGATCAGAATAGTTACATAACCAACACTGTATGAATTTCTCTTTTAGGCAAGTGCTATATTATGTTAAAAATGCAGATCTCATACAGTCCAGCTAAGAAATAGGCCATTTACAGCTTGAAACACTTTACTGATTTAGGGCTTGTTCACATTGGCATCCTGGGGGTAGAAAGGTAAAAACTTTTCTTTAGGGCATATATCTGCTCGGGAATGTTCAGATACTGAACCTACGATTCTTTGCTTTACACCCATGGTACCGCCGCTGAGCGTGTCCCACCTGCAACCATTCATTACAGGTGGTTGCAGTACAATGAATCTGCATTTTGAGGTTTAAAGCAGGTGGTGAAAATACAACATATCACCACCTCACCACCTCACCACCTGTCAGGACCTGGATCACCTGCTGGTGGCACTTTGGTTCCCAAAGTGGATTGATGTAGTTCCAGGGGTCACCAGTGGGTGTCTCCTAGTAGCCAGCTGATCACAGTAATCAGTCTCTCCTGATAAAGAGGCACAAGGGGGCACAATTAAGTGCAGAAAATTGATAATATATTATTAAAAATCAAATTGGCCACTCATGTTGTAGGATTAAAAAGAGCATATTCTGTAAAACATAGTCCTCATCACGGGAGACAAGGCCAAACAGTAGTGATCCCAAATAAAGGAATGCATGTGGCCTTGGTTCCAGAGATGACAACCTTGTTTTACATAATAATCCTACAACACGTGAGTGGCCAATTCGATTTTTTATTAATACATTTATCAGTTTGCTGCACTTAGATGTGCCCTCTTTACCATATTACAGATACGCCTTCTATCTGTTGAGGAGCTGCTCTAAGAACAAGCCTACTGGTCATTTACATCATACTCCATGTGAACTGATGAACTGTTTACTTATGCCGCGTACACAGGATCGAAATTTCGGCCAGAAAAAGACAGATGGGAGCTTTTCATCGGAAAATGCGACTATGTGTATGCTCCATCGGAATTTAGCTGGCCGAATTCCCGCCAGTAAAAATTTGATAGCATGTTCTCAACTTTCCAGATGGAAAAACTTTCTATAGGAAATTCCGATTGTGTGTATGCAATTCTGATGTGCAAAAACTCATGCATGCTCAGATTCAACTATGAGATGGAAGATTTTGGCTGCTAGGTATTTAACTTCCTTTTTCTAGTCCCGTCGTACGTGTTGTACGTCACTGCGTTCTTGGCGGCCGAATTTGGTGTGACCGTGTGTAGGCAAGACGGTTTGAGCGGAATTCCGACGGGAAAACCATCAAATGCCGCGTACACACGAGAATTCGTGTGTACGTGGCATTAGTATCTATTCTATCTGAGGTCACTGGTTGTTTTTGCTCCATAATTAGATTGTATTTATTGAATTAGTCTCACCTGAGGCTGGCTGCTGGGAAAGTATATAACTCTTTCCCAGACTTCCATCACCGGCTCTGTGTTTTGACTGTGTGACCTGGGTATTGATGCGCTGCTCCTGACCTTGATCCCACATTTCTGCTCTGATTGTGTTCCAGTACCTGCTTTCTATGCCCTGCTATTTCATAATCCCACCCCTTTTCCTGATCCCAGTTCTGCCCCCCTTCCCTATCTATCTCTTTGCAGTTCCTGCCATACCCTATATAGCCTTATAGTTAGGTTGCTAGTTAGGTATTTTTTCTACCTGGTTTATGTACAGTATATCTTCAGTTTTGCTGTGTATTCTGTTTGCTGGTGTTGGATGGGTTTTGTTTCATTATTAATAAGTCTTACTTAAATCATACACAGTTTGGTTCCAGCTTCTTAAGTACAGCTACACTGAACTGGTCACTGAACAGTTGCTGGATACCTACACTTGGTATTCCTTATACCACCTGTCAAATATCCTGTTTTTCCAAGGGGCAACAGTATAGTCAGTGAACAAGCCCTTTCTTGAAATAAATCTTGAAATAGATTAAAAACAGATGTTATACCGATAACACACGTATTACATTGGCTTTCTCAGATTTTGCATTCTGGATCGCTATTAAAGGGTATGACACTTTTTTTTGGTACTGTAGGTAGTGATTCTAAAGAAAAGATTTTCGTTTGAAAAAAGTAACAAACTGCAGCCCCAATCCTCTTTTTTTTTAGTACCCCACCAGTGGTCCATGGTCCGCCCCCTGCTGAGCACCCCCAATAACAAGCCTCTTGCTATGGGGGCACACAAGCAGGCTCGCTCCTAAGCCATGCTCTCTCTGTGTGTCCATTCACACACAGAGCGTGAGCGTGGCTCGTTCCTGCCCCCAGTCTCTCCTCATTGGCTCACGGGCAGTGTAAGACAATGAGGAGAGAATGAATCGAGAGAGACGCTGCTCTCATGCACATCACTGGATCAAGATGTGGCTCATAAAGTATAATGGAGGCTGAGGGAGGAGCTGCACTCAGAAGGTTTTTTAACTTAATGCATAAGGTACAAAAAAAACCTTAAGCCTTTAAAACCACTATAAGGAGCTCAGAGATAATTGGTATTTCATTTATTAAAGGTACTTATATAGCACCATCAATTTACACTGCACTTTTCCATACATATTGTACAGTCACATCAGTCCCTACCCTCAAGAAGCTTACAATCTAATAGGGGCAGCCCATCCATTAAGGGCACATCCATGCAGCCCCTTTCAGGACCCCGGATGTATTAATTCCAATGTGGAGTGGATATTTTTTGAAGTACCTTAATAGAGCCAGAGGCTCTAATAGTCTTCAAAATAGGGTGGGCTCGGGGCGCACAGAATGCGAACAGAGCCCACCCAGGTGTGTTACAACAGCGAATGAATATTCACTATTGTAACACTGATCCTCCTCCCGGCCAAGCAGTAAGCAGGTTTTGGAACCCGTCACCCAATTGGTTGAAAGGACAGGCGATCCTATTGGATGCCTAGGCGGAGGGGAGGAGCCGCACGTTGGAAGCCGCTGATGGAGGAGAGGACATGGGGCCACTGCATGCTGCCCGCCTAGATGAGGTAAGTGCCGAGTTGACCGGCAAACAGAAGAAGGGGAGGTGCCACCGGCTGCTCTGGGGGGTGGTTGTTTGCCCCCCCCCCCAAAAAGAAGATCACTAACTCACATTCATACTTACATTTACTAGGGCCAATTAACTTACCAGCATGTCTCTGGAGTGTGGGAGGAAACCAGAGAAACCAGCTGAAACCCATGCACGTGAAGAGAGAACATGCAAACTCCAGGCAGGTAGTGTCCGTGGTTGGGATTCAAACTGATGACCCTAGTGCTGCTATGCGGAAGTGCTAACCACTTAGCAACTGGCACTAACTCACCCTGTGGGCACCCAAGACATCACCAGTCCCAGAGCGAGGATTGGTGGCTTTTGCTTTTAGGCCTTCTCCAAATAAATTAATAAATTATACCTACTCCAGACATGAACAACATCCATTATTTTTTGCTGAAATGTAGGTATAACTAACACTTTTCTTTTTTTTTTCTTACTTTGGGTAGCATACAAAAGTTTTAAAACTCCTTCCAGTTTGTTGTTTGTGTACTATTGTGGACTATTGTGGACATTTCCCTTCATTTTCTGCCCCACTGACGTAACAGGACATAAAAGGAAATTTACCCAAGTAAGGAGAAACAGTCTCTGAGGCCGCGTACACACGGGCGGACTGTTGGCTCAACTTTGTCCGCTGAACAGTGTTTCAGCGGACAGTCCGCTCGTGTGTGGGCTTTCAGCGGACAGTTTCAGCGGACAGTTTGACGGACAAAGTCTTTCGGAAATTCCGAAAAACTGTCCGCTGAAACTGTGTTTGAGCGAACAGTCCGCCCGTGTGTAGGCTACTTTCGAAATGAGCAAACTGTTCCCGCTCGGAGGAAAGTCTGCTCATTACGAGCGCGTGTGAAGGTAGGCAGGGCCCGCGACGGAGACGTCGCGGGCTCCGCCGCCTGGAATGGACTTAAAGGGGAACCCCAACGCCGAAAAAAATCGGCGTGGGGGTCCCCCCCAAGTCCACAACAGACCCTCGTCCGAGCACGCTACCCGGCCGGCCAGGAAAGGGGGGGGCGAACGAGCGCGCCCCCCCCCTGAGCCGTACCAGGCCGCGTGCCCTCAACATGGGGGGTGCCTTGGGGAAGGGGGGGCCGCGCGGCCCCCCCACCCCAAAGCACCTTGTCCCCATGTTGATGAGGACAAGGGCCTCTTTCCGACAACCCTGGCCGTTGGTTGTCGGGGTCTGCGGGCGGGGGGCTTATCGGAATCCGGGAGCCCCCTTTAATAAGGGGGCCCCCGGATACCGGCCCCCCACCCTATGTGAATGAGTATGGGGTACAATGTACCCCTACCCATTCACCTGTGAAATAAAGTACAAAAAAAAACACAACACAGGGAAAAAATATTTTATTGCACAGCTCCGGGGGTCTTCCGTCTTCGGGGGTCTTCTCCGGACTCCTCCGCTATCTTCTTGTAGCTCTTTTGCTAGCGGAGGAGTCCGGCTTTCTTCCTCCCCGCCGCCGGCCTCTTCTTCCGACTTTGGGGGTCTTGTCCCCCTCTTCGGTTCTTCTGCCGGGCCACCGCGCCTTCTTATAGCTCTTTTGCAGGCGGTGGCCCGGTCTTCTGTCGCCGCCGCCTTCCGTTCTTCTGTCGCCACCTTCGGTTCTTCTGCCGGGCCACCGCGCCTTCTTATAGCTCTTTTAGAGGCGGTGGCCCGGTCTTCTGTCGCCGTCGCCGCCGCCTTCCGTTCTTCTCCTTCTTCTTCTCCTGGAGATGTTGACTCGACGATCTCTCCGGCCACAATGCCAGGGACGCGCTCCGCTGCCACTTATATAGTGACAATGGGGCGGTGTCACATGGTATATGTCACATGGGTTGGTCACATGGTGACCCCGCCCCCTTACGATGTCATAGTCCCCATGTGACATCAACCCATGTGACCAACCCATGTGACATATACCATGTGACACCGCCCCATTGTCACTATATAAGTGGCAGCGGAGCGCGTCCCTGGCATTGTGGCCGGAGAGATCGTCGAGTCAACATCTCCAGGAGAAGAAGAAGGAGAAGAACGGAAGGCGGCGGCGGCGGCGACGGCGACAGAAGACCGGGCCACCGCCTCTAAAAGAGCTATAAGAAGGCGCGGTGGCCCGGCAGAAGAACCGAAGGCGGCGACAGAAGAACGGAAGGCGGCGGCGACAGAAGACCGAAGAGGGGGACAAGACCCCCGAAGTCGGAAGAAGAGGCCGGCGGCGGGGAGGAAGAAAGCCGGACTCCTCCGCTAGCAAAAGAGCTACAAGAAGATAGCGGAGGAGTCCGGAGAAGACCCCCGAAGACGGAAGACCCCCGGAGCTGTGCAATAAAATATTTTTTCCCTGTGTTGTGTTTTTTTTTGTACTTTATTTCACAGGTGAATGGGTAGGGGTACATTGTACCCCATACTCATTCACATAGGGTGGGGGGCCGGTATCCGGGGGCCCCCTTATTAAAGGGGGCTCCCGGATTCCGATAAGCCCCCCGCCCGCAGACCCCGACAACCAACGGCCAGGGTTGTCGGGAAGAGGCCCTTGTCCTCATCAACATGGGGACAAGGTGCTTTGGGGTGGGGGGGCCGCGCGGCCCCCCCTTCCCCAAGGCACCCCCCATGTTGAGGGCACGCGGCCTGGTACGGCTCAGGGGGGGCGCGCTCGCTCGCCCCCCCCTTTCCTGGCCAGCCGGGTAGCGTGCTCGGACGAGGGTCTGTTGTGGACTTGGGGGGGACCCCCACGCCGATTTTTTTCGGCGTTGGGGTTCCCCTTTAAGTTCATTCCAGGCGGCGGTGCCCGCGACGTCTCCTTCGCGGGCCCCGCCTACCTGTACACGCGCTCGAAATGGGCGGACTTGCCTCCGCCTTACGTGGGCGAGTCCGTTCATTTCAAAAGTTGAGCGAACTGTTTGGCAAACAGTTCGCTGAAACAGTCCGCTCAAAAAAGTGCCGTGTGTGGCCATGTCCGTCCATGCTAATTTTGAGCGGACTGTTTGCCGAAACTGTTTGACGGACAAAGTTGGGCGAACAGTCCGCCCGTGTGTACGCGGCCTCAGAGAGTTATCCTGGAATCATATGTTTCTATTGAAAGATTTCCCCTCAACTTGTTTTGGGGACAACATCAAAAATGTTGTATTTCCACCCACTTCCTTTCTCTGTGGCAAGGATTACCAATACAAATAAAATGGTAAATCTCCCCGCTGGAGAGCCTTGGCTTCCAGAAAATATGTGATTTTTAAAATAATTTATGTATATTCTCTCTCTGTTAAAGTAGAGGCTGTAAAACCGCCACAAAGGCTGTCCTATCTATTGCTTGAAATTAGTGCTGACAAGAGACACTCTCCCCAGGCTGCTAAAGGAGAATAAAACCATGAATTAACAAAGTCTTTTGTTTCTCGTTATACATGTATGCCGTTATTTGGCAGTTATATGAGTATAGGAAGCCAAAACTAAGTTTCTTGCTATGCATTTGTAGTCCCCTTGTCCTAAACAGGGGCCACTAAGTGCATTTTGTTTTTGGCTTGGCTGGGCTGGGCTTAGACTGATTATATAGTTTTCCACCTGGTTTTTCCCTACGTTTAAGTTGGCTTATGATTTCTCACTGTCACCATTAGATATCACTGGTATCACTGATCATAGTATGCCATTTCACAAACAAAGAGAAGTTATTAATATTTATATTTTCTACTGCCTTCCTAGTAGGTGGTGTATACCACTGGTGCATGCTGGGGGAGGATATACATATTTTGGACAGGCCATGTGTTTGCTCCCTTCTCCTGGGCTAAGGCCTAAGGAGGTGCTGCTGATTGGAGCTTTTATGTTAGGCCCAATAGCCTGGTTTGTGGCTTAACATGTGCTGAAGTGTCTTGCTTGGTCTGGAGGAAACTGTGCCAAGGAGGAGACCCAGGGGAGGTCCCTTGTTTGAGAGAGCCAGGTAGAAGGCTGGTCTCTCAGAAGGGCCTGGTGACTCACTTGGAGGACGCACTGAACTTTGTGAACTGTTTAAAGGTTCTTACACAGTGAAGCTGGACATTGATCTAAATCTGGAAAGTCTGTTACGGGATCTGGAACTCCAAACCTTCACCTCCTAAAGTGGTTGTAAACCTTAGTCATGAAATCTGAACAAAGCACATGCAGTTTATCTGTATTGTTTACCTGTCTGTCTCCAAAGCTCTGAGTGTCATTTCTCTCTAGTTCTTTGTTCCCCTGTTATTAGCATGTGTCATTTCTGACAAGTTGTCCCGACGCCAAAGATAAATTTGCGACGAGGGAGAAGTGCTCAGTGCACAGCTTGTCTATTCGCAACACGAAGGTGGTGTGACCCTTTCCTTCAACTGGCTCTCACACGTTCTACAAGAGCTTGAACTGCAGTTCCTTGCCCCCTCCTCTGTGCTACTGACAGATGCAGAAGGATTTTCGGCACTTTGAAGGGATGTAAAAAAGAGGAGACAGCAGATAAACAAGTAAAATTTATGTAGAAGGATTTGTTTAATCTCTAAATTTTAGCCCACCGCTACTTCTGGAAGTGCTATGCCTTTGGGTTGTCAGATTGGTGCTATACATGTATGGCATCACCCTTGTTATATGTCAGTTTAATAGTGTAAGATAGATAAATTAGTTTAACAACTTAACAACCGGCCCATAGCCAAATGACGGCTACAGGGTGGTTGTTTAACTTTGGGAGGCCGTCATATGACGTCCTCCCAGAATTCCGCTCTCGCGCGCCCCCTGGGTCCACAGGATCCGGCACATCACGGATCAAATGATCAAATGACGGAGTGATCACTTGTAAACAAACCGGCGTCATGTTATGACGCCAGTTCCTCCCTCCCCCTCTCTGTGCCGATCGGTACAGCGGAGGGGGAAGAGATCGGTGTCAGCAGCGCTGTGGGCTGCATCTGCATTGCCCACATCACTGCTCACCGAAATTTAACCCCTCAATTCCCTGCCAATACTCTGCAATACCCTGCAATACTCTGCAGTACCAGCAAATACTCTGCAGTACTCTGCAGTACCAGCAAATACTCTGCAATACTCTGCAATACCCGCAAATACTCTGCAATACTCTGCAATACCCGCAAATACTCTGCAACACCCGCCAATACTCTGCAACACCCTCCAATACTCTGCAACACCCGCCAATACTCTGCAACACCCTCCAATACTCTGCAACACCCGCCAATACTCTGCAACACCCGCCAATACTCTACAACACCCGCAAATACTCTGCAACACTAGCCAATACTCTGCAACACCCGCCAATACTCTGCAACACTAGCCAATACACTGCAACACCCGCCAATACTCTGCAACACCCGCCAATACTCTGCAACACCCGCCAATACTCTGCAATACCAGCTAATACTCTGCACTACCCTCCAATACTCTGCAATACCCTGCCAATACTCTGCAATACCCTGCCATAAATTACCATATTCGGAGATACCCAGCCATACTCGGAGATACCCTGCAATACCCAGTCATAGTCGGTGATACCCTGCAATACCCAGCCATAGACATCCCCCCCTCCCGCCACCCTCCGGTGCTTCTACCGACTCGCCAATACGATCAAAGCCAGAATCTTTTTTTTTTTTCAGGCTTTCCAGCCTAGAGGTGAGATGTGGGGTCTTATTGACCCCATATCTCACTGTAAAGAGGACCTGTCATGCCATATTCCTATTACAAAGGATGTTTACATTTCTTGTAATAGGAATAAAAGTGATCAAAAAATGTGTTTTTGGGAAAAAAAATGTCAAACTAAAATAAATAAAGTAAAATGAACAATAAAAAAAAAAATGTTTAAAACGCCCCTGTCCCCATGTGCTCGCATGCAGAAGCGAACGCATACGTAAGTCCCGCCCACATATGAAAACGGTGTTCAAACCACACATGTGAGGTATCGCTGCGAATGTTAGAGCGAGAGCAATAATTCTAGCCCTAGACCTCCTTTGTAACTCAAAAAATATAACCAGTAAAAAAAATTTAAAGCGTCGCCTATGGGGATTTTTAAGTAGCGACGTTTGGCGCCATTCCACGAGCGTGTGCAATTTTGAAGAGTGACATGTTAGGTATCTATTTACTCAGCATAACTTCATCTTTCACATTATGCAAAAAATGGGCTAACTTTACTGTGTTTTTTTTTAAGCACAAAACTTTTTTTTCCAAAAAAAAGCATTCTAAAAATTGCTGCGCAAATACCGTGCGAGATAAAACTTTGCAACAACCACCATTGTATTCTCCTGTTTGCTAAAAAAAACATATATAATGTTTTGGGATTCTATGTAATTTTCTAGCAAATAAATGATGATTTTTACATGTAGGAGAGAAATGTCAGAATTGTCCTGGGTGCTCCAGAACGCCTGATGGCACTCCCTGCATGTTGGGCCTCTGTATGTGGCCACACTGTGTAAAAGTCTCACACATGTGGTATTGCCGTACTCGGGAGTAATAGAAGAACGTGCTTTGAGGTGTAATTTGTGGTATACATCTGCTGTGTGTGAGAAATAAACTGATAATATGACAATTTTGTGAAAAAAAAAGTAAAAAAAATCTTGATTTTGCAAAGAATTGTGGGAAAAAATGACAACTTAAAAAAACTCATCATGCCTCTTACTAAATACCTTGGAATGTCTTCTTTCCAAAAAGGGGTCATTTGGGGGGTATTTGTACTTTTCTGGCATGTTAGGGTCTCAAGAATTGAAATAGTCTGCCAGTACTTCAGGTGTGATCAATTTTCAGATATTGGCACCATAGCTTGTGGACTCTATAACTTTCACAAAGACCAAATAATATCCACCAATTTGTACTTATTTTTACCAAAGATATGTAGTAGTATAAATTTTGCCCAGAATTTATGAAGAAAAAATTACTAATCTGCTAAATTTTATAACAGAAACAATAAAACATTTTTTTACAGAATTTTCGGTATTTTTTCTTTTATAGCACCAAAAATAAAAAAAACGAGTGGTGATTAAATACCACCAAAAGAAAGCTCTATTTGTGTGAAAAAAAGGACAAAATTTTATATAGGTCCAGTGTTGCATGACTGAGTAATTGTCATTCAAAATGTGAGAGCACCGAAAGCTGAAAATTGGTCTGGTTATTAAGGGTGTTTAAGTGCCCAGTGGTCAAGTGGTTAAACAGGAGATAAAACAGATTATGCAGACACTGCTATAACCCATCTGTTGGGACAGGGAGAGAATACATGTAAATAATCAAAAATCAAGTAATTTTTTTGTTAAGCTTGCACTTAAAGTGATTTAAGGTTCTTTTTTTGTTTTTTAAATACCATACCATACCATATTTTTTTAATACTTACCTCCACTGTGCAGCTCGTTTTGCAGAGTGGCACCGAACCTGCTCTTCTGGGGTCCCTCGGCAGCTCTCGCAAGTCCTCCTCCAATCAGATAACCCCCTCGGGGAAGTGCTTCTCCGGGGGGGGTTATCTGAAGGTTACCTTGTGGGTGCGCTCCCAAGTCCAGCATTTGGCGTCCATAGCCACCAAATGTATGAATCCGCCCGCCCCGCGCGTCGTTGGATTTGATTGACAGCAATGGCTGTGTTGCTATCAATCTATCCAATCAAGTGCCGAAAACCCCTGGGCAGAGAGACAGCGCGTCTCCGGCAGGTCAAGTTCCAGGGCTCAGGCAAATAAAACAGGGGGGGCTGGGGGGGGGCGGTTACTGCCAGGTGTTTTTTCACCTTAATGCATAGGATGCATTAAGGTGAAAAAACACGAAGGTTTACAACCCCTTTAATTAGTCTATTCAGATTATTTACGTTAATTTTTGGCTGGTTCTCTGTAAAATGATAGTCCTTTTCTCATGTTACCCTTCATAAAAGAAGTGCACCATTATTTAAAATGAATTTCCATTTGTGTTGAAAAAGGCAAATAAGATTGCTCTATTATAATGCAATAATGTCTAAAGTCGTTTCTGTGAGATAAACTTTAAATTCAAATTTTGCCTTTCTATGCATTACAAAGAAATTTATGGGCCAACACATGCTGTTCAGTACCACAGGCTGTAACTTTTATTAACATTTGGAACACTCCCGAAACAGATCCACAGGTCATTCAAAGGGTGGTAAGTGTTCAACTGTATGAGTTTTGAATACGAAATGTAATAACTGATAAAAATCATAAGAATGGTGGGGTGGGGGGAGAGGGGTTATGGGAATGGCGGGATTCATTTTTTTTTCTACAAAGTATTAAAAATCCTACTACAAATCTGGAAAATTAAATGTAAATCTTAATTCTATTTATTGTTCAGTATGTTTGGCATCATATCTTACTGTATGCAGTTTTCTAAAGCAAATTGTTTTTGGGAATTGGTGGCAAACCTCTGCTTATGCAAATTTTCATTATATTTTCAGCTTTAGTGTTTACAGTGCCTTGAAAGTACTCCTTAAAGTTTTCCACATTTTGTCATGTTACAACTAAAACGTAATTGTATTTTATTGGGATTTTATGTGATAGACCAACACAAAGTTGCACATAATTGTGACGTGAAGGGAAAATGATAAATGATTTTCATTTGTTTTTAACAAATAAATATCTCAAAAGTGTGGTGTGCATTTTTATACTGACTAAAATCTAGTGGAACCAATTGTCTAATTAGTAAATAGAGTAAACAGAGTTCACCTGTGTGTAATTTAATATCAGTATAAATAAGGTTGCTCTGTGAAACCCTCAGAGGTTTGTTAGAGAACCTTAGTGCACAAACAGCATCGTGAAGGCCAAGGATCCCATCAGACAGGTCAGGGATAAAGTTGTGGAGAAGTTTAAAGCAGGGTTAGGTTATAAAAAAAATATCCCAAGCTTTAAACATCTCACGGAGTACTGTTCAATCCATCATCCAAAAAATGGAAAGAGTATGGCACAACTGCAAACCTACCAAGACATGGTTGTCCACCTAAACTGACAGGCCGGGCAAGGAGAGCATTAATCAGAGAAGCAGCCAAGAGGCCCATGCTAACTCTGGAGGAGCTGCAGAGATCCACAGCTGGGAAGGTGGGAAAATCTATCCACAAGACAACTATTAGTCGTACACTCCACAAATCTGGCTTTTATGGAAGAGTAGCAAGAAGAAAGCCATTGTTGAAAGAAAGCCATAAGAAGTCCAGTCTGCAGTTTGAAGCCATGTGGGGAACACAGCAAACATGTGGAAGAAGGTGCTCTGGTCAGATGAAAATTGAACACTATGTGTGGCAGAATTACACTGCACATCACCCTGAACACACCATCCTCACCATGAAACATGGTGGTGGCAGCATCATGTTGTGGGGATGCTTTTCTTCAGCAGAGACAGGGAAGCTGGTCATAGCTGATGGCAAGATGGATGGAGCCAAATACAGGGCAATCTTAGAAGAAAACCTGTTAGAATGTGCAAAAGACTTGAAACTGGAAATTGCTGTTCACAGACGTTCTCCGTCTAATCTGACAGAGTTTGAGCTATTTTGTAGAGAAGAATAGGCAAAAATTTCACTCTCTAGATGTGTAAAGCTGGTAGAGAAATCCCCAAAAAGACTTGCAGCTGTAATTGCAGTGAAAGGTGGTTCTATAAAAGTATTGACTCAGGGGGGCGCCATACAAATCCATGCCACACTTTTAACATATTTGTTTGTAAAAAATATTTGAAAAACATTCATAATTTTCCTTCCACTTCATAATTATGTGCCACTTTGTGTTGGTCTATCACATAAAATGTGAAAAATAATAACATGACAAAATTTGTAAAATTTCAAGGGGAATGAATACTTTTTCAAGGCACAGTATATAAAACTCAGAATCAATTGTTTTCTGTTTGGCAACAAGTTACTCTCTTTACAATTTTTAAGTGGTTGTTGTGATAGGAGTCACTTTGGGTGGGGGGCCTGTGGAACCCAGTATCCCTTGGAGAGGTTGGGAAGCCCTTATTTCAGCTCCCCATGCACCTCCTATGTCTAAGTCACCCTGTGTCCCAGTCTGATCTGTATTAATCAGACTCACTGTACAACCACACTGTAATGTCGTGTGTATATATATATATATATATATATATATATATATATATATAGAGTCTATGGTCTCATACTGTCATACTGTTGTATACTCTTTGCTGGGTCATTTGGGGTGTGGCTGTATTCCATTGTGTCTGTCTGCCTTGGGTATTATGGGATATGTATGTGTGTTTGCTGTGATGAGGGAAAGAGGGTTCCTCTAAGAGCTCTCCTTGCTGATTGGACAGTCAACTCCACCCAGAATGCAAAGGGGGGGGGGGGGGGGTTGTCCTGAGTATTACCCATGCACCTGTGTTTCAATAAACAATACTTGGTCAGCAACCAAAACGAGTACTGCCTAATTTGGTTGCAAGTGGTAGGGAACTGGAAGGAAGCGTTATATGGTAAAAGCACTCAAGCAGAGTGTGGGACGTTTAGTTACAGTTGTAAACCTCAGACATGAAATATGATTCAAGCATATCACTCTATAGTGTGTTTTTAATCTCAAGTGTTTGCTGCTTCATTCCTTTGCTATCAACATGAATCACTTATGACAAGTTTTCCTGACACCAAGAGAAAAAAAGAGAAAAAATTGTGACAGGGAGGGATCTCCAGCACACAGCCTGGGATTGACAGACTCTTCTCTATTCCTGTGTGCTGTGTAAAGGGAGGGGGGGGGGGTCTCTTTCCTTTAATCAGCTCTCAGAGCTCTCCTTACTGAGCTCTGCAGAGTGTAATTTCATCTCTCTGCCCCCTTTTTTCTGAACATTCAGACAAGCTTTATAAATTATGGACTTTTAATGATATAGAGAAGAGAAGTCTGCAGTACAACTTATGTAGGAGAATTTGTTTTATCTTTGTGTATCACCTGAGGCCAGTCACTTCACTTGGTATATGTAAGGGTTTACAACCAATTTAAAGGAGAAGTACAGCCAAAGCTCATTTGGCTGTACTTCTCCTGTGGATCATAGGAGTGCAGTTCATTCTACACTCCAAAAGAGAAGGATTGGTAGGTGTATAATGACCCGGTCTGTCTAATCCAAATGAAACAATAAAGAAAAGAAAACCTGTTGCCGAAGGCATGGTTATACCCCTCAGAATTTTAATAGACAGACCAAGTGTGTTTAAAAAGTACATTTATTACAAAAATACATTATAAATGCAAATGATATTCATCACAAAATACGTCAATATACATGGTACCCAAATATAGCCATCTGTATGTAGAACAAGCTGCCCCTCGAGATGAAGTGGACTAGCAAGGTAGCATACTGGTGATGACACCTAACATATTTCCGACCTCAATAGTCCTTTTTTCATAGGTTTTAATGTCCATTGGGTCATAAAGGCTCTACAAAGTAGATGCATAATAAGAAATTAATGAAAGTAGTAACAACATATGTCAACATTTGAATAGATATACACGTCTCTGAGGCCCGCTGTTGGCTGGCATCACAGGGCCGGTACAGGCTCAAGAAAGATCGCAACCATATGGTCGGGATCAGCCCACATACCTGGGCTTGCACCCAGCTCAGCCTCTCAGTGAGCTGCTGAGAGCCTGAGCTGGCTACTCCCGCTCCTCAAAAGCCCAACGCTCCAGTGAGCGTGGAGGGGGGCAGAGCAGGGAGCCACTGACTGACAGTCTCAGGGAGCACTAAGAACCGAGTGATCAGTGGTTTTTGATTGGTACTCGGCTCTCAGCCCTAGGCTGCTTTCACACTGAAGCGCTTTACACGTGATATAGCGCTAAAAATATTGCCTGCATAGCGTCTGCAAAGAGTGGCCATTAGCGGGGGTGAAAAGCTCTCCGTTAGTGGCCAAAAAGGGCCGCAAAAACGGTGGTGGTGCTTAAAATAGCGTCGCTTTACCGCTGATGCCCCCAACACCCCAGTGTGAAAGTAGCCTTAGACCTGGCAGGGGACAAATGCAGCTTTGGACTGATGCTTCATCCACCTAGGTAAGTATGATTAAAAAAAAAAAAATTCCCATACTTCTATTTTTGATAAACTACTAAAAAAGGGGGAACTGCATGGTACCAAATTGGCTAATAAAAGAAAATGTCTCATCCGGTTCCCCTTTTTTGAGTAATTACAGTCTAATAGGAATGAGGTAGCATTTATGACATCGATTGGGATTTAGCAACAAGCATATGCACTTTAAATAGTGTTTTTGTTTTCAATTTATTATAATGTTTTTTCTACTAGGAGATCCTGCCAATAACAACACTTCATGTTGCAGGCTGACAACACCAAGCCACTGCTTTGCATTGCAATCAGCAGCAGCATTGTCAGCCATGTGTGCTCTCCAGTGGCGGCTGGTGCTCAAAATGTTTGGGTGCGCAAACAAACTGAAAAATACTGAAACCCAAAAAAAAAAAAAAAAAAAAAATACTGAACCCCCCCCCCCCCCCCCCATCAATTGCAGACTCACTGTACCCATCATTTTCAGCCACTGTGCCCATCATTTGCAGCCACGTGTGCCCATTATATGTAGCCACTTGTGCCCATCATATACAGCCACTTGTGCCCATCATATGCTGCCACTTATGCCCATAATATGCAGCCAATTTTACCCATCATATGCAGCCACTTGTGCACATCAAATGCAGCCACTTGTGCCCGTCAAATGCAGCCACTTGTAAGTAGTATAAGCAGCCACTTGTGCCCGTCAAATGCAGTTACCTGTGCCCATCATATGCAGCCATTGTGCCCATCAAACGCAGACACTGTGCCCATTAAATGCAGCCGCTCTTGCCGATCAAATGCAGCCACTTGTGCCCATCAAATGCAGCCACTTGTGCCCATAAAATGTAGACACTTGTGCCCATCAAATGCAGCCACTTGTGCCCATCATATGCAGTTACTTGTGCCCATCAAATTTAGCCAATATGCAGCCACTGTACCATCATATGCAGCCACTTGTGCCTATCAAATGCAGCCACTTGTGCCCATCATATGCAGCCATTGTGCCCATCAAATGCAGCCACTTGTGCCCATCATATGCAGCCACTTGTGCCCATCAATTGCAGCCACTTGTGCTCATCATATGAAGCCACTTGTGCCCATCATATGCAGCCATTGTGCCCATCAATTGCAGTCACTTGTGCTCATCAAATGCAGCCATTTTTGCACAGTATATGCAGCCATTTGTGCTTATCAAAAGCAGCAACTTGTGCCCATCAAATGTAGCCATTTTTGTGCAGTATATGCAGCCAATTGTGCCTATCATATGCAGCCACTTGTGCCCATCATATGCAGCCATTGTGCCCATTAAACTCCGCCACTGTGCCCATCATATGCAGCCACTTGTGCCCACCAAATGCAGCCACTTGTGCCCATCAAATGCAGCCATTGTTCCCATCAAATGCAGCCACTTGTGCCCATCATATGCAGCAACTTGTGCCCATCATATGCAGCCAATAGGATGCCTTGGTGCTTTGGCCAATCGGGAAACAGGTCTGATGACTTGCCTTCCTGATTGGCGGGGAGGAGCGTTAGTGTGAAAATTGCGAAAATTCATGCTATTGTCACACAATTAGGTAGGATCAGGGCGCACTCTGCACCCCGAGCCCACCCTATTTTGAAGCCTCCGGCTCTAATCAGGTGTTTCAAAAAGTACCACCCCTGCCATAGGAATCCTAATAGGGGCCCTGGCACATGAATGGGGGGGGGGGGGGCGGGGGGGGCGCTGGTGCGCTCACAATGCAAGGGGCAGCCCCTGGTGCTCTTTCAGTTGGTCATTGGGCTGTATATCTGGCCTGATTGGCAGCCTAATGTCCAAATGAAAGAGCACACATGGCTGGCAATGCTGCTGCCAATTGCAAGGCAGGGGCCTAGTGTTGTCAGCCTGTAACAGGATGTGTTGTTACTGGCAAGTTATCCTGATAAAAAAAAAATTGCAACTGATTTAAAAAAATATTTATTTAGGAAAACTGTATAAAGTGAGGCATATTACCAAACCTCCTGAAAAATAGATCTGAGGTTTACATACACTTTAAATCGGAAGACATAATGGAAAAAATGCACGAGCAAAAGTTTCCTTTAGTGAGAACTCCGGGGCAAAAATGAAAAGTATGAAGCTGAATTGATCTGCCAATCATGGCTTTTCCAGTCGCATTAAATTACAAAAAAGGCAGGTGAGAGGGGAGGGGCTACCCTCGACTTTAGCAGGAAAACATGATATTTGCATATAATCTCAGCTGCCTATATCTCTGGATGTACTGATTGCTTTGAAATATGGTTTTCACTGGGATATAACGCCTGCTTATGCATTTTTTAATCATATCCTTAGTTTGTATTCCCTAGATTGCAGAAGGCTTACTTTAAATTTTCTACTTGCTATTCGCATTTATTTAAATAACATAGTAAATAATTCAGTGAATGTACGACACTTTGTACGTTTCCGGTCCATCATACAGCAGCTGTGTTTTCAGTTGCCCCTTCATATAGCAGTGTATGCTGTGAACACATATTGATGAATGCTTTTCCCTGCCAACATGGGATGTAGGATGCATGGGGGTTTGCTTTTTAACATAAAAAAAGTAACTAAAGAAACTTTATATTTTATTTTAAACAATTCCTTAGAGCAATATGAAACCCAAAAATGAAAAATGTAATATATTGCAGCTTAACCCCTTGAAACCGGCACCTCCCAGGCATTTAAGGGGTTTAGGGTGCCTGAGGGCGGGGCAAGGTTTACGATCATGTGACCGCCGTGATTGGCTTTCCGTTTGCCATCGGTAACTGTGCCCAGACGCAGGCTCTCGGCATAGATGTAGTCACACCAATTCACGCAAATATGCGGCCGCTGGGATGGGGACTGGGTCCAGTGTAAGTTCCCCTTAAGCCCCGTACACTGTCACACGAGAGGACTTATGTCCGACAGACTTCCTAAGGAGTTCTGCCGGAGTTCTGCCGGAGTTCCGACAGAGTTCTGACGGACTTTTCGGCTGAGCGGACTTGGCCACACACAATCACACTAAACTCCGACGGATTCGAACGTGATGACGTACGACTGGATTCGAATAAGGAAGTTCATAGCCAGTAGCCAATAGCTGCCCTAGCGTCGGTTTTAGTCCGTCGGAATAGCATACACACGAGCAAATTTTTCGAAGGGACCGGGTCCGGCGGAGTTCCGTCGGAAAAAATTGAAGCATGTTCCATATTCTAAAGTCCGTCAGACTTTGGCAAATCAAAAGTCCGCTGCAGCCCAAACACGATCGAATAGTCTGACGGAATCAGTCCGTCGGACTTTGGATGTTGAAAAGTCCGCTCGTGTGTACGCGGCATTACAGATTTTCTGTAAAACAGAAAAAGAATATATTGCAGCCAAACCACCAGAGCAGTGACTGTATTCGTTTTTCTATTTCTCAAGCTTTTTTTTAATGAAGATAGTATTTTTAGCTTTTTACCTTGGGAGATACTTGTGAAATTGTTCATCAAAATTATATTATCACAAAATAAATTAGAATCATTTACAGTGCACATCAACATATTTGGCCAATTTATCAAAGGAGCTGAGGATCTGCATTTAATAAATAGTAGTCCACGTAAAATACCCAGCCATGTGCAGATGAAATAAAAAAAACTGAAAAAAAGGGATTTACTTTTCATGTGATTGAATAAATGAAATGAATCTTTTCTAAATGTATTGAGTGAAGATTTTTGACTCTTTTAGTAAGCCTTGGTGTATTCTTTAAAATTACTACTAAATGTTAAAGATGAGACTGAAAAGTCATATGACTAATTCATCTATGGGTCTTCCTGTGCAGCAACCAGGAAAATCAAAAATGTTCAAAACATTAAAGTCATTATAAAGTCTTGGTTTTTTTCCATAAAAAAAAAACATGTTATACTTACTTCCTCTGTTGCAGTGGATTTTTGTTGGGTCCCTCTTGGGTGCTCTTGGTTCTTCCTTTCAAACACAGAGCCCCGACTCGCGCCCCACCCTTTTCTCCCCTGATTGGCTAGATGACTTTGATTGACAGCAGCGTCAGCCAATGGCGCCGCTGCTGTGCCTCAGCCAATCAGGAGAGAGACACTCGTCGACAGAAAGCGACCTCATTTAAGTATTAGGGGGAATGAGGGGGGCTGCTACACCCGACCCAGTCTTGAGCTCCGTGACCGTGGCTGCGGGACCAGCGGACCCGATCGCCGCTGGTGTCCCGCGATCGGGTCACAGAGCTGAAGAACGAGGAGAGGTCTGTGTAAACAAACCTTACCCAGTGCTTCCTACTGAGCCTGCCACTGATCGTCTGTTCCCTGTTATAGGGAAAGACGATCAGTGACGACACATGCCAGGCCACGCCCCCTACAAAAAAATAATGTCACACATAACCCCTACACTGCCCCCTAGTAGTTAACTCCTTCACTGCCAGTGTCATTTACACAGGAATCAGTGCATTTAAATAGCACTGATTGCTGTAAAAATGACAATGGTCCCAAAAATGTGTCAAAAATGTCCGATGTGTCCGCCATAATGTCACAGTCACAATAAAAATCGCTGATCGCCACCATTACTAGTAAAAAAAACGATATAAATAAAAATGCTATAAAACTATCCCCTATTTTGTAAACGCTATAACTTTTGCACAAACCAATCAATCACTAATTGCGATTTTTTTTTCCCCCAACATTATGTAGAAGAATACGTATCGGCCTAAACTGAGGAAAAAAATGTTTTTTTATATATTTTTTGGGGGATATTTATTATAGCAAAAAGTAAAAGATATTGCATTTTTTCAAAATGGTCGCTCTATTTTTGTTTATAGCGCAAAAAATAAAAACCGCAGAGGTGATCAAATACCAACAAAAAAAATCTCTATTTGTGGGGAAAAAAAGGAGGTCAATTTTGTTTGGGAGCCACGTTGCATGACCCCACGATTGTCAGTTAAAGCGACACAGTGCCGAGTGGCAAAAAGGGGCCTGGTCCTTTGGCTGCAAATTGGTCCAGGGCTTAAGTGGTTAATAAGCAGCTCATTTATTTATTATTCTGATTTAATTTTTTTCTCACTTAAAGTGATATTAAACGCACATTGTCCCTCATATTTCTGTATGTGGATGATAGCACCGTAATTATTTTAATAAAATAAAAATGTAATTACCTTTTCCTATTCGATATACAGCTGTCACATGACCCAGCTCTTTCTCAGCCTGTCTGTAGGGGAACATAAGCAGGGGGAGCTTCTAGTTCTAATAAAAAATAAAAAAACAGGCTTTGGAATAAAGAGTAAAAAAAAAAATGGATATTATTAAATTGTTTTAAATTGTTTTCCAAATATATATTTGCAATTACATGGTGTGGGTGGATTTCTGCCAGTCATAGGCTGTGTTACGCCCCCTCAAGCCTGTGTCTCCAGAATATGAGGGAGGTGAAGCCTCCATTAATCTACATGTAATATCCCACTTCCATTGTGTTAAGCTGGTTAGTGGGCATAATGGAGAAAGGGAGTGGGCTGTAATTTACCACAAGATGGAGCCAGTGATAACTTTACTGTTTTTACAGAAACTATAAATTATTCCCCTTTAACACAAGTTCCCATCATTCTTCAGTCTAAGGAAGAGAAACAGGTGCATCCTGGGAACTCAGACTCCATCTTAGGGACTGAAAGAAGGAACCAGCTATCAGAGCACATGTTGGACTAAAACTTGCACCCCTTAAACACATCATTGCTGGTGAGAATTACTTATCGCAATCTACAGCCTAACCTATTCATTGTATTCCTGTATACGTCATCTGCTGATTATATGTATCTGTATTTGTTTTTTCCCAATAGTTTCACCCCACACTGTTTTGTTAATAAAGCTTCAAAATGACACTCAGTCTGGCTTATTCCAGAATAGGCAGGTTTAGCTGCATGTCGAGCTACACACAGGGAAACGTGTAGCAGGGACAGAACATGGATCAACCAGGTTTTTTTTGTAGAATATAGAATCTCATAGTGAATGAGTAAGTATGAACAGCATGTAATGCAGCACTTCTTCATAGCTTTTTATGATGTGGGTTTAGTGAAACTTTAATAGCATTATATACACTATATATATAATCTTTATGTTACATATGCACACCCAATACAGGGTGCAGCTGTGACAAAGGAACCCCAGAGCACCCTAGCTTTTCTGAATACAAGACTTTTCTAATAAACTGTCACACTTACTATTCTCGAGATCACCTTTGAGCAACACATTGCTACACTTCAGCTTAGCAACATGCTGCAGTGCTTACAGTGAACCCACAGAACACGCTGTGCCTTCTTGTGACCCCAGCATGCCCATGTGCAGCCTGTGACTCCAGTGTACTCCAGGGCATCCTGTGTCAACTTGTGACCCTGGTGCACCCCTTGACTCAAGTGTACCCAAGATAAGGTGACCAGATTTTTAAAATGAAATCCGGTGACATATTTTTTTTTTACTAGTAATGGTGGCAATCAGCACTCTCTGCTCATTGCTGCTACCACCTGCCTCATAGCCTGTCAAGTCTTACTCTCCGGGCCCTAGATGCAACTGGATAGGGAGCGGAGGAAAATCACTCCGCAAAGGAAGGCAAGGAGATAAGCAGGTAGGCGGCTGGCCAGGACCTGAGCCAAGGCAGAAGAACATGCAAGCAAAGCTGGATGGGCATGCACCCGAAACTGAATAAATATTCCCTCCGCTCCGACCAGCACATGATCATCAAAAAGGGGCACAGATAATGGAAAAAAATACACTCCCCTAAGCTAGTAGGAGCGGCAAAGCGGGGGGGGGGGGTGTAATTCATATTCAAATACAATCTGGGGACAAAACCAGGGACAGACTTGGTACAGGGACAGTGTCCTAAATCCAGGGATTGTCCCCAGAAATCGGGGATGTCTGGTCACCCTAACCCAAGAGCATCCTGTGTAGAGATGGCTAGATGTGTAGAATTTTGCTTGTTCGCGATTCACCAAACCGGCGGACTTCTGCCGCTGTTCGCGCGGCAGACATATGCGTTTACATTGTGAAGAACTTTGACCCATGATGACACATCCATCATGGGGTACAGAACAGCTAATTGAGACATTTCAGCACATGGACAATTGGACATACCCCCTACCTTATAAATAGACCTGATCTGGCGGCCAATTTACATTCTGTCTTTTGTCAGTGTAGGGACAGGACGCTGTGTGAAGCAGGGACAGTCAGTTTACTCACTAGCTATTACTATTAGGTCCACAAAGGTCCTTTTAAGGACTGGTATAGGTGTACAGTATATAGGGTTGTAATACACTTAGAATATACTTTCTTTCAAGTATATTATGGTGCACTGCTGACTGCTGTGCTGCTGAGTGCTTGCTGACTGATTTTGCAGCTGTCTTTTATTAGTGTAGGGAGGGACAGTTTGGTGTTTGGAGCAGGGACAGTCTGCAAATCACTAGCTACTAGGTCCACAAAGGTCCTTTTATAGGTGTACAGTATATAGGTTTGTACACGTATAATATACTTTCTTTCAAATATAGAAAGCATATTATATATCACGGTGCTGGTGTCAGTGCTCTCTATCACGGTGCTGGTGTGGTGTCAGTGCTCTCTATCTCGGTGCTGGTGTCTGTGCTCTCTATCTTGGTGCTGGTGTCAGTGCTCTCTATCACGGTGCTGGTGTCAGTGCTCTCTATCACGGTGCTGGTGTCAGTGATCTCTATCACGGGGCTGGTGTCAGTGCTCTCTATCTCATGCTGGTGTCAGTGCTCTCTATCACGGTGCTGGTGTCAGTGCCCTCACGGTGCTGGTGTCAGTGCTCTCTATCTCGGTGCTGGTGTCAGTGCTCTCTATCTCGGTGCTGGTGTCAGTGCTCTCTATCTCTGTGCTGGTGTCAGTGCTCTCTATCTCGGGGCTGGTGTCAGTGTTCTATCTCATTGCTGGTGTCAGTGAGGCAGATAGCAGCAGAGAAGCCAATCAGTAGGCAGTGCCAGCACCGTTGCTGAGGATCAGCACTGGACTGGCACCTCCGGACCATTGCAGTGGAGCCCTGCATAGGTGGGGGTAAGGGCTGGGCAGAGGGAGGGGCTCAAGCACAGGTTGGCACACTGGGACACTGGCACAGGACTGTGCTGCCCTGACTGTGGCACTGATCATCTCCTGCTCCCCCTTCATAGCCTGCCCTGACCTTGCCTCTCCTCCATGCGCTCCTGAGTCCTGAATTGTCAAAATTTCACAGATAAAAAAAGAATGCTTGTCGTTGTCGATCCCAGATTCACTTAATACTTTTGTTATGTCAGTGTCCATGTTGTGGGACTATGTGTGCACAGCTAGTAAGTATTTTGTGGTTGAAAATACGACCTGGAGGTTTTTAAGGTTCGCCTGCCATTAAAGTCAATGAGGCTTTTGGCTGCGTTCGTGGTTCGTGCTTGCGAAACGTCCTTTCGGAAGTTAATCCATCACTAATCCTGTGTCATCTTGTGACACTGGTGTACCCCATGACTCCAGTTTACCCCAGAGCATCCTGTGTAGTCTAGTGACCCTGTGCACCTTCATGATATTTGTGTCTTTACGCAGTGCCTACATGCTCTGCAATTGTTTGGCCTGCTACACTTTCCTGATAGTATTGTTTATTGCTTCTTTATTTATTCTCCATCCTTAGGAACACTCCAGCAATCATCTGGACTACCCTTCTCTAAGTGGATTTGAACCCCCATTTGTGACACAAGCAGTCTGGACAGAGACAACACAGCAGACTGCTTCATGAATGGCTTTTCATGATTGAACATTTTCCACTGAGCCGCTTGATAAGGAATGATTGACTATGATAATAAATTCATTTAAGGCCGCGTACACACGGGCGGACTGTTCACCCAACTTTGTCCGCTGAACAGTGTTTGGGCGGACAGTCCGCTCGTGTGTGGGCTTTCAGCGGACAGTTTCAGCGGACAGTTGGACGGACAAGGTTTTTCGGAATTTCCGAAAAACTGTCCGCTGAAACCTTGTTTGAGCGAACAGTCCGCCCGTGTGTAGGCTTGTTCGTCAAACAAAGTTGCGCGCATGCTCAGAAAGGATTTTCACGCCGAAAGCTATAATGCAGTGTATAGGACGTCGTATTTTTCGTCCCGTCGTACGTGCCGTTCACGTCATCGCGCACGGTTTCAGCAAACTGTTCGTCCGTCGTGTGTGGCCATGTCCGTCCATGCTAAGTTTGAGCGGACTGTTTGCCGAAACTGTTGGACGGACAAAGTTGGGCGAACAGTCCGCGCGTGTGTACGCGGCCTAAGTGTGCAAATCTTAAAAAAAAAAAACAGGTTTAAAGGAGACAAAAAAAGACTCATGTAAAGTAGCTAAGAACACCACCTTCTTGGAGCAAAGAATCTACCTAATATTCATATGCAAATTATAATAGTTCACTAACTAAAAAAATATTAAAACGTATATTTTTTAGTAAATAAAATATAAACAAACGCACAAACATTTCCCTTAATCAAGCTGATACAGCTATGAGACTGTTTATAGCCATGATGTATGAGATACATCGTTAGAATTTGAGGGGTTAATTTTTTATGAGCAGTCCCCCTTTCCAAATATCTATGTCAATCAATGTTCATTTATTTGTAGCTAGAGATGCTGAACCTTAATTGAATCCATTAAATGTTGTTAACAAAATGAAATGTGTAGCTCACACAATGTCACCTAATTGTCCCTCAGCCTAGTGCTGTGTCTCAATTACGCTCAAAGATCAAGGAACAAGTTTCTTTCATTTGTTCTGCAGCACATTTATGAAATGTCAAGGGACAATTTACTTGTACTGGTCAGTCTGGCTCCACTATGTAAGAGCCGTACAATGACACCCACGTGACTTCAGCATCGAAGGACACTTTATCCATGTGTCAGTGTATGCAGAAGCCTAGAGAACTGAATGCCCATGTCGGAAGACAGGCACTTTGAAAAAAGGGGGTGTTTCATAGAAACAAACAAAAAAATGTAATCTTAAAGTTGACCTTGAGGATACAAAACTGGAATTTGATTTAGGATAAACCATGTGGCCATACCTCTTCTCCCTCATGTTTGCCTCTGTAGTGTTGCATGGTTTTGCTCTGTCACTGACACTGTGTGTAGCGAGTTTATCCCTATTTTCTTAGCTATTGTAAGTCAGGTAAATATGAAATCCTTTACAAGTTTTCCTGGGTCTCCTTTGCTCCTTTGATGAAAAAAATATTTATAGAGCTCTATAGCGCAAGCAAAAAATTTTACAGAGGATTTACTCATCCGTATTGGAAAACTCAGTCCAAGATTTCAGATATTTCAATGATGGTGGGATCTGTTTACTAATAGGGTTGAACATTTTCAATTTTAAAGTGGATTTTTTAAATATTTTAGCAATTGAGGTGAAACAAAGTGAAAATTCACTTTGCAAAGTATACCCAATACTTTGCATAGAATGTGCAAGACAAAAAAAAACTGTTTTATTTATTTTTTGCACTTGGACATTCGATGGATGATTATTGATGTCAATACATATTCACCTCATTCACTAAACTAAGTGGTGAAATTTCTCTTAGCAAACATATGCTTTAAAGCGAACCTGTTAGTACAGGGTCTTGTTCTATGTAAAAACATTGTCAATGGATCTGAACCTGTGGCTCCTGCTGTGTCTAGCAGTAACTCTTCTTGTCGAGCCACTTGAGATGCTGGACAGCTCCCTGTCTGAATAATCTTGCCTTGTACAGGCATACCCCACTTTTAATTACGCAATGGGGCTTATTTACTAAAGCTGGAAAGTGCAAAATCTGGCTCACTTCTACATAGAAGCCAATGAGCTTCCAGGTTTTATAACCAAAGCTTCATTTTTTTATTTTTCTTTCAGACCGGACCAATTTGCTGGTCAAAGACCAGACCACTTTTTGCGATTCGGCACTGCGTCGCTTTAACTGACAATTGCGCTGTCGTGCACCGTGGCTCCCAAACAAAATTGACATCCTTTTTTTCCCACAAATAGAGCTTTCTTTTGGTGGTATTTGATCACCCCTGCGGTTTTTATTTTTTGCTCTATAAACAAAAATAGAGCGACAATTTTGAAAAAAACGCATTATTTTTTACTTTTTGTTATAATAAATATCCCCCAAAAATATATAAAAAAACATATTTTTTCCTCAGTTTAGGCCGATACGTATTCTTCTACATATTTTTGGTAAAAAAAATCGCAATAAGCAATTATTGATTGGTTTGCACAAAAGTTATAGCGTTTACAAAATAGGGATAGTTTTATAGCATTTTTATTAATAATTTGTTATTATTATTTTTTTTACTAGTAATGGTGGCGATCAGCGATTTATATTGTGACTGCGACATTGTGGGGGACCCATCGGACATTTCTGATACATTTTTGGGACCATTGTCATTTATACAGTAATCACTGCTATATAAATGCAGTGATTCCTGTGTAAATGACACTGGCAGTGAAGAGTTAACCAGTGGGTGGCAGTGTAGGAGTTAAGTGTTCCTAGGGGTGTTTTACTAACTGTGGGGGGTTGGGCTTTCATTTAGTGAACATTGATCTCTGCTCCAATCACATGGAGCAGAGATCAGCATCACTAGTTTCTAGGCAGAATGGAGAAATGCTGTTTACAATGGCATTTCTTCATTTGGCCGCTCCGTGAGACGATCGCGGGTATGCCCACAGCGATCGAGTCCGCGGGTCCCGCGACCAGACTCACGGGGGTCCCTCCCGATGGCAGGGCGGCAAATTTAAAGGGACGTACATGTACGCCCATTTGCCTGCCCGTGCCATTCTGTCGACGTACATCGGCGTGAGCTGGTCGGCAAGTGGTTAAACAAGCTGGGGTTAGAAGCTCATTGGTTTCTATGCAGCAGTGAGCCTGATTTTGCACTTTCCAGCTTTAGTAAATAAACCCCATTGTGTACTTAAAAGTGGCGTATGCCTGTACCTTGTTTCTGGTAAACCTTGAACTGTTTGCTTCCCCCATGAACTTTCTATTTAAGCCATATCTTTGCACTTTCTGTTTGCCAGATTATTGTGCTCCCTCCAGTCAATATCTTGCTCTTGTCACTCCAGCTACCATCCATATCTTCACTGCAACTTGTTACTGACCTTTAGCATGTTCCACTACTGCGCTTTCCCTTGATCCCAACCTACAGCCACTTGTTACTGACCTTTGGCTTGTTGTTTGACTACGCTTTCACTTGATCCCAACCTGCAACCACTTGTTACCGACCTTTGGCTAGTTTACTGACTGTGCTTCTGCTTGATCCCTACCTGCTATATCTGCTACTGGACACAGTTTGCTCACCTCCTGGTGGGATGATCCTGAGAATTGGGACCTGGTACTAACATGCAGCAAAACCCATCTCCATCATCAGGCTCTCTGGTGAACACCAGTTAGTGCCTAGACTTCGTGCCACTAGATGACTTTGCCAGGTGGCCCCACCCTTACCTTTATAAGGACTGTCAAATGTAGGGGAGGTATTTGGTGACAAACTTCCTCACCAGTGAAGCATTTTTTTTTCCAAGTCTGGTGGTGCGGCAATCAGCGTGATTGATAGATTTACATCAGGGGTCACTGTTTTTTTATTTTGTAATAAAGGAATTGTCAAAAACTGTCTCTGTGTTTTTATTACTTTTTCGATATTTTTTGGTGAATGGGTATGGTTTCAATGTACCCCATACTCATTCACATGGGGCGGGGCAGTATCTGGGGGCCCCCTTGTTAAAGGGTGCTTCCAGATTCCACTAAGCCCCTTGCCTGCAGACCCCCACAACCATTGGCCAGGGTTGTAGGAATGAGGCCCTTGTCCCCATCAACATGGAGATGAGGTGCTTTGGGGTGAGAGGGCACCGCTCATCCCCTCCCTTTCCTGACCTGCCAGGCTACATGCTCGGATAAGGGTCTGGTATGGATTTTGGGGGGAACCCCACGCTGTTTTTTTTTCTATTAAAGGTATTGTATTGCTGGTAATTTTAATGTAATT
This sequence comes from Lithobates pipiens, assembly GCF_037356315.1. Lineage (NCBI taxonomy): Eukaryota > Metazoa > Chordata > Amphibia > Anura > Ranidae > Lithobates > Lithobates pipiens. The sequence goes on along the minus strand of NW_027507784.1, from coordinate 292,015,524 downwards.
CCATTCATTTTTTTTTTCTTTAGAAATTTTATTTTTTCTGCAGCGTGTTCTATACATGTTACAGATGGTATGCATGGGGGGGGGACCCCAGGCTGTTTATTTCATACTTTTTAATTACTGGCATTTTGTCTTACATTCAGCTGTAATTACTGCTAAATTGAACAAATACTGCATTCAGTATTTAACGCAATATTCTTAGTAAATTGCACTTTCAAAACTGATTTATGCATTATTTTACCGCTTTTTTGCCCATTATTTAACTCTTAGTGAATTGTCCCCTAAAATAGAAAAAAAAGCGAAAGCAAGCTGAACACAATCAACATTTATTTCATTAAAAAAGAAAAGTCACCGCAGCTGTTTGCTTTCTACAGTGCATTTTCAAACGAAATATCATACCGTTGGGTTTACATCTGCTTGAAAGGATTTGTCTTTGTAAATATGAACTAAATGTACATTTCTTATTTGCCATGAGTCGTATATAGGTGGCGGTTTTCCTTTAAAAACCTTTCAAATAATTTAGCATTGCTGTGTACCTTTCTCGGAAAAGTGAGTCTATTCACACAGGAGGTGTCCTGATCATTTGCTGCTGAAAAGTGTATTAGCCTTTATAAAAAGGCAATGATGCTTTCATCTTTCTTGCCTGGGGAAAAACAATTTTGTAAATAAATTGTTATGCTAAAAGTAAAATATACATCTCAACTGATCACAGGAAGTAAAGAGCCCTATCAGGACATTATAGACTATTACAGTGCTGTAAACATGGCAAATGCACATTCAAACCATGCCCATCTGAAGATGGACATGTATATTCTAAATATATCAATATATGCTCTTCCATTACAGTGATGATGGTAATACAGTTATTTTCACCTTGACACTTTTACCTTAATTGAAGGGAGTTGAAGAACCAAGATAAATGTGTAGCTTGTTAGAGTATGTATATGATGACAAGGTACATAGATAATAAACCTCTGGAGTCACGGTTCTGCTAGGAAACTGCTACATTCTTGTACAACAACATGCTACATTAGTGGACTGGTTTTCCTTATATTCATTTGGCCATTTTGCGGTTTTTGGTGTTTTTGATGTCTTATCTAATCTCATTAGCAAATGCATGGCTATAGATTGCAAGATGGGCTGGTATTGGCCCCTGTTATCAAACCTGCAGCCCAGGGGTACTTATTGTGTGGTCATCAGTGGCAGCTGCATATAGTAGTCTGTTTTTTTAATTTAAAGCGTTACTAAAGACTCTTTTTTTTTATCAGCTTGCCGACCAGCCATCTCAGTTATACTGTGGCAGGTTGGCTTGGCTGCGCGAATACCAGTACGGCGGTTCCTTTAAAGGGTATAGCCGGAGCCGTGCTTGCACCCAGAATTATAAGGGATGGGGGAATATAGCAGGCCAGAACCAGGTATGGTTTACCATATAGAGTACCATGTAGAAAAATGAACCTGCCCTGGAGGTCTGCACGCACCAAAATGATTCCAAATTGAGTAGTCTCCACCAAGACTACTATATCAGCCCTGTAGGCTTTGAGATAGCCAAATACTACAGCACGCTTTAGCTTATCCCGAAGCCCACAGACGTTCCATGTAAGGAACTTTATGGTGGCCATAGACTTTGGATGAGAATACCTTTCAGGAGTGGTGGTGCGCCAGTCCCCAGAGCAGGTCCATTTACACAATACAGCGGGGTATATATCATCTCCAGAGCATAATGTACTATGGAAAAACACAGCATGTACAGAGCAATGTACATAACAAATAAAAAACCATAACCAAAACTTATTAATCCCCCAATTCCCCCACCTAGCCCTCCACATCCCAAACATAGCGGGGGCATAATACCCGTAACTTGCGCGGATCTGTCGTGGTAAAAAAACAAAGGGGATGATCAGATCTGCAGGATCCATACTCAAACCCAGAGGTAACTCCGGGATAGGATGGGTAGTAAAGAGTCTAAGGGGGCGGAACATTTGCTGAAGGACCAAGCGTTAGAACTCACAATGTGCACAAAGTCTTTCAAAGTTTCACAGGATAGATGATAGGTCTGCAAGCTTGCTCTCGGTAAAGGACAGCATTATCTAGCAATAAAAGGGGCAGAGGAAGATGTGTTCACCAGCTGGTGAAGTCTTGGATTGTGGTACCCAGTAGGATGGGTATGGTAAAGGGCAAATGACAAAAGAAAGAGGAGGGGGCCTTGGAATGTATGTACAGCGGGTCTGCTGTTACTGCAAACAGGGAAAAACAGTCTAACATAAAGAAAACTTGCTTGGATAACAGACTACAGATTTTCGGCTATATCAAGGCCACTAGATGGAACAGTTAGCTTTGATGAGCCCAGATGAGACAAAGCTTACCCACATTAAATATAGAAAGATAGTCTCCATCAGGCAGGAAGATTTCTATCCGCGTCACGCTAATCCAACCAGGCAGAGGTGAGCTCCGTGTTGTCAAAAAAGTGTGCCCGATCCTCACCCACGATGCAGTCAGGCTGGAAACAATATGGTGTATTTTAAGTGATGCACTCTGAGGCACCACTTGACGTCCACAAAGCGGGATCTCTGTTTCTAGTCCTCTGCTGAGATATTATCATATAAATGTACTCACCGAGGCCAAGATGCCGAGAGCGGTCACTGTTGCGACTCGGCGCAGACCACCCCTGAAGGGGGCACAGAGGGTGGTTGCACCAAGAGGCACAAGCTACCAGTAGGACAGTCACTTGCTAGTAGATCAGCAGGTAGCTTGAGCAGAGCTGAAAGGTGATGTCCCGTGGGAAGGTCCAGAAGCAATGGTAGCAAGTTCGTAAGGCAAAGGCAGAATCCAGGAGATAGGCCAGGGGTCAAACACAGTCGGGATCAGAAGACAACAAGTACCAGGAACGCTGGGACAGAAGGGTAATCCAAAGACAAGCCAGGGGTCAAACACAGGAGATAGCAGGTAAGTCCAGATGCAGGCTGAGGGTCAAACACGTTCAGAAAGCGGGAGTCCAAGGTCAAGCCAGAGGTCGGGTCAGGAGAAGATCAGCGAGGTCGATGAGGCAATCTGGGTCACAACGGGTAATACAGATCACAAGAGCAGACATGGGAATCACAGGAAGCTGAAGACGAACCAGTAGTGTGTTTGGATGACCTCACTTCCTTTATAGGTCAGCGAGGGGTCACACCCTGTTTGTGTGTGCTTGTGTGCTTTAGCTTATTCCTATTGTGAACAACTGTGCGCCAGAGAGCTTTACCCGTGCGCATTTTATGACAGATATCGGGGAAAACCTGAGATGTGGCCATTCTGGAAAGGGACGTTGCCCTTGTCTCGTGTCAGGCGGAGAATAGCATCCCGATCTCGATAATTCAATAGCTTTGCTAGGAAGGTGTGGGGTGGTGTTCCCTCTGGAGGTTGGCACACTGGCATGCAGTGTGCGTGCTCAACCGCTGAAGGCCTCCCTTCCATATGTGTTAATCAGGAGCTTTTCCAGGAAAATGGCGGGGTCGGGGGGCCCTCGGATCCCTCAGGGAGCCCAATGAAGCAGAGATTGGATCTGCAAGCCCGGTTGTCAGGGTCATCATGCTTTTGGGCTAGTTGTTGGATCTGGTGTTGTGTGGCCTAAGAGGAGTGTTGTACGGGGTACAGAGTGTCCTCAGCACGGCTGATTCTGGTCTCTGTCTCCATGACTCTGCCCCTTAGTTTAGTCCTATCCTGCCTGATGAGAGAAATACCCACCTTGATCTCCTCTATTTAAGATGTCAAAGTGGACTGGCATGTGGATGTAGCCTCCAATACCTTGTGGTGTCAGTAGCAGCATGCTCCGCTATCAAAGCTGCAGAGTCGCCATCTTCCTTCTCGTGGTCCCGTTCCTGCTGCCAGTATCTATCTAGTGATGAGGTGGCTGCTGTGTTTCTCCTTGGCAGGACATGATAGGTAGAGTTCAGGAGAGTCAAGCCTTTGTTAGCGTAGGTAAAAAAGCTGCGGTGGGCACTCAGGATAGCTGAGACAGGATATACTGAGAGCGAAGTTCAGTTCACACACATCCTACTCCATTGCCCCCCCCCCCCCCCCAGGTACGATATTTAAAGGAATATTTCATTTTTATTGTTTCACGTTAAGCATTATTAAAATCACTTCTCCGGAAAAAAAGTCTGTTTTTAAAACTTTTTTTTTGCATTGTTACATGTCCCCTGGGGCAGTATCCAGGTCCGCAAACACTTTTTATGGCAATAACTTGCATATAAACCTTTAAAATTAGCACCATAGACTTTAATGGTGTTTGTGTGTTCGTACAAATTTTTTGCCTGTTCGCATGTTCTGCTGCGAACAGAACCAGGGGGTGTTCGGCTCATCCCTACTTTTGAATGTTATTTTATTATTTATTGGAATCTTCAGCAGTAGTACAGTATGTTAATATTTTGTATATGATTAAGATTGCACTGAACAATTCTTGACATAATACAGTACTTTGCACATCACATTTGGTAACACTAATTTAATAATCGGGTAAGTGAATAGTTTTTACATGATTTATTGTAGTGTGTTGTTTACATACAATTATTGCCTAATGATTTTTATTTTTTTTTGCTTAGGCCTAATTATTTTTGCGTATGTATTATAGTATGATAAGGTATATATTGATATTAAGATTTTGATATTGGTAGAGCAACACCGCTCCTATTTATTACCTAATTCTTTGATGTGGGAACACATTATTGGTGCCTGCAGCAGCTTTTGTTTACACTAAGTCAGTTGGGGTATAGGATAGTGGCATTGCATGAGTTAATTTGTTTTATTCTCTGTGTTGTTGTGCTGTCTTATCTTATTAGTGTGATAGTAAGACTAGCAAGTCTACAGTGGTAGAAGGGAGGCAGCAAAAGACATTTGGCCTGGGGGGGGGGGGGGGGGTTATCAGCCCTGGCTTCAAGTGGTAAATAAAATATATTTTCCCAATCAATGTCCCGGACAAAAAAAAAAATAAAAAAAATATATATATATATATATATATATATATATATATATATATATATATATATATATATATATATATATATATATATATATATATTTTATTTATTTTTTGTCCGGGACATTGATTGGGAAAATATATTTTATTTACCACTTGAAGCTTGAATATATAAAACACTAAATGCTCCTTTTAAGAGAAAAAAAAGATAAGCACCTATTTAATTAAAACAAACTAAGCATAAATATACGAATTCACAGTTTACACAACATGTTAAAATATTCTAACTAGGCAAAACAGTGAATCTCAAGCAATTATCCCTATTTTAAACAGCAATGGAAAGGGCAATGATGATATGCAAATTGAATAAATCCACAGATCACAATCACATTTCACCTTTCATGGCATTAAAACAGTAAAATATCAGTGGTTGCAATGGGTTACAATACTTAACACATTGATGTCTGTAGCCAGGAGCTGGCTAATATCGCCTGCATATTCAGGAGACAGTCTGCAATATTGCTACAGTGCAGCTGTTTTCTCCTATTGCCCAGCCTGGGCTCTATGTCATCACATTCTGCAGCCAGGGTGAGTGAGAACTAAGAATGGAGCAACACATCTTGGGACATGTAGTCAAAAGATCCAAGTTCTATACTCAGTGGGACTGGTATGGACTACAAATTCCAGCCGACTGGTGGGGTGGTAGAACAGAATGTTGGGAGAGGCAATAAAAAGCCTGGGTGGGGACAGAATCACCCTCTTGGAACCACAGCCTTGATCTGAAAGAAGTGACTCGGAGTCAGACGGTACTGAGGCCTGAGCAACAGGGAAAAGGAAAGTCATCGCAAGCGGGTGCTTAGGCATCCACTAACAGCCATTTCTTACTTTCAAAAATGTTTTATTAACACAAGAAACGTACAACGCATAGAGATCTGCATTTCGTCTTGTACATGATTAAAGAAATAATAACAAAATGTACCTAAGACCACATCAAGTTGCAATAAGATTGACACAAAAGCACTGTAATGTATATCATCTTAAAATCTAACTTATACACGGCCTAGTCATTAGAACATATAGCAGATGCGTGCAGCTTACGCACAGGCCAGGGCATTAACATATAGAAGAGTGCAGAACATCCAGTTCCGTGTATACGAAGAGTTATAGAACATTCAAACCATAACTAGTTATACCCAAGGTCACCACTAGGGTGAGCATCTATCACAGTTGGGTACATCAATAGGGCAGAAATTAAAGTACAAGGCAAAAAGAGTAGGAGGAAGAGAGAAGAAAAAGGGAAAAAAGAAAAAAGGGGGGAAAAGAGAAAAGAAAAGTAAAAGAGGGGAAGAAAGAGAGAGGGATGGGATTAGAGAGGGAATAAAGGAGAGAGAGGTCAGGGAGGTAGGAACGTTGGTCGGCCCGTTCCCATAAAACAATCAAAGGTCAGCAGTAAGCCACTGATCGGGGGGTGCTGGGTCCTATGGTTCTAGTAGACGGTGGTCAAAGTGTGGGGGTAAATAATGGTCAACCCATGGTTGCCAGATTTTAGCATGCCTAGGGATAGCATCTTGGACAGTCGCTTCGATTTTACTATGTATCATTGCCTGCGTAACCCTATTCTTAACTTCAGTCAGATGCAGGGCGGAGGTCTTCCATGCTTTAGCTATTGTTTGTTTAGCTGCAGTGGTGACCTGCAGAGCAAGACGCATCTGGGCCCTGGTGAAAGAATCGGGGTAAAAATTGAGGAGGGCCAGTGCTGGGTCAGGGTCTAATGGTCTGGTGACCAGAGTGGATAAAACCAGAAATATTTCAGTCCAGAAGCGTTGGGCCACTGGACAAGTTCACCAAATATGCAGGTGTGTGCCTCTCTCGTCACAGCCACGGAAACAGTTTGGAGAGTAAGAGGGTAAAATTTTGCTATTCTATCTGTCACTAAGTACCAACGCATGAGAACTTTGTAGCTCGCCTCTAGGGCCACAATGTTTAGTGAGGAGAGTTTAGTATGTAGCCATACATCGGACCAGTCGTGTTCATCCAGATTTAAGTTCAGGTCCCTGGACCAACACTGCACATATGTCGGGAGTGTTGACGGCTGGGAGGTGAAGTGTGTATACAGCTGTGATATCTGTCCCGGGGCATGTGGATCAGTGTTGCATATTTTTTCAAATATCGTGTACGTGTTCGTTTCCCTAGTCAAGCTAACAGTCTGCTGTACAAAGTGTGATATTTGGAGATAGCGAAAGTATTCATTATTTGGTAATTGTGATTGGGCTTGCAGGGAAGAGAACGATTTGACTGTACCACCAGCCACCAGGTCACATATGCGGGTTAAGTTTGCGTGTTCCCATGCTCGGAATGAAGAAGGGGAAGTGTAGGCAGGATAGAACTTTGGGTGACCGATATAGGACAGCAAAGGGGAGTGCGGGGAGATCAAATTAAATGATTTACAAAGCTTATCCCAGAGTTTGACAGAGGTAGAGGTCACAGGGTTGGAAATATGGCCTCGGGCCGCAGGGGGGAGCCAGAGAAGATTAGTTAGGGGTGTAGGGTGAAGATCCACCGCTTCCAGACTCACCCAAATAGGGATTTCCACTTTAGCATGATAAAGCGTTACTTGGGCAAGTTGGGCCGCGTGGTAGTAATGTTGGAAATTGGGTATACCCAGACCATCGGCCCTGTGGTGACGAAGTAAGGTGGATCTAGAGATTCTTGGTTTCACGGGGCCCCATATATAATTAAAGACCCGGCCTTGTATTATGCAGTGGAAATAAGGGGGCACTGGGATGGGAAGGACTCTGTATAAGTAAAGAAGCTTAGGGAGTAGGGACATCTTGACGGCGGCAATGCGTCCCATCCAAGAGATGCAGAGGGGGCGCCAATCCTGGAGTAAAGATGAGAGATGCCTCAACATTGGGAGATAATTCGCTCGGAAGAGGTCTGCAGGATCGCTGGTAAGTTTTATGCCCAAATACGGGATAGAAGAACCAGACCATTGGAATGGGAAATTAGTCCTAAGAAGCGCTAAGGTTTCGTCTGACAGTGATACATTAAGGGCTTTGGATTTTGTCTGATTAACTTCTAGGCCAGAAATTTTAGAGAATTTATCAAGGAGATTTATTAGATTAGGGATGGTAATGTGTGGGGAGGTAATGAACAACAGAGCGTCGTCGGCAAATAGGCATAGCTTATGAGTAGTAGAGGCAACCTCCAACCCTCTAATGTCCGGGTGCGCTCTAATCAGCGCGGCCAGGGGTTCTATCGCTAAAGCAAAGAGTTGTGGCGACAGGGGGCACCCCTGCCGCGTCCCTCTTCGTATTGGAAAACTTTGAGAGTTGAACCCAGAATATGTCACTGATGCTCGCGGGTCGGCATACAAAGACATAATCCACTGAAGGAAGTGGGGGCCAAAACCCCAGCGTTTCAAGATGAAATGGAGATAAGACCACGAGACTGTATCAAACGCTTTTCTGATGTCTAAGGATAGGAGGTGCATGGGGATAGAGCGCGTTTTCGCAAGGTGTTGTAACAGGACGACTCGGCGAATGTTGTCGCTAGCTTGCCTACGGGGAATAAATCCTACCTGGTCTTTGTGAATCAGATTTCCTATAATCAGATTGAGACGTAATGCAAGGATTTTGGATAAAATATTTATATCTACATTTAGTAGGGAAATGGGGCGATAATTAGACCATTGGGTGTTATCAGAGTTGGGTTTGGGGACCATAGCTATCGTGGCCATTAGAGAGTCTCTACCAAGGGCTTGCTGTCTCAATAGGGCGTTAAACGAATTCGCTAATAAGGGAGCTAGTATATCAGAGAATTTCTTATAATAATTACTGGGTAAACCGTCCGGCCCTGGGCGTTTGTGTGGTTTAAGTGATTTTATAGCTACAAGTACTTCCTCTGCAGTGATTAAGGCATCAATGGAATCTCTGGCTGTGTGGGATAGTTCAGGTAAAGACAAATTCTGAAATAGGGATTCAGCATGCTGATGAGAGAACTGGGTTTTGTCTGAGTAAAGGTCAGCCAACTTCTCACGGAATTCAGCTAGAACTTTGATGGGGTTGCTTGTGTGGGAATTCTTAGCGATTTTAAGTCTAATTGGCTTACGGGTCTTATCAGGTTGCCGGAGGTGTAGGGCCATAAAGGTATCCGGTTTGTTAGCTTTGGTGTATATCGTGTGACTAGATTTACGAAGAACCTTATCTGCTGACTCAGCTAACAAAAGATCTAGCTCCAGTTTGGTTTTTTCAAGGATAAGCTTATGGGACTCCGTCGGTGAGTTTTGGAACTGGAGAAAATGTGAGTGGTACTCTTCTTCTAGCTTTTGCTGTCTGGCCTGTCGGTCTTTCTTAATATGTGTGGCTAGGGAGATGCAGCTGCCTCGAATTACCGGCTTATGAGCTTCCCAGAGAAGAACCGGGGAGATGTCTGCACTGGAAATATGGTGCAAGTAGTCTGTAAGAGCAAAACGAATGTCGAAGCAGTATGATTGATCAGTAAGATGTGCTTCGTTCATGCACCAAGACCTTTCTTTAGCTCTAGGGATCAATGAGGTAATAGTGGTGACTACAGCGCAGTGGTCAGACCAGGGAACCGGGCATATGGTGGACTGGAGTACGACTGGGAAGGAGGCCACTGGTGTCAGAATATGATCAATCCTAGAAAACGAATTGTGAGGATATGAATAGAACGTATAGTTTTTTTTCAAGGGATTACATTCCCTCCAGGTGTCTAGGAGGGATGCCGAGTGGAACTGTCTCCGAAGCTGTGCCGAAAGGGAGTGACTTTCAGGTGTATATGGTGATTTATCTATGTGAGGTTGTAAAGTTAGATTGGAGTCCCCACAAACAAAAAGTGTACCCCTGCAGTGAGTCTTGATAACCTGTAGGAGGTGTGAAAAAAAAGGGTTAGGGTTACCGTTCGGGGCATAATAAGAAACCAGGGTGGTTTCAGTATCCTGGAGTAGGCCTACCAATACGATATAGCGACCCGCTGGGTCTTTGATTTCTACTGTGGGCGTAAAAGGTAGGGAATGATGGAATGCTATCAATACACCCCTATGTTTAGTGTCTGCAGAAGCCGTAAAGACCTAAGGGTAGCGGGAACTAAAAAACTTGGGGGTTTGGGATACTGCAAAATGTGTTTCCTGCAAGGCTACTATCCCAGCTTTCAGAGAGTGAAAATTTCGGAAGGCCTTAACCCTCTTACTGGGGGAGTTAAGGCCCTTAACGTTAAGAGATAGTATATTCAGAGGGGCCATCCAGCGACAGGGGGAGAGATACTATAAAGTAATGCATAAGGAGTAGGAACCGACCGACCGAAAAAAGACAAGGGAAATGAAAGGGAGGGAGCAAGTTCGTCTGCAGGGCAAACCATGAGATGGCAGAAACAGTCTGACACCGAGATGGGTTGCTCGGCCAAGCAATGCTCAGGCCCCGGGGCCCAACACAGGCGGCCCAGGAGAGAGTGCATTAAGAGGGAGGGGAGCAGTGGCTGCTCTCCACCACCGTCGGGACATCAATTGTACATAAACACTGCAATTTGCAGAACCAGTAAGAAACCAAAACAAAAAAGGAAATAAAATAGAAAGTGAACATTAGGACCTGTCCCAATGGACAGGACCACCAGAGGTATTGGACATACAATTAGAATGGTATATAACACCCCACTATGACAGCAGTACAGGGGTCTATGAGGGTGTAGGAGTACGGGGATGGGGAAGAGGGGGAGGGCTTGTCAGGATAGGGAAGGGTAGGATGGGGGGGAGGAGAGAGGGAAAAGAGTGGGAGGGGGGTTATCAGGAATAGTGGGAAGGGGTAGGAGCCAGGGAAGGAAAAAGCAGGGGAGGGAGTGGTGACGGGGGGCAAGTTGGTATATAATAGGCCATTAAAAATAGCTATTACCATCTATAATCGTTATGGTAAAATCGTGTAGACACGATAATTGTAGGTATAACCTTACATCACTGAACCTATATAGTGTAAGTGTAAGGCGCCATTGGCACATCGTAGAAAAGTAAATCACAGTATAAAGGTCAGGTATGGGAGTCAGGCTCCATGTAGGCTCAGAGCCCAAGGTCAAAAGAAAAAAAAAAAGAAAAAAGTCAAAAGGTTTCAAATTAAGAGCCATCAGTGCTAAAAAACCTGGAAAAATAAAAATAAAAAGAGGAAAAAACAGGATCAAGTACATACGGAACAGCAGGTCGAAAGGATTCGGTGGAAGAAGTCCTCCGGGATAGAGGACATCATTCGTCTTCCGCTCGGATGTCCGAATCCTAGAAATCTCACAAGGAAATATAAACGTTTAGAGAGAAAAACAAAAAAAAGGGATGAAAATCTCCGAGCAGTCAGTTCAGCGTGGCGGGCGAGACTTGGGAGTAGAAACAATGCCGTCCGGCAGTCTGGCGGGGGTTCCCTTACGGACAGACAACGGGCCAGGCTGGTTACGATGCGGTGTAGCCGAGTAAGGATGCGCTGCTGAACGAGCTGGAGTGCGGGGCAAGCTGGTCTCTGAGTGTGTGTCAGGATGAGCAAGATGGAGGCTTTCCAGCAGGCGTTGCAATGATTCCGGAGACGAACAGGTGTGCTGCTGTCCTTGATAGGAAAACTGTATAGCAAACGGGAACCTCCAGGTGTACTTCAATTGATGATGAAGTAAGATCTGTAGCTGTGGCTTCATGGCCCGGCGGTTGGTGATGGTAAGGGGAGCTAAATCCGAAAAAAGCTGATAAACGTGGCCTTGGAACTGCAACGATTCCTTATTGCGGGCTGCACTGAGTAGTTGTTCTTTCGTACGAAAAAAGTGTAGCTTAACGATGATGTCCCTGGGAGGACCGTCCGCTTGTCTGCGAGTCAGCGCCCTGTGGATTCTATCAAATTCTAAGCGTTCGATAGGTATGCCCGGGGCTAATTCCTGAAACATGGCCGTTACAAAAGACTGAACATCGTCAACCGACTCAGGAATACCTCTTATTCTTAAGTTGGCTCTACGGGAGCGATTCTCGACATCTTCCCACCGTGAGAGGAGGGTGACATTCTCCTCTCGGAGGGCAATTTGTTCCTGGGCTTGCTCCTGTAAGGTGATTTCAATGTCGTCCATTCTGGACTCCAAGGCAGCAGTGCGCTGGCCAATGTCACGTATCTCTCTCGAGAGTCTGTCAGTGATCTGCTCTGAAGTGACTTTCAGGGCTTTCTGTAACATGGTTTCCATGTGTTTGAGGAAGTCACTGGGAATCATACCCGATGGTAATGAGGATGTATCTGTGGGGTCGTGTATGCTGTCCTCATGGTCATTATCGCTGTCCGAAGTTTCTCGGCTGGGGGCAGAGGACGCTCGCTGAATAGCAAGGGCCTTAGCCGCCATTTTGGACGAGGCACGGGCGAGGGCCTCCTTGATGGGTTTAGGTTTGTTCTTACCTCTGTGACCCGTGAGCACCATACCGTTAGATGCCAGGGTTTGCGAGGTGGAGGCACAGTCCAATACGGGGAATGTGTCTGGTCCGGTTCTGCAGTTAAGTCCCGAAACGGCGGTGGAGAGTGCGGAGCCTTAGCAAGATGCGTCCGCCATGCTAGACCTCGCGCATGCGCCCCCCCACTGACAGCCATTTCTGATCGTTTAGCGGCAGCTTGGAGGCCGCTCCCATCACACCAATGCCACACCCAGCCAGGTTGTGGCGCGGTGCGACATGGGTCGAGCATAATCCCTCAAGCCAGACTCTGCAGAGGCCTGATGAGGAACCTTCATGCCACTCATCAATATCAAAGGTCACTAGGATTGGTGAGCGGGCACTTGCCCAACCTCCTATAACAAAGGACACTCCATGCAGAAACTATTGTCTTGTTTCCCTGACTAAACCTGTAAGACTTTATGCTACACTTACTCTTTGCTGAGCAGCAACAGGGTTCCTCCTGCTTGCCAGAACTCCACAAGCATACTTTGCATCACCTTGCTTGCCAGGACACCTTAAACATACTCTACTTCACTCTGCTTGTCAGAACACCTCAAGTGCATCACCAAAGAGCTTGCTGAAGATGCAAGGCCTTCCTTCCCCTCCACCCCCTCCACAAGGGATTATATTCATAGGGGCCCATACTTTGACCCAGGACTCTATTTACTGAATACGTGGGTTTAATGGCTTACTGTAAAGGTTAAATTGTCAGAATTGAACAAAATACAGTGCTATTACAGTTCTTTGGGACTGTGGTGTCGGGGGATAGAAGGGAGCGATCTGACATGAATTTAGTCATTCCTCTGCCCTCCTCCTGCCTGAACGGCTAGAGGTCAAGCCACGCAGAATTTGTTGGTTCAATACAGTATGTGCTTGTTTTACATTTCTTTCAATTGTTATTCTTTGACTGTTTCTGCTGTCAGGGTAATTTGTTGCAGTACATCCTTAGCAGGTGTCAATTGTAAGTTACTGAGTCTACATTGCTAAAATATCTTGCAGTAAAAAAAGATTCATCTGCTTTACTTTTCTAAGTATGCTTCTAAGTGCATTTTTCTATAAAGATGTTGGAGTGTAAGAGGTGTCAGAGGACTTGCAAGGTCAGGGCAACCATTGGGGTACAGATCTTTCAAGCGCCCCTCATGTGGGTAGCGCTACATGTATTTAGTTCACATATGTATTCTTGCAAAAATCAGAAGAAAATCTTTAGTTCAGTTACCTGCAAAGAACAGAGGGAAGAGTGGTTAGAAGGTATAAAAGCACAGCAGCTCAATGCAGCTCTTTATTGATTCAAACAACATTACCAGGTCTATTTATAAAAAAATTGCTACTTCCAGTTCTGGTGCCGCATGGGGAAGACGACGTGAGTCACTACGGCTCCCTCTGAGACATCTGCATTTAAAAGCTGTGTTTCTGCCTACTTTACTGGGGGGGTGTGCATATACAGCTAGGCCGCTGCCTCATGGACCACTTTGTGGATCAATCCCACTCCCGTTCACAATCCCTTCCTGACACAGGTTCTGACATGCCTCCCAAGATGGAGGCCACAAAGAAAGCAGGAGCTGCAGATATGGCCGACCCGCCTCATTCTCTAGTGACCCCGCTCATGATGGAAGATGAGTCTGCTCATGCCCGCATTGCCCAAACCATGGTGCAGGTTCTCACTCCTAAGCTGACTGAGACTGTGGATCATGCTGTCCTGCAGGGCATAGAGCAACTCCAAAAAGAGCTGCAGGACCAATCTCAAAGAATACAGGAGGCTGAACAACGCATCTCAGCAGTGGATGATCAGGTGCATCAAGTCACTGCAGCTGTCATCTCGCATACTGGACTACAACAGTCATCCTTGACAAAGTGGAAGACCTAGAGAACCACTCCCACCACAATAATTTAAGGAATATCAGCCTTCTTTTTTTTTTTTTCATGAAAATTTTTCTTTTATTAAAGATAATGGTAAACAAAACATGTATAATACCTTACAATAACGCAACAGACAGGCATATATTGTTATCATTACAGAAAAGAATATGGTACTTCGTCTTCGGTCTGAGTACAAGCAACATGTACAAGTAATTTCAAAGAACTACTTTAGGCTTTATGTGTATGCCCCTTATTCCTACAAGGAAAATCTATAGTATGTAGGGCAAGCATGGTGAGGTAAAGACAATCGTGTGGGCTCTTAGAAAAACCCCACCTTCAGTAGTACATTTCTCATTTGGGGGGATGCCGACCGCAGGCCCATCTCACATTAGGTCCCACAATCCGCACCCCTCCTTTGGTCATTGCCCAACGTAAATGATAGATGATGGGGAATTCGGAAATTTAAATTGGGAAGGGGGGACAGGGAAGGTGAAAGGGAAAGATCAGGAGAGTTTGGGGGAGGGTTGAAGGGGCGCGGCCCCCCGCCCTCTCCGTCTACCATGTACTAAGCTCACGTCACCTTGTTAGAGACAGTTCAGTGAATAAAAAGTGAGGCCATTAGGTATTAGCGTCTGCTATCGTCGCCCGTTACGAGCCAGTAGCTGTTGAAATTCCTGTGATTTACGGAATTTGTGCCAGTTTTCCCAAATTGCCGTGTATCTGGTGATTTTATCCTGAGAAGAAAATATCAGCTACTCTATCCCTGCAATATGGTCAATGCGCGAAGTCCATTCAGTCAATGTTGGGACCGACGTGGACCTCCAATGAACAGGCAGGCAAAGCCTGGCCGCATTAATCATATGCATTGCACTTGATTTGAAATATTTATTTTTAGTTATTTTTGAGTGATGAAGGAGATATTGGGCTGGAGTAAATTCCAAGGGGAGCAGAGATACTGAAGACGTTACTTCATGAACTTTTTGCCAATATGATTGAATCTGAGGGCAGCTCCACCATATGTGTAAGAAAGTGCCTTGACCCTGGCCACATCTCCAACATCGGTCAGTAACCGAGGGTATGAATTTGTGGAGAATCTCTGGCGTTTTGTACCACTGTGTCTTAATTTTGTATCCATTCTCTTGAGTGTGGACATTTAGAGAGCCTTTATGGATATATAAGTGGATTCGTTCCCAGTTTGTGTGTGAGATTTCGGTATTTAATTGCTTCTCCCAAAAGTCATGCTCATTTCTTAGGATGCTCTGTGCATCATGGAACATAGAAGCATAAAGCACTGAAATAACGTGTCTCTGGGGGGAGAGCTCCATACACATCGTTTCGAACGTCGTTGGGTTTTTTGTGAAATTTCCCTTGGCTCCTGAGCTGGTTAAGTAATGTTTGAGTTGTAGATAAGGCCATAGGGGAAAAGACTTAGTGGGCGAGAGGGCTGCCAATTCTCTTTGGCTAAGGAGTCTACCTCTCGAGAAGAAATGCCTGGTTTGCATCTCTTCGTGTGGCCATTCCCGAGAGAGAAATCCCCCATCCATCCCTGGGGCAAAGGCGAGGTTTCCTCCGAGTGGGGTGAGGGCGCAGTTTATATCTGAGACTGCATGTAATTTGCACACCCGATCAAACACCTCTAGGGTCGCATTAACTAGAGGGTGAGTACGTACACCTATCGGTCTATGTTTTTTAGCTAACCATGGAACCATTTTAAGGTCAGAGTCCACCATTAGGTTCTCCAGGCGCACCCAGCCCTTACATTTGATGTGGACTCTCCAGTCCACAATTCGGGCTAACTGCATAGCCCAGTGATACCTCTGCAAGTCCGGTAGCCCGATGCCGCCCTCGGACTTGGGTAGTAACAATTTAGCCCACTTGATTCTAGTCCCTCTAGTTCCCCACAGAAAGGTTCTACAGAGTTTTTTCTATGTCGTAAAAAAGGAAGGTGGCAAGCCGATTGGTATTGTCTGCATTTTATATAAGATACGCGGGAGCACCGTCATCTTTAAGATCGCCACACGCCCAAACCAGGAGATGCCGGGCACATCCCATTTATTTAAGTCCAGGCTCAACTTTCTCAGCTCAGTCAGGAAGTTTAGGATGTAGAGGTCTTCCAACTTACTTGGCAGTTGGATACCCAAATAAGTAATAGCGTCAGTTTTCCAAGTAAAGGGGAAAGTCCTCTGGCAATGTGTAACTACGTCAGGCGGAAGGGTGACATTTAGAGCAAACGATTTTGAAAAGTTGATTTTAAAATTCGAAATAAATCGGAATTGTGTCAGTATTTTCATCAGGTTCGGTAGGGTCGTTAAGGGAGAAGAGAGGAAGAGAAGGACGTCATCTGCAAACGCTGCCACTTTAAATTCCCGGTTATTGACCTCAATGCCTTTTATGTCAGGGTGTGCGCGAATGCATCTCAAAAAGGGTTCGAGTGTAAGTATGTAAAGTATGGGGGATAGGGGGCAGCCCTGTCTGGTGCCATTCTGGATGGGGAAGGCCTCTGACAGGTGGCCGTTGACGCGGACCCTGGCACTTGGATTCGTGTACAGGGACATAATATATGCTCGCATACGCGAGCCCAAGCCCAATCTCGCCAGGACCACGTCCATATAATCCCAGGCCACCCAGTCAAAGGCCTTCTCCGCATCCATAGAAAGGAAAAAACCTGCGCTGCGTGTGGAAGTCAACCAGTGGTGTAGGTTTAGAGCCTTAATGGTGTTGTCCCTGGCCTCTCTGCCAGGGACAAAGCCCACCTGGTCCAATCCCACCCACGCCGGCACGTGATAGGAAAGCCTATTTCCTATCATTTTGGAGAAAATTTTTACATCTACATTTAAGAGCGAGATCGGTCGGTAATTAGCTACGTTGGTAGGGTCTTTGCCGTCTTTCGGAATCACCGCAATGTGTGCAGCCAACAGGCTATGCGGGGGGTTTACAGTGTTTGTCAGGGCATTAAAGGCCTTCAAAAAGTGCGGTCCAAGAAGGTCTGGGAAGCATTTATAATATTGCGAGGAGTAGCCATCGGGTCCCGGACTCTTACCCGGTTTCGTGGATTTTAGGGCCGCCACCCATTCCTCTGAGGAAAAAGGGGCTTCCAGAGCTTGCTGGTCCTCATATGATAGGGTTGTTGGGCCGTGCTGTTGAAGAAAATCTTCAATCAGGCTCGCCCTCTCCCCCCTCGGGCCTAGAGTAACCTCCGTCTGCTGTATGTTATAGAGACCCTTGTAATACTCGTGAAACTGACGTGCTATCTCTTCGTTTTTCGTATGAGCCTTCCCTTTCTTGTCTACAATATGATGAACAGTATGGGAAAGAATACGTTTCTGTATGCATCGTGCAAGGAGCCTACCTGGTTTGTTGCTATTTTCATAAAAGAACTTCTGTGATCTCAATTGCTGTTTCCGCGCTCTTTTATACAGTTCCTCTCGTAGGAGCATCCGAGTTGCGTCCAGTACAGTCGCAACTCTAGCCGCCCCCGAACATTTATGTTGCGCTTCCAACTGTGAGATTTTAGCTGTCAGCTCCAAAATTCGGGCTTGTTGATCCCGTTTTTTCTTTGCAGCGAGAGCCAATAAGTGCCCGCGTACCACGCATTTGTGTGCTTCCCATTGTACCATAGGGGAAACGTCTGGTGTATCATTATGTCGGAAAAAGTCGCTTATGGCTTGTTTAATTGTTGCCACGTCCCCTACATCTGTAAGAAGGGATGAATTCAGTCTCCAAATTTTGGAATATGTATCCCTTTGGGGGAACCGGAGGGTCAAGGTGACCGGATGGTGGTCTGAGATCACCATGGGCTCTAACGTTGCTTTGTGTAGGTAACTCAAATCTCTCTGGGCCACGAAAAGATAATCTAATCGCGAGTAGCGGTTATGAGGGGCCGAATAGAATGTAAAGTCTTTCCCCGTTGGATTTAGGGTACGCCAAGTGTCATGGAGCGCAAGGGAAGCTAGTTGTAACTTCGCCTGTCGCAAAGTTGAGAATGGTATAGACGAGGTGCCTATGGAAGTGTCTAAAAGTGGGTTTAGCGCCATGTTAAAGTCTCCCCCCAGAATCACAAGGCCTGACATGAACGAGGTCAATTTCAGTAGGGTTTCCTTTAGGAAGCGTAATTGTTTCGAGTTCGGACAGTAGATGTTTGCCAAGGTCAGCGGTTTACCTTTCCAGGTACCTTTCAAAAAAAGGAATCTGCCCTCCGAGTCTACCAATTTATCAGTGACAGTAAATACAAACGTCTTTGCCATTAAAATAGCTACCCCTTTGGTCTTTGATTCAGCACAAGTTGCATGGTATACCGTTGGAAAACGATGATTAGAAAGCCGGGGAATAGACCCTGTTTTGAAGTGGGATTCCTGAATAAATACAATGTGGGCTTTCTGCCTCTGGACCTCGGATAATAAACTACTACGCTTTTCTGGAACATTAAGACCTTTTGTATTTAAAGAGTAGACCTTGAGGGACAGGGGAGCTGAGGACTGCATCTCAAAGGGTATTCTAATACCACACTACAAGATAGAAGGCGTTCCAACTAATGGCAGACGGAGAGGGCCTGGGGCAGAAGGGGGGGGGGATAAGGGTGGGTGAGAGGGGGGTAAGGGTAGGAAGAGGGAAGAAGGGGGAGGAGGGACAGGTGGGTAGGGAAGAAAATGCGAGCTTAAGCAGAGATTCGGGCAAGGGTCCACAGACCCCAATCCGAAACCCTGGGTGACACCGTATTCCAATAGGATGAAAGACGGGACACACTTCTCGCACCAAAAGTACACCTACTCAGTCTAGAGAGGTGATAACCGGAGACAGCCTCAGCCTGCTAGGCTATCTAGGCAGGGTATCCCTGCGGGACAGTGTTGTTACAAGTCCCAACCGGGTCTTTCCAGAGGGGGAACCAGCCTACTCTGGCTTGGGGAAGGAGTCTAACACCAAAACCAGTGTAATCGTCCGTCCCCCAATTCCTCCATATATCATGGCGAGCTTACGAAGGGGAGTCCTCTGCATCGGCCCGCCAAGAGCGTGTGGAGCCCGCCATCACAACCCATCTCCGATTAGGGGAGTGGGTCCCAACAGCGAGCCCCCACATAATAACAGAGTCGCCTAGGGGAAGTCACGAGCACAAGACTCCCGACCGCCCACTACACACCATGAAGAGGATCTCTCTGTGGCCGGTATCTCAGCGTTCCGGTGTCCTGAAGCCCCATCCGTGGGCGGGAGCTCCAGGAGACCAAAACGCGCAAACCTAGACCATCCATAATTGGGTGTTCATGAGAGATATAAACATAAGGCATAAGAAGAAACAGTGTCGAAAACAATACAAATAAAAGCAGTAAACCCGAACATATAAACCAGTAACTTATTTAACCTGTATCCAGAGTTTCATAGCTCCTCCGTGATGATTTCCAGCTTCAAACCTAGCTTCATCGGCACCCTAATCCTCAACTTAAAGTCAATTTGTTAACGAGGGTTTAAGCTGTAGTCCCCCCCACCTAGGGGCCTAGGACCTGCTCTAAGAAAGGGATGGGATACCACTCCCTGATGCAATCCAGCGTTTGCCTTGACCCCCACCCCATTCAGGATATTAAGGCACCACTGATGCTGATAGCTATAACACAAGAGAAAATTCTACAGCTAACTTTCCTCTTGACCTTTCAAATTACCACTATATCTACCCCTCACCTAGTCGACATGGACCCCAGTTCCCCGGTGCCTCGGCTATTTATTTGAGGGGCGCCTACCCCCTTAACCATTGCTCCTATTGTGATGGTTAAGTCCCCGGTGATCACTAGAGACAAAGATAGTGGGGGGCAAAGCAGCATAATAAAAACAAAACAAGCAAATAAAAAAATATATGTATATATAAAAAAAAAGGGGGGGGAGGGGGTGAATGGCTATATAACCGGGAATAACTACTGTATGAATTCCAAGTCCAGCACATCGGGGGGTGGGGGGGGGCTCCAAGTTAAGCAAACTGGGCTATGGATGAGTAAGGCACAAACCTCAGCCGGGTCAGTTCCTTAGGGGGGATTGCATTCCTCCCATACTCCAGATATGGCTCTGCATCGGATCAAATGAAGGATGACCGCTCCTAAGGCAAAGGGACGATGAAAAAGCCTGGGAGCCTGTGAAGTGAACGCACACTCCATATCCGTAGCGATGCAGCAGCCGCACATAGAAGTCTCCTTCTTTGAAGCTGACTAACCCCGGTAGCATCAGGTAGACCGGCTAAGCGTCTTCCCCCCTCCCCCACCCAAAGCGGAGTGAAGGCTTGACCATATAGTATAACCCCGGGATGCATCCAAAAACCTTAAGTAGTGTAAAATCGTGATCACAAGTTAGGTGTCCATCAGATGGAGTGACAAGGTTAGGTATAGTCTCGGGGCCCAGGGGTACCGGGGGGCGAGGGGGTGGAATCGTGGCAATGGAGAACAAGGGCCCAGTCAAATCAGTCAGGGAAGCAGCTTACCAAGCCAGGTATGGTGTTATAGCCGGTCAGTTCTGCGGCGTACTGAAGATGGTGAGGCACGTGGGCTCTCTTCTGTCTCCATGTCTCCACGTCTTCGTGGTGGGGTAATTGACGAGGATCTTCTTCGCCGTTGTCTGCTTCTTTGGGTCCGAGGTGTGACTTCCTGCCGCGAGGAGATCCAGGGCTCCGGTTGCATAAAAGCGCCATACCAGTCTGGCACTTCTACATACGGTATGTTAAGAATATCACAAAATTGTCGGAGGTCCCCTGGTGTCCTCAACATTGCTGTGCGATTTCCAACTGTAGCTTGCAGGCAGAATGTAAATTTCCAGCGGTAGGGGATGCGATGTTCTCTGAGAACTTGGAGAAGCGGCCGAAGGTCCCTTCTGTGTTGTAGGGTAATGGTGGACAAATCTTGGTATATCTGGATACGCGCTCCTTCATGTTCTAGGTTAGCGTGGGTACGGGCAAGTCGCAGAATTTCTTCCTTCTGTGCAAAGTTAACCAAGCATCATACAGCATCTCTAGGTGGGTCAGTGTCTCTGCCTCTTGGTCTAAGTGCTCTGTGACACCTCTCCATCTCCACCGGGGCGTCCGGCGGTCTGCCCAAAAGCGTGTTAAAGATCGCCCATACTGCAGCTTGTAGATGGGGGCTTTCCACTGTTTCTGGGATCCCTCTGATGCGGAGGTTGCGCCTGCGGCCCCTGTTGTCAAGGTCCTCCATATGTCTATGCATGTCAATAAGGTGCTGCGTCTGTATAGTGGATGCCTGCTGCAGTTGGTGAATGGCCGCCCCATGTGTTGCTGTGGATGTCTCAACCTGGTCCAGCCTGCCAGCTACTGCTCTAATCTCTGACTTCAAGTCCGAGACTGCTGCGCTCAGTGAGCATTTAATATCAGCCGCCACTTGTTGGAGGTCAGCCAGGCATAAGAGGGGTGAGGTGTCTGAAGCTCCCCTACCTGGCTGGTGGCTGTCCGTGTGCTCCATGTCCGCCGGGAGGTGCCCACTCTGAGCCGCGGCTCGCGGCGTGGCCTGGGATGCGGCCTGCATTGCGGCCTGTGGTGCGGCCTGTGATTCGGCCGGCTGCGATCGGAACATCGCCGGTATATTTCTGCTGAGCGGCGGGGCTGGATCCTGTTGCGACCGGGAGGTAGAGCGACTTCTCCCAGCCATCCGCGGTGCTTTTTCGGACGACTCCCTGCTTATTTAAGGGCTTATAGGAGGAACGGAGGACGGAGCTCATCTCCTAAGCTGCCATCTCGCTCCGGTGCCAGGCCACGCCCCAATATCAACCTTCTTGAATCCAAGCCTGCTGTTCTATCTAACCTCTGTTCTACTCCCTTTCCAGAGACAGTGGGTTTACATATAATCTGTGTGGTGGATAGAGTGCATAGGCCCCCCTCTTGGAGAATTGCACTCATCCTAGGTCTGTCATTGTATTTTAATGATGATGGAAAACAGACCCTTCTTCAACACTATAGCAGGGCCTGTGGCCTCCATGTAGATGACCATCCCCTACTGCTGTTCACAGACTAATCTGTTGAAGTCTCTGTCTGCTCTGATCTACACCACAACCTGGTGAAATTTACTTTTGCATACTCAGTGACTCTTCGTATTCTGCCACCTTCGGGTATCCAGGTGTCTTTTACCTCCCCTATAAAAGCTAAGCAATATATCAACATCCTGCTGGCGGAGCTTGGCTCATCCAACACCACAATGGGAGAAGCAAAGGATCAGGCTCCAGCATCCCAGGATTATGTTTCCCCAGGTCAAAGGAAACCACCTACCAAACGGTTGCTCTGCGCTAACCAGACTGAACTTTCTTGTCTTTGCTGAGTATCCACTAATAAGTGTGGTCTACATTTACCTGTTTCTTTTTTTCAGGTGCTACCTTATAATTGCCCAGATTACACCTTAGTAGCTATGTTTTTTTTTTGTTTATAGCGGGCCTGATGGCTTGATATTTCATGTCACTTATGGTTACCACCCTTATATGGGAACCAGCTTCTTATCCCCCTTCCTCTATTTTCAGGGGTGTATAACGATGCATACCTGTTTTTTTACTTTTCCGCCACAGCCCATCTGCAGGGGTGCTCTCAGTTCTTTCTTATTATTTCCCTCGATGTACAGGGATCAGAAGTTTTTCTTCTCTGTATCCACCTATGCGAAAAAAAGTCAACTTTTAATGCCTTTGTAAACTCTGGGTAGGTGAAGTTCTGAGGTCCCCAGCCATGGGTCGCAAAGCTGGGGTGGCAATAATTTTTCATAAATCATTTCCATATATGCCATTTGCTCAGTCGACACTGATCAAAGGGAGTGAAAATGTACAATTCACCTGACTGTGGCCTCTCTGGAGCAGGCTATAAGAAATTTGCTGTGCAAATGTCTAAAATATTTGCCCAGCTGTCATGTACATTCCTTTATTTTGCCCAATACGTTTATTTTCTAACAATATCAGTCTAGTGGCCATAATGCATTATTTTCCTGATTAAGATATTTCAGGAAGACACTGCATTATGCATTAACTAGATAGAGCTAACAATAAAAGCAGATACACATATTAAGCAAACAATGGGATTATTTGTGAAAGCTGAGTGAATGCATGAAACATTCTCACTGAGATTGTATGTTGTAAGGCTGGCCGCAGGCCAGCCTGTATTTATAGGAGGAGCCTGAGAGGGCTATTTAAACCTCCTCCTCTGTCAGGGCCAGTGTCGTTAGGTTTTCTGGGTTCCCACTCACCCATTCCCCAGTTTCATACATTCTCATAGTATTTTGTTCTTATTCTTACATTCAGGGTATGCCCTCTTCTCAGGCATACTGACTAGCTAGGCCAAGGCACACCTCAGGCCTTGGTTCTTAGGAGTATCGCATTTCCCGCTTGAAGACTCTGACTACAAATATATATATATAAATATATATATATATATATATATATATATATATATATATATATATATATATATATAAATGTATATGGTTATTAAATAAAACAATGCAACCAGGTTAGTGCATCAACTTCTATACATCACAGACAGGGCAGGACTAGGACCCAATCAGGTGAGCTGCATGCAAATGTGTTGGAAAGGAACATGCTGAGCAGAGGGATGACCTCATCTGCCTACTGCTGCTCTTTCAATACTCAACAGGATGTGGGCAGAGAGAAAACACCACTGTATTCCTCAACTGTAAGTGGTGTCATCCACCTAGTTGTGCTGTGTGAGGGGGTTGTATAATGCCACGTACACACAACCGGACTTTCCGGCAGGCTAGGACCTAGAAATAGAACATGTTTCAAATCTGTCCGACAGACTCAATTCCTATCAGGAAAACCGTTCATCTGTATGCTGGTCCGACGAACCAAATACGACGCAAGGGAAGCTATTGGCTACTGGCTATTGAACTTCCTTTTTTAGTCCCATCTTATGTCATCACATTCAAAACGAACTGACTTTCGAACGGACTTAGTCCATTTGTGTGTGGGCAAGTCCGTTAGTTTAGGAAGGTCTGTCAGAACTCCTCTGAAAGTCCATTGGGAAGACTGTCGGACCTAGTCTGCTGGAAAGTCTGTTTGTACGTGGCATAAATCTCACAAACAAATCTTTTGGCAGATAAGACAGTTCCCTTATACATATTTCAACTGTGTATTTGACCGGTTGCCTGGAATGCAGCTTAAAGCAGGCAAAACTGTTTTGTATATGTGATTCAAACACTAAATTATGTAAAGGTCTATTAATTTTTTTCATATTATCTAGCACATTGTCCTATCCGACTATGATAAAATATGTTAGTTGTAATCATTTATTAATATTCCAGAAACATAAATTGTGTCTCTTTGTAAGCGCTTGAAATAAGATCTAGGCAGCCTTCCCTAGGACTAGGTGCCATCATTCCTCATAAATTAAATGGCCAAATGAAAACCTGGCAGGGGAATCAGAAATAAACGGCAATTAATGTCCAATTTTCATTGTACCTGGCAGCAATTTTCATAGCAGAGGAGAATATAATAGGTCTAATTATTGTTGGGAGCAGAACTAAAAAACCTGTTCACGAATATGGAACATCATTTCTCATAGGCAGACTGAGACTCTATAACATTGGATGTGGACTACAGCAAGCTAAACCAATAGTCCAAAGGAGGGCAGAGCTATAGGGTTAGAGAAGGAAGATGTTTAGCATTTGCTTTAAATGGTAATTCTGATCCTTTATTCAAATAATTGGCAAGCCATGTTCTGAACAGTTCTAAAATCTTTGAATGGATTTGTCGGTTTAGACACAAAACCAAAACGTAGTTCTGCCACTGTAACAGCAAAAAAAGCTGCTGACAGGTATAAAGTGCAGACACATAGAGGCGCAGCAGTTTTTAGTATCCCCGCTCTGCCTATTGATATTTCAGCATCCAGTAGTGTCAATGCTTGCCCGCTCACTAGGGAGAATACAGTTATTTTTAACCACTTAAAGCGGATTTTCATCCAAAAATTTAACTTCCGCTTTTCTGATTCCTCCCCCCCTCCGGTGTCACATATGGTACCTTTCAGGGGCGAGCCGATACCTGCCTAATACAGGTATTTTGCTCACACTACCAGGCACCCGAGCCACCCATGAGTATCTATGCCCCCCCCCCCCCCCGCTGTATTCTGGGAGACACACGGGTCCCAGAAAACAGCAAGGTCCAGTGGGATAACACAGCACTATAGGGAAATAGGGAATAGATGTATGGCATTTTATTATTTATTAATTTTTTTTACTACTAACGACAGTGATCTGTGTTTTTTGGCACAACTGCGACGTTGTGGCGGACTGATCGGACACTTTTGACACTTTTTGAAGACCATTGACATTTATACAGCGATCAGAGCTAAAAATAGCAACTGATTATTGTATAAATTCCACTGACAGGGAAGGGGTTAACACTTTTTATTGTAAGGATGGCTTCTTGGCGTGTAGGGTCCTATGGATCCCTGCTAGAGCCATGTACAGCAGTGGTCATCAACGCTGTGCTCAGGGCCCACTAACAGGCCAGGTTTTATGTATTACCTTGGTAAGATACAGACTAGAATACTGCAATCACTGAGCAGCAAATGATATCACCTGTGATGTATTTAAGTTATCTTGCCAACCTGGCCTGTTAGTGGGCCCTGAGGACAGGGTTGATGACCACTGATGTACAGTATTTATTTGTGTTCCGTGGAAGAGGACTATGGCCCTAAGTAAAAAAGTGGCCTGCACTGACACCCACAGGCAGCCAAAGAGGACAGCAAACAAAAGGCATTTCTCTTTTCCTTCGCAAACAGAAGGCATGCCTTACCTCTTACCAGCTGTTATTTTAGGCTACCTGTGGGTGTCAGTGTCCTCACATTGGTTAACATGGAGTGTATGCACAGTAAGGATGAGGTTTGGTCCAATGCAGGTTTCAACCCAAAATCAGTGCTTCGACTGAACAGTTCTGATAGTTAACCAGCTCAAACATCCTGCTGCTTTTGCAGCAGAAAGTCATTCATTTATTGGTGGCACTATTACCACCAATAAGTGAATACTTCCTGCTGTACAGGCTGCACAGTGTAGTTGGTTTCTAAGATGCCCGCAGCAACCAACGTCTTAGCAACCACAATTCCACGGCTTACTGGCTTGTAGACAAGACAGCCGGCATCTCAAGAGATGTCATTGAACAATTATGGTCATAACTATATTTTATCAATGATGTCAGATAGCTCCCGGCCACTTTGTTTACATCGGGGGCTGTCAGTTGCCAGATAGATGACTTCTCTAGGCGGACTTTTGTGTATTCTTCACAGACCAATCCACATTCCTTCTCATGGGAGTAGGAATTGGGCACATACTCATGGGCATTCACATGCAAATACACATGTGCACATCTGTGCGCATACACATGCACATTGGTGTGCTGACGCACGCTAGTGACAGATGGCAGCAACAAATGGGTTACTTAAACTGAGCCAGTGCTCAGGTTCAGTACTGCTTTGTCTTCAGCCTTCTGTGTGCCCTGGGAACCTGTGATCCTGTATCCTGACTCCAGTTGCTCACCCAGCTCATCTTGATTACTCCCTGAACCCTGCCTGTATTGACCTCGGCCTGCCTTCTGACCACCGCTTATGCCTTCTCCATTTACTACTGCTCTGTTGATTGGCTCCTGACCCGGATTGTACCTTGACCAAGTTTTCACCTGTGCCTCTGTGCCTGATCTGCCTTACCAGTGTATGACCTGGTCTGCTTGACTCTGCTATTTCTCCTGCTGTCACCAGTATCTGCCTGCCATCCAGCAGTGTCTGCTTATCTACAGTCTGCTACTAGTATATGCCTCTCGTGCCCGCTGTCGCTAGAACTAGCCTGCCTCAGTTTTATTCTCACCAGCTATCACCCAGTTTGTCTGCTTAAAAATACATTGGAAAGAAGGCGCTCCCATGCTAAAGTAGGTATGGTGGAAAGAAAAAATCTGCTGCCACAATACTCAGATGGAGTATCACAATATATAACCCAGGAAAAGTGCAGCACTGATATATCAAAAATCATATGTGAGCTAAACCCAATTGGTAATCACCATTGGGCTCACTATGCCATCCTCATGCCTCACTGTGCCATGTGCATGCCCCACTATGCCATCTCCATGCCCCACTGTGCCATCTTCATGCCCCACTGTACCATCTGCATGCCTCACTGTACCATCTGCATGCCCCACTGTGCCATCTCCTTGAAGCCTCATATACCTGATCTCCTGGTGCTGTGACATGCAGTCTAGTCGGCGACCCTGCAGTGTAACAAAGTCCGGCCTCCTCCTCATTCTCGTCCGCGATGGAACACTGATTCAGTTTCCCAGCAGTGAGTCAGTGTTCTGCCTATCACAGACGAGAATGAGGAGAAGGTGGGGCTTTGTTGCACTGCATGGCCGCTGACTAGACTGCATGTCACAGTGCCAGGAGATCAGGTGCATGAGGCTGCAGATGGGCACAGTGACTCAAGTATAAGCCGAGGGGGCTTTTTCAGCACAAAAAATTGTGCTGAAAAACTCAGCTTATACTCGAGTATATATGTTTTTTTTTCTTGTTTTTTTTTTAATGGGTCTCCTGATTTGTCATTCATCATAATTGACAAGGAACTGTATTGCTGGAAAATGTGATTAAATAAAAAAACTTTCTCAAAGTTGGTGTGTATTTATTTATTTTTTGTGAATGGGGAACCAATTGTACTATGTATCCTGTACTCATTCAGGCAGCAAGTGAATATCTGTGAGATCCCTTATTTGCAAGACCCCATCTCCAGACTCCCACTGACTAAGCCAGTGTTGTGGTTAAGAGGCCTTTGTCCTTATTAAGACTGGGACAGGGTGCTTTGCCAGGGGGGGCCCCCTTGTAAGGTACCCTTTCTATGTTGAGGGCATGTGGCCCGGTATGATAAAGGAATCTCCACTGAGAGTGGAAGCATCAGTGGGTTGGCACATTTTTTATTTTGGATGGTCAGCAGATATCATTCATCATCATTGGCATGGATCCACATTGCTGGATGACGTGAGTAATGGTGGACTTTGTCAAAAGTCTGTATTTTTGGAGTCTCTTGAAATAGGATCCAGGCAGCCTTTCTTCATCTGGAGTTGACAACGGAGGTTACATAGATGGGTCTGTGCAACCACCTTGGAGAGGAACAGATTGTTTCCCTACAGAACTTTGCAGGCCAGTTGCCCTTGGTATTCTCACTTTCTCTCCTGGACAGTCATACTTTCTCCAGTACAGAGTAAGTCCACATGGCAGTTTCTATCCAGAGTTGTCACTCTCTATGTGGCAAATTTAATCTTCTTGAGTGGCAGTAGCTTCATATGGTAGACACATTTCTCCATGGTATGCTTTATATAGTCCTATGCTGCTTACTCTTTGCTCTAAGTTTCTGAGCTGCAAGCAAAGGAACATCAAAGTTTTGCCATGGGACTCCATTAATTATGCTTGAACCTTTGCTAATCAGACTGGCAGTGGATAAGTGCCACTTTAATGAACAAGAGGACCTGTCAAAGAGCAGTTAACAAGATCATTTTATTATCTTTCCATTTAAAAATGTGAACTCTTAAGTATATTTAGAAAATGGCTTGAAAGTATGATTGATCTCAGTAATAAGTCCAGCTTCAATCCAATTCAACTGAAGGATCTCAAAACATTTTTATTAATTTTTCAATTTACCTCCCGAGACATAAAATGCAGTATTCCTGCTTCGAGTGTTATTAAGCCCCTATTACCAATCGTGAAATTTGCCATAATTTTTCTCTTGCAGCCTTAACCACACTTTCCTATCCAAGCGGGGCTAAGTGTATGTTTAAATGCAAACATTATTTAAGATCACCAAGCTGACGTTGCTTACAAAGCTATCCCTGTGATTTACAGGCAACTCGATGGATAGTTTATTCACTGAAAGGATAAACAGTCACCAGCTTAAAAATGTTGCTTAGCTGGCCTTGGGAATAGTGAGATCCTCAGGGGAACATATTGACAAGCAGTAAAGCATTCATTACAATTACTAAGGCACCTCTGTGACAATATTGGCCCTGAAGGCTATTTCTTATCTTAAAAAAAAAGAATAAAAGGAAAAAAAAACAAGGAAAGGATGAATTGTCACAGTCAGGCTGCTAAATTATTGCTAGGCAGCAGATTGTACTATGACAGGTAATGCTTGTTTCTTTACAGCTCAGGAAAGTTAGCTCTAGAATAAAATTGTAAAGCAAATTCGTTAGAGTGGAATTGTGATCTACCAATAGTCATGTTCATAGAGAATGCCAAATCCCAGGCATTTTTTTGTCTATTGAAGGGGGCCTCCAGATCAATTAAAAAGAAATACAAAAATGTCAGGCTGCGATACTCACCGCAGTTCCAAAGCTTTAAGTAGAACTTTTTTTTTGGGGGGGGGATAGAGCAAGGAGGGTTATAACCACAGTCAGATTTTTTTTTCACTTCCTGTTCCATAGCCAACCAGGAAGTGAGAGTAAATCCCTGCAAATTAGAGGAATTCCTTGGGGACCCCCAGGTCACCAGAACTAGTGTCCCCATTGGAAGATTTCCCCTTTATTAATTTTCTGGGGATAACCCAAAATTGGCAGTTTTCTGTACTTTCACTTTGAATGAGGAAAAAATAGAGAGGGTGAATCTCGTTAATGGGGGCACAGGCAGCATTAGAGAGTGACAAGCTTTCCAATCCCTCTGCACTCTATCCAAACTGAAAAAAAACATTTTGCCTTTCGTTATACTTTAATAATACCCGGCATCATTCAGACCAGAAGACTGAGGACACACTATACTATGAATGAATGGGCATTATGGCCGTAATCCCTGAAGAAAAGGTGAAGGGGAACAAGACCAACTTAGTCCTGTGACTGTCCTGAAGACATCCAGTGGTGGCTGGTGAAGTTTTAGGATGGGGGGGCGCCACACTCCACCCCTCCTTTTTGAGCTATCCCACTTCTCATAAGCCCCACCCCTTATATAATCCACCCACTCCGTCCCCTGTATTCCACTAGCT
Organism: Lithobates pipiens; assembly: GCF_037356315.1. Lineage (NCBI taxonomy): Eukaryota > Metazoa > Chordata > Amphibia > Anura > Ranidae > Lithobates > Lithobates pipiens. The sequence goes on along the minus strand of NW_027507784.1, from coordinate 291,985,301 downwards.
TCCACCCATTGGGGGTTATTTACGAAAGGCAAATCCACTTTGCACTGAAAGTGCACTTGGAAGTGCAGTCGCTCTAAATCTAAGGGGTAGATCTGAAATGAGTGGAAGCTCTGCTGATTTTATCATCCAATCATGTGCAAGCTATAATGCTGAGGGGTTTTTTCCTTGCATGTCGCCCTTGGATCTACAGCGACTTTACTTCCAAGTGCACTTGCAGTGCAAAGTGGATTTTCCTTTAGTAAATAGCCCCCATTGTGTCAGGAGTATTTAGCGAGAGAAAAAAATCAATGCAATTAAAAATTAAGACATTTCTACATTGCTTTAAATAGCTTTACAAAACAATGATCTAACATCATAAGTGACAGAATCAAAGACTGCAAATAAAAATGTCAATATAAAACATCATACTCAAATTAAAGAAGAATTTTTAAATATTTTAAAATCAAATATAATTTAAATCCAATTGGTTAGGAAACAAGTGGGGTTTCATAATACAAACAGCAATGTGCAAAATACTGTAGCCCATAGCAACTAATCAATAAACACCTTTAATTTTTCTGGTATAAATTATGCATTACATATTGTATGTGCTCCTTTAAATGCCCATATATTCATTGGTAAAAGTGATGTATGGCGGTGGGTGGTACATGTAAGAGAGGGGTGCAGAGTGTATGGCGCTGAGTGGTACATGTAGGAGAGAGGTGCGGAGCGTATGGCAGTGGGTGGTACATATAGGAGAGGGGTGCGGAGAGTATGGCAGTGGGTGGTACATGTAGGAGAGGAGTGCGGAGTGTATGGCGGTGGGTGGTACATGTAGGAGAGGGGTGCAGAGTTTATGGCGGTGGGTGGTACAGGTAGGAGAGGGGTGCGGAGTGTATGGCGGTGGGTGGTACATGTAGGAGAGGGGTGCAGAGTGTATGGTGGGGGGTGGTACATGTAGGAGAGGAGTGCGGAGTGTATGGCGGTGAGTGGTACATGTAGGAGAGCGATGCGGAGTGTGTGGCGGTGGGGGTACATGTAGGAGAGGGGAGTGGAGTGTATGGCGGTGGGTGGTACATGTAGGAGAGGGGTTCGGAGTGTATGGTGGGGGTGGTACATGTAGGAGAGGGGTGTGGAGTGTGTGGCAGTGGGTGGTACATGTAGGAGAGGGGTGCGGAGTATATGACGGTGGGTGGTATATGTAGGAGAGAGGTGTGGAGTGTATGGCGGTGGGTGGTACATGTAGGAGAGGGTTGTGGAGTGTGTGGCAGTGGGTGGTACATGTAGGAGAAGGGTGCGGAGTGTATGGCGGTGGGTGGTACATGTAGGAGAGGGGTGCGGAGTGTATGGTGGGGGGTGGTACATGTAGGAGAGGAGTGCGGAGTGTATGGCGGTGGGTGGTGCATGAAGGAGAGGGGTGCAGAGTGTATGGCGGTGGGTGGTACATGTAGGAGAGGGATGTGGAGTGTATGGCGGTGGGGGTACATGTAGGAGAGGGGTGTGGAGTGTATGGCGGTGGGTGGTACATGTAGGAGAGGGGTGCGGAGTGTATGGTGGTGGGTCGTACATGTAGGAGAGGAGTGCGGAGTGTATGGCGGTGGGTGGTACATGTAGGAGAGGGTGCGGAGTGTATGGCGATGGGTGGTATATGTAGGAGAGAGGTGTGGAGTGTATGGCGGTGGGTGGTACATGTAGGAGAGGGGTGTGGAGTGTGTGGCAGTGGGTGGTACATGTAGGAGAGGGGTGCAGAGTGTATGGCGGTGGGTGGTACATGTAGGAGAGGAGTGCGGAGTGTATGGTGGGGGGTGGTACATGTAGGGGGAGAGAGCATATAATATATATTCTGAGCAGTTGGAACGTTGGGATCGGCAGAGAGATAGGATGGTCTGATAAGAGGGGGAGTACAGGGGTGAAGGACTGCAGGGAATGGGAGACTAAGCCAGTACAATCAGTGGGACTGAGAAGAGCAGAGGATCGGAGCAGCTTTGCAGAGACAGAGGGTCTTTAACGCAGGCCGAACAGGGCATCTGCCCAGGGCCTAGCCATTGTAGGGGGGCCCCAAAGCAGCTGAGCTACCCCTGGAGTCCGCGCTGTCTTACGGGTTTTTTTTCAATCGGAGTTCTGCTCCGATGCTTGTCACTTTGCTAGATCAGCTGCTCGTTACTTTCACTTGTTAATACAGAAGCGCTGCTTCCCTATTTACAAGTGACAGTGCTCCTCTCCCGGCTGCCGTTAACATCCCTCTCTGCTCTACACACATTACCACTCAACTTTGCACTCCATACAAAGCGCACCCCTCAATCCTGCACTCTATATGTAGCGCACCCCTCAATCCTGCACTCTGTATGTACCGCACCTGTCAACCATGCACTCTGTACGTAGCTCACCTCTTAGGCCTGCATTCTGTACATAGAGTACCACTCAACCTTGCACTCCATACAAAGCGCACTCCTCAATCCTGCACTCTGTACGTAGCTCATCCCTCAACCCTGCTCTACTGCAGGCGGCATGACTAGTCATTTATTTCTGAGAGCCTGTAGTTAAGGATACTGCTCACATTGGACTCTGTGCCTATCTGCAGTCAGTTAACCTTCATAGTTGTGTTCTCTGCTCTGCTCATTGCTAATAGCAAGTTCTAGGAGTTTTCTGTCTATTGGTGTGTCCCCTCACCTCCCCAATCTATGGTGTGCAGGCAGTGGGGAGATGTGCTGTAACCTCTAGCAACCAATAAGTGGTAATGATGCACAGTAACCTCTAGTAACCAATGAGTGAGCAGTAAGCATGTAACCTCTAGCACCCAATCGATTAGCAGTAATGATGTGCAGTACCTTCTAGCAACCAATCAGCAAGCAGAAATGATGTGCTGTAACAAAACATTCAGTCAGTGAATGGTAATGATATGCTATAACCTCTGGCAACCAATCACAATCACTGCCTGATCTGCTACAGTAAATTGATTTTGAGTGGGGGGAGGAAGCTGGGGTGCCCAAAGAAAATGTTTGCCCAGGGTCCAATCAATATTAAAGACAGAGGGGAGATATATGACAGGGAGCACGAGTGGAGAAGCATTTGGAGGTAGGAGGGGAGTGGGGTGAGAAATTAAGTTAGAGAAACAGAGCAGGTGGAGTCAGACTGAGCATAGCAGAGCCACGCTGCGAGGGAATGACAGGAGGAATGAAATCTCTCTCAGCTGGAGAGATAGACAGAACCTCCGATCCCCGCACTCACCTTCAGGCTCTTGTTCACTGAACTCGGGCTCAGCACTGTCAGCTCTGCGCCCATCCACTGCATCAGCAATCCGCTCCCCACCTGACACCAGGTCCTGGTGTCATCACACTCAACGCTGTCTCCACAACACTGGAAGTGATGCCATGGTGCCGAAAAAGCACCGTCTTGTTGTCCACCGGCAATTAAAATAAGGGACAGGAGTCAGAAACAAATGAGTGGGGAGTGGGAGTGTTTGCGGGCGCAGAGTTTAACCACTTCAGCCCCGGACCAATAAACACCTTAAGGACCAGAGGTCTTTTTCCAATTTCGCACTGCGTTGCTTTAACTGGTAATTGCGCGGTCATGCAATATTGCACCCAAACGAAATTTGCGTCCTTTTCTTCCCACAAATAGAGCTTTCTTTTGATGGTATTTGATTGCCTCTGCGATTTTTTTTTTTTGCGATATAAATGGAAAAAGAGCGAAAATTTTGAAAAAAAATGATATTTTCTTCTTTTTGTTATAAGAAAAATCGAATAAACTAAATTTTAGTCATACATTGAGGGCAAAATTTATTCAGCCACATGTCTTTAGTAAAAAAAATGTCAATAAGCGTATATTTTTTGGTTTGCGCAAAAGTTATAGCGTCTACAAACTAGAGTACATTTTCTGGAATTTACACAGCTTTTAATTTATGACTGCCGATCTCATTTCTTGAGGTGCTAAAATGGCAGGGCAGTACAAATCCCCCCCAAATGACCCCATTTTGGAAAGTAGACACCCCAAGGAAATTGCTGATGGGTATGTTGAGCCCATTGAATATTTATTTTTTTTGTCCTAAGGGATTGAATAATGACACGGCACCCCGAAAACCAATCACCACCTTCAGGATTTCTAAGGGTGCAAATTTTTGATTTAACTCCTCACTACCTATCACAGTTTCAAAGGCCATAAAATGCCAAAATAGCACAAAACCCCCCAAAATGACCCCATTTTGGAAAGTAGACACCCCAAGCTATTTACTGAGAGGCATGTTGAGTCCATGGAATATTTTATATTTTGCCACAAGTTGCGGGAATATTACAAACTTTTTTTTTTTTGCACAAAGTTGTCACTAAATGATATATTGCTCACACATGCTATGGGCATATGTGAAATGACACCCCAAAATACATTCTGCTGCTTCTCCTGAGTACGGGGATACCACATGTGTGGGACTTTTTGGGAGTCTAGTCGCGCACGGCACCCCGAAAACCAATCACCACCTTCAGGATTTCTAAGGGTGCAAATTTTCGATTTAACTCCTCACTACCTATCACAGTTTCGAAGGCCATAAAATGCCAAAATAGCACAAAACCCCCCCAAATGACCCCATTTTGGAAAGTAGACACCCCAAGCTATTTACTGAGAGGCATGTTGAGTCCATGGAATATTTTATATTTTGCCAAAAGTTGCGGGAAGATTACAAACTTTTTTTTTTTTGCACAAAGTTGTCACTAAATGATATATTGCTCACACATGCTATGGGCAGAAGTCATATTACACCCCAAAATAAATTCTGCTGCTTCTCCCGAGTACGGGGATACCACATGTGGGGGACTTTTTGGGAGCCTAGCCACGTACGGGACCCCGAAAACCAAGCACTGCCTTCCGGATTTAAATATAAAATGCTACCAAAAAACCTGTTAGCGATGGCAGGGATCAGGCCTGACTCTGCGATCGCTGCAGTTATGTGTTTAGTGTTTTGTAAGTGACAGTAATCGATCGATACTGCACTTGGGTGGGCTGGGCAGAGGGGCAAAACGCAGGTCCTAGCAGGTATCTGGGCTGATCCTGCTAACAATGCGTTTTTTTGGAACCCTAAACTGCTGGGGACGCTAGTATAGATCTGATCAGATCAGATATTGATCTGTTCAGATTCTATAGCACTACGGGAGGTGTATGCTTTGCGTGTGGGTGTTAGCGGTACTGGCACTAACCTAGCGCTGCCTGGGGCGACGCAGACCCTGACCCTAAAACCTAATTGATATCACCCGCCGGGTGATCAGGGGGTTAAACCTTTATTGGGTAATAAATGGTGGGTGCCCTGATGCTATAAAAAACAAACTAACCAGAGTCACCCGTAACACTTATACGGTGATCAGTGGTGAAAGGGTTAACTAGGGGCAATCAGGGGGTTCAAATTTTTATTAGGTAGTATATGGGGGTCCCTGGCGCTATATAAAAACCTGACGGGGAACCTAAATAACTAACTGGCTAACCAGCGTCACCAGTGACACTTATACTGTGATCGCTGGCAAAAGGGGGTGAAAGGGTTAACTAGTGGCAATCAGGGGGTTAAAACCATTATTGGGTAGTATATCGGGGTACCTAGCGCTATAAAAACCTGGCGGTGAACCTAAAAAAATAACTAGCTACCTAGCGACACATGCAGCGATCAGAAAAATGATCGCTTAGTGACACTGGCAAAAGGGGGTGAAAGGGTTAACTAGCGGCAATCAGGGGGTTAAAACCATTATTGGGTAGTATATCGGGGTACCTAGCGCTATAAAAACCTGGCGGTGAACCTAAAAAAATAACTAGCTACCTAGCGACACTAGCGACACTGATGCAGCGATCAGAAAAATGATCGCTTAGTGACACTGGCAAAAGGGGGTGAAAGGGTTAACTAGCGGCAATCAGGGGGTTAAAACCATTATTGGGTAGTATATCGGGGTACCTAGCGCTATAAAAACCTGGCGGTGAACCTAAAAAAATAACTAGCTACCTAGCGACACATGCAGCGATCAGAAAAATGATCGCTTAGTGACACTGGCAAAAGGGGGTGAAAGGGTTAACTAGCGGCAATCAGGGGGTTAAAAACATTATTGGGTAGTATATCGGGGTACCTAGCGATATAAAAACCTGGCGGTGAACCTAAAAAAATAACTAGCTACCTAGCGACACATGCAGCGATCAGAAAAATGATCGCTTAGTGACACTGGCAAAAGGGGGTGAAAGGGTTAACTCTAGGGGCAATCAGGGGGTTAAATCTTTATTGGGGGGTGATAGGGGGCTACCCTGGACCTAACACTAACTGTCCTGACAGTTTTTACTGTCACAACTGACACTGAATGCATTGATCAGTAAAGAAATGATCAATGCAATCAGTGACACTGTGACTGGGGGGGGAGGGGGGGCGGGGGGGGATCGGGGGGCGATCGGGGGGGGGATGGGGGGGGGATGGGGGGGGGGGTTTGTGTGCCTGTGTGTACCTACATGTCAGTGTAGTGTTGGTGCACACTTACTATTAGTCTTCTCCTCGTAGTCCGGTCAAAAAGACCGCCCCGAGGAGAATGACATCACTTCCTCCTTCCTGTGTAAACAATACACAGTGGGAGGAAGCTTCTCATTGGCCAGGAGCGATCCAGAGGGGGTGGCCGAAAACCAACGGCCATCCCCTCATCACGGAGCGCTCCTGGAGCGAACCGGACCGTCGTATCCAACGGGAGGGGGTCCGATCGGACCCCCCACCCGCTGGAAGGCAATCACGTACATCTACGTGATTGTGCCTGCCTGTGCCATTGTGCTGACGTACATTGGCAATACGGCGGTCCTGAAGTGGTTAAACATGGGCAAATCAGCTTCCCAGCTTGCAATCAGCTGATTGCAAGCTGGAAAGCTTCCCATAGACCACTGTGTGAGTGGGCTTGGTCACTCTTATGCCGCGTACCTGACCTTTTGACAGCAAAGGTCCGACAGAACGAGTTTCCGTCCGACAATTTGATCGTGTGTGGGCTCCATCGGACCTTTGCTTGCCAAAAATCTGGCGGACTTTAGAAATAGAACATGTTTTAAATTTTCCCACTGGAACTCCGCCGGACCGAGAAATACTTTTGTGTGTATGCTAATCCGACGGACAAAAAACTACGCTAGGTCAGCTATTGGCTACTGGCTATGAACTTCCTTTTTCTAGTTCGGTTGTACGTCATCATGTTCGAATCCGTTGGACTTTGGTGTGATTGTGTGTGTTCAAGTCCGTTCATTCAGAAAGTCCGCTGGAACTCTGTCGAAAGTCCGTCAGGAAGACTGTCGGACCTAGTCCATCGAAAAGTCCAGTCTTGTGTACACAGCATAAAAGTGAAGTGAAGTTTTTTTAGAACAGCTTGGGGGGGGGTTGGGGGGTGTCAGCGTCCTGACGCCCCCTATGGATGGGCCCCACTGAGACATCTGAAAAAGGTAAGTATAAAAAAACAAAGCAAATAACACCATGGATGGCAGGGAAGTGGGGTTGTTCGGGGTGGGAGGCAGAGCCCAAAGTTTGGTTTTAAAGTATATCTAAATAAAAAAAAAAATCTTAGTTTAGAATACTGTAAGCAATGTTTTACTGTGTATGTGTTCCTTTAAGGAGAATGTCCTACACTACCTGTCTTGAGACAGAACAAGTGAAAATAGATTTCCTATTAGGAAAAATTATCACTTTCAGCCATTGCAACAATGGTCACCAAGACAAATAATGGGTGAATGTCCCCAGTGGGAACACAGAGATCAGTAAAAACCTGACAGGGGCTATTTTAAAGATTTTTCTGTAGCTGGACCATGCTTGATCAGAGAATCAGATCAAGAATGTACCCTGTTTCCCCTAAAATAAGACCTAGCGTGATTGTCGGTGTTGGCTGCAATATAAGCCCTACCACCCAAATAAGCCCTACTCTGTTTCCTCAAAAATAAGCCCTACCCTGAAAAGAAGACCTACAAAGACTTTAACTAGGGCTTATTTGGGGGGTAGGGCTTTTATTGCAGCTATCACCGACAATCACACTAGGTCTTATTTTGGGGGAAACAGGGTATGTGCCTTATGTACTGTATGTCTGTGCTTTAAGTCATACATATTTACCATTTAAGATATGTTTTTTTTTGCTAGTATATGCAAAATACAAGGAATGGAAAAGTGAAATGCTTGTTAATGCAAACGATGATGGTTCTAGCCATATTTCTACTACAGCCTTCATTTGTCCAGTAAATGTGGATACATTCACCTTTCCTATCCCACTATTTTTTATATATCTTCTAGCTTGCAAACATTAGACCTTATTCGATCCAGAACTTCTTTTGTTTCCCAGCTACCTAAATCTGATTAAGCGAAGTTTGGGACAAAGAATAGATGGTCAATAGAGAAATAGAGAAAGGTGTACACCCTTTAAGGAATACGTGGTTTCTATTGTGTATTTGGTGATTTTATAGGCTAGAAGTAGTACACACGATCGGAAATCCTGCCAGAAAAAGTCAGATGAGAGCTTTTGGTCGGAAATTTCCACCAGCAAAAGATTGAGAGCAGGTTCTCTATTTTTCCAACGGAAAAAGTTCCGATCAGAAATTCCGATCATCTGTAGCAATTGCGACACACAAAATTCCTGCGCATTCTCGGAAACAATTGGATGCATGCTCAGAAGCATTAAACTTAATTTTATCGGCTCGTCGTAGTGTTGTACGTCACTGCGTTCTTGAAGGTCGAAAGTTCAGAGAACTTTTGTGTGACTGTGTGTATGCAAGACAAGCTTGAGCAGAATTCCATCGGAAAAACTATCCAAGATATTTCAGATGAAAACTCTAAGCGTGTGTACGCGGCATTAGTGTTAGGGTTGAGTCACAGGGAGAGTTAGATTGAGAGTTTGAGTTACAGGACATGTTAGTGTTGGGTAACAGGAAATGTAACTGTTTGGGATTACAAGTAGGATTTATGTAAAAACTGGAGTTACAGTGAGGGTTAAAGGGGTTGTAAAGCTTTGTTTTTTATTTTCTAAATAGGTTCCCTTTAAGCTAGTGCATTGTTGGTTCACTTACCCTTTCCTTCAATTTCCTTTCTAAATCTTTTTTTTCTTTGTCTGAATTTCTCACTTCCTGTTTCTCCTCAGTAAACTTCACACCATCATCCAAGCGGTGTTTAGTCAGCCAGAACAGCTTACTGAACAGCTTACTGAGGAGGAACAGGAAGTAAGAAATTCAGACAAAGAAAACAAAGAAAAAAAAACAGAAGGGAAATCGAAGGAAAAGGTAAGTGAACCAACAACGCACTAGCTTAAAGGAACCTATTTAGAAAATAAAAAAACAAACCTTTACAACCCCTTTAATGACAGAGTTTTGGTTACAGGGATGGTTTAGTGATGTGACTGGTGATGTGTTACAGAGAGAATTATGCCCCGTACACACGAGCGGATCAAAGTTTTTTCAGACGGAATTCCACTCAAGCTTGGCTTGCATACACATGGTAAGCCTTATAAAAAACAAACCTTTACAACCCCTTTAATGACAGAGTTTTGGTTACAGGGATGGTTTAGTGATGTGACTGGTGATGTGTTACAGAGAGAATTATGCCCCGTACACACACGTCATACTTAGCACAGCATTTACAATTACTGTAGGGTCTGTAAATTATTTATTTCCTAGGGGGTTATTTACGAAAGGCAAATCCACTTTGCACTCCAAGTGTACTAGGAAGTGCAGTCGCTCTAAATCTAAGGGATAGATCTGAAATGATGGGAAGCTCTGCTGATTTTATCATCCAATCATGTGCAAGCTAAAATGCTGTTTTTTATTTTCCTTGCATATCCCTCTCGGGTCTGCAGTGACTTTACTTCCAAGTAAAGAGGCGATTCAGTTCGCATTGTGCGCTATACAAGTATTTCATTCATTCATTCATTCAAGTGCACTTGCAGTGCAAAGTGGATTTGCCTTTAGTAAATAACCTCCATAGAGTTATATATTTAGCCAAATGAGAGGTATCGTATATTATTCATTTTCAAGGAGAAGAAGGCTGAAGGCAAAACATTTCATCTGAGTTTTAAAATCATGGTTACATTACCAGACCCTCGAAAACACAATACTTTTTATGTAAATGTATGAATGTTTTATTCTTTTTATCCTTCTACTTCATTTTAAGTATACCTTCTCTGTATGTAATAACTGACCTGTACTTATTAAAACCTTTTTTCAAGATAATTAATCCTATTCTTTTTCTCCTATAGCAGGCTATACATGTACTGTATTATTTCCATTTTTTTTTTCTTTTGTATTTTTCTTTTAAATGCTTAAACAGAAGAAGGCACATTTTATGTTCTCTCTGCACAAACAATGATTGTAACTTATTTTGAACATTACTATGCAGATTTTTTTCTCTACTTGCTTCGGGACAAATAAAAGCTGTATAACGTCCTGATTTAATTGGAACAGTAGAAAAAAGAGAGAAGATATATAATTTTTTTTTACTACTTAACCCTTCTTATCTTATATTCTAATGCAGAAAAATTACATAAGTACTTTTGCCATTTTTCCTTTTACCCGAGAATTGTAGCTACGTGGTACATAACTAAATCTCTGAAGCAACATGGCTAATTAATTAGATCTGTGCATCTCCCAGAATCCCCTGGGCCTGAAGGAGAGAAAATGCGCTCAAGTATGTTTTGCTAATGAATTATTTGTTTTGTAGGAATTACATATTTTTCTTGAATTATCGATTAGTTGTTGCTGTACATCCTTCACCTGGTTCTGGAAAGAAAAAAAAATGGTTTTGTTTTATCCGGGTACGTGCTTTTCATTTGAATTTGTTCATGGTCTCTAAAGCCCCGATTTGCCGCGGTTGATGTTACAGTTGGAGATTCAGATGAATGGCTGGGCTTAGCTGGAGGGTCTAACTTCAACAAAAAAAAAAAGAATATCCTAATATGTCACTCGCTTTAAAATCTCCTTGTTAGCAGCTGCACAAAAGGCCAATTTATGTGGGTCCGAGTTCATCCAATTACATTAATAGAAGGGTGCATCAGAGAGTATGCCAAATGTAGGAGTTACTTCAAAGCCATAGCCTTTAGTAAAGTTTTCTTTCGATTTTATAGAACAACAAAGTCACACTTCAAATAATTTATTTCTCTAGTAAGAGCCTGCCATCCTGAAAACAAATGTACATACTGCGTGATTTAAGATACTCCACAGTTCTTGAAGTCTTTCTATTCATTGATAGTCATGGTTTGTAAAAAATGAATGAACATATTCATTTACTTTGCTGATGCAATGCAAACTTGCTGCGTATTAGACTACTAAGCCTTAGGCAAATGATCAACAAAGTCATCAGTATTCGTTTTTAAAGGAAAAACATTGGGAAATCTGAAGTGAAAAAATATATACGCCGAAGGAAAAAAAATATATTTTAGGCTGGGTTCACACCATTGCGAATTGGCTGCGGTTCACTGCATGCAATTCGCAAGAGTGGGAGATTTTGACCGGCTCTCTATGGAGCCGGTTCACATATCTCTGCAGTGGGTCCGGTGCGTTTTGCACCAAAAAATTGGGCGTCTTTTGGTCCATTTCAGGTCCGAATTCAGCCCAAAATTCAGGCTGAAATCGGACCTGAAATGATGAACCAGCACGCATCGGACCCCTGTTGTGAGCTGCACGTGGCTCATATGTGAACCGAGCCTTAACATTTGTTTTCTTTAAAAAAGTAGTCACAGTCTGTGACAAAAATCTGGTCCTCTACCAGTATGCTGCAGATTGGGATATTTCCTCTCTGTGGGGAAGCTGTTGTCTCTCTAAAGAGGTCCAACAACCCCCCCTGTTGAGTCAGAACCTAAGCTGTTCAATCAGCAAGAAATATGAGCTTTGCTAATCGTAGAACTATTGGTCTGATTCAACAAGGGGTATGTTGGACCTCTAAAGAGAGACCACTACTTCCCCATAGAGAATCTTAGCCCTTGTACACACGGTCGGAGATTCCGACGGAATGTGTCCTATCGGACCGTTTTGTCGGATATTCTGACTGTGTGTGGTCTCCATCGGACTGTTTCCGTCGGGATATCCAACGGACCAACTTTTCCAACTTGCCGGTAAAATTTTCCGACAAAATGCTCCGATCGGACATACTCCGATCATGTGTAGCCTACTCCGACGGACAAAGTGCCACGTATACTCAGATCAAATTCCTAGACCAAAGCTATTGGCTACTAGCCTGAATGTAGTCCCGTTGTAACAAAATAACGTCATCACGTTATGTAGAATCGGATTTTCCGACAACTTAGTCCGACCGTGTGTATGCAACATCACTTCCGAACCTCTTCCGGAATTAATCCGTCGGAATTACTCAGACGGATTTGGTTGTCGGAATCTCCAACCGTGTGTACAAGGGCTTACTTTTCTGCTGCTGGCAGGAGGCAAGTTCTTCTACTTGGGTTGTAGCTGTTTTAAACTGAAATTCAAGCCCAACACTCTTAAAAAGGTTTCTCCACCCCTCTCCCCTCCCCACCTATCCTGCCAACCCTGTGTAAAAAAAATGCATATACTTATCTTTTTTTTTTCAGTCCGGCCATGTGATCCTGAAGTTCTGGCTCCCCTGTGTCAGTGAGCTGCTGCTGTGAGGGAGGAGTTGTGCTATGTAAACCTATGAGTGATGCTAAGTCTCCGAAAATTAGTTAGTCAGTAGTCCATAGTTGAGCGTTTCATGACACAGGTGTCCAGAGCTGGACCAGACTATAAAAAGTTAAATTAAATACAGATCTTTTTTGCAAAGGGTATGCAGAATAGGTAGGAGATGGGGAAGAGGGAACAATTTTAAGAATAGTTAGTGCTAAACTGGCCATAGATGGACCGAAACTGGGCCAGTTCAGCAGTGACCAGACACATTTTGATTCATCTATGGCTGGTCTCACTCAACAGAAGTCAATCTATTGATCAACATTTGTCGAACAGGATTGTTGGTAAATGGTCATTCGATCAGTGGCTGATCAGTGTATTCTAACAGGGGGAGTCTCCGCTGTCAGAATACAACAACACAGTGGGGGGGGGGGGGGGGGTCCTCCATCCATTCCTTTTGTGTGGATGGGGGAAATCTTCTACTCTCAGCCTTGGGCTTGAATTCCACATTAAGTTTAATTGAGCTTTATCATTTCAGCTTATTAGGCCTGTAGCAGTTAAAGTGGGATTAAACCCAGTATTTAACAAGATTGAGAAGCATACAACAACAATACAGTACCAGGGCCGGATTAACATAGGGGCTATTGGAGCTGAAGCTCCAGGCCCCTTTCTCCAGATAGGCCCATTTGCCCAAAAAAAAAAAAAAAAAAGATCGACTTCGAGGATTTTAGCTCGGTGATCAGGAGTCACAGAGACCCCATATTTGGGGGGTAGGTAGCCGAAGACCCACCCCAGCCCTGGTTAAAATATGGGGCTGCTATCATCTATGGTTCCAGAGATACAGGGCTCCTTGCACAGCCTGTCAGAAGCTACATACAGAGCGGCAGTATATATACAAGCTGGAACACTCTGCAGCAGACTGAGAGGATGACCTCACAGTGCTTATAATAATTATTTGTATATTACTTATGATAATTAACCCCTTGCCACCCAGGCCCATTCTGAGACTTCTCTCCTACATGTAAAAATCATCATTTTTTTTATGCTAGAAAATTACTCAGAACCCTCAAGCATTATATATTGTTTTAGCAGACACCCTATGGAATAAAATGGTGGTCTTTGCAACTTTTTATGTTGGAAAGAAACTGTTTCATTCATAAAAAAAAAAAAAACACTAAAGTTAGGACGATTTTTTGTTGTGTACTAAGCGATGCTTTAAATTTTTTTATAGGTTACATGTTTAGAGTTACAGAGGAGGTCTAGTGCTAGAATTATTGCTCTTGCTCTAACGATCATGGCGTATGTAACCTGTGTGTATCTGGCTCTGATACTAACCAGTGCCTACCCAGGGACTGACTAGTATCTCTCCCCAGCCTGTCCCCACACACCCTCTCACCTGCTGACCTGTGAATGGGGCAATCACTCCCACAGTGTTATTGTGTTCTGCCAGTGAATACAATGATTAGTGTTGCTAATTATAGCTGGCAGCACTGATTATTTTGAGGAAAACCTGACAGGCTGGTTGTACTCAAGTCGGTTAATAGGTTGACTTGTGTAAAACCAGCTAGCCCATACATAGATCGACTATGGCTGGTCTCTGCTTAATTGGTGTAATTTCAGTCCATATCTGGCCCGCTTAACCACTACGCAGTCCCTAAACATCCTTCCACAAACCTTTACATTTTTCCTTCCCAGATTACTTCATCCTCCTCTCCTATACATAGTGCCCACTGTCATACTCTCCACACTTCTCTCCTGTACATAGTGCCCACTGTCATACTCTCCACAGTTCTCTCCTGTACATACTGCTCACTGTCATACCCTCCACACTTCTCTCCTATACATAATGCCCGCTGTCATATCCTACACACTCCTCACCTGTACATAGTGCCCGCTGCCATACACTTCTCTCCTGTACATAGTGTCCACTGTTGTACCCTCCACACTCCTCTCCTATACATAGTGCCCACCGCCATACCCTCCACACTCCTCTCCTATACATAGTGCACACCGCCATACCCTCCATACTCCTCTCCTGTACATACTACTCACTGTCATACCCTCTACACTCCTCTCATATACATAGTGCCCACTGTCATACCTCCACCACTTCTCTCCTATACATAGTGCCCACTGTTATACCCTCCACACTCCTCTCCTGTACATACTACTCACTGTCATACCCTCCATACTCCTCTCCTATACATAATGCCCACTGTCATACCCTCCACACTCCTCTCCTATACCTAGTGCCCACTGTCATACCCTCCACACTCCTCTCCTGTACATACTACTAACTGTCATACCCTCCATACTCCTCTCCTATACATAGTGCCCACCGTCATACCCTCCCTCCACACTCCTCTCCTGTAATTACTGCTTACTGTCCTACTCTCCACACTTCTCTCCCGTACATAGTGCCCACTGTCATACCCTCCACACTCTTCTCTTATACATAGTGCCCAATGTCATACCCTCTACACTCCTCTGCTGTGCATACTGCCCACTGTCTTACCCTTCACACTCCTCTCCTGTACATAGTGCCTTCTGCCATACCCTCTGCACTCCTCTCATGTACATAGTGCCCACTGTTAGACGCTCCACATTCCTCTCCCTCACCTGCACATGCTTCCCACTTTTATACCATCCATACTCCTCCCCTATGCCTCTTACCCACAAAAACTGTTCTTTAAAATTATACTGAATATCCTCAATGTTACCAGCTCTAGAATGGGCACTTTTGTCAGTTCAACTAAAGGAAATCTCACAGTCCTCATATTTGTTCTGCCCCATTATTAGTACTTATTTAATTCCTCTATACATCACTATTGTGATGTATAGAGGAACACGGGGGATGTCAGCTACTCTAAATATAGCACTTGTAAAAAAAGCGTCCCTGAAAATATTTTTGAAATGTTGACAACCATGTACTTAGGCACTGCCCAAGGGCCACAGGGTCAGTAGAGGCCCCATGAGAGGCTCCGGTGATAGTAAAGCGGTAGTAAACTTTTCTAACAGTACTACTTTTTAGAGGCCCTGGGGTAGGTTATGCCATAATGTACAAGTATGCCCAGCATATTAGCACATTAGGGTACACTTAAATTGTCAGACTGAGCCCTCCAGTGCTGTGCTGTGATCAGTCCGGCGGGGCCCGGGCACTTCCATCTTCACCCGGTCTTACTTCTGGGCTCTGTGCCTTCCATCATTTGCCTTGGCCAGGCTGCGTTGATGTCATTCCCACACATGCTCTTGCGCATCCTCTCTCACCCCCCCCCCCTTCTCTCTCATTCTCCCTCCCTTACCCCTCACACCTCTTTCATCCCCTTTCTCTCTCTCTCTCTCATCCTCCCTCTCTCTCTTTAATTTAATTTGTTATAACAAAAAATGGTTAGCATTTTTATTTATTTATTGTTTATAAAAGGCCCCACCAAAATCCTCAGCACCAGGCCCACGATGTTCTTAATCTGGCCCTGTACAGTACGCACTACAGAATCAATAAAAAAAATGTATAAAGTCATGTAATTATCCTTACTGGTGTTCTAGATGTCCTTTAATTTTTTGCCTGCTGCTCGGGTTTCTTCAGCGGCCAGTGCCCTTTTACGCCTTCACCAAGAACCTTTTTCAGTGGGACAATATGCTCTTGAGTTTTGTATCCTCACAGCTGAGTTGAGCTGGAACAATGAGGCCCTGGTTGCAACCTTTTTACATGGCCTCTCTGACCGAGTGAAATACGAATTAGCAGAAAGAGCCATTCCCACCGGTCTGGACGATGTCATTTCCTTGTGTAACCAGATAGACATTCGTTTTCAGGAGAGTTCGCTAGAAAAAAGATGCCAGCACTCCCTGAGTCCTAGCCAGTCTGAGCTTTCCTCCCTTCATCCTGTGGAGCATCTTCTGCCTGCTGAGATACCTATGCAGCTGGGCCGGACCAGGCTAACCTCCAAAGAACATGCTAGGCACAGGACTCTGGGCTTAAATCTCTATTGTGGGGGCAAGGGTCATTTTTGTGACTCCTGCTCGCTTCGGAAATGTTTGGGTCTAATACATCTGGAATGTGGAGTATTGGACTCAGAAACATCACTTTCTCATCTTCTTCTTCCGGTGTTCCTTCATGTAGGCGCTTCTCTTCAATCGATCTTTGCATATCTGGATTCCAGGGCTGCTGGCAATTTTATGGATTGGAGAACTGCTTCTTCCATGAAGCTTACCCTTTTGCCCCTCACTATGCCACTGGTAGTCTCGGCAATTGATGGCACTGTTATACCCCTAACATATATATATATTTGTTTTACATACTGTTCTTGGATGGTTGGGAGAAGTTCCTCTCTGGGGATGTTTTTGTACCATTCTGTATCCATGGCTGTGTTCTTAGGCAAAATTGTGAGTGAGCCCACTCCCTTGGCTGAGAGGCAACCCCACACATGACTGGTCTCAGGATGCTTTACTGTTGGCATAACACAGGACTGATGGTAGCACTCACCTTTTCTTATCAAGACAAGGTTTTTTCCAGATGCCCCAAACAAAAGGGGATTTATCAGAAAAAATTACTTTCTCCCAGTCCTCAGATGACCAATCCCTGTACCTTTTGCAGACTATCAGTCTGCCCCTGATGTTTTTTTCTGGGGAGATGACATCAGGCCATCCTCCAAAAGTCTTTGCCTCACTGTACATGCAGATGCATTCACACCTGCCTGATGCCATTCTTGATCAAGCTCTGCACTGGTGGTGCCCCAATCCGCAGCTGAATCAACTGTATGAGACGGTCCGGGCACTTGCTGGACTTTCTTGGGCGCCCCTAAAGCCTTCTTCACAAATGCAGTGGAAATGTTTTTTATGGGATTGAGTACATTTTCATGGCAAAGAGGGACTTTTCAATTAATTGTAGTTCATCTGATCATTCTTCATAACATTCTGGAGTATATGCAAATTACCATAATAAACACTGAGGCAGCAGACTTTGTGAAAACTATTATTTTATTCTCAAAACTTTTGTCCACAGCTGTACATTAGGCAGTTGTTCCATGCATTAACCTGCAGGCAATTCTATTCATAACAATTGAGACACAGAGGCTGCACAGACACAGCAGCTGCTCCTAATTTGATATCCATGTAGGTGCAGGTGCATGCAGGTGTTGGTCACAGTGGGGAGTTGCGTACGTTCAACTTATTAATGTTTAGTCTCTGGAAGGAGGTTATTTTTCATGTGTGGGCTAGTACCACAAATGGCCAAAGGCCACATCACTACACCAGGTCCTGGCAGTGACTGCAAAGCTGATGTCGATGGTAGTAACATTAAACACTTACGTTACTCCACCAGTTCTTTAACACATGTTATACTTTATACTCTGCCTGAAGGCATGGAGGGGAACTGCTGTATAATTTGAGGTCTCACACACTTGTGGTCCAGGCTCAGTCCACAGAAGAGCTTTGCTATGCAGCGGGCCCAAACATAGGGTCCCTGTTGCTAGATGGGTACGTACACCGCCACCATTGCACTCATCTTATAGAACCACCAACACCTCCTCTCTCGAACTGGCTGCTTCTCCTTCCTTAGTACTCATCACTCTTCATTACCCAGAAAGTTAACACAAGACATGTACTCCATTCCCTGTTCCCATACACTGTAAGATTTCACTCTTTTGTCACTTCCAATAATCAGACCACACAATTCACGTAATTAGCAACTCCATTTACTGACACATTTACAGTGAGCAATCATGTGTACACCTGACAGTTCCTAAAGCAATACATTATGAAAACTAATATCACATTTGAAAATTTCAAAGCAAAGGCATCATGATTTATGTAGAAAAGAATCAAATGACCACGTTTTAAAAAAAAACTACTGGAACTGGGTAATGGAAAATAGAGTTACAAGCGGAGCTTTCTTTATGCTCAATGCAAATTCACATTACAAAATAGCATGCACAGTTAAAGCAAATTGTAGCCTGGCATCTATTTGGCTCCTGACACTCTGATTAATGGCCCCTTCCATGGATTAAGAGCTTCAACAAGAATGCACGGAGTTACAAGTGCGTCCCAGGCTACAGTTTGTGTATCACTGCTGTAATGAATCATAAGAGTCTAATCAATACTATAAGTAATAGAAAGCTTTGTGTTAAATCATTTGTTTTGCTGTTGCAACAGATCTGGAAATACCACTAAGAGCAATGAGGCAAGACGTTCCCAGACAACTATGTTAGTTCTTCATTTCTCTGCACACAGAGTTGCTGGGGCCGCACAAATAAAGTTGATCGATTAAAGAGCACTAAATCAGTGAGTCAACAGCTTCTAAGTGGGCTGAAATATTTGCACTACACAAACTAAAATAGCCATACACCATTTAGAGCTGATGTCATGAATTAAAGTTAGCCTGGAATAAGTTTGTAAAAAGCAAACTGACACCGAAGAGCAGGTACATTAATGCACACAAAACAAATCTCCTAAGAATAGGTTCGCCCTCCAGGTGACTACACTTGTGCCTGATGATAGGTTGTTCAGACTTGGAGTACTGCATTATGGAAGACCAGGGGTAATGTGCATGAGGAAGCCTTACCCAGAAGCTTAGATCCGGTTCTTTAGGGATTTGGTGGAACTGGGCACTTGGGCAGCATTGTTTGGGTACATGCATTGCAGAATCTGTCAGCAAGATCCTGCAAAAAAAAGTTATTTGTCTGTTGTACGCATGTAATGTTTGAGCAACATTTACATGAGTGCAACATCACAGAATAAATGATCTTCTGTTGCTAGGATGCAGATGGCTTTTGCTGCTTTGAGTCCTTTTGTTACAAGGATAATGGTAGGTTCTGAAGGAAACTGCCTAGCATCCTCCTGTTGCAAAGACACTCTAGAGTACATTTGCACTGTACACCTAGGTGTGTGCAGGGGGTGTGTCAAGTGGGGGCTCCCAATTAAAAAGTAAAAAAAAAAAGACAAAAAAAAAAAGATGATATTGTAAAAAAATATATATATAGATACACAAACACACACATATGTGTTTGAGCTTTGGGGTGCACACCCTAATGCCATAGGCTGCACACAGTACACTATGCATGTAAACAATATCACAAAAGTTTACACGCATGTGGTGTAACATAAGATCCTTATGCAGGTGCAGTATTTTTTTTTTTAATCTAAACACAGCATGAGTTTACTGATCTTTAAACTGTGTTAGTGTTCACTTTTTATATATCAATTTTTTTCATTAAAAGTAATACAATTCCAATGGTAAAAAATGTCACATAAAAGAACCCATAGGAGGTTATTTACTAAAGGAAAATCCACTTTGCACTGCAAGTGCACTTGAAAGTGCACTGAAAGTGCAGTTGGAAGTAGAGATCCAAGCGAGACATGCAAGGAAAATAAAAAACAGCATTTTAGCTTGCGCACGATTGGATTATAAAATCATCAGAGCTTCCAATCATTTCAGATCTACCCCTTAGATTTAGAGCAACTGAACTTCCAAGTGCACTTTTGCTGCACTTCCAAGTGCACTTGCAGTGCAAAGTGGATTTGCCTTTTGTAAATAACCCCCATAGATTTATCAGGTATACATAGCAATAAGAACACTGGTACATTAATGGTGCTTGGAATAAGGATTTAAAAAATCAACTATAGAACACTTAATACCAGGGAGCCCTCTGGTAAACACCATTATGCCACGTACACACGATCGGAATTCCGGCCAGAAAAGGACAGATGAGAGCTTTTCATTGGAAAATGCGACCGTGTGTATGCTCTATCAGAATTTAGCTGCTCGAATTCGAATTCCCACCAGCAAAAAATTTATAGCATGTTCTCAATTTTCCTGACAGAAAAACTTTCTATTGGAAATTCTGATCGTGTGTATGCAATTCCAGCACGCCAAAAATCATGCATACTCAGATTCAACTATGAGATGGAAGCTAATAGCTACTGGATATTGACCTTCCTTTTTCTAGTCCCGTTGTACGTGTTGTAAGTCAACGCTTTCTAAAGGATCGGAATTTGGTGTGACCGTGTGTAGGCAAGACAGCTTGAGTGGAATTCCTTCAGAATTCCGTCGGGAAAACAATCAGAACTGTAAGAACAGTGAACAATCATCAATGCAAAAGTTGGTAAATATACAAACTAGGTCCATAGTGAACCAAAATAGCATTAAAAAGTATAACGTGCTGCGGGGAATGCATTGTAAATAGCCATTTCACAATAGGGTTTAGTAGGAAGGGAAATTAAGGGAGGAAGAGGGAGATTGGATAGGAGAATATAGGGAACTCTCACTAGTCAAATTCCTGAGAATAAAACCACAATAATGGTGAAGCAACAATATTTGAGTCGACAAAGAACAAATAAGGAGAGAAAAAAGAAAAAAAAGGGTGAAAAAAAGAGAAAAGATCAAAATTAAGAGAGCCTGCTATGATGTTAAGGGACAGAAAGGTATTGAATCCACGGGTTCCACGTTTTATCAAATTTTTTATAAAAGGTAAGTTTGTCATTAATCATGACCCAATTAAGCTTATTTTTTGTGTAATCAAGAGGTATTGCTGACTGTTTCCAATATTTGCCAATGGTAATTGCCACTGTCAAGAATATGTATGAAACAGGAGAGAACTGACCCATCAGGCCCTCAGGCACTGTCCGGGGGCATTAGGGTGCCCCATGAGAGGCTCTGCAATATAGGCAGTGTAGGACAGGAAGCAGCTGTAATACCTCTCGCAGTGCACTGCTCCCTGCCGGCCCCATCCTTCCCTCCCGTCCACCCCAGGTGTATGTACATGACATCACCTGGGACAGACGAAAAGAGAGGAGGGGCTGGGGAGGAGAAGCCCGCTGTGAGAGGTATTATTACAGGCATCGGGTGAGGGGGGAGGCAGGCAGCCAGAAAATGCAGATGTAGGGGGCCCGGGCTTTGCTTACCTGTGTCCTCCCTCCCGCCCCCCAGACGTCCCCCTGTGTCTTCTGTGCCCCCTATGGCATCCCCATGTCCTCTCCCCCCCACAGCGTCCTTATATCCCCCCCACAGCATCCCTGTGTCCTCCCGCCCACAGCATCCCCATGTCCTCTCCCCCCACAGCATCCCCATGTTCTCCTCCCTCCCCACAGCATCCCCATGTCCTCCCCCCCCCCACAGCATCCCCATGTTCTCCTCCCTCCCCACAGCATCCCCATGTCCTCCCCCCCCCACAGCATCCCCATGTCCCCCCCTTGGCATCCCTGTTTCGTCTCACCCCCACTGCATCCCTCTCTGTCCTCATCACACTGCATTCCTCTCTGTCCTTGTCACACTGTATCCCTCTCTGTCCTCGTCCTGACCTCAACCCTATAGAACACCTTTGGGATGAATTTGAGCAGAGACTGCGAGCCAGGCCTTCTTGTCCACATCAGTGCCTGACCTCACAAATGTGCTTCTGGAAGAATGGTCAAACATTCCCATAGACACACTCCTTTAGCTGCAAATGATGGGCCAACTCCATATTGAACCCTATGGACTAAGACTGGGCTGCCATGTAAAGACAGACATTCCAATACTTTTGGTATTAGTGTATTTTTCAGTGTGGTCATGGGGGTTGATTTACTGAATTCAAATATTTTTGCAAGAGAAGTGAATGTGGTGAAATTTCACTTTGGAAAGGAAAATCCCAATCATGTGCAAGGTAAATGAAAAAAAAAAAAAAACTTTTTTGACTGCACATGATTGGATAATGGAAGTCAGCAGGGCCTTACCTCATGTGCTAAATTCTGGGGAAAATTCCATAGCAAAGTGCAACTACACTTGTAAAGTGAGCAGTCTATTTGCCTTTAGTAAACTAACCCCATTGCATTATTTTTGTATTGATTGATGCATACATGTTGTAAGATGCAAGTCCTCTTTACACCACTTATCACATAAAGTAACTTATTTTTGTTGGTCCCTTAACCACTAGGCGTCCACACTATAGCGTGGCACTCAATTGCCGGGAGGGCGCCCCTGGATGTCCTCCTGTTTACTTCCTCCCTGCGCGCTTCCGTGGCCGCGCATCAGGGGAAATCTGTGTTGGCCGTGTCCCTTGGACACAGCCAATCACAGATCGTGCTAAATGGCCAATCACGGTGGCCATTTAGCACTCTGTCTGAGTGCCCAATAAGAGATGATCTCATATGTAAACATATGACAGCATAGGATGTTACATATGAGATCATCTCTCATTGCTGGCTCTCCCTCCTCACACAGAGACCACGTGTGAGGAGGGAGAGCTTCTGTGCTGCACCGTGTGTGAAAAAATCATAAATTACAGTGCCACACTAACACAACACAGTGCCCACACTACCTATCAGTGCCATCTGTCCCCAGTGCCACCTGTCCCCAGTGCCACCTATCAGTGCAATCTGTCCCCAGTGCCACCTATCAGTGCCATCTGTCCCCAGTGCCACCTGTCAGTGTCACGTGCCATCTGTCATCAGTGTCACATGTCATCAGTGCTATGTATCAGTGCCATCTGTCATCAGTGCTACCTGTCAGTGTCACGTGCCATCTGTTATCAGTGTCACTTGTCATCAGTGCCACGTATCAGTGCCATCTGTCATCAGTGCCATGTATCAGAGCCACGTATTAGTGCCATCTGTCATCAGTGCCATGTCAGTGTCACGTGTTATCAGTGCCACATATTAGTGCCATCTGTCATCAGTGTCACATGTCATCAGTGCCACATATTAGTGCCATCTGTTATCAGTGCCACATCAGTGTCATGTGCCATCAGTGCCATGTATCAGTGCCATCTGTCATCAGTTCCACATCAGTGTCACGTGTCATTGTCCTGGTGCTCTAGGGCCTTCAATAGTGTAATAGGTAGTCAACAAGTTAGATGTGTAATTTATGCCCCTAGAACACATGATGGTGCTCCCTGCATGTTGGGCCTCTTTATGTGGCCAGGCTGTGAAAAAGTCCCACACATGTGGTATCGTAATACTTAGGAGAAGTAGCAGAATATATTTTGGGGTGTCATTTATGGTATACACATGCCATGTGAGAGAAATAACCTATTACAAAGACAATTTTGTGGGGGGGAAAAAAATCTTCATTCTGCAAAGAATTGTGGGAAAAAATGACAACATCAAAATTTTTCAAAATGTTTGTTCTTTTTTCATTTATAGCGCAAAAAATAAAAAACTCAGAGGTGATCAAATACCACCAAAAGAAAGCTCTATTTGTATGAAAAAAAGGATAAAAAATAAATTTGGGTACAGTATTATATGACTGAGTAATTGTCATTCAAAGTGTGAGAGCACTGAAAGCTGAAAATTGGTCTGGGCAGGAGGGGGGTTTAAGTGCCCCGTAGGCAAGTGGTTAATAAGGCAGAATCAAAAGTAATATAATTTTTTTTTTAAAGGCAATTTGTGCTACCCTTATAGTTGGAATGGCTGTCTGTGGATTCTTGAGCTGCTATGAACCTAACTTCATACCATCCAAACTGCTGAAACCAATTAATCTCACAGTATAAAATAATAAAATATCTTCAGTGCAAGATTACCACAGGGAACCACTTCTTGATTTAATATCCACTTGACCATTATTTTTTTATTGAGACCATTGTAAGATTTAATTACATACGCTGTGTATTTCTTAAGGATTCTATAATTATTTCACTCTGAATACTTTTGATGGCGTTTCTTACAGAAATCTATTTAATTATGACTACTGTGGACATGCAACATAAAAATGGAAAAACATGAAAATGTACCAATCATAATAGAGGGTACAGCAAATGTAACTGGCACAACCTTGTGTATGAAGATAACAAAGTACTGCATTAAACCCATTATTATCAATTATATTAGCTTCCTACATAGATCAGTGGTTATCAGCGGTCAAAAGCTTGGAACTGTTTTGTCTTGGAGTGGATCTGGTAGCTTTTGATGCTGATAGCACAAGTGTAGGATAAAATCAACACACTCGCAGGGTTTAATTGTGTGTTAAATTTTAACATTAGGACTAAAATGCATTTACATGTTAAAGGGGAAATATATAAACCATATAAAATCGTCAACACAAGCCATTTTGTATTTTAACCACTTGAGCCCCGGAAGGATTTACCCCCTTCCTGACCAGAGCACTTTTTGCGATTCGGCACTGTGTTGCTTTAACTGACAATTGTGCGGTCGTGCGACGGGGCTCCCAAACGAAATTGACGTCCTTTTTGCACACAAATAGAGCTTTCTTTTGGTGGTATTTGATCACCCCTACGGTTTTTATTTTTTGCGCTATAAACAAAAAAATAGCCACAATTTTGAAAAAAAAGCATTATTTTTTACTTTTTGCTATAATAAATATCCCCCAAAAATATATAAAAAAAACATTTTTTTCCTCAGTTTAGGCCAATACGTATTCTTTTACATATTTTTGGTAAAACAAAATCACAATAAGCATTTTTATTAATAATTTTTTTTCTACTAGTAATGGCGTCGATCAGCGATTTTTATCATGATTGCGACATTATGACGGACATATCGGACATTTTTGACACATTTTTGGGATCGTTGGCATTGATACAGCGATCAATGCTTTAAAATTGCATTGATTACTGTAAAAATGTCACTGGTAGTGAAGGGGTTAACCACTAGGGGGCAGGGAGGGGTTAAGTGTGTCCCAGGGGAGTGATTCTAACTGTAGGGAGGATGGGCTTGTGTGACATGGACACTGATCGCTGCTCCCAATGACAGGGAGCAGACGATCAGTGTGCTGTCATTAGGCAGAACGAGTAGATGCTGTTTACATCTCCCTGTTCCTGAGCTCCTTGACACGATTGCGGGTATCCCTGCAGCGATTGAGTCTGCGGGTCCCGCGGGCACGGTCACGGAGCTTGCGGCAGGCACGCGCATGGCAGGAATTTCAAAGTAACACACGCGTAAGTTACTTTGCCCAGCCGTGCCATTCTGCCGACATACATATGCCGACAGCGGTCGGCAAGTGGTTAAAGAGGAAGTAAACTTCCCTCTATTGTTTGCCCCTATAGGTATATATAATAAGGCTTACCTATAGGAACTGTAAATATCTCCTAAACTTGCACCATTTAGGAGTAGACGTGCAGTTCGTTTTGTTCCAAATTCATTTTTAAACAAATTTCGACAAATGTGTTAGTTCGGAAATATCTGAATTAATGAAAACCCGTTTAATTAATTTTTCCCAAATATTCGTAAATTCTAATGTTTGTAAATTCTAAATTTGAAAATCCGAAAACCCGAAAATTTGAAAATCTGAAATAATAACTAACTAATAGTAACTTAACTATTACTAAATAATAAATTATAGGTATTGGAATTATTTGGAAATTTGGCTGTTAGTGAGCGTAACGAATACGAATTTATCCAAAGTTAAAGTTAAATTATCCGAAATAATGAATGCTGCATCTAAACAAATGGAACGGAACTAATTAATAACAAATAATAATAATAATACAAACGTTTTTATTATTCTTATTGTTACTTATTATTATTAATTTGTTATGTTCCATTCGTTTAGATACGGCATTTGTTATTTTGTAAAATTCGTAACTTCGGATAAATTTGCATTCGTTACGTTCACTAACAGCCAAATTTGAAAGGAAATTCCAATTTCTATAATTTTATAGTTAATTGTTATCAGTTACTCTTTCGATTTTTCGGATTTTCTTTCTTATTTTCAAATTTTTAAATTTATGAATTTTCAAGTTTACAAATGTTTTAATTTACAAATTTTTCCAATTTACGAATTTACAAATTGCGTCCATAACGAATAACCAGAAAACTGGTAAAAAAAATTTATGAAACGAAAACGAATACATGTTTCAGCAGTGTACATGTCTATTTAGGAGATACTTACTGTACACTGTGCCAATTACATAATCGGTGCATGCGCTCTAAAGGAACAGCCGCTGGTGCCGTTTTTTAAGAGCCCTGTGCCGTGACCGTTGGCTCCCAAGCGCAATGCTAGTCACAGAGCTGGAGTCCGCGGACATTATGTATTATACATTATGTATTCTGCTATGCACATTAGTATTCTGAGAAATATTGATGGGCTCATCCCTATGTCACTCTGATTTCTCCTTCTAGCAGCATGCTTTTTGTCAGCACATGCACTGATTCACTCTTACTTCTTCATCTCATCCTCCAGCCCTGATGTACAGGAACTGCAGGAGGCTTATACCAGGTCAAATTCAGGTACATATGCTGCTTGTATTTAAAAAATAAATGTCATTGATGTATTCAAATATTACAGAGCTCTGTATCTTTTATATCCACCTAGGGTTTCGGTTTTAATCTCTCTCATTAACTAAACTAGTAAAGGCTCTTTGGGCTAATGTTCAGGTCAAGTCAACATTAAAGTGACATTAACCACTTAAGGACCGCCTTACGCCAATATATGTTGGCAGAATCTCACAGCTGGGCACAAGCACGTACAGGTACGTTGCCCTTTAAGTGGCCAGCTGTGGGTCGCATGCGCGCCGCTGGCGGCGCACTCGCAACCCGGTCCTGAGCTCCGTGACCGTGGCCGCGGGACCCAGAGCTGAAGAACCGGGAGAGGTAAGTGTAAACAAACCTCTCCTCGTGCTTCCTAGTGAGCCTGTCACTGATCGTCTGTTCCCTGTTATAGGGAAAGACGATCAGTGACGTCACACGCCAAGTGTATGTATATATATATATATATATTACACATTGCTTTAAGATGTTGCCAGATTATAGTTTTAGATCTGCTCACAAGAAAAAAAAACATTTAGGTTCTTCCTGTTTTATAAATATAATATAGATATTTTATAAATATAGTATAAATGCCAATCTGGCAGAGTGCACCAATGTAATAATGTACGGTAGTTTACGCTGCTGCTATGAGGTTCAACATATAAATCTCAGAAAGGTCCACAACAGAGCAAATATGATGAGAATGAAAGGGACGAAGCTTAGTCATGCATGCATACGCAGCAGAGATCAAGGTAAAGAACACAGCATCTACAAGACCGAGGACAGCCCTCTCTGCTGGCTACGGCTGCATAACATGTGAAGGGGCGATCTGAAGCTACCCTTACCCTCATCATCAAACCAGCACCAGATGGGGTGGGCTGGACCTGGGATTGTGCCAACATTCTTAGTTGGAACCACACAGCTACAGTATTCCTGCTTTATATGAACCAAACTATTCAGACACTGAGGTTAAGAACAAAGTATGTTATCCCACAACCTGCCAATAAAAGTCATCTCGGATTTCAAAAAAAAGTCACTTGTTGGAAAATTTCACATGGTATATTTTTGCTGCTATTTATAATGTCATCATATGTTTTTTAATGTATAAAAAAAGTATATTTCATTGGTAACGATTGTTATTGTAGGCCATATTTATAAGGCACCCAAGAATGATGTAAATGATATGGGTAGGTGAGTGGTTTCAGAAAATATAAAGTGCTGTGTGTGTGTGTGTGTATATATATATATATATATATATATATATATATATATATATATATATATATATATATATATATAAATTTAAAATGCCTTCACATAGCAGCTATTAGCTTCTTTTTATAGATCTCTAATTTAGCCAATATACTGGTTCATTGTTAAAGCTGAACTGCAAACAAACAGAATAAGGGATCTTTCACACAGAGCTGTAATGGCTCTATTGGAGAGCTGGTGTAGCGGAGTCATGTCCATTTGGATCAGGCTAGCTCTGATCCATCACCTTTAGGTCTGGAATAATGGAAAAGGATATTTTTTTGCAGACTTGTATGGATTCGGACGTAGGTGGGTGTAAACACACACACACGTCTATTTACATCAGCATGCCCATAGATCTGCAAGGAACTTCCGATCAGGTCCACACATCAAAGTCGAATGATGAAACTAGTCGATAGAATGACAGCATCAGCAGATGCACCCAGAAGTGCTATACTATCATCCTAAAGGGGATTTTCTCATTTACTTTATGAGTAGTATTTTATGAATAAAGCACTTTTGGTTTTAAAAAATTGCTACCCCATGGGTATATTTTATTCTGTAATGCCGGCCCTGCACAGTTGCCTCAAAGTGGAGTTGTATCTGGGCCATATATGGAGATAGGGAGGAGAGGATATTGAAAGGTGGTTCCTACCTATCTGCTGAAGAAGGGAATAACCTGGATGTCTTGAGAAATACTCTCATTTGCAAAAAAAAGTCTGGTGAGCCTTTAATTCATCAAGTATTTGAGGTTCTTTAAGCTTTAAAGGGGTCTGCACAATTTTTATTGTTATGTGAGTATAATACCTTATGAAAAAAACATTTACATTTTTGGAACATACTTCACTATGGTGCTGCTTGTGTTTTAATACTAGTCCTGAGTTTAGGACTGTAAGATGTGAATTTGATCTACAGCTGGAGAAGTGGAGGAGAGTAACTGGAGTCTGTGGCAAATTTCATGTTTACCTACAAGGAAGAAAAAGCTTTAGTGGACAAGGAAATAGCTTGGATGTCCTGGCCTTATTGGTGGAAAAAGTTTTAAGAACGTAAGGAGGAAAAAAGTGCAGAAATATAAATAAATGAATGAAAAACAAGCTAGCTGCACACCCCTAAGTATTCTAGAGAGAATAAAAAGAAGAGTTCCCCTTGGGGTTTTCAGGCAGCAACAAGAAGCAGAGATAGATCCGTAAAAAGTTATATTTATTTTATTGATCCAATGGCTTATTTGCCATCATAGATTAAAAATACAGGCTCTGGTATATAATATTATAGCATATCAGTGGATAAACAGTATATGCAACATTTTTTATTTTTTTTTTGAAAAGGAACGTTTATTGAGCATGAGAAAAAATACAGAGGATTGCAGAAACACATGTGGGGTGCAACAAGCACCAAATATACGGATAAAACAGCTGTTAACAATAGCATGGGCTGAGAAAACAGTTCGTTGTTTACAAGTTTAATAGTACATTAACAAGTAGTGCGATGTGTTCAGGGAGGGGGAGAAGAGAGGACCTCAGAGATTGGGAGTCGCAGGCAAATTTACAGCCCAGGTTGCGTAAGGTTGTTCAGAGGGGGGGGACATGGAACCATCATCTTGGGGCGGGAGCCCCTCCTTCAGCTACGGGGGTCAACAGGTCTCATCAGGCCAGTCCTTAGTAGGTTAGGGGGCATACTAGCTACTGGTTGCACTGGGCTGTACACGTATCCGGATCCCCCACCCACTTATCCCATATCTTAGCAAACTTGCCCGGGCAGCCCCTATGTGTATACAACTTTTTATAGGAGAGAGTGACGTTAACAGCCGCCTTCCATTGCCAGGCAGTGGGGGATGTTGAGCTCAACCAGGTGCGGGCTACCTGCAGCCTGGCAAGATATAGAGTCTCTTGCAGGAAGGTAGTCAGAATTCTTGTCTCTTCGGGTACAAGGAGAATCCAGTATATGCAACATTTAATACAAAATAGGTTACAGGAACAATTTACAAGTACAACACTTTTTCAAAAGTTGCAAATAGCACCCGGGCTGCCCCAATGCATTTCGACCTTCAGGGAGTCAGGGTCTTCTTCAGGGGGTAAAAAGCAACAAAGCCCTGGTGAAAGGAGTAGTTATATTGTATATTCTGCAGGTAATCAAGGAAAAAAGACTTTCAATATAATAGGTTTTAACCGAAAAATTAATGTAATATCAAAACTTGTTTCGATAATATTTACCAGTTCCACCGAACCAATGCTTTTCAACCAGAGACTTCTAATAAAATCTGAAAGACGGAACCAGGGCCGGATTAACATAGGGGCTATTGGAGCTGCAGCTCCAGGCCCCTTTCTCAAGATAGGCCCATTTGTCCAAAAAAAAAAAAAAATCAAAAAAAAAAAAGATCGACTTCGAGGATTGTAGCTCAGCGATCAGGAGTCACAGTGACTCCATATTTGGGGGGTAGGTAGCTAAAGACCCACCCCAGCACTGGTTAAAATGGGGCTGCTATCATCTATGGTTCCGGAGATACGGGGCTCCTTGCACAGCCTATCAGAAGCTACATACAGAGCGGCCAGTTTAAATACAAGCTGGAACACTCTGCAGCAGACTGAAAGGATGAACTCACAGTGCTCATAATAATTATTTGTATATTACTTATGATAATTAACCCCTTGCCACCCAGGCCCATTCTGAGACTTCTCTCCTACATGTAAAAATCATCATTTTTTTATGCTAGAAAACTACTCAGAACCCCCAAACATTATATATTGTTTTAGCAGAGACCCTATGGAATAAAATGGTGGTCTTTGCAACTTTTTATGTTACAGGATATTTGCGCAGCAATTTTTCAAACTTTTTTTTTAAAAGAAACTGTTTCATTCATAAAAAATAACACTAAAGTTAGCACAATTTTTTGTTGTGTACTATGCGATGCTTTACATTTTTTTACAGATTACATGTTTAGAGTTACAGAGGAGGCCTAGTGCTAGAATTATTGCTCTCGCTCTAACGATTGTGGCGTATGTAACCTGTGTGTATCTGGCCCTGATACTAGTCAGTCCCTGGGTAGGCACTGGTTAGTATCTCTCCCCAGCCTGTCCCCACACACCCTCTCACCTGCTGACCTGTGAATGGGGCAATCACTC
Organism: Lithobates pipiens; assembly: GCF_037356315.1. Lineage (NCBI taxonomy): Eukaryota > Metazoa > Chordata > Amphibia > Anura > Ranidae > Lithobates > Lithobates pipiens. Next base: position 291,954,198 of record NW_027507784.1, on the reverse strand, counting down.
CCGCAGTGTTATTGTGTTCTGCCAGTGAATACAATGATCAGTGTTGCTAACTATAGGTGGCAGCACTGATTGTTTTGGGGAAAACCTGACAGGCTGGTTGTACTCAAGTCGGTTAATAGGTTGACTTGTGTAAAACCAGCTAGCCCATACATAGATCGACTATGGCTGGTCTCTGCTTAATTGGTGTAATTTCAACCCATGTATGGCCCGCTTAACCACTACGCAGTCCCTAAACATCTTTCCACAAACCTTTACATTTTTCCTTCCCAGATTACTTCATCCTCCTCTCCTATACATAGTGCCCACTGTCATACCCTCCACACTTCTCCTATACATAGTGCCCACTGTCATACCCTCCACACTTCAATCCTATACATAGTGCCCACTGTAATACCCTCAACACTCCTCTCCTGTACATAATACTCACGGTCATACCCTCCATACTCCTCTCCTGTGCATAGTGCCCACGTCATACCCTTCCTCTACACTCCTCTCCTGTAATTACTGCTTACTGTCCTACTCTCCACACTTCTCTTCTGTACATATTGCTCACTGTCATACCCTCCACACTCTTCTCTTATACATAGTGCCCAATGTCATAACCTCTACACTCCTCTCATGTACATAGTGCCCACTGTCTTACCCTTCACATTCCTCTACCTCCCCTGCACATACTTCCCACTTTTATACCATCCATACTCCTCCCCTATGCCTCTTACCTACAAAAACTGTTCTTTAAAATTATACTAAATATCCTCAATGTTACCAGCTCTAGAATGGGCACTTTTTGATAGTTCAACTAAAGGAAATCTCACAGTCCTCATATTTGTTCTGCCCCATTATTAGTACTTATTTAATTTTGTAATTACTATTGTGATGTATAGAGGAACACGGGGGATGTCAGCTACTCCAAATATAGCACTTGTAAAAAAAGCGTCCCTGAAAATATTTTTGAAATGTTGACAACTATGCACTTAGGCACTGCCCAAGGGCCACAGGGTCAGTAGGGGGCCCCATGAGAGGCTCCTGTGATATTAAAGTGGTAGTAAACTTTTCTAACATTACTACTTTTTAGAGGCCCATGGGTAGGTTATGCCATAATGTACAAGTATGCCCAGCATATTAGCACATTAGGGTACACTTACCTGTCAGACTGAGCCCTCCAGTGCTGTGCTGTGATCAATCCGGCAGGGCCCGGACACTTCCAACTTCACCCGGACTTCCTTCTGGGTTCTGTGCCTTCTGTCACTTGCCTTGGCCAGGCTGCGTTGATGTCATTCCCACACATGCTCATGTGCATCCTCTCTCTCCCATCCCCCCTTTCTCTCTCATCCTCCCTCCCTTACCCCTCACACCTCTTTCATCCCCTTTCTCTCTCTCTCTCTTTTTCTCTCTCACATCCTCCCTCTCTCTCTAATTTAATTTGCTATAACAAAAAAATAGTTTGCATTTTTATTTATTTATTGTTTATAAAAGGCCCCACCAAAATCCTCAGCACCAGGCCCATGATGTTCTTAATCTGGCCCTGGACGGAACAGTGCCTTCCCTCAAAGGGTCATCCTGGATCCGCTGCCCCACTATTTTGACCCACCTCAGCCACCCACCAAGATGGACACAAGAGGGGGGGGGGGACAAAAAGGAGGGGAGGGAAAAAAGACGAAACACGACTTCACGGGGGCACCAAACGCTAGCTTACAAGAATTGACAGTGTCTGGAGTTTCCCCAGGGAGATCAGAGGAACAGAGGAGGAGGTTGTTGGCACACCCAAGGTGGCCACACCTAAAAATAATGAAATACAATATGATATGGAGCAAATACATCACAAAAAATGTATTTTATAACTAGTTATTTGACTGGAGTATTGCGTATATTGTGCTAATCTACAAGACCATAGATAAGTGGGAATAGTGAAATGAGAAGGCAATGCCACTTTGTTTCCCAAGTAATGTTTAAACAAATAATAAACAGGTGTGATATTCCATACTGTGACAATCAGTATTATGCTGAATAATGTGAAAGTAGTTAAAAAATAATAACAATAATAATAATAATAATAATAATAAACTAGTGATGCAAATTAACCAAAATATGTGACTGTGTATGAGAGGGAAATAAAAAAATCTATTTCTTCTTCTTGTTGCTGCCTGAAAACCCCAAGGGGAACTCTTCTTTTTATTCTCTCTAAAGTTTTAAGAACTGCCTATTTATAAAGAGTCATTTGAATCTGGTGAGCCTTTCATTTATCTATCGTGTTGAGATTCTGGATTATAATACCACTTGAACTAGACATTTTGGATCATATACATATCACACTATAGAGTTACTTGTGTTTTAAACGTGGTCTGACCTGAGGAGCCTTGGACGTGATCTGAAACCAGAGCCAGGTGATTAGAGGAGTGGGAGATAGTGTGTAACCCTGTTTATACTGTAAATATTTATCTGATATAAGTGTTTCATGGGTCACTTAGTTATAAGGGGTCATGGGAATCCAGTAAGCCTCTCATCTATTTATATCACATTAGATCATGAAGGTGCAAACACAGTTTTGGAGGTGAACACAGACTATTTGGATACTTTTTTTTTACTGATTTTGTATTTTTGTTTTTGGAATTAATATTGCAAATTGCTGGCCCTTTATTAGGTTTAGAGTTGATATAGCGCTGGTATATATAATATTTTGATGTTATTTCTGATCAGATCCACCCGCAAAACAGACAAGCAGAACTGATCGCAATGCCCATGTGAAAGGAGCCTAAAGCCGAAATGTACATCTGTGAACTGTTTTATCTGCCAAAGGTTTGTTCAGATATTTTCATAAGCCAGGCAGCCTATTGGTGACCTAATTTTTCTCTATTACAGTTCAGCATTGCTGCTTGGTCACTGACCCACCTAAGACCTGCTATTTGGACAATGTTGAAGCAACCACACATGGATGAGGATATCTCCTCCCTCACTTTTCTCTCTGCATATGTCATTGAGTTCCCACTGTAAGGTTGGTAGCTCTGCGCAATGCTGAAGAGCCCAGCTGGCACACACTAGTGACCTTTCTTCTACCACTATGAACCCACCTGTGACAAGATAATAGTGAAATATTAAGGTACTTATGCTAGATGCATTTAAAAATATATATATATATTTTTAAGCTGAATTAAAACCTAGCTTAAAGTAGTTAGCACTGAGATCCTCGTATAATAAATAATAGCTCCTTGGTTTGAATCTCAGGTAGAACACTAAATTCATGGAGTTTGCATGTTCTCCCTGTGAAGGCAAGGGTTTCCTCTGAGTATTCTGGTTTCCTTTCACACTCCAAAAACTTTCTAGTAAGTTATTTGGCTCCTGTCTATTTGGCCAATATATATACATTCTGTATACCAGTCCCAAAAATTGTTTGCCAAAAAAATTACACAGAACGTTTTTCAAATTTATCAGATATAAAGAGATGGTCAATGGAAGTGGCGAGTGTTGGATATGACTAAATAGATGTATACATATACAAATGGATTATAGAGGATTCGCTCCCATCATTCTATAAACATGCCAATATTTAAAGGGGAGGGGCAAGTATAATTACCTATGTCCTTGTAACTTTTTCCTCATTTTTACCAATTTTCGGTCTGCATTTGTGCTGCCTGGGTCCCTGTTCCCATTTTAAAACTTTACTTCATACCATACGACTGCAATATAAAGCACATAATGTCAATATTGGTAAGTATCTAACTAATAAGAATTTTTAATATTTTTAGTTTAAATAAATAATTCTTAAAAATATAAAATATAACAAAAAGATAATATTCCCTGTAAACCCACTTTACAGTTCCTTTAATTATAAGTAGGCCTAGAAATAAAATAATAAAATCTTTTTTTGGAGAGAAAATATGGAAATATGGTATCTGAAAATGTATTATAAATTATTATTATTATAAATTTGTGAACATATTTTTTTAGGATTCCCAGATTGCAGATCTGAAACTAGATGCTTGCTAGATTAAACTTAGCTTCTGTTAATAAAAAAATAAAGAGTATGTTACACCAGCATTTTATATTCCTGCTACGTGCCTGTTGTACTATGTACTTGTATTAAAAAGTATAGTATTCTCTTTGTATTGCTTGCTTGTGTGAAATACCTGGTGATCCTGCTAGTCCCCTTGCTTCCTTGTCCCAAACTGACCACACTAGGCATAGAAACTCATTTATTAAAGAGTGGTCAGTTTTCTTGCTGTGCTTTGAGAATAGCTTGCCTTCCCTCTAATGATCAGACTTGTGCTAACCACCCCCCCCCCCCCCCAGCACAGCCATTCAAGATCAGTGTGTTGCTATTTCTCCACCCACTCCTCTCTAAGCCCTTATGCAGCTTTGAACTTAAATGCTTTATTGAAAAAAAAATGGTTGTTTACAAAAGCTAAGGTTATACACACAGCTAAATAAGTCAAAGTGAGTCACACCCGCTGTAACCCCCCCCCCCCCCCCCTTTCCCCCATTCTCCCTTCTAGATCTCCAAACACAGTTTAATATAGATAAAAGTAAAAATTTTATATAAACAGTTAAAACATAGAAAATGCATAAAACATAAAAGAAAATAAAGCTGTCCAAAAAACAATATAATTTCTCTCAGCTATTTTAGTACCTTTGGAACTCCAGTCTGTTAAGAAAGTTTTCCCTTCGTCACTTAATGATCTTGCTTATGCATTCCCTCATCGGTATAGGCTTTTTTCTGCTTTGTATGGAAGTGAGAGCCTTCCATCTATATTATAAATGACTCCTCTTACAAACAAATGACAAAGCATGCCTGCTACTGGACAATTTACACGTGTCGGTATTAGCACTAAATGATTGTTAATTGCTTTTGCAGCGGTTTGTGAAATAAAAGGATAAACAGCTGCTATTCCCCGTTGTGGATGAGAATTGAAGATTATCAGCAGTGCAGCTCTGAATAGAATACCTAATTGGTGTGGTGATAGAGAGGACAATTAGAAGGAAATATGGATTTTACTTGCAGGCGTAGGCATTCTGAAGGAACTTAGTTTCAATACTTTTTCATGTTTTAAGTTTCTTAACTTTATTTATCCACTAAAATAGACTTATCACCACCCATGATAAAAAAAAAAAAATATATATATATATATATATATATATATACTATTTTCTTAGTCTTCCTGCATAATTGTACAAATACTTGTTGATCCTGCCAGTGAAGTCCATCTAATGCAGCTTTCTGTGATGGGGTAACAACATTGCTGCATTGCTCCTGAAGTCAGACCAAAATGTGTCATTCTTGTGTAGGCTGTTCCTGTTTGTGATGTTTCCACCAATATCTTAAATGCTCACTGGTTTGTAAGACCCCTCTTGTGTAATAGATCAAATCACACTTGCGCTCAACAACAATCCAGTGTCACTCTCTCTTCTTCTCTCCTCTGCATGTCATGCCTTCTGTTCAATAATTAGATAGATACTATCAAACCAAAACATGGTCCACACACTTATTTTATTGTGCTCATAGAAATATATAGTGATCTCACACTATACCACCAAACAATCTTCCACCACCAGTTGTCCCCTCATGCAATGGAGCCTCATCTGAACCTTGTGACCACAGTCTGTCTAGAATACACCCAATCTCCCATCTCCTCTTCTCCACTACCTTCAGCAGAGTCAAACCACATCATAAAGAAGAGCTTCCAATATCGTAGTATTTTTAGGTAAAAATATATATTTATTTTCTGATATGCTTACATATACAAGGGAAAGAGCACAAATCCATTCAGTGATAACCACAACGTAACTTGCAGTTTCTGTGATGTGCTTCCGGTTCCTGTAATTACATTATATCCTCAAAATGTTTTGTCTCGTTAGACTTTACCCTCTTGATAAAGTCCACTGGGATGAAACATGTTGAGGAGGTGATGTTATCACAAGAACTGGAAGTTGCAGTGCAGTCATTTTTGATTGAATGTGTGATCTTTCTCTTGTAAGCATATTGGAAAATACATGTATGTAAATATATATAAAAACATATGTTTTTACTTACAAATACTACAATGCAACTAGAAAACAACAAACTACAAAAATACTACTAATGGAAGCTCTTTTTTATGAGGTGGATTGCAGAGTCTGGAGAAGGTAGCCGAGAAGAAGAGAGGGAAGATCGGGTGCATTCTAGACCGATTAGGGTCGCTAGGCTCTGGTGAGGCTCCATTGGAAGAGAGAGTGACACTGTTGAGCACAAATTTTATTTGACCCATAATAAAAGAGGGGTCCTACTATCTGGTGAGCATTTAAGATATTGGTGATTACTTGAAGAGAGCTGTTGATTAAGGAACTTTGCACATCCCACCATGGGATTTTTAGAACACCAAGCACTATTAGGATGCGATCACATTGTACGATTCTGTGAAGAGTCTTTTGATCAGATTGTTATGTATATGGTCACCTGGCTGTGATATTATATTGGAGCTTATTGGGATGGTCTAGTGGAGGAAACCTACAATTGGAGAAGTTACTCTTGGCTATGGTATTAATGCATGAAAGCAGGAAAAGGATGCCGTTGAGAGTCCCGTCAATTCAGTAATGTGTTTTTCTTCTATTAATGAGGTGGGAGTTTTGTGAGGCTGTTATTCTGGGAGGCAACTTGTGGAGCTGATTGTGGACAATATATTGCCATCTATTGATAAGAGAAAAGGGGGTAGGTGCGCTATGAACCCTAAATGTGAAATAAAATTAAGATACTATATATGAACAACTGAAAAATGGAATTAGAACCCTAAAATTGAAAAGGGGCTGCCACTACCATGTAAATTCACCCGGAAGGTGAAAAAAGTGAATATGTGCCCAAAGTGGTAGTCACGGCGCTCACCTACTATTAATTGCACATAATGCAGGCTCACCTGCTATTAATTTGCACTTTGTTTAAAAAATATATAAAGGTGTAACTGAAAAGTGCCTACGTGACAATATCTCATAAGATGTCTCACATAAAATGATATACAAACATGAAAATGAAAAGAAACTAATATTATATGAGAAACATCAAGTGGGTATAATACATGTATAAATCCCTAGCCATATGCATAGAAAAAATTTTTGTGAAAAAAACGACTTCACATATAAACATTAAATTCACTTATTGCGATTTACCAGAAGTGCAAAAATGATAAAGTGCTAAACATGCAAGAAAGTGCCTTATAGACAATAATGACAAAAGCCACTGCAAAAAAGTGCTGCATGCTGCTTAAAGTGCCATAGTATATAAATAATCTGTCCTTGTGCGATTATAAAGTCGCTAAATTATAACGTGCAATTTTTAATTGATATAAAAGTCCAACAGCAAAAAGGCAAGAAAGACAAAAAAGACAGTACAGCTCCAATAAAGTTCTTCTCTAGCAAAGGTGACTGTGTGCTTTGATTTGCAATGGATTCCTGGATTACGACCGGTGCGATTTTTCGTGTAAAAAGACAATAATCCGCACTCACCAGCTCCCTCTCCCCTTAAGGGGTTAATACGCCTCCACAGTGTAAGCCCCTGTGTCGCTGTGCAGAGCTGGTCCAGTTAAAATCCAGTAGTAATCCAAAAATTTCCAACTCCCTCTCCCCTTAAGGGGTTAATACGCCTCCACAGTTCCTCATTAAAAGTAAGATAGGGCAAACATAGTGTAATCCAGTTTTTTTAAACTTTATTAAGGTAAAAAGTAAACTACTCACACATTAGAGGTTTAAAATATCATTTCAATGGATGTGAGTGTCAGCATATTTTGAATTCACCGCCACCGCCGCCGCTATACGAGAGTGTGTTCACCTTAGGCCACGCCCTACGCGTTTTGTCATCGGACGTCTTCTGGAGCCCAGGCAAAACCGAATTTTCACAAGGACTCTGGAGTCAGAGAACAGTCCATGACTTTGTTTTTGTTATTTATTGAGTATTATTAACTTGGGCAGGAATGGGAGGATACGGGATGCTAACTTGACTTAGCAGAACTTCAGCAACAACTTCAGGGACATCTTCCTATATACAGTCTATACACAGTCTCCTCACTTTCCTCCTGCACACAGGCTGGTACCAGCTGAATAACTGTTGGTTAATCTGACAGGCTCAGTTAGATTTAAGCAAAAGCCCTTTGCAGGCAGGAATTTGAAGCCCCTTGTTGTATAGCAGAATACAGTGAGCTTGTACTTTTCTTCCTGTGGCTACTGGTCTGCAGCTGCCCCTTTCGTTAACCCTCCAGGCTAACTTTCTTCTCCAGTCCTCCAGACTGACTCTTCACCAGCCCACCTGGCTGATTCTGAAGGAGATCTCCTGGGGAAGGATGAAGACATAAACACTATGCTCTCTTCAGGGAGAAATGGCTACATGTGGCCGTCTCCCCCCTTGTAAATCCCCAGTAGTGCTGATCAACTCCCGCCGCTTGTTGTGGCAGGATCCTTCCAGCACCCAAGCCCTGGCCCACGGTCAATCCCCCTTCCCAGACTAGGGGGCACCCCTGAGAGCCATTGACAGCCTCCTTAGTACTATATCTCCATCTTCCAACCGACTACTCCTGCTGGCTATTTATGAGGCAAGGCCTGCCGCCTGCCAGCCCACTACAGGGGATTGGCCGACGCTTCATAAATAGTCCAGGCAGCTCCTCCTATCCTCCTGCCCACTAGCTCTAGAACACTCTACAATGCTCCAGAAACAGGGGGAGGCACCAGAGGAGCTGTCAGGATGAGTCATCCAGTCCTGACTCACTGAACCCAGACCCAGATTCAACAGCTCAGGTTTAGCCCTGAACTAACTAAATTTACGTACACTAACAGATCTACATTAACAACTAGAGTGCGCTACACTTATCAGAGTTATCTAATGCTTAACGTTTGTACTAGAAAAAAACATATGAAAAAGTTTTAACTATTTTGTGTGATTTTGTACAAATGTTTTGCATCTTTATTGAAAAATTTAGAGGCAAGTGTTTCCCATTGTGCAACTGTTAATATGGATCTAGAGGGAAAGTTTGAGAAAGTACCCTGAGCACTATCACTTTATGACTTAAAGGGGTTGTAAAGGTAAATGTTTTTTCACCTTAATGCATTCAATGCATTAAGGTGAAAAAACATCTGACAGTGCCTGTGCCCCCAGCCCCCCGTTTTACTTACCTCACCCCTCGAAAGTCCCGCGCTCGTCCCCCGATGTCCTTTCCACCGCTCAGCCTGGCTGCTGATTGGCTGGAGTGGATGGATGGAAAGCAGCGGAGCCATTGGCTCGCGCTGCTGTCAATCACATCCACTGACGCGGAGCGCCGGGGGGGGGGGGCAGTGTGATACAGCGAGCGGCTATAGCCGCCGGCTGTATCACGGGAGCGCGCCCGCAGATGCTTCTCACCATGCGAGGGAGCTCGCATGAACGTGAGAAGCACCTGCGGGAGGAAGCCGAGACAGTCGCCGAGGGACCCCAGAAGAGCAGGTTCGGGGCCACTCTGTGCAAAACGAGCTGCACAGTGAAGGTAAGTATAACATGTTTGTTATTTTTAAAAAATAAAAAAAAATCACTTTACAATCCCTTTAAGCACAGCTGCGTATTTAGTGGCAAAACATGGGTTGGATTTTAGGAGTTGTTGAAGACTAGCAATGTGTTTCAGGAGTCATAGACTGGAGACTAGGGATGAGCTTCGTGTTCGAGTCGAACATACGTTTGACTCGAACATCGGCTGTTCGTCCGTTCGGCGAAGTCCGAACGTTTTGGTCCGTTCGCGCCAAATTTGTGTGGCGCTCACGGCCCACAATGCACTGCGATGGCACAGTGCATTGCTGGCTCATGATTGGCCAAGCATGCACTGTGACCCTGCATGCTTGGCCAATCGCAGCGCCAGCAGCGAGGAGAGCCATGATTGGCCACAGGCAGGATGCCTGTGGCCAATCATAGCTCAGGCTGTGTAATGCACGCCCCACACTATATAAGGCCGCCAGCGCAGCAGCCTTGTGTAGTGTGTTGGCGTCTGAAGCAGTTAGTGGGTGTTCTGTGAACCTTCAACACAGTACACACCGATCATTTTCGGACGATTTTCGATCTTGCTGTTGTGTAGTGGTTGTTGTCTGCATGCCCTGACCGCAGTATACACCGCTATATTCACCTCACCTATATAGCTAATGATCTATCTTTTATAATAGAGCTTGCAGTCAGTAGTGTTAGGAGCTTGTGCGTGCTGTCTGCGTGCTCTGTACCCAGTACATACCGCTATATCCACCTACATAGCTCTTCTCTATTTGAGCCCACTTGCCATCTGCAGGAGTTATTGGAAGTTGTGTGTGCCTCCAGCACAGCACAGTATACATCTGTATATACCCCTTTATCTCTGGTGTTCTATAATAAAGGCATCTGCAGGAGTTAGTGGGTGTTTTGTGCCTCCAGCACAATATACACCTGTATCTACCCTTTATTGCTGTTCTCTAATAGAGCCATCTGCAGGGCTTAGTGGGTGTTGTGTGACTCCATTACAGTATACCCCTTTATCTCTGGTGTTCTATAATAAAGGCATCTGCAGGAGTTAGTGGGTGTTGTGTGCCTCCAGCACAATATACACTACCCAACTGCTTTTTTACCCAACTCCCTTCAGGCCATTACCATGTCTGGAAGGCCAGCAAGGAGAGGCAGACAGGCGCGAGCCGATAAAAGAGGGCAAGCAGGCTCTGTGTCTAGAGACAACAGTGCTGGTCGTGGACGCGGTGCATTGTCATCAGCATGTGGCCATGGGACACGCTTGTCCTTCTTTTCGGCAGCTGGACATGTTGAGCCGCAACATGCCAACGACTTGGTAGAGTGGATGACCAAGCCCTCTTCATCCTCCTCATCCTCTCTCACCCAGTCTCAGGGTACTAGCAAAGCAGCTGCCAACGCATCGTCTTCCCTCGTCTCAATGTCATCATCAGTGACTCCTTCCCTAGACCCACCACGTCCTCCTGAGGAGTCTCCTGAACTCTTTGAGCACAGTGTTGGGTACATGCTCCAGGAGGATGCCCAGTGTTTTGTAGCCTCTGATGATGACACTCAGCTAGAGGAAGGCAGTAGCGTGAATGCAGAGAGAGGGGATGCTCAAGAAGGACAGCAATCTGGCAGTCATGTTCCAGAAGCTGCAGCATACTGCCAGGTTTGCTACAGCGATGAAGAGGGAGGGGATGATGAGGGCACTGACTCCACGTGGGTGCCTGGTAGGAGAGAGGAGCAGGAGGAGGAGGAGGCACATGTCCAACGAGGCAGGATGCCCTCCGGGGGCCAGCTTAGGGGCAGCACACCGACTGAATCACACCGCAGAGCTCCGCCTGTGCAGGGCGCTGCCTCTGCATGTTATTCTAAAAGTTCTTTGATGTGGGCCTTTTTTGAGACGAGTGCATCAGATCGCACCGCTGCTATTTGCAACATATGTCTCAAGCGTATCTCGCGTGGCCAAAACATCAGCCGCTTGGGCACCACATGCTTGACCAGACATATGTTGACCTGCCATGCAGCTCGTTGGCAAGCGTACCTCAAAGACCCACACCAAAGAACAAAGCGGACCTCTCCTTGCTCCTCATCAGCTGGCATCTCCAACCCCACTAGACCTTCAGTCCTCTCTGAAACCTGCTCTGAGAGGAATGAAGGTGTAGAATTAGGTGTGTTACAGCCAAGTGCTTCCGGGCACTCTGCTAGCAGTACACCCACGTCCGATTATAGCAGGCAAATGTCCCTGCCCCAGCTGCTGGACCGGCGAAAGAAGTTCACTCCCAGCCATCCACATGCCCAGCGGTTGAATGCTAGCTTGGCTAAATTGCTAGCACTTCAACTGCTGCCTTTTCAGTTGGTAGACTCGGCCCCCTTCCGTGAGTTTGTACAATGTGCGGTTCCTCAGTGGCAGGTCCCCAAACGCCACTTTTTCTCACGGAAGGCGATTCCGGCTCTCTACCGGCATGTGGAAGGCAATGTCCTTGCCTCGCTGGACAGGGCGGTCAGTGGTAAGGTGCATATTACCGCTGACTCATGGTCCAGCAGGCATGGACAGGGACATTACCTGTCTTTCACGGCCCATTGGGTCACTCTTCTGGCAGCTGGGAAGGATGCAGGACAAGGTGCAGTAGTGTTGGAGGTTGTTCCGCCACCACGCCTCCAAAATGCTACTATTGGTTGTGACACACCTCTCTCCTCCACCCCCTCCGCGTCTTCTTCCTTCATGGCCTCTTCCAGTGCTCTGTCCTCAGAACCAGCGGTGCTCCGTAGGCGTTTCAGGGGCTACGCAAGTACGCAGGCAAAATGATGCCATGCCGTGCTTGGGCTGGTTTGTTTGGGGGACATGAGCCACACTGGGGCGGATGTTTTGTCAGGTCTGCAGGGGCAGGCCGAGAGGTGGTTGACGCCACGCCAGCTTAAGCCAGGAATGGTGGTTTGCGACAATGGCACCAACCTCCTCTCCGCCCTCCGTCAGGGACAACTGACCCATGTGCCCTGTGTAGCTCCCGTCCTTAACCTGGTGGTGCAGCGGTTCTTGGGCAGGTACCCCGGCTTACAGGATGTCCTGAAGCAGGCCAGGAAAGTCTGTGTGCATTTCCGCCGATCATTTAATGCCTGTGCTCGGCTGACTGAGCTCCAAAAGGAGATGAACCTGCCCAAGAACCGCCTTATATGTGACATGCCCACCAGGTGGAACTCAACGCTGGCCATGCTGCAGCAGCTGCACACGCAGCAGAGGGCCATCAATGAGTACCTGTGCGACTATGGCACCAGGACAGGGTCAGGGGAGCACGGTTTTTTCTCACCACGCTAGTGGGGCATGATCAGGGATGCATGCACTGTCCTGTCACCGTTTGAGGAGGCCACAAGGATGGTGAGCAGTGACAGTGCATGCATCAGTGACACTGTACCTCTTGTCCACCTCTTGGAGCATACGCTGCGTGGAATAATGGACAGGGCACTTGAGGCAGAACAGAGGCAGGAAGAGGAGGACTTCCTTGCCTCTCAAGGCCCCCTTTATCCAGACAGTGTTCCTGCTGTGCCACCCATCACACAGGAAGAGGATGAGGAGGAGGAAGAGGAGGAGGAGGATGATTGTGTCAGCATGGAGGTGGAGGCTGGCACTCAGCATCAGCAGCAGTCTTGTAGGGATGATTTACAGTCCCAAGAAACCCATGGACTTGTACGTGGCTGGGAGGAGGTAGCTGCGGATCATGTTGTCCTTAGTGACCCAGAGGACTCTGGACCGAATGCCTCAGCTAACCTACGCTGCATGGCCTCCCTGATCCTGCAAAGCTTGCGGAAGGATCCTCGTATTCTTCTGATCAAGGAGAGGGACCATTAATGGCTGGCCACTCTCCTTGATCCACGGTACAAGGGTAAGGTTGCCGACCTTATCTTGCCATCGCAGAGGGAGCAGAGGATGAGACATCTCCGGAAGGCCTTGCAGAAAGGTCTGTGCAACGCGTTTCCAGAGACTGGGAGGTTACAAACTCCTGGTCCTGGACAACGTGTTGCTGAGGCATCGGTCAGAAGGAGCGGTGGAGAAGGTGGCCGTCTGACTGATGCTTTCAGACAATTTTTTAGTCCGCAGCCCCAAGGTATGATCGGTTCCAGCAACCATCGCCAGCTTCTGATTTACATGGTGCAGGAATACCTAGGGGGCAAGGTCAGACTTGGACACCTTTCCCACCGAAAATCCTCTGGCTTACTGGGTCTTGAGGATGGATCACTGGCCAGAGCTTGCACAGTATGCAATTGAGCTACTGGCCTGTCCTGCATCCAGCGTTCTTTCGGAACACACCTTCAGTGCTGCTGGTGGCTTTGTTACCGATCACAGGGTGCGGCTGTCCACCGAATCAGTTGATCGACTGACCTTCATCAAGATGAATCAGTCTTGGATCACCCACAGCTACCAAGCACCTGAAGCTGATGTAACCGAATAATTTTTTTTGAAACATCACATCGCTTCAAGACTGCCTATGCTGATGCTGAGTGACTGTCCTGTTATTTTGATTGTCTATCCTCTTCCTCCTCCGCTGATATGTTGGAAGAACATTTCTGGTTCTGGGTGATGCCATCAGCCCAATTTTTCTGCCCCTGTTTAACAGGGGCGTTTAAGTACAATTTTTGATGCAATGCTTTGCAGCAGGGCTAATTCCTGCAATAAAACAAGAGTATATGGGAGAGTTTGCAGTGTGGGGGCACCAGCACCAGTGCCTAAGGCCCAATTTTTCTGCCCCTGTTTAACAGGGGCGTTTAAGTACAATTTTTGATGCAATGCTTTGCAGCAGGGCTAATTCCTGCAATAAAACAAGAGTATATGGGAGAGGTTGCAGTGTCGTGGCACCAGCACCAGTGCCTAAGGCCCAATTTTTCTGCCCCTGTTTAACAGGGGCGTTTAAGTACAATTTTTGATGCAATGCTTTTCAGCAGGGCTAATTCCTGCAATAAAACAAGAGTATATGGGAGAGGTTGCAGTGTCGTGGCACCAGCACCAGTGCCTAAGGCCCAATTTTTCTGCCCCTGTTTAACAGGGGCGTTTAAGTACAATTTTTGATGCAATGCTTTGCAGCAGGGCTAATTCCTGCAATAAAACAAGAGTATATGGGAGAGGTTGCAGTGTCGTGGCACCAGCACCAGTGCCTAAGGCCCAATTTTTCTGCCCCTGTTTAACAGGGGCGTTTAAGTACAATTTTTGATGCAATGCTTTTCAGCAGGGCTAATTCCTGCAATAAAACAAGAGTATATGGGAGAGGTTGCAGTGTCGTGGCACCAGCACCAGTGCCTAAGGCCCAATTTTTCTGCCCCTGTTTAACAGGGGCGTTTAAGTACAATTTTTGATGCAATGCTTTGCAGCAGGGCTAATTCCTGCAATAAAACAAGAGTATATGGGAGAGGTTGCAGTGTCGTGGCACCAGCACCAGTGCCTAAGGCCCAATTTTTCTGCCCCTGTTTAACAGGGGCGTTTAAGTACAATTTTTGATGCAATGCTTTTCAGCAGGGCTAATTCCTGCAATAAAACAAGAGTATATGGGAGAGGTTGCAGTGTCGTGGCACCAGCACCAGTGCCTAAGGCCCAATTTTTCTGCCCCTGTTTAACAGGGGCGTTTAAGTACAATTTTTGATGCAATGCTTTGCAGCAGGGCTAATTCTTGCAATAAAACAAGAGTGTATGGGAGAGGTTGCAGTGTGGGGGCACCAGCACCAGTGCCTAAGGCCCAATTTTTCTGCCCCTGTTTAACAGGGGCGTTTAAGTACAATTTTTGATGCAATGCTTTGCAGCAGGGCTAATTCCTGCAATAAAACTAGAGTATATGGGAGAGGTTGCAGTGTCGTGGCACCAGCACCAGTGCCTAAGGCCCAATTTTTCTGCCCCTGTTTAACAGGGGCGTTTAAGTACAATTTTTGATGCAATGCTTTGCAGCAGGGCTAATTCCTGCAATAAAACTAGAGTATATGGGAGAGGTTGCAGTGTGGTGGCACCAGCACCAGTGCCTAAGGCCCAATTTTTCTGCCCCTGTTTAACAGGGGTGTTTAAGTACAATTTTTGATGCAATGCTTTGCAGCAGGGCTAATTCCTGCAATAAAACTAGAGTATATGGGAGAGGTTGCAGTGTCGTGGCACCAGCACCAGTGCCTAAGGCCCAATTTTTGGGCTGATGGCATCACCCAGAACCAGAAATGTTCTTCCAACATATCAGCGGAGGAGGAAGAGGATAGACAATCAACATAACAGGACAGTCACTCAGCATCAGCATAGGCAGTCTTGAAGCGATGTGATATTTCAAAAAAAATTATTCGGTTATATCAGCTTCAGGTGCTTGGTAGCTGTGGGTGATCCAAGACTGATTCATCTTGATGAAGGTCAGTCGATCAACTGATTCGGTGGACAGCCGCACCCTGTGATCGGTAACAAAGCCACCAGCAGCACTGAAGGTGCGTTCCGAAAGAACGCTGGATGCAGGACAGGCATCCTCACAGTTACTTAGGAGCGTCAGGAGCCTGAACCAGCACCTGGGATTATCATTGTGTCACTGCATAGAGGATTGGTGAGAGGGTGCAAACCCAACATCCTTCTTGACACTATACTGACACTGCATGCAGACACCAATTTCCCTTTTTAGTGTTACGGGATGCTTGTTTGGACCTGCCATCTCTAGTAGTTTGCCCTTTTAAATCTCTAGAACATTCTAGAGGATTACTGCTCCATGCAAGCTTGTTTAAACCTACTCTTTTGAAACAAGGGCCCCACCGTTTGCTAGCAGAAGACACTAATATTCTTCACCTCAGGACCTGCAACATTACAGAACTGTGTTTACTGTACTTGTGTAACCCTTTTCTTTTCATTATGTGTTTGCCTCTCCAAAGGTGTTTGCGGCCCAGAAGGAGCTGAGAAGTTGACAAATCTTCTCTCCTCCCTCTCAGCGCCTATGTTAAGGGCATATTGATTACTGCCCTTTCTATACCTGCAGTTGCTAAATATTGAAGGTTGTCTTTTCTAATGTATTAGGTATTTGTAGCAAGGTTTAACTGTGTTGTAAGTTTCCATATACTTTAAACCATGCTAATATATTCAAGTTGTTTATCCCTACCAGGTGCGTGTCTATTTTTGGTGATAATCCACAGCCAGGATAACGGTATTTACCGCATGGGTCTTGAAATGTGTTTGCAGTAATTTTATTTAACCAGGTGTGTCAGAGGGGCTTAGGTCATTTTTTGGAGTTGAGGCGAAGATCAGAGAATCCATATTCCCCATCGGGGATAGAGCTACAGTAAAAAAGCAAACCACACACATAGTAAGACCCCCCCAGGTCCGCCCGCACTCACCCCTCCACGGTGACGCCTCCCCCCCGCCCGCACACTCACCCCTCCACAAATACCTCAGCTTCTCCTCCCGGCCAACCCAATCCGTCCTGATCAGCCAGGAGGAGAAGATGAAAGCGAATATTAATTCGTTATTGTCAAAAGTGGGTGGGTTTGGTGTGCAATGCTGAATTGAGAAAATGGAAAGTGTTTTCTGAATGGCACCCATGTCGAACGTTCAAACGCCTATATTCAGTAAGCAGGAGGACAGCCTCTAGGCATGGGACCCAGAGGCCAAAGGCAATCATTGTAGCAGCAATGCCTACATACTTACAAGGTACATTGGTCCAAGCTGGGTCAATATAACTATGTAAAAATAGAATACCTGAACTTCAGCCTTAGGTTAATTTGCAACCTTACTAAATATTCAGTGCATGGAACAAAGCACACTTTGGAGTAATGCATAGGAACCAATAAGAATTCACTCCAGACCAATACAAGATGAATTCTGACTGTTTGCTATCAGTATGGTACTTAGGACTCAACACATTACTCATGGCCTTTTTTTATATATAATAAGCTTGCTGGTGAGCAGTAACACATTTAAAATAGTTAAGTAGCAGCTTTTGTAAAGGTACCAATACCAAGTTGCCATAAACTAAAACTACTATCTGATTGGCTGCCATAGATTCCAACTTCATGTTATTTAACCACTTTCAGACCGGACCATTTTGCTGGTAAATGACCAGAGGTCTTTTTACACTTTGGCACTGCGCTGCTTTAACTGGTAATTGCGCGGTCATGCAATGTTGTACCCAAACAAAATTTGCGTCCTTTTCTTCCCACAAATAGAGCTTTCTTTTGATGGTATTTGATTGCCTCTGCGATTTTTATTTTTTGCGATATAAACGTAAAAAGACCGCAAATTTTGAAAAAAAATGATATTTTCTACTTTTTGTTATTAGAAAAATCCAATAAACTCAATTTTAGTCATACATTTAGGCCAAAATGTATTCAGCCACATGTCTTTGGTAAAAAAAAAGTCAATAATTGTATATTTATTGGTTTGCGCAAAAGTTGTCACATCTACAAACTAAGGTACGTTTTCTGGAATTTACGCAGCTTTTAGTTTACGACTGCCTATCTCATTTCTTGAGGTGCTAAAATGGCAGGGCAGTACAAAACCCCCCCAAATGACCCCATTTTGGAAAGTAGACCCCCTAAGGAAATTGATAAGAGGCATGTTGAGCCCATTGAATATTTTATTTTTTTGCCTCAAGCGATTGAATAATGACAAAAAAAAAAATATTTTTTTTTTTTTACACAAAGTTGTCACTAAATGATATATTGCTCACACATGCTATGGGCGTATGTGAAATGACACCCCAAAATAAATTCTGCTGCTTCTCCTGAGTACGGGGATACCACATATGTGGGACTTTTTGGGAGCCTAGCCGCGTACGGGGCCCCGAAAACCAAGCACCGCCTTCAGGCTTTCTAAGGGCGTAAATTTTTGAGTTCACTTCTCACTACCTATTACAGTTTTGAAGGCCATAAAATGCCAAGATGGCACAAAACCCCCACAAATGACCCCATTTTAGAAAGTAGACACCCCAAGCTATTTGCTGAGAGGCATGTTGAGTTCATGGAATATTTTATATTTTGCCACAAGTTGCGGGAAAATTACAAACTTTTTTTTTTTTTTTTTTTTTTTCACAAAGTTGTCACTAAATGATATATTGCTCATGCATGCCATGGGCATATGTGAAATGACACCCCAAAATAAATTCTGCTGCTTCTCCTGAGTACGGGGATACCCCATATGTGGGACTTTTTGGGAGCCTAGCCGCGTACGGGGCCCCGAAAACCAAGCACCGCCTTCAGGCTTTCTAAGGGCGTAAATTTTTGAGTTCACTTCTCACTACCTATTACAGTTTTGAAGGCCATAAAATGCCAAGATGGCACAAAACCCCCACAAATGACCCCATTTTAGAAAGTAGACACCCCAAGCTATTTGCTGAGAGGCATGTTGAGTCCATGGAATATTTTATATTTTGCCACAAGTTGCGGGAAAATTACAAACTTTTTTTTTTTTTCACAAAGTTGTCACTAAATGATATATTGCTCACGCATGCCATGGGCATATGTGAAATGACACCCCAAAATAAATTCTGCTGCTTCTCCTGAGTACGGGGATACCACATATGTGGGACTTTTTGGGAGCCTAGCCGCGTACGGGGCCCCGAAAACCAAGCACCACCTTCAGGCTTTCTAAGGGCGTTACAGTTTTGAAGGCCATAAAATGCCAAGATGGCACAAACCCCCCCCAAATGACCCCATTTTGGAAAGTAGACACCCCTAAATTTAGGGGTACACTAGTGAGACTAGGTAATAAATGGCGGGTGCCCTGAAACTATAAAAAAATAACTAACCAACCAGCGTCACCTGTAACAGTTATATGGTGATCACTGGTGAAAGGGTTAACTAGGGGGCAATCAGGGGGCTTTATGCGGTAGTATATGGGGGTCCCTGGCGCTATAAAAAGCTGCGGCGAACCTAAATACCTACCTGCCTAACTAGCGTCACCTGTGACACTAATACAGCGATCAGAAAAACGATCGCTTATTAGGCTGGGTTCACACTGGAGCGATGCGGGAACGCCACGAATGCGCGGCGGGTTCCCGCATCGCATGCCTCCCGGCGGCAGTTCACACTGCCCTATGCGAACTGCTGGGAGTGTCAGTGAAATGTTACTGACACTCCCAGATCAGTTCGCATATCGCAGTGCGATCTGCAAACTCGGATCACATGGTGTGAACACCCATGCGATCCGATTCTGCTGCGGGCCAAAAAAAGGGTCCCGTGCGAATTTGCGGCGGGTGCGGCGGGTGTGGCGGGTGCGGCGGGTGCGGCGAATGGCTGAACTCGAATCGCACAGAGATCGGATGTGATTTGCACTGCAGTGCGGTGCGAATCACATCCGTTCTCATAAACCGCTGCAATGTGAACCCAGCCTTAGTGACACTGGCGACGGGGGGTGATCACGGGGTTAAACCTTTATTGGGGGGGTTAGGGGGGTACCTTAGAACTAAAGGGGGCTAACCCTAACTGCCCTAACAGTTATTAGTCACAAATGACACCCGCCGGGTGATCAGGGGGTTAAACCTTTATTAGGTAATAAATGGCGGGTGCCCTGAAACTATAAAAAAATAACTAACCAACCAGCGTCACCTGTAACAGTTATATGGTGATCACAGGTGAAAGGGTTAACTAGGGGGCAATCAGGGGGCTTTATGCGGTAGTATATGGGGGTCCCTGGCGCTATAAAAAGCTGCGGCGAACCTAAATACCTACCTGCCTAACTAGCGTCACCTGTGACACTAATACGGCGATCAGAAAAATGATCGCTTATTAGGCTGGGTTCACACTGGAGCGATGCGGAAACGCCGCGAATCCGCGGCGGGTTCCCGCATCGCATGCCTCCCGGCGGCAGTTCACACTGCCCTATGCGAACTGCTGGGAGTGTCAGTGAAATGTTACTGACACCCCCAGATCAGTTCGCATATCGCAGTGCGATCTGCAAACTCGGATCGCATGGTGTGAACACCCATGCGATCCGATTCTGCTGCGGGCCAAAAAAAGGGTCCCGTGCGAATTTGCGGCGGGTGCGGCGGGTGTGGCAGGTGCGGCGGGTGCGGCGAATGGCTGAACTCGAATCGCACAGAGATCGGATGTGATTTGCACTGCAGTGCGGTGCGAATCACATTCGTTCTCATAAACCGCTGAAATGTGAACCCAGCCTTAGTGACACTGGCGACGGGGGGTGATCACGGGGTTAAACCTTTATTGGGGGGGTTAGGGGGGTACATTAGAACTAAAGGGGGCTAACTCTAACTGCCCTAACAGTTATTACAGTCACAAATGACACCAATGCAAAAAAAAAAAAAAATGACATTGGTGTCACTGTGACTGGGGGGCAGGGGTAATTGGGGGGGTGATCGGGGGGTAAAGGGGGGGTGTGAGTGTGCCTGGCATGTTCTACTGTGTGTGTAGAGTGTTGGTGCAACTCACCGATCCGCTCTCCTCCGTGTCGGAACGAAAAATACCGACACGGAGGAGAGAATACATCACTTCCTCTCCTGTGTTTACATTACAGGAGAGGAAGTGATGTCACGGGGGATTTCTATTCGTCGGGAGCGATCGCGAGGGGGTGGCCATGAATGAATGGCCGCCCCCTCATCCCGGATCGCTCTCGAAGGAATGCCGACTGCCGCAGGCACCGGGGGGGGGCCCGATCGGGCCCCCCACCCGCGGGCAGGCAGGGACTTATATATACGCCCATATGCCTGCCCGTGCCATTCTGCCGACGTATATCGTCGTGCGGCGGTCGGCAAGTGGTTAATAAGCCCTCTTGTCTTTTCAATTCAGTCTAGGCCACATCTTTACTTACTCCCCTCCGACCTCTCTTATTTCAACACTAAATTCAACTTGCATCCCAAATCTCTTCTCCAATTAGAGGTTAATACAACGTGTCGTTTGCCCTGATTAACTTTGTGTATAAGAAGAGAAGTGGCTATTGATTTTAAAGACCTGCTATTTTTTTCCTAAGCGGCTGAATGAAAATGAAGCCGGCTCTGCAGTAGAAAACTTTTGTACTTTCATAGCAGGTGAAAGGGAGGACCTACATTGTTGCTGGGATTGCGAGGCCAAGAAAATGTCACTCTGCGCTAGACGACCAACATTCGAGACATCGCAGAGCAGAATGTGTAATTAGTTAATACTTTGGGGATGAAAAAAATGCAGTGTTTTGGCAGAATCATAAAATATATAATAATTTGTCATCTTCTTATAAATTTTCTCTTATTTTTCCTCTTGATTCAAGTCAATATCCTCTTTGTTGCATGCACTCTCAAGGTCAATGACTTGCATTTTGGACCTGTTTTCATTTATTGTCATAGAAGTTTGAACATGAGGTTGAGATTTTCAATAGAAGTCTTTTATAGAAAATAATACAGCTGTCCATGGAGGGAGCTTTTATATATAAGAAAAGCATAACTGTGTATCTGCTGTTGCTTATCCACCAAATTTATTACATGATAATAAAATGTAACTCCGGGGCCAGGCAATGGTTAAAATCAGTCAATGAACTGCTGAAGTTATGCAATCAAGTATGAACCTAAAGGGCATCTCCACGTTAAAAAAAAAAAATAATTACTTATAATTACTACTAAAGCCTTTTTTGTCATTTACTGCAAAAAAATGTGTAGTCATTGTTGCACATTTTATCAATTTAAAAACTGATCATTTGACTGTATAAGCAAGGCCCTTCACTGAGCATTCGAAAAGTGGGAAGCCACTGCTGGAAGAAGGAAGTGGATGGAATTCATGTTCTGGTTTTAATACAAATAAACCCTGACCCCTGGAGGATTGTTTTATTTTTCTCATGGTGGAGTTATACTTAAAATAGATGTAAACCCTAAATAAAGAATATTTCATTTCCTAAAGCATTGTGTATGCCCCCATACTGAGTGAACAACCCCTGTGGTCTTGGTGCAGCAGGGCAGACATTCGCAACAGGACCCAGAAGACAGTGGTATTCGTTGTAGTAACGGCAACTACTACAGTGATTTCCAGCTTCGACAGCCATCCAATGGGAATGGCATATGCATACTCACATTGATCAAAGCTGGAACAATGTAACTATGCAATTAAATTATTATCTGGAGTTCAACTTTAAAGAAGAACAAGAAAGCAGGTAAACCCACCAGGAGATTCTGTGCGCTTATCAATGTAGCGGGGACATATTCGTTTATTAACGTGGTTATGTATATGTCAATGGTAAATCTGTGGACATTGAGATGGCTCAGTGTTTGGAGCCATCTATTGACAAAATCTGGTAATGCACAAGATATGGTGATTATAAACACTTAGCCCTTGTACACACGTCGGATATTCCAACAACAAAATCCGTCGGATTTTGTCCGACGTATTTTGTCCGAAACTGGTGTTGCATACACATGGTCGGACAAAGTTGTCTGGAAAATCCGATCGTTCGTAACGTGATGACGTTATTTCGTTACAACGGGACTATGTTCAGGCTAGTAGCCAATAGCTTTGGTCTCGTAATTTGATCTGAGCATGCGTGGCACTTTGTCCGATTGGAATTCTCTACAAACGATCGGACAAAGTCGGATCGGATCATGTTGTTGGAAAACTTTATAGCCCAGCTCTAAAACTTTGTCGGTTGGACATTCCGACGGAAACAGTCCGATGGAGCCCACACGCGGTCAGACATTTTCCGTCGGAATGTCTGACCGTGTGTACAAGGGCAAAGACTTTCATAGGAAGTACTGTTTGTTTTGTTAAAAGATTTGACCCTTGTTACCCAGGAGTCTGTGTGACCTACCCATGAACACTCTGATATGCAGTGCATGCTGGGTAGGGTAGAAAAGGGACTGTGGCAGCCATATTTGGTCTCTTGGGACCACACTGCCTGCCTGTGCGGAACTGTGAGGAGGATCCTCGGACACATAGGCAGAAAGTCACCGCGGACTGCAAACTGGACTGTTTGCGAGGTGACTTTACGGAGCCTGAGAGCTGGTGATTGGATTGCCGAGGTTTGGAGATGCTTGTCGAAGTAGCGGAAGACCGGATCCGGTCAGCGGAGCGACACAGATCATCTGGCCCAGTCTAAGCTGAAGCAAGCTGCAGTTGCCGGACTCAAGCCATCATCCAGAACACTGATCCAGTTGGTGAGCGGGTTGCGGCCCACCGTTTGTTACTATTGCACGCAGTTAGATTCACTCGCAGGCCTTGCTGGAACCTGTTGTTCCATGGAAGCGTAATTGAGCAACTGACACTGAGTAGGCTTGAGGTCCAGTTCATTCTAGCGCCCAAGTGCGATTACAAGTTCTTTTTGGATCCTTTGGATTACAAATATTTGAGGAACTACTCAAGCTAACGAAGATAAAGGAGAAAGTACTTTAAGTGAGGCCTCACGTAAAACTTTAAGTGGCGGGAGCTCCCAGGTCTAGATAATAACACACTTGTATATTGCTTATTGTATTTGACTGTTGATTCATGCTGTATTGACGTTCTACGTTCGGACGACAGTGCAATTCAAGTAACCATTTACTTGTTATACTTTCAGTAAAAGTATTTCTGGTTAAGAGTACAATTGTGTGGCATACTGTCTTTCCCCACTAGGTGGAGCCAGAGGATCCTGAGGGATCAATACAGGTATCTTATACTGTTTATATTGTACTGTATTATTGCACCACAGCTGTGCGAAGGGGACAGAGTTACGCTAAAGGGGGATTACTCTGAATAGTGCAGGTCCAATTCAAATTAGCAGCTCCTTCGGGGGTAAGTGCTACATCAATTTTCTCTGTGTCTATCTATGCAAAGGTTGCCAAACTGTAGTGTTGGACAGTGTCCCTGTGCCTTTAAGGAAAGGTGGGCTCCCTCCAAGCACTTCTGCCCTTAATTTATCCACTGATATATGTCCTCCAACTTGGGAGACTGAAAATGATAGCGTTAGAACTGCAGCGCACAGAGGAGCCTTGATATAGGCATGGCAGCTTATACATATATTTGCAAATATATTTGCAAATGTGTGCAAACAAAACCCTCTGTTTTTAATGTGATTAGCATTGGCAGAGGATGTTTCTGCAGTCAGCATTGGCTCAACGTCTCTGCTTACCAAAGTGTATGAAGTGAAGAAGGATGCTTCCCTGAGCTATCTTTCCTTGTCTGAAACCTTACCCTGGTAAACACTGTCCCTCATAGGCAGGTTTCTTTTCAAACTAGCCAGAAGTATGTCAAAATGATGTGGGGTTCCTTAGTTAAAAAGTTCCCTCACCCAAGATGACTGGTGTTCATTAAAGCCCCATACACACTATCAGTTTTTCTGCTAAGTTTTTCCTTCAGATTTACCAAAACCATATAATATGAGGGCAAACCTTAGGAGTTTCAATGTTTATGCAACCAGGCAGGCCCTTGCATTACGTGGTTTTGGTAAATCTGAAGGAAAAACTCAGCAGAAAAACTGATAGTGTGTATGAGGCTTTAGACTACCTTCCTCTGGAAAAAGGATGATCCGAACACCCCCCGGTTCGGTTCTCACCAGTACATACGAACAGACAAAAAATGGTTGCAAACATGCAAACACCGTTAAAAGGGTTGTAAAGGTAAATATTTTTTCACCTTAATGCATTCTGAAAAAATATCTGACAGTGCCGACTCCCCCCCGTTTTTGTTGTTTCAGTTGTAGTTGTTGTTGTTTCAGTTGTAGTTGTTGTAATTGTTGTTTCAGTTGTTGTTTTTGTAGTTGATGTTTTCAATTGTTGTTGTTTCAGTAGTAGTTGTTTTCATTTGTTGTTGCTTTTGTTGTTGTTTCAGTAGTAGTTGCGTCAGTAGTTGTTTTCAGTTGTTGTTATGGTTGTTTCAGTTGTTGTTTATTGATTGTTCGAAAATTTGTACATTTGCGAATTTGAAGACTTAAATATTCAGTAGTCGTTGCAGTTGTTGTTTCAGTTGTTTTTGTATTCAGTTGTTGTTGTTTCAGTTGTTGTTGTTGTTGGTGTTTCTGTTGTTGTTTCAGTAGTAGTTGCTTCAGTAGTTGTTTTTGGTTGTTGTAGTTGTTTTCAGTTGTTGTTGTTGTTTCAGTTGTTGCTGTTTCAGGTGTAGTTGTTGTTTTCAGTTGTAGTTGTTTCAGCTGTAAATTCGTAAATTTGAATATTTTCAAAAAATCATACATTTAAGTATTCAGAGATTTGAAAATTCAGTAGTTGTGGTTGTTGTTTCAGTTGTTACTGTTGTTTCAGTTGTTGTTTCAATAGCTTTTGTTTCAGTAGTTGTTTCAGTAGTTGTTGTTTCAGTAGTTGTTTTCAGTTATTGTAGTTATTTTCAGTTGTTGTAGTTGTTTTCAATTGTTGTTGTTGTTTCAGTTGTTAAGGAATTCCTAATTTCCGTATTTTGGAATTTTCAAAATTATGAATTTACGAATTTCGATCATAACGAATGACCTGAAAAAAAAAAAAATGAAAACTAACAAATGTTTCGATAGTGCACATGTCTAACAATCAGGAATGTATTTCTGCTGATAAGTCTCTGTTTTGTACCATTCTCTTACACTTCAAAGGGGTGCTTTTACCCTGAAGTATTAGTGTGGAGTTAATGTCCTCATTTGCGAATTCTAGAGTCATTGAAGCATCCCCAGGCTCACCCTCATGCTATCCAAGTTCATACCCCAAAATAAAAAATAAAAATATGCACAGCCTGTTCTCTGATTCAAGTTATTGGAAAATACTGTCTGCCTGGCTGCTATGTGCCTATCAGGGAATTGAACCTGGGATTAAACAGCCAGACCGATCCCATCTGTGTGCTACAGAAGTATATAAGAATGAAGTGGCTGCACACACATGTGACAGGCGCATGGGTGTTTGCAAGCAGCCCCAAACACAGACAGCATACAATATTTTTATGCAGAATTTTAGGGAGGGAGGAGGGCACCATAACACCCCCCCATCTGGCCTATAGCAGATTCATGGCCAGCTGGTGGCCTTACCATTCTGACTCATTCTGGTACCATGTGTTCCTCAGACGTATGGCATCTCTGATCATGGTAAAGAGCCTATGATGTAGGCTCTTTTCCATGTGATCAATTGTGTCCAATCACAGTTGATTACAGTGTAAATAGGAAATGCCGATTATCGCCGATAAGTGGCTTTTTTCAGTGGGGACATCTGCACCGATAATCAGTGCAATGATTATCAGTGCAGCCCCATCAGTGATGCCAATCAGTGATGTCCACAAGTTCCCATCAATGCTGCCAATCAGTGCCTATCAATGATGCCAATTAGTGCCCATCGGTGCTGCCTTTCAGTGCCCATCAGTGATGCCTGTTAGTGCCCATCAGTGCCTACTCATCAGTGCCACCAATCAGTGCCATCTATCAGTGCCCATCAGTCCCGCCCATCAGTGTCACCTATCAGTGCCTATCATTGCTGCCTATCATTGCCCATCAGTGCCACCTATTAGTGCACTAAAGTGCTGCCTATCAGTGCCCATCAGTGCTGCATATTAGTGCCTCCTCATCAGTGCCATCTCATCAGTGCCCCCTCATCAGTGCAGCCTTTCAGTACCTGTCAGTGAAGCCTCAACAGCGCACATCAGTGAAGGAGAAAAATGACTTATTTACAAAATGTTATAACAGAAACTAAAAAAAATGTTTTTCTTTTTTCAACATTTTTGGTATTTTTTTGTGTTTCCAAAAAATAATCTAGTGGCAAATAAATACCACAAAAGGAAAGCTCTATCTGTTTCAAAAAAATGATAACATTTTTATTTGGGTACAGAGTTGCATGACCGCTCAATTGTCATTCAAAGTGCGACCTCGCTGAAAGCTGAAAATTGGCCTGGGCAGGAAAGGGGGTGAAAGTGCCCAGTATTGAATTGGTTAAATAAGCAGACCTACCCACTAAGTTTGCGGGTGCACTTTAACTGCATCACATTTATATAAAATATGTTAAAAATGATATGCTCTGTTTAATTATTCCAGGCAGTCTTTTTGATTCAGACTTTCCTGCAAAATATTCGTAGGATTAGAAATATCAGAAGTAACACTTGTATTTATTTAGCATCCTCCTAATCTGCCTTTCAGTATCTGTTCTGCACGTTGCATTACATCAAAGTACAATCACATTCCGTTGATTAGATTTGAATAGCCATTTATGTTATAAAAGCGTGGTACACATGCATCAAGCTTTTACGGTTTTATCTGGTGTTACCGTTGGGAATAAGCCGGCATCGAGAAAGAAGGCAAGGGAGAGGAAAAAAAAAATAGAGCAACTGTAAAATGATATAACAAAAGCAGCATATCATTATGTCTCCTAAAGCAGCAGCTTGCTGGAAAATTGTGATTAAAGCTGGACTTGAAACGTCGAGATGAGCTACTTGTCGGATGACTGGCAGCTCCTGCTCTCGCGGCTCTTGTGAAGAGGATGCTGCTACCATCATTATTGCTGATTGGAAGCTGTTCTGACAAGTCTGGTGCAGTCAGGAATTGCTGCCACTTCTTTCAAGAAAGGTTACCAGAAATCCATATCTATTTATCTTTGCCAATTGCTTCTCAGACGTATTTTCGCAGCCGATATTTGAAGGGTTTATTTCATTTGGAAACAGGAAATCTGGAAAGGAGTGACCTGTTAAGATAAAGCTGACACGACATCTCAGAGCCGAGGCTTCAGATAAGATTTTGCTGAAAATGAAATTCCCTTGTGAGTCCAGTGGAGGGAAGCCAAAGATATGAAAAAATAAAAAATAAAAAAAATCGTAGATCTAGAGAAACATTTGCTGCAGTTCCATAACGGTCTAAAACCTGTGGCCAGGTTTACAGGACAGCTATTTGGTGACAACAATGCCTATTTTAACTAAAGCTCTGGTTTTGCTGAGAAAAAAAAATGATGAGGGATGGTTTTATATACTATTTATATAAAGAGACTAACCAAAGTTATTGTGTCTGTTCTGTAGATAATGAGATAGGCCATTTCGATGACTTTATCAAAGATTGTATGGCTCGGAGCAGTGGGAAACAAAGTCTTATGCCACGTACACACGACCGGACTTTTCGAGGGACTAGGTCCGATGGTTTTTCCGACGGACTTTCGGTGGAGTTCCGACTGACTTTCTGAGTGAACGGACTTGGCCACACCCAATCATACCAAAGTCCGACGGATTCGAACATGATGAGTTACGACCGGACTAGAATAAGGAAGTTCATAGCCAGTAGCCAATAGCTGCCCTAGCGTCCGTTTTTGTCCGTCGGACCAGCATACACACGAACAGATTTCTCGGTCCGGCGGAGTTCCTGTGGGAAAATTTAAAACATGTTCTATTTCTAAAGTCCACTGGATTTTTGGCAAGCAAAGGTCCAATGGAGCCCACACACAATCGAATTGTCCAGTGGACTCGTTCCATCGGACCTTTGCTGTCAAAAAGTCCGGTTGTGTGTACATGGCATTACTTTGGAAGTTTGCAGTCAGGGTGTCCAAGCTGAGGTGTCCTCCCACACACCAATAGACAAACGGTCATCGAATAAAAGCAGCCGGCAACTCCATACCATCAAGCGTATTTATTTTCAAGCCTTCACAGTGAGTGAAGCAGCAGACTAGTTTCAGCGATAAGCCTTGTTCACAGCCATTTTGATTACTTTCTCGGACCAAATTAAGTAGTAGTGCTAAGTGAGGGCTTATCTGCAATAATTACATGATTGGTTTAAGCTGGCCCACAGCTGAATGAAATAAATTTCATGCCCCATACACACGATCAGAAATTCGGCCAGCAAAAGTCCGATGTGAGCTTTTGGTCAGAAATTCCGACCGTGTGTGTGCTCCATCGGACTTTTGCTGGCAGAATTCTTACGGAAATTCCGAAAAACTTTGTTGGTCAGACTGTCCGCTGAAGCCCACACACGAGCGGACTGTCCGCTGAAACACTGTTTTTCGGAATTTCCGTAAGACAGTCTGCTGAAACTTGGTTTCAGCGGACAGTCCGCTCGTGTGTAGGCTTGTTCGACAAACTAAGTTTCGCGCATGCTCAGAAAGGATTTACACGGCGAAGGTTGCATTGCAGTGTATTGGACGTCGTATTTCTCGTCCCGACGTACGTGCCGTTCAAGTCATCGCGCACGCTTTCAGCGGACTGTTCGTTCATCGTGTGTGGTCAAGTCCGTTCATGCAAATTTTGAGCGGACTGTTTGTCGGATTGTTTGACGAACAAAGTTGGGCGAACAGTCCGCCCGTGTGTACGCGGCCTGAGAGCCAGCAGGTGTTCACCAGAGCCTCGAGTGGTGAGGATGGACTTGGCTGCAACTGGCTCCAGGTCGCAACCCCCAGGGTCCCCCAGCTCACACCCACAGTAGGCAACAGGAGGATAGGGATGGTGAGGGACAAAGCCAAGGTCGGGGCCACAAGCAGACAGGAATAGTCGGGGACACGCCAAAAGGTCAGGATCACAGGCAAACAGGGATGGTCAAGGACACGCCAAAGTCGGTAATGGAATAACAGCAGAGCACACCGCAGGTAACAGGAAGCTAACACACAAAGGTTGATCAGCAGGGCTGGCCTGCAGTGCACAGGTTAATATAGAGTTCTCTGATAGGAGCTAGGGTGGAACCATGCCAGAGGATGGATATAAAAGCAGTCAGGTGAGGCTCGGCTGGTCTCTAGAAATGAACACATGGAGACAGGTAAGCAGATGAATTCTATTGCATAACCATGACAACTAGTACATTATGACATTAACATGGAGGGGGCCAGGAAGTTGTTTTTTTTTTCTATATTTACTACCATATTTACTACCACTTTAACCAAGTCCTCATCCACCTATGCAGCTACAAATATTGTAGAGTAATTAATCTTTAAAATTAACAACAGAAAAAAAAATCTCAGTTCCTTTCCCCTATACTTTCTATGGAGAGCAGAACTTTGGCAGCCTACAAGTCTACTAGTGTAAACTATCAACATGTGTTTTTAGGCTACGTGCACACTAGCTTAAAAAATGCTCCTAGCAGCAGTTTTAGAGCGTTTTTTTCTGCTTCTAGAAGCAAATAGTGTTATGCTACAGTATCTCACAAAAGTCAGTACACTCCTCACATTTTTGTAAATATTTTATTATATATTTTTATGTGACAACACTGAAGAATGGGAAGCAAGTGTGTTCAATTTGGTGTTATCGTTCTCACTCATACTGGTCACTGGAAGTTCAACATGGCACTTCATGGCAAAGAACTCTCTGAGGATATGAAAAAAAGAATTGTTGCTCTACATGAAGATGGCCAAGGCTATAAGAAGATTGCCAAGACCCTGAAACTGAGCTGCAGCATGGTGGCCAAGACCATACAGCAATTTAACAAGGATAGGTTCCACTTAGAACAGGCCTCGCCATGGTTGACCAAAGAATCTGAGTTCACGTACTTAGCGTCATATCCAGAGGTTGTCTTTGGGAAATAGTTGTATGAGTGCTGCCAGCATTGCTGCAGAGGTTGAAGGGGTGGGGGAATCAGCCTGTCGGTGCTCAGACCATCCGCCGCACACTGCATCAAAATGGTCTACATGGCTGTCATCCCAGAAGGAAGCCTCTGCTAAAGATGATGCACAAGAAAGCCTGCAAACAGTTTGCTGAAGACATGGTCTTGGATTACTGTAACCATGTCCTGTGGTCTGATGAGACCAAGATAAACTTTTTTGGTTCAGATGGTGTTGTGTGTGATGGCAACCAGGTGAAGGTACAAAGACAAACGTGTCTTGCTTACAGTCAAAAATTGTGGTGGGAGTGTCATGGTCTGGGGCAGCATGAGTGCTGCTGGCACTGGGGAGCTACAGTTCATTGAGGGAACCATGAATGCTAACATGTACTGTAACATATTGAAGCAGAGCATGATCCTCTCCCTTCAGAGACTGGGCCGCAGGTTAGCATTCCAACATAAATACAACCCCAAACACACCTTCAAGATGGCCACTGCCTTGCTAAAGAAGCTGAGGGTAAATGTGATGGACTGACAAAGCTTGTCTTCAGACCTAAACCCTATTGAGCATCTGTGGGGCATCCTCAAACGGAAGGTGGAGGAGCGCAAGGTCTCTAACAGCCACCAGCTCCATGATGTTGTCATGGAGAAGTGGAAGAGGACTCCAGTGGCAACCTGTGAAGCTCTAGTGAACTCCGTGACCAAGAGGGTTAAGGCGGTGCTGGAAAATAATGGCGGCCACGCAAAAATTTGACACTTTGGGCCAAATTTAGACATTTTCACTTAGGGGTGTACTCACTGTTTTTGCCAGTAGTTTAAACATTAACCACTTGGGATAACATTTTGCAGTTTATTAATTTGTTTTCATAAATTTTGGCCACAATTTATACTGCTACATATCTTTGGTAAAAAATAACCCAAATTAGTGGATATTATTTGGTCTGTGTGAAAGTTAGAGAGTCTACAAGCTGTGGTGCAAATCATAAAAAAAATTATCACATCTGATGTACTGGTGGCCTATCTCATTTCTTGCGACCCGAACAAGCCAGGAAAGTACAAATACCCCCCAAATGACCCCTTTTTTGAAAGTAGACATTCCAGGGTATTTAGTAAGATGCATGGTGAGGTTTTTGCTGATGTCATTTTTCCCCACAATTCTTTGCAAAATGAAGATTGTTTTTCCACAAAAATGTCATAGATTATTTCTCTCACATGGCATGTGTATACCACAAATGACGCCCCAAAATACATTCTGCTCCTCCTCCTGAGTATTACCATAGCAAATGTGTGGGACTTTTTCACAGCCTAACCACATAGAGAGGCCCAACATACAGGGAGCACCATCATGTGTTCTAAGGGCATAAATTACACGTCTAACTTGTTGACTACCTATTACACTTTTGAAGGCCCTAGAGCACCAGGACAATGACACCTGACACTGATGTGGCATTGATGACAGATGGCACTGATACATGGCACTGATGGCACATGACACTGATGTGGCACTGATGATAGATGGCACTAATACGTGGCACTGATGACAGATGACAGTAATACGTTGCACTGATGACACGTAACACTGATGTGGCACTGATGACATATGGCACTGATACGTGGCACTGATGACACGGGACACTGATAACAGATGGCACATGACACTGACAGGTGGCACTGATGACAGATGGCACTGATATGTGGCACTGATGACACGTGACACTGATAAAAGATGGTTTGTGACACTGACAGGTGGCACTGGGGACAGGTGGCACTGATAGGTGACACTGGGGACAGATGGCACTGATAAGTGGCACTGGGAACAGGTGGCACTGGGGACAGATGGCACTGATAGGTGGCACTGGGGACAGATGGCACTGACAGATGGCACTGGGGACAGATGACACTGATAGGTACTGATACTGATAGGTAGGCACTGTGTTGTGTTAGTGTGGCACTGTAATTTATGATTTTTTCCCTCATTCTGCAGCACGGAAGCTCTCCCTCCTCACACGTGGTCTCTGTAAGGCGGCAATGAGAGATGTTTACATATAAGATCATCTCTCATTGGACACTTCAATCAAGTGCTAAATGGCCGCTGTGATTGGCCATTTAGCATGATCTGTGATTGGCTGTGTCCAAAGGAACACGGCCAACACAGATTTCCCCCAATGCGTGCCCGCGGTGGCGCGCAATGGAGGAAGTAAACAGGAGGACGTGCAGGGATGCCCTCCTGGCAATTGAGCTCCGTGCTGTAGACGTCTTTCGTCTATAGCGTGGCGCGAACTGGTTAATGGCTGTGTGTTGAGTTATTTTGAGGGGACAGAAAATGTACACGCTGTACACTAATACTTTCAATTGTAACAAAGTGTCCTTTCTTCAGTGTTGTCACATGAAAAGATATAACAAAATATTTACAAAAACGTGAGTGGTGTAATCACTTTTGTGAGATACTGTAGGTCTATGCATACTATTTTAGTGTTGAAGCGTTTTTGAAGCTTTAGTTTCTAAGAGCAGAAAAAATAAAACCTTTTATTTATTTATTTGCATTTTTTGGAGCGATTTGCTGGCAGAAAAAAAAACACTGACAGCTCCTTCAAGCTCCTAAACACTGCTAACCACTGCTAAGAACAGCTTTCCGATTTTTTTTTTCTCAGGGGTGGCTACTGGAATCCTTGAGAACCAGTGAATAGCTGATTGTTAAGGAGCGGGCTGGCATGCTGGCCACCTCATCCTTAATAACCAATGGCTCAACAGCTGTCAGCAGGTTTCCCCACTTACACCTGAATGTAAACAAATCCTGGCAATGGAAACTTGAAAAAAAACAGCGTTGTGCACCCCCCCCCCCAATCCATACCAGGCCCTTAGGGGACTTGTCAAAAACTTGTCCTGTCTATATTTACACTACCCTATGTACCCCATACTGATTAACATAGGGGTGGGGGCCGGGATCTGGGGCACAGATGCCAAATTCCGATAAGCCTCCTACCTGCAAGCCCCCAAAACCACCAGCCAGGGATGGAGGGAAGAGGCCCCTTTCCCCATCAGCATGGGGACAAGGTGCTTTGGGGGGACGCTTTTGTTCCGGTGTTTTTTTTTTCAGCTGCTAGTGTGCATGGAGCCTTAAGCTGCAAGAAAGCTGCTATTTACTTCACAGTGCAAGCAAATACTGTTGAGGTCAGTGATGGCTTGTTTTAAAGCTCTTCGAATGCTTGTTATTGAATATAAATTATTA
Source organism: Lithobates pipiens (assembly GCF_037356315.1). Lineage (NCBI taxonomy): Eukaryota > Metazoa > Chordata > Amphibia > Anura > Ranidae > Lithobates > Lithobates pipiens. The sequence continues at coordinate 291,920,193 of NW_027507784.1, read as the reverse complement.
TAATTAATATCCATTGTTCTGGCGCAGGTGCACGTTAAACTGTGGGTAACCCCTTTGAATTATTCCCAAACATATACAACTCTTTAACCACATGCTGACCGGGCCATAGCCGAAAGACGGCTACAGCGCAGTTGGCTTATTCTGGGAGGGCGTCCATGGACGTCCTCCCAGAATCTTGCTCCCGCATGCCCCCTGGGGCACGCACCCGGGAACATCCGTGACCCACGGGTCCGGAAGACCTGGCGCATCACAGATCACGGTAAACGGCCGTTCACCACGTGATCGCTCCATCAAATGACGGAGCGATCACTTGTAAACAAACCGGCTTCACATCATGACGCTGGTTCCTCCCTTCCCTCTCTGTACCGATCAGTACAGTGAGAGGGGAGAGATGGCAGCAGCGCTGTGGGCTGGATGTCAAGTGCCCACAGCGCTGCTCAGTGCCAATAAAATCTGCCAATACTCTGTAACACTGTGCAGTACTCTGCCAATACTATGCAACGCTGTGCAATACTCTGCCAATACTCTGCAACACTGCAATACTCTGCAATAATCTAACAATACTCTGCAACATTGCAATACTCTGCAGTACTCTGCCAATACTTGTCAATACTCGCCAATACTCACCAATAATCTGCAATAAATTTTAAAAGAAACAAAGATTTTTTTTTTTTACCGATTTTTCGTCTTTTTTGATTAATAGCACAAAAAATAAAAAACACAGCGGTGATTAAATACCACCAAAAGAAAGTTCTATTTGTGTAAAAAAAAAGGGCAAAATTTTCATATGGGTACAGTGTTGCATGACCGAGCAATTGTCATTCAAAATGTGAGAGCGCTGAAAGCTGAAAATTGGTCTGGTGGCTTAAGTGCCCAGTGGTCAAGTGGTTAAAGAAATTTGTTACATAATTTTTTGCTAGCATTTCCAATCTTATGACATTTGTTTTGAAATCTTCAAACATTCCTCCAGAGCTTTTCGCCATTCATCCTTCCAGGCATGACCTCTTGTTCCAGCAATCCTTCACAGAATAGAAATATTGCCTGTACTGTTGAGCCATATTTAAAAGTTATGACTGAATCTCCCATCTATCTCCTCATCTAAACTGTACACATTGATTTTGTGAAGTTTCTACACCTCTTTAGCACCTTCAGAAAATCCTGAATACAAACAAAAAAAAAAAAAAAAAAAGATGTTCTCCTAAGGGGCTGGAAGCTGAACATGTATTATCTTGTCTTCTCCTGTTACAATATTGGAACAGTTTTGATGTACTGTGTAAAGTGAACACTGAATCCTGTTCTTTCACATAAAAAAAAAGGTGTACTTATACTTTTATTCTCAGCGTAGTCTTTCTAATGTCAACCTTCTTATCTTGCAAAAATGTAACACTGTAATCACTATCTGTAAATTTGTTACTGCTTTGTGTTTAAAGTACTACAATAATAAAAAAAACCCTTCTGCTATTGATTGAAAATGTAGTTTTAAAGGCAATAAAACTAGGGATGAGTGAATGTGTCTAGGTTTGTCAAACCCCGTATGAAGTCTGAAAATGGTGTTCTTAAACTTAAAAAGGAATGAGCTTCTGTTCAAATTTTGTCATATTTTTGGGGTTGTGTTCAATATGTGCAAAGAGAGATCACACAAATACTTAAAAGTATAACATTTATTAAAGATAATGACTGATACAGATAAGGATAAAGAAAATATGACAAGAATACTTAACTAGAGACGCTGTTTTGCCATAGAGTCCCCCTGCTTTTCATACAGCATGGCCAGATGATCAGATCAGATGCTTGCATAATGCATGATACGGGACTAGCCTATTCCAGTTCGGGCTGTGGTATTTAGACTTGTGTATAAGAAATAGACAACCCCCAAGCCCTTTCCCTTTGTAGTATGACCCATCAAGGACTTGGTCAGCCTACAATCACACATTCCCATAAGATGAATCATTCAAGGTAACCAGAATAACCAGGATATTAGAGGCTTTATTATATATTTGTGAGGCCAACATTAATAAGGAATATGAAATATGCAATTTCCCTATCAACCCATAAGTTGGCCACCAATGCCTGGCCAAGAGCTGATGGCAGGAAATTCCCTGCACTGCAGTTTCAAGTATACGAAGGGCCAGGGATGCTCATGACATTTTTAAACTAATATGGTCACATGGCCATACTGGGTCAGTGACATTGGTCTAATATGGCCACATGCCCATATAATGAGCATCACCATCCCTTTGTGTAGGCCAGCTATGGGGCATAGAATCTGTCACCAATAGCTTATTGGCTCAGCAATGACAGCTAACTTCTGGGTTTGGACTGACTTGGGTTCAGAATAACCCAGCCCAAACCAAAGCTCCTCACTAAAATCAAACCACACTGAAGTTTCTTGGGGCAAATCATCATAATCAATTCTGGCCATTTTAAGCATAATAGGTAAGAGATTGTCAAAAAAGGCATGGAGAACTGTGTACTGCCATGGGGGAATAACCAATGCAAAAAACAGGTTTTTGGAATTCCAATAGTGGGAAGGGGTCTTCCTCTTAAACAACTTTAAGAGCATCATGGGAAAACACCAGCTCTTTAAATTACATGCTTGGGAGGTGCCTTTAAAGTGTAAGTTCACCTTTATGCTGCGTACACACGACCGGACTTTTCGAGGGACTAGGTCCAAAAGTCTTTCCGAATGAACGGACTTGGCCACACACAATCACACCAAAGTCTGACGGATTTGAACGTGATGACGTATGACCAGACTAGAATAAGGAAGTTCATAGCCAGTAGCCAATAGCTGCCCTAGCATCGGTTTTTGTCCGTCGGACTAGCATACACACGAACGGATTTCTTGGTCCGGCGGAGTTCTAGTGGAAAAATTTAAAACATGTTCTATTTCTAAAGTCCGCCGGATTTTTGGCAAGCAAAGGTCCGATGGAGCCCACACATGATCGAATTGTCCGACGGACTCGTTCCGTCTGACCTTTGCTGTCAAAAAGTCCGGTCATGTGTACGCGGCATTACAGAAAATCTCTAAGGTGAAATTACACTGGATCCCCTTCCCATCAAACCTTGTCCCGCTAATCTGGAGTCCAGGTCAGTGGGACTGGGGGGGGGGGGGGTGAAGAGGGGGTTCAGTGTAAGTTCACCTTACAGATTTCTCTGTAAAGGTGAACTTACCCTTTAAGCTGTAGAAGTCTTGTAGAATAGTATAATTTTCATGGTCAGTGTCAGTAACACCATATTCTTGCATGATATATTTTGAATGTATAATAGATTTTTTTAACTTTCACTTCTAGATTGGTTTAAAACAACAGTGGCACCCCAATCTGATTAATTTGAACTTCAGTGAAAAAGTTTCTATAGGTAGTTTTGGCTGCAACAGCTGATTTTTTTCATCTAGTGGCAACAGGCCTGAGCTGGCCAGTGAAAGTAGGAGCTACAACAGATCTAAAAGCTATACTAAAGTTTAATCTTACAAAGCAAATAACTTTAAATGGTTGTAAACTTCAGTCACGAAATCACATATACAGTATCTGCAGTGTTTTCTTATCTCTCTCCAAAGCCCCCTTTCACACTGAGGCAGTTTTAAGGCGGTTTAGCGCTAGAAATAGCCTCTAAAAAGCCTTAAAACTGTTGCTAGATGTTAGAAAATGTCCTGCAAGCAGCATTTTTGGGGCAGCTTGGGAGCACTATAAATAGAGCTCCCAAAACACCCCTGCTCATTGAAATGAATGGGCAGCGCTTTCAAAGCACCTTAAAAGCATTTTGAAAGAGTTGCAAATCGTGACTTTTTTCCTTTTTGTTAAGGTCACGTCAAAAGCACCGCTAAAAGGCCACTAAAGCACCGCAAACATGACTGGCGCTTTAGCAGAGCTGCAGTGTGAAAGGGGTCTAAGTGTGGTTTCCCTCTGTTGCTCCTTTCTCTGTTATCAGCATGAGTCACTTCTGAGAAGTTTTACAGACACATGAGATAAATTTGTGATGAAGGAGGGAGCTCAGCACACAACTTGTCTATTCACAACACAGCTCTCGATCCTTCCTTCGACCCCTCCTCTGTGATACTAACAGATGTAGAAGGATTTTAACACAATTCTGAGAATACTGCAGATAAACAAGAAATAGTAAAACGTATGTAGGACGGTTTCTTTTATCTCTATGAATAACTTCAGGCCAGTCACTTCACTGGGTATATGAGAGGGTTTACCACCACTTTAACTGATTCAAGACCAGGCCTTTTCTGACACTATCTGTTTACAAGTTTAAAGCAGTAGACCACTTGCAAACCACAACTTTTTACAAAACAGTTCACCAGTATAGTTTGTTAGCTTATTTTTGTTGCTGTACCCCACTGCATTGTGCCAAATGTTTATTTAACCACTTGGGTACCGCGCTATTGCAAAATGACGGCAATAGCGCGGACCCACATTTCCGGGACTACGTCTATTGACGTAGTGTCGGTTACGAGCGGCCTGCGCGCCCCCTGAGGGGCGCGCGCGGCGCGCTCTGTGATCGGCGAGTCCGTGAGACTCGCCTGATCACCGATCCGTGTAAGGGGTCGATCCCGACCCCTTATCACGTGATCAGCTGTCAGCCAATGACAGCTGATCATGTGATAAAACGGAGCCGGTAATCGGCTAGTATTCCTCCTCGCGCTGACAGCGCGAGGAGAAAAAAAAAAAGCCGATCGCCGGCGGCCGTGTTCGGGACATCAGTCCCGATCACGGCCAGCAATTTAAACGGACACCTGCCCCCTGCCAGTGCCCACCTGCCACCCGCAGTGCCATCCTGAAATAAAGTAAGTGCCCCCCTGTCAGTGCCACCCAGCAGTGCCCATAGTGCCCACAGTGCCACCCAGCAGTGCCCACAGTGCCACCCAGCAGTGCCCACAGTGCCACCCACAGTGCCACCCAGCAGTGCCACCCACAGTGCCACCCAAAATCTGCCTCAAAGGTGCTGCACCCCAGTGCCGTCCATCAGTGCCCAGCAGTGCCGCCCATCAGTGCCCAGCAGTGCCGCCCATCAGTGCCGCCCATCAGTGCCCAGCAGTGCCACCTATCAGAGCCACCTATCAGTGCCACCTATCAGTGCCCATCAGTCCCATCTATCTGTGGTACCTATCAGTGCCCATCCGTGCCACCCATCCGTGCCACTTATCCGTGCCACCCATCCGTGCCATCTTATCTGTGCCCATCTTTGCCCATCAGTGCCGCCTTATCTGTGCCCATCGGTGCCGCCTTATCTGTGCCTATTAGTGCCGCCTTAACTATGCCTATCAGTGCCCACCAGTGCAGCCTATCAGTGCCCACCAATGCAGCCCATCAGTGCCCACCAATGCAGCCCATCAGTGCCCACCAATGCAGCCTATCAGTGCCGCCTGATCAGCGCACTTCAATGAAGGAGAAAAATGACCCGTTTGCAAAATTTTATAACAAACTATTAAAACATGATTTTTTTTTTTTTTTTTTTTGCATCTTTTTTTGTTTGTTTAGCAAAAAATAAAACTCCGAGCTGTAACTAAATACCACCAAAAGAAAGCTCTATTTGTGGGAAAAAAATGATAAAAATTTCATTTGGGTACAGTGTTGTATGCCCGCGCAATTGTCATTCAAAGTGCATCAGCGCTGAAAGCTGAAAATTGGTCTGGGACTGAGGGGGGTTTAAGTGCCCAGTAAGCAAGTGGTTAAAGGTCAAAACAGAGTTTACAAAAACACTTGAAAACCACAACCCTAAATTCTTTGAACCCCTTTCCATTCTGGTATCCCCATTTATTCTCAAAAAATTCACAACACAGAATTCAGGTATGAATCCCAGTAGTTTTAAAACATATCTTCAGATAACAGCCCTGTTGTGGCCTGCAGCATATGTGAGTGTGAAAATCAAAGTGTCACACCAAAGGTTAGAGTCCAATAAGTGATCTTATTCCAAACCGCGAGTGCTACAGTCAATGAGATTTGGGAACCACACATTGTTCCCTTCATCAGTAATAAAGATATACAAAGTATCCACTGGTAAGGACAAAACGAAAATTTTAACTCTGTGTTGTAAGAACTTGCCACTGTTTTAGTAGGTGATGGTTTACCATAGCAGACACATTTTTTTGACTGCTAATGAGCCCTTTTTCTTCCCAAGTATGATTTTCACGTGCATTTCAGAATGATGATGAAGATGAAGATGAAAACCTCTACCATTCGTCTGAAAGACATGTGAAGAACATATTTGCTTAGAAGTGTGAATAAACAGCCCAAAAAGAAACTACCTGGTACTTACAGTATTTATCACCACATTTTTCAAAAAAACGTGATGGGGTATGGGGGGTTGTATGGCTGCCAAAACACATTGGCTGTTCCACGTAATATATGTTTGGATTAAAATCCTACTTTATTGACTTGAAAACTCTACTGTCAGATTTTGCGATGGGAAATGTTGGATGTGAGCTTGCTGGCGGAAAGTCCAACCATGTGTCTGCTCCATCGAACATTTGTTGTCGGACTTTCTGCCAACATATGTTGGCTGGCAGGTTATCAAATTTTCCGCCAACAAAACTTTGTCAGACTTTCCGATCGTGTGTACACGAGTCCATGACACAAAAGTTCATGCATGCTCAGAATCAAGTATTCGGAATGGAGATATCACTTGACTATTGAACTTCCTTTTTATCAGCTCGTCATATGTCTTGTACGTCACTACGTTCCTACGTTCATAATTGTTGGCCAACATTTGTGTGACCGTGTGTATGCAAGACAAGTTGGACAACCTTTGAACAAAATCCCACGGTTTTGTTGTCGGAATGTCCAATCGTGTGTGTACGGGGCATTAGACTTATGCATTGCATTCCCACCCCAAGGTTTGGAGGTTCCTCTGTGTATGGAAAAAGCCCACATATCACTTTCTTGCCTCATTGGGCCACCATCAATGCAGTTGTGATAAAATTAAAGCAGTGGTAAATCGCATGCGTATGGGAGTCACGGCCGTGGCATGGAGTTCTGAATGGATGGCACAGTCCATTCAGAGTCCAGTGCGCATGAGCCGGTGATGTCACTGGCTGCTTCTACAGTAAATATCTCCTTACTGGTGCACGTTTAGGAAATATTTAAGTAAGCCTTATTATAGGCGTATCTACTGTATAGGTAAAAATCAACAAAAGGAATTTACTCCCACTTTAATTTCAAACACAAAAGCTCTATTCACGCAAGGTTCCAGCACCATCAATTCACCATTTTATGTAAAGGAGAAGTAGCAGACTGTGGAGCCTGTCTCTCTTTCTCTTTCAAACATTAATGGCTCCTTGTGCTGCTAATCCCTCTTCAAATCTAAGTTCTGCTGTACAAGGATTGTAAGAGGCTGATACCAAGTCAAAATCAGGTATTGCTTACATTAAAAAACAGGTTAGGTATTAGGCATTAACCAATTAGGTATTACTATAGTGCTGCATTCATTTATGTCTTTATATCTGCCTGATGTTTATCGCTAAAGTTTAATTTGTGCTTTACGCTTGAAAAAAAAGCATGTCATGAGAGAAACAGTCTGGCCTTTCCTCCAAGTTACCTGGCTGTTATACTGTACTGACCCTCTGGGTTCAGTACTTTCAATACAATACTTCTAATATGCACATATTTAAATGTGAAAAATCCAAGTTTTCTTCCCAGAATTTACTAAAAGGGTCCTTCTGTAGCGTCTCTTATCCTCTAAATAGTTTACCAGGGAAGATCTCTCTTTGTAGTTGCTATTTGTTTTCTGATCCCTCTATGTACATGCTATATATTCACATACAGTATCTCACAAAAGTGAGTACACCCCTCACATTTTTGTAAATATTTTATTATATTTTTTCATGTGACAACACTGAAGAATTGACACTTTTCTACAATGTAAAGTAGTGAGTGTACAGCTTGTATAACAGTGTACATTTGCTGTCCCTTCAAAATAACTCAACACAGCCCTTAAAGTGTAAGTGAAAATGTCCATATTGGGCCCAAAGTGTCAATATTTTGTGTGGCCACCATTAATTTCCAGCCTTGCCTTAACCCTCTCGGGCATGGAGTTCACCAGAGCTTCACAGGTTGCCACTGGTGTCCTCTTCCACTCCTCCATGACAACATCATGGAGCTGGTGGATGTTAGAGACCTTGTGTTCCTCCACCTTCCATTTGAGGATGCCCTACAGATGCTCAATAGGGTTTAGGTCTGGAGACATGCTTGGCCAGTCCATCACCTTTACTCTGAGCTTCTTTAGCAAGGCAGTGGTTGTCTTGAAAGTGTGTGTTGGGGTCGTTATCATGTTGGAATACTGCCCTGCGGCCCTGTTCCCTGAAGGGAGGGGATCGTGCTCTGCCTCAGTATGTCACAGTACATGTTGGCATTCATGGTTCCCTCAATGAACTGTAGCTCCCCGGTGCAAACAGCACTCATGCAGCAGGTTTTCAGAACGAGGCTTGACTATGCTGCATGCTGGTGTTTGGATAGCCAGGCCTCAGAACGAGGCTTGGTTACGACACAGGACGGATGCTAATATGAGGCCTGGCCTCATAATCAGAGCGAGGCTTGGTTTTCAGAACGAGGCTTGAATATGCTGTATGCTGGTGTTTGGATGGCCAGGCCTCATAAACAGAACGAGGCTTGGTTATGACACAGGATGGATGCAAATTTATGCACAAGATGTGGAAAATCTTTCATATCCAAATATTCACAGTCCTGTTTATATTTTGGATATTTGGCGGACATCTCTGATGGGGATGATGCTATATGTAAGGATAATAAATATATATGGATGAGTTTTTAATATATACACTTCCGGAACATGTGACCGGAAGTGCCAAGTGCTTCTGGGGTCATTGGTTATTTTGGGGTCATTTTGTACTTATAAGCGATGCTGTTTTGGGGGTCCACACCCCAGAGGGCGACTGTTTAGTTGAAACGCGTCGGGTTGACCCCTTTACAGACATCGCTACTTTCTGACTATGTTATTACGATTGAACCAAATGTGAGTGTAAACAAAGAGGTCAGGGTAGAAAGGAACATTATAACAACTACAGCAACTACTGGTGCAAGCTTCACTTTTTTCCGCATGAGAACACTGTGCATAGCGGCTCCCCACACGGGACCCTGTATGAGAAGGGAAAGCAGCATAGCCTGAGTGCCCGAAAGCCACTGGGAGGACATTAGGGCAGTCTGGGCCGGGTCTTCCAAGGGAGGATATGGCTAGAGGCGGTGCCCAGTGAACTTTTGGGGAAAAGATAAGGCACAAATCTAAAGTAGACCACAACAAAAACTGTATGGCATAACATAACAAGAGAAAACCTTATAACGAGAACTCTAACAACATGGTAGATGGATACGGTGGACAAGGGGCCATGTGGTTGAGTCTAGAGATACGGACTGGGTTGGCTACCATGTGGGGTTAGCGGCTGTACCCAGGGGGGCCCGGACCAGGGTAGTGCAGACCCCATTAGTCCGGCAGGGGGCCAAAACTAAAACGTCAGTTCCACGCTGCAGCAGGGGGGCCCCAGTTTCAAAGTGAGGCATTCCAGCTGCTCTGGAAGAAGAAAATAAGGAGAAAACACAGGAGAAAAACAAGTCATACGACCTGAGGTAGAGAGGTAGAATTCCAATGGGCGAGCTGGGGGATTTCAGCGCAGGGAGTTGCAATTTCGATGGTCTGGAGCTGAAGGCCTTAAACTTTTAGGAGAGTCCTTGTGTGGACTACGCTGTTCCAGAGAGCGGAGGTTGGTTCCAGATTTGGAAGGCGTGTGGGGGTGTAGGTCCGGCCTAAGCGAGTGAAGATAGGATTCCGCTTCCGATGGGTCATGGAAGGAAAGTTGGTCTCCTTTAGGCGACTTTATCCGTAAGATGGCTGGGAAGGCCAGAGTGAACTTAACCCCCCTGACGGTATTCCCGAGTCTGACTCGGGGTGGATTTTTTATACCAAGAGCGGTATCCCCGAGTCAGACTCGGGACTGCATCGCTGGATCCAGGAGGAGGTTTACTTACCTTCTCCCTCGGATCCAGCGTTGTCTCCCCGCTGTACGAGCGAGCCGTGTCTCGCTCGATGCATTACATCGCCGATCTCCGTGCCCTGCGAGCGTTGCGACGCACGGGGACGGAGATCGGCGCCAAATTCAAAAAGTGAAACAAACAGTAAACATACAGTATAATGTAATCTTACAGATTACATTGCTGTATGTAAATATTTCACATCCCCGTTGTCCCTAGTGGTCTGCCCAGTGTCCTGCATGCAGTTTTATATAATAAAAACTGTTCTTTATGCCTGGAAACTGGAGATTGCCCATAGCAACCAAAACTGTCACTGTACATCAAAAATGATTTTAGACCAGCTAGAAAACAGCGATAATAAATTAGAATCACTCGCAGAATTGAGCGATAGCGATTTGTGGGGAGATCCGTCATCAAATACTGAAAAGTAATGACAGTGACAATTCTGCAACTGAGCAAATTTCAGTGTTTTTGATTTGATTACATTATTGAATAATTTTTATTATTGTTATATTATTATTTGGTACAATTATTTATAATTATTTATTATATTATAATTTATGATTTAATTTTTCAAACTTTATCATACCCGGGATGTCTGCTAGACTCTGGTTTGGACAGATTTAAGAGAGTTATTCCTAAGAATTGCAGGACTACAATATAAAACGCCAAATTTTCATGCAAAATAATGGTACCGCTTTTAGCACCTAAAATCCGAAATAATCGTACCGCCAGGGAGGTTAATTTGCTGCTTGAACAGTTCAAAACATATCGGTTGGAAGGCTTTCCTCTTCTTGGAGACATCAAAAGAATAATCAGCAAAAGGAGTATTTTAACCCCATCAATGTAGAGGTCAGGGGACTGCCTAAATTTCTGGAGAAGGAGCGACTTGTCGGCATAGTTGAGATATTTTGCAATGATGGGTCGTGGGGACTTACGTTCGGCATTGAAGGATCCCATACGGTGAGCACGTTCTACCGTAAAAGGGCCTGGCAGGCCCATGGCTTCTGGAATGCGTTTTGAGCAAAATTACGTTAAGGCGGCTGCAGGGAGTGACTCAGGGACGCCTACAAAATGCAGGTTGCTCCATCTGGACCTATTTTCCAGGTCTTCCAATTTTTGGAGGATGTACTGGTTAGTTTTATCTTGGGATTGTTCTGTGGCCTGTGCTTGGTAGAGTTCATCTTCTACCTCTGATACACGGTGTTCCAGTTAGTTTAGTCTGGTGGTGTGTTCAGTAAGTTGCGTATTTAGCTGTTGCATGCCAGCATTAACTGCCTTCTCCACAGAGGATGCAATCATGGGGGTTAGGAGAGCTGCCACAGCCTGTGCAATGCGATGCGTGTGGCCTTCATCCCCGGTGGGGCTGTGGGAGAGGGTGGCCGCTGACGGGGTCTGGTGCTGGGCTAGTGACTGAGTTTGTCCCTGGGGCGGAGCGGTGTGTGAGGAGGGGGGAGCCGGAGCAGCAGTGCCACTAACCTCCATATCTGACACCTGAACGTTCGTTCCAGCATTAGTGTAGGCCGAAGCCGCGGGCTCGATTTGCGGCCTGTCCGACGAAGCTGCCACGGCCACGTACGAACGGGCGCCGGTTTTCTCAACGAATCGGTCCATCTGTGCCCGGATGGTGAGGAGGAACACCCGGTAGTGGTGCCTGGGCTGGGGGGCCAACCAGGCCGATATTGTAGGCCGATTTAGGGTGCCCGGAGCGGGAGCTGTAGGAAGGCGAAGCTACCACATGCGGCGCTGGAACCGGAAGTCGTGAATTGGATGTTAAAACGGTATCACGCTATGCTAGTTTTCTACTTCCATGGTCTTTGATACCTGAGCCCCCTATTTTCGTGGGATGAGGACTATAGGAGGATCGCTACGGATGATTTCATGACCTGAAGACTTGCGGGAGATTACACACTAGATGTATAATTATCTGGTTTGCTAACCTACAGGCCCATATGACTCGAGAGACGTAAGCCTTCCTCTGAGTCCACGTCATTTGGTAAGCCTCCTCTCCCCTTCTTTATCACGTGGTGGTGGTATTATTCTACACATCAGAAGTTGAATTTCACCTTTTTTACGTCACCTCAAGTTTGGAATTGTGATTGATATTACACATTTCATGGACTGTTAGACGTTTACTTGATGGACTGTATATGTTAAATTAATTTCATTTACTTTAACCTTTTGTGTGCATGAGGTTCATGCACTCTTCCACATGGGAGTAAGATTTCTTGATATATAACGTAATTTACACATATTTTCTTTTTTTGAAGTGTATGTAATTTTCTTTGCTTGAATTAGTACCTTACTGGTTCATGTGGTTTGTTGCCACCTAAGCGCCACACTTTTTTGTTTTAATTTTTGCATGTTACTGTGTAGTCTTCAGTAGTGTTGGCAGCTGGGTAGAGCACATCTTTTCACAGCGCAGTATTTTTTTTTACACCTTTACACCTTTAATGAGTCACATGATGCCAGGGAGGGAAAATGGGACCAGTTTGGACATTTTCACTTAGTAGTGTTCTCACTGTTGTTGCCAGCGGTTTAGACAATAATGGCTGTGTGTTGCGTTATTTTTAGGGGACAGCAAATTTACATTGTTATACAAACTGTACACTCACTACTTTACATGGTAGCAAAGTGTAATTTCTTCAGTGTTGTCACATGAAAAGATATAATAAAATATTTACAAAAATGTGAGGGGTGTACTCACTTTTGTTAGATACTGTATGTGAATGTAAAAAAAAATCCAAGTTTTCTTCCTTTGAATTTTCTAGAGGATTCCTTCTGTAATGTCTTTTATCTTCTGAATTGCCAGAGAACATCTCTCTTCTAGATGCTTTTTGTTGTTTTTTCCTCCCCCCGTGTACATGGTATTTATTCCATTATATAAAGTACACCAAGCATGTGTTTTCTCTTGCATGTGGGTGCACTGGAAAAAAAAGTTTTGCCTTTAGTTATACTTTATTTAGCAAAGAGATATATTTTTTTCTGAAATTTGATGGCCCTTGGGAAACATAACGTGGCCCCTTGATGAATATTTTCACTCAATTCAGCCAACTGTTTTATTTATTGTGCTTGTTTTACACAGAGAGAGCAGAATGTATAACTAATCAGTTTTAAATATCCTCTGTAAAGAACAGAGATAGTTTTTTTTTTACTTTATTCTTTATATAAAGCATAATGTTTTTATACAATTTTTTTATATACAGTTTTTCTTTCTTTATGTATTATGATCAAAAACTAAAATATATATTTTTTTAAATATAGTTTATTTTACTTTAAAGAATATGTAAACTCAAGAATTTAATATATATTTAGTTTACTAGTGATTTTTATGTGATGGACACATTCAGTTTTTCTTTTAGGATAAGTGCAGTTTCTGCAAGTACAGAAAATACTTGTTATCCCCCCTAGAAATCCAGTGCTGCAACTTCCTGTTCACTGATCCGAAATGTAAAATGTTATCAGCCTTCCCAATTGTCTTCTGTAAACTACAGAAGACATCACTATGCAATGGAGATAAGGAGGAGGTGTTTGTAGTCCAAATCAGGAAAGCAACAAGGGATGTTAATGCTGCTCATCCATAAATGCAAAACAGATAGCCCTTGTACACACGGTCGGAGATTCCGTCGGAATATGTCCGATCGGAGCGTTTTGCCGGATATTCCGACTGTGTGTAGTCTGCATCGGACTGTTTCCGTCGGAATATCCGTCGGACCAACTTTTCCAACTTGCCGGAAATATTTTCCGACAACATGCTCCGATCGGACAAAGTGATGATACTCCGATCATGTGTAGAGAATTCCGATCGGACAAAGTGCCACGCATGATCAGATCAAATTCCTACACCAAAGCTATTGGCTACTAGCGTGAACATAGTCCCGTCGTAACGAAATAACGTTATCACGTCGGATTTTCCGACAACTTTGTCCGACCATGTGTATAGAACTGTTTCGGACAAAATCCGTCAGACAAAATCTGATGGATTTGGTTGTCGGAATCTCCGACCGTGTATACAAGGGCTTAGTAAGCATTGATGCCCTAGAACAGGAATTTTTATTGGCATGTTTAGCAGGTGAAAATAAAGTAAAAGAAGCCTAAAAAACTCAAAGCAGCCATCCCACCTGAGGACTGAGAAGCTGCATTATATTATATTTTTGTTTAGGGGGTTAGATATGCTTTAAGTCAAATAAATATAAAAAAATATTTCATTCATTCATTTAATTATTTATTCTTTCAGCCTACAGATGGAATTCTAGGCTCCTTTCCACATGTTTACTTTACTGATCTTAGCTGCTCTGTTGAAAATAAAACCAGTTGTTGGCATATCTCAATAGCTCAAGTGCACATCTTCCTGCAAACTCTAAATTAAGTGGTACCAGATGGAGATTCAATTTTAGAGTGAAAGAAATAAACTTCTTCTGTACTTTTAACCTTAGAAATTCACAAACTGCTCTGGGACACCAGTGTCTTAAAGGCAGCCCCGGGAACTCTGATGCCAGGTCCATATCTCCGCTGGCGTGACTTAAGTCTGCTATCCTGATCTTGGATCCCAGTGGAGGTTTGGATGTCCCAGACTGCAGGAAGCAACCCACTGCTTGCCACCAATGTCACGGAACCGATCCCACACTCCGATTGAGTGCTTCCGTCAGTATACCGCTTCCGAAGTCTGAATTTAGATATCAGATATTCCAACCACTCACAAGCACAAAACAAGACGAGACTTGCTTAGCTGCTCAACATGGACTGATTTATTAGAACCAAAATGCCAAGTATTTATAATACAGTAGAAGACTAAAACCTAACCTAATTAGCATGAGCTAATTATCTAAATCAACACAGACTAGTTGACTGAGGGATAAGACTTTTCGGCTCCTAGCTCACTAACAATTCAATAAACATTACCATAAACATAAACACAGGGTTAATTAGCACAAACAACAATGCGTGAATACTCAATACTCAGACTAGACTCATTTACACAACAGACAGGTGGCTAGAGTTGATGACACTAGCATCTAACAATTTGTGTCCCAACAGCATGAGGCAACACATATTATATATACATATGTATAGCATTGAATCTGACTAGTACAGATTATAGTGGGGTTCTCATTCACCCTGTGCCCCTTAAAATCCAGGACCCATAATCAGTCGGCAAGAGGCTCGGATTCAGTCCTCTCAAAAAGCCTGTGTCCCAGCTAGGTCTGTCACAGCACCCTATATGAAATATTTGTCTGTAAAGTACATTTTTTTACATAAGTAGGGTGCACTTTAATCCGATGAACTAGGGTCACTTTAATTCCACTCTATTTCCCCCTTAAGAGTGGACTATGACACCACATACATGAGAAAACCGCCTCACTTCCAGTTCTAGGCATGTGCGATGAAGTTACCTAGCCCCGCCACTGGGGCATTTCATGACTTCCTCAAATGATCAAATATTTAATCTACTCAGGATTGTATATGAGGGACAAATCACAGTACCTATTCATATATAGCTACACTATGTTACCAAAGGTATTGGGACACCTGCCTTTACATGAACATGAACTTTAATGGCATCCCAGTCTTAGTCTATAAGGTTCAATATTGAGTTGGCCAACCCTTTGCAGCTATAACAGCTTCAACTCTTCTGGGAAGGCTGTCCACAAGGTTTAGGAGTGTGTCTATGGGAAAGTTTGACCATTCTTTCAGAAGCGCATTTGTGAGGTCAGACACTGGTGTTGACGAGAAGGCCTGACTCGCAGACTCTGCTCTAATTCATCCCAAAGGTATTCTATTGGGTTGAGGTCAGGCAGGACTCTGTGCAGGCCAGTCAAGTTCCTCTACCCCAGACTCGCTCATTAATGTCTTTATGGACATTGTTTGTGCACTGGTGTGCAGTTGGAACAGGAAGGGACCGAACTCTTCCCACAAAGTTGGGAGCATGAAATTGCTCAAAATGTTTTGGTATGCTGACACCTTAATGCCCTGTACACACGACCGTTTTTCCCGTCGGAATAAACTCTGAAGGTGTTTTCAGAAGGAATTCCGCTGAAACTGCCTACACACGATTACACCAAAGTCTGATCGTACAGCACGTACGACGGGACTAGAAAAAGGAAGTTCAATAGGCAGGAGCTTCAGTCTCGTACTTGCTTCAGACCATGCATCGTTTTTGGTCCGTCGGAGCAGCATACAGACGAGCGGTTTTCCCAATAGGAATTTGTTCTGTGGGAAATATTTAGAACATATTCTATTTCTAGGTCCGTCAAAATTTTCAGAAAGAAAAGTCTAATGAGGCATATACACGATCAGAATATACAATGAAAAGCTTTTTCTGTCAGACATTCCACTTGTGTGCATGAGTTCCCTTCACTGGAACTAAGTTGTCAAGCCCAAGCCCTGAAAAACAACCCCACACCATAATCCCCCCTCCGCCAAATGATTTGGACCAGTGCACAAAGCAAGGTCCAAAAAGACATGGAAGAGTGAGGTTAGTGTGGAGGAACTTCATTGGCCTGCACCTGAACTCAACCCCATAGAACACCTTTGGGATGAATTAGAGTGGAGACTGCGAGCCTGGTCTTCTCGTCCACATCAGTGCCTGACCTCACAAATTATGGAACCTGGAAGAATGGTCAAACATTCCCCTAGACACACTTCTAAACCTTGTGGTCAGCCTTCCCAGAAGAGTTGAAGCTGTTATAGCTGCAAAGGTTGGGCCTACTCAATATTGAACTCTACGGACTAAGACTGGGATGGCATTAAAGTTCATGTGCGTGTCCCAGTACTTTTGGTAATATAGTTGTCAGGGAACCTCCTCACCAAGCAGGTGAATCCCGGATCCAATATGCGCATTTGCGCACCTTTTCCGAACATATGTGTGCATCGGCGCATCATATGTAATAGATATGTGCATCGGCGCATCATATGTAATAGATATGTGCATCGGCACACTGATGTGCGCATTGGTGCACAGATGTGCGCATCAGCGCATTTTTTGTGGAACGGACATGCGCAATGTGCACGTTCTTGTGTGTATGCCAGCGAATCACAGCGCACGACGCCCTATTTAAACGAGCAGCCACTTAGCATCAGTGCTGGATTGTCTCAGCTCGTTTCTGTATACCTGCTACTACTTGTCTGACTTCCCTGGATCTTGAACACCCGGCTCTTCCTGACCCCCCTCTTGGAATACCTTTGCAACCTTGTCTGTCTTGTTTACCTGCACCGACCCCGGCTTGAACTTCTGACTTCGGCTTCATCTCCTGATTCTGTGCTCCGCTGCCTGTCCTGTTGCCGACCTCTGCCTGTCCCCGACCACGAGCCTGCCTGGTGTCTGCGTACCTCTCTGCCAACCCGTTGCTGACTCCTGCTTGACCTTTGACCTGCTATCTGCTTGCCTTCAGGCACTTGCACCGGCCCCCTGCCCTAGCAGTTCCTGTCTCCATCTCCAGGGGTGCTAGGAGCGGGACCATGCAAGAGGCCACCCTCGTCATTTCGGACTCCGCTGTAAGGTACGTGACAATAGTGTATTTTTACTGTGCTGCACTTTTATTTCGTATAAACCCCCTTTATAATCTTTAACTTCTTATGCAGGATGTGACAGCTCTTTTCTTCCCAAACTATCCAACCCATACCAAAAAAAAAGAGTATGACCTTTTCTATAGCATATTAACTTGTGTTCAAGGAACTGTCACCTTAAAAATTCTCCAAGTATTAATTAACAATACTTTCTGCAAGCAGCCTCCATTTTTGTTTTCATTGTACTAATAAAAACAATATTTCAATGAAATGGCTTCACAGCTAAACACAACTTAAAGGAACGTCTTTGTCTCATGTTCAAAATCGCAGTCAAAAACTGCTGAACCAAAGCAATAGATGGGCATTATAATTCAGCAGAGAGCTCAGATACAGGCTCAATTCTTGATGAAAGGGACCAGCATGACAGTTTTACTATCAGAAAGCTTCTTCCAGATTTAGATTTTTTAAGTCCTAAGTAAGCAAAAGAGAATGAGAAAAATGGAGAGGGGAAGAGAGAGTAAAAAACAGACAGGGAGAGAGAGAGAGAGAGACTAAAGTACTAAAGGAATATGCTTAAATATTAAAGGGTAACTCTACTTTTGTGGGGTGAAAAAATAGCAAATAAAGAAAAAATGATATATCTCATATAATTCTGACACTAATAATATTGTAAGTAAATTCAAAACAGGTATGGGAAGCAGCAATTATCAAAAGTAACGTATTAACATCCCTAATGATAATAAGGCACAAAGAGTTGAGGAACTGGGATTTTAAAGGTACACCATATACACAAATGGACAACAATGTAAAAAAGAAATATATAAATCATTTATTAAACATAAACAAGATAAAAGTAAGGACCACAGTTACAGTCAACATTCTGGGTATAACACACATCTCAACCCTAACTGCCGAGAGAACTGGGGTCACATACAGGTTTATTCTCTTGTCCTACAATTTCAACATGTTTCGCCAGGTTAGCTTCATCAGGAAAAGGATGAGAATATCCAATAGACATAACATGACAAGATATGCCATATTTTTTTTTTTTTATTGCTGTAGGCCATATTTGTATATTTATTGTATTTAATATTTGAATTGTTATTCATTAATTGTTATGTTTTTCTCTTCCTTTTTCCTTCTACACACCTAAGGCTTTGCATATCTTGTCATTTTATGTCTATTGGATATTCTCATCCTTTTCCTGATGAAGCTGACCTGGCGAAACATGTTTAAATAGTAGGAAAAAATAATAAACCTGTATGTGACCCCAGTTCTCTTGGCAGTTAGGGCTGAGATGTGTGTTATACCCAGAATATTGACTGTAACTGTGGTCCTTACTTTTATCTTGTTTATGTTTAACAAATTATTTATATATTGCGTTTTTACATTGTTGTCCATTTGTGTATATGGTGTACCTTTAAAATCCCAGTTCCTCAACTCTTTGTGCCTTATATTGTAATT
This sequence comes from Lithobates pipiens, assembly GCF_037356315.1. Classification (NCBI taxonomy): domain Eukaryota; kingdom Metazoa; phylum Chordata; class Amphibia; order Anura; family Ranidae; genus Lithobates; species Lithobates pipiens. The sequence goes on along the minus strand of NW_027507784.1, from coordinate 291,901,237 downwards.
AGCTGTTATTAAAAATTGCCTTTCTTTTTCAATCGGCAGCCACTGTCATTTTTTGAGAATGCATTGCTCAACTGAGCAATAAAAACACCACTTTAAATATATAGCATATTTGAATTGAGCACAAAATCTTATGTAGCACTGACCCCCGAAGGAGCGGCTGGTTTTCTTGGGCTTACCCTTTACCTCCTCCGCCTTGTAACTCGTTGTTCTTGTCTAGGGGTTCCCGAGGTTGATGGCCCAATAACTGCAGAGACCGAAAACTTGAATTCCTTTAGGAATTTTTATTTGCTTAAAACGTTGAACAGAAATACAGTCTCTCAGTTGGGAATAGAGGGTATAGATATGGAAGCTCAGGCACTTTGAAACTGCTGACACTTAATGTCTCTCTCTAGGTCAGGGATATGCAATTAGCGGACCTCCAGCTGTTGCAGAACTACAAATCCCATGAGGCATAGCAAGACTCTGACAGCCACAAGCATGACACCCAGAGGCAGAGGCATGATGGGACTTGTAGTTTTGCAACAGCTGTAGGTCCGCTAATTGCATATCCCTGCTCTAGGTAATCCAGGGAATAGCCACTCGCAACTGGATATTTCCACTGTCGGATAAATCCTGATTTATGGACTTAGCAGCCGACAAATGACTCAAAATGAGCAAAGTCTCTGCCACAGACTTGGTTGCAAACTTTCAGAGGAATAAAGAAAGTCTCTCACAGGAACTTAGTTGTAACAGAAGGATGGAAATAGGAACCTTCTTACGGTACCAGTATCTTGCAGCCAGTCTGGTGACACCGTAAAAAATGTGGATTCAATTAGTGTCCATACAGTTCAACATCCAGGCTCTTACCGAGCAGCCAGCCTCGTGCATGGCCCTCTTCCGAAGAGTCCTCCCCTGGTTGCATGACGAGTTGCTGGGCCTCTCCAAAACCCGAGATGGCACCGGACCACTTTAGAATCCTCCTTCCAGTTACTGTGCCTCGGACTAGCCAGTTCCGACACTCGTAAATGGATGGATTCGCACCCCAGGCCATTAGGGCCTCTGGGGGCTGGTCAGGTGGACCAGGACCATGGAGTCAGAACATACTTTTGAAATGGAACCCAGAAACACCTGACTTCAGCAGTTTAAGTACCCTCTCCCTGAATAGACCGCGAGACAAGGCACCCACTGATTGGCTCAGAGAGAGAGATTGGTACCCAATGCGTCCAACCAGACTGTGTTCCAATGCCTGTCTAAGGTGCTACCTACACCCATGACCAGGCAGAACATTAGTACAGCCCAGCCAAACTGATGCCAAAACCACAATTTAGAACAATTAACCCCAAGACTCAACTATAATCTTGGTAAAAAACTAAATTTACAGACATAGCGCATACTCTTCAGGAGTACCGGCGCTACACTTAGAAAATGATTTTGTTATTAAATTGAAGAGAGAAAGCACAAAATAAAGTGTATATAAATCCAAACTTTTCTTTTAAATTTTTGGATAGAATGTGAAAGGGTTAGAATCCCTGTCAGATTTTCTTTGCTGTCTATTTACCCATTGGACATTTTCACTCTCACCATTGCTCAGAAAGTAATGTGGAAAATCCAACATTTTTGAGTCATCAGAGGTGGGGAGGAGAAATCTTCCAATGGGGACCCCTGCTCTTGTGACAATTGAGAATTCTCTTACTTTGGAAAGATCTTCTCTTACTTCCTGTGTTGTCCCATGAATAGGAAGTAAAGAAAATGTTCCATGAATAGGAAGTAAAGAAAATTTCCCTGAAGGGATGCAGCCACTAAATACATACATACATAAATAAATGACAAGTAGCAAAATCATTCCCTAACCTATCCAAAATGATTGAAAAAAAAGTCTTGGCTTGACACACACTTTGATAAAGAAGTATATTTTAATGTATTAGGTATTCACATAAAATACCCAACTAAAACAACAATAACCCCTGAAATGTATTTAACATGTGACATGAATACAGCCTTTTTAGAGGGTACATTCTTTCTTTAATTAAAAAAGACCCTCTTGCCAGACTATTCATTTCATATAAGATTATGTAGGTATTTAACATATTTTAGACATGTAATTTACCTGTAAAGGCCTCTTTTGTGAAAATATACAAAAGCCCTGGCTGTGATGTCAACAGCCCCAGCAGACTCAGAACTATCATTCAAGTGAGACTCTATAGCAGTGGTCTCCAAGCTGTGGCCCTTTGTTTGCCTTTATCCAGCGCTTGGAGCACTATTCCTCCCACTGATGCAAGACACTATTCTACCATCTAACATCAAAAATGGGGCACCATTTATACCTCCGTCACCAATAATGGGGGCACTATTCTTCCCTAGGATACCAAAAATTGGGCACTATTCATCCCCCCAATAGCAAATGTGGCAATGTTTACTCCCATTGATGCTAGTACACTTTCTAATCCTGCTGGCCACAATCCGGCCTTCCTAAAGGCTCCTGGTGAACATTTTGTGAAAATCCCGGTATCCCACGTTCATGTGGATTCCCTCTGCTACAGAAAGGGCCTGGACCCTTACCAATTCAACCTGCATGGTCACTGAAGAGTCACAGGGGAACATTAATCTACAACATTGAACATTGATCTACAGTGAATATTACCATTCCTCAGGGCGAGACAAATCCCTTCACTCTATGACTCTAGTGTCAGAAAACAGTCCAATTACAAACTGTTCCTTCAGCCATCCGGTTGCACCCCCCCTCCAGCTAGGCCATCCTTCTCAGACCCTTTCCCTAAGGCATATCGCTGCTGCTATGCTTTACAGTTCCAGTGCATATTGCAGAATTCATTCTTCCAGTCTCTGCTTTCTGCTGATGAAGTGGAATATGAGGCCCCTTAAAGGGGAGAGCCAGCCGGGATTTTTTTTTTTTAAAGTCAGCAGCTACAAACACTGTACTCATGCACAGCACACTTACCAGTCCTGGGTGCCTGCGATGTCGGCCACCCGAGGTCGACCATCCCTCGGCTCTCGGGTCCTGACACCGCCATTCCAACTAAGGGAAACAGGCAGTGGAGCCTTGCGGCTTCATTGCCCATTTCCTACTGCGCATGCGCGAGTTGCGCAGCGCTTTGTGAATGGGGCGCGCTGTGTTATGGAACACACACAGTTCCCAGAACACACCGCACCCCATTCACTAGAAGACAACGTGAGGAGGAGAAGACTGAAGATTACCGCGTAATAGGAAGAGACAGATTAGGACGATCTTCCTAGCAACAGGCATTTCTGGTAAGTTAAAAATGATTTTATTTTTTTTCCTCCAATTTTTTAAAATATTTTTAGGCAACTTTTTTTTTTTGAGTGGCCCTCCACTTTAATGTTGCTATTTTGCTTCTAAGTGGTTAACTATCTTCTTAAAGTGATATTAAAGTCTTATTTCTTTTTGTTTCAAAATAACGAACATGATATTTTCACTTGCGCTGTGCAGTGGTTTTGCACAGAGCAGCCCAGATCCCCCTCTTCGTGGGTCCCCCGCCAGTTCTTTTGGCCCCTCCCTCCAGCCAAGTGCCCCCACAGCAAGCAGCTGGGGGCACCCAAGCTGAGTCACTGCTCTGTATGTCCCTGCCCTCTCTCCCTCCTCATTGGCTCACTGACTTTGATTGATAGCAATGGCACACGCTGCTGTGTCTCAGCCAATTAGGATGAAGAGTCCTGGACAGCCAAGGCTTTCCTGCAACTTCGTTGGATTGAGATGGGGCATAGGTAAGTATTAAGGGGCTGCTGCACACAGAAGGTTTTTGTTATCTTAACCGGTTCCCGACCAGCGCGCGCCGATGTACGTCGGCAGAATGGCATGGGCAGGCAAATGGGCGTACCTGTACGTCCCTTTAAATTTGCCGCCATCGCTCCCGTGCTGCCGGCGGCGTGCTCGCGTGCTGGTCGGGACCCCCGTGAGTCCGGTCGCGGGTCCCGCGGACTCGATCGCCGCGGGGGTACCCGCGATCATCTCACAGGGTAGCTGAACGGAGGGATGCCATTGTAAACAGCATCTCCCCGTTCTGCCTAGCAACTAGTGATGCTGATCTCTGCTCCATGTGATTGGAGCAGAGATCAGTGTTCACTAAATTAAAGCCCAGCCCCACACAGTTAGTAACACACCCCTAGGGACACTTAACCCCTACGCTGCCACCCACTGGTTAACCCCTTCACTGCCAGTGTCATTTACACAGGAATCACTGCATTTATATAGCAGTGATTGCTGTATAAATGACAATGGTCCCAAAAATGTGTCAAAAATGAAATGTCCGATGTGTCCGCCATAATGACGCAGTCACAATAAAAATCCCTGATCGCTGCCATTACTAGTAAAAAAAAAAAAATATTAATAAAAATGCCATAAAACTATCCCCTATTTTGTAAACGCTATAACTTTTGCGCAAACCAATCAATAATCGCTTATTGCGATTTTTTTTACCAAAAATATGATGAAGAATACGTATCGGCCTAAACTGAGGGAAAAAAACGTTTTTTTATATATTTTTGGGGGATATTTATTATAACAAAAAGTAAAAAATAATGAGTTTTTTTCAAAATTGTTGCTTTATTTTTGTTTATAGCGCAAAAAATAAAAAACGCAGGGGTGATCAAATACCACCAAAAGAAAGCTCTATTTGTGGGAAAAAAAGGACGTCAATTTTGTTTGGGAGCCACGTCACATGACCGCGCAATTGTCAGTTAAAGCGACGCAGTGTCGAATCACAAAAAGTGGTCTGGTCTTTGGCCAGCAAAATGGTCCGGGGCTGAAGTGGTTAATGCATTAAGATAAAAAAAACTTCTGCCTTTAGAACCACTTTAAGAGAATCCTGGAGATGCAGGATTACCTTCTTTCTTCTGCCTCCAAGCAATTGATAAACAGTTCTGCCTGCTGAACAGGCAGGGTCCCATATGATCGAATGAGACTCCACAATGTTTTGGCTTATTCACCTGACCTGGCCCTGTGTACTTGGGTAATTGTTGTGGCAGGGATCCTTCCAGGAATAAGGGGGTCATTTTTTCAGATGCTGTGGGTTGCCTGCTTCCATCTAGAATAGTAGTAATGGTCATTCCCATCACTATTGTGTGACATGGCCAGTCCTGTTTGTAGACACAGGCATCTTTTATGGTACAAGAATACATTTAAATTTGGACTTTGTATGTTCTGCTATTGGTACTTTCCTCTTTGCATCCCCCACTATAAAAAAATGAGATGGGTTGTGCTCATACCTTAACCGTTTGCCAAGAAGCCGCCGTTACTATACTGTGGCAGGTTGGCACAATTCTACAAGCCGTCGTAGCTATACGTCGGCTCCTTTAAGAGGGATAGCAAGCACGCACGCGCCCGCTGCATTACGGGGATGCCGATGCTAGTGGCCAATGATTGCGGTGACCACTGGCCACGAGCGATCGTGGGCACGAGAGGCAGAACAGGGACATGTGTGTGTAAACACACAAATCCCTGTTCTGTTCTGTGAGGAGAGACAGATCGTGAGTTCCTCACAGCTAGGAACCACAATCTGTCATTTCATCTAGGTCAGTCCCATCCCCCAACAGTTAGAAACACACACAGGGAATACAGTTAACCCCTTGTTCGCCCCTTAGTGTTAACCCCTTCCCTGCCAGTGAAATATTTACAGTAATCAGTGCATTTTTATAGCAGTGATCGCTGTATAAATGCCAATGGTCCCAAAAATGTGTCAAAAGTGTCCAATGTGTCAGCCATAATGTCGCAGTCCTGATAAAAATCACAGATCGCCAACATTACCAGTAAAAAAAAAAAATAATAATAAAAATGCTATAAATCTACCCCCTATTTTGTAGACGCTATAACTTTAGCGCAAACCAATCAATATACGCTTATATTGCGATTTTGAAAATATGTAGAAGAATACATATCGGCCTAACCTGAGAATTTTTTTTTTTTTTTTTTTTTTAAATGGGGGTATTTATTATATTAAAAAGTTCAAAATATTGGAGGTTATTTACGAAAGGCAAATCCACTTTGCACTGCAAGTGCACTTGAAAGTGCAGTCGCTCCATATCTAGGGGGTAGATCTGAAATGAGGGGAAGCTCTGCTGATTTTATCATCCAATCATGTGCAAGCTAAAATGCTGTTTTTTATTTTGCTTGCATGTCCCCCTCGGATCTACAGCGACTTTACTTCCAGGTGCACTTTCAAGTGCACTTGCAGTGCAAAGTGGATTTTCCTTTAGTAAATAACCCCCATTGTGTTTTTTTTATTTTTTTTTTAATTTATGCTCTTTTTTTGTTTATAGCACAAAAAATAAAAACCGCAGAGATGATCAAATACCACCAAAAAAAAAGCTCTATTTGTAGGAAAAAAAGGACGTAAATTTTGTTTGGGTGCAGCGTCGCACGACCGCACAATTGTCAGTTAAAGTGACGCAGTGCTGAATCACAAAAAAATGGCCCGATCATTCAACAGCCAAATCTTCCAGGGCTGAAGTGGTTAATCTATCTATAACAAAAAAATGTTTTTGGGCTAGAGATACACTTTAAATCTGTTGCATATGTTTCTAAAACAATAGGCAGTCTAAGATTGTTGGTCTACGGGTTGCAAAACTAGAAAATCCATTGCTGAACGATAGGCAGACTGATTTGCACTAGAAAGGCCCCTGATTCTGTCAGTACCTTTGCGTGATAAATCCCCTTCAAGATGTAAGTGAATCATGCAACAACAATGCCGTCTATTAAACCAAGAAAATAATAACTTCTGAAGTACTTCTGTAGCGTCACTCATATCTAATATATAAACGGTAAATGTCAAGAATGGCGGCGTGGAACCGCCAAGGTCATACGTACTGAAAAAAGTAGAATTTCCAGTAATCTTGGCTTGACTTATTCATCTCCGCTATGGTTTTCTTTCAACGTGCGTGTTGCAGTCTCAGGTCTGGTTCTCTCCTACTATAGAATAAATGACTTCAATACCATGGCTTATTTCAAATTATTCAATGCTGACGGTGAAAATAAATTCTCCTTTCTTTATTAGGAGCACTCAGGGCTTGGTCTGAATTAATACAGATAATTTGTTTTAATGCACCTGTTAAAAGGAACATAGGGAGTCATCTTTCCTGACGAGTGCCGTGAATTGAAAATGATTCCAAGGGCACAGTCTTTTATTGTGTAGCAGTTGAGTATACATGCGCTCAACTTCTAAAGAACAGCAGGGATTTAATATTTGTGAGCCAAGGGATGTTTGAAATAAGCACCGAAAGTACCATTTACATTTTTTTTAAGCATGCGTTCAACGTGGATCGAGATCTAGATAGGAAGAATTTCAAAAGAGCTATAGTGGGGGCCTATTTACTTATATAGAACCAATTGTTTCCAGGTCAAGACTGTCAAATATACCTTTTCAAGGCATGTCAAATACTAAGCCAATAAAACACAGTTTTTTGATTGGTTGCTGTTAGAGATGACTGATTCAGAAATATTAAAGTGATGCAATAAATGTAGAAGGCACTTTGGGGTTGATTTAATAAAATTGGAGAGGCCAAAATCTGATGCAGCTCTCCATAGAAACCAATCTGCTTCCAGGTATTTTTATCAAAACGTAAACCACCTCAATACTGGGCACTTACACCCCCTTCCTGCCCAGACCATTTTTCAGCTTTCATCGCAGTCGGACTTTGAATGACAATTGCGCGGTCATGTTACACTGTAACCATGTGAAATTTTTATAATTTTCTTCACACAAACAGAGCTTTCATTTGGTGGTATTTAATCACTCCTGGATTTGTTTCTTTTTTTTTAAAAAAAAGACCAAAAACGTTGAAAAAATAAAAAGTTTTTCTTAGTTTCTGTCAGTAAATTTTGTAAATAAGTAATTTTTCTCCTTCACTGATGGGAGCTGATGAGGCAACACTGTAGGGCACTGATAGGCTGCACTGATGGGCACTGATGAGGTGGCACTTATTGGCACTGATTAGGTGGCACCGATGAAGAGGCACGAATACGCTGCACTTATGGGCACAGATAGGGGACACTGATGAACACTGATAGGCGTCATTGATGGGTGGCACTGGTGAGCACTGGGCACAGATAGGCGGCACTGGTGGGCACAGATAGGTGGCACTGGTGGGCACAGATAGGCGGCACGGATAGGGGCACTGATGGGCATTGATGGGTGGCATTGATGGACAGCAGTGATGAGCATTGATGGGTAGCAGTGATGGGCATTGATGGGCAGCACTCATAGCCAGCACTGACTGGCATCACTGATGGCCACTGATTGCTGGCACTTGTGGGCACTGATTGCTGGCACTTGTGGACACAGATTGGTGCCAATTGTGGGCACTGGTTGGCACTGATTGCTGGCAATGGCATTGCTGGTACTGGTGGGCACTTAATTGCAATCAGGGCACTGATGATCAGTGCCCTGATTACATCCCTAGATGTCTTCTGTGAGGAGATGCCGCTGATCGGCTCTCCTCCCCTTACACTCTGTCAGTGTGAGGCAAAGAGCTCTGATTACCGGCATCTCCATGTTTACATGTGACCGGCTGTGATCAGACACAACCGATCACATGCTTAAAGAGCCGGGGTCGTACTGTGGCCTAGTAACAGGTTACAGGTTGCCACGATTGCCGTGCTGCATGCCCCCGGGGGCGTGCAAGATAGGGTTGCCGCATCATGCCTTTAATCCAGAACACATATTAATTACACAGATTCTTTGGCTGATTAAGGTGGTAATTAAACTCACTTGGTGCCTTATCTGCATTAAATCAGCCCCAGAAACTGTGTAATTATTATGTGTCCTGGATTAAAGGGATGATGTGGCAACCCTAGCGCAAGAGCGGTCATTCTGGATGGCCGTCATATGACGTCCACCCAGAACGAGAGCAGCACCGCCCAGCCGTCATTTGGCGGTGGGCGGGCGCCAAGTGGTTAATTGAGCAAGCTTAACTTAGAAGCTGATTGGCTGCCATGCAGAGCTGCACCAGATTTTGCACTCTCCAGTTTTAGTAACTGAAACCCTGTGTATGCAAAAGTCAAAATGTTATGACCTTTTACACCTTTATATTGCGGTGTGGTGTATTAACATTAAGCATTGAATGAACTGGCAATGCACAAGAATGATCAGCACCAATTTTTTTTTGTGCAGGTGTATTACTGTTACTTCCAATACACTGCAACTAAGGTGTGTTGCCTTAGGCTTAGAGCATTGGGGTGTCCTGAAGGGTTCCTGAGATAGAGTAGGTTAGGGAGAAAGCGCCTACCAGGTTATTTTTTGATGCCTCTATCCTGATGGAAAATGTCTCTTCACTTCCTGTCCTGGAAAAGCAACAGGAAATTAAAGGAACATAATTTGCATCATTGGAACAGGTGTTCACATTGAAGGATTTTTCTCATAACCTTTTGCTTGTTGACAACTCGGAATTTCCTTTTTCTTTCTGTCTTGGTGACAATGGTCACCAGGACAATTAGAAAAGTCAATCTCAAAAAACAGCAGCAAAACCCTATTTATAGGGATCTTCAGTGAGCATCCTGTATATTCTCTACAGCTGTGAAGCACAGGAAACCTGGCAGGAGTACTTTGTTATAGAAATATGCAATTCGTTTCAGTACGAATATAAATAAATTATGTTTCAATTAATTTCATTCCTTTTTGTTTTGTTTATTTATTTATTTTCTAATTATTTCCAAATTTTCGGAACGATTTGAATTCAAGTAGGTCGAAAAATGATCAACGAATTTGAATTCTGTGTGAAGAATAGCTGGTTGTTAATAAGTGGGTTGGGAAGCTGGCAGCCACGTCCTTCACAGCCGATAAGTCATCTGCTGTCAAGCGGCTTCCCCACTGAGAGCTGAATTATAAATACAGTAATGCCAGCAATGAAACATTATGAAAAAAAAACAGCATGAGGTTCCCCCCAATCCATACCAAGCCTTTCGGGCATGTGGCCTATTATGGTTCAGGAAGGAAGGGGGCACTTGCTCCTCCTCCCCCTCATGAACCTCACCGGGCCACATGTCATCAACATGAGGAGATGCTTTGAGGGAGGGGGGTTTGGTATGGATTTTAGGGGGTCCCATGCCAGAATAAAAAAAAGGGTGTGGATCCCTCCCCACAATCCATACCAGACCCTTATCCAAGCATGCAGCCCGACAGGCCAGGAAAGAGGGGGTGAGTGAGCACCCCCTTACTGAACCATACCAGGCCACATGCCCTCAACATGGGGGGGTGCTTTGGACTTTGCCCCCCCAAAGCACCTTGTTCCCATGTTGACCTCTGCCCCACAAGCCTGGCCGGTTGTGGGGATCTGTGGGTGGGGAGCTTAACAGAATCTGGAAGCCCCCTTTAACAAGGGAGCCCCCAGATCCCACCCCTTACTCATTCACCAAACAAGTGTAAAAAATAAATAAAAACACAACACAGTCCTTGATTGAAAAATCAAAAATATAAAAATGTCAAAAATCATGACACCTGCCGTCCCAAAACCCCCCCCCCCCAAAAAACCTCTGGTCTCGTCGAAGGCTCCCACCGTCTTCTAGCTCCACCATCTGACAGTTCTTGAATAGCTACGGGGCAGAGCCACCCGGCAATATGACCGGGTGGCCCCACTCCTTGTGATGTCATCAACCAGGGCATGCTGGGTTGATGACATCACAAGGGTGTGAGGGTCACTTCATTGGGAGACTCCGCCTCTTAGTTATTTAGGAAATGTCAGACGGCGGAGGCCTTCAACAACACCGGAGGTTTTTTTTTAATTTTTTCAGGTCCGGTAGTGCAGCGGGCATCATGATTGATGATGGATCTATAATGAAGGACTTGTCAAAAACTTGAGTTGGGTCTTTGCTCCATTTTTTGGTGAATGGGTAGGTACTATGTACCGCATAATCATTCACATGGGGGGTATCTGGGATCCCCCTTATTAATGAGGGCTTCCAAATTCCGATAAGCCCCCACACACAAACCCCCACAACCACTGGCCAGGGTTGTGGGGAAGCGCTCCTTGTCCCCATCTACAAAGCACCCCCTATTTTGAAGGCACGTGGCCTGGTTCAGGAGGGGGAAGGGGCGCTCGCTGCATGCTCAGATAAGGGTATAGTATGGATTGTGGGGGGACCCCACGTTGTTTTTAAAAAAAAATTTGGCATGGGGTTCCCCTTAAAATCCATACCAGATCTGAAGGGCCTGGTATATCTGGGGGAAGGACTCCATGCTGGTTTTTTTTCTGAATTTTTCATTGTCAGCATTCTTTTGTTTACAGATAAATCATAAGTCATCGGTTGTTAAGGACGTGGTGGCTGGCTTCACGGCCCGCTCCTAAACAACCAGCTATTCTTCACACAGAATTCTGAATCGGTTGATCAATTTTCAACTGATCCAAATTCAAATCGTTCCGAAAATTTGGAATTCCTTAGAAAATGAGTATACAAAACTAAATGAAACCAATCAAAACTAAACTAAATGAATTCTGAAACGAATCAACGAAACAAAATTAGTACCATTACGATTCTATCCGAAACTGAAATTAAACGAATATTTCCGTTCTGCACTTGTCTACTCTGTTAGAACTGAGAAAGAGATTGGGTTTTTAGGATTTAAACAGTTATTGTTTAGCTTCACTTATGCAGGCCATACACGGTCGAATTTCGAACGAATTTTCTTTTCAAAATCAGAAAATTCGTTTTTTTTGTGATCCGATGATGCCACCATTGATTTTCGAAATTCGGCCGACCAAGCCTTCAATTTCACCTCATGTTGCTACAGAAAATAATTTTCTTGGCTGGGAATCTTCTTTTCTCTCCGTACATTTTCTTTTATCTCCGTACATTTTCGTTTATCTCCGTACATTTTCTTACGTTTCTCGCACGATTCTCCCATCATTGATTAGAAAATCGTTCGTTTTTCTAAAAATTTCCAACATGTCCGATTCCTCAAATTTTATTTCTGCACGAAAATCGGCTGTTGCTGCAGCCCACTAATGGTGCGAAATTCATACGAAAATTCTTAGATACGATTTTCGAAAGAAAATTCTTTCGAAATTCGAACCGTGTATGGCCGGCATTAGAAGCATTGCTTTATATTGGATCTACATATGAGATTATTTTACTGTCATCGGCACATTTATGGAGTTAAGATCTACACATGAGACATACAGTATATGTAAATATTCAACAAGAATCTCACACAGTGCTTATATTGAAAGCACCAGATGGAACTTTATGTAATTCTTTCCTGAGGGGGAAATGGATTATATGCATGGACATAAGTTGTTGTTGTAGTTTTTGTGACTTAAGAGCGTGCAGGTTTTATATTCCTAAAGCAGTTTTTCCAATCTTCTTCTTTTTATATGTCACCTAATGGTGAGTTTTTAATATATTACATTAAGAAAAGGTGTAAATCACATTAATAAATTACATTATTAAAAATTGTCCTGACAGGTTGTTTTGGACGTTGCTATGGGGCGCAGGGGCGCCACTCCCCCCCCCCCAATCCATGCACCCAGCCACTAATCTACATGCAGGGCGCCGGACGCATAGATTTAAACTGGGTTTTTTATTGTATTTTTTTATTTTTTGAAGCACGTGATTAGAGCCTGAGGCTCTAATTGGCTTGAAAAAAAGGTGGGATTGGGGCTGATCGCCTCCTTTACGTCCACCCTCCATGGGGGTGTGTTGGGTTTGGGAATTGCCATCTTCCTGTAATCTAGGATGGAAAAGTACCTGGGAGTCCTAGGAGATGATAGGCTCAGCAATGGCATGCGATGCCAAGCTGCTGCTAACAAAGCAAGCAGAATATTGGCATGCATTAAAAAGGGGATCAACTCCAGAAATAAAGTGATAATTCTACCGCTCTACAAGACTCTGGTCCGGCCGCACCTAGAGTATGCTGTCCAGTTCTGGGCACTAGTCCTCAGGAAGGATGTTCTGGAAATGGAGTGAGTACAAAGAAGGGCAACAAAACGAATAAAGGGTCTGGAGGATATTTATTAGGAGGAAAGGTTGCGAGCACTGAACTTATTCTCTCTGGAGAAGAGACGCTTGAGAGGGGATATGATTTCAATTTACAAATACCATACTGGTGACCCCACAATAGGGATAAAACTTTTTCACAGAAGGGAGTTTAAGAAGACACGTGGCCACTCATTAAAATTAGAAGAAAAGAGGTTTAACCTTAAACTACGTAGAGGGTTCTTTACTGTAAGAGCGGTTAAGATGTGGAATTCCCTTTCACTGGAGATAGTTTCAGTGGGGAGCATCGATAGTTTAAAAAAAGGATTAGATAAGCACTTAAATGACCGCAACATACAGGGATATACAATGTAATACTGACATATAGACCCCTTTCACACCACACCGCCCATAGAGTGGGCGGTAAAATGCCGCTATTTTTAGTTGCGCTTTACCGCCGGATTTGAGGCACATTCCGGCCGCTAGCGGGACACTTTTACCCCCCGCTAGCGGCCGAGAAAGGGTTAAAACTTCCGGCAATACGCCGCAACAGTGGCGTTTTGCCGGCGGTATTACAGCGCTGCCCCATTGATTTCAATGGGGAGCAGCGGTGGAGGAGCGATAAACACACCACTCCTTCACCGCTCCAAAGAAGCTGCTGGCAGGACTTTTCCCTGACGTCCTGCCAGCGCACCGCTGTAGTGTGAAAGCCCTCGGCTTTCACTCTACAAACAATGATGCAGCTTTTTTAGGGCAGATTGCAGGTGCTATTTCTAACCCTATAGCGCCTGCAAAACGCCCTAGTGTGAAAGGGGTCATAATCACACATACGTTGGACTTGATGGACTTTATGTCTTTTTTCAACCTCACCTACTATGTAACTATGTCTCCTGGGGGGGGGGGGTTGTTGGTTTGCCGCCCACCCAAAATATTGAGAACCAGCCACCACTGGTTGCTACATGGTTCTGTTGATCTGAGAGAGGAGATAGGCGGTGGGTCAACGAGCGCATATCAGCGCTCTGTAAAAAAAAGGTATATTCAGCATTTTTTTTTACAGCACAGTCACAGGGGACCATTACAGTAAAAAACTGAGATTGTATTGCAAATAAACAGTAATTTCAGCAGCAGGATGGGAGGGGGTGACGCAAACACGGAGCTGAAAGGCAGAGATGGCGGGAGGAGGACGGAGGAGAGCACACAGGAGACATAGAGCAGGCTGCGGTTGATGGAGGGACATACACTGACAACGGTGTCAGAGCTTAGCAGCCCTGATAAATTGTGGTCAGTGTACTGGGGGGAGGGTAGAAGCAGGCAGGATCAGACAGGTATTACAGGTGATACAGGGGACCAAATTACACAGCACAAGAACTGTCCTGTATATAATGTTTTATAGGAACAGGATCTTTATTTTTTGGGGGTTAACAAATGTTTTAATGTCTCATTTCGGGGTGGGGGGGGGGGAGAATATGGGTATGTGGAATCACAAAGGTGGTTGGATTAGAGTAATAAGATGTTGACACTTTGATCTACCCCTGGTCATGCTATCCTGGCTTACATTGATTTTAAAATGTAGTTTTTAACAAAACTGCAAGTTTTAATTTCCTTGTAATTTTAGCAAAATGGAAAGAGTGAAATAAGCTATTTGGTGATTATTAAAGGTGCAATAGGCTTTAAATGACTCCTGAATTTTACACAAGCTAAGCTACCTATCCTTGGCCTGTTCTTGTTCCACAAAACAAACCCTTGTTAGACTCGATATTAAAAAAACAATCACTAAGAGAAAGGCCATGAAAAATATCAAATAAATTAAAGTGCACAAATAAGATCAAATAAGCAAAAAAATAAAATAAATACATTTTAAAAAATGAAATAGGTTAAACTAACCTAAACACAACTCAAAAAACAGACTCTTTAGATGAGTTTTTTCATGCATATTTTTTGCAAGTTCAATGAACAAAATTGAAAGTTTTCTCTTTTTTGTAAACATCAAAATCATTATTTCATGGTGAAATCAATGTTGCCATAATCAACCCTATTGTTCCCTTATTATCACGTGAAAATCACCCCTATTGTTCCCATATTATCATGGAAAAAATCACCCCTATTATTCCCTTATTATCATGGGAAAATCCAATCTACAGTGAGCATGTGTGTATAAAGCCCATGATAAACAGTATTTATGGCTGTCTTTGATAATGGCCCATTCATACCTATGCACTTTAAAAACACATTTGCTTTCGTTAAAAGTAGAATTGAATTGCTTTCCACTTCTGTTGTTTCCACGGATACTTTAGGTCAAATGATCATGGCCAGAAAATATTTAATAGATCTGGTGAAATGTGCTTTAAAGTGAGTATGTCGGGGTTTGTAATGATTCAGAACTAACATTACTGCCTGAAAGTACTCAATCTCTTATCAAACCTCTTCTGTGCACCCAGGGAGCTTGGACTTCTACAACGGTAGGGTTGGCCCTCGTCTTCCACCTCCTTCTTTATAGTGTTGACGGAGCATCCAGTAATGGCAGGGGCTCTCTCAGAATACATAAGAGGATCCAAATTTACTCAAAGTGCTTGCAGGTGCCTTGCTAGTTATCATATGTCATCTATATACTTTCCTCAGTACTGGCTTCCTTTAATTGTATTTCTAAAAGCAACTGCTTGGTTGTTTCTTTTCTATTCCAGGAACAGCAGAATTCTGAGAAAGGTACTGTAGGAGCAGCAATAGCAGCCACTCAGAATTTGCTGGAGCATGCTGAGTTATTGGTCTAACACAGGTAGCAAGCTTTCAGGAGGAGAGGGTGAGTTGATCAGAGTGATGACTCATTGGTGTGATGCTGTCCAGTCAGCATGCTGGGGGTTTTGCCCTGGACCAAGCAGTACTGCTTAAAGCTGATGTGTGGCCATATGATAAAAACCCTATACTGCCTCCCACCTCCTTCAGTAATCTACAGAATTTATTTTTAAGCTTCAAGCACAGCAATTATTTTCTCAACCCCCCACCTTGCTTATTCCCATTGTGGTGGACAATAGGTGCTGGTCCCTAACTAATCTTGTTACTGCCCCTCTAGCGGAGGTCCTCATAAATGCACTGTGCCTCAGTGCAGAGCCAGTGACTATGATCAGGATAGGACATGGGTGCTTCTTAAAGTTCTTGCAAACATTCCATCATTGATACAGGGATGACTAGGAAAGTGGCAAGATCTGCTTAAGAGGAACCCTCTAGTGCCATATTGTACCTTTCATCCAGTTCCATAATCCTTGTCGAAAGTTCTTTCAAAAAAAAAAGTGCTATTCAGTTCAGTATATGACATAGGTGTAGCCTCAGCAGGGCCGTCTTTAACACAGGGGATACGGGGCACCTGCCCTGGGCCCAATCTTTGTTGGGGGGCCTGAACCAATGAGCCCACGCTACCCGCAAATTGGCCCCCCATGACGGCTTTGCAGAGTGCACAGAGGACATGGGAG
Source organism: Lithobates pipiens (assembly GCF_037356315.1). Classification (NCBI taxonomy): domain Eukaryota; kingdom Metazoa; phylum Chordata; class Amphibia; order Anura; family Ranidae; genus Lithobates; species Lithobates pipiens. Next base: position 291,884,857 of record NW_027507784.1, on the reverse strand, counting down.
GCTGTATTCCTGAACTAGCCAGCAGAGAAGAGGGAGGGCCAGGAGCTCCACTGACGCTCTGACCCTGCCCCATGCAGCCTGTATGCTCGGAATAGAGCGGCTGTAGTGAGAGCAGTGATTGCAGTGGGAGAGTCAGTGGAGCTCCCGACCTCGCCCCCTCTATACTGGCTGGGGACTACAGAGGTCCGGGGATGGGGGCCGGGAGCTCCACTGATGCTCTAACCCCACCATATGCCTCTATGATCAGGGGGAACAGTTGTAGTGAGAGCAGAGAGTGGAAGCCCCGCCCCCGGATCTCTGGCTGTATGCATTTTGCTTGGATAGCCAGGTATATCCTTACACCCATAAAATGCCTGACTGCTGAAACTCTGAGCTGTGTTATTTAACTGTAAAGCTGCGCATTGCTGAAAGTTCTCTGACCTTCTCCTGTATAATGTCCGCAGTCTGATTGTCTCCTCTAGTATGTCTGTAGTCTCTTAGTGTCACCTGTAGTATGTCCGCAGTATCTGATTTCACCTGTAGCATGTCTGCAGTCTCTGATTGTCGCCAGTAGTATGTTTGCAGTTTCAGATTGTTACCCGTAGCATGTCCGCAGTCTCTGATTGTCATCTGTAGTATGTCTGCAGTCTCTGATTGTCACCTGTAGTATGTCCACAGTCTCTGATTATCTCCTATAGTATGTTCGCAGTCTCTGATTGTCACCTGTAGCATTTCTGCAGTCTTTGATTGTCACCTGTAGGATGTCCACACTCTCTGATTGTCTCCTGTAGTATGTCCGCAGTTTATGATTGTCACCTGCAGTATATTTGCAGTCTCTGACTCTTTCCTGTAGTATGTGTATTAATGTGCCGCTTTACTTGCTCAATTATTTGGGATTGCTCCAGTGCTCAGTGAGTGGCGATGATCTGCATTAACTTGTAGCAACCAATCAGTGAACAGTAGTAATCTGCTGTAATTTCTACCAACAAATCAGTGAGTGGTAATGATGTGCTGTAACCCCTAGCAACCAATAAGTGAGCGCTAATAATGAGCAGTAACCTCTAGCAACCAAATGGCAAGCAGAAATTATTAGAGGTCGACTGATATGGGTTCTTCTCTGGCCGATGCTGATATTTAGAAAAATGTTCCCTTCATCTCATATAATCTAGGGTGGAGTGGTCAGTTAATGTTTAGGGTGGAGAGGTGAGGAGGGGGATTATGGTTTAGGGTGGAGAGGCAGGGAGGGGTTATTGTTTAGGGTGGAGAGGTAGGGAAGAGGTTATTGTTTAGGGTGGAGAGGTGGAGAGAAGGTTATTGTTTAGGGTGGAGAGGTGGGGAGGCGGTTATTGTTTAGGGTGGAGAAGTGGGGAGAAGGTTATTGTTTAGGGTAGAGAGGTGGGGACGGTGTTATTGTTTAGGATGGAGAGGTGGGGAGGAGGTTATTGTTTAGGATGGAGAGGTGGGGAGGAGGTTATTGTTTAGGATGGAGAATTGGGGAGGAGGTTATTGATTACGGTGGAGAGGTGAGGTGCAGCCTATGAATGTCCATCAGTACCACCTCATTAGTGCCAACCAGCGCAGCCCATCAATTCCGCCTCATCAGTGCAGCCTATCAGTGCCTACCAGTGCAGCTCATCAGTGCCACTTCATCAGTGCCCACCAGTGCAGCCTAACAGTGTTCATTAGTGCCACCTCATCAGTACCTACCAGTGCAGTCCACCAGTACCACCTCATCAGTGCCCACCAGTGCAGCCCATCAGCATCCATCAGTGCCACCTCATCAGTGCCAACCAGTGCAGCCCATCAGTGTCCACCAGTGCAGCCTATCAGTGTCCATCAGTGCCACCTCATCAGTGCCCGCCAGTGCAACTGCAGCCTATCAGTGCCCACCAGTGCAGCCCATCAGTGCCCACCAGTTCAGCCTAACAATGTCCACCAATTCAGACTACTAATATCCTTCACTGCCACCTCATTAGTGCCCACCAGCAGAGCGCTCCCGGCTCCATTCTGGCCCCTCCCCTGGCCACAGACATTCGTCCCCTGACGCTCTGTGCACCCTGCCTCTGCTTCCAGACTACAACTCCCAGAATGCAGCCCAGCTGATAGCAGCTACAACTCAGCCAATCTGCTGCCGACTTCCTCCACCAAAAAATAAGTAAAAATGCAAGCAGACAAGCAGCTGTGATAGCGGCCATTTTGAATAGAAGGTAGGCGGCCTGAGGGGAAATTTCCACCCTGCCCCCTGGAACAGCCCGCCCCTGTTTCCGATCCCCGCACACTCACCTTCTGGTTCTGGTATACTGCGCCGCTGTGTTAATTGGCCTAATTTGCATAATAATCGGTCAGTGCCAATTTCTTAAAAAAGGCCAAATATCTGCCGATATATCGGTTGACCTCTAGAAATTATGTGGTGTACCTTCTAGCAACCAGCCAGTGAGCGGTAAGGATATGCTGTAACCTCTGGCAACCAATTGCAATCGCTGCGTCATCTGCTGCAGTAAATAGATTTTGAGTCCACCTGCTATTTTTTGCATGTCTCAGAATGAAGGGGGGGGGGGGTCAAGAAAATGTTTGCCAGGGCCCAATCCATATCAAAGACTGCCCTGAGCCCCAGTAAACTGTAATTGATTTGTTTCCCTGTACACTAACGGGAAGGATGGGAATCAATTACAGCCCATGTAGCAGTAATATGAAGAGAATGTCTCAGTGCTCACGTTTATATGGAAATCCAATTGCTGGCTTGCTAAACACAGTACAGCGGCTTCTCTAAAAACAATATAAAGCCCGGGTAGCTAATATATTTTGTGAACAATCTTGCACTTATTCTTTAACCACATCTAAACTTTAACTAACCTTAAAGTGTTACTAAACCCAGGACCCTGCAGTCACTATATCGGGCCTCCCACCATACACAGAACATGGAAATGCAATTATTTTAGTAAATATAATATAATCGTTTCTGGCGCATGGGAAGTATGCGACCATAAAGAGCAAAAGTGCATGTGAGAACGTAGCTCTGTAATAAATACCCCAGTCCATGAAATAGTACATAAATTCTAAGTACATGAAGGAAGTGGTGGTAGCTTTTCTCAGAGTATAGCCGGCTCTGTATGAATGAAAACAAGGGAAAAGAAGGAAGCGCCACCTGCGGTAGTGTGTAGCAATTAAAAATTGGTTTTATTCACAATGGTTTTAAAAACTGACAAGATCGAGTAGTAAAACAGTCATCAAAAGCAGGGAGATGCAGCTCTGATCTTTCCTGCAGGCACTTCACTGTGATGGGGAACCGTTGGAGATGGAAGAGATGGATAGAGGGTCCTGTGGGGAGCTACAGTTCCTTGAGGGAACCATGAATGCCAACATGTACTGTGACATACTGAAGCAGAGCATTATCCCCCTCCCTTTGGAGACTGGGCCACAGGGCAGTATTCTGACATGATAACGACCCCAAACACATCTCCAAGATGACCACTGCCTTGCTAAAGAAACTGAGGGTAAAGTTGATGGACTGGCCAAGCATGTCTTCAGACCTAAACCCTATTAAGCATCTGTGGGGCATCCTCAAACAGAAGGTGAGGAGTGCAAGGTCTCTAACATCCACCAGCTCCTTGTTGTCGACATGGAGAGTGGAAAAGGACTCCAGTGGCAACCTGTGAAGCTCTAAAGAACTCCATGCCCAAGAGGGTTAAGGCAGTGCTGGAAAATAATGGTGACCACACAAAATATTGACACTTTGGGCTCAATTTTGACATTTTAACTTAGGGGTGTATTCACTTTTGTTGCCAGCCTTTAAGACATTAATGGCTGTGTGTTGAGTTCTTTTGAGGGGACAGCAAATTTACACTGTTATACAAGCTGTACACTCACTACTTTACATTGTAGCAAAGTGTCATTTCTTCAGTGTTGTCACAGGAAAAGATATAATAAAATATTTACAAAAATGTGAGGGGTGTACTCACTTTTGTGAGATATTGTATATCATTTTACTTTTTTTTGTCCCCTGCAGCTTCTTTGCAGCCACTTCCTCTTTATATGACCTACAGTTATGGGCCCAGGGCATTTCTCAGAGCAGGTTTTCTAATGGTGACAAGAGTGAACCATGCCTGTGTAACATGGAGTAACTTAGCTCCTTTTAATCTCCATTGTAAGAGTGAGCGACAGAGTAAAAACTCGGGAATACAGTTAGATGACAGGGATGGTGGCATTATCCTATAAAAGGAAGTGCCTTCATGTTAGGATCATCAGATATTATTATTTTTTTTTTTTTATAAAACAGATTTAAAAATATAAAATAGTTGAAAATTACCTATGAAATTGTATTACTGTATTAAAGCTTATTATTTTTCATTTAGTGATTGGGTTTACATCTACTTTAAGTTATTTCTACTCAATATCTTCCACTCTACTCTGCACAGAGAGCTGTTGTACATTACCAAACAATCAAAAGTGAATTCTTTAGTTAAATTTAGACTTCTGTTGTAATTGACCAAAATGGTTGTCCTCTGGCTTAACTCAAGAATTCCATATTTTTTGCCCGAGGCACCATTTTGTTTCATTTCATTCCCCGCACGTAGCCAAAGCAACTGCATCACCTCCTTAGACTGGAAGAGAGGACATTAGTTACTGCAGTGTAAAATGGCTTTGATACATGCGCTATTGCAAAATAAGGATTTATGAGCTAGATTCTGCCAAAGCATGGCCCAGGGTGGAATAATTACAGGCCTGTTAAAATTGATGCAGCCGCTACCTCCCTTTATTGTTTGCGTTTATGAAAAGGTTTAAGCTAACATCCTGCTGTACACGAAGGCTAATTTACTGATAAGCTCTTAAGCGGATATGATATAATATTATAAGACAAAGAATAAAAAAAAATTAAATTTTTGCTTACTTTTTTTTTTCTGCTTGGACAAGTTTCATTGGAGCAGTTTTTCTAAAGCATTTTTTTATTTGTTGGTATAACAGTCAAACATCGGTGTACAGAAAAAAACATAATTTAATTATTCTTTCTTCATTACCTTACAGTTTGCCATCTGTAGTTATTTAGCTATTAGCATAAAAAAAGCTTTCTTTTGCCTATTGTATACCATGATATCACTCAATGACACCATTGAATTATCTATTGCTATCCATGTCTCTTTTTTCACTTGGCTTGGAAATATTGCCCATGATTGTTTGTATAATACCCTATACCTACTTGTTTTTTTAGCTATATACCCTGTATCTATTGTCATACATTGTACCTGTGATCAAGTATTTTTTTTAATGCAAACTACTTTTTGAATCACATATTTGTTGATGTATAGACTTTAACCTCTTATATTTGCCCCATGAGACCCATGGCTTGTCCCTCTGAACTAGCCTAGCATACAAGTCGATGTGGTAGGTGTCACATGAGGCACACAACTAATTTCTCCTAAAATATCAAAGTTTCCTTCCAATTTTTCCAGAAATGCTGGCAACCATACTGTCCTTGACAAATTATTGCAGGCCCTGTGTTTTAACTCAACCCTGCTGCTATCCTAGAACAGCGGTTTCTAAACTGTAAACTGTGGGTCAGATGTGGCCCTTTGATTGCCTTCATCCTTTATTTTACACTATTCCTCCAACCGATACAAGGCTTAATTCCACTGACACCAACGGAGCATAATTCCCCTATGGGGCATAATTCCTGAATGATGGAATACTATTCCTCCCATTTTCACCAAAGACAGTTTACTATTACCCCCCCCCCCCCCGTACCACCAATGGTGCACCATTCCTCCCACTGACACCAATGATGAGGCACTATTCCTTCCACTAACACCAATGATAAGGTACTTGACTATGGTATTAACCATGGCTTGTAACTGGCTATGCCAATGAGCCACCCCCCTTTACCTCTAATGACCATGCCACACATAATTGTGTTGAAGCCAATTGAAGCCACATAAAAGCTGTTTTTATTAACCAAATATATAAATATCCATTAATTAACATATCAATAACCTTTTTTAAACATAACATATCGTTTTTAACGATAATGGAGCCCAAGATCCCAATGGCATAAGTCAGAACCGTACCTGCTAGTCACTTCTAAGGCCACCAGTCGCAAACCACTGACTCAGAAACAACTAGCAGGTACCCGTACCACCTGGGAGCCATACCTCAGACGGGTTCCTACACCATACCTTTGGTGACCCAAATGAACCTTGCACCCCCCCAAGTGCACCACTTTTTTCTTGGGAATGCTCCAGTCCCCAATCCCAATAGGAAAATTACCACAACATGTAGGGCAGGAGGGTGGGAAATTGCTCTTCTCTCTCCCGTTCCTGACTGAGACCACCTCCCTCCTCGTACCACGTCACTTCCCCTTCCAAGGTCCTGCCCCCATCTCCGTCCCCCCACCCCACTCCTCCTTCTCGTCCTTTGTTACTGACGCCCAATTAATCCCTGTCATGTCTGGCCCTCCGTTATGTTTTGGGGTTTCACTCCGGGCCTCTCTTTTCCTTCCACTGACACCAATGATAAGGTATTATTCCTTCCACTGACACCAATGATAAGGCACTATTTCTTCCAACAGCACCAATGATGGGGCACAGACACTATTCCTTCCACTGACCCCAAAATGGGGTGCCATTCCTCCTCCTACTGACCACAGGTGCTCTGTAATTTATAATTACTCCCACTAACCACCAAGTATGAGGAACAGTTTACACTCACTAATATAAGGGCATTTTTACCCCAACTGACCACAGTCCAAACCTCCTAAAGTCTGAAGGATGGTAAACTAGCCCTCTGTTTAGAAAGTTTGAAGACCCCTGTTTTAGAAGAAGTAATTGTTAGGCATTCTGTAAAAAAGATTAGACTAAACACTTACCTGGCCTATGAGTGGTTCGGGAACTCCTCAACTGCTTAAAAAGCTTTGGCTGCCGCTGCTCTCAGATACTTTGGCAGCACTGTCGCACAGCATTTCTTCCCACCATGGTTTCTCACTCTTCCCACTGTGTTCTGTATTGTAAGAGTCAGTGGGAGGAAATACAGTTGGTAGCAGGTCAGACATGTTGGATAGTAGTAACCAAAATGATTGAAACAAGCAAAAATGTTCCATGCCACTTGCAAGACAGGTAGGTATGTAGCCTATTGCTCTACAATGTGCATGTTAATGATTTATTTTAGAGAAGCAACAGGGTTTTGCTTCAATATATATTCCTTAAAGGTACACTCTGCTCAAAATGGAACATTCATCACTCAAAATCAGGAACACAGTTGAACTGCTCAGAACTTCAACTTCTTTATGCAATTTCGTTATTTATTTTATGAGTATACTGGGAACCCCTTTGCTAAACTGTAAGCAGTGCAGGAGATGTATTCCATAACACACCCACTACGGGTTCTTTGTTATCTGTATTTTCCAGAAAATCTGATGCATAGGTGTGTCAGAATTTTAATTATCTCAGGGCCACCAATTAGTTTCAACCCTACCTTGAGGGTTTGAATCTGAGTGGTGATGCAGCAAACCGATAACAGCAAAAGGGAGAATATGTTGTACACACAGATTTAAGGGATAAACCTTCTATTTCACATGCAGGGCATTCTGTGAAATCTGAGTACAGTGGATGATAGACAGCTCAGACTAAGGTAAACGGACTGAGAGGACCGTCTGAGTTATAGTGTGTGCTAGCAATATTGTTTTATGAACTGGTTTTAACTGTTGCCAGGATTTGTCCTTTAAAGAGCACCTGGGCATTAAACAATTTACATATTCTTAAGGAGGAACTTCACTTTCGAGTTAAAAAATACATAAAAAGCATATTTAGAACCTTTTAGCAATGTAAATCTACAGATACTTATAGTTAATTGCAAGTGTTTGATTCTTTGCATACCTTATTTTTCCTCTTCACCATATTTCTATTTTCACTATGGTAGATAAATCCATTTCCCTTAAAGAGGAAGTAAACCCTCATGAGTTTACTTCCTCTTTCATTCCCTGCAAAGGCAAAGCATAATGGACTACTATGCATCGCATAGTAGTCCATTATGTGTCACTTACCTGACAGAGGAGCCAGCGAAGTCACCGCTGTCCCCTGTAGTCCGGCGCATCCATCTTCTCGGTGGGGTCTCGCAGCTCCGCCGCTGTCATTCGACAAAGCCGCAATGATTTCACTCCCACGCATGCGCACGGGAGCCGACACGTACGGCAGCTCCGTAGTTTAAAATGCCGCGCTCAGTGTGCCTGCGTGCCGCTGTCTACGGCGCATGTGCCGTAGACAGCGCTGCCTGTCTTCGGGCAAATATCTCCTAAACCATATAGGTTTAGGAGATATTTCTTGGACCTACAGGTAAGCCTTAATCTGTAAGGGTTTACAACCACTTAAACCACTTGAGATCCGCGCTATAGTCAAATGACGGCTACAGCGCGGATCTCAATTTCCGGGATGACGTCTATTGACGTCGTCCCCTTTAAGAGCTCCCCGCGCGCTCCCGGGAGCGCACATCGGGGAAAATCTGTGTTGGCCGTGTCCCCTGGACACAGCCAATCACAGATCGCTGTAAACGGCCAATCACAGCGGCCGTTTACAGCGCGATCGCCGCCTCCAATGGGTGATGATCTCAAATGTAAACAAATGAGATCATCACCCATTGCCGAATCTGTCTCCTCACACAGCGATAGCGTGTGAGGAGAGAGATAGAGAGATAGTGTGAGTTCAAAGTGTTTTGTGCCATCTGTTGCCAAATATACCCTGCCAGTGCCCAGATCTACCCTGCCAGTGCCCAGATCTACCCTGCCAGTGCCCATCTCTACCCCACCTGTGCCCACCTGTGGCCACCTGTGCCCACCTGTGCCCACCTGTGCACCACCAGTACCCACCTGTACACCGCCAGTGCCCCATCTGTGCACCGCCAGTGCCCGCCAGTGCCTGCCAGTGCCCATCTGTGCACCGCCAGTGCCCGCCAGTGCTAATCGGTGCCCGCCAGTGCCAAACGGTGCCCATCTGTGCCGCCTCAGCAGTGCCCATCTGTGCCGCCTCAGCAGTGCCCATCTGTGCCGCCTCAGCAGTGCCCATGTGCCGACTCAGCAGTGCCCATCTGTGCCGACTCAGCAGTGCCCATCTGCCGCCTCAGCAGTGCCCACCTGCCGCCTCATCAGTGCACATCTGTGCAATAAATCAGTGCACATCTGTGCCGACCCATCAGTGCCCATTTGTGCCACCTCAAAAGCGCCCATCTATGCCACCTCAAAAGCGCCCATCTGTGCCACCTCAAAAGCACCCATCTGTATAATCAGTGCACATCTGTGCCACCTCATCAGTGCACATATGTGCCACCTCATCAGTGCCCATCAGTGCTACCATGGCTAAACGTGTCTTTTCCGCTGAGGAGGCGTACCAAATTATTTCCACGGCCGACGAGAGCAACGGGGAGCTCTCCCCTCAGATTCCTTTTCAGATTCGGATTCTGAAGCCGACGTAAATTATGAGCCAGTCCTCAGCAGTGAAACACTGACTGAATCCGAGGAGGAAGATATCCGGCACATCAAGCGAAGGCGTTCTAGTGAGGCAGTGCCGTCCACCAGCACCGAAGTGCCGTCCACCAGCACCGCAGTGCCGTCCACCAGCACCGCAGTGCCATCCACCAGCACCGCAGTGCCGTCCACCAGCACCGCAGTGCCCCAGCAAGAAAGGCCAAGTACCAGTGGGGTGTCATCTCAGCCCCAAAGGGTTAGGAGCCATGCTGGCCTTCCCTATGCCCTTCAGAACCCCTTGTGGCTTCCTCCTAATTCAGGAGAGGCCAATGTTCCCCCTTTCACCGCCCAGCCAGGAGTCCAGGTGGACACGGAGAATTTTACCCCAATAGATTTTTTTAATTTAATTTTTACGGAGGATATGTTGTCGTCAATTGTGGCCCAGTGCAACCTGTATGCACAACAATTTATTTTTCAAAATCCGACCTCTTATTATGCCTGTCCCTACGAATGGAGAGACCTAACGGTGGAGGAGTTCAAGGTTTTTTTAGGCCTCACATTTAATATGGGACTCAACAAAAAAAATCAATTACGTACCTACTGGTCAACCCACCCCCTCCACCACTCACCGCTCTTCTCCGCGGTAATGCCCAGAACCAGGTATCAGATCATCCTGAGGTTCTTACATTTCAGTGACAATTCCCAGTGCCTTCCACGAAATGATCCAAATTATGACCGGCTTTACAAAATTAGACCAATACTGAATTATTTTTCAGAAATATTCCCCAAATTGTTTACCCCGGACCAACACATATGTGTGGATGAGTCCCTTATTAAATTTAGCGGCAGGCTTAGAATGAAGCAATTTATGCCCAGCAAAAGGGCCCGCTATGGGGTGAAGGTCTACAAATTATGCGACCGAGCCACAGGGTACACATATTCATTCATGGTGTACGAAGGGAAGGACACCCAGCTGCAGCCCCCTAATTGTCCGGACTACTTGGGATCCAGCGGAAAAATTGTTTGGGACCTCATATACCCCCTACTGGATAAAGGCTATCACCTGTATGTAGATAACTTCTACACATCTCTGACCATCTCTGAAATATCCGATCAGACGTTGTTAGTCGACTCCCCGAGCGCCACTTTCCCGATAAAATCCCCCCCAAACCAACAGGCAAAAGACGTCAAAAAAGATGTAAGGTGTGTACCAGAGCAGGAGTCAGAAGAGACACATCTTATTATTGTGCACAATGTCCTTCCCAACCAGGCCTCTGCATAGGCGACTGTTTTCGGCGTTACCATACTTCAATACATTTTTAGTGAAGTATGGTAAACATAATCCTCAGTTCCTGCCTTCATACACCTTCACACCCCTTATGCCACTGCCTGCTCTGTAACTGACCCTGGCTTGTTATTTGACCACTCTTATGCCTGACGATTCTGTACATATCGCTGCCTGATCTGGAACTGACCCTGGACTGTTATTCGACCATGCTTCTGCCTAACGATTCTGTACATACCTCTGCCTGATCTGGAACTGACCCTGGACTGTTATTCGACCATGCTTCTGCCTAACGATTCTGTACATATCTCTGCCTGATCTGGAAGTGACCTTGGACTGTTTGACCACGATATTTGCCTGCCTCTTGGACTGATCTTGTATTCTGCAACTGGACTAGTGGGATTCAACACGGGGTCTCACATATGTGAGGTGCTCCAGTATAGTTTTTCTGGAAAAAGAAAACAATTTTCTTTGTTTTCTTATTCCTAGATTAGGGTCTGGAGACTCGGAGGCTTCAAAGAGATTTGGGAGGGAGAAGCCTCTACCCCTATCCCCATTCTGTCCTGAACGAGGCTCTACTTCTGTCTGCTGCCTGTAGGACTTACTGCCATCATGCCGCACTGATCACACCACAAGGACCTGCCTACTACCAGGACCAATATTTTTTGCACTGCTGACATCTCTGCACTGACCCTGGACTCTAATATGGACAGTATCCCTGCCTGCTGCCTGAAAAACTGTGTTCGCTGTTGCTGACCAAGTCCCTGCCTGCTACCTGGACCAGTGATATCCTCCTGTGGACAACTGCGCTTCTAAAACCACAGGTAATCTTTTCTTTACCCTTTGCTCAGCATAATGTATTTGGGGGTGTAATTCTTGGTATGTGCAGGCTATGTGTCCCTGGAACGCCGACGGTGTTTCTTGCATGTTGCGCCTCTGTATGTGGCCAGGCTGTGTAAACGTCTCACACATGTGGTATTGCCATACTCAGGAGGAGTAGTAGAATGTATTTTGGGGTGTTATTTTTGCTATGTAAATGCAATGCGTTGGAAATATCTTATAAACGGACAACTTTGTGTAAAAAAAAAATGCGTTTTCATTTTTTTCCACATTTTCCAAAAACTTCTGGAAAAAAATGAACCATTGAAAAGACTCATTATGCCTCATAGATTATACGTTGGGGTGTTAGCTTTCCAAAATGGGGTCATTTTCTGGACGTTTCCATTGCCCTGGTGTTCCAGGGCCTTCAAAACTGTAATAGGTGGTTGAGAAATGAAATGTGTAATTTATGCTCCTAGAATGCCTGAAGGTGCTACTTCAAAATTAGGCCTCTGTATGTGGTCAGGCTGTGTAAAAGTCTCACACATATGGTATCGTTATACTCAGGAGGAGTAGGAGAATGTATTTTGGGGTGTTATTTGTGGTATGCACATTCCGTGTGGGAGAAATAAGCTATTACAATGAAAATTTTGTGGAAAAAAAAAAATCGTAATTTTGCAAAGAATTGTGGGAAAAAATGACAACTTAACCACTTTCAGACCGGACCATTTTGCTGGTAAATGACCAGAGGTCTTTTTACACTTTGGCACTGCGCTGCTTTAACTGGTAATTGCGCGGTCATGCAATGTTGTACCCAAACAAAATTTGCGTCCTTTTCTTCCCACAAATAGAGCTTTCTTTTGATGGTATTTGATTGCCTCTGCGATTTTTATTTTTTGCGATATAAACGTAAAAAGACCGCAAATTTTGAAAAAAAATGATATTTTCTACTTTTTGTTATTAGAAAAATCCAATAAACTCAATTTTAGTCATACATTTAGGCCAAAATGTATTCAGCCACATGTCTTTGGTAAAAAAAAAGTCAATAATTGTATATTTATTGGTTTGCGCAAAAGTTGTCACATCTACAAACTAAGGTACGTTTTCTGCAATTTACGCAGCTTTTAGTTTACGACTGCCTATCTCATTTCTTGAGGTGCTAAAATGGCAGGGCAGTACAAAACCCCCCCAAATGACCCCATTTTGGAAAGTAGACCCCCTAAGGAAATTGATAAGAGGCATGTTGAGCCCATTGAATATTTTATTTTTTTGCCTCAAGCGATTGAATAATGACAAAAAAAAAAAATTTTTTTTTTTTTTTACACAAAGTTGTCACTAAATGATATATTGCTCACACATGCTATGGGCGTATGTGAAATAACACCCCAAAATAAATTCTGCTGCTTCTCCTGAGTACGGGGATACCACATATGTGGGACTTTTTGGGAGCCTAGCCGCGTACGGGGCCCCGAAAACCAAGCACCGCCTTCAGGCTTTCTAAGGGCGTAAATTTTTGAGTTCACTTCTCACTACCTATTACAGTTTTGAAGGCCATAAAATGCCAAGATGGCACAAAACCCCCACAAATGACCTCATTTTAGAAAGTAGACACCCCAAGCTATTTGCTGAGAGGCATGTTGAGTTCATGGAATATTTTATATTTTGCCACAAGTTGCGGGAAAATTACAAACTTTTTTTTTTTTTTTTTTTTTCACAAAGTTGTCACTAAATGATATATTGCTCACACATGCCATGGGCATATGTGAAATGACACCCCAAAATAAATTCTGCTGCTTCTCCTGAGTACGGGGATACCACATATGTGGGACTTTTTGGGAGCCTAGCCGCGTACGGGGCCCCGAAAACCAAGCACCGCCTTCAGGCTTTCTAAGGGCGTAAATTTTTGAGTTCACTTCTCACTACCTATTACAGTTTTGAAGGCCATAAAATGCCAAGATGGCACAAAACCCCCACAAATGACCCCATTTTAGAAAGTAGACACCCCAAGCTATTTGCTGAGAGGCATGTTGAGTCCATGGAATATTTTATATTTTGCCACAAGTTGCGGGAAAATTACAAACTTTTTTTTTTTTTTTTTTTTTTCACAAAGTTGTCACTAAATGATATATTGCTCACGCATGCCATGGGCATATGTGAAATGACACCCCAAAATAAATTCTGCTGCTTCTCCTGAGTACGGGGATACCACATATGTGGGACTTTTTGGGAGCCTAGCCGCGTACGGGGCCCCGAAAACCAAGCACCGCCTTCAGGCTTTCTAAGGGCGTTACAGTTTTGAAGGCCATAAAATGCCAAGATGGCACAAACCCCCCCCAAATGACCCCATTTTGGAAAGTAGACACCCCTAAATTTAGGGGTACACTAGTGAGACTAGGTAATAAATGGCGGGTGCCCTGAAACTATAAAAAAATAACTAACCAACCAGCGTCACCTGTAACAGTTATATGGTGATCACTGGTGAAAGGGTTAACTAGGGGGCAATCAGGGGGCTTTATGCGGTAGTATATGGGGGTCCCTGGCGCTATAAAAAGCTGCGGCGAACCTAAATACCTACCTGCCTAACTAGCGTCACCTGTGACACTAATACAGCGATCAGAAAAACGATCGCTTATTAGGCTGGGTTCACACTGGAGCGATGCGGGAACGCCACGAATGCGCGGCGGGTTCCCGCATCGCATGCCTCCCGGCGGCAGTTCACACTGCCCTATGCGAACTGCTGGGAGTGTCAGTGAAATGTTACTGACACCCCCAGATCAGTTCGCATATCGCAATGTGATCTGCAAACTCGGATCGCATGGTGTGAACACCCATGCGATCCGATTCTGCTGCGGGCCAAAAAAAGGGTCCCGTGCGAATTTGCGGCGGGTGCGGCGGGTGTGGCGGGTGCGGCGGGTGCGGCGAATGGCTGAACTCGAATCGCACAGAGATCGGATGTGATTTGCACTGCAGTGCGGTGCGAATCACATCCGTTCTCATAAACCGCTGCAATGTGAACCCAGCCTTAGTGACACTGGCGACGGGGGGTGATCACGGGGTTAAACCTTTATTGGGGGGGTTAGGGGGGTACCTTAGAACTAAAGGGGGCTAACCCTAACTGCCCTAACAGTTATTAGTCACAAATGACACCCGCCGGGTGATCAGGGGGTTAAACCTTTATTAGGTAATAAATGGCGGGTGCCCTGAAACTATAAAAAATAACTAACCAACCAGCGTCACCTGTAACAGTTATATGGTGATCACTGGTGAAAGGGTTAACTAGGGGGCAATCAGGGGGCTTTATGCGGTAGTATATGGGGGTCCCTGGTGCTATAAAAAGCTGCGGCTAACCTAAATACCTACCTGCCTAACTAGCGTCACCTGTGACACTAATACGGCGATCAGAAAAATGATCGCTTATTAGGCTGGGTTCACACTGGAGCGATGCGGAAACGCCGCAAATCCGCGGCGGGTTCCCGCATCGCATGCCTCCCGGCGGCAGTTCACACTGCCCTATGCGAACTGCTGGGAGTGTCAGTGAAATGTTACTGACACCCCCAGATCAGTTCGCATATCGCAGTGCGATCTGCAAACTCGGATCGCATGGTGTGAACACCCATGCGATCCGATTCTGCTGCGGGCCAAAAAAAGGGTCCCGTGCGAATTTGCGGTGGGTGCGGCGGGTGTGGCGGGTGCGGCGGGTGCGGCGAATGGCTGAACTCGAATCGCACAGAGATCGGATGTGATTTGCACTGCAGTGCGGTGCGAATCACATTCGTTCTCATAAACCGCTGCAATGTGAACCCAGCCTTAGTGACACTGGCGACGGGGGGTGATCACGGGGTTAAACCTTTATTGGGGGGGTTAGGGGGGTACATTAGAACTAAAGGGGGCTAACTCTAACTGCCCTAACAGTTATTACAGTCACAAATGACACCAATGCAAAAAAAAAAAAAAAAAATGACATTGGTGTCACTGTGACTGGGGGGCAGGGGTAATTGGGGGGGTGATCGGGGGGTAAAGGGGGGGTGTGAGTGTGCCTGGCATGTTCTACTGTGTGTGTAGAGTGTTGGTGCAACTCACCGATCCGCTCTCCTCCGTGTCGGAACGAAAAATACCGACACGGAGGAGAGAATACATCACTTCCTCTCCTGTGTTTACATTACAGGAGAGGAAGTGATGTCACGGGGGATTCCTATTCGTCGGGAGCGATCGCGAGGGGGTGGCCATGAACGAATGGCCGTCCCCTCGTCCGGGATCGCTCCCGCACGAATACCGACCGCCGCAGGCACCGGGCGGGGGCCCGATCGGGCCCCCGACCCGCGGGAGGCAAGGGACGTACATGTACGCCAATATGCCTGCCCGTGCCATGCTATCGACGTACATCGTCGTGCGGCGGTCGGCAACTGGTTAAAATAACTCACCATGCCTCTTACTAAATACATTGGAATGTCTACTTTCCAAAAAGGGGTCATTTGGGGGCATTTGTACTTTCCTGGCTTGTTAGGGTCTCAAGAATGGAGATAGGCCTTAGTACATCAGAATTGATCTTTTTTTGCAAATCTTTATGATTTGCACCATAGCTTGTAGACTCTATAAATTTCACACAGATCATATAATATGCAAAAATTTGGGTTATTTTTACCAAAGATGTGTAGTAGTATAAATTGTGGCCAAAATTTATGAAGAAAAATTGCTAATTTGCTAAATTTTGTCACAGAAACGAAGAAAAATTCATTTTTTTTCAAAATTTTTGGTCTTTTTTCATTTATAGCGCAGAAAATAAAAAACCGAGAGGTGATCAAATACCACCAAAAGAAAGCTCTATTGGTATGAAGAAAAGGAAAAAAAAATCATTTGGTTACAGTGTTGCATGACTGAGTAATTGTCATTCAAAATTTGAGAGCACTGAAAGCTGAAAATTGGTCTGGGACTGAGGGGGGTTTAAGTGCCCAGTAAGCAAGTGGTTAAAGGATAAGTTCACCTTTCTCAACATGTCACATGTTACATTCATATGTAGGGTGTAACATGTAACATGTTGAGCATGCACCACCTCACCCCCTCCCCAATCCCCCCTTTCCTGGGACAGCTGGCGGGGGACCTTTTCCAGCACCCACTGTCACAATTTGAAAAAAGCACGTCTCCGCCCACAAGGCCATGTCATTCATTCACAGAGTTCTGTGAATGAATGAACTACAACTATTAGTTCGGCTAGTACGGCTTGTAGTTTTCAATGAACTATGAGAGTACTCTCATTTATTGGTCTTTGTGGACTTCAGTAACTACTTGCCTGTATCAAAGGTAGTGGTGGACAGCTATACCGACAGTCTGCAAGAGCTTGACTTTGCACCTGTGATCTGCTGATCACAGGTGCAATGCTTTACAGACTCCTATGAAACCGGCAAAAAAAATAGCATTTTCTTTTTTTTAAAGGTGAACTTCCTGGAACCCTTGGTTTGCCTCCTGCGATATGTGACAGTGCACATCATTTGAGGGGGGGAATGCACTGATGATGTAACCTGATGCATCTGTGAGGCCAGGTACCAGTGAGGGGAAGCATTGACACCTTTGCTGCCATTGTGCTATATGCTGGGTGTTCCAGGCTCACGTGCCCTCTGCCTATTCATTATAATGCTTGTGCTTCCACTGTAGAGGCTCTCAAAATTTAACGTTAGGAGGACAGATAATTTTGGGGTGCCATGATGTGGCTCTGCAGCTTACGCACGTATTTGCAAATGTGTGTAAAACAAAACCCCTGTTTTTAATGCATAATGTTAGACAGGATAATTTGGTTGGTTGCAGACTGGTTGGTAAGTGGAGCTGGGAATTTTGTTTGAAATGTGTCGCCTTTCCATGTGCTCCTTGTTACAAAAAGCCAGTTATAGGTGGGGCAGTGGCTATTTGTTTGTATCTGTGAGGCCAGAACCACAACCAGTGCCTGATACAACCAGGAAGTGGACAAACGGTAGTTGTAAGTAAAAACAAACATTTTTTGTTTATTAATCACTTGCCGATATACGTCGGCACAATGGCAGCGGTGGGCAAATGGTCATACCTGTACGTCCCTTTTAACTGGCGGGGTTAGCGTGCATGCGCACCCGCCACGTACAGCCTGTCAATGTCCATGGGTCTCCCGGTGATAGTGTCATGGGGCCGCAAAACTGGGAAATGCATTTCTGCCTTGTGTCACGACAGAGATCACTGCTCCCTGTCATCGGGAGCGGTGATCATTGTCATGTGTGTTGAAGCCCACCCCCCCCCCCCCACAGTTAGAATCACTCCCTAGGACACACTTAACCCCTTTATTGCCCCCTAGTGTTTAACACCTTCCCTGCCAGTGTCATTTATACAGTAATCAGTGCATTTTTATAGCACTGATCGCTGTATAAATGACAGTGGTCCCAAAACAGTGTCTGATGTGTCTGCCATAATGTTGCATTCACGATAAAAATTGCAGATCGCCACCATTACTAATAAAAAAAAAAATAAACATGCCATAAAAAATCTCCTATTTTGTAGACGCTATAACTTTTGCGCAAACCAATCAGTATATGCTTATTGCAATTTTGTTTTTTTACCAAAAATATGTAGAAGAAAAGATATCGGCATAAACTGAGGAAACAATTAGTTTTTTATATATATTTATGGGATATTCATTATAGCAAAAAGTAAAAAATATTGTTTTTTTTTCAAAATTGTCGCTCTTTTCTTGTTTATAGTGCAAAAAATTAAAATCGCGCTAATATAAAATCATTTCATATCAGCATGCAGAGCTGCATGCTAATGTGATGTTTAATAAAAGGGAACAAGACTACTTTAACCAGCAGTAAAAATACTTTAAAACAAGTCATCATGACCTTTCCAGATGCTTTTTATATAAAATAATTAATTCTCAAAGATCCTCAAAATCACAATTGCTCAAGCTGCTTTTAGGTCTTGTTTACACTGGCAACCTGAGGGGTGGTAAAAAGCAGAGGTTAAGTCGTGCTTTTACTACCCCCAGGCTGCCTGACTAACGTCATGACAGCAGGAGAAGGTGGTACGCATGCCATAGCAAAAGTTATGCTTCACGCTGCATTTGGCAGGCAGTACCACTGCCACATGGAAAACCAAGTGAATGTGACAGCTTTGTAACTGAATCTAATGTGTGCAGTTGCAAAGCAGTTCAACAGCCTTTCAATAATTAAAATATTATAAAAAATAAAGTATAGCGCTTAATGAATAAAGTGCAATCTGTGTTTTACACAGTGTATGTGGGTAATGAAAAATTATGCAATTTATAATCACAAATATTAATTAAAGTGCAATAAGTGCTATCAAATGTGCATAACAGAAAAGATATAAAACGTTGCATATGAGTCTTAAACATTTATAACTGTTTGATATAAAAAAGAAAGAACTGAAGTTCCCTGCAAAAATTCATATAAAACTAAAGTCTATGTGCAAAGTCCATAGAGAAAAAAGTGTGCTGAAATGATGATCAAACACCCAACCATGGGCGTAGCATAAGGGGTTGCAGGGGTCACAATTGCAACCCTGCCTCTAGCTCCAGGGGGCCCCTGCAGCCTCCCTGTCATATTATCACATCCTTCACAAAGTCCAGCTCCGATCTGCCCTAGGGCCCCACAGCCACGTTCCAATACTGGGCTTCCACTTTGCCTTCCACAGTCCACACCCCTCTGTTCTCGTTGGCTGGAGAGAAGCTGTGAGCCATTTCCTGAATGGAGAAGAGCAGAGGGGTGAGAACAGTCCAGGATGGGGACGTGTCTGTGCTGTGTGTTGGCAACATGGAATGGTACCCAAGCTCAGCAAGTTAAGAGGAGAAGAGTGCCGTCCTGTAGCCAGGATGGGACGGATGTTACTGGTGAGGTAAGACACCACTCAGTGTCTTCTAGCCACCAGCTGGGATTCTTTGTATGCCCCCCACCCAGAGATGTCTGCTTACCCCACTTTCCAACTGGGGAAAGGCACACACCTTCCCCCAGCACCTGCCAACACTGACAAAGAAACCTTCAGAAATTGCTAAAACAAATCCCTTAACACCTCCTGAGGAGCTGCAGGCTCCAGATTTTGTGCCACATGGCTTTGCCTCCCCGATCTAAGTTGCGCCCCGCCCCCCCAAGCCCCCTGACCACCCCCTCCCCCCTGTATGCTTTGCCTGGCTGCTGAGCTCCTTTCCCATTACAGCACTCTATAATGCTCCTCCTCCGCAGGGCAGAAATCACATTCCTTTACAACACAGCCAGTCAGCCATGATTTGCACAGGGTGTATCTACCTACTGCAACTACACTGCCGTTCAAACCAGAGAATTTCACAGGTCAGAACGACAACATAAAAGCCATATACACCCTGTGAAGACTCACAGACTGTGTGTAAAGGAATGTCATTCCAGCGCTGTGTAGTATGGGGGGAGGAGCTGTATACAATGCTGCGATAGGAAAGAAGTTCTGCCAAATGACCTGCTAGGGGTCCCTGTCCTCTGTTTCTCCAGCGGTGATCCATGTCCGCTGATGTAAGGAAGAACTCTGGGAACTCAAAACTCTTAAGCCACTTTCAATATCTTGGCGTATGGTGGGTGTATCTGCATGCACGGTGGAAGTAGTGGGGACCATGTTAACTTTTGTATCTGGACCCACAAGCTTCAAGCTACGCCTCTGCACCCAACTGTTGACACCCATCACCAAAAGGCTGAGATGGAGGCTTACCAGAAAGCAGGTGACCCCCCTTACTCAGGGAGGTCATATAACGCTTCACTGGATCTGTGATCCACTGAAGAGAAGCCCAGATGTTCTCTCATGTGTCCTTGGTTGGTATCCAGAAAGGCTCTCAACAGATTAGGAAGCGGTACCAAAAAAACGTCAATAGATCACAATGATGCCATTAGTATCCATTGACTGCTGTTATGTCTCAAGAGGCCCTGTTTAACCTGCTGTCCACATGGCAACTAAAACATGCATCTTGAAGGCAACATGTCTCCTTTGAGCTGCCTGTCAACTACCCTCTAAAATGCAATCCACTGCATAAGGCTTTTTGTAGGGTACCTCAAGTGTTAACAAGACCTTAGTTCAGTGATTCTCAACCAGGGTTCTGTGGAACCCTAGGGTTCCTCCAGAGGATGCTAGGGGTTCCTTCAGCATTGGGCAATTTCTGCCTCTCAGATAAGTTCCCACTGACACCATTGATCTTTTTAGCTATCTGCAAGGAGGCAATTCTTCCCAATGACCACAAGTGTAAGGACCATTCTTCCCACTGACCATCACACTAATGTATCATGAGTTGTAGATTTCTAATTTTTAGCAGGGGTTCCCTGAGACCGGCGAACTATTTCAAGGGTTCATCTGTTTTGAAAATGTTGAGAAAGGCTGCCTTAGTTGGTTTCTAACAGCTATGAAACACCTGTTAGTTGTGCACATTACCTGGCTGGCAGGCTTCCAAGATTGTATTGTAATAGAAAAAAACAGACTTTAGTAAAATTTGAAAACAAATGTATCAGTAGCCAGGCAGGGGACTACGGTGTTATGAGACAAAGACTCTGCTATGAATACATTTCCTTTCTGCTCCCTTCTGCTGAGTTGTTAATGCTGCTGCACAGTTCTCCTCCAGCCAGCAGGGGAGAGTAAAGTTACATCAAGCATATAGACCTTACTGCAGAACTCCTGGAATCCTGGAAGGTTTAGTTCAAGGTGGCGGCCATGTAATAAAACAACTTTATTTCTGAACTACTAATCCCAACGGCCTGTGTGTTGCAGAAGGAGCCTAAGGGGCTTTTGATTCTTTTGTTAGAAAATAAACAATCTCTTGGCATCGTAAGAACCAGGGCCGTCTTTAAGCCCCTGTACACACGGTCGGAGATTTCGACAACCAAATCCATCGGATTTTGTCTGTCGGATCTTGTCCGAAACTGTTGCATACACACGGTCGGACTAAGTTGTCGAAAAATCCGATCATTCAGAACGTGATGACGTTATTTTGTTACGATGGGACTACGTTCAGGCTAGTAGCCAATAGCTTTGATGTAGGAATTTGATCTGAGCATCCGTGGCACTTGGTCCGATCAAAATTCTCTACACATGATCGGAGTATGTCCGATCAAACCAGTTGGTCGGGAAATATTTCCAACATGTTGGAAAATTGGGTCCAACAGATATTCCGACGGAATCAGTCCGATGCATACCACACACAGTCGGATTATCCAACAACACGGTCCGATAGGACACATTCCAACAGATTCTCCGACCGTGTGTACATGGGCTAATAGTGATTGAACACTAAAATTCAAAAAAATTCTTGCCCCCCCCCCATGCAATTTCACTCTCCACCTGCTCCGAGACATACAATAAATAGCAGCTAGACTTAAAATAAGTTTACTGGATAAGATCAGGAAGCAATTGTGATTGGTTGCCAGCGGTTACAGCATTTAATTACTGCTTACTGACTGGTTAGTAGAGGTTACAGCACATATTACGGCTCACTGATTAGTTGCTAGAGCTTACAGCAAAAGATTGCTGCCTGTTAATTGGTTGCTGGAAATTACTGCTCACTGATTGGTTGCTAGAGGTTACAGCACATCATCTCCTCATTGCAGGGTGGCATGATATACATATGATCTCCACCTTTATTTACATATCAATGCCGCCGGCCGCAACTATTTACTTATGAATGCTACTGCTATTTACATATCAATGCCGGTTATTTACATGTAAACACAAGGTCTGCAGGTGAGTCATCTGTACACAACAATAGGGCAGAGCATTAGTACCAGCACTTCACACCGAGATATCGGGACACAGCACAGGACTAAAATTTCAAAGGACAAGGGAATTTAAATTGGGATAGTTAGCAAGTATGAGGCAGCTGCTTTGGGCCCCACAACAATGTCAGGGCCCAGGGCAGCTGCCCTTTTTGCCCTGCCTAAAAGACGGCCCTGGTGAGAACCGGAGTATCCAGACCTGTAGGAATAAGCTAGTCAGTACCTAATCCAGCCATCAGCCTGCTAACTTTACTTTGTCTGCAGTTTGCTCTAGCATTCTGTCTAAAGCAGGGGTCTCAAACTGGCGGCCCTCCAGCTGTTGCCAAACTACAAATCCCATAATGCCTCTGCTTGTGGGAGTCATGCTTGTAACTATCAGCCCTGCAATGCCTCATGGAAGTTGTAGTTTCGCATAAAAGCTGGAGGGCCGCCAGTTTGAGACCCCTGGTCTAAAATCTTCCATCATTCTAGCACCTGCCCTGTTTCTTAGTTGGTAATCAGACACAGTGGGTCCCCTGAACTCTGTGATGTTAAAAAAATTAAAATGTGTTCTCTGCATAGAAATTTGTTTGCTAATAAATGTTTTGCTTTTTCTCTAGAATAATCACTTTTTGGGTGTGCTGGGGTAATTCATCACCTTGATTTTCCTGAATATCTGCATGTATATTTGTTTGATTTGCAAAAACCCTTTATTTAGGAATCCAGACCATCATAATTATTGAATTGTATGACTTTATATTAGACGAGATTGGATAAACCTACATGCCTCTACTAAGAGATGCACAGAATGAGCAGAAGTATTGATTGATTCCATTGGTTTTCTAACCAATTCGTTCATCGCTGTTGGCAAACATGTCTCTGTCCAGCTTTGCAAGCCTAGGAGTAGCTCCACCCCCTGAACCTTTATTATCCCCGCCCCTGCACTTAAGTGATATTTCTCCAGTAATAATCACACTATCACTTAGATATCACTCAATGTCTTTACTCTTTTTTCCTCAGCCGCTGTATTCCACCTCCTCAATTTTATGCACTCTGTTTCCTGCATCGATCACAATCTTCTCATTTTCCGCACATGATTTTTATGAATTAAGCCTTTCCTGGTGTAACAGTTAAGTGAAATATTCAGGTCTTTAAGAGATAACATTATTTTGTGATGCTTAGAGCATTACCACAGATTAGATTCAATGTGGAAAGTTATTGCCTTCTGAAGCATAAAAATGCTTTACTTCTCGGCTAGTCTCCTTCCCAAGGAGCAAATCGTATCTGCAAATGGGGTTTTGAAGTGCGTATTTCACTCGCACTGACAGGAACCTACCTTTGCCGCCTTGGAGACAGGTCTAAGCTCTAAGCATTTAAGAAGTAAACATTTAAAGAACAGGGCATTGAAGATTTACCACCAGTTATTGTGTCACATTATGTAAATTGGTTTGCCTTTTGCACAAGCTGGATAGGTAGATGTCCCAAGTTGTAAATTTGGTTACTGTCAGCATTCTGTTTTTGCTCAGTTATAACATTTTCCAGGCTCCAATGTCTTGAGGAAAGACAGATGTTGGGTTGTAGTTTTGAAAAAGAACTTCAGGATAAACATAAAATCCTATAATAAATATATATGCCGACATATCAATTACCAAAGTAAGTTTTCTGTTTTTGGATGCAAGAAAAGGTTATCTAAGCAAAATTTGGGGCCTATAACACGAATTTCTATTTCTGGTAATGTCCAATTTTTAGAGGTTCGGGACAAGTGGATGTTGCACAAAATGCAATTTTGGCCAACAGCGGTTCCTTCTCTTACGTGACGTTATTGTAAATTCTGGCTGAATTTGAGAGAATATAGTACCAAAACATGGCTAATCAAAAAAATTGCATAATTCCCACTGTTATTTTTTTTTTTAAGAATTTTTGTCTGATTGTTACCAAATATGAAAGGGTTCAAAGTACTGTCACCATCATTTTTAATGCCATCTTGTCCTAAATGGGAAGATTGCTCTACAATTTCAAAGCCAGACATGACGTGGGCAGTGAACTTCTCAAAGCAAGGAGTAATCCAAATTTTGACAGCTGTCACCATTGACATATTCCTCCTCAACTTTTGTTTAAAATGTTGGATTTGCCCTCAGTTTCTGTCACAGTAACAATTACCACTAATGCCATGTACACACGATCGAATTGTCCGCCTGACTTAGTCCGCCGGACCACAATAGGCCAGACAATGCGATTGTGTGTGGGCTCCAGCGGACTTTTTCATCGTAAAAGTCCGGCGGACTTAGAAAGTAGTTTTGACTCAAAATATGTCTGCCGGACTTGGCTTTCAGTGGACAATCCGTTCGTCAGTGTGCTAGTCCGGCGGACTAAGAATGACGCATGCCCTGAAGCAAGTACAAGAAGGAAGCTATTGGCTACTGGCTATTGAACTTCCTTTTTCTAGTCCTGTCGTACGTGCTATACGTCATGGCGTTAGCAATCGCCGGACATTCGGAGTGTCCGCGTGTGGCCAAGTCCGTCCGTTATAAAGTCCGGCGGATTGTTTGCCGGATTGTTTGCCGGACCAAGTCCGCCAGACAATTCGATCGTGTGTACGCGGCATTAGACAAAAAGTAAGGGTTAAAGTGTATCTAAGGCTAACCCGAAGGTCTCCTTCCCATGGAAGTTTAGCAGCATATACCAAGTTCCAGCGTTAAGAGTTCCTGTTCACGTATAGCAAAATGGTTGCTTAAAGTTTGGGACAGGTCCCTGAGCCTAGACACATCTGACTGTGCCCAGGCCTGGACAGCCATCCCTAAACATGCATAACCGTTGGTGTGTGACTACATGCAAACATTGATGGCTGCTGTCTGCCTGCAGCTGAGCGGCTGCTACTATGTGCATGCATCTGTCATTCCAGACGAAAGAATTCAGTGTGAAGAATGCCTTATTTTTTTTTCGTATACACAGCTCATTGGTTTCTATGCAGACGTGATCCTGATTTTGCACTTTACAGCTTTAGTAAATAAACCCCATTGTGTACTTACAAGTGGGTACTTGGTGACATTATCAGCAGCCCCTGACCATGTCCGCAGCCTCGCAGCCCCTGACCATGTCCGCAGCCTCGCAGCTCCTGACCATGTCCGCAGCCTCGCAGCCCCTGACCATGTCCGTAGCCCCTAACCATGTCCGCAGCCCTTAACCATGTCTGCAGCTCCGCAGCCCCTTACAAGGTCAGCCGCTGCGGACATGGTCAGGGGCTGCGGACATGGTCAGGGGCTGCGGACATAGTCAGGGGCTGCGGACATGGTCAGGGGCTGCTGATATGGTCAGGGGCTGCAGACATGGTCAAGGGCTGCGGACATGATCAGGAGCTGCAGACAGGGTCATCATCCTTCTTCTAATACATTTGCTGGTTATCATTACTTACATGATACATCCCTGTGACCGTTCCCTCTGCCGGGCCCAGCCAAGCCAAAGTGAGTCAAGACCGCCTGCCTGAGCATAGCTGAGCATAGCCGATCATAGCCAAGCACAGCCGAGGTGAGCTGAGCTGGGACCGCCCCCCCCCCCCCCCCGCCTGAGCATAGCTGAGCTGAGCTGAGTGGGGACCGCCCCCCCCTCCCGAGCAGAGCCACGGTGAGCTGAGCAGGGACTGCCCCCCCGCCCAAGCACAGCCGAGCACAGCCAAGGTGAGCTGAGACCGCCCCTCTGCTCGAGCCCCATGGAGCAGAGACTGACCCCCCCCCCCCACCCGAGCACAGCCGAGCAGAGACCGCAGCTGCCATTCACTTTATGCCACTTTATGGGGGACTGTATTTGTATAGACGTTGTGACTCGTGGGGGGGATGTTTTCATGCGGGGGGCAGCTTTCTTGCCGCCCTCCGCAAAGTGCCGCCCTAGGCCTGGGCCTTGTCAGCCTAGGCCAAGACACAGCACTGCTTGTACCCCAAAACATCATAATTTTTTACCTCTTCTGCTTCATCATGTGCTATTATCTGGGGTAATACCACTTTATACTTTGTATGTCTATGTGACACTTTGCTTTATGTTGCATCTGTGTATATTTATCTGATATATGAACAGCATTATATATGTATGATATGGTCACTTTGCTATACACTGATCAGTTATAGCTTTATACCTACCTACCTAATATTGAGGAGGTCCCCGTTTTTGAAAAAAAGCCCTGATCTATCGAGCCAAGGATGTCACTAGACCTCTGAAGGTATGCTGTGGTATCTGGCACCGAACTGTCAATAGCAAATCCTTTAAATCCTGTAAGTTGCAAGGTGGGGCCTCCATGGATTGGACTTGTTTTTCTACCACATCCCACAGATGCTCAATTGATTCGAGATCTGGAGAATTTGGAGGCCAGGTCAACACTTTGAACTTGCTATGTTCCTCAGACCATTCTTGAACCATTTTTGCAGTGTGGCAGGGCACATTAACTTACTGAAAGAGATTAATGCTATCAGGGAATAAAGTTTCCATAACGTTATGTACTTGGTCACCAACAATGTTTAGGTTGGTGGTACATGTCAAAGTAACATCCACTTGAATGGCAGGACTCAAGGATTCCCAGCAGAATATTGCGCAAAATATCACACTGCCTCCACCAGCTTGCCTTCTTTCCATACTCCTGGTGCCATCTCTTCCCAGGTAAACGACACACATACACCCAGCTATTAACATGATGTTAAATAAAATGTGATTCATCAGACCAGGCCACCTTCTTCCATTCCTCTGTGGTTTTGTTCTGATGATCATGTGCTCACTGTAGGCACTTTTGGACACAGGTCAGCATGGGCACCCTGACTGGTCTTTGGCTATGCAGCCCCATACACAGCAAACTGCGATGTCTATTTTTGCTGCCTAATATCTCCCACCAACTTTCAGATGCCATTGTAACAAGATAATCAACGTTATTCACTTAACCTATCAGTGGTCATAAAGTTATTGTTGATCAGTGTATATTTAGCATTAGATAACCCCTTCAGCCCCGGAAGATTTTACCCCTTTCCTGACCAGAGCACTTTTTGCGATTTGGCACTGCGTCACTTTAACTGACAATAGAGCAGTCATGCGACGTTGCACCCAAGCAAAATCCTTGTCATCCTTTTTTTCCCACAAATAGAGCTTTCTTTTGGTGGTATTTGATCACCTCTGCTTTTTTTTTTTTTTGCGCTTTAAACAAAAAAAGAGCGTCAAATTTGAAAAAAATATATATATTTTTTACTATTGGCTATAATAAATATCCTCCAAAAATTTATAAAAAAACAAATGTTTTCCTCAGTTTTGGCCAATATGTATTCTTCTACATATTTTTGGTAAAAATATCACTATAAGTGTATATTGATTGGTTTGCGCAAAAGTTATAGCGTCAACAAAATAGGGGATTGTTTTATGGCATTTTTATTATAATTTTTTTTATTAGTAATGGCAGTGATCTGCGATTTCTATCATGACTGCGACATTATGGTGGACACATGGGACACGTTTGACACATTTTTGGGACCACTGTCATTTATACAGCGATCAGTGCTATAAAAATGCACTGATTACTGTGTAAATGACACTGGCCGGGAAGCGGTTAAACACTAGGGGGCGATCAAGGGGTTAAGTGTGTCCTAGGGAGTGATTCTAACTGTGGAGGGGGGCGCTACATAGGACATGACAGTGATCACTGCTCCTGATGACAGGGAGCAGTAGATCTCTATCATGACAAGGCAGAACAGAAAAATACCTTGTTTACATAGGCATCTCCCTATTCTACCTCTCCCCACCACAATCGTGGGCCGCGAGAGAACATCGAGTCCCCGGGACCTGCGGGCACGTTCCCGCGGCGTGTGGCGTGCGCGCACGGGAGCCCCCGAAAGGTGGTAAGTTTAAAGGGACTTACCTGTACGGCCATTTGCCTGCCTGTGCCATTCTGCTGATTTACATCTTGTGCGGCGGTCAGCAAGCGGTTAAAAAATGTAATATAACTTTTCATTTACCTGTATTTTGGAGCAATAGGGAGAACTCCTCTTCTGAATATTTAGAAGTTGATCCCCTTCCCTTTTTTCCTTTATGTTACTGTTACATATGGGAATGCAAAAGTTTTATTCAATTATTGTATCATATGGTAGGCTGACAACACTGCTGAATTGTGAGGTAGTGGCTTAACATTGTCGGGATGCAAGGTGCTGTTAGGCCCCCTCAACATGTACATTTTTCAGACGGATTCACACTGAACCACAATGTATGTCTATGTGTGGAAGGATGTAAACAGATGATCATCAATTTCAGGTCAATTTTTTAAAAAGTAACAAGGCAGCGTCCTTTTCAATTTAGACAAATGTCAATGGAAGTAAACCATTTACATCCATTCCATTTATGTCCCTTTTTAGGCAAGAAACATTTTTGTTTAGGCCCCGTTTAGACCTGAGTGATTTTCTGCCTGAAGCTTGTAGCTCTAATATGCTCCACAAACCAAATCCTATTCATTTTAATAGCCCCTTTTCACATCTGAGTGTTTTGTCATCTGTAGCAAAACGGCTGCTGCGCAAAAAAATCCATGAGTTTTTTTTAGGCAGATTGCAGGCAGATTGGCCCCATAGACTTCAGTGGGAACACCTGAAAAACGCATTCCACCCCTAATCCCATGCCCTTAGTGCTTTCTATTGGCTAAAATAAAAACAGCAGAAGCTTGAATACACTTGTAAAATGCATGTAATACACTTCTAAAACCCCCTAAAAATGTGTTCGCTTTAGTTTCATTAGTTTCTTGTGTTTTGTTTTAGTTTTTCGGGTCATTCGTTATGATCGCAATTCATAAATTCGTACATTTGTAAATTCATACATTCGTACATTCGTAAATGTGAAAATTCATAAATTCGTACATTTGTAAATTCGTACATTCATACATTCGTAAATTTGAAAATTCGTATATTCGTAAATTCATACATTCGGAAATTCGAAAATCTGAAATAGTAACTAACTACAGTGTTCAATTATAAGTATTGTAATTTCCGTTTCAAATTTGGCTGTTAGTGAACATAACGAATACAGATTTATCTGAAGTTACGAATTATCCAAAATAAAGAATGCTGCATCTAAACAAATGGAACAGAATAAATTAATAATAATAAAAGTTTTTATTCTTATTATTATTGTTATTTATTATTATTAAGTCATTATGTTCCATTCGTTTGGATACAGCATTCGTTATTTCGGATAATTTGTAACTTCGGATAAATTTGTATTCCTTATGTTCACTAACAGCCAAATTTGAAAGAAAATTATAATACCTATAATTTAATAGTTAGTAATAGTTAAAGCGGGAGTCCACCCGGACTCCGCGTTTTTTTTTTTTTTTTTTAAAAGCCAGCAGCTACAAATACTGCAGCTGCTGACTTTTAAATAGTGACACTTACCTGTCCAGCGCGCCCGCGATGTCGGCACCCGAAGCCGATCGCTCGCTCGGCTGCCGGGTCCCGCCGCCATCTTGGGTATGGGAATCAGGAAATGGAGCCTTTCGGCTTCATTTCCCGGTTCCCTACTGCGCATGCGCGAGCCGCGCGGCGCAATCCGGACGGTCCCCGCTGCCTCTGGGAGCTGTGTGTTTCCCAGCAGGCAGCGGGGCACTTGCTGAAGGGGGCGGGCGCTTGCGGAACGGGGCGTAACGTACGGCCCGTTCCGCAGAGAGCTAGCCCGGAAGTGGGTGCAGTTACCTGGATTATCCAGGTAACTGCACCCCCCTCCCCCCTGAAAGGTGCCGATTGTGGCGCCGGAGGGGGGGGGGATTCCGATGAGCGGAGGTCCATTTTAGGGTTTTTAAGTAATTATTAGTTGGTAATAGTTAAGTTATTATTAGTTAATTATTATTTCAAATTGATATATGATATGATTTCCGAATTTACTCATTTACAAATGTACGAATGTACAAATTTACGAATGTGCAAATGCATGACTTTATGAATGTACAAATTTACGAATGTGCAAATGTACAAATTTACAAATTTTCGAATATTCAAATTTACGAATATTCAGAAAAATGTTTTAAATGGGTTTTCGTTAATTAGGATATTTCCGAATTAACGAATTTGTCGAAATTTGTTAAAAAACTAATTTGGAACTAAACTAATTGCACATGTCTACATAATACGCTTGAAAATTTTTAAAATAAAAATGCCTGAAAATCGCTCTGCTCAGGTGTGAACGGGGCCTTATACTTTTGTTACCTCTAATTAGTTTCTGCAACAACTAAAAAAACACATGGAAAAACAGATGGAGACTGATGTACATTGAACAGAACTGAACTGAAGTGCAAACTGATATAAACTGAACTGAACTGAAGACGGATAAGCAAACTGATGCAATCTGAACCCGTATTCATCAGTGTTTTCTGAAGTTGACTAAACTGATGACGTCTGTGTGAAAGGTCCCTAACTAGAAGGTTTTAGACCCCTTTCACACCAGCAGACCAATTAGGCTTTTCAAGCAGACACGATCAGACCACCCTTTGTTCTCTATGAGGACATGTGTCCGCTGTCACCCACAGGCATCCGATCCAATCTGGTCCGTTAAAAACAGATGGATGGGGATATGTTCGCCATCTATCCGGTTGATCAGAATGGATGATCATGCGATCTGTTTCCATCCGATGGTCCCATAGAGAACAGCGGGCTGTTTCCATGTCCACTCTGCATAGTGGAGCAGACACAGACCTGTCATCCAGCTGCTCAGCAGGCAACAGAGGAGAGATCCCCTGTTGAGCAGGCAGATTCACTTGGGTGGATTCCCCCTCGCTTGAAAGGGGCCTTGGGGCAGAATCAGTTCTGATCGTCAGGGGATCAACTCACAGATCTCCTGCTAATCAGAGCAGAGCGTGCGGATAATACATCTGTGCCCACTCAGTTTCTGCAGAGCAGACATGGACAGAGCCCACTCTGCTCTATAGGCAATTGGAAGTAAATGGGCCCCACTGTCCTTTTACAACCGACTACCCCCTGATCCGATCTACCTAAACGGACAAAGACAGATTCGCTTTGTTTTTTTTTTGTTTTTTTAGCAGACCAGATTGGACAGGTGTAAGCGGACCATTTATATGCAGGAATATTCCGATCAGGTCCATCTGAAAAAAGGGTCCGCCGCAATGTCGTAGTCCTGATAAAAAAAAAACTGATTACCGTCATTACTAGTGAAAAAAAAAAAAATAAAAAAAAAATGCCATTAATCTTTCCCCTATTTTGTAGATGCTATAACTTTTGCGCAAACCAATCAATATATGCTTATTAAGATTTTTATTACCAAAAATATGTAGAAGAATATATATCGGTCTTAACTGAGGAAAACATTTGCTTTTTTTTTTGGGATATTTATTATAGCAAAAAATACAAATTATAGTTTTTCTTCAAAATTGTCGCTCTTTTTGTGTTTATAGCGCAAAAAATAAAAACCGCAGAGATGATCAAATACCACCAAAAGAAAGCTCTATTTGTGGGGAAAAAATGACGTGAATTTTCTTTAGGTACAATGTCTCATGATCGCACAATTGTCAGTTAAAGCAACCCAGTGCCGTATTGCAAAAAAATGGCCTGGTCATTGAGCAGCCAAATCTTCCGGGGCTGAAGTGGTTAAAGAGAAGTTCCAGCCTGCAAAAAAAATGTTTGTAGATTGCCACACAACGGTTGCAATCATACTCAGGAAGTGGCAGTGAGTACCTGATTTTGACAGGTATCCGCACCCTCAACCCCCCACCCCCCACCCCCCAAAGGTGGCAAATGTGGCAGGGTGGAGTAACATAAGATTTTAGCTTAAAGGATAAGTTCACCTTTTTTTCTAAATTCCAGCTCCCCTATGTACCAATAAACCATTAATGTACTTCTTTTGCAGGAATAAAAAAAGCTTCCCAAATATCTTACACACCCCTAAGGCCCCTTTTACACGGGACGGATCAGTAATGATCCACCCCGTGAAGATCCGCTTGCTCAGCGGGGATCGCTCCGTTGTCCCCGCTGAGCCGGCAGCGGACAGGGCGGTCTCCGCACACAGTGCAGGGACCGCCCTGTCAGCTCTCCGCTCTCCTCTATGGGGATCGGATGAGCATGGACCATCTGTCCGTGTTCATCTGATCCGCTCTGCAGACGGATAGAAAAATAGGATCTTCCTCTGTCTGCAGAATCGGACAATAGCGGATGCGGACGATAGCGGGTGTCTGTGGATGTTCATCAGCAGACACCCGCTATCCCATAGGAATGCATGTATGTCCGTATTTCATCCACAAACGGATGGATGAAATACGGACATAATGTCCGCATGTGTGAAAGGGGCCTTACCTAACTGCCCAGCTGGCTGTATGAACAAAGTCTCCATTAGTTCCTGGACAGGCCCTGGGATATGACATAGGAAGGAATTTACCAGCTGACCCCATTAGCACACACCCTGCCTTTGCCCTCCCCCTTCCAGCAGATCACTACCACACCACATCAGTTGCACATTTTCTGAATGCAATCAAAGTATACCGTTTACATACAGCTGCTACTAAATAAAGTGCTAAAACTTCAAATATGGTAAACAGATAAGAGTAGCACTAGCAAATGCAAAAAAAACATATATGTGAAAATAAGTGAACAACTCACACCAATAAACACATATCTGGCGATAATTAAATAATTAAATATCATTTGAATAAGTCTGAAAAAGTGCATAAAGTGTATCCCCCTTCTGAGACCACACTCACCAGGCAAGCAAACTTTCCAGTCCAAAAATCAGGCAAATGGATGAACTGATGATGTGAAAAGTTCCAAATGGAGACATTAAATGCACACTGGATCACAGAGGAAGTGTCACGTTCAACCGGTAAGAAAGAGAAAGAAATTGTATGGTGAAGTACTGTTGAGCTCAATCAATGTTGCGCGCTAGGCTTATAGGATAAGCAGAGAGAAGCAAACTTTCAGACAAAAACTTCCGCAATTGTGGCTCGTATAGTGTGCGCTCCACGGAGTCAGGAAATGGTGTCACTGGTTAAGCCGTAGGCCGGAAATTATGTTGACGCATTTCGCCCCTCCTCCAGGGAGTAATCTAAGACTCGCAGAGCCCAGCCACCCACCTTGCTCCCTCCCCTGATTTCCAACTGGCAGGAGGAGAAGAGGCAATCAGCAAGTACTGTAGGAGTAACAAAGGACCATGGGACATGTAGTCCCAAGCACCAGCGGCCCCATACCAATCCCTGGGGCAGAGACTACACACCCCAGCCTGCACCACAAGGAAAATACTAGAGGCTGCCTGGGAGCTGACCAGAGCACCTTCTACCACATGTTTGTGATCCACCACATGGCTTCTCACAAACGGGACTTCTTATGGCTTTCTTGATTTGTGAAGTGCACGACTTTTAGTTGACCCGTGGACAGATTCTCTCACCTGAGCTGTGGATCTCTGCAGCTCCTCCAGAGTTACCATGGGCCTCTTGGCTGCTTCTCTGATTATTGCTCTCCTAGCCCAGCCTGTCAGCTTAGGTGGATGGCCATGTCTTGGTAGGTTTGCAGTTATGCCATACTCTTTCCATTTTCAGATGATGGATTGAACTGTGCTCTGTGAGATGTTCAAAGCTTGGGATATTTTTTTTTATAACCTAACCCTGCTTTAAACTTCCCCACAACTTTATCCCTGACCTGTCTGGTGTGTTCCTTGGCCTTCATGATGCTGTTTGTTCACGAAGGTTCTCTAACAAACCTCTGAGGGTTTCACAGAACAGTTGTATTTATACTGAGATTAAATGACACACAGGTGAACTATATTTACTAATTAGGTGACTCTTGAAGGCAATTGGTTCCACTAGATTTTAGTTAGGGGTATCAGAGTAAAGAGGCTGAATACAAATGCACGCCACACTTTTCACAGATTTATTTGTAAAACAGTTTGAAAACCATTTATCATTTTCCTCCCACTTCACAATTATGTGGCACTTTGTGTTGGTCTATCACATAAAATCCCAACAAAGTACATTCACGTTTTGGGTGGTAACATGACAAAATGTATAAAATTTCAAGGGGTGTGAATACTTTTTCAAGGCACTGTATAATGGATTAAAATCAGAATAATGCATTGCATACATTTGAGAGAATAAAGTGAACAACGAGAGTAACCTAATTAATGGCTCTTATATGGAGTTGCTTGAACTGAGACTGTTGAAAAATATATCTGAAAGAAAATAAAAAGACAAATTGACCCAGTGTTCTTATTTGAATGCAGTTCTGTCATACTAATCAGATTGTTTATTGCGATTTTTTTTAAATGTTGCACAATGTCCTTTTCCTAATAATGAGGCAGTACGTTAACTGGTACCAATTAACATTTTTTTGTTTGTAGATAGGTCTTTTTATATTCATTATTTCGTGGCTTTTACATGGGGATGAACCGCGAACCTTATAATGATCAGAAGTTGTTCCATTAAGATCTTCAGAAAAAGAGACTGCAGCAATGTCACTGTACAAATTATTCTACAACGCTGGCATCTAAAAATTGGGGTGATCTGATTACTTATTTATAAATGCAAATGCAAAAAACAATGTTCTCTTGTTGTGTATGCCCTCTTGTTAACCACATTTGTCTTCTCTTTTTTTTGGCTTTTGCAGTATACTATCTTAAAGTGATATTAAACCCAAACACACAAATGTAATATATAGCAGTTTATCTATCTGTCGATTTGGTGGCTGCATAACCTTTTTTTTAGGCTTTTCTTCCTTTAGACCTAATGCACACAGGATGTTTTAAACTCCGCTTTTAGAGGCGTTTTGCGGTTTCGTGCCTCTAAATACCCCTCATTGCTAGCCTATGTGTCACTGTCCATGTACACACAGGCATTTAAAGGCAGAAAAAAAAGTAAGTTTTCTGCTTCACTAATGGACACTGATGGGGCTGCACTGATGGGCACCGATGAAGTGGCACCAATGAGGTGGCACTGATGAGGTGGCCCTGATGATGGGTACTAATATGCGGCACTGATGGGGCACTGATATGTGGCATGGATGGGGCACTGATAGGCAGCACTGAAAGGCGGCATGGATGGGCATTGAAAGGCAGCACGGATGGGCACTGATAGGCGGCACAGATGGGCATTGATAGGCGGCACGGAGGGCATTGATAGATGGCACAGATGGACATGGATGGGCACTGATAGGTGGCACTGATGTGCACTAATTGATGGTACAGATGGAAGCCAATCAGTGTCAAACAATAATGCCTGCCAATCAGTGATGCAGTGTGGGCACTGATTGGCATCCACTGTGAGCACTGATTGGCATCCCTGGTGGTCTAGGGTGGCATAACTGGTGGTGACATCCCTGGTGGTCCTAGTGGCGTCCCTGGTGGTCCAGTGTGGGCATCAGCACAGACCATCCCCCGTCAGAGAAGCAGCCAGTCAGCTCTCCTCTACTCGCATCTGACAGACGCGAGTGAGGAAAAGCCGATCAACGGCTCTTCCTGTTTACAATGTGATCAGCCGTGATTGGACACGGCTGATCACGTGGTAAAGAGTCTCGGTCAGAAACTCTTTACCTAAATCGGTGTTGTGGTGTGTCAGACTGACACACCGCAATACCGATTGCCGCGATGCACGCACCCAAGGGCGCGCAGCGGCTTGATATCCTGGCGATGTCATATGAGGTCTGGTCAGGATATTGAAAGCACTTTGCCGCCATAATTTTGCTATACGGTGGGCGGCAAATGGTTAAACACATGTAAATGCACTTTAGAGGTAGGCGTGTCAAACTCTTGGGCATTCATTTATTCCAGTTGGCTAGAATAAAATACTATTCTGACCAATGGAATAAATGAAGTGCTCGATGCTCCAAAATGTGTCTCTACGCACTTTTTCAATGCTGCTTTTTTCCTCCCCTGGAGCATAGGTGTCCAGGGAAGTAAAAAAATGTCATGTGTGCATGGCCTGGTAATCTGGCCAGTAGACAGGCCATACACAGTGCAAATTTCTCTCTTGCAACCGCAGGTGCCTGCCTATTAATGGTAGGAATCTCAGCTAGTTCCTTGGGGTGTCTCCGCTCTGGATGGAGAACCAACACAGTCACCTTTAACCACTTGCCGACCGCCGCACGACGATATACGTCGGCAGAATGGCACGGGCAGGCATATGGGCGTATATATAAGTCCCTGCCTGCCCGCGGGTGGGGGGCCCGATCGGGCCCCCCCCCGGTGCCTGCGGCGGTCGGCATTTCTTCGAGAGCGATCCGGGATGAGGGGGCGGCCATTCATTCATGGCCACCCCCTCGCGATCGCTCTCGACGAATGGAAATCCCCCGTGACATCACTTCCTCTCCTGTAATGTAAACACAGGAGAGGAAGTGATGTATTCTCTCCTCCGTGTCGGTATTTTCCGTTCCGACACGGAGGAGAGCGGATCGGTGAGTTGCACCAACACTCTACACACACAGTAGAACATGCCAGGCACACTCACACCCCCCCTTTACCCCCCGATCACCCCCCCAATTACCCCTGCCCCCCAGTCACAGTGACACCAATGTCATTTTTTTTTTTTTTTTTTTTTTTTTTTTTTGCATTGGTGTCATTTGTGACTGTAATAACTGTTAGGGCAGTTAGAGTTAGCCCCCTTTAGTTCTAATGTACCCCCCTAACCCCCCAATAAAGGTTTAACCCCGTGATCACCCCCCGTCGCCAGTGTCACTAAGGCTGGGTTCACATTGCAGCGGTTTATGAGAACGAATGTGATTCGCACCGCACTGCAGTGCAAATCACATCCGATCTCTGTGCGATTCGAGTTCAGCCATTCGCCGCACCCGCCGCACCCGCCACACCTGCCGCACCCGCCGCAAATTCGCACGGGACCCTTTTTTTGGCCCGCAGCAGAATCGGATCGCATGGGTGTTCACACCATGCGATCCGAGTTTGCAGATCGCACTGCGATATGCGAACTGATCTGGGGGTGTCAGTAACATTTCACTGACACTCCCAGCAGTTCGCATAGGGCAGTGTGAACTGCCGCCGGGAGGCATGCGATGCGGGAACCCGCCGCGGATTCGCGGCGTTTCCGCATCGCTCCAGTGTGAACCCAGCCTAATAAGCGATCATTTTTCTGATCGCCGTATTAGTGTCACAGGTGACGCTAGTTAGGCAGGTAGGTATTTAGGTTCGCCGCAGCTTTTTATAGCGCCAGGGACCCCCATATACTACCGCATAAAGCCCCCTGATTGCCCCCTAGTTAACCCTTTCACCAGTGATCACCATATAACTGTTACAGGTGACGCTGGTTGGTTAGTTATTTTTTTATAGTTTCAGGGCACCCGCCATTTATTACCTAATAAAGGTTTAACCCCCTGATCACCCGGCGGGTGTCATTTGTGACTAATAACTGTTAGGGCAGTTAGGGTTAGCCCCCTTTAGTTCTAAGGTACCCCCCTAACCCCCCCAATAAAGGTTTAACCCCGTGATCACCCCCCGTCGCCAGTGTCACTAAGGCTGGGTTCAGATTGCAGCGGTTTGAGAACGGATGTGATTCGCACCGCACTGCAGTGCAAATCACATCCGATCTCTGTGCGATTCGAGTTCAGCCATTCGCCGCACCCGCCACACCCGCCGCAAATTCGCACGGGACCCTTTTTTTGGCCCGCAGCAGAATCGGATCGCATGGGTGTTCACACCATGCGATCCGAGTTTGCAGATCGCACTGCGATATGCGAACTGATCTGGGGGTGTCAGTAACATTTCACTGACACTCCCAGCAGTTCGCATAGGGCAGTGTGAACTGCCGCCGGGAGGCATGCGATGCGGGAACCCGCCGCGCATTCGTGGCGTTCCCGCATCGCTCCAGTGTGAACCCAGCCTAATAAGCGATCGTTTTTCTGATCGCTGTATTAGTGTCACAGGTGACGCTAGTTAGGCAGGTAGGTATTTAGGTTCGCCGCAGCTTTTTATAGCGCCAGGGACCCCCATATACTACCGCATAAAGCCCCCTGATTGCCCCCTAGTTAACCCTTTCACCAGTGATCACCATATAACTGTTACAGGTGACGCTGGTTGGTTAGTTATTTTTTTATAGTTTCAGGGCACCCGCCATTTATTACCTAGTCTCACTAGTGTACCCCTAAATTTAGGGGTGTCTACTTTCCAAAATGGGGTCATTTGGGGGGGGTTTGTGCCATCTTGGCATTTTATGGCCTTCAAAACTGTAACGCCCTTAGAAAGCCTGAAGGCGGTGCTTGGATTTCGGGGCCCCGTACGCGGCTAGGCTCCCAAAAAGTCCCACATATGTGGTATCCCCGTACTCAGGAGAAGCAGCAGAATTTATTTTGGGGTGTCATTTCACATATGCCCATGGCATGCGTGAGCAATATATCATTTAGTGACAACTTTGTGAAAAAAAAAAAAAAAGTTTGTAATTTTCCCGCAACTTGTGGCAAAATATAAAATATTCCATGGACTCAACATGCCTCTCAGCAAATAGCTTGGGGTGTCTACTTTCTAAAATGGGGTCATTTGTGGGGGTTTTGTGCCATCTTGGCATTTTATGGCCTTCAAAACTGTAATAGGTAGTGAGGAGTGAAGTCAAATATTTACGCCCTTAGAAAGCCTGAAGGCGGTGCTTGGTTTTCGGGGCCCCGTACGCGGCTAGGCTCCCAAAAAGTCCCACATATGTGGTATCCCCGTACTCAGGAGAAGCAGCAGAATTTATTTTGGGGTGTCATTTCACATATGCCCATGGCATGTGTGAGCAATATATCATTTAGTGACAACTTTGTGAAAAAAAAAAAAAAAAAAAAAAAGTTTGTAATTTTCCCGCAACTTGTGGCAAAATATAAAATATTCCATGAACTCAACATGCCTCTCAGCAAATAGCTTGGGGTGTCTACTTTCTAAAATGGGGTCATTTGTGGGGGTTTTGTGCCATCTTGGCATTTTATGGCCTTCAAAACTGTAATAGGTAGTGAGAAGTGAACTCAAAAATTTACGCCCTTAGAAAGCCTGAAGGCGGTGCTTGGTTTTCGGGGCCCCGTACGCGGCTAGGCTCCCAAAAAGTCCCACATATGTGGTATCCCCGTACTCAGGAGAAGCAGCAGAATTTATTTTGGGGTGTCATTTCACATACGCCCATAGCATGTGTGAGCAATATATCATTTAGTGACAACTTTGTGTAAAAAAAAAAAAATAATTTTTTTTTTGTCATTATTCAATCGCTTGAGGCAAAAAAATAAAATATTCAATGGGCTCAACATGCCTCTTATCAATTTCCTTAGGGGGTCTACTTTCCAAAATGGGGTCATTTGGGGGGGTTTTGTACTGCCCTGCCATTTTAGCACCTCAAGAAATGAGATAGGCAGTCGTAAACTAAAAGCTGCGTAAATTCCAGAAAACGTACCTTAGTTTGTAGATGTGACAACTTTTGCGCAAACCAATAAATATACAATTATTGACTTTTTTTTTACCAAAGACATGTGGCTGAATACATTTTGGCCTAAATGTATGACTAAAATTGAGTTTATTGGATTTTTCTAATAACAAAAAGTAGAAAATATCATTTTTTTTCAAAATTTGCGGTCTTTTTACGTTTATATCGCAAAAAATAAAAATCGCAGAGGCAATCAAATACCATCAAAAGAAAGCTCTATTTGTGGGAAGAAAAGGACGCAAATTTTGTTTGGGTACAACATTGCATGACCGCGCAATTACCAGTTAAAGCAGCGCAGTGCCAAAGTGTAAAAAGACCTCTGGTCATTTACCAGCAAAATGGTCCGGTCTGAAAGTGGTTAAACAGCAGAATTGTCAGTCTGAATTTTTTTTTTAATTTTAGATACACTAGCGTATTTAGATGGAGTTGGCTAATAAATTAAAGCTGAACTCAAGCCCACCTTTTTAATCAATTACTTCAACAGTTTTATTTTTCCTTTTGGGATAAAGGTTTTACATAAATGAATAAACGCTCATTATTGCAAACACTTCTGTCAGTGTAAAAGCAGGACTAAAGTATATATTTTTTTTTAAATTGTGAGCAAGCAGACTGTTTATCGCAGAAGAGACATGCCATACCAAGATATTTACCCATAAGGCTGCGTTAAACACAATGTAAAACAACAAAGCTGTGCTCTCCTGTCTTTATTCTGTAGAATCTTCCTTACAAAAACATGATGGCTTCTTATTGATTCTGGGCCATTCTAAAATGTAAATAGCTAGATATCTGCTTTTAGTTTGTGCATTTTTCTAAATGTTTTTTCCACTATTGAGAAAGGATAATATATTTTTTTTGCTAGTTTTTAATCTTTGTTGTAATTTTTTATAAATAAAATCTAGCATTCTATGTTTGAAATGCCAACAAGACCTGTCAGACATTCAGTTTTCAATTTACAAATTTAGTAGGGGACCACGGCCTGATCCTGCTTTGCAAATGAATGTATTCCAGGCTCCTCAGCTGTTCAGTCTCCTTTCACTCTCTCTGAGCTGGCTTTGTCTGGACTTCCTTTCCCCAACGTCCCCTCAGTATAAAAAGGTACACTCCCATTGTGTAGTAATTAAAGGTTTCACATTTATTGCATAATATCCACTTACGGTACATTAAAACTTAAAACAGTGCGCTTTAAAAGATCATTCGACTGGGCAGGAGCCTTTTCTGCGTGCATTCCAGGAAATTTGTGAAAAACGCACCAAAACTCACGTCAATAATTCTTAATGGTAAATATACTTAGTAATCTATGCTGGGTATTCACCTCTCTTCTTTAGGACTTGTGTTCTGGGGTCATACTAATCTATTATAGGCTCTATTAAGATTTTTCATACCTTTCCCAAGGTTTAATTAATCTGAAAACCCTGTTTGGGTTTGTCCGCTATTTGGTAGGTGGATGTTTCCCCTATTACTATGGTGGCTTTTGGCACATATGGTCCAGGCATGCACGACTCTAATATGATTACTTTTTCTTCCCTCCAGCCGCTGCCTTTTTTACCCTCGAACCTAACTCCTGGGGGGAGATATTGTGGAATATTGCTCTAGTTTCCTTCTGTTCTGGATTGTGTGGATCCTGTGTGTATTTGGTGAATTATGTGCATGTCAATTCTTATATTTCTTCCAAATATATTTCTGTAAATGATTATGTTTATTGTTATTTTCATTATTTAAAGTAAACTCCCCTACTACTCCTGAAGAAGCGGGGTTAACCGCAAAATGCGTTGAGGCATCAAGCCCGTGGTGGAAGCCTCCCCCACAAGCACAGTTCTGTCTGGATTTCAATATTGTGAGTGTGACTGCTTAAAGCACTGTATGGAGTTATTGTAGGGTTGCCACATCAGCCCTTTAATTCAGGACACATATTAAAGCGGGAGTAAACCCAGTTTCAAAAAACACTTACATGCCGGAAATGCTAACTTTCACATTGGTCGTGCTCTCAACCAAACTTTCAAACCATTCAATGGCTGGTTTCATAACTGATCACATGTGCAGCATTATGGCAGTTGAAGAATCATTAGAGGCCAAGATGGCAGCTTCCTTGACTGAAAATGATAGAAGGGCTTACTTCCACTTTAATTACACAGGTTCTGAGGCTGATTTAATGCAGATAAGGCACCGAGTGAGTTTAATTACCACCTTAATCAGCCACAGAACCTGTGTAATTAATGTGTGGATTAAAGGGATGATGTGGTGGACCTGAGTGTGGGTGGGGGCGTGACCGGATGGAGAAGGAGGAGGTTGTGCATGTGTGAGTGAGTCGGAGCCTCGCCTCGCTCTCCCCTCCATGCTGGTAGCATACCGCAACGAGCGGCGTCTTTCCCCGCTGACCCGCCGACCCTCTCGCTTCTATCAGGATGGATGATGGCCGGGGAAAGCGGCGCTTAGCTGATCGAATGACCGGACATCCCCCCCTGCCTATTGCTACGCTATGCAGCAGTGAATGCGTTCTGTAGGAGTTCCGACGGAGGTGGGCGGTTTAGTAAAGGAGACGGCTCCCTCTCTGACTGTCACTGAAATCCTGGATTGGGCTCTGGAAGATGAGATCAGCGAGGGGAGGTGGAGAGTAAACTTCTGGTACGTGCAGCAGTGGAGAGACACAACGGGAGAAACATACAGACAAACTTAAGAAACTGGTGAGAGTGAACTGCCAAGCAGGGTGGTGAGTGTGAATTATCTATGCGAACTGTGACTAAGATATTGTATACAGGAGAAGGAAGATGGATAAGTTCTATTAACTCCCACCGTATATATTTACCTGCCTGATGTTTCTTCACTGCCTTAACCCTGAAACCTAAGAACTCTCTGCTTATAAGAATATTGAGAACTGTAAAATTCTTTCTTGGAAGAGATTCTTTACCTGTTTTAAAGTGCCTGTTTACATACTTAAACATATCGGTTGGAGCAGGAGTTACTTGGATCTATTGGGAACTATAGAGGTCTCGGTATAGTTCAGAGTGTACCTTATAGAGTGCAAATTACGCGGTGTGTGCTCTTCCATCTTTTGGCCCTTCTTTTCTCCCGCCCCCTGACGAGAGAGCCTGCTATTAACTCTTACCGTATAAATTTACCTGCTTGATGTTTTTTCACTGCCTTAAACCTGAAACCTAAGAACTCTCTGCTTATAAGAGTATTGAGAACTGAAAATTCTTTCCTTGAAGGGACTGTAACCTGTTCTAAAGTGGCAGTTTACATATTTAAACAGATTGGTTGGAGCTGGAGTTATCTGGATCCATTGGGAACTATTGAAGTCTTGGTATAGTCCAGAACGTGCCTTATTAAGTGCAATTTACGTTGTGTGTGCTCTCCCATCCTTCGGCCCTCCTCTTTTTCCCGCCTTCAGGTGAGAGAGAAACCAAATATACATATATATTTTGGGGATATTATCCTGGAGCAAAGTAAAGCTATTATGCCATCGCACCGTGCGACTAAAGCAAGTCAAGCAGCTGCAGCCGCAAAACTAGAAAAGTATGCCCATAATCCGGGTCAGGGGCTTAGTCAGACCCCCCCAAAGGGTCCGCAACAAGGACAGCAACTCCAAGCTAATAGGCTATCAGGTGCTAAAGGCACTAGGAAAAGCCACGGGCCAAGCCTTCCCCCAATGGCTTTGGAGGAAAACGAGG
Source organism: Lithobates pipiens (assembly GCF_037356315.1). Lineage (NCBI taxonomy): Eukaryota > Metazoa > Chordata > Amphibia > Anura > Ranidae > Lithobates > Lithobates pipiens. The sequence continues at coordinate 291,841,554 of NW_027507784.1, read as the reverse complement.
AAAGAGTTAATTCCCAGGGCCAGGTCAAAGATGTGAGTCTAGAGGGGGCAACTGGGTCACTAGAGGAGGGTCTGCAGGGAAGACTTGAACCAGAACCTGAGCCAACACTAAAAGAGGTTCTGATGGCAGTCAACCTTTGTAGAGAGTCCCTGGGAGGAATGAGCACCCAACTCATCTCCATCCAGGAGGAACTATCGTACACCAGACAGGATATCCAAGGGATCCAGGAAAGGACCACAGCCCTAGAGGATCGGTTGGGCCGGGTTGAAGATGATTTGGCCCCTTTGATACGGGAATTCAGGTTAATGCAAGAACAGTTAACAAAACAGGATAACAAATTAGATGAAATGGAGAACAGGATGAGGAGGAAGAACATCCGGATAGTAGGTTTGCCAGAACTTTGCGAAGGTTCAGATCCTATAGCTTTCCTGGAGAAATGGTTCAGGGATACGTTTGGCCAGGATATTTTTTCCTCATTGTTTACCATTGAAAGGGCACACAGAGTTCCCTCAAGACCTCCACAAATGGGTGCCCCTCCAAGACCATTTTTGGCCAAGTTACTGTTTTTTAAAGATAAAGAGACTATCACCCGCAAAGCTAGGGAGAGGGGTAAGATTGTATATAATGGCTCTCGAGTGTCGATTTTTCCGGACTTTTCTCCAGACCTTCAAAGAAGGAGAGTTAAATTTGGGGAAGTTAAAAAGAAGCTCCGCCAAATAAACATGACATATGCGTTATTATATCCAGCAAGATTACGGATAAACGCCCCTGAAGGGACTATAATATTTGATAATCCTGGAGGTGTGGAGGAGTGGTTGGAGACCCACCCCCGGAGACTTTAGTAGTAGTGGACTTTCGGATTTGATCTGTTTTCTGTTCCCCCCCCCCTCCCTGTTTTGGAGGGGGGGGGGAGAGGAATGTGGGTTCAAATGTATTCTTTTTTGGTATGTTTTCTTGTTTTTTTTTTTTTTTTTGATGTGGTGGAGGTGGGAAGAGGGAGATAATTTGTGAGATGATATTTGGAGTATGGGGGGGGGGGGGGAGAGGAGAGGGTGAGCTGAGGGAGGAGAGCTTCACGCATGCTACCCCTCTGGCTGGAGGGGTTAGCGGGGTGCTCCCCTCTTATATCAGTCGTATGGGGTAATATTTTTGTTTGGAGATTTTTGGGGGGGAGGGGAGGAGTGGGGAGGTGGTGTGGGCAGGGAATAGTGTATAAGGAAAAGATGTGGAGTGATTTACAGGCAAGGTGTGTATGGGAAGGTCACAGAAGGAGGCGCCAGGAGATGCCTAAAGAGGCAATGGGAGAAGTGTGTGAGAAGGGGGAGTGGTATGGGTGGAGAGAAAGAAGTATATGGTGTTTAAGGTTTGATTGGCAGGTGGGAGAAGTGTGGAAGAGGTTTATTTTAGTGAGAAGAGCATTATATAGAGCACAATTATTTATAATGAAACAATGGGTAAAAGTTTATCACACAAAATGGAATAACAAAGAAGGGTTACAAACATATTTATTTATAAGGAAACAATGGCTAAAAGTCTATCACATTAAATGGAATAACAAAGATGAGTTACACAAACCAGTTTTTAGGTATTGGCACTATAATTATCAATGAGTGAACGCACAGTGTTAAGGGGGAGAAGTCTTACTCTATACTCCTGGAATGTTAGAGGGATGGGAGATCCGAAGAAGAGGACAGCAGTTAAGTTAACGGCTAGGTCTCATGGAGCAATGCTTCTTTTTCTTCAGGAGACACATTTTACAAAAACTACTACTACACAGCTGGGGTGGGGGGAATATCATATTCAATACCATTCGTGTTATACCTCCTTTTCCAGGGGGGTTAGTATTCTTATTAAAAGGGGGGTTTCATTCAATTGCTTCCAGGTGAAGATTGATGAGCAAGGGAGGTATATTTTTTTATATGGTAAACTAGAGGGAAAGACTTTGATTTTGGCCAATGTTTACATACCACCACCTTCCACTATGGATATCCTATATGACTTGGTTGAGTTTGTGCTGGACAAGCCGGAAGTCCCATTGATATTAATGGGAGATTTTAATATGGTTATGGATAAAATACTGGATAGATTCCCCAATGGGAGGATTCAGCAAGGGGGCATAAGTGAGAACCGCCTATCGCAGTTCATGGGAGAAATGGGTCTGAAGGACCTTTGGAGACTCCAGAATCCAAAATCTCGAGCCTTTTCGTGTTTTTCCGCCACGTATTCAACCTTGTCAAGGATAGACATGATTATGGGGAATGACGAGGCAGTGGTACTAGTAAATAAAATAAGCTATATGCCAAGAAGCTTATCGGATCACTCAGCAATAAAGAGCTTCTTGGATATAGGAGAGAGAAGTCAGCAAAGAGGGTAGAGATTCAGTCCCACATGGTTGGAGCTTATGAGAGAACCAAAGGAAGTATTAAGCTTACTTAAAGAATACGTAGATTTGAATACAGGTTCGGCCTCGACAGGGATAGTATGGGATGCATTAAAAGCCTACCTCCGAGGTCTTTTAATACAACAGATTTCTAAAATTAAAAAACTGTTTGGGGAAAGGGAAGAGAATGCCTCAAGGAGAGTGGTAAACTCAGAAATTCAGTATATAAAAAACCCAACACTAGATAACCAGGGACAATGGCTAAAAGGGCAGCAGGAATATCGCCATATAATGCTGGAGAAGGCTGAAAATAAATTCATATTTCAGAAACAACTAGCATTTGGGGAAGGAGAAAGGGTAGGTCGGATGCTAGCATACTTGGTGAAAACAAATTCAACTCCGTCCATGGTATCAAGGATTAGTATGGTAGAAGGTAGGATATCCACAAATAAATCAGATATTTTAGAGAGATTTAGAGCGTATTATGAGGACCTATATCAATCCAACCAGGCCGAGATGAGGGAGGAAATGGACACATTTTTTAGCCCACTGGTAATCCCCCATCTTTCTAAAGAAGATGGGGATATTCTAGATGGCCCCATAACGGTTGAAGAGATTCGGCGTATAGTACAAGAAATGGCAGGTCAGAAAGCTCCAGGCCCAGATGGCCTCCCGGTGGAGGTTTATCGCCACTTTGGCGAGGTGTTAATCCCGGAGCTTTTAAAAGTCCTTAACTGGGCGATAGAAGCAGGAGAACTCCCGCCCTCAATGAGAGAATCAAATATAATAGTGCTGCCAAAGGAAAACAAGGACCCCCTTGTTCCCTCATCATACAGACCCATCTCCCTGTTGAATCTGGATGTAAAGATCCTAGCTAAGGTCTTGGCAAATAGATTGAACGGAGTGATAGGAAAAATTATTCATCCTGATCAATCAGGATTTATTCCTGGGAGATCCACGAGTACAAATATAAGACGGGTTTTTTTTAATCTCCAGATACCAGTGGACGGAGATGGCCAGAGAGCTGTTTTATCCCTAGACGCTGCTAAGGCCTTTGAATCACTAGAGTGGAGCTATCTGTGGAGGGTCTTGAGGGAATATAAGGTGGGCCCGGTATTTATAAAATGGGTTAAAATGCTATATAGATCCCCGGAAGCAAGGATTAGAATAAATAATGAGAGTTCAGCCGGGATCCGACTGAAGAGAGGTAAGAGGCAGGGGTGCCCCCTGTCTCCCCTCCTGTTTGCTATGGCGATCGAGCCCTTGGCTATATCTCTGAGATCAAGTATGAGGATAAAAGGCTTTAGGAGAGGGGAGGAAGAAGAAAAAGTAGTTTTATTTGCAGATGATCTCCTTCTGTTTCTCGGAGATGTTCAGCACTCAATAGGGGAAGTGATGTACAGAATTACTAATTTTGGACATCTTGCGGGCCTAAAAATAAATTGGGATAAATCCTGCATACTGCCTATAGACCCATTGGATAGCCCCCTACCGTGTGAAGCTGCACATATCCAGATAGTGAGTAAGATGAAATATCTGGGTATCTGCATTACTAAAGATCTTAAACAATATGTGGTAAATAACCTGGCCCCACTGTTATCCAAATTTAAACAAAAAATTTATATATGGAAGAAATTACCACTATCAGTAGCGGGTCGATGTAACCTTATTAAAATGATTTTTCTGCCGCAACTTCTCTATGTTTTACACAATTCTCCAGTATGGATACATAAGGACTGGTTCTACAAGATGGACTCCATATTTAGAGAATTGATGTGGAAGGGGGGACGAGCACGTATTGGGTTAAAGACTCTGCAACTTCCAAGTAACGGGGGGGGAGTTGCGCTCCCACACCCGTTCAATTACTTCATAGCAGCTCAGCTACAACATCTGGCAGGAGAGGATGTAGAGGGGGGGGGGGGGGGTGGAAAAAGGGAACTCCCCTCGAACAACTACTCGGAAGATCACTGGTAGTGGCAATAGAGGCAGGGGTTGTTATACAAGATGTCCCTACTCTAGGATTAATGACAAAGGTGTGGGAGATAACCAAAAGAATACTGGGTTATAGGGGATTTACAGAATACTCCCCCCTATTGTTAAGGAATCCAATGTACATAATGATAATCAGAAAATGTCTATTTGCTTATGTGTATACATGTTCCTTACTTATTATGTAGTATACAGATTGACTTTATGTTCGGAGCCAAGATGGCGTCTACCCCCCACATCCCCCGCGTTAGAAGAATTCATTTGAGATAACAGAACCAGTTTCAACCAAACTTCAAGCATCAAGTTTCTTCATTTCTCTTGTATTGTAACCAATGAGATGTACCAATTAGACTGACATAGCAATGACGTATCTTTCTGTATAAAATATTAACACCGCCCACGAATAAGTCAGTATTTAGAAGTAGCCGAGCTGAACATGTCTCAGAGAGTGTTTACTTCTAATGTGCATGCACATTTATACTTTTTAATTAGGAATAGCAGCAGATAACCAAGAACTAATTTATAGTTCTAATCCATCACACTATGGGCAAACAATAAGTTGGATGAGGTTTTAAAAATAGGACAAGTAAGGGAATGGGAAAGAAGGGGTATACATTTTGTTCACCAGATTTACCAGAATGGTAGAATGAAACAATTTCAAGAGTTAAGGAATCAGTTTCTAATTCCGAAAAAGTCCTTTTTTAGATATTTGCAGATCAGGCACGCTCTGGAAAAGCAGTTTGAGGGGGCAGTAATAGTATGGAGCGAGATACCCGTAATTGAGGACACACTGCGAGCAAAATCGGGGAAAGGTTTAATATCTAAAGTGTAAAAAATAGGAAAGAATGGGAGACTGATGTGGGTAACATCTCGGAAGACCAATGGGAGAGGATTCTCGAGTTGGCACCCTGGGTGTCCAATTCTCCATCTCAAAAGTTTTCACATTTACTTCTATTGTATAGAGCGTATTACACCCCTAAGAGGCTGGCTCAGTTTGGTAGAAGGAGTGATGCAGCATGTCCTAGGTGTGGAAGGACAGAAGGAGACATGTTCCACATGTTCTGGAGATGTCCTAAGCTACATCGGTATTGGAGGGAGGTGGTGATGATAGTTAGTAACGTTTTTGAGACGGTAGTAGAAATGGAACCGGTGGGATGTGTACTGGGATGGATCAGGGGGAGTAGTGACCCTAAGGATAGTAACTTAGCAAAATTAAGGTGTCTTTTTCAAGCTAGAAAACTTATAGCCCAGAAATGGCAATCCTCTACACCCCCTACGAGCGGAGAGTGGGTGCAAAATATGAACAGGGTTATCCTTAAAGAAAGAGTAGCATACATGAGACAAGGAGGTATTAAAAAATTTGACAGGATATGGTGTGTAAAAATGATGAATGATGGTATTTTTTAGCAAGAAGGAAGTATGAGGAGTGGGTGTGCATGAGTGGGGAAGGTGATGAATGTAGGAAAGGGAAGGGTGGGTGAGGGATATGTAAAATTGGTATTGTGTCCTTACTTGTCTTTTATTGGAAGGCTGTACGTGTTGTTTGAATTGAAAAAGAAATTAATAAAGATATAAAGTTAAAAAAAAAGGGATGATGTGGCAAACCTAAGTTATCGTCCGACATGGGTGATATCAAAAGGGAGGTTGCTGTTTTTAGCTTGCATTGTGTTTATATTAAGAGACTTGTCTTGAAGTTTTGTGTTGTTTTTAGCTTTGGTCTACGCCTTGGCATCTGAAAAATGCATCTTCCTCTATTCCAATTTTTGCTACAATTTGTATTGGCTCCCCAAACAAGGTTAGCAGTTGAACATTTTTTGCATCAAAACACGCATTACAAAAACAGGCTCACTGCCAAAAAAAACATGTTTGTTGTCTTTTGCTGAAGTCCATTGAGGGGCACAGGAATAGTAGTATTCATAGACAAAGGGGTTAAATGCAGCTGCATTCAGAAAATGGACACTGGAAAACACAAAAATAGGAAGGCTAGCCCCTTTTAACCCTGCCCACAGCTCAGTTTTAAGACCAAGCAGTATGTAGGGCCAGGAAAACAGAGAGATGTCCCTCAATGAACTCAAACAGAAGATTTTACGGTAAGTAAAAAAAAAAAAATTTCATTATCTTTCATTGAGGGACACATGAATGCAAGTATTCTTTGATGTATGGCAGAGATAGGCAACCTTGGCCCTCCAAGACCCTGACAATTACAGGCATGACTCCTAGAGGCAGAGGCATGATGGGATTTGTAGTTTCATCACAGCTGGAGTGCAAAGGTTGCCTACCCCTGATGTATGGGATGTCCAAAAGCAATACCACTGAAAGCTGGGCAATAGTCAGAGAAAAAAAGGGGGGCAACTGAAAAAATACATCAACAGATATACAGTCACAGTAAGTCAGAGTAGGTATGGCTTGAAGAAGGTGTTCTTTAAAGACATTTCCTACATTCCAGCCTGTAGCCAAGTGGCCTACACATTTGCACAGACATAAGTACCATGTGTGAGACTAATTTAGATTCCTGCAAGAGACCAGCAGAGCTGAAGTGAAGGACTTCCTGTAGCTTCCTGCTAAGTTGCAAAACACAAGAATTGTCCAAGGTATCAGGGAATCTCTGTTAAAGAGGAAGTAAACCCTGATGAGTTTACTTCCTCTTTCATTCCCTGTAAAGGCAAAGCATAATGGACTACTAGTAGTCCATTATGTGTCACTTACCTGACACAGGAGCCAGCGATGTCACCGCTGTCCCCTGTAGTTCCGAGCGTCCATCTTCTTGGTGGGTCTCGCTGCTCCGGCGCTGTGATTCACCGGAGCAGCGATGACGTCACTCCCACGCATGCGCAAGGGAGCCGAGACTCGCGGCATTGCCGTCATCAACGATGCCCCGCTCAGTGCGCCTGCGCGCCGCTGTCTACGGCGCATGCGCCATAGATAGCGGTGCCCGTCTTCGGGCAAATATCTCCTAAACCGTATAGGTTTGGGAGATATTTCTTGGACCTACAGGTAAGCCTTAATCTAGGCTTACCTGTAGGTCAAAGTGGTTTGTAAGGATTTACAACCACTTTAAAGGAGTCAATCTATTCTGACATATTTTGTAGACATGTGCATTCGTTTTCGTCTGAATGCATTTTCGGCCGAATTTCAGCTATTTTCGTTTTCGTTTTGACAAACGATAACGAAAGCACAAAATCCGAAAAACGAAAGATCCGACATAAATAAATGCTTTATTTTCGTTTTCATTGTTACAACAGTTCGATATAGAATAGGAGATTCGACATGACTCTGACGATAACAATCTGTCTATAGAACCTGTGGTCGAATGTGCTTAACCTTACCTCTATTAGTCCAAGATTATATAGAGAAAATATTCGACAGAGAAAAAAGATTTGACAGAGAGAAAAGATTCTGCAAGTTACTGTCCTAAAAAGTGTTTGGGGACCCGGGTCCTGCCCCAGGGGACATGTATCAATGCAAAAAAAAGTTTTAAAAACGGCCGTTTTTTCGGGAGCAGTGATTTTAATAATGATTAAAGTGAAACAATAAAAGTGTAATATTCCTTTAAATTTCGTAGGGGGGGGGTTGTCTATAGTATGCCTGTGAAGGGGCGCATGTTTCCCGTGCTTAGAATTGTCCCTGCACAAAGTGTCATTTATGCAGGAAAAAAAGTCCTTTAAAATCACTCGCAGCTATTATGAATTGTCGGCTCCCGTAATACAGAGAACACTCATTGAAAGTCATTGATAAAAAAATAAATAAATAAATAAATAAAAAAGCGTGGGGGTCCCCCAAATTCAATTTCCAGGCCCTTCAGGTCTGGTATGGATATTAAGGGGAACCCTGCCTCAAATTTAAGAAAAAATTTGACGTGGGGTTCCCCCTAAATATCCATAACCAGACCCTTCAGGTCTGGTATGGATATTAAGGGGAACCCCGCATCAAATTAAAAAAAAATTTGACATGGGGTTCCCCCTAAAAATCCATACCAGACCCTTTATCCGAGCACGCAACCTGGCAGGCCGCAGGAAAAGAGGGGGGGACGAGAGAGCGGCCCCCCCTCCCTCCTGAACCGTACCAGGCCACATGCCCTCAACATTGGGAGGATGCTTTGGGGGTCCGTGACCCCTCAAAGCACCTTGTCCCCATGTTGATGAGGACAAGGGCCTCATCCCCACAACCCTGGCCGGTGGTTGTGGAGGTCTGCGGGCGGGGGGCTTATCAGAATCTGGAAGCCCCCTTTAACAAGGGGACCCCCAGATCCCGGCCCCCCCCCTGTTTGAAATGGTAAGGGGGTACAAAAGTACCCCTACCATTTCACAAAGAAAGTGTAAAAAATGGTTAAATAAAACAAACACACTTTTGAAAAATTCCTTTATTAAAAATAAAAAAAAGATTCCAGCGGCGGTAATCCACTCTTGCTATCCAGCGACGGACGGTCAGCTCTCCATCGATGTCTAATGTCATCCAGCGCAGCGCAGCATCCTTCTTCTGTCTCCGTGGAGGAGACACTACAGACATTCCGGCGGCTTGACGTTTCTTATATAGGGTGGGCGGGGCCACCCGTCACCTGACCCCGCCCCCCTCTGACGCAAGGGGAAACCCGGGGTTCCCTGTGACGTAGGGGTGACCCGCACCCCTCTGATGTAACACAGGCAGGTTTCCGTTACATCAGAGGGGGGCGGGGTCACCCATACGTCATGGGGAACCCCGGGTTTCCCCTTGCGTCAGAGGGGGGCGGGGTCAGGTGACGGGTGGCCCCGCCCTCCGTATATAAGAAACGTCAGCGCCGGAATGCCTCCAGTGTCTCCGTGGAGGAGACAGAAGAAGGATGCTGTGCTGCGCTGGATGACATTAGACATCGATGGAGAGCTGACCGTCCGTCGCTGGATAGCAAGAGTGGATTACCGCCGCTGGAATCTTTTTTTATTTTTAATAAAGGAATTTTTCAAAAGTGTGTTTGTTTTATTTAAACATTTTTTACACTTTCTTTGTGAAATGGTAGGGGTACTTTTGTACCCCCTTACCATTTCAAACAGGGGGGGGGCCGGGATCTGGGGGTCCCCTTGTTAAAGGGGGCTTCCAGATTCTGATAAGCCCCCCGCCCGCAGACCTCCACAACCACCGGCCAGGGTTGTGGGGATGAGGCCCTTGTCCTCATCAACATGGGGACAAGGTGCTTTGAGGGGTCACGGACCCCCAAAGCATCCTCCCAATGTTGAGGGCATGTGGCCTGGTACGGTTCAGGAGGGAGGGGGGGCCGCTCTCTCGTCCCCCCCTCTTTTCCTGCGGCCTGCCAGGTTGCGTGCTCGGATAAAGGGTCTGGTATGGATTTTTAGGGGGAACCCCACGTCAATTTTTTTTTTAATTTGACGCGGGGTTCCCCTTAATATCCATACCAGACCTGAAGGGTCTGGTTATGGATATTTAGGGGGAACCCCACGTCAAATTTTTTCTTAAATTTGAGGCAGGGTTCTCCTTAATATCCATACCAGACCTGAAGGGCCTGGTAATTGAATTTGGGGGACCCCCACGCTTTTTTTTTTATTTATTTATTTATTTATTTTTTTATCAATGACTTTCAATGAGTGTTCTCTGTATTACGGGAGCCGACAATTCATTATAGCTGCGAGTGATTTTAAAGGACTTTTTTTCCTGCATAAATGACACTTTGTGCAGGGACAATTCTAAGCACGGGAAACATGCGCCCCTTCACAGGCATACTATAGACAACCCCCCCCTACGAAATTTAAAGGAATATTACACTTTTATTGTTTCACTTTAATCATTATTAAAATCACTGCTCCCGAAAAAACGGCCGTTTTTAAAACTTTTTTTTGCATTGATACATGTCCCCTGGGGCAGGACCCGGGTCCCCAAACACTTTTTAGGACAGTAACTTGCAAATTAGCCTTTAAAATTAGCACTTTAGATTTTGAACGTTGGAGTCCCATAGACTTTAATAGGGTTCTAAAGTATGCTATATAGTTAGCTCCGTCGAATCTTCTTTATACATTCGACAGACACCATAAGCCTTCCAAGACAGATTCGACCGTAATTCATGTGGATTTTCGGACGAATGCAATTTTTGAACGAAAAACGAAATAAATAAAAACAAATTTCGGGAGTAACTAAATAAATTAAGTTTTCAGACGAAAACGAAATTCCGAAACGAAATATTTTACTCTGCACATGTCTAATATTTTGACACAGTAGGGTCACTCCAGAAGAAAACCTAGAGACCTTCCAGTTGGCTCAAAACTGGAGATACAAAAGGACTCCGGCTGAGCATCAGTGAATTCTCAGAAGGTAAAGGCATCATTCACTAAGCTAAGGAAATGTTTATTTAGATGAAGGACTGGTTAGTCTATAGAGCAGTGATTCTCAACCAGGCTTCCGTGGAACCCTAGGGTTCCTCCAGAGGTTGCTAGGCGTTCCTTCAGCATTGGGCAATTTCTGCCTCTCAGATAAGTTCCCACTCACACCATTGCTCTTTTTAGCTATCTGTAAGGAGGTAATTCTTCCCAATGACCACAAATGTAAGGACCATTCTCCCCCTGACCATCACACTAATGTATCATGAGTTGTCGATTTTTTAATTTTTAGCAGGGGCTCCCTGAGACTGTAGAACTATTTCAAGGGTTCCTCTGTGTTGAAAAGGTTGAGAAAGGCTGCTATAGAGGGAAGAGACCAACTGTCAAGGAAATCCCAATAAAAATAGAAATAATTCCTGTACACATTCAGGCCTAGGATGCCTCCAGTCCTAAAATAGAAAGTTTTCCAGAAAGTACTGGAAATGTTCTTTGGTTAGAAGCAGATTTAAAAAAAAAATTCACAGGAATCCAAGGCATAATAAACCTAGTCAAAATTAAATGGGCCTAACCATATCTGGATCATCAATGGCACGATTAAACATAGCTCCTACGGGATTAGAATTCGAAGTGTGATTCTGAATCAGAGATACTGGAACACTCTAAGCCCTTGTACACATGGTCGGGCATTCCGACAACAAAATCCGTCTGATTTTTTTTGACGGATTTTGTCCGAAACTGGTGTTGCATACACACGGTCGGACAAAGTTGTGGGAAAATCCGATCGTTTGGAACGTGATGACGTTCGTTCGTTACGGTGTATCTACGTTGAGGCTAGTAGCCAATAGCTTTGGTCTCGTAATTTGATCTGAGAATGCGTGGCACTTTGTCCGATCGGAATTCTCTACAAGGATCATGTTGTCGGAAAATGTTATATCCAGCTCTCAAACTTTGTTGGTCGGACATTCCGGCGGAAAAAGTCCGATGTAACCCACACATGGTCGGATTATCCGACAGCATGGCCCGATCGGACCTTTTCCGTCGGAATTTCCGACCGTGTGTACAGGTGCTTAGGTGTAATGCCAGTGGAGCAAGGAACGCAAGCTACTGAAGAGGTAGATGGGAAACATTTAAGTCACTTAAGGACAGAATGTTCCATTACACTATTACAGACAGCCCAAAAGTAGGACATAAAGTAGATATGAAATACCCTAGACAGGATCACAGTATCAGATGAAGAGGAGAGTGTGTCAGAGATTAAAAATGCTTTAAATGGTGGATAGCATCTTGCAGAAGAACACTACTCAAATAACATTGGCCTGAAAGAAAGACAATCTGAGACATAGCTAACTAATCAGAGAGTGTACCAGTTGTCTGATAGAGAGCAACTTTTAACTAAACAATGTGATATTGGGGAATTCGGCTTAGTGGTAGAAGCATTTTGTAGTGAGTCTATGCCAGTCCGAACAGTGGTTTTAGGATTTTAATACTTGCCAGCCCACTTTTATTAAACAAATTAAAATAGAAGTTCAAAATAGGACAGTTACCCTTGCAGGGGAATTTCACCAGCAACCAATAACTCAAAATACCTAGCAACCTGGCACCCTCTTCAGCAGCAATGCTACCTATTTCAATGGTCCCTCAGACTGTCTCACCCAGCTTTTCTGACTCTCTGGGATCTCCTGGCTCACTCAGTCTGTAATTACTCCCTGGGCTCTCAAGAAAGTGTTTTCCTGACACCCCGGGCTCTCTCACTTCTCCAAGACCTTCGGATTCCCTTAGTGCCCTGAACTTGCCTAGTCATCTCAGCTCTCACAATCCTCCAGACTCCCTTAGCTGTTCCAACTCTCTCAGTCCTGTGGATAAGGAATCTCTCCTCCAACATGGAGAGCTGTCTCCTGAGTAGAGCACCTAAATGGGCGTACACCAGTTTCTTGGATAGAGAACACATCTGTCTCTTGGTAGGAACCCTGCGGTAAGGTCAGGTCTTTACTTATAACAAGTGTACATACCTGCACACTCACACAGCCTGCAGGTCTCCAATAAGACCTGGACACAGAACTGAAGACTCCATCTCACCCATGACTCTCTTTGAAGCCTTAGGACTCTGGACCCTGATCTTGAATTACAAAATCTGGAGAAAACTGAAACCCCAGTCTTCTCTGCTCAGACACAATACTCTGGAGCCTCTGCACTCTGCACTAGTGTAAACCCTATGTCACTTTTTCCTATACTCACACTTTGGCAGGGCCTAGCACTGCCACGGGTGCCCTATGGAAAAAACTATGCTCAACCTTGATAGTAGCCAGCATAACTAGACACACACAATAGTGCATACTCACAGTCCAGGTACAGAAAAAGCTGTATTGATATTCAATAGAAAACACTTTACAATTGACTGTACAATGCCAGCCAAGCATAATATTCGTTGTTTTATACCGAGACACAGATGCCAATTACAGAGGCATACTGTCCAGGGTTGGGACAAGGGGTGGGCAGGAGGGGAAGTTGCCCCTGGTGCAATGGTTTATTGCAGGGGTAGGGGGCACCCTGACCCTAACCCTAAGGGAAAAGGGGGCGCAGTTTGACATCTTTGCCCTGGGCACTGGATGACCTTGTCCCGGCATTGATACTGTCAAGGTGTATTTAGGAATATAGGTATCAGAGATTGTAGTACACTGAGCATGTATTCCACTCCACAGTACACAATGGTAAGGAAAGTGCCTCATGAAGAGCATAAGGCTCAATTTCATAGTTTTTAAAACGTGTTGGGATCAGCGGAAATACACCATACAGGTACTGTTGCTCTGAAGTTGAAGAGCACTCTGTGGCTGATTAAAAAAGTACACTAGGGAAATTGAAGATACACCAAAATGCACTCCTGCTCTAAAACTGAAGAACACTCTGCAGCTAGCTGACACAACGTCATATACTAGGACACTGTTTGCCCCTACAAAAGCATACTTACTGAAGTATACTTATACGTGTAATTATCAGAGACTAATTAAGTTTTTGGCTCTGCTGTACCCTGCTGAGCAGCAATTCATGTTCTAGGTGTAGACAGGTCTCCTTAATCCTGGTGGTTCATTGCTCTTGCCTGCCTCTGGAGGAAGCCTCCAGAAATAGAGTAAGCCACTTGGCTATGAATATTAAATTGACCTCAGCCAATCCCTGGGAGGTAGGCTGGGGAGAAGATACATATTTGGAGTGTCTATTCAGAGGTCTCTTTCTTGGAGACTCTTCCCTGGAAGGCAGCATGCGTTTCTGAAGAGCTGTTGCACATACACACGCACCCACACAGGTTGAACTGGATGGACTGGTGTCTTTTTTCAACCTTACCAACTATGTAACCATATGTAGCATGTGCTTGGTTGAGATCCCCAAGGAGTCTGGATTAATTTGCTGGAGGAAGCTGTCTGTGGAAACTTGGCTGGAGAGGTGGAGGTCATTTGGCCTGAAGCTCCAGATTTGAACTACTTTTTGATGGTAAACACCAGAGGTTGCTGATGCGTACTGAAACAGTTTTTATAGAGTTTTAGATAGCTGGCTGTCCCCTTTTTCTCTTACTGCTGTAACCAGGATCTTTAAGGAACATGTCCTTTTAGAACTGTGAGTGCCAGGCGTATCCTACACCCTCAACCATCTTCCCATCCGTGTTCACATACTACCTTAAATCTTCAAAAATAAACCACTAGGATGGGCCTGCATTTTTTTGGTGTCCTCTGGAACTGGTATCTGGGTCTGGCAGCCTCTGAACAGATAAGGGAGGCCTGGGCTTTTTCAAGCGGCCCCTCCAGGGGGTATGCACTACAGTGTGATGCACCAAGATGTACTCTTATGCCCCGTACACACGATCTGACTTTCCGCCAACAAAACCGTAGATTTTTGTTAGAAGGATGTTGGCTCAAACTTGTCTGCATACACACAGTCACACAAATGTTGGCCAACAATTACGAACGTGGGAACATGGTGAAGTAAAAGACGTATGGTGAGCCAAGAAAAAGGAAGTTAAATAGCAGTGCGGCATCTTCTGCTTGATTTCTAAGGTTGCGTGAACTTTTGTGCGTCAGACTTGTGTACACACAATCGGAAATTTGGACAACAAAGTTTTGTTGGCAGAAAATGTAAGAACCTGCTCTCAAACATTTGTTTAATGGAAAGTCCGACAGCAAATATTCAATGGAAAATACACACAGTCAGACTTTCCGACAACAAGCTCACATCCAACATTTCCCGTTGGAAAATCTGACCGTGTGCATTACTCTCTAAATTGAAGAGCAGTACACTGGGGTAAGGAGGGGACCATGCACAGGGTGTTACGTTTAATGTCACATATGAGGATATTGCCACTTATAGAGGCATATGAGAGATGGTGGGAGCAGACTTTGTGGTATATCAAACATGAACTTATGCTCTAAACTGTAGTGCACTCTGCAGCTAACCAACACAGTACATAGTGGTAAGGAAGACCATACTAACAGAGCTCATTGCCCCAAGCCCACATTCCAGTTAGACTTTAAGGCCCTCCAGTGGGCATTACTCACAATGGAGTGTTGAAAGGCAGGGTCACAACAGAGGCTCTTGGCCTGTAGAGCACTCTGTGGCTAGAAAGCCAGTAAATTAGATGTCTGGGGATAACTACAAGTAAAGTCCAGTGCCTGAAGGTCACAATAAAAACAGGTCAGGGGCAGCACAGTGGTATAGTGGTTAGCACTCTCGCCTAGAAGCAAAAAGGGTCACTGGTTCAAATCCCAACCTCGACACTACCCACCTGGAGTTTGCATGTTCTCCCTGTGCCTGTGTGGGTTTCCTCCGTGTACTCCAGTTTCCTCCCACACTCCAAAAACATGCAGGTAGGTTAATTGGCTTCTGTCCAAAATTGGCCCTAGTATATGAATGGGGACCTTGGATTGTGGGCTCCTTTAGGGTAGGGACTGATGTGAGTGATCAATGTACAGGGATAGAGACAATTGTAGACACTCACTCAGGTTGAACTGGATGGACTGGTGTCTTTATTCAACCTTACTAACTATGTAGGTCCCGCAATCTTCAATCCAGTGGGGTCAGTACAGTCTCTGAGCTATTGCTAAGGATTAGACAGTCTGGAAAGCTGTGGTGGAATGACTACCACAAACACCACACATGCTTGGTTGAAGTAATAGTCACTGTCACTAAATATTCAGTATGTCACAGGATAGTGAAGGCAGAAGAATCAGACTGATGAGTTAATCTGTCTTTAACTTGCATCCTATCAGTTTGTTCCTTATTAGCACATGAACAATGCTGCCTGTTGCTTCACCCTACTCATGTCTGTGCTCTGCTGTACTGGGGATTGCAAGAGGGTGTTATGAGGTTAATTTCAGGTGGTTAAACTGCTAAAAAAAAACTCTAAAAATACATCTAATTATGTATATAATGATTACAGAGCTGCATTCTAATGCATTATACATTTCAGATCTAATGCATTATAAACAAAAATGCCTAAATAGTGAAAATCACGTTCAGTAGATCCATATATATAAGCAGCTGAATGTAAAATATTGGCTGCTTGGGCCGGTCCCTAATTTATATCAGGATATACTGGTCATTGAGGACACTCATAACAATGAAGGGCTAATCAGTAATTCTACTTTTGCTAGTAAGATCAAGGTTTGCATATAAATTCAGAGGGCAATATCTTTGGATTTTCTGGTAGATACCTCTTCCTATATCTTTCTTTGCATAGGCTAAGTACTCAATGCTCAGGCTAGTGACAAATTTACTTTAAGGACAAATCTCCAAAAGTGTGGAATGTCTCAGAAGCTTTAACAATATAAATCTGTTTATTTATCATGGAGGACGCTCAGTCACACTGGATTACACTTGAATAATATTATGCTTGAGCTCATTTTAATAGGTTTTTAGGATTCACGGCAAAGTTCAGTGACAAAGACCATATCAATGAACAAGGCTACATTTATAAAGGTCATAACACTCAAGGTGAAAGCTAATGTCCCATGAATCAAATTTAAGCCATAATGTTATTTAAATCCATGTTAGTTAAAGTGGTTGTAAAGGCACAAGGTTTTTTTATCTTCGTGCATTCTATGTATGAAGGTAAAAAAAAGTTCTGTGCGCAGGAGCCCCCCCAGACACTATTACTTACCTGAGCCCCCTCTTGATCCAGCGATGTCCACGAGAGCCTTGCCTCTTCGGAGACTCACACTTCTGATTGGCTTTTGGCAGCAGCAGAAGTCATTGGCTCCCACTGCTCACAGCCAGTGAGCCAATCAGGAGATGGAGGGGCGGGGCTTGACCATGACTCTGTGTGTGAATGGACACACAGAGCCGTGGGTGAGGAGCATGCCTGCTTGGGTGCTTCCCTAATGGCAAGTACCTACAGCAAGCAGCTTGCTGTGGGGGCACCCAGCAGGAGAAAGGAGCCAGAAGCGCCCACGAGAGACTCGAGAAGAGGAGGATCCAGGCTGCTCTGTGCAAAACCACCCCATAAAATAGGTAAGTATAACATGTTTGCTATTTTAAAACAAAACAAAGCTTTAGTATCACTTTAAAGTGGGTATAAACCTCAGTCAAGGAATATGAGCAAAGCACATACATCTTTAGTGTTTACTTATCTCTCCCCAAAGCTCTAAGTGTAATTTCTCTCTGGAGCTTCCTTACTCTGTTATCAGCATGAGTCACTTCTGAGAAGTTTTCCGGACACATGAGATAAAAATTTGTGTTGGGGAGGGAGCTCAACACGGAGATTGTCTATTCATAGCACAGTTCTTCTGTTGTGTGAAGGGGGTGTTTTCCTTTCCTCAAATCAACTCTCACACACGATAACTGCAGCCTCTCCACCCCCTCCTCTATGCTCCTGACAGATGAAGAAAGATTTTAACACTTTTCTGCTCTTTTGAAGGGGTGTAGACAAGAGAAGACTTCAGATAAACAAGTAAAGGATTTGTTTCATCTCTGTGTATCATCTGAGGTTGTTCACTTCACTGGGTATATGTGAGGGTTTGCAACCACTTTTCACAGCCACTATCAAATTGACAGGTTTTGATAAAATATTTGTTTTCACATTAAAGCGGTTGTATACCCCCAACACCTGTAAGGCAAAATGCATAATGAGCTAGTATGCACCGCATACTAGCTCTTTATGAAATACCTTAGAACAAGGCTTCGGTAACTCACCAGGTTCACGCTGAGGGAGCTGGCATGTTGCCTCAGCATGTCTTCTGGGTATCGCGGCTCCAGCGCTGTGAGTGGCTGGAGCCGTGATGTGATCTATCCCGCATGTGCGCGCGGGAGACGTCTTTCCGGCAAAGTCCGGAATCTGCTGGGCTTTCAGCCGAGATTCCCCTGTGTGCATGCGCCGCTTAAGTCAGAGGCTCATTGCGAGGGGAATATCTCCTAAACCGTACAGGCTTAGGAGATATTCTTTTTACCTACAGGTAAGCCTTATCATAGGCTTACCTGTAGGTAAAAGTTATAAAATTTACTATACTACCACTTTAATATATTCTTTGTTGCATCTCAGTGCCATTGATTTGTTGCATCCTTTTTGCTAGCACTTCCTATTAAAGTGGTTGTAAACCCTTACAAACCACTTTGACCTACAGGTAAGCCTAGATTAAGGCTTACCTGTAGGTCCAAGAAATATCTCCTAAACCTATATGGTTTACGAGATATTTGCCCGAAGACAGGCCCCGCTGTCTACGGCACATGCACTGTAGACAGCGGCGCACAGGCGCACTGAGCGCGGCATCGTCAATGATGAAGATGCCGCGTGTGTCGGCTCCCGTGCGCATGCGCGGGAGTGACGTCATTGCGGCTTCGCCAAATGACAGCGGCGGAGCTGCGAGACCCCACCGAGAAGATGGATGCGCCAGACTACAGGGGACAGCGGTGACTTCGCTGGCTCCTGTGTCAGGTAAGTGACACATAATGGGCTACTATGGGATGCATAGTAGTCTATTATGCTTTATCTTTGCAGGGAATGAAAGAGGAAGTAAACCCATCAGGGTTTACTTCCTCTTTAAACATGCACTCCCTGATGGCTGCATTTTAAGGTTGGGTTTTCTGATGGTGACAACACTGGACTATGCCTGTGTCATGTATGTTGAAATGGCCACTTGACTTGTAGTCTCCATTAGAAACCTGTGTGAATGGTTGACAACACAGAAGCACAACTAGGAGACAGGAACAGAACATTGTCTACCTATATTATGTAGCGCCTAAGCAAGAATCCACATGGCAGGATCAACAGAAGTTATTTTAACGATGGCTGCAAATTAAAACATATGAAAAGAAATGACAGACAAGATATGAAAGAAATGAGATTAACATTAATATTAACTTATACTTTACTTATTGGGTTTACGTATACACTAATCATTTATTGGGTGCATTATTTCTTATAATACATAAAACAATTGCATACACAGGCTGGCAGGTTGCTAAAATTATGTCCTCCAATCTCTATGTAGTATTGCAAAATGTCCAGTTCACACGCCAGCTGAGAACTTCAAATGACAGTGGTACTTTCTGTTCCATTTGGTAGGGTTTATTTTAAGCAACAGCAGTTTAATGGTTATTATGTTCTAACTGGATAAACAGGCTGTTTATACAAAATAATTTACAGAAGGGGCCTGAGGGTGTATCATATACTCAGAGTGACTCTCCATACATTGGGGTTGTAATTTCTGCTAATTAATTTAATTTTTGTTGAGAGAAAAAAAAAGAAAAACTATGCCCTCTGGGTGATTAATGTACATTGCAAGGATTTTAACAAATTTTGTTGCAGATACCAACCTGTTTCTGTTCTGAAGGAATAATTCTTATATACCTCTTTGATTATATTAATGTCCATACTGATTCTGAATAGGAGTGACTTTTTCATTATTAATCATCTGGTGCTCTTGCAGTGTTCTAATGAGGAATATTTAGAAGTTATTACCTTTTGGGAGAACCATGCCAAACATGACATTTTTGTTGCAGAGGATGCCTAAAACCTAAATTGTATTTTAGTGAGACTTCTGGGAAGATCAGTGAGCCAATCACACAAGCAGGAAATTACATCTCTGGGGAAGTTATGTACACCAACTGTGTACAGAAAGCCTCCAGGTTGCCATAACGTATTGAATTTTGCAGAAAATTACAGCGCTGCAAATTAAAAAGGAAATGGAGTATGTAGCAATTGTATATGCTATATATTCTTTTTTCCTTTGCTTTTTCTTACATGAAAGTTATCCTTTAAGCAGAATTGAGAGGTTTAACCGCTTCAGCCCGGAAGATTTTACCCCTTTCCTGACCAGAGCACTTTTTACAATTTAGCACTGGGTCGTTTTAACCGACAATTGTGCAGTTGCTTGACGTTGTACCCCAATGAAATTTGCGTCCTTTTTCCCACAAATAGAGCTTTCTTTTGATGGTATTTGATCAGCTCTGCATTTTATATTTTTTGCACTATAAACAAAAAAAAGCGTCAATTTTGAAAAAAAAACATTTTTTACTTTTTGCTATAATAAATATCCCCCCCAAAAAAAAAAATGTCTTCATCATTTTAGGCCATTATATATTTTTCTACATATTGATATATGATTTGTTTGCGCAAAAGTTATAACATCTACAAACTATGGGAAAGATTTATGGCATTTTTATTATTATTATTATTTTATTTACTAGCAATGACGGTGATCTGTGCGACATTGAGATGGACAGATCAGACACTTTTGACACTATTTTGGGACCATTGACAATTATACAGCGATCAGTGCTATAAATATGCACTGAATACTGTGTAAATGTCACTGGCAGGGTACGGGTTAACACTATGGGGCGATCAAGGGGTTAACTGTGTGCTCCCTCAGTGTGTTCTAACTGTGTGGGGATGGGAGTGACTAGGAGAGGAGACATGTCGTTTTTCCTACTTAGTAGGAACAAACGATATGTTTCCTCTTCCCTGACAGCACAGGAATTTGCGCATTTACACACAAAAATCCCCATGCTGGCGGTCGTGCACGTGATCATGCGTGGATCCCCTCCTGTGCGGCGGGCGCTCTCTGGTGGCCGAAAAGCAGAGGGACGTACCCGTAGGGGGTTTCGCACAGGAGAGCCATTCTGCCGCAGTATATCTGCATAAGTGTAACCTGTTAAACTCCCTGAAATTTCTGTAATAATTTGCATTTTTCAGCATTTGCCATTTTGAAGTCAATGGGAAAGGTTTAAAAACAGACAACAAAAAGGAAATAAAATACAAAACAAAAAATAAATAAAAAAACACAGATACAAAGAAAGCTAAATTAAAACAGACGAAACTACTATAAATACCCCCCCCCCCCCAAAAAAAAAAAACTTGGCTCAATCAGGCTCACTTATGCAAAGAAACCAATGAGCTTCCAGGTTTTATTACCAAAGCTTAATTGAACAAGCTGGGGTTAGAAGCTCATTGGTTTCTATGCAAAAGTGAGCCTGATTTTGCACTTTCCAGCTTTAGTAATTAAACCCCATTGTGTACTTAAAAGTGGAGCATGCTTGTATTGTGTTCTAAACCTAAGCATATTTTTTTTTTGCATGGAGCAGAAAAGGATTGGAATCTCTGTCTGCTTTTTATTGCAGCTTAATTCTCATGACTTGCCATCAGAGCAGGAAGTGATGGGACATTTCATCAGTGGCAGTCTGTCCATAGGGGGCGTATGGGCGCCGCCTCCACTCCAGGCAGTCACAAAGCAAAAAAAAATACAAAAAAAGGTCCTTAAAGTGGTTGTAAAACCTTACAAACCACTTTGACCTACAGGTAAGCCTAGATTAAGGCTTACCTGTAGGTCCAAGAAATACCTCCTAAACCTACACGGTTTAGGAGATATTTACAAAAAGACAGGCACCGCTGTCTACAGCGCATACGATATTCCATTAGTGGCGGCTCCCGTGCGCACGCGCGGGAGTGACGTCATTGCTGCTCCATCGCTGTGAGTAGCCAGAGCAGCTATACCCGGAAGAAGATGGACGCTCCGTGCTACAGGGGACAGGGTTTACTTCCTCTTTAAGTGCACTGTGTTCGGACGCCATACATAGTGCACTATGGGAAGCACCACGTCTATGCAATCACAAGATTGCAGACGCTGCGCTTCATTTGCGGGCTTTTTTCCCACCTTGCGGTGCTTGCCGAAGTGCTGAGTAGCTTCCGTCCAGCACTCGTAGTATCTATTACTATGGCCAGGCGGTTTGATTGACATCTGAGTTAGATATCACTTCCTGTTTTCTTTCTCCCATTGCGCCCGAGAGAGAGAAAACCGGAAGTATGAGGAGCAGACTCCTCCATCCCCGCTGCCAGTGGAAAGAGACACCATAGGAGAGGACAACACAGCAAGATAAGTACCGCCGTGCTCCCGTGGAGAAGGGGGGAAGGGGGTTTGATGTGACACAAGCTGCATTAATGTGACACAGGCTGCATTTAATGGGACACAGGATGTATTTTATGTGGCACAGGCTACATTTTATGTGACACAGGCTGCATTTGATGGGACACAAGCTGCATTTCATGTGATACAGGGTGCGTTTGTTGGAACACAAGCTGCATTTTATGTGACACAGGCTGCATTTGATGGGACACAAGCTGCATTTTATGTGACACAGGCTGCATTTTATGTTACATAGGCTGCATTTGATAGGACACAGGCTGCATTGGATGGGACACAGGCTGCATGTAAGGATGGACTCCACTGGGGACACCTGATGGCATCTGGTGGCAGGCGATATGGCTATATGGCATGCTCAGGGCTCCCACTGATTCTACATTATGGTGAGTTGAATGGTTTCATTTTATATTACAATGCAATAATAGAAATTATGCGCTTCAATCATCCTGACACCATAACAACCATGGTGCCGGGATGATTGAAGTGCTAACACCAGATGTTTGGAGTATCTTTATCTGCTGATTGTTAAACTTTCTAGTATACACATATTTATATTGTTGTGTAGGATCTGGGCCTGCTGTCCCTCCACCCATCTCCCCCTCTCCCTCCATCCCTCGTTCATCTCAGACTCTAACCACACCACCTTAGAGCCACGCACACTATGTCGCTGAAACCATGCCCTTTTTTCACCAAGTGAGAGGGGTCAAAAAAGAAGGGCGGGGTCTGGCACCCCCACATCCTAAAACTTCACCAGCCGCCACTGCATTTCATCAATGGGGAAAAAGACAACACCTTTTTAGTAAAGTGTGAAGTGATGACATTTTTTTAACTGTCTTCTTGTTCTGGAGGTGATCGCATCCACCATTTCTTGTACAGGAACAGGAAATGAGGGAACATTTCCCCAACTAAGTTACAGAGAGAAAAGGCAGTGTAACAATTTTAACTCTACCCCGTATAGTAGTCCTACAGGAAGGGGGTACGCCCCGAAAGCTTGTCCTGAAAATTGTGGATGTTAGTTAATAAAATATCATGGACAGTACGCAATAAAATACAATTGTTCCACCAATAACAATGTGGGGAGCATCCTAAGTCTAGTGTAACTAAATTTCTTAAAAATCAGAAATTAAGAAAACTTTTCACTTTAGCACTATTGTTATTTTGATAGAGTGTGAAGATCATGGATTAACTCTTATTGTTGCCTTGTGTTGCCCTGGAAAAAAAGGTTCCTGTCATGTGCCCGCTGCTCTCTCGACTCTCCTTTCCTCTTCACCTCTAGAGGTACATGATCTTACTCAAGAACTGCGTGTAACTTTAATCACACTGTCAGTTTAAAGTAAGGACTCCAGCTACAAACCAGCAATTTCCCACTAAACACAATTTCTTCAGAATGTGTTGGTATGCAGTTTGAGTCTATTACACTTTTTTTCCCCATACGCAGTTGATGGGCTGCAATATTGATCTGTACCAGCTGTCTACAGTTAACTGAAGAAATAGATCTTCAAAGACAACGTTGCTACATCTAATGCATTTGGTGATCCCCATGCTGTCTTCTGAAATGCCATGGACATTTTTTAAACAAAGACTATTTTTCAAAGTTATTTCTTTTTTTGTTATTTTTTTCATTTTTTTCTTGTTTTCAACATTTTTTAACATTCAATTATTTAAACTAAAACATTTCAAATGATTTATTTTATCTTTTAAAAAATATATATTAAAATATAAATAGATCAGAACCCTTATTTGGTAATATACAGTATATTATGATATATAGCAGTGATTTGTGGTTATGATTTACATTGCAATGTGATTTTATACAGTTTTATACAGCTACATTTAAATATAAATAGATATTGTATATTCATATGAGTTACATTATTTTATAATTCCTTGTATAAATCTTTTGAGGGTGTTGAGTTCTCCCAGTAAAGACCTAATACAGCTTGGTGGCTTAAAACCCAACGCCAGAAACATTAAAAAATTCACCCTTGCAGTGGGTTGCTTGTTTAGTCTAGGGGCAGAAGAATAAGCCCCAGTTTAAAATCACATGACAAGTCACAACCTATATGTTCCTATGGAACTGTTCAAATCGGTGCAGACTTTCACCGATTTTGAAAACGTTTCCTGCACTATTTTTGGCGATTTCATGTGCGACTTACCTAGACATCTGTGCATGAAGTCACACAGATTTCCTCAAGCTGCAAATGAAATCGCAGTGACCGTTGACTTTAAAATTGTGCTGAAGTAGCACGATTTCAAAGCTGCATTCAGTAGCCAGCCTCCCAGTTGAATGACCTTCAGGATTGTTTGGAGCGACTCCATCCTGCATCGCTCCTTCTTCATGGACCTGTTGAGGTCCCTGAGGTCTATTACCGGCCTCCAAGTCCCTGAATTTTTCTGAACCAAGGGGTGAGTAGACCCCGGAAAAACTATCCTGTTGAGGAACTGCGACTATCGTTTCTTGCTCGAGTAGGATTCCGTATGTACTTCCAAAAGACATCCTTTTCTGGAGGCATCTTTGTTGAGACAAAGACTCTGCAGGGCTGCTTGAAGAATTTCCTGCTGTGCCCGTACCTGATGGTCAATATCACCCACGGATCCCTTATCCTTTTTGCCCACACTTGATGGGAACCTGAATAACCTGGCTCCTACCTGGCAAGTGTGAGCCAGTGGGTACTCAAAAAGACTTCTGAGGTTCTTGACCCAAGGAAGAGGTTGGTCTTCTAGATTTGCAGTTTTTCTCAGAATTTGGCCATTGCCGGCGAAACTCCCTTCCTGGCCTGTAGGACCTGGCGTTTTTGCCTCTAGATCTTGCCGTGTTTCTGAAGGTTGTGTTTTTCTCATGATGCAGCCTCTGATCCTGCGGGATAAATCCTTATTTCCCACCAGTCGCCTTTGTGATGGCCATGTCTAATTTATTCCCAAACCAGCAGTGACCCTCGAATGGTATCCTGCACCATCCCTGCTTGGATGCTGGGTCAGCCACCCAGTGCCTCAGACACATGGCTCTTCTAGCAGTTAGTGCGTTTAGCATAACTTTCGTTTGCCAGAATCTTGATTAGGTCGATGGATGCTTTGGTGATAAACTAAGCTGTTAGCTTCAAATTTGGCTAGGACCTCCTCTTTGCCCAGGTCATTCTCCACCGCCCCCTCGGCTTTGTGCATCCAGACCTCCATGGCCTTAGAAATGGCGGCCAACGCCATTGATGGCCTACATGCTCCGCCAGCCAGTGTGTAGATCTTGTTAAGATCTACATCTACCCTCCTATCCAGTACGTCCCTGAGGAAACTGCGCCATCCATTGGCAGGGTTACGTGTCTGGCGAGGCGCATTAGTGGAGGCTCTACTGGAGGCTCCTCCAGAACCTTCACCTTCTCCGTTTTAAAAGGATACAACTTTGCAATCCGATTCTTGGATATCATCCTCTTATCTAATTGCTTCCACTCATCATAGATCACTTCCTGGATCTCTTCCATGAAGGGAAAATGCACTGCTTTCCTTTTCATGTTTGCAAAATACTTCCTTTGTTTCTTCTGCGGTTCTTCTGCTGGATCTTCCAACAACAGGTCCTGCCTTATCTCTTTCACAAAAAGGTTGAACCATGGCAAAGTCGAATCCACCATACCTGGTCTCCTCTAGGGTGACCACATTTCCAAACTGCCATTCAGGGACAATTTTGCCAAAGACCGGGGGGCTGTTGAATGTAGTCTCCTCTTGACGGGGCTTTAGAGTGATTCAGAGTGATTTGTTGGGTGAATGGCCAGTTTTAGTACTTATATCATCCCAACACCATGCTTGAAATGTATTTCTATTATTACATTAAATATAGACCCCCCCCCTCCCTCAGTACATACCCCCCTCTCCACTAAGTATAGACCCTGCCCTCAGTACGGAACCCCCTCTCCACTAAGTACAGACCCCCTCACAGTACTGCCCCCTCCCCTTCCACTTGTGCTAATAGAGAACAACTGATGCCGTCCATGTTCTTCTTGCAGCCATTGAATGCCCGCTTTTAATCCTTTACCACCTGCAGGCATTCAGTGGCTGCAAAAAGAACATGGAGGGCATCAGTTCCTCTATATGTTGCCCCTCCTATACAGGTTTAGAGGGAAGCTGCATGACCCCCCTGGAGTATGAGGCTGGGTTGCAATGGCGACCCCTGTAGTTACACAGCTACAGTGGAGAAAAAAAAATTCTGTGAGGTTGAAGGAGCAATGAATGGAAATGCTGGCAAGATTCTGAGGCTGTGATAGTTTCAGATGAGAGATGGGCACTGCTGAGAGGATTGCTTAGCATACAGAGAGGTTAAGAAGACTAGTAGGTGAGAAGGTGGCAGCTAGGGGTCCACCACTGGCTGAGAAAGTGAGAGAGAAAGACAATGCAAAGGCTATTTTAGGGGGCATTAGATCAACCCAGGGCTGGGGGCAATTCTGGGACACTGTATTGTCCCAGAATGAGGGTGCCTGGGCCCCGGGACAGACATTCTAATTGCAGGATTGTCCCAGGCAATCCGGGACACGTGGGCACCCTAGTCTCCTCCTCTTCAGCAGAAGATGCATCTGAGACCAACGGTGCTTGGGCCTCTGGGATACCCTGAGCAGTTGGAAGTATTTGAGGTGACAGGGAGCGAGAGGTAGAAGGCACTGGAGCAGTTGAAGCCTGCGTCTGCATTGCAAACGACTTTGGTGTTTCCTCAAACGCCTGTTTCATTAATGATACCAGCTCCATCTTATCAGGTCCTTGGCTCTTTGTCACTTCTTTGAAGCAATCCACACAAGCCGTCTTACCTGCCATCATCTTTTTAGGGTAAGCCCAGCAATCTCCTGGCTTGGGCTGTTCATGATGCGCTTCCCTGCGGTGACACGACAGAGAACGCCGACACCTTGAAGGAGAGCTGCAATGAAAAGAATCTCTTTTTCCATTGGAGCATCGATCTTCCTGTGAGGATGAATGTCTCCTATTCCTTTCCAAGCTTCTATCCTCTGATCGCCGAGAAGAGCCAAGACTGAGACCTGAGGAGCTTGACCAGCACAGATAGGCGTGAGGAATTCGTCTGCCAACATAGGAGAATTTAACATGTGTATATTCCTTGGTATCTCCCCTACCTTCTTTGCGAGAGCTGATCTTTAGAGGGGGGTAGGCATTTTGATCCTGCTGGAGTAAAATATAAGACATGTTATGTCCTGGATAAAATGTTATAGCAGGTAATATGCAGGATTGAATCTTGCCATTTGTAAGGAATACCTGAGGGGAGGGGTGTAGAAGGCACAGGCAGCCTTGGGGTGCATAGAGCGCAGTCAGCTGTAACAACAGATGCTTCTTTAGTTCCACGCTGGCCCGCATCTCTAGCCCAAGGAGCACAGAAAGGGCATTGCTCGCCCCTAACAGGCACAGTGATCTGCCGCTCTAAGGAGAGAGACACAGCACATCACCCAGCTCCCCCCAAGATGACTGTTTAAGGCAGCATGCAGCCGCCTCGAGAATCAGCAGCGGGGCTCCCTGACAAGGTTGCTATTAGCAGCTTAGGAAGCAGGGACCGTGTCCAGCAGCAGACAAGTCCGGACGAAGAGCCAGCACTTTATACCGTCTAGGAGGGGAGACACCATTACTTCCAACCTAGGAGGAGGAAAAAGGACCGCTGAGGTGAGTGAAAAGTTTATAGTTAAGTCCTGATTACGTAGGAGGTAGGCGGGACCTCACCCAGCTGTGCTGACATGGAGCCACCAGGAAAAATATATGTACTGTAAAATCGAACTGCACTGATTACTGTGTAAATGACGAAAAGGGCGGTGAAGTGGTTAAGTGTGTCCTAGGGAGTGATTCTAACTGGGGGGGGTGGGCTACCACTGACATGACAGCGATCATTGCTTCCGATGACAGGGAGCAGTAGATCTGTGTCATGTCACTAGGCAGAATGGGGAAACGTCTCCCCGTTCTGTGGCTCTGTGACATGATCGCTGGACATCGAGTCTATGGGACATGGGACATGTGGTCAGGGACACGCTGTGTGTGGTGGGTGCCCGAAAGCCCCGCCAATTAAAGGGGACATACAGGTACGCCCATTTGCCCACCGCCGCCATTGTGCCGACGTATATCGGTATGCAGCAGTCGGCAAGTGGTTAAGAAGGTAGTTTTAATCTTGGTCAACCCTGCACATGTGTGATATATCAAACCAGCCCTGGAACATTGTAGGCTGTAGTTTTTTGGGCAATTTTAATGATGAGGATAAGGAGTCTTTAGATTTTTTTTTTTTTTTTTAATTTATAGAAATTTTTATATTAATATTCAGAAATTTACAGTGTGAAAAAGAGCCCTGCATTGGATAGTCAGTAATAATACACAAAGTCAAAAACGAGTGTATAAACAGGCAATGAGTGTCAATTGTCATTTTTATATTTCCCAATGAAGATGAGTCTGATGATCACCAAGTTTTTAGTAGTTTGATTGGTTAAAAGAAGAGGGAAGAAGGGGAAAGGGCATGACAGAGAAAGGGAGAGAGAAAAGAAATGAAAAGAAAAAACATAGAGCCAGAGAGGGCATCTGAGCTGGCCTTCCCTAATACCGGGAAGTGGAGTGTAATAAAAAGATACTTAGTATTGTAAGTATTCATCAGGCAATAGAAATGCTTCCCAGTGGAACCATCTAGCCCTATGTTCCTCAAATTTCTCCCGAAGGGCAGAAGTTCAATGCATTGTATATTTTTCACCCTGCCAAACCATGGGTCTGAGTTTTTTCATTTTTCATCGACTTTTTAAAGGAAATCTGTAGTCTAGCTTCCATATTATTTGGAATTCTGGATTTGCACATTTGTTCCAAGTCAGGACTCAAAGTATTGATGCAAAAGAGTAAGAACAATAATCTACTGCTCTCAAGAGTAGTGCAATGGTAGTGGATTGATCACAGGTCTTTCATACTTCCAAGGAAGGCACAGGCTTTGCTTCCCCCTAAGGTACGGGGTGTTCATTAACACCATGTGTTTGGAATAAATTGTTATATTACGATTGTTAATGCAACATCTTAGATTGGCTCTGAGGAAGAGGGAGATCTCCTCTCGAAACCCATCAGCCATCTATAAGGTCCTCCGGCGTGCTGGAACTCTTCTTGGTGACCTGGTTGTTGTGTGCTTTCTATGGACTTTGATATTCTTTTACCATTGAGTTGTTTGTGAATATACTTCTTTTCATTGGATTATTAAAGATACCACTTGAGTAATGTGCAAGGCTGATGCACCCTCTTTTCTCTGTCTCAAATTATTGGATCAGACATACAGTTCATAATATAAGACATCAGCAATGGCCGGCTTTAAAATTCTCTCCGATTTTAAAGCCTAACTCTAAATACATTTTTGATAGTTTTGGATAGATTGGGGAAGTGTTAAAAATTTTGTCTGTTTTTTATGTCTGCTTGTGACCCACAGTATGCACCAGGGGCAAAGGCATGCAACACACCCAGAAGTACCAAATACCTGTGGAGACTGGGGATCTGCAACAGGGTGGATTTAAAAGAATGATTTCACACTGACAGTACCTGCCCTTATCACTAAACCTTTTTAGTGGCGCTATAGCGATGCATATGCTGCACTTTTTCTCAATTTTCAGCCAAAAAAGGGTTAAAAACTCCCATTTTGCGGCACTTTCTAAACACTTTTCGGGTGCTTTGAAAGCGTTGCCCATTCTTTCCAGCCCTAATGATGCTGCCCGAGTGTGAAAAGTCACACTGAAATGAATGGGAGGCGGTTTCTCAGTCACTTAGCAGAGGCTATTTCCAGCACTTAAGTGCCTGAAACCACCCCAGTGTGAAAGGGGTCTAAGACACAAGCTACCAGAAGGTAAGTATGCAGCATCTTGATTAAATACATTTTAGAAGCGGCCGCGTCTGATGATGTCTGATGATGTCTGATGACAAATCACGTTGGTTGGAGCTTGGAGCCCAATCACGCCACTTCCGGTTTTAGCATATACGGTCTGTAGAACGCACGCTGTCCCAAACTTACGGATTTGTAATGTTATTGTCCCTGGCACTAGTGTAGTGAAAGTTTTCAAAGAAATTGTTTGATTGACGAAATTAACTCATTGATCGGAATCATGCTATGAGTGTCAGTCTTTCCCATCCATCCACAGGTGGACACAACCTATGATTTAACAGGCTGCGGAGGAGGCTATTCCACTGAGCACCAAGATCAAAGGCTAACCTGCTTATATGCGATTTACCCTCGCATAGGTGCTGCTATCTGGTGAGTGTGGAACGGAGAGGGGAGCGCGCGTGAAAATTCACTTTTCTGCACAGAAGTTGTGATTGATTTTCTGCACAAGTGACTTTGGAAAAACACAATATTAAGGACATTATTTTTAATTTTGTAATTTCTTGCTGCCAATATTTGGACTATTATTCTGCACCAGCGCTAAATATATGTGCTTTACTTATGAATTAATTGATGGTCACTTTTGTATTTTGTATTTTTTGCACATACTGCACTTTTAATTAGCACCTTTTTCTTATGACACTTTATGATTTATGAGTAATTATGAGGATTTTGATTTGACATTATTGTGGTCACTTACACATTTTAGAGTATCGGCAATGCCATCTACCCCTTCATATCTATACATTTTATCTTGATTAAATAGTTATCTTTAGATAAAATCATCATACGATCATTCTGGGGATGCTTTAAGGAGCACTAGCACTTCAAAGCCAGTATTGTGTTCTATTCCCTCATTTATGTGTGTCCCAATGTATTTCTTTTTTTCCCAATGGATCCCTCTCGAAGTATAACTGTCATTCTTTTACAGATGGGGTGCTCCCATTACACTCTTTATGGAATTAAGCATTCTGTATGCCTCTCAGCTCTTTTTCCTTTCGGCTATCTGCTGTTTAAGTGTCTATAAGGCTTGTTAGGCTTGCTGAAAAGGAAGAAAATAGATTCAAATGTATTTAAAATTATCAGCCTAAGGGCCAAGAGAGACCCTAAAATAATTTTTTTTATAACAAATAAGAGGAAGCCTGTTTGGTTTTAGCTTCAGGGCCCCCGTGGCTTTTAGCTATGCTTGGAAGCAGATCCCAGACCCGAACCAGCAATAAAAAAAAAGCACAATCGACTCATTAATATTTTTCTTCTATACTACGGTGTAGTAGGTAGACCTCTCATTTGACATATAGCTCCACAAAAGGTCAACTCTATTTAGTTCCTGATTATCGCATTATTGGGGTTCTAATAATGGGAGAAACTGCCCTGCAATTAACGAGCTTGTGATGTAGACATAAGTGATTGTCTTTTAAAGATCCCCCACCTATATGACACCTGAAAGGCAATTCAGACTCACTCGTGGTTTGATTATGTGCTCGCTGACGAGTGAGCTGAACGTCAAAGTCTCTAGAGCGCACTTAGCAATCTGTCTTGTTCTGCTCTCTATTACTGCAGATTTATTACAATGAATTACAAATGAATGCAAGAAGTACAGGACTTTTGCCCTTTTCATACTTGACTTTTTAAGAGAATATATCTTTTTTTTTATATGTAAACTTAATTGCCTTAAAAATAACTCCAACAAGTAGAAAAATAACCCTTGTGTGTCACTTATGTGTCCGTTTATAAGACATGAAATCGTTTTTTTCTTTGCGTTACAATGTGTCTTGGGCCGGTAGTTAAGTTGTCACATACCAGCTGAAAATCGATGTAAAACTGTGATTTGGCATGCAGGACTAAATTTTGCTAAATTTACACTCCCGTTGATACATTTATTTATTCTTATTCTACCATTAAACACATCTTTTTTTTTTTCTCCAGAAAGTTCATGAAACCCTTGTTGATTATACTTTTTTTATATAAAATTAAAACTTTTAGTACTGTTTAGCCCCGGAAGGATTTACTCCCTTCCTGACCAGAGCACTTTTTTGCTATTTTGCGTCACTTTAACTGACAATTGCGCGGCCATGCAACATGGCTCCCAAACAAAAATCGCTATAAACAATTTATTTATTTATATCGCAAACAATAAAAACCGCAGAGGTGATCAAATACCACCAAAAGAAAGCTCTATTTGTAGGGAAAAAAAGGTGTCAATTTTGTTTGGGTACAGCATAGCATGACCATGCAATTGTCAGTTAAAGCGACGCAGTGCCATATCGCAAAAAAATGCTATTTTTAAAGAAAATCCTATTTTGTTCTATTTCACTCTATTATAGTCTATTCTTTTTTATTCTACTATATTTTTTCTATTTTATTCCTTTATTTTCTATTCTATTTTATTCTTTTTGGAAATTGTAAAACAATTTGAATTCTAAAACTATTCGAAACTGATTCGAAAATGTTTTGAATCCATCCAAGTTCGAATTTGAAAATTCAAATCGATACGAATACGAAGAAAAAAAATTTATTCCAAAAATGAATTAAACTAATTTAACTAAACTAAGTTATGTAAATAACTAATCAAAACTAAACTAAACAAATTTTTTCGTTCTGCACGTCTAAAGTTCTCTTATGGGTCAATATTAATGGCAGTGTGTTTGTTTTTCAGCAGTAAAATCTCCAAATACCTTTTCCCAGCAGTGCTTCTGTGCAGTCACATGGTTCTCTAAGGTCTTACTCCCTAACACAGAGAATCCAGTGGGAGGGGATCGCATTCCTCTGCTGTTAGTTTCAGTTTCAGAAGGGGATGGGCAGGGAGGGGATCGGTTTCACACAGACCACGGAAATGACAGGAAGGGAGAGGTAGTGAGGGAGATACACATGCTACAGAGACAGCAGTATGATAGAAAGTCAGTTTAGTGACAGGGACATAGGAATAGGCAGGATCAACCAGGTGTTATACTATATGGAAAAGAATATTTAAAAAGAAAAAGAAAAGAAATTTACATTGCAAAAAATTATTAGTACAAAAATAATGAAGCAAGGAAGGATGAAAGTTAGGAAGGAAAGAAGAATCAATCGATCCAAGGAAGAATTGGTTGATCAATTGCAGGAAGGATAAAAGTAAGGAAGGATTGTTCAATTGATTGCAGGAAGGATCAGCAGATCGATCACAGGAAGCACCAGCTGATTGAAAGAAGGATCAAAGGATTAAATATAAGGTAGGATCAATCGATTAGAGGACGTATTAGTCAGTTGATCGCAGGAAGGATCGGCAGGTCGATCGCAGGAAGGACCAAAGTAAGGAAGGATTGGTCAAAGGAAGGATCGGTAGATCGTTTGCAGGAAGGGGCGGTCGGCTGTTTATCCCTTGTGAAAACAATAAAATTGATTTTAAAAAAGTAAGAGACAGTAAAAAAAAAGTTTAGAATAAAATAAATAATAAAATCATTTTTTTAAATTTAAAGCGCACTCACCCCTGGTGCTTACGTGTGCATGCGAATGCATAAGTAAGCCACGCACGCATATGTAAATGTTAATTGCACCACACATGTAAGGTATCACTGCGAATATCAGAGTGAGAACAATAATTCTAGCACCAGATCTCTAATAGGGATTTTTAGGTACCCTAGTTTGGCACCGTCCCATAGGCATACGCAATTTTAAAGCATGCCATCTTTAGTATCTTTTTACCCAGCTCTCCATCATATTTTATATTTTAACCAAAAAACTGGGTATAATATAGTGTTTGCGTGCAAAAAAAATGATTATAGTGTATTTTTTTTTTCAAAAAATTGTGTTTGAAAAACCAATGCACAAATACCATGTGACATAAAAAAAATGCAAAACCCACCATTTTATTCTCTAGGGCCTCTGCTAAAAATATATATATATATAATGTTTAGTAATTTTCTAGAAAATGTTTACATGTAGGAGAGAAATGTCAGAATTGGCCTGGGTGGAAACTGATTAACAAAGGAGGGTTGAGGAGTAGGTTTGGGGGAATAGCATTGCTGCATCTAGATAGGGAGGGATGGGGAGGAGGTTGGCTCACATACACAGACTACGCAAGAGCCAAGGAGAGATGCAGATGCAGAGGAGATAGCTGAATGATGGAGGTGCATAAACTGACCATGCTATTAGATCAGCAGCTGTGATTAATGTGGTGAGTTTACAGAGGCAAGAGAGGAACAGGCAGGATCAGCCAGGTGTTGTACAACACAGAAAGGGACAACTGACATAGCAAAAGCACTGAGCTATATCTTGTGCCTTAAAGGGACAGGAGCATGTTTTTTTTTTTTTTTTGTTAGGGTTACAACCACTTTAAGGATTTTATTACTTGCTACACAAGAGGAAGGAAGTACCTCAAGGAGTGTTCACGTGGACTGGAATATGTGGGCAGGACTTCGCGGCCACCCTAGGTGCATATAGGGGAACATCTGGGCAACATTAGAAAGAATTTTAAAGGACACAGCTTTTAAGACATTTTTTTACACTGTCATCAAAAAAATCTTTTAATACTTAAAATTATTGGTATAGATGTTCCCCAGTGGTGGGGTGATAATGTTAATAGGGAGATTTCTCAGCAAGAGACATATTGGATATATGAGTTGAGAGCCTACACTCTACATGGTTTGAATAGTAAGTGGGATCTCAACTGTTTTATTAATAATAGCTGAGATAGTGATGTGATTGCTTTTCCTCTTACTGATGAACTGAATATCTGCCTCATTATTTCAGATTTTTGTAAAAAATTATCATTTTATTTAATTTGGTAATGAAAAATATGCACTTGTGATGCTGGGGTTATGGAGCCCAGCACTGACATCAGCAGGAGGGTGGCATATGATTTTGGCCACTAGATGCACCTGAGTACAGTGTTGAAATAAAGAGCAAATGAATTCCTTTGTTGAAAAAGTTTTATAAATATTTTGTTTATTTTTGTGGGCCAGATATGCCTCTAGTAGAATATATGAGTGAGCGGCAGGTTTCCAAATAGTTTTTTGTACCATTTGTTTTGGCCCTGATACTGCTGTATGTCATTGTGAACTGCATGTTCCTGTATGTATGTGAGATGTCAGGAATGGCTCCCTGTCCCTGAAGACATGGTTTGCCAAGAAACGCATTGGGCCTAGCTAGTTTATTACATCATCGCACGCACTGCTGACGGTGTTGCTGTTTTTAATGCTATTACCAAACGAATGTTGTGAGTACCTTGTAAGTATAATAAACTTATTGGAGTCTACATAATATTGGGCTATGGT
The DNA here is from genome assembly GCF_037356315.1 of Lithobates pipiens. NCBI lineage: Eukaryota > Metazoa > Chordata > Amphibia > Anura > Ranidae > Lithobates > Lithobates pipiens. The sequence goes on along the minus strand of NW_027507784.1, from coordinate 291,806,377 downwards.
TTTGTGTTTTTTTCTGTCTGGGTGACTGGAGCCAGATCTCAGAGGCATGCTGGATCCCTGAGGTACTGAAGAGAGAGCTGCTGGGTGTTGAGTTAGACTGATGCTGTAGATTGTCTAATGAATGGTAATCTACTAGTTAACCTCTTATATTCTGGAGGCTACTAATTTGGTAAAAGGCCAGTTCTGGCAGTGGTGTTAACACACAGTGGTGGAATTGGAGTAAATCATGGGTCTTCAAACTATGGCCCTCCAGTTGTTCAGAAACTACAATTCCCATCATGCCTAGTCATGTCGAGTTTTACAGTGCCTCATGGGATGCGTAGTTCCGCAACAGCTGGAGGGCCGTAGTTACCTGTCTTGTATGACCCTTCAAATTTGTTGGACAAATGTAAAATTATGTAATTTATTTTGTTATACACAAGGGCACTGTCTTGTGTATAGATGCCCAATAGCACTTTTTACAGTGCCTCAAAAAAATATTCATACCCCTTGAAATTTTCCACATTATGTCATGTTACAACCCAAAACCTAAATGTATTTTATTGGGATTATATGTGATAGACCAACACAAAGTGGCACATAATTGTGAAGTGGAAGGAAAAGGATAAATGGTTTCTATTTTTTTTTACAAATAAATATCTGAAAAGTGTGGTGTGCATTTGTATTTAATCTGATACCCCTTACTAAAATCTAGTGGAACCAATTGCCATCAGAAGTCACCTAACTAGTAAATAGAGTCCACTTGCGTGTAATTTAATCTCAGTATAAATACAGCTGTTCTGTGAAGCTTTCAGAGGTTTGAGAACCTTGGTGAACAAACAGCATCATGAAGTCCAAGGAACACACCAGGCAGGTCAAGGATAACGTTGTGAAGAAGTTTAAAGCAGGGTTAGGTTATAAAAAAATATCCCAAGCTTTGAACTTCTCACGGAGCACTGTTCAATTCATCATCCAAAAATGGAAACAGTATGGCACAACTGCAAGCTTACCAAGACATGGCTGTCCACCTAAACTGACAGGCCAGGCAAGGAGAGCATTAATCAGAGAAGCAGCCAAGAGGCCCATGGTAACTCGTTTTAGTGGCGCTTTACTGCTGTTTACGTGTTTGCAACACTTTTCGGCCACTAGCAGGGGGCTCTTAACCCCAAAAAAGGGGTTAAAAACTCCAGTTTCGCAGTGTTTTCAAATCGCTTTTAAGGCGCTTTGAAAGAGCTGCCTATTCATTCCATGGGCATGGGCGTTTTGGCAGCACTAAATACAGCGCTCCCAACCCGCCTCAAAGATGCTGCTTGCAGGATTTTTTTCCTGTCCCGTAAGCGCACTGCCCCAGTGTGAAAAGGCACACTGGAATGAATGATAGGCAATTTTGAGGCGCTTAGCAGAGGCTATTTCTAGTGCTAAAGTGCCTGAAAACCGCCCCAGTGTGAAAGGGGTCTTAGTCACGCACTCCACAAATCGTTATGGAAGAGTGGCAAGAAGAAAGTCATTGTTGAAAGAAAGCCATAAGAAGTCCTGTTTTAATTTTGTGAGAAGCCATGTGGGGGACACAGCAAACATGTGGAAGGAGGTGCTCTGGTCAGATGAGACCAAAATTGAGCTTTTTGGCCTAACAGTAAAACGCTATGTGTGGCAGAAAACTAACACTGCACATCACCCTGAACACACCACCCCCACCGTGAAACATGGTGGTGGCAGCATCATGTTGTAGGGATGTTTTGCTTCAGCAGGAGCAGGTAAGACGGTCAGAATGATGGGAAGATGGATGAGCTAAATACAGGGCAATCTTGGAAGAAAACCTGTAATGGCGCATACACATGAGCGTTTTTTCTTTCGGAAAAATCTTGGATGGTTTTTCCGATGGAATTCCGCTCAAGCTTGGCTTGCATAAACCCGGTCACACAAAAATTTGCTGAACTTTCGACTGTCAAGAACGCAGTGACATACAACACTACGACGAGCCAAGAAAATTAAATTCAGTGCTTCCGAGAGTGTGTTGAATTGTTCCTGAGCATGCGTAGGAATTTTGCACATCGGACTGAAAAATTGAGAACATGCTCTCAATCTTTTGCTGGCGGGAATTCGGCCAGCAAAAGTCTGATGGAGCGTACACACGATCGCATTTTCCAACCAAAAGATCTCATCGGTCTTTTGCTGCCCGAATTTCTGATCATGTGTAGGCGCCATCAGAGTCTGCAAAAGACTTGATACTGGGGTGGAGGTTCACCTTCCAGCAGGACAGCGACCCTAAACATACAGCCAGTGCTACAATGAAATGGTTTAGATCAAAGCATATTCATGTTTTAGAATGGCCCAGTCAAAGTCCAGATCTAAATCCAATTGAGAATCTGTGGCAAGACTTGAAAAATGCTGTTCACAGATGCTCTCCATCCAATCTGACAGAGTGAGGGTTGAGCTTGCTGTTGCCATTGCGTCATTTTATTGATTAACAAGTGCTTGTTGAGTGTAAATCTTTCATTTCTTTAATAAATTTTGTGTTATGCGGATTAATGCTATGTGTGTTTTTTATTTCTTTTTGGCTTTATACGTTTGAATCCATGAGATGTTTTATATATCTTCGAGCCTCCCTTCTTGTCGACTGGTGGTCCTTGTGAGAAGATTTTTTTTTACCAAATTCTAACAACGCCTTTATATCCAGCTGGGCCTTATTATCTTTGGTGGAGAATCACTGACAATTCTGTTCGATTTACAGGGCATATGTCCTACTGAATCCACTTTTTCCAGTAAGCCTCAGTGTTATTGGTGGCAGTTCGGCACCCACCCCCCCCCTCCCTTTTTTTCATGCACATTTAGCGGTGGCTTCATAATTACCATTTGGGGCGCAAAGATACATATGTATTGGACATTTCCATTTTCATCAAACACTTTTTTCTCACTCAGTGGACTCTTTCTTTGTTCATTCATGTTTTCTATTATTGCTTTTGAGTTTATATTAAGTTTTTCACTGTATTTTATGTATATGGTATATATTGGTTTAATCACCTGACATCACTGCATTTTATATGCATGTTATACATCAGTTTAATCGCCTGTTATCATTATTTCAATATTGCACATGTATACTGTTTGATGTCTTCACAATTATTCAAATTTTGTTATATTATAGATGTGTATTAGGTCATCTATGCACTTTAGACTACCCATTGAAATGTTAAATTGTCACTAGCGCTGCACCATTACTTTCCCATTTTACTTTTTTCAATTGTCATTCATTTGCGGTGCTGGCAGCTCCCCCCCCCCTCCCTTTGGACAGCGCGGCAATTAGCTAATTTTTTTCACGACCCTAAACATACAGCCAGAGCTACAATGGAATGGTTTAGAAGAAAGCATATTCATGTGTTAGAATGACCCTTTCAAAGTCCAGATCTAAATCCAATTGAGAATCTGTGGCAAGACTTGAAAAATGCTGTTCACAGATGCTCTCCATCCAATCTGACAGAGCTTGATCTATTTTGCAAAGAAGAATGGGCAATAATTTCACTCTCTAGATGTGTAAAGCTGGTAGAAAAATATCCAAAAAGACTTGCAGCTGTAATTGCAGTGAAAGGTGGTTCTACAAAGTATTGACTCAGGGTGGCTGAATACAAATGCACACCACACTTTTCACTTATTTATTTGTAAAAAAAATTTTTTTAAATCATTTATAATTTTCCTTCCACTTTGCTTGCAATTATGTGCCACTTTGTGTTCGTCTATCACATAAAATCCCAATAAAATATATTAAAATTTTTGGTTGTAACATGATAAAATGTGCAAAATTTCAAGGGGTATAAATACTTTTTCAAGGCAGTGTATATATGAATTTGAAACTTTTGAATTTTTGTACTTAATCTCTTTGGTTAATATATGATTTTTTTTCCTGTGTATGAATTTAGTTTATCATGAATTGATTGCACTGGAGCACTTTCTGTCAATAGTGACATATTTAACCACTTGCCGCCCGCCCTATAGGCAATTGACGGTGGCAAAGTGGTTGCATAATCCTGATCGGACGTCATATGGCGTGATCATAATTATGAGCCGCTGCGCGCCCCCGGGGGGCGCGTATCGCGGCGATCGTTGTTGCGGGGTGTCAGTCTGACACCCGGCAACTACGATCTCGGTAAAGAGTCTCCGACGGAGACTCTTTACCACGTGATCAGCCGTGTCCAATCATGGCTGATCACAGTGTAAATAGGAAGAGCCGGTGATCGGCTTTTCCTCACTCGCGTCTGTCAGGCGCAAGTAGAGGAGAGCCGATCGGCTGCTCCTCTGACAGGGGGGGTCTGTGCTGATCGATTATCAGCACAGCCCCCCCGAGGATGCCCACACTGGACCACCAGGGACGGCACCAGACCACCAGGGATGCCCAGCAAAAGGTAATCCTCCCTAGACCACCAGGGATGCCAGTCAGTGCCACAATGGATGCCAATCAGTGCCCATAATGGATGCCAATCAGTGCCCACAATGGGCATCACTGATTGGCATGCATTATTGTTTGGCACTGATTGGCATCCATTAGTACAGTATAACATAATACAATGCCGCCTATGAGTGCCCACCTGTGCCGCCTATCAGTGCCCACCTGTGCCGCCTATCAGTGCCCATCCATGCCGCCTATCAGTGCCCACCCATGCCCATCTGTGCCGCCTATCCATGCCCATCTGTGCCGCCTATCCATGCCCATCTGTGCCGCCCACCCATGCCAATCCGTGCCAGCTATCAGTGCCAATTTGTGCCACCTATCAGTGCCCATCTGTGTCGCCCATCAGTGCCACCCATCAGTGCCGCCTATCAGTGCCCATCAGTGCCACCTATCAGTGCCACATATCAGTGTCCTTCAATGCCACCTCATCAGTGCCACTTCATTGGTGCCACATCATTGGTGCCCATCAGTGCCGCCTTATCAGTGCCCATCAGTGTAGCCCCATCAGTGCCCACCAGTGAAGGAGAAAACATACTTATTTACAAAGTTTTCAAAATGAAACAAAAAAACATATTTTTTTTTCAAAATTTTCCATATTTTTTTATTTGTAGCGCAAAAAATAAAAACCGTAGAGGTGATCAAATACCACCAAAAGAAAGCTCTATTTGTGGGAAAAAAAGATAAAAATTTCATTTGGGTACAGTGTAGCATGACTGCGCAATTGTCATTCAAAGTGCGACAGCGCTGAAAGCTCAAAATTGGTCTGGGCAGGAAGGTGTTTAAGTACCTGGTATTGAAGTGGTTAAAGGGATAACACAGCTTTTTTTCTGCACAATGTATTAAATAACACATAAACTGGGAATACTAGCTTGTAGCAATGGGTATATTGGCGCAAATAAAAGGGTTAAGAACTATGAGGCTGCTTTTATATTGATGCACTGTGGTTTACCCGCACTGCAAGGAGTTTCTGTGGGTTAGCTGCATTGGGCCATAGACTATTATTATATCCTGCTTGTTTGATGTGCTTTCTCAAAGCGCACCAAAACTCGTGAATGCTGGCATTTTGGTGCGACTTCAGAACGTGCACCACACCCACAAGATATAACAGAAGTCTATGGCAAAGTGTAGCTCACACGTACCAAAGCCACAGTTGCACTGTGCTGCACCTACGTTGTAGGGATCACAATGCATCAGTGTGAAAGCAGCTTATAGGGGGCCGTAAGGGCATGTTTACATTTGCGGCTTGGAGGGTGGTAAAACCCCATAGTTGATATGTGCTTTTACCACACACCCCCAACCACTGGTGTAGCGTCAGGGGTTGCAATAGCGACCCCGCCCCATGCTCCAGGGGCCCTGTTGGACCTCCCTGTTCATTCTGTTTTGCATTTGGACAGGAGGGGCAGCGGGGGCTCCTTACAGGAGCCAGGGCCATCTTTTGCACAGGGCAAAGGGGGCAGCTGCTTTGGGCCCAGTCATTGTTGTGGGGCCCGAAGCAGCTGCCCCTTGAGCCTGCACTGCCCCCAAATATTTGATTTGTGAATTCGCGAGGGCCCAAGAAAATGTTTGCCCAGGGTCCATTCAATATTAAAGATGGCCCTGACAGGAACCAATCCTCTCCATTTTCCTACTGCAACCACTGAAATAAACATAGTGGGTTATTTACGAAAGGCAAATTCACTTTGCACTGCTAGTGCACTTGAAAGTGCACTTAAAGAGCACTTTCAAGTGCAGTTGCTCTAAATCTAAGGGGTAGATCTGAAATGAGTGGAAGTTCTGCTGATTTTTTCATCCAATCATGTGCAAGCTAAAATGCTGTTTTTTATTTTCCTTGCGTGTCCCCCTCGGATCTACAGCAACTTTACTTCCAACTGCACTTTCAGTGCAAAGTGGATTTTCCTTTAGTAAATAACCCCCATGGAGTCTTTGTAAAAAAGGAAACAAAACTCAGTGTTCACGCTCGTGTCATCCATTCTTTTTTGTGATTGTGATTGAACAGTGGTTAAACATCCACCGCAGATTGGTCCCATGGAAAATTATGAGGCTGATTGTTGTTTAAAATCTTCAATATGCTATACTAATTTTTTTTTTAGAATTGGAATTCTGAACCATTTAATTTCATTGTGGCCCAAAACTGGTTACGCTTAAAGCTGAGGGCCACCCTATAAAAAAAAACTGCATTAATATTCTTAAAAAAATTACCTAAAACCAGTGTTGCTAGGCAGTCTTACTAATCTGCCTCTTCCTATTCCACGACGCTTCGTCCTCTTCGGCGAGCGGCCCCGTTGCCTTCTGGGACATGTATGTGTCCCAGAAAACAACATGGCCATTCACAAAGTGCCTCGCGACTCGCGCATGCGCAGTAGGAAATGGGCAGTGAAGGCTCCACTGCCTGTTTCCCTTCATTAAGATGGAGGCCCCGGCAGCCGATGCGATGGATGACCGGGGGCCGACATTGTGGACAGGTACGTTTCCTTATTAAAAGTCAGCAGCTACATTGTTTGTAGCTGCTGACTTTAAAAAAATATATATTTCAGTTCACTTTATGTGGCCCTCAGGCCGCGTACACACGCGGGGACTGTTCGCCCAACTTTGTCCGCTGAACAGTGTTTCGGCGGACAGTCCGTTCGTGTGTGGGCTTCAGCGGACAGTTTCAGCGGACAGTCTGACGAACAAAGTTTTTCGGAAATTCCGTAAAACTGTCCGCTGAAACTTGGTTTGAGCGGACAGTCCGCCCGTGTGTAGGCTTGTTCGTCAAACTAAGTTCCGCGCATGCTCAGAAAGGATTTACACGGCGAAGGTTGCATTGCAGTGTATAGGACGTCGTATTTCTAGTCCCGTCGTACGTGCCGTTCACGTCATCGCGCAAGTTTCAGCGGACTGTTCGTTCGTCGTGTGTGGCCAAGTCCGTCCATGCTAATTTTGAGCGGACTGTCCTCTCAAACTGTTTGGCCGCGTACACACGCGCGGACTGTTCGCCCAACTTTGTCCGCTGAACAGTGTTTCAGCGGACAGTCCACTCGTGTGTGGGCTTCAGCGGACAGTTTCAGCGGACAGTCTGACGAACAAAGTTTTTCGGAATTTCCGTAAAACTGTCCGCTGAAACTTGGTTTGAGCGGACAGTCCGCTCGTGTGTAGGCTTGTTCGTCAAACTAAGTTCCGCGCATACTCAGAAAGGATTTACACGCCAAAGGTTGCATTGCAGTGTATAGGACGTCGTTTTCTAGTCCCGTCGTACGTGCCGTTCACGTCATCGCGCACGGTTTCAGCGGACTGTTCGTTCGTCGTGTGTGGCCAAGTCCGTCCATGCTAATTTTGAGCGGACTGTCCGCTCAAACTGTTTGACGAACAAAGTTGGGCGAACAGTCCCCGCGTGTGTACGCGGCCTTTGACGAACAAAGTTGGGCGAACAGTCCCCGCGTGTGTACGCGGCCTCACTCTTCAAAAGGTTGAGCACCCCTGCTCTATGGTGTATTGTTTATGAGCTAAACTACGTAAGACACTTTAAAATAAGCACTGCTCCTTCTGGCTTAGAAAACTTTGACTGACTGCATTCTTTCCTGCCTGATATATATTCTGGATTTTTCCTTCTATATTCTGACTATTTCTCAAATAAAAAAAGACAGTTTTAAAAAAATTCATTCATGTTGTCACATCTCTCTGAGGTTTTTGTATATTGATTATCTATTCAGTGTTACCTGACATTAATTTTTATACTTACCGTATATACTCAAGTATAAGCTAAAAGTTTTTCAGCACATTTTTTAGGCTGAACCCCCCCCCCCCTCGGCTTATACACGAGCGAGGGTCTCAAGTGAACCTCACTGTGCCCATCTGCACCTCTACCTTTGATAACTAAAACAGCAGATGTCTCCCTCTGTGTCATGCAGTCTGTTCGGCGGCCGTCCACTGTAACAAAGCCCCGCCTCCTCCTTATCTGTGACAGACTGGAACACTGATACAGTTTCCCAGCATCATATCAGTGTTCTGTCTATCACTATCATTAGTTATCAAAGGTACAGCTGCAGATGGGCACAATGAGGCTGCAAATGGGCACAATGAGGCTGCAGATGGGCACAGTGAGGCTGCAGATGGGCATTGTTTAACCAGTAGCTTCTGCATTTCCTACCCTAGGCTTATACTAGAGTCAAAACTTTTTCCCAGTTTTTTGTGGTAAAATTAGGTGCCTCGGCTTATATTTGGGTCAGCCTATACTTGAGTATATACAGTACATTACTTTCGGTTATTGGGTATTTGGTTTTAAATATGACCCCAAGGAGGGGATATTGTACTGATATCAGATTGCTATGAAGATGCCTTTATGTTTTTTCTAGCTCTGATGAAGAGGGCACTCGTGGACCCCTGAAACATGATGAATACTTCTTGGTTCTTCCTCCTGACTTTTCTGAGAATAAAGCTGTATCTGGACATTTTAGCAGTGGTGTGGTGCTTCAATTTCAATTTTTGTTGCATTAAAATACATGACATTCTGACCATAGATGGCTCATTAATAGACATGCAGAAGTAAATCTTGCAGCACATAAGATATTAGTTTCACACGTAGCTGTTATGCTTCCCACCCTTCAGACTAGGGGGTTGATTTACTAAAGGCAAATAGTCTGTGCACTTTGCTCAGTTGCTCCAAAGCTTAGTAAATGAGGTAAAGCTTCATTTTGCAAAGAACACCTGATGACATACAAGAAAAATGGAAAAAAAAAAAAAAGCATTGCTTGCACATGATTGGATGATGGAAATCAGCAGAGCTTCTGCTCATTTACTAAGCTCTGGAACATCTATTCTTGCAAAGGACAACTGTACTTTGCAAAGTACACAGTCTATTTTAGGGTGACCAGATGTCCCCGGTTTCAGGGGACAGTCCCCGGATTGAGGACACTGTCCCTGGACCAAGTCTGTCCCCGGACTTGACTTCAACAGGAGCTGGGGCAATTTTCAAAGACAGTCAGTGAAGAATAAAAAAATTAATAAATCTGAATTACACCCCCCCCCCCCCACTCCTACTAGCTTGGGGGGTGTATTTTTTCCATTATGTGTGTCCCTTTCTGATTATTATGTGCTGGTCAGAGAGGAGGGAATATTTCTTCAGTTTCCGGCACATGCCCATTCAGCTCCGCTCACATGTTCTTCTGCCTGCTTATCTCCTTGCCTTCTCTGGCAGAGTAATTTTTCTCTGCTCCCCACCCAGTAGTAGTCGGGGCTCGGAGAGTGAGACCTGAGAGGCTGTGAGGCAGGTGGAGGAGGCGGCGATGGGCAGAGAGAGGCAGCTGAGCTCAGCAAATGATGTCCAGCAGCAGGAATTGAGGGGAAGCAGATCCAATGGTGGGGCTGCCAGTGCCTTCAAGGCTTCCACACAGGTGTGCTTTGGGGGTGTCTGTGAATAGACTACATTGCACTGTGTCTGTCTCTCTGGCATAATAGATGGTATCAGAACTCACAGGCAGCGGGCACTTATTGGTCAGAAGTTAACAACATCAGCACCCAGCAGCCATGTTATGTGACACACTGTGACAGAGCCAGCCAGAGCCATGATAGAGTGCCTGCTGCCTGTGAGTTATCATAATGCTGATGATCTTAATCAGTTGCAGATCACCTGATAGCAGATTTACTGCTACAGGGTGGCTGTGCTGTGCAGGATCACTTATATACGGGATCCTGCATTTCTGGGTATCAGAGCCAATCAGTGGATCCGGCGGACTCACCTAGTGGTCTGCCTGTGTAAACAAGGCAGTTTGCCATTCTGTCAGTATGGAAGACATTAATCCTGTGTTCCTGCAAAGCAGCTACAGGGATCTATGTGTTCCCTTAGTAAAAGTACCTCCCCTACAGTGAGAAAACACTAGATGTTATCCCCTTCTCAGCCAGTGTCATTAGTACAGTGACAGTGCATATTTTTAGCACTGATCACTGTATTAATGTCACTGGTTTCCACAAAGTGTCAAAAGTGTCACTTAGTGTCCAATTTGTCCACTGCAATATCACAGTCCCGATATGAGTCACTGATTGCTGCCATTACTAGTAAAAAAAAAAAAAAAAAAATATGTCCCCGGATTTCAATTTAAAACTCTGGTCACCTTAGTCTATTTGCCTTTAGTAAATCAACCCCAAAGGGTCATATCTTTAACATTTATGAACAGGGTTTTATTTCCCAAAGTCCTGCTTGGTGACAAGATGGGGGGGGGGGTGTTTTTTAAATGGTATCACACAATGCATTTCATGATATTTACAGGTCCCACTTCTTCAGGTTCTATGAAAAACTTAGGAATCCTGTCCATATTAAAGAAAGACGGTAACAATCTAGTTTTCTGCCAGCTCAGGCCCAATATTTCCTAAGGGGTTGCACTTAATCTCTCAGATGGAAGAGGCTCTGGATTTTTATACAACGGTCTTAATTCATGCAGCAGAATCGTATATCCTTAGATTTATATGTATGTGTGAGACAAAGCAACTATTTGCTTCATTAATTTGATTAAATACATATTTTTTCTCCCCCTACCCACTTTTCTTCTTTATCCTTTTATTTGCCAAAGAAATATGTTTGTTTTTTGAAGAATTGACCTTTCTTTTTTTTTGTAGTCTTTATTACAGAATTTTATTGTTTTTAAATATTGTTTATTTCGTTTTCCACATTTACAAAAAACAGTAAAAAATATTTCTTATACATACTGTTACAAATCACTTTGTTTAACATTCGTGGTATTTCAATATTTTCAACATTCATATAAAAACAGACAGTAAGAAAATACACATTGGGTGCCCGACCGGATCGATCCTTAATATACCGAAGAGAATGTATAAAAAAAAAAAAAAAAAAAAAAAGGGGGGGGGGGGGAGGGGGGGGACTGATCCTCCTCACCTCATGTGTTCTAAATTATCCTTTTGTGGTCTTATCTTACCCTTATTATTGCCTTTCCCACGTGATTCCTTTTCTTAATTCCAATTTGTGATATGTGTAAGGTGGGGATTCCTCTCCTTCCATCCCCACTCCCTTCTACCGTAAATTTACGTGAGAGAAAAAAAAAAAAAAAAGACCCGGAGGAAAGGTGTCCCTCCTATCCCCTCCCCCCATCCCCCCCCCCCCCCCCCAAGAGAAAAAAAAAAAAAAAAAGGGGAAAGAAAGAAGAGAAGGGAAAAAAAAAGGGGGGAGAAACCCCACCCCCCATGGGTTATGAAGTATATGCATCCAGCTTCCCTCCCCTAGACGCCCACTCCATCCCCCATAATTCCAAGATATGTTGAGGACTTTCTGAATTCCATCCAATTCCTCCAAGTATCCTGGAATCTCATTCCTGCTCCCCTTTGAATGTATATTAATTCTTCCATAATCCTCATTCTGTCTATTTCCCTAAACCAATCTCCTATCCCTGGTATTTCATTTACTTTCCAATATCTCGGGATCAGTACTTTCGCTGCGTTCAGCAGAAATGGAGTTAATGCTATTCTATATTTTTCCCTGGGGCCCTCGGTCGCATGAAACAAACATTTCCAGGGATCCAGTTCTATTTCTGTCCCATCAATCTCTTTAATTAGGCCCACCACTTTTTCCCAATATAACTGAATTGCGCTACATTGCCACCATATATGGGCGTGAGTTCCCTCCTTCCCGCATTCTCTCCAGCATAGGGGTGATAAATCCTGATTAATTTTATGCATTTTCGATGGAACATAATACCATCTAACCAATAATTTATAATTCATTTCTTGTATCTTTGTATCTATTGAAGTGGAATGGGTATAGTCTATAACTTTCCCTTTCAGTTTTTCTGAGATTGATTGGTTCAGTTCACCTTCCCATCTCCCCAAAGAGGGCATCGCCTCATCCTCCATTGAAGTTATTAGGGTCCTATATATTTTAGAAATCCCCTGTCTGCCCACTCCTCCTCGGTCAATCAATTTCTCCCAGGGATTTAAATTGTCGCCAGAGCGGAGAGGTTTTGGGAGGGACTCTACAAAATGTTGGAGTTGTCTATATCTCCATCCATCCCATGGTGTTCTGCCATATTTCTCTCGTAGCTCCACTAATGAGCATAGGCTATTTACTTTTAGCACATCCCTTAATCTTAATCTGTCCCTATGAGTCCACTTCAAGAACATTTTATTTTCTTTCCCCGGGGGAAAATAATTATTTCCTGACAGGGGCATTAGGGGGCTATTATTTTGTCCTACTGTACCTTTAAGTACCCCATCCCATGTTCTTAATGTTTCCATTGTAATCGGGGATATTCCTCTAGGGAGATCCCTAAACTTCATTGGAATCCAAATGGTCTGACTCAGAGCAACGTTACTCATATTATCTTCCAGTGGTACCCATTTTTTATATGGGGCGTTATAAACCCAATCCAGAATTCTCCTCATTACCGCTGGTGAATGGTATTTTTGAAAATCTAGAAGGGATACCCCTCCCTAATCCTTAGGTCTATTCATTATCTTATAGGAAACGCGACTTCCTCTTTTATTCCATATAAATTTCTGGATCAAGGATTTAATAATTTTAAAATAGGCCCCTGGGACATTTATCGGAAGGCTCTGAAAAATATATAAAGCCTTTGGAAGAATCATCATTTTAATTACGCTTATCCTACCAAACCATGACAGTCTATGTGCAGGGTATCCTTTAAGGTCTTGTTTAATTTTATTTAAAAGAGGGAGATAGTTATCTTGATATAAGTCTGCAACTGATGTCGATAAGTATACTCCCAAGTATTTCAGGCCCCTCTCTTTCCACACAAAGGGGAAAAGAGCTCTAAGTTCTCTTCTCTCCTTTGGGGAGGTATAGACATTTAGTATCTCAGTTTTCTCCCTATTAATCTTAAAGTTCGAGACACTCCCATATTCCTCCAACTCCTGCAGAATCCTAGGGAGGGACTGTTTGGGGTTCATTATATAAAGCATAATATCATCTGCAAATGCAGATATCTTATGCTCATTTTCTGAGACCTTTATTCCCTCAATTTCATGATTCGCTCTTATAGATGCCAAAAGAGGTTCTAGAGAGAATACAAAAAGTAAGGGAGACAGTGGGCATCCCTGACGTGTACCGTTATAGAGCCCAAAGGTATTTGATAAGGTCCCATTCACCTGAATCTGAGCTGTGGGGTTAGAGTATAAGGCCTCTATCCACCTTAACATTCTTGGGCCTAAACCAAATTTATGTAATGTCTGCAGCATATATTCCCATTCTAACCTATCAAAGGCCTTTTCCGCATCGACCGATAGGAAAAGGGAAGACTGTCTCCTCTTCCTAACTTCCTGCATTAAGAGGGTTGTCCTCAATATATTATCCCTCGCCTCCCTCCCAGGTACAAAACCTGCCTGATCTCCTTCTATACAATCTGGCATATGCTGTTTCAACCTCTCAGCTAAAATCCTTGCATAAATTTTTACATCCTCATTAATCAGAGAAAGAGGTCTAAAGCTAGAGCATAATGTTGGATCTTTCCCTTCCTTTGCTAGTATAGTTATAAAGGCCCCCAGAGCTTCCTTACGTATTTCCCTTCCTTCCCCGATTGAATTCATATACTGATGGAAATAAGGTGTCAGAGGTCCCATAAACTTTTTAAAGTATAATGACGTGTACCCATCGGGCCCTGGGCTCTTCCCATTCTTACTAACCTTAATTGCTCTCTCTATTTCCTCCTTAGAGATATCCCTATCGAGTATACCAGCATCCTCCTCTGCTATCCTCGGTAGTTCTACCTTCCGGAGATATTGTTCAATTTTTTCCCTTCTATTTTGTTTGTCCTTGGGGTCCTGGTTGCCATTTACCTTATATAGTAGCTGATAGTATTCTGAGAAGATGTTACTGATATCTCTTGTTGCGTATTTCATTACTCCCTTCTTATCTTTAATTTTTGCAATATAATTAAAATTTCTTCTAGGTTTAATTACCCCTGCCAGTATTCTCCCTGGTTTATTACCAAATTCATATTGTCTTTTGGCGGACTTTAAAAAGGCCTGCCTGGTTTCCTGCTCCAGTATATCTCTCAGTGCCTCCCGTTTTCCCATAAGTTCGGCCATTATTTTATGGTCATTTAACCCTTTATGTAACTGTTCCAACTCCTGGATTTCCTGTAAGATCAGTGATTTTCGCACTGACCTTATTTTCCTTCTCTTAGCTGCTTCTGCTATCAATCTCCCTCTCATATATACCTTATGGGTCTCCCACAAAACAGTTGGTGTAATATTCTCTACATTATTTTCTTTAAAAAATAGATTCATATCCCTTTCCAAAGCTTCAAATATTTTATGATCATGCAAGAGGGATTCATCCAACCTCCATACTCTTTGCCTGACCGGTATGTCCTCCAAATCCAAAACAGCCATAACGGGGGCGTGATCTGAGAGGGTTATTGATTTTACTTCTACTTCCCTTAACCCCTCCAGGAGCTGATGATCTAAGAGGATATAATCAATTCTTGAATAAAAGTGATGTACCTGGGAATAATAGGTAAAATCCTTTCCCCCTGGATGCGCAATTCTCCACACCTCCACTAATTGCTGTCGATGTAATTTTTGTTTAATTATCTTAAGGTATTTACCTTCTGAGCGTAGGTATGGGGGTTGGGCATCCAGGGTAGGATCAAATACAAAGTTAAGGTCCCCTGCCATAATCACCCCTCCTTCTTTAAAACATTCTAATTTATTCAATACTTTCCCAAAGAAGGGACAGGGGTGATAATTAGGGCAGTAGATATTAACCAACATATACATTTTATTAAAAATACAACCTTTGATAAATAGATACCTCCCTTCAGAGTCCGATTCCATAGCCTTTAAAATAAAAGGGGTATTTCTGTCAAACCCAATAGCAATTCCTCTTGCCCTTTTACTAGAGGAGTATCCATGAAACCAAGTTGGATAGTTTTTAGACTTCAGACCACTATTATGGGACCATTTAAAATGAGTTTCCTGTAGGAAAGCAATATTTGATGACCATTTTTTCAATTCCTGCAAAATCTGATATCTCTTATTGGGACTATTTAGCCCTCTAACATTATATGTAACAATCTTCAAAGGGGCCATCTTTCATGGAGATCGGTTATAGCCAGCCATAGACATTCCATCGTAAAATCAAAAGCAAAAAAAAACATATATTTTTTACCTAGATCGATCCAGTCGGTACACCCTACATTAATCAATGTGAAAAAAACATATTCTCCCCCCCCCCCGATATTCTCCTCCCTCCCTTCCCGCCCCCCCACCCTTTACACATTGAATATCAATGTTACCGTCCTCCAGGCTAGTGCCTATTTACCAGACCCCAGCCCTGGTTGGACCTTCCTTGAGGGAGTATAAGTGCCCGCGTGGGCCCCCGAGACTCACCCCCTTTTGGAGGTGGTCTCGGGGGAGCACGCGGGCACCGCCCCACCCCCGGCACATACCTCCCCTCTAAGCGAGCCTACTCAAAGTCATCCTTGCCCAGAAACTTTATTCTTTTTACTTTTCCTCCCTTATTCCTGCCCACCAACCTGTTATTATTTATTTGCCCCAATTTTACCTCTTCCACCCCCCTCTCCTCCCCCTTAATCAAAAAAGAGAAAAAAAGAAGAAAAGAGACCCTACACTCTATTCCAAGGTTGGTCTCTTAATTTCGTCCAATCTAGGGGTTTTTTCTCCCAATTTTCTAAGTTAACACATGGCATATTCAGTTTATTGCAAAATTCTTTCAAGTCCTCTGGGAATCTTAAGGTAGCTGATATCCCTTGGTTTTTAGCTATCAGACATGCAGGGAAGCCCCATCTATAAGTGATCTTCTTCTCTTGTAGTTGATTTATTAGGGGTTTCAATGCCCTTCTACGGCTCAGTGTCTCTTGTGAGAGATCAGAAAAGATAAGCAACGTAGCTCCCTCGTATTTAATGGTTTCAGAGCTTCTTGCATCTTGCTGAATTTGTTGTTTTATTTCGTATTGGGTAAATCTCACAATTACATCTCTCTCCGTCTCGGGTCTTGGCTTCTCTTTTGTTTGAATTCTATGTATTCTATCAAAAGCTATATGAGATGTTACTTCTTTTTTCATTATTTTATTAAAGACTTCTCGAAGCACAGTCTCCAACTCAGTGTTTTTCACTGATTCTGGTAGGCCACGGATTCTTAAATTATTTCGCCTATTCCTGTTTTCCTGGTCCTCTAATTTATATCTGATATTTCTCATTTCTATCCAGTCCATATCCGCCCTTTTTTGTAATTCCGAAATAGCTTTTTTATGCTCTTCTAATTGTATTTCTGATTCTTCTACCCTTTTTAATACATTTTGAATATCTGCACGAGTTGCCTTTCATTCGCCCTTAATCATCCCTTCCAGATGTGACATAATTTCTGCCATGTCCTGTTTAGTGGGGAGTGATTGGGGGTTAATTCCTTCTTTTTCTGGTTCCCACATCTTTCCTGACTCTTTTTGTTGATATCGTTCTTTCAAGCTTTTCTGTGGAGTTACACCCTCTTCTATGTTAGGTTTTTTGCTTGTCTGTCCTTCACGGGCAGGTGATGTTCCTTCTCCCCTTTCTGCCTCCCTTTCTTCCCTCTGGTCTACTCTGCCCTGGGCCATATAAGTTTTTATAGAGTTCCCTTTCCCACTTTCTATTTGCTCAGCTTTGGCTCCCCTCCTTACCATTATCCTTTCTTCCCCCTTCCTCTTCAGTTTAGTCTTTCAAATTTACGTTAATAAGCGTTAATATTATTTAACTCTATTACCAACCTAGTCTCCCCCAGATTATAATTCCTTCTGAGGAGCAGGCACTTTTTCCTTATTTATTCCCTTCTTCTTTTCCCCTTCCCTCTCCACTTCCCCCAATATACTTGTATACAAATCCATTTTCAATTACAATACATTCTTAATATTATACAATTTTTCCAAAACTATATGTTATATATATTGTGTGTCCTAACTCTTACAAAAAAAAAGAAGGGTTCTCTTTTTTTTTTTTTTTGAGATAAATGCAAATGATGCAAGAAGTGCAAGAAAAATGCACAAAGTGCAAAAAAGTGCTAGAGGTACAAAAATTGCAAAAAGTGCCAGAGTGTAAAGATGCTAAAAAAAAAAAGAAAAAAAAAAAAGAGGGGAAAATACAAAAACAAAAAAGTGCAAAGATTGCAGAAAAAAAAAAAAAAATTTTTTTTTTACTAAAAAAAAAAAATAAAAAAAATAAAAAAATAAATAAATAGGTGCAAATAATGCAAAAAGTGCAAAAAAAATGCAAGGAGTGCTAAAGGTGCAAAAATTGCAAAAAGTGCCAATGGTGCAAAAAATGCTCAATAAATAAAAGAAAAAAGAAAAAAGGGGGAGGGGTCCAAATACAAAAAAGTGCAGAGAGTGCAAGGATACAAAAAAGTGCATAAAATGCCAAGATTGCAAAAATATTCCAAAAAAAATAAAAAAAATTAGGGGAAGGAGGAGGTGATGGGATACACCCAGCAGCAGGGATAGGGAAGAGGGGGGGAACTTACAAGGGGTATTATTTCTTAGTTTATCTACTCTTTTTTTCCATCTACCAAAGCATTTTTAGTCCAAGCCATGTATCCTTTTTATTTACCCCTAAAAAAAAAAAAAAAGAAGGGGGGGGGGGGTGCAGGTGACAATGTGGAAAGGGGAGAGACAGGCAGGCTGTTGTATTGGGTATACAAATGTCTACCCTAATCCTAGTCTCTTAATCACTGCAGAAAGAGAGAGACAATGTCCAACAACTTTTAACTTCAGCTGTGTCAGAAAGAGAGAGGGGATTCCAGCACATATATCTTAATATCCAATAACTCCTCCTGGGCCACACTCTCTCTGTTTATAGTTGATTTGAAGAATTGACCTTTCATCGTAACATGTTATTCGAATTATATTGAACTAATTTCTCTAAAGATGTTAATACCCATTGTTTTTATTACTTATACTACATCATTTTTCACCTACTTATGGGCAAATTTTTTTGTGTTTTTAGGCTTCATGTAAACATAGCCTACTTTGACTGGTGAAATGCGATTTTACAGCGATTTTGCTGTATTCTTGTCCTGGACGGGATTCTGATACTCTCAAATTCAAGAAAGGGAGGTTGAACCTCTCCTGACCACAACCGGTCCTAAACTCCGGTAAAAAGATATGTGTACATTGACACACAGGATGTTATTTACTAAAGCAAAAACCACTTTGCACTGCAAGTGCAATTGAAAGTGCACTGAAAGTGCGCTTGGAAGTAAAGTCGCTGTAGTAGGAGGGGGACATGCAAGGAAAATAAAAAACAGCATTTTAGCTTGCACATGATTGGATAATAAAATCAGCAGAGCTTCCATTCATTTCAGATCTACCCCTTAGATTTACAGCGACTGCACTTCCAAGTGCCCTTTCAGGGCACTTTCAGGTGAACTTGCAGTGCAAAGTGGATTTGCCTTTCGTAAATAACCTCCATAGGCTTTTATGGAGTTGAGTTTAGGAGCTTTGGCAAAAAAACACCAAAAGCTCCTAAGCTTAAGTTTATGAGCTGTAGCGT
The DNA here is from genome assembly GCF_037356315.1 of Lithobates pipiens. NCBI lineage: Eukaryota > Metazoa > Chordata > Amphibia > Anura > Ranidae > Lithobates > Lithobates pipiens. The sequence goes on along the minus strand of NW_027507784.1, from coordinate 291,787,470 downwards.
ACATGAAGCTTTACTGCAATTACCATGTTTCTTGAGGAGAACTTGGATTGGGTTATTCCCAAGCAACAAGCTCGACCTTCCCTAATATCTGCATGGACACAGAGGTATTCTCTAGTATCTCTACAAGTACTGTTCTGGGTTGCATAGACCATCTATATGATTGTCTGAAAGCTCTCCAGACTGCTTGCGTTCCAGATATCCATCCCTGGGCACAACCTGCCTTAAATGTTAAGAAAAGAGAGTCTCACCACTCCAGGAGCACACATGCAGATAGTGAACTGTTCTCTCGGCCCGGAGGCCACAGGTGCTGGCAATTGCCGATAGCAACAGACGAAAGTAGACTCTGGACTGCCGCACTCTTCAAAAAAAACACCTTTCTTTATTAAAAAATCACATCAAAACACAGCTTCACAAAAAAAGCTGACGTTTCGCACTAGCAGTAGTGCTTAATCATAGTCCTACTAAGCACTACTGCTAGTGCGAAACGTTAGCTTTTTTTGTCTGCTGTGTTTGCTGGGTTTTGATGTGATTTTTTAATAAAGAAAGGTGTTTTTTTTGAAGAGTGCTGCAGTCCAGAGTCTACTTTCGTCTGTTGCCTTAAATGTTAGTAACACTGACCAGTCCTGCCAGTCACAGCAGCTTTGAGCCTTTCATAGAGTTTTACAAGCTGCCGGCATCAGGGGAGGATGGTGAGCCTGTGTCTCCTGCCTAGACAAACAAAGATTTGGGGGGCACACCCTAAAAAAATGCATAAAAGATGGGGCAGTCATAAGGCCACACAGACAGAAAAAAAGATTACAGTGCACACATACAAAAATTACATTTAAATCCTGCAAAGCTATTTAAAACCACTTGAGCATATTCAGAAAATAAGGGGGTTTGGGCACACTATATGGTCATATAGTGCTAAGCCCACTTACTGTGACAAAGTACCCTGAATTAGTGGGTCCTACACTATCCAAAGAATGGAAGATCCTGCTTCTCTGGACTATAGCAGCATACACTCCTTTAAATGGGAGAATTAAAAGGGCTCCTCCTTTTTTTTTTTCTGTCTCCTGCCTGCCCCATATCACTGGAGGGAGTGTCATGCACTGGGACTAGATGTCCAGTGTCCATGAGGCCTAATTCTACATGCTCTCTCTATCTGTCTATTGTGGGTCTCTGCTGCAGGATGAAATGGCTGACTGCTGACAGAACACTAAAAAGGAACAAGTGCTGCCTGTTTGTTTTGGGCTACCCATTATGTCCTTCCCAGTCAGGAACTGACCTGAGTTCAGACAATGGGTTTTTTCATTTTATGATATGGCCTGGCTGTAAAAAAGTCCTTCTGCACCGAAGTTGTGTGTTGTCTTTTTGAATAACCATGCAGGACAAACCTGTTGGGACTGTTCCTGGGTGTCTCTGTCTCGTGCATGGTTTAACACTGGCAATACCATTTTAGACTTTCCTTATTATTAAATATAAAATACAAATGTGTGTGTGTATATATATATATATAAATATATATATATATATATATATATATATATATATATATATTTCTTATATGTAGTTTTTTTTTGCTATCACTGCAAAAACAGGATAAATAAATTTACTTTTAATTGTTTTGTCAAATCAAAGGAAAAGGTCAAATGGAATCTTTTGGCAGTAGAAGTGATTATTGGCTTTATGTCTACCAGCCATTGTGAATAATTACACCACACACTTCAAGACATTAAGAAATCTGCAGTGTGCTCAGCACCACTCCCAACTCTGTAAGTCCACATTTGACAGAATAATTAAAAAGAACAGATCAACAAGCAAGATACGTTTGAAATAAGAACATATATGTTTAAATTGAAGGCCTAACTCCGGCCAAAGTTCATCTTTAGCTTTGAATTGTAAATACATGTCAGGTTTGATTGCTGCCCGTGACGCCGCAGGAGAGTTGGGTCACACAAAGCTAAAAAGTGTCATCTCACTTCTGGTCACAAGACAAAAGTTTCTCTTCCTATTTGTGTTTTTTTTTTTAACAATAGATTATGTGGTTTTTACTACATTTGTGGATTGATGTACATGTAAATGCTAATCAAAAAATATTTCGAATAGGCTCTAATAGGCTTCAAAAAAGGTGAACTGCGAGCGCAGAGCATTGCACTTGCAGTTCACCCCGGTGTGTTAACAAAGCAATTATTCATTCAACACTGAACCACCTCTCAGCCAATCAGGAGGCATGGATCTAATACCGTCACCTGATTGGCTGAAGGCACAGGCGTCCTGATTGGATGCCTAACGGAATGGAAAAACGAGAGGGCAGAGAGCCATGAAGGACACAGAAGCTCACCGCCATCACCTGCTGCATGTCCCACAGCTCGCTGCTGTCACCCGCCACCAGGATGGGGTAAGTGTGTGCTGGTCAGATGACGAGCGGGGGGGTTACAGAGGCTGCATATGATGGGCACACAGGCTGCATATGATGGGTACACAGGCTACATATGATGGGCACACAGGCTGCATATGATGGGATGATGAGTCACAGAGGCTGCATATGATGAGCACACAGGCTGCATATGATGGGCACAGAGGCTGCATATAATGGGAACACAGCCTGCATATGATGGGCACAGAGGCTGCATCTGATGGGCACACAGGTTACATATGATGGGCACAGAGGCTACATATGATGGGCACACAGACTACATATGATAGGTCACAGAGGCTACATATGATATGCCCATCATATGTAGCCTGTGTGCCCATCACATGCAACCTCTGTGCCCATCATTTGCAGCCCGTGTGCCCATCATATGCAGCCTCTGTGACTCCCCCGCTCGCCATCTGACCAGCACACACTTACCTCATCCTGGTGGCAGGTGACAGCAGCGAGCTGTGGGACATGCAGCATGTGATGGTCGGTGAGCTTCTGCGTCCTTCATGGCTCTCTGCCCTCCCATCCTTCCGTTCCGTTAGGCGTCCAATCAGGGCGCCTGTGCCTTCAGCCAATCAGGTGACGGTATTAGATCCGTGCCTCCTGATTGGCTGAGAGGTGGTTCAGTGTTAGCAAAGCAATTATTCATTTGCTTTGCTAACCCACCTGGGTGAACTGTAAGCACAATGCTCTACGCTCGCAGTTCACCTTTTTTGAAGCCTATTAGAGCCTATACGAAATATTTTTTGATTGGCATTTACATGTACATCAATCCACAAATGTACTAAAAGGGACACAATCTATTGTTTAAAAAAAAACACAAAGAGGAGGAGAAACTGACTGAACAGCTGAACATATGTGATTTCTTTGGACTCTTGCAGCAATGCTCTGACCCCTCAGTACATATACAAATAATGCCTGTGACTATTTTTGGTCTTGTATCTAGATTATCCATTCAAGATTAAATAACTATTCTCTATTTTATTTTTATACAAGAACAACTGAGACCAATGCACTGTTTATGTTTTGCTTATTGTTTAAACATTGAGAAGATTAAAGCATAGGGTTTGCTTCAACATTGTAATCATATTGTAATCTTATCAACTTAACATGTTTTGCTTTGCTTTTGTTTTTTTTCTTATTGACGCCTTTTTCATTTTCTCCATAAAAACTCATTACAACTGAAAATGAAAACAAGAGGATTATAATGTATCAAAGTATCAGCAATATTTCCCAATAAATCCAAACAACCCAGTTAGTCACAAATCTCTTACAAAATGCTTTTACAACTCTAAGGGCCTAATCACATTTCCACGTCCTGGTTTATCGCAGCACACAGTAACATACATAACATGCATTACTGTGTTGCATCACTTTTTATTTTGAATGGCACCCCAACGCACTAAGGCCACACCCAGACAGGAGCTTGCTCCCACCCTGCAGCTATGAGCCATTTTTGTCACATCTACATGAACACAGCGCATGTCAAACATATCCTGTTGATCTTACTTGCAATAGACATGTGCACTGACAAAAAACGTGTTTGTTTTTGTTTTATTCTTTTTTTTGCTTTTTTCGGAAATTCTAATTTTTCAAATTTCTGAATTTCGCATTTCCAAATTTTCAAATTTCTGAATTTTGAACTTTTAATTTTTTGAATTTCGAAATTTTTGAATTTTAAAATTGCTAAATTTAAAAATTTCTGAATTTCTGACATTTCAAATTTTCAAATTATCTAATTTCTGAAATTTTCTCATTTCCAAAATTTCTACATTTCCCAAATTTCTAAATTCCGAATTTCCAAAATTTTGAATTTCTGAAATTCAGAATTCTCCAATTTTGGAATATTAGAATTTTCTAATTTCTAATTTTTGAATTTCTGAATCTCCAAAAACTCCAAATTTCTGAAATTCTGAATTTCCGAAATTTCTAATTTTTGAATGATCTAATTTCCAAAATTTTCTAATTTCCAAAATTTTCTAATTTCCAAAATTTTGCAATTTCCGAAATTTTCTAATTTCCGAATTTTGAATTTCCAAGTTTCCCAAATTTCTAAATTCCGAAATTCAGAATTTCGAAATTTCGAATTTCCGAGATTCAGAATTTCTGAAATTTAGAAGTTTAGAGTTTTCAAAAATTCAGAAATTTGACAATTTGAAAATTCGGAAATTCTAAATTCAGAGTTAACAAATATGTCAAAATTTGTTAAAAAACTAATTAGGAACTAAACGAATTACACAAGTCAACTCACCAAACACTGGAGGTATACTGTGCAGCTCGTTTTGCAGAGAGTGGCCCCAAACCTGGTCTTCTGGGGTCCCTCTGCGGCTGTCTCAGGTCCTCCCTGCAAGAACTAACCACCTTCATGTGAGCTCTCTCGCATGGTGGTTAGTTCTTGCAGGCGGGCTTCCGTGATATGGCCGGTGGCTATAGCCACTCACTGTATCACTCGGCCCTTGCCCCCGCTGCACCGCGTCATTGGATGTGATTGACAGCAGCGCAAGCCAATGGCTGCTCTGCTTTCAATCCATCCACTCTAGCCAATCAACGGTCAGGCTGAGTGGCGAAGAGGACATCGGGGGTAAGCGCAGCAAGTGAACGGGCTCAGATAAGGAAAATGGGGGAGGGGCGGTATTGTCGGATGTTTTTTCAGCTTAATGCATAGGATAAATTAAGGTGAAAAACGCGAACCTTTACAACTCCTTTAGCCATGATATATCTGAAATCTGTTGGCAATGCCATGCTTCGAAGGGAAATATGCTTCACATTTGGTGGGATTTCCCCTCTGTGTGGACATTCTGAAAACACATTTTTGATTGATATTGTAAACTTATGGAGACTTCTATCAATGCATCACCTGGGGTGGCCCGTCTGTCCATGATTTCTGGACCCCTAAATCAGCAGAAAAGGATGTCCTTAGTTAATTTCTCACTGCAGCCGGAGCAGCGATTCCCCACCACTGGAAATCAACTTCACTACTCTCCCTCTGGGAATGGGTAATCAAACTAGACTCCATTAGAGACACGGAATGGTTGTTGGCACAGGAAATAGAAAAATAACAGATTTTTTTACACCTTGACAACTTGATCGAGGTTTCGATACTCATCTAAATTTCTGACCTGGGCTAAAGAGGACTCTGCTAGTGTTTCCTCTCAACCATGATGGAGTGTTCCTGCTATTTTCAACCCCCCCCCCCCAGATCTTTACTCCTTCCCCCTTGCTGTTATTTTCTACCCTCATACTCCCCCCTCCCTTTTTTTTGTTTGTTTTCCAGTTGTTTCTTTTTACAAATTCCTATCCACCGCTAAGTGTGTGTAATGTGAACACACACATTTTACACAATGCAAATGTGGAACAATAAAAGAGTGGAACTACAGTCCACCTGTGCTTCACAAACCAAAAACACTATTTCATTCATGTTTAATATTCATAGCAAACTCATCCATCCATCCATGTCTCCATGCTTTATTTTGTTGCAAAATCACTTTGAAAAACACCCCGTAGCATTTATGGCCATCTTGAGTAAGGGCATTTAACGTACCTGGTCGGAGTGCTGAGAGGGCTCCCCTTACGGCTGAGTGCAAAGCACCCCTGAATGTTTAGCCAGGAGCAGAAGCAAGTAGCAGAATCAGGAACAATCCAGGGTCATATACAGAAGATCAGGTAGCAGCGGAGTCAGCAGAGCAGGTCAAGGTTATACACGAGCAATCAGGCAAGGCAGAGTCAGTAGAACAAATCAAGTGTCAAAGCCAGGGATGGAGACAAGACAGGTCAAAGGCAAGCCGGGTCTGTAGCCGGAAATCAATAACAGCATAAGCAGGAATATAGGAACTGGGGAGGGGGGTTGATGATCATCCAGCAACTTCTGGATCAGACTGCTGACTTCAAATACACCACTGGGCGCCCAGATCTGGCGCATTGCATGCACCAAGGCGCACACGCATGCACGCACGTATGCACTAATGTTTCGCAGCCACTCGGACGGATGCACATTTACACTGGCACACACCTGAGTGTCCGAAAACATCGTCTGATGCCCTGTTGAGTGTTGGCAGATGTGCTGGTTATTCTATGAACTAAACATGTTCAATTCGTTTATTTCCAACTTTACTAATTGATTCGGAAATATCCGAATTCTCGAATTTCCAAATTTATCCGAAGATTCGGAAATGAGAAAATTCTAAATGTTGGAAATTCTGAACTTTTCAATTTGGTCATTCGGAAATTCGAAAATCTGAAAATTCTGAAATTCTAAAATCTGTAAACCGGAAATCCGAAAATATGGAAATTCAGAAATGCGAAAATTAGAAAAATCGGAAATTCGAAAATCCGAAAAATCCAGAAATTCGCAAATTCGGAAATCCAAAAATATGAACGAAAATCCGAAAATTTAAATATTAAAAAGAATGAAAACTCGAAAATCTGAAATAACTAACTCAAAATAACTTAACTATTACTAACTATTAAATTATAGGTAGGGAACATAGCAAATTAATAATAATAAATAACAATAATAATAATAATAATAATAAAAAGGTATTATTATTTAGTTTCATTCCATTTGTGGCATTCCTTATTTTGGAAAAGAAGAAAGGTAACAGCACCCTCTGCAGGGACAACTCAATCCATACACCAGGCCCACTCACAAGTGCCGAGGCTCAATGTGTCCCAACACACTCCAATGCAACAGTAGTAAGAAGTGTCGTATATTGGTACATCAGAATGAAAATAAAACAATAAGCTGACGCATTTCGTATTAGTCGTAGCTATTCAATACATTCACTAAAGCTGCATACACACTATCAGATTTTATGCTGATTTTTTCTTCAGATTTACCAAAAAGGGCTGCCTGACTGCATACAAATTGAAATGCCTAAGGTTTGACCTCATATTATATGGTTTTGGTAAATCTGAAGGAAAAAATCAGCAGAAAATCTGATAGTTTCAGAATTTCCGGATTTTCGAATTTCCGAAAAAAAAACAAAAAACAAATGAAACAAAAACTAAACACATTTTTCAGCAGTGCACATGTCTACTAAGAACCATCCTCTGACAGGGCAGATGATTCATGTAGTAATTACTTCCTGGAAACTATCTGCCCTTAGCTACGGTATGCAGACAAGAGATATGCTGAGCTAACAAAATCCCTCCTCCCCCTCCTGAAGACTCCTGGGATGTATGACATCATTTGCCTAGGCCTGGAAACCAGGAAGTAACTGGAAATGGAACAAAATATGATATAATTTCTTAATATTTGCAAATGCTAGCAGCATAAGGATTAAAAATAGTCAACATTGATTGAGAGAGTGAAGCTTACTTTAACTGGTTGAACTTTAAACACTTGACCTCCAGAATAATTACCCCCCTTTATAACCAGGCCATTTTTTGCACTGTGTTACTTTAACCACTTATGGACCACCCGACGCAGTTTTACGTCGCTACTTTGAAGAGGAATATCACCATAACCCCGGTATCCTCTTCTTTAGTGCGCAGTCTGCTTCAAAATAAAAGTGGTCTCTGCCCTCTGCCGCTTACCGGATCTGTTGGTAGCGGTGGAGGTGATCGGGTCCGCTCTCCTGCTTGGTATGGAGATGAGTGAGGGGAAGATGGCCCCCACCCATCTCCATATCATCTCAGGACGGAGGAGACATCAAAATGTCACTTCCACCCATAACTCTTAAAGGGCCATTTTTTGCACTGTGTTACTTTAACCACTTATGGACAACCCAACGCAGTTTTACGTCGCTACTTTGAAGAGGAATATCACCATAACCCCGGTATCCTCTTCTTTAGTGCGCGGTTTGCTTCAAAATAAAAGTGGTCTCTGCCCTCCGCCGCTTACCGGATCCGTTGGTAGCGGTGGAGGTGATCGGGTCTGCTCTCCTGCTTGGTATGGAGATGAGTGAGGGGAAGATGGCCCCCACCCATCTCCATATCATCTCAGGATGGAGGAGACATCAAAATGTCACTTCCACCCATAGCTCTTAAAGGGCCATTTTTTTATTTTATTTTTTAAAGCGTTTGCGGACCAGCCACTGCAGTTTTACTGTGGCAGGTTTGCTCCGCTGCTCGAAATCACATTAATGTACATGATCTCGCGAGGCTTGCATAGCAGGCACACGGGCGCTGGCGGGGCGCATGCGCATGTGCCCACCGCAAGCTCCGACCACAGGTCCCGCAGACTTGATGTCTGTGGAGATACCCGCGATCGCATCACGGGGAGGAAGAACTTGTTTATATTAGCATCTCCTTGTTCTGCCTAGTGACAGTGTCACTGATCAGATCACCCTGTGATCAGGAGCGGTGATCAGTGTTATGTCACTCACAGCCCCTCCCCCCACAGTTAGAATCACTCCCTAGGACTCACTTAACCCCTACAGTGCCACCTAGTAGTTAACCCCGTCAGTGGCAGTCACATTTACACATTAATCAATGCATTTTTAATTGCACTGATCGCCATAAAAATTGCTGATCGCTGCCATTACTAGTAAAAAAAAATTATAAAAATGCCATAAAACTATCCTCTATTTTGTAGATGCTATAACTTTTGCGCAAACCAATTAATATACGCTTATTGCGATATTTTTTTTGACCAAAAATATGTAGAAGAAGACATATCGGCCTAAACTGAGGAAATTTTTTTTTTTATATATATATATTTATTGAGGATATTTATTATAGCAAAAAGTAAAAAATATGAGTTTTTTTTCAAAATTGATGCTTTTTTTTGTTTAAAATAAAAACCGCAGAGGTGATCAAATACCACCAAAAGAAAGCTCTATTTGTGGGGAAAAAGAGACATCAATTTTGTTTGGGAGCCACCTCACATGACTGAGCAATTGTCAGTTAAAGCGACGCAATGCCGTATCGCAAAAAGTGCTCTGGTCTTTGGCCAGCCAAATGGTCCGGGGCTTAAGTGGTTAAATGACAAAATTTGTCAAAAAAGTGTAAATATGAGATCTGAGGTCCTTTGGACCCCAGATCTCATATTTAAGAGGTCCTGTCATGCTTTTTTCTATTACAGGGAATATTTACTTTCCTTATAATAGCAATAAAAGTGACACAATTTTTTGTGTCAGTGTAAAAATAAAAAATAAAAGGTAAAATAAATAATAAAAAATGAAATAAATTTTTAAACACGCCCTGTCCCGCCGAGCTCGCGAGAAGAATTGAACGCATAGGTGAGTAGCACCTGCATATCAAAACGGTGTTCAAACTACACATGTGTCAGCAATAATTCTAGCCCTAGATCTCCTCTGTAACTCAAAACTTGCAACCTGTAGAATTTTTTAAACGCCACCTATGGAGATTTCTAAGGGTAAAAGTTTGCCATTCCACAAGTGGTCGCAAATTTTGAAGCGTGACATGTTGGGTATCAATTTACTCGACATAACATTATCTTTTATAATATAAGAAAAAATTGGGCTAACTTTACTGTTGTCTTATTTTTTAATTCAAAAAAGTGTATTTTTTTCAAAAAAAGTGAGCTTGTAAGACCGCTGCGCAAATACGGTGTGACAAAAAGTATTGCAATGACCGCCATTTTATTCTCTAGGGTGTTAGAAAAAATATATATCTAAAGTTTGGGGGTTCTAAGTAATTTTCGAGCAAAAAAAAGTTTTTAACTGTAAACAAATCTCAGAAAGATGCTTGGTCTTTAAGTGGTTAACTGACAATTGCGTGGTCGTGCAACACTGTACCCAAATAAAATGAATGTCTTTTTTTCCTACAAATAGAGTTTTCTTTTGGTGGTATTTGGTCACCTCTACTTTTTTTTTTGCGCTACTTTCTGCTATAAAACGTATCCAATAAGTGTAGAGAAAATCACATTTCTTCATCAGTTTAGGCCAATATGTATTCTGCTACATATTTTTGGTAAAAAAAAAATCCAAAAAAGTGTATATTAATTGGTTTGCGCGAAAGTTCATCTGCAAACTATGAGATATATATTTTACTATTTTTTTACTAGTACTGCGTTGATCATCGACTTATAGCAGGACTGCAATATTGCGGTGGATAAATCAGACACTAACTGACACTTTTCATCCTTTTTGGGGACCAGTGACACTAATATAGTGCTCAGGGCTAAAAAATATGCACTGTCACTGTACTAATGACACTGGCTGGGAAGGGGTTAACTTCAAGAACGATCAAAGAGTTAACTGTGTGCCTAGCCTGTGATTCAGTGTAGTGGGGGAGGTGCTTGGTCCTGCAGGTTTATCCATTCACCAGTGTTTTCATTGTTATTTTATGTTAATATGGCTTTTTTGTGTAAGTGGGACTCAAAGCGCAGAACTAACTTGTTACTAGCCACCCTGGAGCTCCCTTTTGTTCTCAGTTCTCTAAATTTTACAGAAGATTTGCTGAACCTTAATGAATAAAAAAACTGTGCAAATTCGGCCATCACTAATCTCAGGGCCGTCTTTAAGACAAAAGGCAAAAGGGGCAGCTGCCCTGGGCCCTGTTATTGTTGTGGGCCCAAAGCAGCTGCCTCCTACTTGCCAAATATCCCAGTTTAAATTCCCAAGTCCCTTGAGGTTTTAGTCATGTGCTGTGTCCTGATATCCCAGTGTGAAGTTTTGTTACTAATGCTGCCCAGCTCTGCCCTATTGTTGTGTACAGATGACTCACCTGCAGACCCTGTGTTTACACATTTAACTACTGGTATTGATATGTAAATAGCGGCAGCATTCACATGTAAATATCAGTGGGTCAGCAGCATTTATATGTAAATAGAGGAGGTATTCATATGTATATCATGCCCCCCTGCGGGCATTTCCACCATCACTTCTGCTGAATGCTGCTCACTGGTGAGATAAAGGGGCATGCTCGAGAGTCCTGCCTACAACTGTGGTCATTAAGCCTACCATCAGCCTGTTCTGCTAAGGTAAGCAAATTAGTCGGAGGGAGGGTAGTGTGGGGTGTGCAGAGGTAGGCAGAGAAGGAATTACAGTTTGGGTGCACAGGTGAGCAAGGAGGGGATGTATGGAGATAAGGAAGGTGGGTGCAAATATGAGCAGAGGAGGCATGTAGAGTTAAAGGGGAGGGGGATTGGAGTGGAGAGGATGGGGGTGGTTTGGGGAGGTTTTGGGGTGCAGAGGTTAGCATGGGTTTTAGGATGCAAAAGCATACTGACAGGGTGGATAAAGATGTAGGTCACATGTAGAGGAGACCATTCATTTCAATGGGCTTCTCTATGCGCTACAAATGTGGAAGAGAGTCCCAAACCCTTTTTCAAAATCACATGGTGCAAAGGCACATGTCAGAAGATGTGTGAGGGTGTCATTAACAATTAATGGCGCTGCTGTGTATCTGCTAAAGAGCAGCACTTTCTGGGGTGTTCTGGAAAGCAATTTTGCATGCGTTCCCAACGCACACAAATGTGAACGCAGGCTAAATGTCTCAGTTACATTGGTGGTCAGTGTAAATCTTATCATTACATTGGTGGTTACTGTGTATGCTTCTATTACATTAGTGGTCAGTGTAAACCCCTATTACCTTGGTGGTCAGTGTAAATCCCTCCTTACATTGGTGGTTACTGTGAATGATTCTATTACATTAGTGGGCAGTGTAAATCCTTCATTACATTAGTGGTTACTGTGAATGTTTCTATTACATTAGTGGTCAGTATAAATCCCTCATTACATTGGGGGTTACTGTGAATGCTTCTATTACATTAGTAGTCAGTGTAAACCCCTATTACATTGGTGGTCAGTGTAAATCTCTCCTTACATTGGTGGTTACTGTGAATGCTTCTATTACATTAGTAGTCAGTATAAATCCCTCATTACATTGGTGGCCAGTGTTGAAACTGGCTACCTGTCAGGGCTCTGCTCGCGCTTTGCAAACTAATCGCTGTGCGCGCATGTGCACACGCGCCGTTAGGCAGTCCAGGCATCGGCGCGTGTGTGTGCGCCAGTGTGCACCTCAGGTGCACGCTAGCGCAATTTGGCTTGCCTGACCAACCCTCTGCTTGTTCCAAGCGTTCTGAGTCCATCCAGGATCCACTGCTGCCATTCAGTGACTCCTTCTAACCGGTTGCTTTTGGTCCTCCTGCTCTGCCTACTTCTGCCAGTTCTGCCAGCCTCCTCCAGCCTCCACCAGTTCCTGCGGTTCCAGCCATCTGGATGACCATCTACACTGCCTGCATCCAGCTCAGACGCTCCTACCCCGCTGCGCTCACCATACCACTGTCCTCATTCCAGTGGGACCTGAACCAGAGTCGTAAGAGAGGTCTTCTTCCATCAAGTCAGGCTCACCACCCAGGTACCTAACACCACCTATATTAGTAGTCAGTAAAAAATAAAGCATTGTCATTGATCACACCCTCTCCTCCACCCAGCACTGCCACTGATTCCAGGAGTCCTAAGATTTCTGTCGATTATTGGGTGCCCTCACCTACCCAGTCCATGGTGTGCAGTCAGTGAGGAGATAATGTGCTGTAACCTCTAGAAACCAATCAGTGAGCAGTATTGATGTTCAATAATCTCTATCAACCAATCAACAGGCAGAAATCATGTTCTTTATCCTCTAGCAACTAATCAGTGAGCCCTAATGTGTACTGTAAGCTCTAGCAACCAGTCAGTGAGCGGTAATGATACACTGTAACCTCTGGCAACCAATCTCAATTGCTTTCAGGCTTCAAACATAAAGATATAACATTTTTATTTTTTGTGAAGAATCACCAACAAGTGGGACACAATTGTGAAGTGGAACGAAATCTATTGGACTTTTGTAACTTTTTTTAACTAATAAAAAAATGAAAAGTGGGGCGTGCAAAATTATTCGGCCCCTTGCGTTAATACTTTGTAGAGCCACCTTTTGCTGCGATTACAGCTGCAAGTCGCTTGGGGTATGTCTCTATCAGTTTTTCACATCGAGAGACTGAAATTCTTGCCCATTCTTCCTTGCAAAACAGCTAGAGCTCAGTGAGGTTGGATGGAGAGTGTTTGTGAACAGCAGTTTTCAGCTCTTTCCACAGATTCTCGATTGGATTCAGGTCTGGACTTTGCTTTGGCCATTCTAACACCTGGATACGTTTATTTGTGAACCATTCCTTTGTAAATTTTGCTGTATGTTTGGGATCATTGTCTTGTTGGAAGATAAATCTCCGTCCCAGTTTCAGGTCTTTTGCAGACTCCAACAGGTTTTCATCCAGAATGGTCCTGTATTTGGCTGCATCCATCTTCCCCTCAATTTTAACCATCTTCCCTGTCCCTGCTGAAGAAAAGCAGGCCCAAACCATGATGCTGCCACCACCATGTTTGACAGTGGGGATGGTGTGTTGAGGGTGATGAGCTGTGTTGCTTTTACGCCAAACATATCGTTTTGCATTGTGGGCAAAAGGTTCGATTTTGGTTTCATCTGACCAGAGCACCTTCTTCCACATGTTTGGTGTGTCTCCCAGGTGGCTTGTGGCAAACTTTAGACAAGACTTTTTACGGATATCTTTGAGAAATGGCTTTCTTCTTGCCACTCTTCCATAAAGGCCAGATTTGTGCAGTGTACGACTGATTGTTGTCCTATGGACAGACTCTCCCACCTCAGCTGTAGTTCTCTGCAGTTCATCCAGAGTGATCATGGGCCTCTTGGCTGCATCTCTGATCAGTCTTCTCCTTGTCTGAGCTGAAAGTTTAGAGGGACGGCCAGGTCTTGGTAGATTTGCAGTGGTCTGATACTCCTTCCATTTCAAAATGATCGCTTGCACAGTGCTCCTTGGGATGTTTAAAGCTTGGGAAATCTTTTTGTATCCAAATCCAGCTTTAAACTTCTCCACAACAGTATTACGGACCTGCCTGATGTGTTCCTTGGTCTTCATGATGCTCTCTGCGCTTTCAACAGAACCCTGAGACTATCACAGAGCAGGTGTATTTATACAGAGACTTGATTACACACAGGTGGATTCTATTTATCACCATCAGTCATTTAGGACAACATTGGATCATTCAGAGATCCTCGCTGAACTTCTGGAGTGAGTTTGCTGCACTGAAAGTAAAGGGGCCGAATAATTTTGCACGCACCACTTTTCAGTTTTTTATTTGCTAAAAAAGTTTAAAATATCCAATAGATTTCGTTCCACTTCACAATTGTGTCCCACTTGTTGGTGATTCTTCACAAAAAATGAAAATTTTATATCTTTATGTTTGAAGCCTGAAATGTGGCAAAAGGTTGAAAAGTTCAAGGGGGCCGAATACTTTCGCAAGGCACTGTATTTATTGTATGTCTCAGAGCAGGTGGAGAGCGAAATTGCATGTAGTCAATATTAAAGACGTCCCTGACTAATCCAAAGGTTGAAAAGCTAGAACATTATTCTAGCAGCATAAAGCTCTTAACTCTTTCATAGCCAATAATATTTTAGGTAAGAGTTTCTTTAGAAATGACACCTTTGGGGTAAAACTGCATGCCCTGTTTCGATCATTGAACAATAATAACGCAGTGCCCTGTCCCCAGCATCCTGCAGGCATCGCTGTATAACTTGTCATCTGTGTGGCTCTGCATCTGGGGAACTCAGCACAATCACCGACTACACATTTAATCGGAATTCATTACTGTTCCTCTTTTAATTGACTGTTCCTAAGCATGCAGTGCAATCAATTTGTAGCCTAATAATAACCGTTTTAACATAATACCTCTGCGGTGCTGAAGGCACCAAAAGCACCCACGTGGTAAGTGGAGCTTTATGAAATTAGTACACCCATGCACGGCTTTGTACACAAATTACATTTTTTTGTTCTTTAACTAAAGGATTAATGAACGGAAGTTCTGAGTCTCAAGGCTTTCTAGATCTACATGCATTGTTTACCAAGAGAGGCCATGAAAAACTATTTAATTATAGAGGGTGTTGGTAGACCACAACTGGAAACAGCTTTTATATCTCCTGTACAAAAAGCAGAAAATGGCTGAAAATCTCTTTATCTTTTTGGTAACATCTAAAAAGGACATTTAGTCCCAGTTCACATAGGTGCGCACTGCGAGAGAGCATGTGATTCGCACCGCACTGCAGTGCAAATCCCATTCGATTTCTGTGCAATGCGATTTCAGCAATACAGATAGTATGGCTGAATTTGCATCACATTCGGACCAAACTCACGCAGGACCCTTTTTTTTGGTTCGCACCAAAATCGGATAGCGATTCACATCCGAATTGTCAGTTCGCAGTGCGATATGCAAGCTGAAATGGGGGTGTCATTAACATTGTATTGACATCCCAGCAGTTTGCATATGACAATGTGAACTGCCTCGCAAGTCAGGTGTGATACAGGAACCCGCAGTGGATGGTAGGTTTCCCACATCGCGCAAGTGTAAACCGAGCCTTATGCCGCGTACACACGACCGGACTTTCTGGCAGACTTGGTCCAGTGGAGCGGAATCCGTCGGACAATTCAATCGTGTGTGGGCTCCAGCAGACTTTTTTTTCACAAAAGTCAGACGGACCTAGAAATAAAACATGTTTCAAATCTATCTGACGGACTGTTCATCTGTGTGCTAGACCGACAAGCCAAATAGGACGCAAGGGCAGCTATTGGCTACTGGCTATTGAACTTCCTTGTTTAGTCCCATTTACGTCACCATGTTCAAAGCGAATGGACTTTCAAAAGGACTTAGTCCGTTTGTCTGCGGCCAAGTCCGTTTTGTTCAGAAAGTCCGTCGGACCTCCGCCGGAAGTTCGTTGGGAAGACCGTCAGACCTAGTCCTTCAAAAAGTCTGATTGTGTGTACGCGGCATTAGTCAGAAAGGGCTCTAACTATAAAGAGAAAACCAAATGAAAGGGTTAGCCAAATAAATGATTGGTGGGCTTTTATTGTTTAGGCAGGATAATTACAGTGCAACTGGTTAATGATTCGTATGATGAACATGGAAACCCCGGAAGCTCTTTATCAAACAAAGCAAAACTCTAGAAGGAGTGCAGAAGTATGTACAGAAATATTATGTCCGATAGTCTGACAGGCACAGCAGTTATAGCATACCTCCCAACTTTTTGAAATGGGAACGAGGGACACCTATTAAAAAAAGTATGCAGGCATAGTATACACCCCTTGTCACGCCCCCTTAACCGCTTCAGCCCCGGAAGATTTTACCCCCTTACTGACCAGAGCACTTTTTGTGATTCTGCACTGTGTTGCTTTAACTGACAATTGTGTGGCCGTGCGACGTTATACCAAAACAAAGTTGACGTCCTTTTTTTTCCACAATAGAGCTTTCTTTTGGTGGTATTTGATCACCTCTTCTTTTTTTTTTTGCTCTATAAACAAAAAAAATCCAACGACAATTTTGAAAAAAAAGCAATATTTTTTACTTTTTGCTATAATAAATATCCCCCAAAAATATATTAAAAAAATTATTTTTTTCATCAGATATGTATTCTGCTACATATTTTTGGTAAAAAAAATCACAATAAGCATATATTTATTGGTTTGTGCAAAAATTTTAGAGTCCACAAAATAGGGGATAGTTTTAGGGCATGTTTATTATTATTTTTTGGCAATTTTTATTGTGACTGCGACATTATGGCGGACACTTCTGACACTATTTTGGGACCATTGTCATTTATACAGCGATCAGTGCTATAAAAATGCACTGATTACTGTGTAAATGACACTGGCATGGAAGGGGTTAAACACTAAGGGGCGATCAAGGGATTAAGTGTGTCCTAGGGGGTGATTCTAACTGTGGGGGGATGGGCTACCACTGACATGACAGCGATCACTGCTCCTGATCACAGGGAGCAGTAGATCACTGTCATATCACTAGGCAGAATGGGGAAATACCTTGTTTACATAAGCATCTCCCCGTTCTGTGGCTCCGTGACACAGTCGCGGGACACGGGCGGACATAGAGCCCGCACGACCCGCGGGCACGGTCACGCTGTAGCCCCACCAATTTAAGAGGATGTACAGGTACACCCATTTTCCCAAAGCTGCCATTGTACCGACGTATATCGAAGTGGTTAAAGAATTATACACAAAAATGATTAAAGTGCTTTATTACCACTATTATTTCTTTATATTGGCTTTTAAAATGCACAAATGCAGCAATTTAGAATTTGGATGAAAGGTTTAGTACTGTGAAAATTTTTGAAAGATAGTGCATTTTATAAACATCTATATAGGCCTCCAATCCCAGATGGTGCCAGTTTTGGTGAAACGCGTCAAAGAAGCTAGAGTGTGATGTCATCACGCATGAGTTAGTCGGATGGTCCCATGGTCATGCTCTGTTACATTGTGATTGTATTGCTGTATACATGTAAGAAATTTTTTTCTTTAATTAAAAGAAGATTCTTATAGCTGTATTACACTATGTGGCTTCTCCTTATATTTAATATGCATGGCTACTGATTGCGTGGCAATGGAGTAAGATACCAGGCATACACTGCAGCAGTGGGGATACTGTAGCTATATCTTACTGACGGGGTCACTTAGCTAACCGGATACCTGATGGTGAGAGCGTCAGCTATCCAGGAGAGATGTTTAGCGCTGTTTGATCTCTATAATTTGAGATCCCCCTGTCTGATAGAAGGCCAACTAGATCTTTTTGAAGAGCACATTATTTGCACTGGAGCACTTTACATATGTTTGGAGCACTGAGCACTTTGAAAGCACTTCGATATATCATGATCTAATATGAATTCATTAATGATGGACTTTTTTGATTGTATGGCCATTTATTTTGCACATTTATGAATTTTAGTAATGCACGCAAATTTATTCAATTAATTTGTATGATTTTATATATATAATATGTTGTTGCACTGGTTTGGTTATCCGATTTAAAGGGTTAGCACACTCTTTTTTTTTTTCACGATATAGATTAGACCAAAATGAGGGACAAATGAGGAGGAAATAGGGACAGAGGAACTTTGTTCCAAATCAGGGACAGTCCCTCAAAATCAGGGACAGTTGGGAGCTATGGTTATACGGTGCTTTATTACAAGATCAGGCATCCATAAAACAAGCAAAACACTGTTCCATAAACGTTAGACTATGTGGATCAGAAACAGAAGGATGGGGTGACCAAAAAAATCAAAAACATCCTAGACCAGTACAGCTGTCTAAATCCATCTGGAATTAGGAACATAGACAAATAACAACCAAAGGAACAGTGTTTAATGGCATGAATGCGTGAATGGGAATAGCACAAGAGTCAATGTTGTTCAAAAGAAGAACTATAATTTATTCAATAAAAAGTTAAAACCATAAGTAAATATGTTAAAAGAGCCAATACCACACAGGTTCCTTTGGCCATTGAGGGGTTAACTTCCTTAGACAGACTGGCCAATGAAACATGGAGGGGCGCCAGTGTCCATGCTGAGTAGATGGAAGCCTGGGCCGGAAAGGGGGACAGAGGAAGGCGAGCATGGGATTTAGGTGTGCCTGCCTATCACTGTTGAGTGATGGAAGACGTCCGGGGAAGGGGGCTGAAGAGTCGTGCTCCTCTGAATGTGGGAGATGGGCTGTCAGCCACAGGAGCCACACGGTGAGCCAAGCAGAGCTTGGTGTCAGCAGGAAGGAAGGAGCCCATAACCAGCGTGGAGCGCAGGCTTGTCTGTTGTTGTGACGATACGTTTCGCGCACATGCACTTTGTCTAGTATAAAGCAGTCAGGGTCTGGAGTCAGGCTTAGAGGCCTTAGGTCACCCTGGCTGATGACATGGGTTCATCTGAGGTGAGGGGTCTAAGTTTTAACTGGTATTCACCAGATCTCCAGATGGTGGAGATAGGATTTGGTGCATGTTAGTACCAGGCTGCGGTCCTCAAGATCGCCCCACCAGGAGGTGAGCAAACCAGGGTCTAGTAGCAGATATAACAGGTAGGGATCAAGCAGGAGCATAGCCAGGAAACAAGCCAAGGGTCAGTAATGAATGGTTTCAGGTTGAGATTAAGCAGAAGCATAGTCAAGGAACAAGCCAAAGGTCGGTAACGAATGGTAGCAAAAGTATAGATGGCAGCTGGAGAGACAAAAGCAAGATATTGGCTGAAGGGAGCACAACAATATGGCAAATGGGAAGTGCACAGACATGGACTAAATCAGGAGGAGCAAAGAGTTCAAGGTTCAAGACAAACAAAATTCAAGGCAGGAATTTAAGGAATTGAACAGGGAACTGCGCAGCATTCCAGGTAGCTCAGCAAGCCAGACACAGCAGAGGTCCCAGGTTCAAGTCCAGGCCCTGACAAAGGTATATCTAATGTCAAAAGGTTTTAGTGGTTAGCAAGCAGTCAGTTTTCAGTTAAAGGTGACTGTTAAGAGCAGCAGTGATCACCTGTGATGGGACAGAGAAAAGAAAACTTGATCAGATGAAGCTATGCTAAAGTGCCCTCAATACATGTAGGGCAACCTTAATATGGACCAAGGGCCACCAGGCCCTCTAACAACCTATGAGGCTAACACTAGAGATATTTAGTTTCTCTTTTAAATGCTCAATAAAGGCCACATTGTTAAAAACTACCGGTAAATGCTGTATTACATGCTGTTCATACTCACTCAGTAACTATGAGATTGGTTTTCTGTATTCTGCAAAAAACATGGTTGATCCTGCTGTTCTTTATCTCCATCTCCTGCCCATATCCCCACTGCAGTTGGGGATTTTGCAGATCACTGTTGGCAGCTAGTGCACATGCTCAAGTTTTCAGTGTATGTCTACAATGAGCATTTCCTCTCTATCACATCTGAGCAGCTTATGTGAATATAGAATCACACATGTGGGTGTATACATTCTGGTAAATGACAGCCTACCCCCTCCATCTCCCTCAATTCCCACTAACCAGCTAAACACAATGGGGGTGAGATATTATATCATCTTGATTGATGGAGGCTTCACCTCCCTGCTATTCTAGGCTGGAGGGGCATGACATGACTATGACTAGAAGAAATCCGCCCACACCATTTTACTGACAAAAATAATATAGATTTTCAAATATACCTTTGTATGACAATTTAAAACAGTTTACTGATATTAATTATTTATTTTTAGTTTAATAATTTGTGGATTCAAATAGAAAATAGTACAAAATATAATGTATGAAAGTAAACAGCATTAAATATCACCCTAATAAGTTATACCTCTCTCAGACATGTAACTCACGAAAATATAATTTAGTTTAGTTATCAGTATATTTCAAGTATACATATAACATATATTATCAATTACATAGAATGCAACTTGTTTTCCTTCTTTCCTTAACCACTTGCTTACTGGGCACTTAAACACCCTTCCTGCCCAGACCAATTTTCAGCTTTTGGTGCTCTCACACTTTTAATGACAATTACTCAGTCATGCAACACTGTACCCAAATGAATTTTTTGTCCTTTTTTTCCCACAAATATAGATTTCTTTTGATGGTATTTGATCACCTCTGGGGTTTTTATTTTTTGCGCTATAAATGAAAAAAGACCGAATTTTTTTTTAAAAAAACGCATATTTCTTTGTTTCTGTAACAGAATTATGCAAATTATTAATTTTTCTTCATAAAATTTGGCCACAATTTATACTGCTACATGTCTTTTGTAAAAATAACCCAAATTAGTGCATATTATTTGGTCTTTGTGAAAGTTAGAGAGTCTACAAGCTGTGGTGCGAATCGCACAAAATTGATCACATCTCATGTACTGGTGGCCGATCTCATTTCTTGTGACCCGAACAAGTCCGGAAAGTACAAATACCCCCCAAATGACCCCTTTTTGGAAAGTAGACATTCCAAGGTATTTTGGTAAGAGGCATGGTGAGCTTTTTGATGTTGTCATTTTTTTCCCACAATTCTTTGCAAAATTAAGATTTTTCATTTTTTTTATTTTTTTCCACAAAATTGTCATTGTAATAGGTTATTTCTCTCACATGGCACGTGTATACCACAAATGACACCCCCCAAAAAATTCTGCTACTCCTCCTGAGTATTACAATACCACATGTGTGGAACTTTTTCACAGCCTGGCCACATAGAGAGGCCCATCATGCAGGGAGCGCCATCACGTGTTCTAGGAGCATAAATTACACATCTAACTTGTTGACTACTTATTAAATTTTTGAAGGCCCTGGAGCACCAGGACAATGACACGTGACACTGATGACAGATGGCACTGATACATGGCAATGATGACACTTATACGTTGCACTGATGACACGTGGCACTGATGACAGATGGCACTAATACGTGGCACTGATGACAGATGGCACTTATACGTGGCACTGATGACACGTGGCACTTATACGTGGCACTGATGACACGTGGCACTAATATGTGGCACTGATGACAGGTGGCACTAATACGTGGCACCGATGACAGGTGGCACTAATATGTGGCACTAATACGTGCCACCGATGACAGATGGCACTAATACGTGCCACCGATGACAGATGGCACTAATACGTGGCACCGATGACGAGTGACACTGATTACAGATGCCACTGATAAGTGGCATTGATGACACGTGACACTGACAACAGATGGCACGTGACACTGACAGGTGGCACTGATGACAAATGGCACCGATATGTGGCACTGATGACAGATGGCACTAATATGTGGCACTGATGACAGATGCCACTATGTGGCACTGATGACACGTGGTACTGATGACAGATGGCACTTATACGTGGCACTGATGACAGATGGCACTGGGGACAAATGGCACTGACAACAGGTGGCACTGGGGACAGATAGCACTAACAGGTGGTACTGGGGGCAGGTAGCACTGGGGGCAGGTAGCACTGGGGTGGAGGGCACTGGGGGCGGATGGCACTGGGGCAGATGGCACTGGGGTGGATGGCACTGGGGCAGGATGGCACTGGGGCAGGATGGTACTGGGGGAGGATGGTACTGGGGGTGGCACTTTTTTAACTTTTTTTTTTTTACACTTACGGCCGCTGCAGCCGTTCATCTCTCCCCTCTCACACGCTGTTTGTGTGAGGAGGGAGAGTGGCACTGAGAGATGATCTCATATCTTTACATATGAGATCATCTCACATTGGACACACCAATCGCGCTGTAAACGGCCGCTGTGATTGGCCGTTTACAGCGATCTGTGTTTGCCTGTCTCCGGGGGACACGGCAAACACAGAACTTCCCCAATGCACGCCTGCGGCGCCGCGCATTGCGGAAGTAAACAACAGGACGTCCAGGGACGGCCTCCCGGACGAAAGCGCCTGCTCTACGGCCGTCATTTGACTATAGGGCGGGCGCGAGGTGGTTAAAAAAAAAAAAAAAGAAGAAAGAAAAAGAGAAAGATGAATATGGGAGAAAATAATATATATTCTTACTCCACAGGCTGTTTATTTTTTTGTTTATTTTTTATGAACATATGACCAATAGCAGAGGACTAGAATATCCTCCTGTCACTGTTTTCTGGGTCATGTGTTATTAGAAAAAAGGTACTTAGATTTTTATTAAAATAATTAAAGTGCCACCATCCACATATAGAAAGAGAATGTAAGTTAAACCAGTGGGGTTGGTTTACTAAAACTGGTGCAAAATCTGGTGCAACTCTGCATAGAAACCAATCAGCTTCCAGGGTTTTTTGTCAAAGCTTAATTGAACAAGCTGAAGTTAGAAGCTCATTGGCTACCATGCACAGCTGCACCAGATTTTGCACTATCCATTTTTAGTAAATCAACCGCAGTGTGTGTTTAGTATCACTTTAAGCAAATGCAAAGGTGCCTGCATGTGTCAAGCTCCATGCTAGAGCTGCAAAAACGCCAGACGCCAGTAAAAGCTTTTAAATGCGGCTTAACGCTGTATACAGAGCGTTAAAGTGGGAGTAAACAGGCTGACTTTTTTTTTTTACAACTGTAAGGGAAAAACATAATGAGCTAGTATGCACGGCATACTAGCTCATTATGAAATACTTACCTTAGAACGAGGCACCGGCATCTCACTCAGTCCACGCCAAGGGAGCTGACATGTTCGCTTGGCGTGTCTTCCAGGTATCGCGGCTCTGGCCTGTGAGTGGCCGGAGCTGCGATGTTGTCACTCTCATGCATGCATGCAGGAGCTTTCTTCCCGGCAGGGTCTGGCTTCTGCCGGACTTTCAGCCAACAATCCCCAGTGCGCATGCGCCGCTGAAGTCAGTGGCTCATTGCGAGGGGAATATCTCCTAAACCGTACAGGTTTAGGAGAGATTATTTTTACCAAAAAGTTGAAAATTGTTGAAAAAGTTGAAAATGGAACTATACAACCGCTTTAAGCCTTGTCAGGCATTTCTCTGCCTCTGTTCAAAATCAATGGTTCCCTATGGGATTTCATTGATTTGAATAGAAGTTGCACCTCTAAAAAAACACAGTGGAATGGAGTGTGGGTGGGCAGACACAGGGTAAGGGCAGAAAGAGCAAGAGGAAATCAAGCCCTCTCTCTCCGGTCCATGTTTGGTGGTGGGCCTGTATGCAGTGTGGTACTTAGTTACTTGGGGAACTGCAGCTCATTCTCAATAAGGTGTCTGGTGTTGTGATTAAAATGGTATTTCTATATACCTGACAAAGACCAGCTAGGTATAATTATGGCAATTACCACACTTACAAAACCCGCTCAGCACTGCAGTACTAAGGAGACAGCATTTTTCTGAACACAAGTAATTAGTCAAAGTTGATGTTCAAAGCTTATCTGGTTTAATTCTGGGCAGTTCTACAACTTATGTATGCTATTATTAGCCAATCATTGCATAGAACATGGGTGTGGTTAATACAGAGGTGTACATTATATATCATTAATTATGCCATCTGCTGTCATAGTCATGAATCCTGCTTCCCTATGTCATGTCTGGGGTGGACCAGACATATTGAGACACAATTTCTTTATTTAGACAGTACAGAATAAAACTGCTTATGCAAGCTATATTTTCTTATATGTATGCTTTATAGGAAACTGCTACAGTCTGTAAATACAGAACTTTAAACTAACTAGCAGATTAACCCAAGTTAATCTTATATGAACTTATAAAGATGGAGTCACTCCGGTTCAGCCATATCACAACATCCGGGTTTTAGGAGGTCTGAAACCTGGACACACGATTCCATACCCGGACTGTACGGGTGGACGTGTGGCAGCCCTAGTTTACTCACCTAAGCCTGCCATTTGGGTCCCTTGCTGGTGCCATTTGCAGAGGAAGTAATCAATCATGATATCCCACCCCTTATGCTCCATTGAGAGTCCAGACAACTACATGGCAGATGGGACTTGTAGTCTTACATTGAGCAGATCTAGAAAAACCACGCACAGCTGTACCAAAAAAAATACAATATGCCACAGAGAGAAGAATCCTGCGATTCAGATAGTGGTGGGGCAGCTTGAAGGTGGGGAGCTGCTTAATGGCACCATGCATCATGACACAGACAGATATATGGATATAACATAAAACATGGTGAGGAAGGTGGATTTAGCCTTTAAAGTATTTTTTGTTTCTTTTAATGAAAGCTATTAGTTAGAAGGGGGTGGGGGATGAATGGTACAGGCTTTAAAACTAAAAAAGTAACAACCTAAATTTTAATCACCAAATTCAGTTGATTGCAAGAAAACTAAAAGGCATGATTTATTCAGGAAAATAAAGTTGTTTTAAACTACAGGTGCAGTTGATCACCTTTGAGCCAGTATACGTAGAATATAATATTAGGCTGGGTTCACACTTGAGCGGCTACGAGAACCGGATGTGATTCGCACCGCACTGCAGTGCAAATCATATCCGATCTCTGTGCGATGCGAGTTCAGCCATACAGATAGTATGGCTGAATTCGCATCGCACCCGCCGCAAACTCGCACGGGACCCTTTTTTTGGTCCGCAGCAGAATCGGATCGCATGGGTGTTCACATCATGCGATCCGATTCCTGTCCGAGTTTGCAGATCGCACTGCGATATGCGAACTGATCTGGGGGTGTCATTAAGGTTTCACTGACACTCCCAGCAGTCCGCATAGGGCAGTGTGAACTGCCGGGGGGAGGCATGCGATGCGGGAACCCGCCACGGATTTGCGGCGTTCCCGCATCGCTTCAGTGTGAACCCAGCCTTACAGAAGATTTTAGCATGTCGGGGCTTGTTTGCTGCTGTTCTGCAAGCTAAACTAATTGCTGTCCAAGGTGCTGGAACGCACATCAGCTCAGTCTGTTGTGATGATCACAGGGCAATGTAAAAATAATGAATTAAATCTATAGAGAGAAAAAGTCAATTGTATTGGACACTTTGGTGCACTGAAAAGACCATGTTATAATTAAAGAGACCCTATCCTTTAGACCATTCATGACTATCCTCACCACCTTCTACTCACCTTTACCCACTATGTCAGGAACATGCTGCCAGCTGTCAGGCTGTTGTGCAGGCACATAAACATCGATGCTGCTTGGCTAATGCATGTGTGCATAAATGTGCACATTTCTGTGGACACAGAAGATAGACTACATATACATTAATGCTCACATGTACGAGTGTGCATCAATGGCTACCAAGTGGCCTTTTTAACCCTGAATTCTGCACAAGGTCTTTGCTGAATAGTCTTCGGTCTTGTTCCTGTTACTCAGCTTCTGATGCACATCTTGATCCTGTAATTGACCTGGCTTCCCCTCTGACCTTGCTCTCAGATTCTCCTTGCCTTCTCATATTTGCTGTCTGCCTCGTCCAACCCCAGACCTGGACTTCTGACTACACTTTTGCCTAGTGAATTTGTACCTTAATGCCCACATTGTACCTTGCTGATGACCTCTGCCTGTTCCTGGCTCTGATTCTGCTTGTGCCCTATCATACCTCCACTTGGCTATCACTTGACCAAGTTTGGGACTTGATTCCACCTTTAAAAGAGAAGCATGGGTTGTTGTTTTTTCAGAATCATACTTACCTAGGTCTATACAGCATCAGTCTGATGCTGTATCTGTCCCCCATCAGTTCTAAGACTGAGAACCGAGCGATCAAACACAGCCAATCGCTTGGTTCATTAGTTAGTTAGCTAGTTAGTAAGGTTGAATAAAGACACAAGTCCATCCAGTTCAACCTGAGTGAGTGTGGGAGCATGTCTACAAGTGTCCCTATCCCTGTACATTGTATCTCATTAAGATGCTCATCTATTATATTATTAAGGGTACCCATATAGCACTGTCAATTTACTCAACGCTCCATACATACATTGCACACTCACATCGGTCCCTACCCTCAAGGAGCCCACAATCCAAGGTCCCCAATTCACACTAACACACCAGGGCCAATTTTAGACAGAAGCCAATTAACCTACCAGCATGTCTTTGGTTCTCACAGCTCCTAAGCAGTGAGCTGGTGAATTTCAGTCAACACTGTCTGCTCTGCCCCCTCCTCGTTCATTGGAACGCTGGGCTGGGGAAGGGAGGGAGCTTCCGGCTCAGGCTCTCAGCAACTCACTAAGAGGTTATGCCGGGTGCCAGTCCAGGCACGCGGGCGGATTCCGACTTTATTGCTCAGCTCTAGTATATCAGTTGACAGCGAGCTTAGCCCGCTGTCTGTAGAAAACGGGTCACAGGAGTGCAGATTAAACTGCACTCCTGAAATCTACAGGAGAAGTACAGCCAAACGAGCTTCGGCTGTACTCTTCATTTAACTGGTTTTGTCTTCTCCATGGTGCATCGCCAGCTGTACTTCTGCTTGTCCATTAACAGCATTCCCACATTCCTGCTCACAGTCTGTACACTTTGGCTTGTTTGCCTTTTCTTCTCTCCTGCAGACCCTGTCTAAACTTCAAGGGGGGCTCTGATGGGAACTGTGCAAAAGGCCTCCCTTGTCATCTCAGGCGTCATGCTGCTCTTTCATTCCTGAAAACCATGGCAATGTACATGGATCACCCAGAGGGGATTGCTTTTTTTTTTGCTCAACAAAAATGGACTTATACCCTGTACACACGGTCGGACATTTCTGCGACAAAATCCACTGGATTTTGGCCCAAACTTGTCTTGCATACACACGGTTCGCACAAAGTTGTTGGAAAATCCTACCGTTCAGAACGCGGTGATGTAGAACACGTATGACGGGACTATACAGAGGGCAGTAGCCAATAGCTTTCATTCCATAATTTATTCTGAGCATGCGTGGCACTTTGTCCGTCGGAATTGTCTACACACTGTATGTTTCATAAAGTAGCAACTTTTGACTTTGACAGTGTCAGATAAAAAGGCAACATTAAAAAAAAAAAAAATGAATAAACCTCATCTTTTCAGAATCTGACACGAGTGGCTCGCCAAACAGATTGATTCGATGGCTCTTCTGCTGAGAAGCAATTTCCCTTCCAAATCTGGCCGATGAAATGATGATGCAAATCACAAAAAATAATACATAAAATGTTATTTCTTGAGCAAATGTTGGAAATATTCCTACTGCTAAAGGGCAGTTTGGTAGCGAATGCCATCTGTTTTTCCACAGATCATATCTTGCTCTGTGTGGGCCTAATTAAACAACAATTTGTGTGTGACCTGGCAGCTTCAAGAAAGAATTACATTTTGTTTAGAGATGCGGAGAGAGGGCTCTCTGCTAGGCGGCTGGCATTTTGCGACTTTTGACCCGTGCTTATTACAGCCAAGGTAGCCTAGCCTATGTGCATGTCTAAGGTAGGTAAATGTAATCTGAAACAATGAGTGAGCACGAATATCCATTGCGCTGTTCAGCACTAGGTACACTTGAAAGTATTGAAATAAAAAAATCAATTTTTGTTTAAGTACCTTGAAGAGTAGTCAACCTGCACATGGCAGTAAGTTAAGAGATTGCTTTCACCGGAGACTGATTGATAGGTCAAGAAATGTTATTTTTTTTCCTCCACTATTGAAGTTTAACGGGGTTCTTTTTTTATACCTGAGAACTGAAAAGAGTTATTACAATAGAATGGAAAAATTTTCAGTAAATGAGGAAAAGGTTATGATGAAGTCGAACGAGAATCAGAAAACGGGATGTGAATTATTTCCTGAAGTAGTTGGCTTGTGATCTAGAATGAAGATTCAGCAAATGAGACCTAGGGAGTCAATATTTGGGGGGATAGCTACCCAAAAATAACAGGTGGGGGAATGACTTTTTGTTCTCCATAGTGTTGTAGGTGCGTAGGGAAATGACATGGGGATAGTCATGTAAATGTCATACTTTGATGCTTCACTTTTTTTCCTACAATAGAATGTGAAAACGTTTCATTTGTGTTTAAGTGGATGTGAACCTTAACCGAATATAATTTAGTATGATAAAACAATATGTATCATACATTATCATATTTTTAGAGATCGGTAAAATAAAGTGCAGGTGTGAGTAAGAATGGGAAACAGCTGTAAATGGTCAGAGCATGTTTGGTAGGCCGCGAGGAGGCAATATGTCACTTCCTCAATGCCTGTTTTAACCATGTAAATGTAGACCCACCGCACCGCAGCTGTGCACATTGCATGAGGTTTCTGGGCATTTGCAGTGCACCCCCCACTTGGATGAGTTGCAAATGACAGCAGTGCCGCTTGATAAATTTAACCACTTGAAGATTTGGCCCCTTCACATCCCCCCAACAACCTTTGTGACCAGCCAACTTTTTTTGATACAGCACTGCGTTATTTTAACTGACAATGTCACGGTCATGCAACATTGTACCCAAATAAAATGTATGTATTTTTTCTCCCACAAATAGAGCTTTCTTTTGGTGGTATGTGACTACCTTTGTGTTTTTTATTTGTTGTGCTATACACAAATAAAGACTGAGCGTTTTAAAAATTCAACCATTTTTTTCTTACTTTCTGCTATAAAACCTATCCAATATATATATATTTTTTCAATTATTTATTTTTAAATTTAGAAAGCAAATATAGAGCTGAGCCAATAAACATTGAATCAATCAATTAAACTATCCCAATTATCATTCATTAATTAATATTACAACTAGCAGAAAGTCCTTCACTTATCTTGCATAATGAAAGTCCACACTCTTAGGCTTAATATAAGTGCACCACGGTGATTCCACACATGTATATAAAAGGAAGTGCCCGACCACCGAAACAAGATTGCGCTTACCAGATGGTAAAGCGTAAGGAGGGTTTAAGATAAATCCAACCGCACCCTCTTGCTTATACCAGGTGTCTTTACTCTCCCAGGGGCGAGACTTCATACACGGCAAGCCGCTATGGTGCTCCGCAATGTCGTACTTTAATGACAATGGGTATCCTCAAAAGAAAGAGAGACTGCCCATAGTGTAAAACCATTCACCTATTTTAATAAACAAATGAAATGCACTTACATCAAAAACGTATCAAAATTGTATAACAACAAGCCAGCCGGCAATTTCGGGAGCCCGTCCTCCTATCGTATGGCGTGGTGATGTCACTGTGTGGGAGGGCCCATATAGAGGAAACTTGCCTTTAAATTTTGTAACTTAGGGATGTGGGCCAGTTTAGCTTTTTTTCTGTGACCATTAGCACTTTTTTTAAATTATTCTGTTTGAGGATGCCCCACAGATGCTCAATAGGGTTTAGTTATAAACAAGGCCAAGGATAAATCCAAGGAAAAAAACAAGCTTAAATTGCTGACCAGTCCGCAGAAAACCAAGTAAACCTGTCTAACAGTATGCGTTAAAAGCAGGGGTTTAGTCTGCACACATTTGAAAATGCATACGTAAGCTACAGAGCCTTGCCAATCCTGGTATCTGTGGTACCTAACACTAAATTATAAGTGTCCCCACAGTGGAGGCACATGCATTCTGATGGATAGGTGAGAGCAGGTGGACTGAAGGGGAGCCACCCTTTTTAAAGGGACATGCTGAACACCCAGCATATAGCACAATGGCTGCAAAGGTGTCTTGACTGACCATAAAACACAGCAATGATACAAAAAGGGTACGCCACTTGCCCCCATCTATAGCTGGCTATCACAGTAAGAAGCATTGGAAGGCTAACAGCAGTTATAAACAAGGCCAAGGATAAATCCAAGGAAAAAAACAAGCTTAACTTACCGACCGGCACACAGACAACCAAGTGAACCTGATTGGCCGGGTGGAGGATCAGTGTTACAATAGCGAATATTCATTCACTGTTTAAAACACCTGGGTGGGCTCCGTTTGCATTCTCTGAGCCCACCCTATTTTGAAGCCTATTAGAGCCTCTGGCTCTAATAAGTTGCTTCAAAAAACACCCACTCCCCATTGGAACCCATGCATCCGGCGTCCTGCAATAGGCCGGATGCAAGGATAGGGGAGGCGATGATGGAGTGGGTGATGCTCGTGCGCCCTTAATGGACGGCCCTGTCCCCGTTCCAACCCAAAGGAATACAAAAAGTCAGCCTGACAAAGGTTAACCGCAACTAAAATATACATTTTGAGTAGCTTGATCACATGTCATAAAATATATAATTCTTAGCCCTTGTACACATGGTCGGACATTCCGACAACAAAATCCATCGGATTTTGTCCGACGGATTTTATCCGAAACTGATGTTGCATACACACGGTCAGACAGACTTGTCGGAAAATCCGATCGTTCATAACGTGATGACGTTATTTCATTACGATGGGACTACGTAGAGGCTAGTAGCCAATAGCTTTGGTCTAGGAATTTGATCTGAGCATGCGTGGCACTTTGTCCGATCAGAATTCTCTACAAACGATCGGACAAAGTCAGATCGGATCATGTTGTCGGAAATTTTTTTAGCCCAGCTCTAAAACTTTGTCGATCAGATATTCCGACGGAAACAGTCTGATGGAGCCCCCACACGGTTGGATTATCCGACAACACGGTCCGATCGGACATTTTCCATCAGAATGTCCGACCGTGTGTATATAGTGTATGTCATAGTCCATAGTCTGTATGTATTTGAATGTTGTTGCAATGTTGGGACTTTCATAGTATAGAGTAGGACTTTATCTTGAGAAGGTACCTTGATAGTCCAGAGTGGCTTCCATGTACTTAGAATATAATTGAGACATTGGTTTTCTTTTATATTTAAATTTGGGCAGTTTTTATAGCTGCCAAAACGTCATGGTAAGAAATGGCTTTCAATTGAACCTTCTTGTAAATCGTATCAGTTTTTTCTTGTCTATATTATTATCTGTTCTGTATTTGAATGTTGTCGTAATGTTGGTACTGGCATAATAAAATTAGGACCTACTCTGTAGGAAGCACCTTGACAGTGCAATGTGGCATCCATATACTTGGTGATGCATGTAAACGAGATCTCTGCTTTGTTTTATACTTTAAAATATTGGCTTACATTGGGTTCTTTTAGATAAAAGGCAAAACCCCATGATAAGAAATTGTTCTTCTTATGCACTTGTAGTGACTTGCCCCTCACATTTACCTTTTCCAGGTTATAAACCAATTGAGCAACACATCATATTTTTCTTTATAGAATAATTTCGAAATAAAGTTATCATTAAATGTGAAGACAAAGTATGCATATCAGAACAATGTGTATGTTATCTTGGGCAGCACAAATTCAATTTAATTTGTTTTTCAGATCTATCAATCTTGAAGACATTGCTCAGGAAAATATTGTAGGCTAATGTCCTTCTGATGGCCTATTGTTACAGCTAGAGGGTTCAGTAAACAGCTTGGCCACTGAGAAATTTGGCTCTTAGCGCTGTACATTTCCGTCAGTTCTCACAATTAACCAATCAGATTGCTCGGATTCATAGAGAGAAAGCATCTGTTGTGTAATTCCATTAGCAATTTCTTGTTCCCTAATCTTGTTATCCCAGTGCAGGAGTTAGCTGCTTTCACTGCTTAATTTTTACATTAAGGGCCATTCAGGCTAAATCAGTCTTCTGTGGCGTGCTCCGATTAAAGTAAATGCTAAGAAAAAAAAAAATCATTTCAAGTGTCGAACGGCAGGAGGATCTTTTCAAGAGTTTGCGTTGGGAAATAAAACACATGTGGCCTTGTTCTGAAGGTAAATATTAGACAAGAAAAAATCTTTTCAAAACTTTAGTACCCTTGAAGCGAAAAATAAAAATGCAGTTAGACCAAAACATTTTTTATATTATTTATTTTTATTGTAAGCTACAGCGGTAATTGCACTGAAGGATACATATAGGTTTATATAGAAGCATTGTGTAGAACAGGGGTCTCCAAACTTTGAAAATAAAGGGCCGGTTTACTGCCTTTCATACTGTAGCCATTGGAGGTAGAAAATTTCCTGCCATCGGTTGGAGTAAATAATGCCATAGGCTTAGTGGTCAGTAGGAGTAAAAAAAAAATACATTATTGGTTTCCATGGGAGGAATTGTGCCCCATTGTTGGTGTCAGTGGGAGGAATAGTGCTTCCTTGTTGGTGTCAGTGGGAGGAATAGTGCTCCCTTGTTGGTGTCAGTGGGAGGAATAGTGCTCCCTTGTTGGTGTCAGTGGGAGGAATAGTGCTCCCTTGTTGGTGTCAGTGGGAGGAATAGCACCCCCTTGTTGGTGTCAGTGGGAAGAATAGTGCTCCCTTGTTGGTGTCAGTGGGAGGAATAGTGCTCCCTTGTTGGTGTCAGTGGGAGGAATAGTGCCCCCTTGTTGGTGCCAGTGGGAGTAATAGTGCCCCATTTTTGGTGTCAATGGGAGGAACAATTGCCCATCATTGGTGCCAGTGGGAGAAATAGTGCCCCATCTTTAGTGTCGGCGTGAGGAATAGCTTGCTATAATTGGTGTCAGTGGGAAAATGAATCCCTATCTCTGATGTCAGTGGGAGGAATAGTCCCTCATATCAGTGGAAGGAATAGTGCCCCAAGAGCAGGATAAAAGCAAGAAAAGGTCCATATCTGGCTGCAGTTTGGAGACCACCTGGTATAGAAGAATAGGGTTCACTATTTCATCAAACGGCATGTGTGTGTTAACCTCCTTGGCGGTACGATTATTTCGGATTTTAGGTGCTAAAAGCGGTACCATTATTTTGTATGAAAATTTGGCGTTTTATATTGTAGTCCTGTAATTCTTAGCAATAACTCACTTAAATCTGTCCAAACCAGAGTCTAGCAAACATCCCGGGTATGATAAAGTTTGAAAAATGAAATCATAAATTATAATATAATAAATAACTATAAATAATTGTACCAAATAATAATATAACAATAATAAAAATTATTCAATAATGTAATCAAATCAAAAACACTGAAATTTGCTCAGTTGCAGAATTGTCACTGTCATTACTTTTCAGTATTTGATGATGGATCTCCCCACAAATTGCTATCCCTCAATTCTGCGAGTGATTACAATTTATTATCACTGTTTTCTAGCTGGTCTAAAACCATTTTTGATGTAAAATGACAGTTTGGTTGCTATGGACAATCTCCAGTTTCCAGGCATAAAGAACAGTTTTTATTATATAAAACTGCATGCAGAGCACTGGACAGACCACTAGGGACAAAGGGGATGTGAAATATTTACATACAGCAATGTAATCTGTAAGATTACATTATACTGTATGTATACTGTGTGTTTCACTTTTTGAATTTGGCGCCAATCTCCGTCCCCGTGCGCCGCAACGCTCGCAGGGCATGGAGATCGGCTCCGTGATAGATCGATCGAGACACGGCTCGCTTGAACAGCGGGGAGACACCGCTGGATCCGAGGGAGAAGGTAAGTAAATCTCCTCCTGGATCCAGCGATGCAGTCCCGAGTCTGTCTCGGGGTTACCGCTCTTGGTATAAAAATTCCACCCCAAGCCAGACTCGGGAATACCGCCAGGGGGGTTAAATCTAAACCCAAAAACAACAATTTAATGTATTGCAGCTTCCCAGTCCTTAGATGAGGTTGCTGCATTTTTATTCTTTTTTCCCTGGCTTTTTTTTACCTTTATTTTCACCTGGTGATCATGACAGTAACACTTCCCCTCCTTGGGTGGCTACACTCGCCTATCCACTGCCTGTATGGAGTAAGCCTTGGTTGGCACCCAACCCAGATTTCAATCATGTCTGCATTTTTTCCAGTGCCGGGACAAGGTCATCCAGCGCCCAGGGCAAAGATTCCAAACTGCACCCCCCTTTCCCTTAGGGTTAGGGTCAGGGTGCCCCCTACCCCTGCAATAAACCATTGCGCCAGGGGCAGCCTCCCCTCCTGCCCACCCCTTGTCCCGGCCCTGATTTTTTCATCCCTATTATATGCAGGATTAGTTGTTTACAGAAGGAAGATAACATTGTTTTGGGCTTCTTGTTCAGCTCACAGGAACTGAGAAGGACACTTCTGGGTGTTTTCTGTAGTTGCTAAAAATGTTCTTAGCCTCAGACAGGTAAGCTGCAATATACAATGTCTTTGTTCTTTGGAATACTTATCTTTTAATAATAGTTATCATAACACACAGATGTAGTATTGTCCAACAGACTGGCTATTTGTCCTACTTATAATACATTTCTTTTTTGTTTTTCATTCATTGCATCAGATTATGCTCACTGGATAACTGTGTTAACTAACAAATACAGTATATCAATGAATTACTTTTTCACCCTGGTCCAGAGTTGCAGAATCCCTATGATGATAGGTAATGTTAATGAAAAAATAAGGTGCACCTGAGGGTGAGATCTTAAATTTATTTGCTATGATGTCCACTACCTCCAAAGTAATGTTTTTGCATCTGCGCTGACCAATCAGTTCAGACAAATCAGAATCGCTGTGCCCTGAAGCCCTGAAAAAAGAAGAGGGAAAGGAGTGGGGATTTCAAATTTCTGGGCCACTACAGCATCTCTGTCAGAATGTATCAGTTTACATACTGTACTGTATATGAGACAAATCATTTAACACTGGCAGGGGTGCTTAACCACTTGCAGACCGGACCATTTTGCTGGTCAAAGACCAGACCACTTTTTGCGATTCGGCACTGCGTCGCTTTAACTGACAATTGCGCGGTCGTGCAACGTGGCTCCCAAACAAAATTGACGTCCTTTTTTTCCCACAAATAGAGCTTTCTTTTGGGGTATTTGATCACCCCTGCGTTTTTTTTTTGCGCTATAAACAAAAATAGAGCGACAATTTTGAAAAAAACGCATTATTTTTTACTTTTTGTTATAATAAATATCCCCCAAAAATATATAAAAAAACATTTTTTTCCCTCAGTTTAGGCCGATACATATTCTTCTACATATTTTTGGTAAAAAAAAATCGCAATAAGCGATTATTGATTGGTTTGCGCAAAAGTTATAGCGTTTACAAAATAGGGATAGTTTTATAGCATTTTTATTAATAATTTTTTATTATTTTTTTTTTTACTAGTAATGGCGGCGATCAGCGATTTTTATTGTGACTGCGACATTGTGGGGGACCCATCGGACATTTTTGACACATTTTTGGGACCATTGTCATTTATACAGTAATCACTGCTATATAAATGCAGTGATCCCTGTGTAAATGACACTGGCAGTGAAGGGGTTAACCAGTGGGTGGCAGTGTAGGGGTTAAGTGTTCCTAGGGGTGTGTTACTAACTGTGGGGGGGTTGGGCTTTCATTTAGTGAACACTGATCTCTGCTCCAATCACATGGAGCAGAGATCAGCGTCACTAGTTGCTAGGCAGAATGGAGAAATGCTGTTTACACGGCATTTTCTCCAATTCGGCTGCTCCGTAAAACGATCGCGGGGATGCCCGCGGCGATCGAGTCCGCGGGTCCCGCGACCGGACTCACGCGGGTCCCGACCAGCGCGGGAGCGG
The DNA here is from genome assembly GCF_037356315.1 of Lithobates pipiens. Taxonomy (NCBI): domain Eukaryota; kingdom Metazoa; phylum Chordata; class Amphibia; order Anura; family Ranidae; genus Lithobates; species Lithobates pipiens. The sequence continues at coordinate 291,751,514 of NW_027507784.1, read as the reverse complement.
CATTGAATATTGGACGTACCTGTACGCCAATATGCCTGCCCGTGCCATTCTGTCGACGTACATCGTCGTGCGCTGGTCGGGAAGTGGTTAAAATGTGCTTAAAATTTCAGCTTTTATGTATTTGTGTAAAACCTTAATCTTAAAAGGAAAAAAAAATGTTTGCTGTAACTGATTATAAAGTGTGAGGAGTTTGGCTTCAGTTTGTTAGTGTGTTTAAATCTGCTAATACATTTGCCACTCCCACCCCCCCACCCCCAGACTGACAATGCCACAGTCTGCTCATTGCTCCAGAGTAGTTTCTCACTAATGCAGGAGATGTGTTACTGGCCAGATCTCCAGGTGAAAACAGAGGGGGAAAAAGACAAAGAAAAGAAAACGAATGCAGCCACCACATCTAATGATTGGTAAGCTGCAATAGTATTCATTTTTGTTTAGTTTTTTTTAATAATATTATTTGTTTTTGTTGGGTTTAATACCACTCTTAGCCCTTGTACACACGGTCGGAGATTCCGACTACCAAATCCGTCGGAGTTATTCCGACGGATTAATTCCGGACGAGGTCCGGAAGTGATGTTGCATACATACGGTCGGACTAAGTTGTCGGAAAATCCGTGATGACGTTATTTTGTTACAACGGGATTACGTTCAGGCTAGTAGCCAATAGCTTTGGTCTAGGAATTTGATCTGAGCATGCGTGGCGCTTTGTCCGTCGGAGTAGCCTACACATGATCGGAGTATGTCCGATCGGAGCATTTTGACGGAAAATATTTCCGGCAAGTTGGAAAAGTTGGTCCGATGGATATTCCGACGGAAACAGTCCGATGCAGACCACATACAGTCGGAATATCCGACAAAATGCTCCGATAGGAAACATTCCGACGGAATCTCTGACCGTGTGTACAAGGGCTCAGAAGCTTGAAAATCATAACCTACTGGTGGCCAAATGTTGCACCTTACACATCTTGCTACAGCCCCATGCCCCTGCAGTCACAGATCTTGTCCAAATTATCCTCAACCCTATGCACATGGACAGACAGGACATGGAAAAGCAAAAAAAATACAATAATAAAAAGTACTTTACAACAACTTGTTTTGGCAGTTCAAATCACTGTTTGGTACCAAATAGGTAAACTTACTAAAAACACTAGGTCCTTTAGAATTAGATTGTGTTCATGCTACTTATAAATAGTTTGGTCTTTCCCCATCAAGCTATTTACATCAGGTGACGGTGAACAATTTCTTTCTGGGCCAACATCAACTCTGACCCTCCCTCCCACCCTTCATATCTCCCGGCATTTTTTTGTTATTCTATCTGGGCTCTTGATATGGCCTTCAGGGTCATCATGGATGAGTGCTCCACCCTTTTCTTCCTTCTTTTTATGTTCTGTTTTTAAAACTACCAACTGTTTAGGCTTAAAACAAGCCCTGTATTCACCTACTGAACATACACTATATTGTCAAAAGTATTGTGACTCCTGGCTTTACATGTACATGAACTTTAATGGCATCCCAGTCTTAGTCCGCAGCATTCAATATTGAGTTGGCCCATCCTTTGCCCACCAAACTTACTCATCTATGTCTTTATGGACCTTGTTTTGTGCACTGGACCAAATCTTTCAGTGTAGGGGGGATTATAGTGTTGGGTTGTTTTTCAGGGGTTGGACTTGGCCTCTTAGTTCCAGTGAAGGGAACTCTTGAAGCGTCAGCATACAAGAAGACATTTTGGACAATTTCATGCTCCCGACTTTGTGGGAACAGTTTGGGGATGGCCCCTTCCTTTTCCAACATTACAGTGCACAAATCAAGGTCTATAAAGACATTGTTAAGCGAGTTTGGGTTGGAGAAACTTGACTGACCTCAACCCGATGGAACACCTTTGGAATGATTTAGAGTAGTAACTGCGAGCCATGCCTTCTCGCCCACATCAGTGCCTGGCCTCATGTATGTATGGTCAAACATTCCTATAAACACACTCCTACAGCCTTGCCAGAAGAGCTGAAGCTGTTATAGCTGTAAAGGGTGGGCCAACTCAATACTGAACCCTAAGGACTAAGACCGGGATGCCATTAAATTTCATGAGTTCATGTGCATGTAAAGGCAGGCGTCACATCAAGCTGTGATGAAGGCGGTTGTGCCGAAACAGTACCCTTTAAAGTGGAGGTCCACCCTAAAGTGGACTTTCCGCTCATTGGAATCCTCCCCCCCTCCGGCGCCACAATTGGCACCTTTCAGGGGGGAGTGGGGTGCAGGTACCTGTACAGTACAGGTATCTGCACCCACTTCCGGCGTAGATTCTGCAGAAGGTACGCCCCTTTCCACAGAATCTACGCCCCTTTCCGAAAGTTCCCCGCTGCCTGCTGGGAAACACACGGATCCCAGAGACTGCGGGGACCATCCTTATTGCGCAGCGTGACTCGCGCATGCGCAGTAGGGAACCGGGAAATGAAGCCGAAAGGCTCCACTTCCTGATTCCCATACCCAAGATGGCGGCGGCAGCACCCGAGAGACGATCGAGAGATCGGCTTCGGGTGCCGACATTGCGGGCGCGCTGGGCGGGTAAGTGTCGCTATTTTAAAAGTCAGCAGCTGCAGTATTTGTAGCTGCTGGCTTTTAAAAAAAAAACAAAAAAACGGCGGAACTCCCGGTGGACTCCCGCTTTAATGTGTTCCTAATAAACCATTTACTAAGGATTTGGAGTGCCAGCTTTTCTATTGGAATTTGCTTTCTACTTGCTGTCGTGAGGACATCGTAGCCTGAGCACCCTCCTGTGGACTGCAACTGATAGCTAGGATATTATTTCCTTGTAGAGCGCTGCATTTTGTTGACTGGTCGCAATACTTTTGACAATATAGTGTATATGTTGCTACATTTTTGCAGTGGTTAAATGTATAAACTGAAGGATTATCTGGCTTCATGCTATGGTAATCTAGCGAGGCCCTATGCATTTATGCCTTGTATTTTCTGCTGATATTCCTACAAAAAAAAGTATATTTAAAAAAGAAAAATAAATACGCTTACCAATTTTTTTTGTAACTCTAACCCTGTCTGCAGTTTGTGATGATTAACAATTTTATATATCTAAACAAAGAGCGGCTTATAATTTATGCAATTATCTTTAGCGTTTGCAATATCTTCATACAATGGAAGCATAACATTTCAATCCCATCATGCTTTTGTCTCATGTCTCACTCCCTCCAGTTTAGGATAATTGTGCATTTATGACATTTGTTTCCGTACAAGCTACATATTTCATTTAGCAATCTGCATTTTCTGCAGTGCGCAGAGCATAAATAATTCCTCATCGGGAATAAATGCTCAGCCTTTACTTGACATGAAATGTAAGATAGTGGTGCTCATTAATGAATAATTACAGGTTCTCTTTCCCTTTTTGTTTTGTTAGTATATGTTGCACGAAGCTTGTTAGCTGCCTGGGTTTTAAATACACATTAGCCAATTTTTACAGACTTAATTGTCTATAAAATTGCTTTCTATGGAAACCTCTTATTAGCTGTTCTGATTCATTTCTTTCCTCATACCCGCCGAGGTTTACCTGCCACCTCATTTACAGAAAAGCATAAACATAATGGCTACACACAGTGAACCACAGATCCAAAAATACACAGGACTCAATGATCTGTAGAGGCAGCTGGGAGCACCTGTCCTGTGGGGTTTATGAATTATTTAAATTGGCATTTTTTTTTTCTTTTTTACATGTTTATAATGTATAGGCTTTACATGAAGAAATTGAATTATAACGTTAATATTATAAAGTCACTTGAAAATTAAATCTAAAAAAAGAAGTCTACAAAAAAAACTAAAAACTTCTAATACCTATGGCCCTGGTGAATGGCCGGTCCTCAATTATTGTGTTTCCTACTTGACCTCCGGAAGATTTACCCCCTTCGTAACAGGCCAGTATTTGCAATGTGGCACTGCAGTACTTTACCCTCCCTGGTGGTATGATTATTTCTGATTTCAGGTACTGAAAGCGGTACAATGTTTTGCATGGAAATTTGGTGTTTTATATTGTAGGCCTGCAATTCTTAGGAATAACTCACTTAAATCTGTCCAAACAAGAGTCTAGTAGACATCCCAGGTATGATCAAATTTGAAAAACAAAATCATAAATTATAATATAATAAATAACTATAAAATATTATAACAAATAATAATATAAGAATAATAAAAATGTTTCAATAATGTAATCAAATCAAAAACACAGAAATTTTCTCAGTTGCTGGACAATCCACCCATGTGTGGGCTCTGGTGGACTTTTTTTCCCCAAAAGTCCAGCGGACTTAGAAAGTAGTTTTGACTCAAAAATTGTCAATCGGCCGTCTGTGTGCTAGTCCGCCGTACTTTTGAAATGAACAGACTTTCCCGGAGGAAAGTCCGTTCATTTGGAACGCGGCTCCAGGTAACCGGGACTAGCAAAGGAAGTCAATGTCGGCGGCGAGATTGACACGTCGCTGGCTCCGTCACTTGGTATGGACTTAAAGGGGAAGACCTACGGCGAAAAAACAGTGTGGGGATCCCCCCCAAAGTCCATATCAGACCCTTATCCGAGAACGTAGTCCGGACGGTCAGGAAAGGGGGTGAGGATGAGCGACTGAGCCGTGGCAGGGTGCGTACCCTCAACATGGGGGGGTGCTTTGGGGAAGGGGGGGTCGTGCGGCCCCCCCACCCCAAAGCACCTTGTCTCCATGTTGATGAGGACAAGGTCCTCTTCCCGACAACCATGGCCGTTGGTTGTCGGGGTCTGCGGGCAGGGGGCTTATTGGAATCCGGGAGCCCCCTTTAATAGGGGGCCCCCAGATACCAGCCCCCCACCCTATGTGAATGAGTATGGGGTATAATGTACCCCTACCCATTCACCTGTGAAAAAAAAAACACAACACAAGGGGGGTCTTTTCGCCGGACTCCTCCACTATCTTCTTCTAGCTCTTTTACTAGCGGAGGAGCCCGGCTTTCTTCTTCGTCGCCGCTCGGCGTCTTCCTCCAACTTCGGGTGTCTTGTCCCCTTCTTCGGTTCTTCTTGCAGGGCCTCCGCTTCCTTCCTTTAGCTCTTTTACTAGCGGTAGCCTGGTCTTCTGTCACCGCCGCCTCTTCTTCCGACTTCGGGGGTCTTGTCCCACTCTTCGGGTCTTCTTGCCGGGCCTCCACGCCTTTTTTTTAGCTCTTTTACTAGCAGTGGCCCAGTCTTCTATCACCGCTGCCTTCTCTTCTTCTTGTTCTTCTTCTTCCTTGAGATGTTGACTCAAAGCTCTCTCTGGCTGCAATGACAGGGACGCGGTGTGCGGCGACTTATATAGGGACATCGCCGGGTGATGTCTCCGCCCATTATGATGTCACAGTCCCAGCACCCTCCTGCGCTAGTCTCGGCTACCTTGAGCCATGTTCAAAATGAACGGCCTTTCATCCATGTGTGGGCAAGTCTGTTCATTTCAAAAGTACGGCGGACTCCCGCCAAAAGTCTGGTTGTGTGTGAGCAGGTCCGCTCTTTCAGAAAGTCCGGCGGATCTCTGCTTCAAAGTCCGGCGGTTTGCCCACTGGGCTAAGTCCACCGGACAGTCTGATCATGTGTATGCGGCATAACTGACACTTTTAAAAAATTTTGGGGACCAGTGACATTATTTTAGTGATCAATGCTAAAAAATATGCACTGTCACTGTACTAATGACACTGCCGGGAAAAAGGTTAACATCAGGGGCGATCAAAGGGTTAAATATATGCTTAAGTTGTGCTTACTAACTGTGGGGGAGGTGCTTTGACTGGGGGGGACAAAGATCCGTGTTCCTGCTTAGCAGAAACACAGGATCAATACCTTCCCCTCTGACAGAACGACAATCTGCCTTGTTTAGGCAAGTTGTCGTTCTGCCTCTGTACTGTCTTATTGGTGGGCTCCGGGAGACATTGTGTCCACTGTGCCCACTGCTGAGCTCCCGCTGTGCATAATCACAGCGTGAGTGGGTCGCCGGTGGCACTGGCTGAGAAGGGATTAACATCTTTGCAGGAACTTTAATAAGGAAATATAAAAATATGCAATTTCCTAGTCAACTACCTAGGTTTTTTCATTGCTTTGAGGGTCCAGAATAGAGCACCTAATGGAAAGGTAATGATATCAGCCAATTATACTCTCATGGCAGTTTTATTTTAAAATAAAATATACCCATGGTGTCTAAGGGTTGCAGAAAAACTATATGTAACCTATCCCAAGCACCAGTGGCGTAACTAGGGGGTGGCTTCTGGGGCTATAGCCCTGAATCTGGGGACGATAGCCCAAGTCTCTTTCAGGGGCCGGTCCAGGGGGGGCAATGGGGGCAATTGCGATGAGTGCCTGGTGGGTGAGCGGATGGGCAGACAGTCCAGGTCCCTGAGAAAGTAGCAGGTGGGCAGGACGGTGAGTGGCCTGGCGAGTGAGCAGGTAGGCAGGACAGTGAGCAGGCAGGCAGGCAAACAGAGAGATGACATCATCTCTTACCATCACTGCAGTTCCACCCTCACTGTGCAGCTGCAGGCAGCAGAGAGATTATATCATCTTGCACTGCCCACCCTCTCTCTGGGACACCAGGTGCACAATCACTGGCATGTGACAATCTGCATCTTGTGGCAAGTGACAATCCGCATCTTGTGGCAAGTGACATGGCAAGTGACAATCTGCATCTTGTGACAAGTGACAAGCTGCATCTTGTGGCAAGTGATGTGGCAAGTGACAATCTGTGTCTTGTGGCAAGTGACAATCTGCATCTTGTGGCAAGTGACAATCTGCATCTTGTGTCAAGTGATGTGGCAAGTGCCTATCTGCATCTTGTGACAAGTGACAATCTGCATCTTTTGGCAAGTGACATGGCAAGTGACAATCTGCACCTTGTGGCAAGTGACAATCGACATCTTGGGGCAGGTGACGTGGTAAGTGACGTGGCAAGTGACAATCCGCATCTGGTTACAAGTGACGTGCCAAGTGACAAGCTGCATCTGGCAAGTGACATGGCAAGTGACAAGCTGCATCTGGTGGCAGGTGACATGGAAAGTGACAAGCTGCATCTGGTGGCATGTGACGGTGGCAATTGACACGCTCAGGGCTCCCACTGATTCTGCATTATGGTGAGTTGAACTATTTCATTTTTTATTACATTGTAATAATATAAATAATGCACTTCAATCATCCTGACACCATACAAACCATGGTGCCGTAATGATTGAAGCGCAAATTCCAGCCATTGCCCTGACAAATTGCCAGGGAAAAAACCACCCTCCTCAGGTCTTGGCATAATTTTCTTCCATTCATCTGGTCCTCGGTGGCAAAAATTTTGGGGACTTCTGCTGTAGCGCATCAGGAGGCCCATGGGGAGATCACAAAGATCTCCCGTGAAGTTGATAAATGTGTTAAGACTGTTGCTGCTGGCTTTAACACTTTCATCACTTTATTTTCTGCCAGTGCTCCTCCCGAGACTAGACTCTGGATCCACCCCTGGTCTCTTTCCTGCTGCGGCAGTCCCGGTTCCTGCTCACCATTGACTGACATTCCAGCGGTGGTTGGTTGCTAGGACCGTCCAGCAACCAACCATGTGACTCTGCCCCCCGGCATTCATCAAAGAGCAGAACTTTCCTGGCTTGCAGTCCTTTCCTAGGCTGGCACACCTCCCGGCTCACTGTCTCCTCAGTGGTTGGTTGCTATCTACCAACCACAGTTTGTCTAACTCCGCTCCCTCCCAGTGTGGAACCTTCTCATTTAGACCTGGCTGCTGCAAATGCTCTGCCTTCCCCTTCACACGTTGTGAATTTAAAGATGGTAAGAAACTTTAGGAGGCTTATATTTAATGCTAGAGGAGGAGCAGCTCTGAGGACCCTGATGTAAGCGAGGGGAGCTCTCTGGGGACCCTGACGTGAGGGGAGGCTCTTTTGCAACCCTGATGTAAGGGGATGGTCTTTGGGGACCCTAATGTAAGGAGGGGCTCTCTGGGGACTCTGATGTAAGGTGGGACTCTCTGGGGATCCTGATGTAAGGAAGGGGCTCTCTGGGGACCCTTATGTAATGAGGGGGCTCTGGGAACCCTGATGTAAGTAGGGAGGCTCTCTGAGGACACTGATGTAAGGGAGAGGCTCTCTGGGGATCTTGATGTAAGGGGCGGCTCTCTGGGGACCCTTATGTAAGTGGGGGGCTCTCTGGGGACCCTGAAGTAAGGAAGGGCTCTCTGGTGACCCTGATGTAAGGGGGAGGCTCTCTGGGGAACCAGACGTAAGTGGGGGGCTCTCTGGGGACCCTGATGTAAGGGGGGCTCTCTAAGGACCCTGATCTAAGTAGGGAGGCTCTTTGGGGACCCTTATGTAATGAGGGGGCTCTGGGGACCCTGATGTAAGTGGGTGGGGCTCTCTGGGGACTTTTTTTACTTCACTGCTATGGGCTCTAGCCCCATATCTTTTTTAGATGTAGCAACGCTTGTGCCAAGCACCCCTGGCAGCTGGCGCTCTTCTCCTCTTTAACATTACAGGTTAAGAGTGGGTTAAACAAACAAGTGGTTACTGCCTCCACCTGTAACTGGTCATTGCAGCAAGGAGCATTGGAAAGGCAATGCATAGAAAAAAATAAACAAAGAAATTTCCAAGCTTAACTTACCAATCAGCTTGCGACCAACCAAATTGACCTGTCCAACAGTATGAGTTAAAAACAGGGGTTTAGCACAACTAAGAACTTTTTTTTTTTTTAATAGCAGGTTGAAGCTGGTCCTGCATTCTACATGATGACATCATAGTGCCTGCAGAGAGAAGTACATTTCAGGGGACCAGTGGTTCAGCTGGAGAAAGCCAACGAGAGCAAGGTCCATATAGTTACTTTTTATGTTCCCCTAGACCAAAAAAGTAATTCTCACAGTTTGGAGGGAGCCCCACTGCAAGGGTAATTTTTTACAGAGTTCAGCTTTAAAAGTCACAATGATAGTTATAGATAGCCCTAATACTAAGAAAAGGCCATACATAGATTGACCTCTTTGCTTATTAATCCTATAAATGAGGGTCTTCCTAACAGCTGGGTCACCACAAGCACCCAAACCACAGCAGTAATAAACAGAGTTACAAACTATTTTTATTATTAACAAAAGATTTAAAACAGGTTATGTTTTCACAAAAGTTCAGTTTTCACAATCATACTTCCTAGAAGATGCCATGTTAAAGGAATATTCATGTTGGTGGCCAGCAGCAGACAAGTCTCTCTGGAATTTCATGCTCAGCCTCAAACCTCATGGTGGTCAAGTAAGCTAGCTTCATGACTTGCATGAGCAGACAGACCCACTTTCAAGTGAACCTGTGTTTGTTCATGCTAAACAAAGGTACACTGTAATGCATTGCAGACCTCCACAGGCACACAGGAGTGAAAGCAAAGCCTGGTGTAAGTCACTGAAACATGTAACGGAAGGCCTTGATGTAAAGCGCATTTAGCGCTTACTCAAGTCAATATGTGTTTCTGGATTCATAGCTCACAAAGGGCTATGGACTCATTTGTGACAATGCTTATTAGACCAGTGGTGGGCGAGCAAGGGAAGGGTAAGTATATTCTGGGGAATAGGGGGATTAAAGTGTATATAAAGCAAAAAATATATATTCTGTTTTATAGTACATGATGGGCTAGGTATGCATTGACAGTTTTCAAACCAGCAGGTTGAACGAAAAAAACTTGACAGATTCCTGTACCAACACAAGCAATGTTGGTGATCTTCCCTACTGTTTTTTAAATTCTGACAGCAAGGGAAAGGTTACCCTGCCACCCATGTGCCAGAATTCAAAGACCAGCGCTTGCAGCCATTGACTGGTTTTCCAGCATGGCCCTTCAACAGAGGCTGGACGTTAGACAGGCTTCTGCTGAACAGACTGTGGTGCACATGTACTGAAAGTTGGCTGATACCTGCTGAACCAGCTGATTATTGGCCAGTGTGTACCTGGTTTGTTTGTTTCCTGTGTTCACCTGGGGATATTCACCCTTGCTTTCTGTTCTGGACACCCAACAGGAATGGAAATCACATTTTGGAGAGTTTTCAAAGACACAGAGGTTCCCACTGGAGTATTTTCCCTCAGCTACTGCTCTGAAGACAGTTTTTTGGGTGATTTCTAATTACTTTAACAATGGTCACCAGGTCAAATAGAGGAGTGAATATCTTTACCGGTGATACAGAAAACAAAATGTTTTGCTTTTACACTTTAAGAAAATGTGTTGCTTTGAATAGGCAAAGCACAGGTTTGCTTACAGTTCTCATTGTAATTTGAGGTATTTACTCTTTATAGCACAATTGGAGACAACATGTCGGAAATCTCCTTGGCCTATATACACAGACATGTTTCCACCAAGGTTAAAACAACGTTTTCTAAATATATCCATGAAAAGTCTCCTTTAAACTCAAAGCCTCTTGTTTGTGAGTCATTTCAGTAACTCTGTAAAAAATAAGATTGTTTTTACACAACTTTTTCTCATGTGTCCATTCTCTAAACTACAGTTTGGGTAACCTCTAAAAAGCAAGCCATAAAAGTTTCCTATTAAACAAAACCTTTTGAGTTTATGAAGTTACAGTAACAGAGTGTGACAGTCATACTGTGTGGGTCAAGAACTATGTTTTTGTCTCTCTGTGTGCCCGCGGGCGATAAGCACATGGCATTTGTTTAACAGGCATTGATTTGCTTCCCTCCGCCCTCAGTGATTTGTGGACAGTTCTCTTTTCCCTGTTTAAACTTGAGACGATATTGTTCAAGGACGCAGCCCAACGTTTCTCTAAATGACAGCTTTATAGAGCCATAGATGTTGATATGATATATGTGTTCTGATAATAAGACCTTTCCATACAGTGTTTGTTCCCATAAAAATGATTGGTTTTAAGTTGTTATTGTAATAATGCTGTGATTGTAGCATTGAAAGCAACATTCTATAGCTAGATGGGTATCAAAAAGCTGATTAATGGTAGGCAGTATGTTCCTGTAGCCTGGCTGGTTCTGTTCGGTAATCACATACGTTTTTTTTTTTTTCCAGAAACCATAAACCTTCCTCATAAGTATGGAAATAGATCTGTATTTAAATTTCTCAACAAAACATTGTACAATTTCTGTCAGGGCTTATTTAAATCTGAGCCCATGGCTCCCTGCTGTTATTGTATGAGACAAATGGACAGTAGTCAGCCTAATTAGGTAGCCAATAGCATTTATACAAAATGAAAAGGAACTCGTAATTATAGATGTGTATTTTGGTCTTTGCAGGAATCAAACTAATTTATAAAGATTGCCTTAATGGGAAGCTAAGCATTGCCTTCATACATAAGGTAATTTCATGCTATCACTTCCATCACCAATAAAAAAAAATGTATGTTTTATTTAAAAGGAATGTATAGTGGCTTTCTACATATTTGTTTTTTTTTATTATGGTCAGGACTACATTTTATGACTACAAATTTTTTGTCAGGTGAATATGAAAATTGGTACATGAATAATATACTTTTTATACTTATACCCAGACAACTTTAGTCTGCTTTTCGCCTGTTTATCCAGTTTCTTTTTATATTCTGATTACAGAGCTTAAAAGCTCAAGATGAAATATAGACAGTGAATATAGGAGTGACATGACTTCTCTCCCATTTCTCCACCATCTTCTGTACAACTCTATCTGTGGTTTCAATTTTCAATGAGAGACAGATGGCCTGAAAGAAAACTGCTTCTGATGTGCTGTATTTAATGCTTAAATATATATATACAGTTTATTACCTTTTAATATTTGTAAGTTTAATATTAGTAAGTTGACCTTGTAGTCAAACGTTCAAAAAATGAACATAAATAAGGGCTGCCACTTCTGCATTGTTCAATTCATATATATATATATATATATATATATATATATATATATATATATATATATATATATATATATATATATATATATCTCTATCTATCTATTTCTATCTCTATCTTTATATATATATATAGATATATACACAGTATCTGACAAAAGAGTACACCCCTCACATTTTTGTAAATATTTTATTATATCTTTTCATTTGACAACACTGAAGAAATGACACTTTGCTACAATGTAAAGTAGTGAGTATAAAACTTTTATAACATTGTCAATTTGTTGTCCCCTCAAAATAACTCAATAAACAGCCATTAATGTCTAAACCACTGGCAACAAGAGTTAGGACCCCCCTAAGTGAAAATGTACAAATTGGGCCCAATTAGCCATTTTCCCTTCCCGTGGTCATGTGTCTCATTAGTGTTACAAGGTCTCTGGTGTGAATAGGGAGCAGGTGTGTTAAATTAGGTGTTATCGCTCTTACTTTCTCATACTGGTCACTGGAAGTTCAACATGGCACCTCATGACAAAGAACTCTCTGAGGATCTGAAAAAAAGAACTGTTGCTCTACATAAAGATGGCATAGGCTGTAGGATGATTGCTAAGCCCCTGAAACTGAGCTGCAGCACGGTGGCCAAGACCATACAGCGGTTTAACAGGACAAGTTCCACTCAGAACTGTCCTTGCCATGGTCTACCAAAGAAGTTGAGTACACGGGCACAGCGTCATATCCAGAGGTTGTCTTTGAGAAATATAAACTTATGAGTGCTGCCAGCATTGTGGCAGAGGTTAAAGGGGTGGGGGTTCAGACTGTCAGTGCTCAGACCATACGCCACACATTGCATCAAATTGTTCTGCATGGCTGTTGTCTCAGAAGGAAGATGATGCACAAGAAAGCCTGCAGTTTGCTGAGGACAAGCAGACTAAGGACATGGATTACTGGAACCCTGTCCTGTGGTCTGATGAGTCTAAGATAAACTTATTTGGTTCAGATGGTGTCAAGTGTGTGTGGCGGCAACCAGATGAGGAGTACAAAGACAAGCGTTTCATGCCTACAGTCAAGCATGGTGGTGGGAGTGTCATAGTTTGGGGCTGTAAGAGTGCTGCTGGCACTGGGGAGCTACAGTTCATTGAGAGGACCATGAATGCCAACATGTATATACTGAAGCACGATCACCTCCCTTCGGAGACTGGGCCATAGGGCAGTATTCCAACATAACAACCCCAAAGCCACCTCCAAGACAACAACTGCCTTGCTAAAGAAGTTGAGGGTAAAAGTGATAAACCCTAATGAACATCTGTGTGGCATCTTTAAATGGAAGGTGGAGGAGAGCAAGGTCTCTAAACATCCACCAGCTCAGGGATTTCGTCATGGAGGAGTGGAAGAGGTCTCCAGTGGCAACCTGTGAAGCTCTGGTGAACTCCATGCCCAAGAGGGTTAAGACAGTGCTGGAAAATATTGGTGGCCACATAAAATATTGACACTTTGGGCCCAATTTGGGCATTTTCACTTAGGGGTGTACTCACCTTTGTTTCTAGCGTTTTAGACATTAATGGCTTTGTGTTGAGTTATTTTGAGGGGACAGGAAATTACACTGTTATACAAGCTGTACAATCACTACTTTACATTGTAGCAAAGTGTTGTCACATGAAAAGATATAATAAAATATTTACAAAAATGTACTCTCTTTTGTGAGATACTGTATATACCGTATATATAAATGGTGAAATGCAGACAAAGACTCAGAACTCATGATTTACATTAATGTTTTAGGTTAATTATTCAAAATATTAAGAAAAGAGGGTCAATTTAACAGTCAGGCAGCTAGCATTCTAAGAAAAAGAGGTGTTGCAATGGCAGCTCCTGTGATTATTATTATATGACAGTAGAAGCTAATGGATTCTGCACTTATTTCTAGTGGTATGCTTTCAATGACCTCTGTTGGTTTATCAATTTAAAGTCAGTTTAAATGTGACTTTAAAAGCATATTCATATATTACATATATTACAATATACCCATACAAATTAAATCTTTTAAGTGAAGCCGTTTAATGTCAGCTCCAATAACTGTACATATTTATCTCTCCCTCATTCACTTACCGTTCTATTGGGCCACTTAAAGGAATTCTATTCCCCATCTCTGCTTCATAGTATAAACCTGGAGGGGTTCAGCTTTGTACACTTCCAGGTTTGGAGCTATCAGTTCCTGGCCAGTGAAGCTGGGTAAACAACAGAACAGAGTCTCTCTGTCCCCAATCTGATAGGGCAGCGTGTGGAGGATACATTCGTTGTCTAATATACCCCTGATTTCTCTATAGAGAGAACCTGTCTTCTGGAAAATATTATCAAATCGGGAGCTTGTCAATCTCTTTTAAAAGTAGTAATGATAAGCAAAAACAAGCAAAAGGTTTATAAAAAATAAAATAACATACTTTTTGAAAAATGTTCCCACAGCCCATGCACATTATACATGCACATGTGTGCACATAGAACACACATAAATAATATTTGTGCAATAAAAATTGGGTTTCCCCACAAACCCCAGAGTGAGAAAAATACTTTTATGGACTATCATTTACAGTAGACTATATATTGATGAGCTGTAAAGGTGTTAAAGAGGAAGTAAAGGCTATTTTTTTTTAAAATAAAAAATGCAACCTGCAAGGCAAAGGCATATTGAGCTAGTATGCATAGCATACTAGCTCATTATGAATAACTTACCTGAGAACGAAGCCCCCGAAGCAGTCCTCCTTCTTCATCTTCGCCGCTGCCATGTATCCCGGAGTGACTTCCGGATCTCGCTGCTCCGGCACTGTGATTCGCCGGAGCCGCGATGACGTCACTCCCGCACATGCGCACGGGAGCCGACACATGCGGCATATCGCCGTGATCTGCGGCCTACTCAGTGCGCCTGCGCACTGCTGTCTACAGCGCATGCACCGTAGACAGCGGTGCCTGTCTTTTTGTAAATATCTCCTAAACTGTATAGGTTTAGGAGATATTTCTTGGACCTACAGGTAAGCCTTAATCTAGGCTTACCTGTCGGTCAGAGTGGTTTGTAAGGGTTTACAACCACTTTAACTGTAATTATCATAGTTTACCACTGTTCAGTTGGTGCACTCAGTTTTGAGGCTTAATATCTTTGGTATTTATTTACTATCAATAATCAATAGTAAATAAAATAATCTTTTATATTTAAAGCCCATCTCCAAGGAAAAGTGGGATTTTTTTTTAACATATACCTTGTCTTGACTTACCTAAGACTGTCATGTCACACAGGAAGTGATGTAGAGGACCCTGACTCTGGTACACAGAAGAAGCGAGAAAGCTTGAAATCCAAACGTCACATGACTGCAGATTTGGGTGAGTGAAAGGATAATTTAGGTATTGTATTACATTTTTATTTTTTAATGGTAGCAACTAGTTATAGGGGGTAAGGGTAAGGCTTGTTACAGGGTGGAGCCTGGCTTTAAGAGAATATTTGGAGATGTTTTTCACTAAAATTACCGAATTTTTCATAATTTTTTTACTGAAAATGCACAGTAGGTTTGTAAAAAAGGTTGAACAAATAACATACAACATAAAAATGCAATTCCTGCAATCTTATTCTGTACATTATAATGAAAAAATGTGTATCTTAGCATGTGTGTGAAAAATGTAAAAAAAAAATGGCCCGGGAGTAAAATAAAGTGTATTTAAATTTGCTTAAATTTTGGATAGAGTGGGGATGGTTTAAAACCCCTGTCAGGTGTATTCCTTGATGACTGCTCTCATTGGGATTAAATTGAAAAAAAATCCAAAATTTGTAGCTGACTACACCAGGAATAGAAGGGAAATATTCCATTGGGGACAACTAGTCAAGTGACACTTATGCTGCGTACACACAATTGGAATTTTGGTTGGAAAAAAGCTCTGATGGTTTTCCCAACGGAATTTCGACAGGGTTTCACTCAAGCAGTCTTGCATACACACGGTCACACCAAATTCAAGAACGCGGGGACATACAACGACAGGGCTAGAAAAAGGAAATTCAATAGCCAGTATCCAATAGCCTCCGTCGTAGTTGAATCTGAGCATGCATGAGTGTTTGCACATCGGAATTGCATACACACGATCAGAATTTCCGCTCTCAATCTATTGCTGGCGGAAATTCGGCCAGTAAAATTCCGATGGAGCATACACACGGTCGCATTTTCTGACGAAACGCTCTCATCAGTCTTTTGCTGGCCGAAATTCTGACCGTGTGTGCGGAGAGGGGATTAAATTACCTATGATAAGATTTTGTCTCCTTTTCTGTTGTGGCTACAGGACAGGAAGTGAAAAAAAAAAATGGGATACAGATGGCAAAAAAAATGGCAGGGTTTCCCTACATTATGCAAAATTAAAAGAAAAGCTCTGACTTTAGATATATTTTAAGACACGTATTGTATAACCCAGAACTGCTTAAATAATGTTCTAAAGCAGGCTATTCTATGCAATAAAACAGCTATTTTTTTGCTGCCGAATACCAATAAGGTTCATTAAATAACCATGTTTCTGTCTGTTACTTTTTATTGTTCAATCACAATGTGCATTTGACAAATAATTCTTGTAATTTAATTATACATGTTTAGTAAAGCAGCATCCAGATTATGAAAGAAAATAATGTCAAGCTGACCCAAATAAAAAAAAATAAAAAAAGACTCTTTGTTTGACAAAGACTTACAATTCTGTTGGTTTGTTGTTATCTTTTTTTTTTTTTTAGATAAATTTTTTTATAACTATGGAAACAAATTGGTTCAATTTTAGAAAAAAAAGCCATAACCATGGAAACCCAAAGAGAAAAAGCTTTTTTTTTTTCTTACAAAAACATTACAAACCCTATGTTCTGAAGCACTGCGAGGCAGTTAAAGGAATGTATAGAAATTGAAGACTGCATTATAAAGAATACAAGGTAAAACATTTTGTTATATTAAATATATTATACCGTATACTTTACTTATTATGTTATTTGTCCATGTCTACTTTTAATTTTTGAAAGCATTATTTGGAAGAAGCCTCTTACATTTTTATTATTTTTTAATTTTTAAGCATTAACATGTTTTTTTTATAGACAACTCAACAGTGAGAGCATATTTCTTGTGTGAATCATACATTCATCTAGGAAGCGAAGAATAGATGGACGGTTGTTAAGCCAGCTTTTGAAAGACCTGTAAAATATTAAAATAATAAATAATAACAAAATAAAAACAATAAACTCCAACTCTGATTTGTTTTCTTTTGGACAGGGCTGAAAAAATGTATATCCTCTTGTCAGATTTTTATTGCTGTCTGTGTTGTCATTGGACTGTTAATCTTGTTTTTGTTTAGGATTTTTTGGAGGGCTGATGTTAAAGTGTTACTATACCCAGGACCCTGCATTCACTATATTCTGGTCTCCCACAGTACACAAAACATGGAAATGCAATTATTTTAGTAAATATAAACTGCTAAATACCTTTTCTCATCAGCGGTATATAGCAGTCTTGTGACTCCTATCAGTGTCTGGTTAAAGCTTGTAGGAGAGGTTTTCATTCCACACTAACTGTCCTATCAGGATGCAGGTCCCCTGACCCTCTGTCTGGCCAGTGCTGATTGGCCCTGGGCTGATCACATGCACTCTCCCCAGAAAAAAAAAAAAAAAATATTTAGCAATACACACCAAACTGAGCATGTGCAGCCTGTCTCCTGGCTCTGTATTATCAGGAAATATATTGGAGGCAGTGGAAGAAGGAGAGGATCAGAGGAGACAGGATCACACAGCCTTTTTACACAATGCAGAGGATTAGGTTCCAGTGAGTATAACAAGCATGCTTTACTGCATATACACACTGATTTTACTGTTGTGGGTTTAGTAACACTTAAAGCCTCACCTGTTGTACCAAATTAAAGTATGCATATTTTTTATCATGTAAAAGTAATTTACAAAACTGATATTTATTTTTTTGTTACTTGAAGCTTTCTTTAAAATAATACCTGGGGATTCTGCCATGTTCCTTTTTCAGGCACTTAACAGAACACTTTCCCTGTCTCCCACTTGTGCCCCTGCATTAACATCCAATGGAAACCCTGTTATGAATAACCTTGTTCGGGGACTTCCTGTTATAGGGTGGGAATGCTCTGACCCATTCTACTACTTGTGCTCCTGAGTTGTCAACCTTGTCACATGTTCTTGTACTCAAGACTGTAAGCCACCATTGCACAAGCATAGTCAACTGTTATCATCATCAGGAAACTTGCCCCACTGGAGGAAATCAGCAGTAAGATTTACAGCAGTATTAACCCAAAACCAAAAATGTAATATATTGCAGTTTACCCATTGTTAGATGTGATTGCTGCATTACTTTTCTTTTTTTTAGGCTTTTTTTTCCCTTTATTTCACCTGGTGATCCAGCCATTAACACACCTCTTGTCTTGGGGTGTCTGTACTTTGAATGAAGAAGTAAAGCAAACAAAAAACACAAAGACACCGCACTGTTGTAGTCACAAAAATAACTGTGTGAGAGCAGCTACCGGTTTTTGTGATTCACACATACAAAACAAATAATCAATCAGTTAGTGCAGCACTGTACTCATTGATTGGCTATTAGTAAAGAAGACACCTTTGGACAGAAGAATTGCCAATTTTGGGGGAGGGGAGTGTTAGACTAGCAGATTTTGATGGATTTGAATAACAAATTGAAGCTTAACTTCAACTAACACTATAAGCAGTTACAGCAACTGTTTTTTTTTTCCTTTTAGGATAAAGGTTTTACATAAATAAATGAAAGATGATCATTCTAAGTACCCCTATTAGTGGTAAATGGTTTATTTCAACTCGTTAATTGCTACTTTGTCTGAACATCTTGGTCTGGTAATGGAAGTTGAAAAACATCAAACTTACTGGCTGGACCACCACATAAAAATAAAGGAAACAAAAAACTAATAAGATCTAAGAACTGGTGAGTTGCATGTAGGCAGTAGGGATGAGCCCGATGTTCACGTTCGCCTCGAACGTCGGGTGTTCGCCAAACAGCAAACAATATGCAGTGTTCGCAGCAGAATCGAAAGCTGCTGGAACATCGTTAAAGTCTATGGGACACTAACATGAAAAATCTAAAGTGCTAAATTTAAAGGCTTATATGGTCCTGCCCCAGGGGATATGTATCAATGCAAAAAAAAAGTTTAAAAACTGACTTTTTTTGGGAGCAGTGATTTTTTTTTTAATGCTGAAAGTGAAACAATAAAAATG
This sequence comes from Lithobates pipiens, assembly GCF_037356315.1. Classification (NCBI taxonomy): domain Eukaryota; kingdom Metazoa; phylum Chordata; class Amphibia; order Anura; family Ranidae; genus Lithobates; species Lithobates pipiens. The sequence continues at coordinate 291,732,443 of NW_027507784.1, read as the reverse complement.
AAATATTCCTTTAAATATTGTGCCTGGGGGGTGTCTATAGTCTGTCTGCAAAGTGGCGCATTTTTCCCATGTAAAAATGACATTTTTAAAGGAAAAATTGTCATTCAAAACTGATCATGCCTGTAGTGAATTGTCGGGTCTCGGCAATATAAATACAGATAATTGAAAAAAAGAGCATGGGATTCCCCCCCCCCATCCATTACCAGGCCCTTTGGGTCTGGTATGAATATTAACCACTTGAGATCCGCGCTATAGCCAAATGACGGCTACAGTGCGGATCTCCTTTTCCGGGACTACGTCTATTGACGTCGTCCCGTGTACGAGCGGCCTGCGCGCCCCCTGAGGGGCGCGCGCGGCGCGCTCTGTGATCGGCGAGTCCATGAGACTCGCCTGATCACCGATCCGTGCAAGGGGTCGATCCCGACCCCTTATTACGTGATCAGCTGTCAGCCAATGACAGCTGATCAGGTGACATAATGGAGCCGGCAATCGGCTAGTATTCCTCCTCGCGCTGACAGCGCGAGGAGAAAAAAAAAAAGCCGATCACCGGCGGCCATGATCGGGACATCAGTCCCGATCACGGCCAGCAATGCAAGCGCCCACCTGCCCCCTGCCAGTGCCCACCTGCCCCCTGCAGTGCCACCCTAATAAAAAGTAAGTGCCCCCTGTCAGTGCCACCCAGCAGTGCCCATAGTGCCACCCAGCAGTGCCCACAGTGCCACCCAGCAGTGCCACCCACAGTGCCACCCACAGTGCCCACAATCTGCCTCAAAGGTGCTGCAGCCCAGTGCCGCCCATCAGTGCCCAGCAGTGCCGCCCATCAGTGCCCAGCAGTGCCACCTATCAGAGCCACATATCAGTGCCACATATCAGTGCCCATCAGTCCCATCTATCAGTGGTACCTATCAGTGCCCATCCATGCCACCCATCCGTGCCACCCATCCGTGCCATCTTATCTGTGCCCATCTTTGCCCATCAGTGCCGCCTTATCTGTGCCCATCGGTGCCGCCTTATCTGTGCCTATTAGTGCCGCCTTAACTATGCCTATCAGTGCCCACCAGTGCAGCCTGTCAGTGCCCACCAATGCAGCCTATCAGTGCCCACCAATGCAGCCCATCAGTGCCCACCAATGCAGCCTATCAGTGCCGCCTAATCAGCGCACTTCAATGAAGGAGAAAAATGACCCGTTTGCAAAATTTTATAACAAACTATTAAAACATGATTTTTTTTTTTGCATCTTTTTTTGTTTGTTTAGCAAAAAATAAAACTCCGAGCTGTAACTAAATACCACCAAAAGAAAGCTCTATTTGTGGGAAAAAAATGATAAAAATTTAATTTGGGTACAGTGTTGTATGCCCGCGCAATTGTCATTCAAAGTGCATCAGCGCTGAAAGCTGAAAATTGGTCTGGGACTGAGGGGGGTTTAAGTGCCCAGTAAGCAAGTGGTTAAGGGGAACCCTAAACCAAAATTGAAAAAAAAATTGCTTGGGGTCTCCCTAAAATCCATACCAGGCCCTTCGGGTCTGATATGGAGATTAAGGGGAAACCTGCGTAAAATAAAAAAAATGGCATGGGGTCCCCCCCAAAATCCATACCAGACCCTTATCCAAACACGCAACCTGGCAGGCCGCAGGAAAAGAGGGGGGACCAGAGAGCACCCCCGCGAACCGTACCAGGCCTCATGCCCTCAACATGGGGAGGGTGCTTTGGGGTAGCCCCCCAAAGCACCTTTTCCCCATGTTGATGGGGACAAGGGCCTCATCCCCACGACCCTTGCCCGTGGTTGTGGGGTCTGCAGGCAGGGGCTTTAACAAGTGGACCCCCAAATCCCGGCCTCCCTCCCCCTGTGTGAAATGCTAACAGGGTACAAGTACCCCAACCATTTCACAAAAAAAGTGTTAAAATGTTAAAAAAGACAAGACACAGCATGGGACAAATCCTTTATTAAAAAATAAAAATGTCCCACGATATCCATTCATCTTTTTCTATTACGCCACCCGACCGACTGAAAGAGAAAAAAAAAGCCGTGACAGAACCACCTCCATGGGAGGCTCCAGCCGTGTGACGTCACTTCACTGTGAGAGTTATTATATAACTGAGGGCGGCGCCACCCGGCGATGTAACCGGGTGACCCTGTCCCCTCTGACGCTTTGTCTCTGTTGCATTAAAGCTACTTACCTGCCTGTACAGGGAGCCATGCACACACAGCCCACTGTATAAATTAGACAATGCCAAATCTGACTGAACTCCCATGCATGTGCGGTACTGATATCAAAAACAGAAACTGAAAAAATAATAATAAAGTAATAAAATAATAAAATAAATAAATTAAATATAATATATAAAAATAAAAAATAATAAACATGAAAATAATAATAAAAATAAAAATGAAAACACTCAATGATGGATATCAAAGAGGATACAGTGCATAATAACCAGATGATAAACTACACCTGACATGTAGGCTTAAGGAGATTCAGAAAAGATTGTCATTATGGACAGAATTACAGAGAACATTCATGGTGTAGGAAAAAACAGACAAATTACATTTGTTATTGAGCCCTGGGGGGTTGCATGCTCTCAAGGTTATAAATCCACATTTTTTCTTTCTGACATAAAATCCTGTCAAAATCACCCCTTCTCAGGGGTAAATTAAGACTGTGGATACCTTTAAAAAAAAAAGTCCCCTGGGGTCACTGTCATGAAAATGAATGAAATGCAGGGCAAATGGACTGTGGCTGATGTACATTGGCGACGTCTAGACAACTTCCTCTTCCCAGAGGCCCAGATGAAGACAGGCATAAGAGGGAGCCCAAGGGGCACCCATCGAGGTACCCCTGATTTGTTGATAATTGATACCCAAGAATTGAAAACAATTGTGTTCCAAAAGGAAATCAAGGAAATCAATAATAAACTAATTTTGCTAACCAAGAATTGGGAACTTCTTATCAAGGAGATGTTGAATGGCTTTTAATCCCCAATTATGAGGAATCAATGTGTACAATGACTCTACATTGATTCCCATTTCCCCCAAGTAGTGCTTCCGCTGGAAGTATCATGGTGTCCAAATGACATCCCGAGTATCTTGTACATAAGAGGAAAGATCGTGTACTAATTCCTTGATAAGAACATCTGTGAACTTCCCTATTTTCTCTAAGGGGCCATTAATAGCTGACACAATAGGTCTTCCTGGGGGATTGGTTAGAGATCCGTGGAGTTTGGGTATGATATAGAAAGTAGGTGTGATAAACTGCAGAACTTTCAAGTAATTAAATTCTTTTTTGTTTATCAAGCCCTCTTCAAGGCCTAAGTTCCGTTTATAATTAAGTGCTGTCACAATGAGCGGGAAGGTGTTGGAAGTGAGCCTGTCATAAGTAGAATTATCAAGAAGCAATCAAATCACCTCTTGTTCATATTTACCTGGGTAATTAGGACAATATTCCCACCTTTATCACTACCCTTAATCACTATATCGGAACCCTTTTCCAACTCCTTCCAGGCTTTTCTTTCTTCCCAGGTAAGATTGTCAATGCCCTTATATTTCCAGTTTACTTTGGGTAAGTCCTTTTTGACTTGATCCAAAAATAGCTAAATCCTTTTATGTTTTTATAAGGGTGGCATCTTAACTGACTTAATTTGAAGTCCAGACAGGCAAACATATTTCCCTCCGGTGTCAAATGTTTCAGTTTCAGAATCTGAATCAGCATTTTCCTGCAATAAGAACATTAAGACATCCAGAACTGCTACTTCTTCACTGTTTGACTGGTTTATTTTTTATCATGCCATTCTATATGTCAGTACCTGAAAATCACTTTTCTTAGGAAGAGAGAAACATCTTTGTATACCTCAAATTCATTCATGACCGATTTAGGTGAGAAACCTTTTTGCCCTTGTACACACGGTCGGAGAATCTGTCGGAATGAGTCTTATCGGACCGCGTCGTCAGATAATCCGACTGTGTGTGGTATGCATCGGACTGATTCCGTCCGAATCTCCGTCCGATCCAAATTTCCAACATGTTGGAAAGATTTCCCGACCAACTGGGCCGGACGGACCTAATCCGATCATGTGTAGAGCATTTTCATCGGACCAAGTGCCACGCATGCTCACATTCAAATTCCGACACGGAAGTGCTCGTTCAGGTAAAACTACTGCTCGTAAGCGATATAGCACATTCGTCACGCTGCAATGTTAAAAAAATCAGTCATCAAGCGCATTCTCTTGATCTTTAACAATGCTGCAAGAACGAACTTCTTTTGATGCTCATAGTCACACACACTTCTCCCGAACGGATTTCATTACTCTTTTTTAACCATTTCAGCAATACAATTTTAGTTTAAGTCACATCTACACAATGTTTGTTATTTTATTTTTATTTTTTGGATGTTTTTTTGGGGGGGGGGGAGTTCCCTAAAAAAACTCCTTTAACCACTTCAGCCCCGGACCAATTAACAGCCTAAGGACCAGAGGTCTTTTTACAATTTCGCACTGCACTGCTTTAACTGGTAATTGCGCGGTCATGCAATGTTGTACCAAAACGAAATTTGCGTCCTTTTCTTCTCACAAATAGAGCTTTCTTTTGATGGTATTTGATTGCCTCTGCGATTTTTATTTTTTGGCGATATAAATGGAAAAAGACCGAAAATTTTGAGAAAAAATGATATTTTCTAATTTTTGTTATAAGAAAAATCGAATAAACTCAATTTTAGTCATACATTTTGGGCAAAATTTATTCAGCCACATGTTTTTAGTAAAAAAAATGTCAATAAGCGTATATTTATTGGTTTGCGCAAAAGTTATAGCGTCTACAAACTAGAGTACATTTTCTGGAATTTACACAGCTTTTAATTTACGACTGCCTATCTCATTTCTTGAGGTGCTAAAATGGCAGGTCAGTACAACCCCCCCCCCAAATGACCCCATTTTGGAAAGTAGACACCCCAAGGAAGTTGTGGAGAGGCATGTTGAGCCCATTGAATTTTTTTTGTCCCAAATGATTGAATAATGACACAAAAAAGAAAAAAAAAAGTTTACAAAAAGTTGTCACTAAATGATATATTGCTCACACATGCCATAGTTATATGTGGAATTGCACCCCAAAATATATTCTGCTGCTTCTCCTGAGTACGGGGATACCACATATGTGGGACTTTTTTGGGAGTCTAGCCGCGTACGGCACCCCGAAAACCAATCACTGCCTTCAGGATTTCTAAGGGTGCAAATTTTTGATTTCACTCCTCACTACCTATCACAGTTTCGAAGGCCATAAAATGCCAAAATAACACAAAACCCCCCCAAATGACCCCATTTTGGAAATTAGACACCCCAAGGAAGTTGTGGAGAGGCATGTTGAGCCCATTGAATATTTTTTTTTTGTCCCAAGTGATTGAATAATGACACAAAAAAAAAAAGTTTACAAAAAGTTGTCACTAAATGATATATTGCTCACACATGCCATAGTTATATGTGGAATTGCACCCCAAAATATATTCTGCTGCTTCTCCCGAGTATGGGGATACCACATATGTGGGACTTTTTGGGAGTCTAGCCCTATGCACCCCGAAAACCAATCACTGCCTTCAGGGTTTCTAAGGGTGCAAATTTTTGATTTCACTCCTCACTACCTATCACAGTTTCGAAGGCCATAAAATGCCAAAATAGCACAAACCCCCCCCCCAAATGACCCCATTTTGGAAAGTAGACACCCCAAGCTATTTACTGAGAGGCATGTTGAGTCCATGAAATATTTTATATTTTGCCACAAGTTGCAGGAATTTTACAATTTTTTTTTTTTTTGCACAAAGTTGTCACTAAATGATATATTGCTCACACATGCTATGGGCATAAGTCAAATTACACCCCAAAATAAATTCTGCTGCTTCTCCTGAGTACGGGGATACCACATGTGGGGGACTTTTTGGGAGCCTAGCCACGTACGGGACTCCGAAAACCAAGCACTGCAACTGTTAGCGATCGCAGGGATCAGGCCTGACTCTGCGATCGCTGCAGTTATGTGTTTAGTGTTTTGTAAGTGACAGTGATCGATCGATACTGCACTTGGGTGGGCTGGGCAGAGGGGCAAAATGCAGGTGCCAGCAGGTATCTGGGCTGATCCCGCTAACAATGCGTTTTTTTGGAACCCTAAACTGCTGGGGATGCTAGTATAGATCTGATCTGATCAGATCAGATATTGATCTGTTCAGATTCTATACCACTACGGGAGGTTTATGCTTTGCGTGTGAGTGTTAGCGGTACTGGCACTAACCTAGCGCTGCCTGGGGCGATGCAGACCCTGACCCTAAAACCTAATTGATATCACTCGCCGGGTGATCAGGGGGTTAAACCTTTATTGGGTAATAAATGGTGGGTGCCCTGATGCTATAAAAGCAAACTAACCAGAGTCACCCGTAACACTTATACGGTGATCACTGGTGAAAGGGTTAACTAGGGGCAATCAGGGGGTTAAAATTTTTATTAGGTAGTATATGGGGGTCCCTGGCGCTATATAAAAACCTGACGGGGAACCTAAATAACTAACTGGCTAACCAGCGTCACCAGTGACATTTATATTGTGATCGCTGGTGAAAGGGTTAACTAGGGGCAATCAGGGGGTTAAAACCATTATTGGGTAGTATATGGGGGTACCTAGCGCTATAAAAACCTGGCGGTGAACCTAAAAAAATAACTAGCTACCTAGCGACACTAGTGACACTAATGCAGCGATCAGAAAAACGATCGCTTAGTGACACTGGCAAAAGGGGGTGAAAGGGTTAACTAGGGGCAATCAGGGGGTTAAAACCATTATTGGGTAGTATATCGGGGTACCTAGCGGGGTACCTAGCGCTATAAAAACCTGGCGGTGAACCTAAAAAAAACTAGCTACCTAGCGACACTAGCGACACTAATGCAGCGATCAGAAAAATGATCGCTTAGTGACACTGGCAAAAGGGGGTGAAAGGGTTAACTCTAGGGGCAATCAGGGGGTTAAACCTTTATTGGGGGGTGATAGGGGGCTACCCTGGACCTAACACTAACTGCCCTGACAGTTTTTACTTTTGCAACTGACACTGAATGCAGTGATCAGTAAATAAATGATCACTGCAATCAGTGACACTGTGACTGGGGGGGGCGATTGGCTGGGGGGTCGGGGGGGGGTTTGTGTGCCTGTGTGTACCTACATGTCAGTGTAGTGTTGGTGCACACTTACTTTCTGTCTTCTCCTCGTAGTCCGGTCAAAAAGACCGCCCCGAGGAGAATGACATCACTTCCTCCTTCCTGTGTATACAATACAGAGTGGGAGGAAGCTTCTCATTGGCCAGGAGCGATCGAGAGGGGATGGCCAGAAACCAACGGCCATCCCCTCATCACGGATCACTCCTGCAGTGAACCGGACCGCCGTATCCAGCGGGAGGGGGTCCGATCGGACCCCCCACCCGCTGGAAGGCAGGCACGTACATGTACGTGCTTTTGCCTGCCTGTGCCATTGTAATGACGTACATTGGCAATATGGCGGTTATTAAGTGGTTAAAGACACTGGTCATTTCTCCTTTTTTGAACTTTTTATTTTTGGGTGTAAACTTATAACAACAACATTATTGTATTTTTAAGATTTTATTTTTTAATCTACAGGAGGTTGTTTAGTGTTGGTACCCCTTGTTATTTACTTTACTTTGTATTTTGGAAATGTACCTGCCTGCTCACAAATAAACTCTACTTTTTGAAGGAAAACACATTACACAAGTATTTCATCAAACAAAAATAAAATTTATTTTTTTTGCTTGAAAAGAAAACTAGGAACGCAGCACTGGAGAAACTTATTAACTTTGGTGCAGCCTTTGGCCCCCAGGGCAGACATGACTAAATGAGATATAAAAAAATTGGTGGCCTGAGGAGTAGATATCTCAGGGAGAGAAGTCCGCTCCTGAAGTCCTCGAGAGCAGGAAATTCAGATGCCCAGGATGGTGATCTTGAAGAGGCTGCATCTTCTGGCACACCAGACTCATCCCAGGCCATCACTCTCTGGTCTTCCTTTGGGACTTCCCACCAGGCATCCTTCCAGGCTGTGGCTGGGCTCCTCTAGCTGGGGCAGGAGGAGGAGGGCGTTGTTGGACCTCCTGGCTGCCACTTGCCACAGCCTCCCCCGACTGAGGTCTTCCTGTGGACATTTTATACGAGATAGGGACTTTGAGGAAAACAAGGCCTGGTAAGGCCCAATAATTCCATCCCTAGGGACTTTAAATGATAACACGGCCTGGTAAGGTCGTGAATATCCATCCCAATTACTTAACCAACAAGGGGGGGGGGGAATAATTTACAAAGGAGGTGGGACTTTAAATGCAGCACATGGAAGCAAAACAATAAAAGGGCGAATGTGAAGGAGTTTTATTGATAGATCAATCTAAATATACAAAAATACATAATAATGGTACAAAATGAATGATTACAAAATAGTAATGCAAAATAATATACATATAATAATACATATGATAGTAAATTCATTAAAAATACACTACAATTAAGTGCATTTATAAAACAATATAAATATTGATAAAAATAATAATAATAATGATAATAATAATAATAATAATAATGATAATAATAATAATAATGATCATAATAATAATAATAATAATAATAATAATAATAATAATAATAATAATAAATTCATGTGATGTAAACAATAAAACATTTCCTCATTCGTCTCTAAAGGACATGGTATATGGCAATACTTGAAGAGGTAAAATCCGCAAGACCTATGGCCTCACTAAAACTGAAGGGGGAGTAAGAATTCTATAATGACATAGAGGTCTTAATACAATATGGTAAATACATAGAAACCGGTAGCTCTACGCGTTTCGTGGCTTAACCGCCACTCATCAGGAGCAAGCATATATGGGGTCTAGGAAAAAAAAAATGTTTTATATAAATAAAAAAAATTTAAATAATATATAAAGAAAGTTCTAAATATAATGACTAAAGAAGCAAGGTTGAATGAATAATTACCCCAACCAAAGCTAACTTAATAGAATTCGCTGTGTGGCCGATGCGGTAGTGGGACTCAAAAAGCGGTCCGGAAAACAGCTCCAACCGGGAGCTGAGGTGGACAAACACCCAGCACCGATATGGGCGATAGCCAGGTTGAGTGACTTGCAGGGACATTCTGAAGGGAAAGGAAAGAAATGAGAATAGGGGAGGGTGGGGGGGGGAGGGAGAAGGGGGCAAAGGAGGAAAGGAAGGGAAGGGAGGGGGATTAAAGAAGAAGAAGTAGGGAATTTACATGAATATGTACAAAGATATAGAGAGAGGGAAGAAAAAAAAAAGGGGGGGGAAAAAGGGAAGAGGTGAAGGATATGTAAGTGGTGAGTGAAACACAATAGTGTGCAAAAGAGGGAGTGAAATTTGTACAGGTGTAAACTAGAAACCAGTGAGTTAGAAAAATAGAGTAATAGTGTTAAATGAAAACAAGATACCTGGTAAACATGTTGGTCTTGGTGAAAGGAAGCCAAAAAAGTCAGATACTGGCTAAACCCAGTAAAGGTGGACATAGGGAACGCCCAGCTTGCCAGGAACACCTGGGGAACAGCCCAGAAAAAACATCGGTCACTGGGGAGTCCACCAACGCCACGCCAATTGACGAAAGGGAGGGCGCCGCGCGACAGGAACCGGAACCTCCGGTCCGTCGGCGCACAGCCCAGACACTCACCGCCAATGAGAATGGTGTATACAGGGCGTGGGCGATGAAGTCAAAAAAGACGCCACGCCCACAGCATGCAATAATCACCAATAATGAAAAATTTTCATTTCTTCTTTTATTTTAACTGGTATTGTGTTTAGTTTGCGCTGTGTTGGAGGGTGCGGGTTTGGGCTGCATTGTGGTCTGGTTTCTTCCTGTTCCGGGTGCTGCGACAGGTCTTGCGGGCCTCCTCCCCCTCCTTTAACTTTTGTGTACGGGGCGGCTAGAGGCGCCGTATACACGTGTCGACGTCACGCATTGCACGCTGTGGGCGTGACGTCTTTTTTGACGTCATTGCCCATGGCCTGTATATACCATTCTCATTGGCGGTGAGTGTCTGGGCTGTGCGCCGACGGACCGGAGGTTCCGGTTCCCGGCGCGCGGCGCCCTCCCTTTCATCAATTGGCGTGGCGTTGGTGGACTCCCCAGTGACCGATGTTTTTTCTGGGCTGTTCCCCAGGTGTTCCTGGCAAGCAGGGCATTCCCTATGTCTACCTTTACTGTGTTTAGCCAGTATCTGACTTTTTTGGCTTCCTTTCACCAAGACCATTATGTTTACCAGGTATCTTATTTTCATTTAACCCTAGTACTTTATTTTTCTAACTCACTGGTTTCCAGTTTACACCTGTACAAATTTCACTCCCTCTTTTGCACACTATTGTGTTTCACTCACCACTTACATATCCTTCACCTCTTCCCTTTTTCCCCCCCTTTTTTTTTTTTTTCTTCCCTCTCTCTATATCTTTGTACATATTCATGTAAATTCCCTACTTCTTCTTCTTTAATCCCCCTCCCTTCCCTTCCTTTCCTCCATTGCCCCCTTCTCCCTCCCCCCCACCCTCCCCTATTCTCATTTCTTTCCTTTCCCTTCAGAATGTCCCTGCAAGTCACTCACCCTGGCTATCGCCCATATCGGTGCTGGGTGTTTGTCCACCTCAGCTCCCGGTTGGAGCTGTTTTCCGGACCGCTTTTTCAGTCCCACTACCGCATCGGCCACACAGCGAATTCTAGTAAGTTAGCTTTGGTTGGGGTAATTATTCATTCAACCTTGCTTCTTTAGTCATTATATTTAGAACTTTCCTTATATATTTATTTAATTTTTTTTATTTATATAAAAAAAAATGTATTTTTTTTCCTAGACCCCATATATGCTTGCTCCTGATGAGTAGCGGTTAAGCCACGAAACGCGTAGAGCTACCGGTTTCTATGTATTTACCATATTGTATTAAGACCTCTATGTCATTATAGAATTCTTACTCCCCCTTCAGTTTTAGTGAATCCATAGGTCTTGCGGATTTTACCTCTTCAAGTATTGCCAATTTTCCATATACCATGTCCTTTAGAGAGGAATGAGGAAATGTTTTATTGTTTACATCATATGAATTTATTATTATTATTATTATTATTATTATGATCATTATTATTATCATTATTATTATTATTATTATTGTTATCGATATTTATATTGTATTATAAATGCACTTAATTGTAGTGTATTTTTAATGAATTTACTATCATATGTATTATTATATGTATATTATTTTGCATTACTATTTTGTAATCATTCATTTTGTACCATTATTATGTATTTTTGTATATTTAGATTGATGTATCAATAAAACTCCTTCACATTCGCCCTTTTATTGTTTTGCTTCCATGTGCTGCATTTAAAGTCCCACCTCCTTTGTAAATTATTCGCCCCCCCCCCCCCCCCCCCTTGTTGGTTGAGGTCTTCCTGTGTATGAAAAGGGGACATAGTTTTAGTTTTTTGATCATCAATCACAACATTTTGTGCTCCTGGCTTTTGCTATTTGACTGTTACCAAATAGAACAGACTATCATTCTGACACCAGCATTTTTCTTTCCCGTCCCAATCATTTTTGGTCACTACTGTCTATTGAGATGTAAACCACTTGGAGAAATCTCAACTTACTGATCAATAAGAACATCTAATCTAGTTAACATCATTAAATGTAACACAAGAAATATGTTCAACAATGCAATACCTGTCTCAAGCTGGGCCCCACCACATGGTGCTGCCTGGATGGCCCAGGTTGGTCATCAGAAGCCTCAGCTGGGGGTAAAGGATGCCTTGGAGGAAGCATGGAGAGTGGTGGCCTGAGTGGTGGCCTGGGTACCCCCTGGTCTAACAGAAAATGCAGCCTGTCAAAGTGCACCATCCTGGGGTAGTAAACAGCATCTGGATCTCCTGCTCTCAAGGACTCCAGGTGCTTCGTCCTCTCCCTGAAATATGTAAGCTTCATGGTCACAATTTTGCGATTCAGATATGTCATGTCTGCCGTGGGGACCCTGATCTGCACCAAAGCAAGCAGTCTCTCCAGTGCTGCGTTCCTCTTGGATCTGTCATAATAAAATTTGTTGTGGAACTGCCACAGGCAGGGCATCTCCTTGTATAGCTCGAGGAAGAGCCCCATAAAGTTGGGATTGGTGAATGGGTCCATTTTCTCTGCAAGACACAACACAAGACAAACCCTCAAATACTAATAATGCAATTAAAATCCCTCCTAATCTTGTCCCAACAGCGGCCTAGATACAAGCAGTCAAGTCTAGTGAAGCACAAATTTAAAAATGTTACCTTCGTTTCGACGTTCGCCGCGTCCGTGCCTCACACTCTCCTCCCAGATCGTACGGACGATACACATGTGTGGCGTTTTATATACAGTGCGCATGCGTGAAACTCCGCCCGCCCCTGACGTTCTTTCCAGACTATTCCCCGCCCCTTCGCAGTGGGGAGAGCACATGGCGGAGAGAACACATGTGCGCAATAATAGTTCCACTAACGAGGAGGAGGGTGAGGAAAGCCCGGAGCCTGAAACGTCCCAATCCAGGAAGACAAGATTTAAGGCCTCAAATATGTCTTTTGGAGAGATGTTGGAGATGGTCGACATATTGAACAGGACCGACTATGATGGGAAGTATGGACCTTACCCAAACCCAAATATCAGAAAGGCCAAGATCATGAATAAAGTTGTGAAGAGTCTTCTGAAGAATTTTGGGGTACGCCGATCCAAGGATCAACTGAGAAAACGCTGGTCAGACCTGAAACTGAGGGAGCACGAGCAGTACGTAAGGATCAAGCATGTTCTTAAAAAAAGTAAGTAGTTGTCGTGTGTTCATATCATTATTCTTGCTTGCATACATGCTCCATGTGCTTGGATTTCATGTTGTGCATTTTAAAATGGCCACTTTCAAGGTCATGGTTTCGTTCGTTCGTATGAAACATCATTCTGCAGGGAAGTATTCCAGCTTAACAAAGTGGAAGCAATAATGTTCTCACCTTGTAACTCGGCCCAAAAAAACAATTGGACAACACTTCCAAGCAATGTTTCATATTCCTATTTATGCCCTCGGTGTGCTAATTAATCTTTGTTTACATTCTCATAGGGGAGAGAAGACTCGGCAAGTATGAGGACACCAGGGACCATGAGGACACCAGGGACCACACCCCTCCCAAAGAAGGGCAACTTCCAAAAGCAGAAACAGAGGAGCAGGAGCAGGAGGAGGAGGAAGAAGGAGAGATTGTGGAGGTTGGCCAAATTGTCACCACAACAGGTGAGTGTCGGAGAACACAGCTTCCGGTAAGCTCATCAATGTATATCACCATATTTGGATTACATGGTGTGTTTTTTTTTTTTTTTTCTAGGTGATGTGGAGGAAGATTCCCGTTTTACCAGTGAAAGTGCCCAGATCTTGATCGGGGAGATAATGGTGTGCAATAGGGATTTGGAAATTGTACAACAAAACATCAATGATGTTAAAAATAAAATGAAGAACATCATTGATGTTTTGGGGAGAGTGTGAAAACGAAAAAAACTAGATAGGGTTTTATTTTTGTTTTAGAAAAAAAAAAGGTGGATTTAGCATAATTCCAAATTTGGAAGATGCACAGAGTGTGTAAACATGCGCTATCTCCCATCATGGGGGATCAATGTACATGTTTTGTGGAAAGTGTCTGAGATGAAGGGGTTGCAGCCCCAAAGCATGTACATTGATCCCCCATGATGGGAGATAGCACATATTGACACACTGTGTGCATCTTCCAAATTTGTATTTTTCAGGGGTCACACCCCATGTGATAAAGGCAATATCAGCCCAGTTTGTACATACTCAGGTCTGATATTGTCTTCACTTTTCCAAGTTGAACTTTGTAAGTTCCTGTGTTCTGTATTTTACGGTTTGATACATGCGGTTTGAGCTTGCTCCCTGATTGTGGCTTGCATGTGGATTTTGTGAACACAAGTGGATTTTTTAACTAAAGTGGAGAGTTAATAACCAGGAGTTGTGCTTTGACTGCTTCTGCTTGACTGCTTCTGCTTGCAAGTGTTGTTTTTGGGGGTGTTTTATTTATTTTTCTCCCCTCTTTTATTTGATACATTTGCTAGCAGTTTTTAAAAGACCTTTTTTTTTTCCTCTTTCTTCCTGCCAATTTAGGGGAGGGGTTAATTGTGCACAGGTGCATAAAAATGGGATTTTTATATACAGCTTACCTGTAAAATCCTTTTCTTGAGAGTACATCACGGGACACAGGAGCTTCATTACATAGTGGGTTATATAGGCACCTCTGGTGATTGGACACTGGTTGACCCTAATTAAGGAGAATTCCTCCCCTATATAACCCCTCCCATCTGGGAGGCACCTCAGTTTTGTAGCAAAGCAATAAGAAACCACGTAAAACCCAAGAGGGGCGGGGGCCCTGTGTCCCGTGATGTACTCTCAAGAAAAGGATTTTACAGGTAAGCTGTATATAAAAATCCCATTTTCTTGATCATACATCACGGGACACAGGAGCTTCATTACATAGTGGGATGTCCCATAGCAATGCTCAGATTGAGGGGAGGGAGACACAGATCATAATCATAGACCGCCATGGACCTGAGGACCTAAACTGCAGCCTGCAGTACACTACGCCCGAAGGCGATATCCTCTTGCCCTCTGACATCCACCTGATAGAATCTGGTGAATGTATGGACTGATGACCAAGTCGCAGCCTTACAGATCTGAGCCAGGGAGGCCTGGTGATGCACTGCCCAAGAAGCACTGACAGCCCTAGTAGAGTGCGCTTTCACCTGAAAAGGAGGAATCTTCCCCTTTAAGTCATAGGCCTGAGAAATAACTTGTCTGATCCACCTTGAGAGGGTGGATTTTGACGCTGCCTGACCCTTTCTGGGGCCTTCCGGCAGAATAAATAAACAATCAGTTTTCCTTATCTCAGAAGTTGCCTGAAGATAAACCCTGATTGCTCTAACCACATCCAAAGTGTGAAAAGACTCTTCCTCTGTGGACTGAGGGTCCGGAAAAAAGGATGGTAGGATTACATCCTGATTCAAATGGAAACCCGAAACCACCTTAGGTAGAAAGGACCTGTTGGGGCGCATAACCACCCGGTCCTTATGGATAATTAAATACGGCTCTTTACTGGAAAGAGCTGCCAACTCTGATACTCTTCTAGCCGTGGATATGGCTACTAAGAAGACCAGCTTTTTAGTCAGGAGAGCTAAAGAAGCTAGATGCAAAGGTTCAAAAGGTTGCCCCTGTAAGGCCGAGAGAACCAAATTCAGATCCCATGGGCATACCGGAGGTTTAACTGGCGGCTTTGTCCGCATGGCCCCCTGGATAAAAGCCCGTACCAGGGAATGTGATGCAAGTGGTTTTTGAAAAAATACCGACAGGGACGAAATCTGCACTTTGATAGTGCTTATGGCCAAATTCATTTCTAGGCCTGACTGGAGAAAGGCCAAGATCCTGCTAATGACATACTTTCTAGGATGCCACTTCCTGAGTTCACACCAGGAAACATATGTCCTCCAGATCTTGTAATAAATACGCCTGGAGGCCGGCTTTCTGGCATTGACCAGAGTAGAAAGGACTGGCCCCGAAAGGCCACGGTCTCTCAGAATGTGGGTCTCAGCAGCCAAACCGTCAAATTCAGACTGCGTAAAGCAGGATGGTAGATTGGACCCTGTGAGAGCAGAGCTGGCCGGAGAGGGAGGGTCCATGGCCTGCCTACTGCCAACTTCATGATTTCTGCATACCATGGTCGCCTGGGCCAAGCCGAGGCCACCAAAAGGACCGACTTCGTCTCCCTCTTGACCCTTCCCAGGAACCGCGACAGCAGCGGGCTCGGGGGGAAGGCATAGATCAGATTGTACTGATCCCAGGAAACCGTCAGAGCATCTGACCCCTGAGCAAGTGCATCTCTTGACCTTGACACAAACTTGTCCAGTTTCCTGTTGAACCTGGATGCAAACAGATCTACGTCTGGAGTGCCCCACTTGTGACATATGTTCTGAAACACGTCGGGGTGCAGAGCCCATTCTACTGGGCACAATTGCTGGCGGCTGAGAAAATCCGCCTGCCAATTTTCCACTCCTGGGATGAAGACTGCAGAAAGACACGGAACATGCTTTTCTGCCCAGACAAGTATGCGATTCACCTCCTTTTGGGCCACCAGACTTCTGGTACCGCCCTGGTGATTGATATAAGCCACTGCGGTGGCATTGTCGAACTGAACCCGAACCGGGAAACCTCGCAGTCTGTAAGACCACTCTATGAGTGCCATGTAAACTGCCCGAATCTCCAAGATATTTATGGGCAGTAGACTTTCGGTCGCAGACCATTTCCCCTGCGAGCACGTTCCCTCCAATACAGCTCCCCAGCCTGTCAGGCTGGCATCTGTTGTGATAATCTTCCATGAGAGGGGAAGAAAAGTTTTGCCTATCAGCAAATTCCTGGTTTGTAACCACCAGACAAGACTTTTGCGTGTCCCGGGGGATAAACGCATAGGAAGAACCAGGGATTGGGGCTTCCTGTACCAAGCCACAAGGATGCATCTTTGCAGAGGCCTTGAATGGAACTGGGCGAATGGGACGGCCTTGAAGGAGGCGACCATCTTTCCCAATAGTCTCATGCACAACCGAATGGAGGAAGATCTTCTGCCCAGAATCAGGCGCACCAGATCTCCAATGGCCAAGGCCTTTAGCCTTGGAAGAAACACCCTGCCCTGAGCGGTGTCGATAATCATACCTAGGTATTCCAACCTGGTAGTCGGTTGTAGGGACGACTTTTCTAGGTTTATAATCCAACCTAGGCGTTCTAGATGTTCTAGCGTTTTGGTGACGCTGCGACTTAGGAACGCTGCAGTTCTCTCTACGAGAAGCAAGTCGTCTAGATAAGCCATGACGGCTATACCCTGAACTCTTAAGATTGCTAAGAGAGGGTCCAGAATCTTTGTGAAGACTCGAGGGGCTGTAGCAAGCCCGAACGGCAAGGCCACAAATTGAAAATGGCGCTGCTCTACCGCGAACCTTAGAAATTTCTGGTGTGCGGGAAAAATTGGCACATGGAGATATGCATCCTTGATATCTATTGATGCCATGAATTCTCCCCCTTGTAGGGAGGAGACCACAGTGCGGATTGACTGCATACGGAAGGTCTGGATGTGTAAAAACCGGTTTAGGTCTTTCAGATCCAGGATAGGTCTGACACTTCCATTTGGTTTTGGAACGGTGAAGAGATTTGAATAAAACCCTGAACCCTGATCTTTCGGGCTCACTTCTACTATCACACCCTGGGATAGTAACTGATCTAAGGCCAGGAATAGCGGTTTTTGCTTTACTGGATCCCTGGGGATCCTGGACCTTAGGAAACGAGAAGGTGGAATCTCCTGAAACTCTAGCTTGTAGCCCAGAGATACTGAAGAGATCACCCACTTGTCCTGGATCTCTTCCCGCCAGGCGTCTGCAAACTGCAGGAGCCTTCCCCCCACTCTGCCGAGCGGGGGCGCCCCTTCACAAGGAAGTTTTGGGGCTCTGCTTGGCAGGCTTTCGCCCCCAAGTCTTTTTCTGTCCCTGGGCTCGGCCTTGAGCCCTTCTAGCAGTGGAGGACTGAGAAGGCCGTCGCCACTGTTTAGAGCTTGATGCTTCGGGAGAGAGAGCATGCCTAAATGAAGGACGCTTGCTCTTTTTGACTGGAAGGAGTGTAGACTTACCTCCTGAAATATTTTGGACGAATTTATCTAATTCTTCCCCAAACAAACGCTCCCCTTTAAACGGGAACCCAGTCAAATGCTTTTTGCATGACAGCTCAGCAGCCCAATTTTTTTAGCCATAGGGCCCTACGCATGTGTACCAACATGAGGGACAAACGTGATGCATGTTGGACAGAATCCAAAATCGCATCAATTATAAAACACAGGATGTGAGGCAATTCTGCATAATTTTCTACTTCCTCACTGGGAAGGAGCCCAAACATCTGTTTAACTTGTTCCTTGAGGAACTGACACAACCCCACGGCTGCGACTGCAGGTTGCACCACAGCGCCAGCCATGGAAAAGGAGGTTTTTAATAAGGTTTCCAGCCTTTTATCGGTTGGATCCTTGAAAACCTGCGCATTATCCAAAGGACAAGTTAGGTTTTTATTCACACAAGAAACAGCCGCATCGACAGATGGGACCCCCCACTTCTTGGTGAAACTTTCCTCCACTGGATAATGCATGGAAAACCTTTTGGGAGGAGTAAACAGTTTATCGGGATGTCCCCAATCCTCATAAATCAATTTATCCATTAAAGGATGAATTGGAAAGGAATAAGCAGTCTGTGGGGCTTTCCTGACTCCCAGGGAAGAAACAGAGGACGTAGCGACTTCAGCAGCAGGCATTCTGAATGTGGTACGCACCAATTCAGTATAATACTGCACCTGCTTCCTGAGTGCCTGGGAGGAGGGGACTATCTCCTCATCCTCTGACTCATCCGACTGCTCATGATCCCTATCCAAAGATAGGGATCCCTCCTCATTTTCAGAAGAACTATCCGAGAGAGGGATACCAGCAGAGGGAGGGGATCTACCCCTTTTCCTGCTATCTTTTAGGGAAGCAGAAATAAAATTCATGATTCTCCCTTCAAAACCCTCCAATGTAGCCCTGAGGGAGTCCTCAGTGACATAAACTGGGGCTGCGACATTAGGAGAGGCTGCAAAACCTGACAGGTGCACTGACTCGTCTTGAGAGGCTGGCTCCAGTCTTGCAGAGGGGGATGGTAATTTACAGGCACTCTTGGAACCCCTGGACCTAGGCGGTGACTTGTCAGTGCTCTAATTACCTCCCCCTGAGATCCTCTTACGAGGAGACATAGTACTAAGCTAAAAAGCAGAGGTACTAGTACAAGTGCGATCACTGTTGCGCTTAAAGTCTCACAATAAATAAATATATGCTTAAACTGCACAACCTGACGCTGAGTAGGTGTCTTAAGGTTTGCCTGGATCCAATCCCCACGGATGCTTACTGCCCACAGCTCCTGTGTCTCCAGTTACAGCCCCCTGACGCTCTGGGCTTTTTAAAATTGCCGCCTGGCGCCTGCGCAGTACAGCGCCGTGCACACTGACGTGCACGGCTCGCAACCACACCCCCCCTCCTCCATAAGGCCGGGAGCGCGCCCGGCGCGCGTGCACGAGGACCGCGGAATCCGGGGGGGAGGAGAACCCAAAACGGAGCAGCGTGGGACCCCTGAACTGCGTGGGACCCCTGTTTACCTTCATCTGTGGCAGGGACTGCAATGGAGACGTGAGTAGCTGAAGAACCAGGCTTTCACTGAGCGTGTGTATTGAAAGGCATGTAAGTATGCATCAGGCTGCTCTTACTCCCTCTAGTGGTGGAAACCAGGTAAGATATACAACTACTCACAATGAAGAAATCCATTCATATATTTAAATATATAGGATGACTTCCCTTACCTGTCCCCGCCGCAGGAATTGCTGAAACAGACCAATTCCAGCCTTCACCCATCACGGCGGGTATTGTTAGCCAACTTTCAGGTATATCTGGGGCTCTTACGAAAAGATCCTCCCACCTGGGCCATGTAAAAAGCTCTGCCAGAAACTTTCGGGCGCTCTGTATAAACAGTACCCCAAGTCTGGTTTTCCCAGAGCCCAGTCTTCCAATGGAGAGGACTTACAGGCAAAACCTCGCTTCTTCGGCAGACGAGGCCCGGGTACCATACCATCTTGGGAGTCAAATATCGGCCCGAGATATGGATCCGGTTTGATGTAGCCCTTCGGCCCGCAGGGACCTGCATAGAGCTCAAGTTTTACGTGACCATCACCCAGACACTGGCGAAAAAACTGAGGTGCCTCCCAGATGGGAGTGGTTATATAGGGGAGGAATTCTCCTTAATTAGGGTCAACCAGTGTCCAATCACCAGAGGTGCCTATATAACCCACTATGTAATGAAGCTCCTGTGTCCCGTGATGTATGATCAAGAAAGGTAGTTATACAAACTCCTCCAGGAGCTTGCTCCCTGATTGTGGCTTGCATGTGGATTTTGTGAACACAAGTGGATTTTTTAACTAAAGTGGAGAGTTAATAACCAGGAGTTGAAAACAGGAGTTAAGACAGGAGTCTCTAACCTCTATCCTACCTCCATTTTAAAGATCCCACTGCAAGGGGCAACCAGACAGCTCTCCGGAAATGTCAGGCTGACAGCAAGCCAGATTCACTGGAACCAGAGTGTTTAACGGGGACCACCGCAGCCAGGTAAGCTCGCACCTCCACTCCCCCCCCCCCAGTGATTGTTCCAGGGACTCCGTCCGACCGCCTACGGGGGTCAGGAAGGAATTTTTGCCCCACTGGTGCGTTTGGCTGCTACTGTCAGGGGGTTTTTCGCCTTCCTCTGGAACAATCAGGAACAACCGTAGGTTAGCATACCCCTACCTCCGGCCTCCGTTCCATTTTTCACGCTATCCTAGGACAACTATTCCAGATCACAGCCAGACTTCTTTTCTGAGCGGAGACCTTCACCTTAAGTAAAGGTAGCCGGAACAGCCAGCAACCGAATACAACAACTCCTTCCGCATCCATATAGGCATCCCCTGATCAACTTGCGCGCTAATAGCCTCAAGCACGGCGGCAAGTCTGATACCTAGCCCCTCCTCAGGATCAATACCCTTCATCAGCTTAGGCTCATAGTACCATCAACAGCATCCACAAACCATGTGCTACTTCAAATACTCAGCTGAAGTTCTGCACAGACTAAGGAACATCAACACCACATTACCATCTTCCATACAAAAAATACTTCAAAGAGAACAACTATTAAAAACTGGGCGACAAGCAGCTCCCAATCACAGGAAAACATCTACTCGACCACTACAATTAGATTGCGCCTTGATTAACGCCAGGTCTGCAGTCAAACATAGACTGGAAGTACACGACTTCATCATCGAGAACAATGTAGACTGCCTCTTCATCACCGAAAGCTGGTTAACCTCTGACTGCAACACCATCCTCACCGAATTGGTGCCGGAAAACTACAGGATCCTAACCGAACACCGGATAGGGAAAAAAGGAGGAGGCCTAGCAGTGATCTTTAAAGGTCACCTGGATCTCACTAAACCATCATCTCAGAACCCAGTGCCTTTTATGGAAACCCTGACGCTACATCTTCAACCAACACCCCATGACACCACTCATATTCTACTGTGCTACAGACCACCGGGACCAAAGTCCAATCTTCTTTCACCCCTCACGGAATCCTTTGCAATGCACACCCTAAAATTCAAAAATTTCCTGGCACTCTGAGATTTCAACCTTTGGGCAAATGAGCCTAAAGACCCCATTGCGACTGCCTGCATCAATCAACTAGAAGAACTGGGTCTCCAGCAACTGATAAAGACTCCCACGCATGGGTCAGGACACCCCCTTGACCTCATTTTCAAACAGAACATTGACGTCAACATACTCGACAACATAACTCTGCCATGGATGGATCACCACGCCATCAAATTCAAAATAGCTACCAACATCACCAACGAAAAACGGAAACCTGTAACAACAACGCACTGGACTAGATCGCATAAAAAACTGTACTCCGAATCCTTCAAATCCACTCTGTCCAACAAGATAACTACAATAACCTTAAACCACTCTACGGAGGAAACACTCAACTCCCTGAACAGGGCATTGCTGCAATCAGCAGACTCGGTAGCACCAAAACACAGGGCTCTCATCAGGAAGAAAAACTCTGGATGGTTTAATAGCTCCCTCGCCGTACTAAAGCAAGAACGCAGAAGAGCGGAAAGAACATGGAGAAGAAATACCACAGAGGAAAACCACTTTAACTACAAAGGTCTCACAGAGAATTATCGGAAAGCAATCTTCAAAGCCAAAAAAGACCACTTCTCATATACAATCTCAACGGCCGCAAACCAACCACGGGAACTGTTTAAACTGGTTAATCAATCAATGAATCCGGTGTGCCTAGAACCCCCAAAAAGCGAATCCCAGGATTACTGTGACAAACTGTCGGATTTTCTCATCGATAAAGTCAAAACCATCAGGGAAACAATTTGTCAGAAGAAAACATCCAACCTCAGCCAGCAAATACATAAAGAGGATGTCTGCACCAACATACCGCAACCGCCGAAATTTTCACTATCCCCAATTACCGTAGACACCGCAAAAAACATCATTAATAAACTGCGTGACAGTACCTCACCTATTGACATCATCCCCACAAAACTACTGAAAGAATGCTCCGACATCGTGGCTCCAACCATAACCCACCTCATAAACCGATCATTCCACGAAGGGATTGTTCCCAGCATCCTCAAACAAGGCATCGTCAAACCTCTACTCAAGAAACCAAACCTGGACCCTCAGGATCCAAACAACCGTAGGCCAATTACAAGCCTCAACACCATTTCTAAGATCATGGAGAAAGCGTTAGTACATCAGCTACAACTTCACCTGGATACTCACAAACTCCTGGACCCGCTGCAATCAGGCTTCCGCCCGGGTCATGGAACAGAAACAGCGCTCCTCAAGATCTGGGACGACGCCCTCGAAGCAGCAGATGACGGAGAGCCGTGTCTCCTCGTACTGCTAGACCTAAGTGCAGCGTTTGATACAGTAGATCACAATACTCTACTCGTCCGACTCACAGAAGTAGCCGGAGTCCAAGACATAGATCTCCAATGGTTCGCGTCCTTCCTAGGAAATCGGTCACAGACAGTGAAACTAGGAAAATTCCTCTCCGAAACTCGGACAGTCACCTGCGGAGTCCCTCAAGGCTCTCCTTTATCACCCGTTCTCTTCAACATTTACATTCGCCCACTTCTCCAAATCATCAGATGCTCAGATCTCTGCTTCCACTCTTACGCTGACGACACGCAACTTTATTTCCGGATCAATGGAGAAAAAGATCACCAACAACAACTTGAAAACTGCCTCAAATCAATAGAGGACTGGATGACCACTAACTCCCTCCAGCTGAACGAATCAAAGACAGAGCTTCTTATCTTACACCCAAATCATAAGCCCGCAACCAAAACCTCCTGGTCTCCACCAACCGTCTTTGGGCAGACTATCTCCCCAAAGACCAAAGCCAAGAGTCTCAGGGTTATTTTAGACGCACAAATGTCAATGGATGCGCAAATAGGATCTGTAGTCAGTGGATCTCACCATCTGCTGCGCATGCTTCGCAGACTCATCCCTTTTATCCCAAAGAATGACAAAGCAGTGGTAGTTGGAACAATCATTAATTCACGACTGGACTATGCAAACTCGCTTTACATAGGATTACCACAATATCAACTTGCGCGATTACAACTGATCCAAAACACGGCGGCAAGGCTGATAACAGGAAAAAAACCCTGGGAATCCATCTCTCCTTCGCTGAGAAGCTTACATTGGCTAACCGTAAAAAATCGGATCACGTTCAAGACCCTTTGCCTCACCCACAAATGCGTGCATAGAGAAGCTCCGCAATACCTAATGGAGAAAATAAATCATTACACACCAAACCGCAGTCTTCGATCAGCCAACAAAAACCTCCTCCTCGTGCCCAAAGCCCGGTATAAATCCAAGGGGGATCGGAGATTCGCTGTCCAAGGGCCTCGGCTATGGAATGCTCTACCAATCAACATCCGCCTGGAAGAAAATCACCTGGCTTTTAGGAAAAAACTCAAGACCTTCCTCTTTTAGCAGATGATCAAAGCTCGCCACAGCGCCTAGAGGCGATTCAGTTCGCATTGTGCGCTATACAAGTATTTCATTCATTCATTCATTCATGCCTGTTTACACAAAAAAAACTCAAAAATAAATATTATTAAACTGGGTTTTGGATACCCAAAATATCTTGGTTGTGTTGTAAAAACCTTTACTAAACGCACATATGAATGTGCTTGTTTTAAAAAGTTTCATTCTCAACAATGTGTGGCTTCCTTTTTCATTGGGCTTAAAATGTATTTGTAGTGAAATTTGAGTTTGTGCTGAGGAGTGTGATTTACTAAAGGCAACTCCACTTTGCACTCCAAGTGCAGTTTCAGGTGTACTTTTGCAGTGCACTTGTAGTGCATAGTGGATGTGCCTTTAGTAAAAAGCACCCACAGTGATGTGTAAATTTGGACAATCATGCAATTTTCCTGCCAGGGTGCTGAAAATGAGCACGATTTAGATCAGTCATGCACTACACATTAGTTAACAAAAAGAAGGTGTGTGTGTAGCAGACCCACAACATAATAAGATTATCTGAAGAAGAGACTGTCCCCTCATCTCACTCTGAACTTGGGTTTGCACTGTTGCTGAAAAAGGCACAACTTGACAAAAAATGGAAAAGTGGGAGGCCACAGTCTGCCATTCCTGTTGCGTTGAAGGACACTGTGTAGTGACACAAGAAAACAAACTAGTAATTTGACAAATCAACATTGCATGCAGATTAGACACCCACATTTTTGAAGACAATTAGTATAACATTTTTTTAAATGAGTATTTAAAGCCTAAAGTATAAGGTCCCCTTATGAGAGTCCTAACACCCCCACCCCCCCATCTGATGGGCCCTTGTTAAAAAATGAGGGGGGATGTTTAGGAGAGGTAACCCTCTCCACTTGATTGAGAGCTGAATGCCTAAATAATGTGTGATACTTTGTGAAGCCCCTCCTTAGTTAGACTATTGGCAGCCCACCGGACAGGTAAGAAGTGTCATAATAACAAAATGGAAGGACATTTTGACATTATGCTATTACATAGCAATAAAATGAATATGTTGAAAAAAAATAAAACTAGCATTTGAAAGTATTGAGGCAGGCCCTTACACTACATGCTTTGGTGAATTTGTCCATAAATGTGATCATGAAAAAAGTATTTAGAGTGTGTATTGGGTTAAGTCATGAGATAGAAGATTGCTATCAGCTGAGGTAACAGTTGGGGAGAGGGGGGTTACTAATGAGTTTGGCACAACTCCAAAAAACAATAAAAAGGTCACTTTGCATGAATTGAAGCACACACATCACATTTGTAGAGATTTTAGGGGGTGTTTAGGGAAAAGCAATACTATGGAGCTGCCAAAAGACATTGTCAAGTGACTAGACTCTAGTTTTAGGGGCCAAGAAGAGCATGGTGGGGAAGTTAGTGAGGCAAATCCGCATGAGGACAAAGGGGCAGAGTATATGAATTAGAGCATATTGCAATGATGGTAATTAGGGAACGAGGAAAGAAATGCAAGACATTAGCAATCATGAAATACATAGAATGTGATGTTTACAGTTAAAAATTAGCATAATATAGTCCTTCAGCAGGAGCTGAATGATGGCAGAACAGGTCTCTGGAATAATGATCCCCAGAGCCTGGGGGGAGATGCCTGTAGAGAACTTGAGGTCCTGAAGGTTCGTCTACGTACTCATCGTACAGTTTGTGCTGAGCAGGGGTTCTTACTTTGACTTTGACACAAGCCCTTTGGCTTGTGTCAAAGTCAAAGTAAGAACCCCTGCACAGCACAAGCTGTACGATGAGGACGTAGACGAAACATGTTTGGAAAACGGTCGGGTGGTCAGAACGGACACCAGAAAGCAACGCTAAACAGCAAGGCCTGAAAGGACGACCTGAATAGCAGAAGCAAGCAGACACTAAAAAATGCCTTTCAAAGCGTACTATACCAAGATAGAGTCCACAATGAGAAGCATTTTATAAATGTAAGCATTAACAGGGAAAAGGGAATTGGGGAGAAAAATAAAAAATATGAATAAAAGAACCTTCACATAAAAGATCTCAAAAGAAAAATTGTGGGTTCAGTTGGACTTTTCAGGCATAAAAGAAGTTGTGAACACAACCAATATATTCAAAAAGGGATTATTTCTATTTATTATTGAGACAAAAGTAGAAACAATAAGTAAAAAAACATTTTTTTCTTTTTACAAAAAAAGAAATATTTCCTCCTTATAACTACACATTTAAGACCTAATTGACATCCTATCAAAGGTAGTAAAATCCACTTCAAATTCCCAAAGGGGAAAAAACAAAATACATATCTATATGAATATAGAATCAAGGATATCAACCATACAGTCAACAGTTACATATATTCTGGTGCTCTACATGTTTCGCGTCTGGAAATGACGCTTCTTCAGGAGCTGATAACAGTGTTATTCCTTCACAGAGTGTGTCCCAGATGGAGAGACCACCGTTCCCGAAGGAGAGTAGGGAAGTTGGCACGATTTTCAAACACCCATTTCTCCACAAAGGAAAAAAGGGGGGAGGGGAGAAAGAATAAGCGTTGAGCAATAAATGTAGGTGTGAGTTTAAAGTTGGTGGGATCACTTCAAAAGTGTGTTGAGCCCTTAGGGCTTCGAACATTTAATTTTTAGTGGGTGTTCTTAAAATGTGGGTAGCCAGAAGTTGGATGGTAATGGGTATTCTGAGTATCCCCTGTGCTTAAAGTGCAGTGGAGCAGACCAAGTTCCCACTGGGTAAAGAGGGAAGGCAGAGGGGGAATCAAATAGGCAGGCTATTCAGCCCGTTCACCCCTATCGTATTTATTTTTGTAAAAGATGGCCGCCATTGGTCTGCTCCACTGCACTTTAAGCTCAGGGGATACTCAGAATACCCATTACCATCCAACTTCTGGCTACCCACATTTTAAGAACACCCACTAAAAATTAAATGTTCGAAGCCCTAAGGGCTCAACACACTTTTGAAGTGATCACACCAACTTTAAACTCACACCTACATTTATTGCTCAACGCTTATTCTTTCTCCCCTCCCCCCTTTTTTCCTTTGTGGAGAAATGGGTGTTTGAAAATCGTGCCAACTTCCCTACTCTCCTTCGGGAACGGTGGTCTCTCCATCTGGGACACACTCTGTGAAGGAATAACACTGTTATCAGCTCCTGAAGAAGCGTCATTTCCAGACGCGAAACATGTAGAGCACCAGAATATATGTAACTGTTGACTGTATGGTTGATATCCTTGATTCTATATTCATATAGATATGCATTTTGTTTTTTCCCCTTTGGGAATTTGAAGTGGATTTTACTACCTTTGATAGGATGTCAATTAGGTCTTAAATGTGTAGTTATAAGGAGGAAATATTTCTTTTTTTGTAAAAAGAAAAAAAAAATTTTTTACTTATTGTTTCTACTTTTGTCTCAATAATAAATAGAAATAATCCCTTTTTGAATATATTGGTTGTGTTCACAACTTCTTTTATGCCTGAAAAGTCCAACTGAACCCACATTTTTTCTTTTGAGGTCTTTTATGTGAAGGTTCTTTTATTCATATTTTTTCTTTTTCTCCCCAATTCCCTTTTCCCTGTTAATGCTTACATTTATAAAGTGATAACCAGGACGTGGCATTCTGTTTAAACTTTTCAGTGTATCCACAGATACCACCCTGTGACAGATACACATTTTCTCATTTAAATACACAATGAGAAGCAAATACTTAATGACTGCACGCACTGATTATCAGATAAGCAAAGACAAGCAGAAACTTAAGAGCAGTAGCGATCTGAATCACTAATCTGAAAAGCGCGAATCGTCTTTCACCAAACTTCTACTAAAACACAAAATCAGCAGAAGGAGCACAAAGGGTGCCGGATGTGGTGCTGAACTTCCTTTTTCTAGTCCCGCCGTACACGGCTTACGTCACCGCGTTCTTGGCAACCGCAAAATCAGACAACTTGGCCCGACCGTGTGTATGCAACAGTTTCGGGCACAATCCGTCGGACTCAATCCGACGGGGAAAATCCGATGGATTTGGTTGCCGAAATCTTCGACTGTGTGTACGTGGGCTTTGAAGTAAGGAGATAGGATGAGAATTTAAAGGAAATTTAGTGAGGTTCACAACCTTCATATCCTGCCTTGTTTCAAGACTCCCAGGATTATCAGTCAGTTGAACGAGTTGGCTAGGTTCTGCGTGTCCTGGCTCTTAATACTATTTGATTTTTGCCTATTTCTCTTCCTTTTCCCTGATTCACTGGATGTGTCTGGGGAATTGGTTTTGCCCTTCTGGTTGATTTGGCTTTTCCCATGTTCCAACCAAAATTGTCTATTGGGTCCTCTTTCTCTAAAAAAGTGACAGATTTATCTCAGTGCTCACCCTCACTGTCTGTGGATGAGTAGAAGTGACTGGAGGTCTGATTCTTACCCTGTCCTTGGGCTGTATGCATGGCTGCAAACAATCGGAGAGACCTCCATCTACACCAGCTATAAACAAGCGATTGGAGGGACAGACGAAGGCTATTCCCTGGGTCACTAGCAAGCGGAACTTCAGCTTCACACTAGTGCAGTGGCAGAGGTGGATATCGGGAGAGTGGAGCTGGGGGCAGTTTACACACACACATACTCACCTACCCCCTAAAGATGTACTAACCCACCTGCATGTGTCCTATAGTAACCTGATTACATGATCTCAGTAAAGGAATTTTGCATAATTACCTCCAATCTACTCTCCAAGTTATACCTCCAGTGCCTTTTTTCATTTCATCACTTATGAACTTTCCATGTCTTTCCATTCAACACCATTGGAATCAAATCTATCATACCATGGTATACTGCAATGGTTTTTAGACCTATGGATGGGATCCCCAATTTATGTTTGGTATTCATCTGATAATTATTGCCAATGATTTCACAAGTATTTAGTGATACATATGAGAGGTGTGTGTCTGAATCTGGTGGCCATCTAATGCCGCGTACTCGCAAGCAGAATGTCACGTACCTGGTGATGGAGCCTGATATGCAGAGGACGGCCTCTCTTACAACTCTGACTTGGAGCCCCTGATAGAGCTGACAGGAAGCACTGAGATGCAGAGTCGTACGAGTGCCTGGCAGGATCGCTGAACCTGGAGCTGGCTTGGAGCACTCAGCCGGGCTGTAGAGGTGTCTGTAGGAATCCCAGAGCAGTGGTAGGCAGGTAGCTGGAACAAGTAGACAACCGGTCCCCACAGGCAGGAGTGCAGATGCAGCAGAAGGGATGGTGGCACCCTCAAGGCTGAAGAGAAGGCAAGTACAGGCAGGCCGGGTCATACACAACGGGCACATCAGTAACAGAGGCTGAAGCAGAAGTGGAATCAGATTACAGGCCGGGTCGTCAACAGGCTGGCAGCGGAGTGGAAGTCAGACGGAAGCTTTTCATCGTATATTCCGATCGTGTGTATGCCTCATCTGACTTTTTTTTAACGAAAATCCTGACGGACATAGAAATAGAACATGTTTTCTAAATATTTCAGATGGAACCAATTCCTATTGGGAAAACTGCTCACCTGTATGCTGTTTCGACAGACCAAAAACGACGCATGCTCTGAAGCAAGTACGAGACAGAAGCTATTGGCTACTGGCTATTGAACTTCCTTTTTCTAGTCCCGTCTAGTGCTGTACATCACCACATTCTTAACAATCGGACTTTGGTATGATCATGTGTATGCATGACAGTTTCAGAGGAACTCCGTCGGAAAAACCTTCGGAGTTCATTCCAACAGGAAAACTGGTCATGTGTACGTGGCATGAGTTTCTAGACAATGTTGTCTAATTTTAGGTATTCTGGTGGAGGTATGTTCTATTTTTAATTAGTGTAAAGTGAATTTTGTAATAAATACTTTTTATTATTTTTGTACTCAATTGACGGTTCCTTTTTGAAGAATTGCTTTGGGACTCTTCTGGTTTACGTTTTTTTCTGTATGCCTAGTCAATTCAGTGGAACACTCCTCAGACTTTCCATATAGGTCTGCTCTTTGGTGAAGGCATTTGAGAGGCGTTTTGAGGAATCACTACTGAAATTTGTCCTCCTGGCCCCAATTACTAATTAATAGAGGTTGAGCCTTTGTGTCATTTTTATCCTTCTCTTTTTTTCTAGTGTATGTTTTAACAAAGGATGAAAAAAATAAATTAAAATAGGTATTTTATTTAAAAAATTGTAATTGTTTAAGAAACCTGTTCTATATGAACTTAAAACACCCATAATGACCCCTCCTCTTTAGGTTCAGTGTGAGGAAATTAAAGCAACTGTAAAGGTAATATATATATATATATATATATATATATATATATATATATATATATATATATAAACAATCATGTCTACACTTGCCTTCACTGTGCAACAGAATTGCACAGAGTGGCCGCGAACCACCTTTTCTCTGGGCCCCTGCTTGCTCTTCTGGATCCTCCTCTTTGTCCAGTGCCCCACCATGGAAGGGCACTTCCCATAAGGGGACTCATGCGAGCTTGTACCTGACCTGAGCCCTGACTCAGCTCTGCCCCCCCCCGCTACTGAATTTGATTGACAGCACTGGGAGCCAATGGCTCTCGGTGACCCAGCAAAGCCAGAGTGACCCAGAAGTGAGGGGAGAGAAGAGTTGCAGACGTGCACAGCACTGGATCCAATGAGGGCTCAGGTAAGTAAAGGGGTGAGGGGGATTACTGATGCCTAAACATTTTTTACCTTAATGCAAGGAATGCATTAAGGTAAAAAATGTTTAGGCTTTAGAACCACTTTAAGTTGAATGAAAATTTGGTATTAAGGTGCTCAATGACATCTAACTATTCCACCAAATTGCTCTCCAACACATTTTTTCATGCTCTCCAATCATGTCATGGTAAAAATAAATTAGTATGGAGCAACACAAGGATAAAGTCATTCTATAACATTACCCTTTCAAAATGCACCAAATCTGTCTGCCGCAAGAAGCACATACAGTGCCCCATCTCACTTAACCTATTACTATAGTACATGAGTTTTACTTACTTGTCCTTTATTCCACAGCTTAGAGTCTTAGTAATACAAAGTCACAAATTATTAAGTCAAACAGACAACAGATTTATTTATTCAGGTCAATGGCTCTGACATTTGAAGAAATGACATGACATGACAAATGACATTTGAAGAAAACAGCAAGCAAGGTTTAAAGGAGAAGTGTGGAACTACAAAAAAAATAAACATACATACTCACTTCCCAGCCTCAGCATTAGTCCAATGGCTGATCCAGCTGTCTGTCAGGCATCTGGGTGGATCTCAATATTATTGTTGGGATCCTTCCAGAACCTGGAGCGGCTCTGTGACATCAGCTGTCAGCGGGCCTTAGCCTGCTGTCGGTTGATCCTGGGTCACAGGAGTGCACTTACTTGTGCTCAAAAAAGGTTTGACCATACTTCTCTTTTAATGTTTATTAGTGTTGAGCGAACCCGTACTGTAAAGTTCGGGTTCGTACCGAACTTTTGGCTTTTTGGGTCCCGAACCTGAACAATTGACTGCATGTTCGGGTTCGGGTTTGGTGTTCGGCAACGTAATGGCGCATTTTAAAAAGCCCTGCAGCAGCCAATCAACATTGGTTTAACTGGTGTGCCCTTAGAAGCCATCACAGCCATGCCTACCAATGGCATGGCTGTGATTGGCCAGTGCAGCATGTGACCCAGCCTCTATTTAAGCTAGAGGCACACAGCACAGCACTTCATTATGCTTTAGATAGGGTAGGGAAAGGTTCCTGTCTGCTGTTAGGGAGAGAATAACATAGGAATCCTGATTCTGAAATCTATTCTAATTAGTCAGCGATTTTACACTGCACTGAGAGAAAATATAGACAGTGTAGGGCAAGGTTCCTGTTGCTGCTTTGAGGGAGAGAGAATTATTTAGGAGTTCAGATTCAGAAATCTATTCTAATAACTCAGTGATCTACATAGATTTACCTGGTTGGGTTGCAGTGCAGTCTTTTTACACTATGAGCCAGTGCCAGAGAAAATCGAACTTTTATCTGCAAGCTCCATGCACCAGCACTGCATATGTTACTGTGACATACACCCTGTACATACTGTGGGTATTCTGCTATTTCAAAAACACCCATTTAGTGCAAAAAAAAAAAAAATTGCAGTGTTTTCTGCATATGTGGAGGTGTGTGTTACACAATTTATGTATTTTTATTCTATTGTGGTATTCAGAATTTTTTTTAGGGCAAAAACATTTTTTTTGAATAGCATTTTTGCCATTTCTGCAGCTCTAAGATACACATTTACATACTCTGGGTGTATTCTACTATTGCAAAAACACCCATTTAGTGCAAAAAAAACAAAAAACTTTGCATTGTTTTCTGCATATGTGGAGGTGTGTGTTACACAATTTATATATTTTTCTTCTATTGTGCTATTCAAAAAAAAATTTTTAGGGCAAAAACACCTGCCACCTACGGGTACGGTGGAAGCACAAGGCAAAGGCAGAGGAGGAGGAAGAGGTCGCCAACGCAGCCGGGGCACCGCCAGCATCTCAGAAGGCAGGGTTAGCATGGCCAAAATGTGGAAAAGCTTTGTCAGCACGCCACAAGAACCAGCACCACCAGCTAAGATGGAACGTCTTAGCAGGAGGCAGCATTTCACCAACATGGTGGAGCAGTATGTGTGCACGTGCTTACACGTACTGAATGATGTGTCTGCCCCCTTCAACTTCTGGGTCTCCAAATTGGGCACATGGCCTGAGCTTGCCCTTTACGCCTTGGAGGTGCTGGCCTGCCCTGCAGCCAGTGTATTATCTGAATGTGTATTTAGCAACAGCAGGGGGCGTTATCACAGACAAGCGCAGCCGCTTGTCCAGAGCCAATGTGGACAAGCTCACATTCATTAAAATGAACCAGGCATGGATCCCACAGGACTTGTCCATACTATGTGCAGAATAGACATGTATACCGGTGCTCTGACAAAAACTGTTTGGCCGTCGGATAGTGTCCGGCCCGAGGACAAGGAGATTCCGAAAATCTCGGAAGATGAATGGCGCCTGCCCCACGAGTGCAGGTTCAAGCCCCACCATCCAAGTGGACATACGGTAGCACATAGTAACAGGGCCCCTCACAGGCTCACTTCAATCGCCACGCTTCGGGCATGGCCTCGCTTCGCTCGGCTTGAACCTCGGATGGTGTGGCTTGAACCTGGACTCACCGCGCAGCGCCGCTCGTCTTCGGAGATTTTCGAAATCCCCTTGTCCTACATACTGAGCAAATGCAGTACAGTGCAGACACTATCCGACGGGGGACAGAATTCGACACATCACCGGCCTTACCCAGCCATTGTTGTATTTTTTAACCAGTGTTGGCTACCTCGTCCTCCTCCACCGCCGCTTCCACCTACACCGCCACATACACTGCCCCCTCAACCTCCTACTCCATATGGACCTCGTCTTCCTAGGTCAAGATTATAATTTTATTTTTTTTATTTCAAAGTATTTTATTTTCCCACTAGCTTATCCATTAAATTGAATATTTTTTTCCCAGAAAGGGCGTATTCTGGGGAATTCCCACCTTATGTGTGGCATCGTGCCATTGAGTTTTTGAGGTTCTTAATCACTTCATCACTTCCTGTACCGCTTCTTCTGAGAAGGGGGCCTCCAGCATATATATATATATATATATATATATATATATATATATATATATATATATATATATATATATATATATATATATATATATATATTTATTTAATGTTATTTTAAGTTATTTCCCTATCCACATTTGTTTGCAGAGCACTTGCCATGCTCTTAACAACATTTTGTTGCCATTTGCGGCCCTCTAGCCCTTTCCATTACTTTTTTAGAGCCATTTTAGTCCTCAAAAGTTTGGGTCCCCATTGACTTCAAGAGGAAAAAGGTGCTTATAATGGCACGGACTCAAAAAAACACATAAAAAGACATAACACGGGTGCATTATTGATTCATTTTTTCTGCCTTTTCAAAGCATTTCAACGAGGATGTGCATTCTTGGTGTTTTTTTTTTAACTGACCAAGAATGCAGCAAGCAAGATTTTTAACACCACAACAAAAGCTTAACGGACCAGTGTGAAGACATACATAGAATTTAAAGGAATGTATTTTTCTTGAGCTTTTCTTGCACTAAAGGTGCCTATAATGACCAACAATAAATGCACATTAATTTAAATTCATGATATTAATTAAAAAGCCAAATATAATACAATTGTATATATATATATATATATATATATATATATATATATATATATATATATATATATATATATATATATATTGGTTTTGGCCAAGTTTGTCCTGAATTTTACTCTGAGGAAGAGGGCTTGACCCTTGAAAGGCATAAACTGCTTTGGACATTATGAGGTCTTTCCGTGCCACCAGTTGAATACTGTGGACCTGGAGACAGTCTCATTTGTATTTCTTGATATGCTTGTGCATGTCATGTGTTTGTGAGTATATCAATTTTTATAGATGTCTAATAAAATTGTGTTATGGTAATGTGGTAGGTCGGTGCGCCCTCTCTTTGTTGTTTTCTAAAAATGATACCCACAGTCCTGAGGGGCAGGAAGACGCTTTGCACTGTAAGCCAGTTAAGTGGAGAGCTTATCAAGTCTTTAACCACTTTAGCTCCAGGTTTACCCCCCTTTCTGACCAGGCCATTTTTTAATTGGTTTGCGCAAAAAGTTATAGCGTCTACAAACTATGGCATATATATATATATATATATATATTTTTTTTTTTAACCAGTAATGGCAGCAATCAGCGAATTAATGCTGGACTGCGATATTGAAGTGGACAAATCGGACACTTAACTGAAACTTTTGATACTTTTTGGGAACCTGTGACATTAATACAGTGATCAATGCTAAAAAATATGCACTGCCACTGTACTAGTGACACTGCCAGGGAAAAGATTAACATCAGGGGCTTTCAAAGGGTGAAATGTATGCCTAAGTTGTGCTTACTAACTGTGGGGGAGGTGTTTTGACTGAGGGATGGCAAAGATCCATGTTCGGGCTTAGCAAAAACACAGGTTCAATATCTTCCCCTCTGACAGAACGACAATCTGCCTTGTTTACATAGGCAAGTTGTCGTTCTGCCTCTGTACTGTCTAATTGGCGGGGCGCCTGCAGACATTAAGTCCTCTGTACCCACTGCTGGGCTCCTGCCATGTATAGTCACAGCGTGAGGGGGTCACCTGTGGCACAGCCATGAGCCGTAGACCCAAAGGTGTCAGATCACCGACTAGGTACATGATCTGGCATAGAGTGGCCGCAGCACGGTCACAGCAAATGTATGTGGGGCAGCCGCTAAGCGGTTAAGCACCCCAATGGAGCGCAGGAGTTTATTCTTTGGAAATTTAGGTATTCCCTCACTAGTGGACGCTGATTAAAAAATAAAAGTGTGGCAAGGATTTTAAGCCTCCCTTTCTCTATCCAAATTGAAAGAAAACATTTTTCCTTCGATTCTACTTTAAGGTCTCTCTTGGAGTAGCATCTTCTTTATTTAGTGTAGCGGGTTTTAACCAAACATATTTCTTTAAACTTTCTTTAAAAAGGACATGATAAGGTAAATTTATAGATTCGGAGAAAAAAAAAAAAAGTAAATTGCTTTTGCATTGCTTTTATTATTTTGCAATCACCAGTATATATCACTACTGTAAAACCATCTTGATGCAAAGACTCCCACATGAGCTGTCAAACACGGGAGAGCTCGTCAGAAAACTACAAACAAGGCCACTGATTGTGAGAGGGACAGATGTGAGGCACTATATGCAATGCACTGCGGGCAAACTCGTTATAAAGTACCAGTTGGACTCATTATGTTACCTAACAGTATGCAGGAATAAAATGTTTTAAATTTCTATAAATGGTGTCTCCTTATGCAATTTAAATTTAAATAGTATTTTTGATATGTTAAGTGGTTCTTGCACGATTTCATGTCGATATGCCATGAATTATTTCACAGCTTTTTTCATTATAGAATAACTCTTATTTAATTTTTAATGAAATGTATTGTTTTAAAACGATAAGATGTTGAAATTATTATGTACAGCGATGCTCCAGGCAACTATTCAAAATATCATTTAATCCAGTTACTTATTAAAAATCTTTAAATGTATGTTTGAAGCTAAAGTTTAGGTATGCATATTTTGCATAGTTACGTTGGTACAGTTTGGACCAATGTAAGTATGGAAGATCCTTGCGGAAGCTGGAAATCACTGTAGTAGGCACTGCTACTACAGTGATCACCTCTAGCTTCCAGATCCCATGCTGCTCTGCTTCTTAGTAAACACAGGAGGTCACTCACTGGACGTTCAGATAATTTTTCCAGTGTATGCATAGTGTTTTCTGATTGGACAAGGTAGAGAGGTGGGCCAGTGATGTCATAATGCTTTACACTGAACTGACTTTAGCAACCTTAACTTCATAGTAGAACATGGCTTTTCCTGATCCAGTTTTATTGCGCCTACATTTCTGAATTGGTTTGAATTAAAGTGGTTGTAACCCCTTACATATACCCACATAAGTGGCTACCCTTGGCTGATACACAGATGTAGCACCCTAGGGTTTAGCCAGGGAGCTTCTCACCAAATTCCTTGTCAGGAGTAGCTACTAATTTTGCTCTGTTGATGATGCGGTGGCTTATTATAATAGCCAGCTTAGCAGTCTGTTGGACTTTTATGCCCCACTTAAAACGAGAGCTGTTACTTTTACTCACTCAGCCCCGTGGTATACAGATGAGCTTCGTAAGATGAAGGCAGTGGGGCGGGTTCTTGAACGGCGTTTTCGAGCCTCTGGCCTCACTGTCCATAAACAAATTTACCGGGAGCATCAACATCTATATGCACAGTCCCTTAAGGAGGCTAGGTCGCAGTTCTATTCTAAAGTTATACAAAATAGTTCAGGAAATTCTAAGCAGCTCTTTTCAACTATAAATCAATTGCTTAAGCCAAATTCGCCATCGACTACTGCTATTTCGGAAGAGCGGTGTAATGAATTTATGGATTTTTTTAGATCCAAGATTGATCATATCCGTTCCTCTCTGTCTGGTCCTTTGGCTCAAACTGTCCATTTAAACTGTTTTGTGCCACGACAAATGGATCATTTACCAGAGGTGTCATTGGAAGAGGTACAGGGTATTGTTAAGCGAATGAAGCCCACAACCTGTTCCTTGGATCCTTTTCCAACTCCACTGGTAAAAACGTATGTTTTAGTTTTAAGTCCATTGATTACCGCTGTTGTTAATTACTCTTTTCGAACTGGCCATGTTCCTTCCATTTTAAAAAGTGCTGTTATTAGACCACTGCTTAAAAAATCCACTTTTGATCCGGAAGTCCTTTCTAATTATAGGCCTATTTCTAATCTTCCCTTTTTATCTAAGGTACTTGAGAAAGCAGTTGCAAGTCATCTTCAGGATCATCTCAAGCATAACAGCCTTTTTGAAAAATTTCAATCAGGCTTTCGTTTTGCTCATAGTACGGAGACCGCTCTTGTTCGGGTTACAAATGATCTTCTTATGTCATCTGATGCCGGTTCTCCGTCTTTACTTATTATGTTGGATTTGTCAGCTGCGTTCGACACTGTCGATCATGGCATTCTTTTAGATAGTCTTCGTGATAATGTTGGACTAAAAAATTTAGCCTTCAGTTGGTTCGAGTCATATCTTACAGATAGGATTGAACAAACTACATTGGGTCATTTTAAATCTAAACCGCATATGGTTACCTGCGGAGTTCCCCAAGGGTCAGTGCTTGGCCCGATTTTATTTATTCTATATCTTACTCCCTTGGGCCATATTATAAATCGTTATAATATTTCTTTCCATTGTTATGCTGATGATACACAGCTTTATGTAAAAGCTGCAGCTGAAACTCCTTCAGTGCAGTCACCCCTATCAGTCCTTACCGCCTGTCTGGAGGAGATAAAGGAGTGGATGGAACAAAATTTCTTGCAACTAAATAGCTCCAAAACTGAGTTTATTATGATTGGAACATCTCACCAGATTAAATCATCGCTGATAACAAGTATTGCCTTTTCAGGCTCTAAAATTCCAGTTTCGTCTGTTGTCACTAATCTTGGTGTAAAAATGGATTCCCAACTCACTTTTGAAGCTCATATAAATCAAGTATGCAAGACTTCTTTCTACCACCTTCGTAATATCTCTAAACTTCGTCCTATCCTTTCTTTTTCCGATGCTGAAAGATTGATTCATGCCTTTGTCTCCTCCAGGCTGGATTATTGCAACGCACTTCTCATTGGGATTCCGAGAAAGAGCATGCAGAGGTTGCAATACGTTCAAAACTCTGCAGCGAGGATCCTAATGAGAGTGCGGAAGCATGAGCATATCACTCCAATTTTAAAATCTCTTCATTGGCTGCCGGTCTCTACAAGGATTGAGTATAAGGTCTCTCTTCTTGTGCATCAATGCATACATGGACAAGCTCCACCTTATCTTAAGGAACTTCTTAGATTGCAAAATCTACCGCGTTCCCTTCGCTCAACTAATTTGAATTGTTTAGAGCTTCCAAAAACTAGGTTGAAAACCATGGGAGATAGGGCTTTTTGTGCTGCTGCCCCACGTCTGTGGAATGCTTTGCCTGATAGTCTGAGGGTTTCTCAGTCTACTGAAAATTTTAAAAAGGGGTTGAAGACTTTTCTTTTTAGCAAATGTTTTGTAAATTAAGCGGTTTGTTTGTTTTTATTGTAATTATGTAGCACTTTGAGGTCTTTTGATGGAAAGTGCATTATAAATAAAATTTATTATTATTATTATTACTGTAGATAGTTGTTAGAGATCCATTGATTTCTCCCTAAATTTGGTCTTTTCTCTTCTGCCACTAGGTGGCCGGGCACTTAGATGTGAGAAGGATATTTCAAGGACAAGTTATGGATATAAGGCATATCTCAGCCAATAGGCAGGGGTTTTCTTGAATCCTTTAGTTTGCTGGGAGAACCTGCCGGGTGGAGTCAGTGATCTATGTTCTGTGCCACCCAGACCGCTGTCTGGGTGGACGTGTGTCCAATCTCCTGCTAGGCCGGAGATTGGGCCTATCCCAGGAGCATCTGGCTGCCAGGCTGTGTGAGGGCCTATACAGAAGTAAGAGGGCAACGCAGGGTTGGGACTGTGGCCTGCAGTCCAGCCAAAAGTGCCAGTTCTGCCGGCCGGAGAACCTGTTGTGGTTGGAGGTAGAAGGGAAGCTGTCACCACTAAGAGACCGCCCACCTTTACCAGGGTCCACAGTGAGTAACTGAAGCAAGTACCAGAGCAGTATTCTCACCGAATGGGCACGGTAGGGAACCAGGAAACTTCAAGTGGCGATCAAGTCAGGGACCCAGCCAGCTGAGGTGATGCTTGCAGAGCAGCCTAGTGTGTCAAGCCAGGGACCGAGCCAGTTAGCAGGGGTGAAGCTTGAAAGATATCTGGAGTGCCAAGCTAGGGACCCAGCAGCGAAGCGTGGGTGGCGCTTGAGGGAGATACCACTGCAAAAGCCTTGAGGAGCTCACGGGATTCAGAGTTAGTGAATCAGAGAGTCCAGTGAGAGACTAGGAGCTCAAGGGGCTGAAGAGCTACAAGTGGACATTGTAGTGAAGCTGAGAGAACTGTTGAACTTTGTGTTAGGAACTGTTGCCATAGGAGACAGAAAACCTGCACGTGCGAAAGTGGCACCTTGTTGGGGCCTTTCCCTGTACGGCAGTCCTCTTTGCATTCAAGAACTGTTTGGCGCCCAATGACTTTCACCATGTTTGCACCCACTATGCCGCACAACCTACTACATATTGAAGGATGTAAGTGGTCTGTGGCCTCAAAGGTCCTCATTAGACTGAGAGAGGTAAAAGACTTTGCTACATTTGGTGCCCAACGTGGGGCTAAGGTGTTGTCTTTGCAGCAGTCGCCCATAGCAACCAGCTTTAGCTCCATCGGGACTTCGCCTGGCTCTGTAGGAAGGTGACAAGAAACATTAAATTTTAGGATGTCAGAGGTCTGTGGCCTCAAAGGTCCTCATTACTGACAAATCCTCCAGTACTTGTTTATCTGCAGCTATCTCTCCTCTGCAGCTGCTCAAAGTACAGAGTTTAGGCAGTATTTCTAAGCTACAGAAGGCAGGAGGCGGAGATCTGATGTCACACACTGCACAGCTTAGCACAGGGAGCTGAGTGTAATCTGAGGTCTGAGTGGAGGGAATGGCCACACCCCCTATACAGTCTCATAGTAAAACATGCACAGCTGAGGCTGTCAATACCTTCTGTGTGCAGGTGGGGGAACAGTGGCATCTCCTGGGATTCCCTGGTGTTCGCATAACCTGTCAGAAGGGACACATGCAGATAGCACATTGGGTGCTTTGAATCAAGGCAAGTACACACTATATAGGAGTATGCTTTGTTCATCTTTACTTCAGTTTACAATTTGGGTTACAAACAAGATAGGGTAGGTAGGTTTGTTCTTAAGTTGAATCTGTTTGTAAGTCGGAACAGGTAAATTTTTCTAAGTGTAGCTCCAGCCAAAAAAATATTTTTAAGCTTTTTGGATAGCATAGGGAATGGTTAACACCCCTGTAACATTTGTTTTGCCGTCTTTGCCCCTGTTCTATGACAATTGGATTTTGAAAATTTTGGGTGGTTGTGGAAATAAGCCTTGGTGATAAAGCATCAGTGGAGGTACCCTTTTCCCATAATAACTCTTAAGCCCCATACACACAATCAATTTTTCCTTCAGATTTATCAAAACCATATAATATGAGGTCA
Organism: Lithobates pipiens; assembly: GCF_037356315.1. NCBI lineage: Eukaryota > Metazoa > Chordata > Amphibia > Anura > Ranidae > Lithobates > Lithobates pipiens. The sequence goes on along the minus strand of NW_027507784.1, from coordinate 291,691,937 downwards.
AACCTTAAGGCCGCGTACACACGCGGGGACTGTTCGCTCAACTTTGTTCGTCAAACAGTTTCAGCGGACAGTCCGCTCAAAATTAGCATGGACGGACTTGGCCACACACGACGAACGAACAGTCCGCTGAAACCGTGCGCGATGACGTGAACGGCACGTACGACGGGACTAGAAAACGACGTCCTATACACTGCAATGCAACCTTCGGCGTATAAATTCTTTCTGAGCATGCGCGGAACTTAGTTTGACGAACAAGCCTACACACGCGGGGACTGTCCGCTCAAACCAAGTTTCAGCGGACAGTTTTTCGGAAATTCCGAAAAACTTTGTTCAGCAGACTGTTCGCTGAAACTGTCCGCTGAAAGCCCACACACGAGCGGACTGTCCGCTGAAACACTGTTCAGCGGACAAAGTTGAGCGAACAGTCCCCGCGTGTGTACGCGGCCTAAGAGTTTCAATGTGTATGCAATCAGGGAGGCCCTTGCACTACATTGTTTTGGTAAACCTGAAGGTAAAAATCAGCAGAAAGGGGGCGTGGCCTGGACGGAGACCTAGATGGCTGCTTGAGACCTGAGCTCCTGCTAGCTGGGGACTGCAAAGCACAATTTAGGGAGCCCGACGCACGATCTGACATGAGTAGATCCACCAGAAGCTCCTCTGTCTCTCGAGCACCCGTGGATACCGGGACACAGCCGCACCGTAACATTCCGGAGCTGTTCCGGACGCAGCGCCAACTATCACAGGCCGCGCTGGCAGCCTCCCACGCGGCAGCGCAGGCCCAAGCACTGGACTCGCCTGAGTCGTCTCCGGCCGACCAATGAACACCGCGGGTGCACTTACTCCACAACCCTCTCCGCCGCCGAGCCTGCTCGACTTAGCGAAGTTTGCCACGGACATTAAATCTACTGTGATGGCGGCTGTGGCTGATCTCCGCTCGGATATACAGGCCGTGGCTCACCGCATCAGTGAGGTGGAGGAGACCTCGAAGGCCCATGCTGCTGCTATCCGCCAGGTTCAAGGGATGTACGATACCCAGCTAACCCACCTCCTGGAGCTTCACAGGCACGTCGAGGACCTAGATAACAGCGGCCGCAGACACAATATCAGGGTCCGCGGCGTGCCTGAACACATTGACCCGGGGCTCCTCCAGCAAACCGTGAGTAACATCTTTAACTCTTTAATTGATCGCCCAGCTGACTCCCCAATTGAAATGGATACACCGGGCGTTGCGCCCCCAACCCAGGGAGAATGAACCGCCCAGGGATGGAGTCTGCTGCATCGTAAATTTCCCCCTGAAAGAGGAAATTCTTAAAAAGGCAAGGGAGAGGGGTCGCATTGTTCATGATGGCGCTGAAATTAAGTTGTTTCAAGACTTATCTCAGATAACTTTGCAAAACAGGAGAGCGGTGTGCCCCCTGCTGGAGGACCTACGGGCGCGCAACATACAGTATAGGTGGAGGTTCCCGTTTGGTCTGTCTGCGTCTGCGAGGGGACGCACGGCCTTGCTCCGAACGCCGGAAGACCTACAAGCTTTTTGTGACCAACTTGACCTTCCTCGCGTAGAGCTTCCGGACTGGTACTCGTTCTACTATCCAGCTGAACCCTGGTTGCCGGTGTCTGTTAACCTCTCGCCAAAGACTCAACGACGGAGATCCAGAAGACACCGGGATGGTCCTCTCTCCCCGGGTAACCGCTCCTCACGCCGGGACCTGTACCAGCAGAACCCCGGTTCTCCATCCTCACCACCGTTCAGGAGGGATCGTTTGGATGCTTAAAGTCCTCGCTTTACTCTCACTCCATGCTGCTATGCTCTAACCATTTGACACACGATCCTTTACTCCCTCGCCCTCACACGGCCCATTTTCCGGGGCCTCTTTCTGGCTGACTGCCCCCTTTCTCCCCCCTCCTCCCTCCCCCCGTGCCTCTCCCGCTCCCCGCTCCCCCCCCCCCCTTTTTTTTTTTGCCAGATCCTGCCATGGGATGAAAGAACTCTTGCATCTACAGCACCTGTTGACTCCTATCTCGACTTGGGCATATTTGGTGGTGCCGCGAACTCTTCATGCTACCTGGACAGGACTCTCTGCGTGATACCGGTACTGATGGCAGGTAAGCTTTACTGCTCCCCGGTCAGGGGTCATCATGCTTTCTGTTTCCCCAGAGAATGGCCTCCACCCTCTCCCCCTCCATGCTCCGGATACTCCGAAGGTACCACCTTGCTGAGGGACATGTTGCCTTACCTTCAAAATTGACATGGGGGATAGCCCTTATGCCTCACTGGAACTGGGAGGAACGGTCCTCTGGCCCTTGCTGCAGGGACCCACACTAAGCCTTTGAAGCCTCGATTGCGCCCTGACCCTCGGATCCAGGGTTATGCTGTGACTTGCCCGGTTTTTGATACACTTTGACTATCCCCCTCTGACCCGTCTATGTTTTTGGTTCTCTTTTTTATTTATTTATATATATTTTGAGGTGGGATTACCTCAATGTTTTCTGTTTTGCTGAATTGCCCGGGTGGGGGAGGTTCTCGGTTTCAGGTTCTTCTCCTAGGGGTCTCCTCCTCTCCCCATTTTGGGGTGGTTCCTTCTCCCCTTTTCCCTCCCTTTTCTCCCTCCCCCCCCTTTTTTTCCTCTTCTCCCTTTCCCCCCTTCCCCCTTCTCCCTTTCCCCCCGTCCTCTTCCTTCCCCCACTCCCATCCTCCCCCTGGCCCCTCCTTCCCCCCTGTCTTCCCTTCCCCCCTATCCCTCTTTCTTCTACCCCTTTTCCCTCACCCCCCCTTGATGTGGAGATGGTGGGGAGGGTACCTACTCCTATATTAGCCTGCATCACAGGTTTGATTGGCTAGATATGGCAGACATGGAGGTCCATGGCTTGTATGGAGGGGACAGGAGGAGACTCGCAAACTTGGATGTCCCTCCTTGCCTCTCTGACTGTTATATAAGTTTACATTTGATTGCTTGTTAACACTCAGGTTTCGGTTTGTTCGTTGTGTTCTTTATGTTTTGTTGCACTCATTTTGTATACTGGCTCCCTAATGTCATACACACTTACCTCTAGCTGGGTTCTACCCCTGCGGTCCCTGGACTGCAGAGCCACCTGTGGTCCTCCCGCCCTCTCGTTCCCACACAGCGGGTCCCTACTGGATCCCTGCTGACACCCCAGTCTATTCTTGTCTAGGTGGTATAGTGTCTCTATTCCCACCTCTGGTAATTTCCCCAGTCCTTGTCTCCCCTGCCTTCTTTTGTCCTCTTACCTCTAACTACTTATTCTTTTCTTTTCTCTTTCCTCCTGCTTTCCTTTCCTCCTCTCCTTCTACTGGTCGCCTGGGTGGGGCCCGCTCCCTGCTCCCGGTCCGCCCCCCCTGAGTCCTTGAGCTTCCTCGTCGTCGGGGGTTTCTCAGTCCACAGCCGTATAGCCGCTGGCATGCCGCAAAAGGCCGACTTTATCACGCCTATCGGGCTGAAGTGTGTCTCTCTGAATGTGAAGGGCCTTAACGTTCCTGAAAAGAGATCGCAAATTCTGACTTCCCTGTCCAAATATAAAGTGCACTTCATTTTCCTCCAAGAGACACACTTTCGCTCGGATGCGGTGCCCAAGTTATCTAATCATATCTATCGCACGGCGGTTCACGCTACGAACCCAGTGGCAAAAACGAAAGGTACCTCCATATTAATTTCCAGACACGCCAACTTCCATCAGACTGACTCCCTTATCGACCCGGAGGGTAGATTCGTTTTCCTTAAGGGCACATACGCTTCCAAACCTATAACTCTTGCGAACATATATTGTCCTAACGAGCATCAAGTCTCCTTTTTTAGGAAAATAGGTGACCTCCTCTCATCCTTTCAGATTGGCCTGGTACTCCTGGGAGGGGATTTTAACGTGCCTTTGAACCCGGTTCTAGATTCCTCATCGGGAGCCTCGGTTTTACCGTACAGGGCTCTCAGGCAAATTAAATTGCAACTTCAAAATTTGACCCTGCGCGATGCCTGGCGCACCTTAAACCCCTCCGGGAAGGACTATACCTTCTACTCGGCCCCCCACAATAAATATTTGAGAATAGATTATTTTTTTATTTCCCAAACAGACCTGCCCTTACTGCACCGAACGACCATTGAACCAATGTTTTTGTCTGACCACCACCCCATCACGATCACACTCACGTTCCCTGACAGGACCACCAGATCTAAAACGTGGAGATTGAACCCTTCTGTTCTCTCCGACCCAATGACACTAGATTACTTGAAGAGCCGTATCACCCTCTACTTCAATGAGAATGCCTCCCTGGACGTATCGGCAGTATCCCTGTGGGAAGCGCACAAATGCGTTATTCGTGGGGAACTTATTGCGCTAGCCGGAAAGGCCAAGAAACTGCACCAAACGTATATCTCCGACCTGACTAAAAAGATTGCAACCCTAGAAATAATACACAAACAATCACAAGCCCAGTCCACTTTACAAGAGCTACTACATACACGCTCGCTCCTTCTAGAGGAACTGAGCAAACGAACTAGGCGCCGCTATGTACTGGGTCAAAGAGTGTTTTACGAGCATGGAAATAAGAGCGGCCGCCTTTTCGCCCGCACGGTCCAAGCTTCTAAAGCCTCGTCCACTATACACCACTTGAGGAATGCTCGTGGATCACTCTTGAACAAAAATGAAGACATGGCTAAGGAGTTTGAAACCTTTTACTCCAATCTATATAATTTATCCAGGAACCACTCTGGTTCACCCTCGTCTAATACTCGGCTAGAACTCATCAGGAACTTCCTCTCACGCAATTTCCCGACACCAATATCCCCCCAACAAGCTCAAGCCATGGAAGCTCCGCTCACCAGGGACGAGCTGGATCTGGCCATTAAACAAATGAAACCCGGCAAGAGCCCAGGCCCGGACGGATTCAATATTACAAACTTTTCCTAGACGCGCTGGCCCCCAAATTTCTTGCGACCCTTAATACCCTTTCAGACCCCCAGACGCTGCCCCGAGACATGCTCATGGCGCATATAGCCATTATCCCAAAAGATGGGAAGGACCCGTCCCAAGTCTCCAATTACCGGCCCATATCACTCCTGAATGTAGACATAACATTTTTTGCAAAAATGCTGGCGAACAGACTGCTCCCTTTGATCCCTGAGATTATTTCCCCTGACCAGGTAGGATTTGTCCCGGGAAGGGAGGCGAGGGACAACACAATACGTACCCTAAATATACACCACTGGCTCGCATCCTCCTCCTCAAAGGGTTTCCTTTTATCGCTGGATGCTGAGAAGGCATTCGACAGAGTGGCCTGGGACTACATGCGGGAGACGCTCATGGATGATATCGAGGGAATCACAGTGAGTGAAAAATAATAAGCCGCGCTTAACTCACACGAACATCTAATTGTGCAAAAATATGAAATAAATCGTGAATCAATATAAGCATCTATATGTAAATTAATATATACCTATATCATGCATAGTGAAAAACATGAATACATTAATATCTCAAGCCGTACAACTCATTCCTTGCAATATAAAATTACATTATATAAACCAATAACGATATGAAAAAGGGGAAAAAAACACCCGGTGTATAAACAATAAGTCCATATATATGAACCACAAGAAATTAATTTCAAAACTGTGAATAAAGTCCTCCACAGATGAACCACAATAATCATAGAAGATCCACTACTGGGTCCAATGAAATAGTGCTCGATCCACCACCAACATACGATTAAATTTGCCGCTTACCAGAAAAACATGACCCCCCGCTACAGAGGGTCACACAAGACCTATAGGTATAGATTCGACTTCCGGCCAAAAGGGGTCCTCAGTATTCTCCTAGTTTCACCACTCCAATAGGAGTTATGTAGAAACCGCTCCCAGACGTCTTCCTCATGGATCCAGAGGGACTCAGGGCAGGGACATCAAAACCATAAAGGAAAAATATAACTCCAAATAGTGTAAAACCCTTTATTATTGAAGATAAAAAAGTAAAATTGCACTTACAGTGTATAGAAGAAAAAAAAGCCTTAAGTCCGTAGGGTACGCTATACATCACCTCGTGTTTGTGACGGTTCCATTTTTGCACAATTAGATGTTTGTGTGAGTTAAGCGCGGCTTATTATTTTTCATTTTGTTTTTCGGTATTTATGTGACACAGTGAAGCTGCAGCTAAACCTTCATTCTTAAGAGTATCACATATGATTAATGATTTATTTTATGTTTCACCTTAGCGCAGTTTTTTCTTCTTTTTTTCTCTGTTTTAAATCACAGTGAGTGGCAGGGAGTTCAAAGTCGCCGCGTTTGCAGATGATGTGTTGCTATCTCTGCGCCGGCCTCGCACTACCTTACCCAACCTACTGAAGGAGCTGGAACACTTCCATACCCTTTCTAATCTGAAGATTAATTACACTAAGTCCCAAGCCCTGAACGTTACCCTCCCTGCCTCAGAAGTGGCCCACTGCCGGGAAGTCTTCCCTTTTAGATGGGAGGAGGAAGCTATTACATACTTGGGGATTAAAATAACCTCCAAACTAACGGACTTGTACGCAGCCAATTTTCAGGTGGCTATTGCAAGGATTCAGTCCCACTTCAAGGAATGGATTGGACTGAATGTTTCTTGGTTTGGTTGCTCCGCACTAATCAAGATGATCGTCCTGCCAAGGCTTCTCTATTTAATGCAAACCATCCCAATTCACCTTCCCCCTGTCTTCTTTTCCACCTACCGCAAGGCTTGCTCTGTGTTTATATGGAGGGACTCAGCCCCTCGCATAAAATATTCTACGCTCACACGGCGGAAAAGACTTGGGGGTATTGGCCTCCCAGATCTCCAAAAATACTATCTAGCTAGTCACCTAACAAGACTGGTAGATTGGAGCGTCCACGATTCCGGGAAAACCTGGATCGCCTTGGAGACTTCGGCTTCAGCGACCCCTCTGCACCAACTCCCCTGGCTTTCCCCCAAGCATTGGCCACAAGAACTCCGTTCATCTATCCCTCCCTCTCTGCCTTTAGACAGGCTTGGCTGCCTCGGAGCCGGGGCCGCTGACTCCCTTAAGGGGTAATCCGGCCTTTCCCCCGGGCGAGGCAAGTTCCTTTTTACTCCGAGAATGGCCCCATGAAGATGTTTTGGCTCTCCACTTTTACTCTCGGGGAGCCCCCCTCTCTTTTGAATCTCTGGTAGCTATTTCTAAAACAACCTCGTTCCCTTTCTGGTCCTTTCGACAAATTTGCCACTTTCTAACGACCCAAACCGACCAGTCCTGCTGGTCCAGACAGCTCACACAGTTCGAGTCCCTATGCCACCAGAAAACGACGCAGAGACACCTAATTTCTATTATATACGTGCTCCTCTCATCAAACCTGCCCTCGCCCCCGACCTCCGCGCAAATAGCCTGGAATAGAGACCTGGGCTCTCCCCTTTCGGCGGACCAATGGGAAGCGATCTATGATTACACTCACAGATGCTCCCTAAACGTAGCTGTCCAGGAGAATGCTTAAAAGATTGCCACTAGATGGTACCGAACGCCGGCGCGTCTCCATAAATTCTCTCCCTCCATCCCCGACACCTGTTGGAGATGTGGCGAGAGTGGAGGCACTATGCTACACATCTGGTGGTCCTGTGAGAGGTTACAACCCTTCTGGAAGGGGGTCAGTGAGATCATCACACAAGTTACAACATATACTTTGGATTATATGCCAGAACAGTTCCTCCTACACCACTCTTCTCTGACAAAAAAGGCATATTACAAATCGCTGGCCATGCATATGGTAAACGCGGCTAAACTCTGTATCCCAATCCATTGGCGCTCGGCTCGCACACCCACAATTGGTGAATGGCTTAGGAAGGTCTCCACTATTAGAGAAATGGAAGAACTAATACACACTTCACAAGACAGGATGCACAAATTTTCATTCACCTGGGCATGTTGGGTTCATTTTACGACCACTGGACAATACCGACGGCTGACGGGGTAGAGCGGTACCCTGCTTGGGGGTCTTGGGGGGGGGGCAGCTCGGGGGGGGGTGGGTTCCGCCGGGACTGACCGACGCACAGCATCCCCAGACCCCCTTTTCCTTGCTCTTTCTGTTTCCTTCTTCGTTTTCTCCCTTATGTCTGTTCTAACCCTCTTCCCTTCCCACCCTGTCGGCATGCCCGACGTTCACCCACAGGTAGTAGGCCTCTTTTGGGCTCTACCCATTTAATCTGGAGGATACTCTTTGCAAATTATTGGAACCGGGGCCACCTGTTTGAATCCCTCCTCTCGTGGGCTGGATATTGCTGCCTGGGGAGGGGGGGGGGAGGGGATATGGATTGAGGATCCTCCCTCCACGCGCTATGTTCTATGCTCTTATGAATGTGCTGCCGGTTTCGTGCATTCAATGTGTTGTGCATAAGATGTATCCTGTGTATTATTTGCCTGTATACCCTGCTTATTGACCTGCTTCTTTTGTTCAACAATGATAATTGTTACATGTTTTCTTTTTAAAATATAATAAAATCTTTATGGAAAAAAAAAAAATCAGCAGAAAATCTGATAGTGTGTATGGGGCATTACAGGAGTGAATTTCCCTTCCTAGGGGTAGATTTTCTCTCACTTCCTGTTGTCTCCCTCTGTTTGTAAGTTGGAATCTTTTGTAAGTCGCATGTTTGTAACTAGGGGACCACCTGTACCCATATGATTTAGGTTTTTTCTGTCTATGCATTTTGTAAGTTTTTGATAGATAAATAAAAATTATTAATTTTTTAGTTCCTTAACCACTTGCAGACCAGGCCATTTTTTGCAATACAGCACTACGCTGGTTTAACTGACAATTGCACGGTTGTGCATCGCTGTACCCAAACAAAATTTACATCCTTTTTTTCCCCACAAATAGAGCTTTCTTTTGGTGGTATTTGATCACCTCTGCAGTTTTTATTTTTTGCGCTATAAACAAAGAGTGACAATTTAAAATATATATATATTTTTTACTTTTTGCTATAATAAATATCCCCAAAAATGTTTTTAAAAATCAAATATCTTCATCAGTTTTGGCCAATATATATTCTTCTACATATTTTTGGCAATTAAAATAGCAATAAGCGTATATTGATTGGTTTGCGCAAAAGTTATAGCATCTACAAACTATGGAAAAGAGTTATGGCATTTATATTATTATTATTTTTTTTTTACTAGTAATGGCGGTGATCTGTGATTTTTATTGTAACTGCGACATTGTGACAAGGGGACACTTGACACATTTTTGGGACCATTGAGATTCATACAGTGATCAGTGTTATAAACATGCACTGATTACTGTGTAAATGTCACTGTCAGGAAAGGGGTTAACACTAGGGGGCGATCAAGGGGTTAAGTGTGTTCTCTCAGTATGTGTTCTAACTGTAGGGGTAGGAACTGACTAGAAGAGGAGACAGATCGTTGTTCCTAGTTAGTAGGAACACACAATCTGTCTCTCCTCTGCTCACAAAACAAGGAGTTCACACACACACACATTCCTGCTCTGGCTCTCGTGCCCATGAACGAGCGTGGCTGGCGGTCATCGCAACTGCCGGCCATGCGCATCGGTTCCCCTGCAGTGCAGCAGCCACGTCTGCTATCCCTGCTTAAAGGGCCGCCATACAGCTATTAAGGCTCACGGGAACGCGCCGATCTGCCGCAGTATAATGACGGCGGCTGGTCGGCAATGGGCTAAAGCATCCTCAGTACAGTACTGTATAGTGCTGCTGACAAGGGGGTACCACTGGTCTTGTTGTAAAGAGCCTGGGCTAGCAGGGGGGTCTGGGTAGCAGAGGGAAGCAGATGTGGATGATCAGTGATGTCATTCATTTTTCCGCTGAACTGACTATTTAACAGGAAACTGTATGCCTCTCTCTGCAGCAGCTGGAATTTGGCTTATCCTCTTCTCACTCCTGCCAGCTTTCATCTGCTGCAGAGAGAGGCATACGGGGGATTGGTTTCATTAATTTCCCCCCACCACAGCACCGATCAACCTCCCTGCCCTCATCCAATTCTCCTGCTACTCAGACCCCTGTGTGCCTCTGATGTAGGCTCTTTACCATGTGATCAGCTGTGTCCAATCACAGCTGATCACAGCGTAAACAGGAAGAGACATTTATTGTCCTTTTCCTCCACTCAAACTGACAGGCGCAAGTAGAGGAGAGCTGATCGGCTTCTCTCCTAACAGGGGGGGTCTTCTCTGATTATCAATGCAGACCCCCCCAAAGGATGTCCACCCATGCCCACCCAGAACCCCCAGATATGCACACCCATGACCACCAGGGTTGTCAATCAGTGCCCATTAGAGGTGCCAGTCAGTGCCCGTTAGTAAATTCTGCCAGTGCTTCCTCATCATTGCTGCCTACCAGAGCCATTTATCAGTGGCTCTTCAGTGCCAAACATCAGTGCCCATCAATGCCGCCTATCATTGCCCATCAGTGACACATATAAGTGCCCGTCAGTGTAGCCTTTCAGTGCCACCTATGATTGCCCATCGGTGCCACCTATCAATGCTCATCAGTGCTGCCTATCATTGCCCATCAGTGCTGCATGTTAGTGCCTCATCATCAACGCCCCTTTATCAGTGCCCATCAGTGCTGCATGTTAGTACCTCATCAGTGCAGGCTTTCAGTGCCAACTATGAGTGCCCATCAGTGCCGCCTATCAATGCTCATCAGTGCTGCATGTTAGTGCCTCATCAGTGCAGGCTTTCAGTGCCAACTATGAGTGCCCATCAGTACCGCCTATCAATGCCCATCAGTGCTGCATGTAAGTGCCTTATCATTAGTGCCACCTTATCAGTGCCCGTCAGTGCAGCCTTATCAGTGCCCATCAGTCAAGGAGAAAATGTACTTATTTACAACATTTTATAACACAAAAGAGAAAATTGAGTACTGTCCATGATACTTTTTTTTATTTGCACTAATATACAATTTTTCAGGACAAGCTTACGGGGTATGTCCCCTTCTTCAAGGTCCAAGCAGTACCTTGAAGAAGGGGACATACCCCGAAAGCTTGTCCTGAAAAATTGTATGTTAGTGCAAATAAAAAAAGTATCACGGACAGTACTCAATTTTCTCTGTCACAATTGCACTAATACGGCTACAAAAGTATAACAGAAAAGATAAACTTTTTTTTTTTAATTCAGTATTTTCTTATTTGTTTAGCAAAAAATAAAAATCCCAGCGGTGATCAAATACCACCAAAAGAAATCACTATTTGTGGGAAAAAAACATTTGTTTGCGTACAGTGCTTGCATGACCGCGCAATTGTCATTTAAAATGCGACAACGCTGAAAGCTGAAAATTGGCCTGGGCAGGAAGGGGGGGGGGGTAGTGGTCAGTATTGAAGTGGTTAATCTCTGTGTATCCTCTGAGGCTGTTCCACACACTGGTTATATGTGAGAGTTTACATCCACTTTAAGATTTCAGTGCAGCACAGTTGTCAAATTCCAGGATTAGGATGCCCTAGGACTTTAAAAACAAGTCAGTAATGGCAGCTCAAAATCTTGACTTTATTAGGCAGATGAGAATAAAATTACATTAGGAAATATTTGACCACGTTAGCACTCGGTCGCACTTGTTTGTAATCAATGTGTATTTTATTCTCTGTAGAAGTACAATGATCACACAGAGCCTCCAAGCAGATGAACCATGAAATTGCTCTCTTCTGTGCAGTGTGTAAAAACAGCTCCATATGTGTTTCAGAACATTATTTTGCTACATAAATGACCCACATATGGCTTGTAAGAAATTGGTTGCAGATATTGTACAGTAACAGCAGCAAATCAGACAGATGAAAAGGGACAGGCAGAATACGGAGGATCACTATGAGGTCACCAGGCTCCCATTATTTTCATGTTTCTTTAATAGGCCTTGCAATAAGATTTGTACTTTCAGCTTTTCTTAATTCACATATCTAAATATTGTTTGCCAACAAAAAGCTACATTCTCAGGTCCGTTCCTAATGGTAATTATACTGTTAAACTAAGACGACACAACAGAAATAGGCACTTAGGCTTTCCGGTCAGTGCGTTGATGTTTAGAATTGAGGACTAGTCAATTGACGTATACAAGAGGCTTTCAGTGGCAATATAGCAATTGTGAACATTGGGGGTTATTTACGAAAGGTAAATCCACTTTTCACTGCAAGTGCTTTTGGAAGTGCAGTCGCTCTGAATCTAATGCCGCGTACACACAACTGGACTTTTCGACAGACTAGGTCCGACGGTCTTCCCGACTGACTTTCGGTGGAGGTCCGACGGACTTTCCGAACTAATGGACTTGGCCACACACAACCGGACTAAGTCTGTTTGAAAGTCTGTTCGTTTTGAACGTGATGACATAAGACGGGACTAAAAAAGAAAGTTCAATAGCCAGTAGCCAATAGCTGCCTTTGCGACATATTTGGTCCGTCGGGAAAAAACTTTTTTTCCCATTTTTAGTCCATCGGACTTGAGTCCGTTGGATAGATTTGAAACATGTTCTATTTCTAGGTCCGTCGGATTTTTTTTTATTAAAAAACGGTCGGACTAGCCCACACACGATCAAATTGTCCAACAGACTGATCCCGTCGGACCTAGTCTGCCAGAAAGTCCGGTCGTGTGTATGCTGCATAAGGAATAGATCTGAAATGAGTGGAAGTTCTGCTGATTTTATCATCCAATCATGTACAAGCTAAAATGCTGTTTTTTATTTTCCTTGCATGTTCCCCTCGGATCTACAGCGTCTTTACCTCCAAGTGCACTTACAGTGCAAAGTGCATTTGCCTTTCGTAAATAACCCCCATAGTGTTTCCCGAGCCCTTATTTGAGCCCTAATATTAACTTATCACTCGTTAAAGTGATAACATTTAAAGGTGACTGTAAGCCTCTGACATCAAACATGAAAAAAGCATATCCCCCTATAGTATGTACTTGTCTCAATCCAGTGTCTGCTGCCTTGTTCCTCTGCTATCTGCATGAGTCACTTTTGACAGGTTTTCCTGTCGCTAAAAAACAAAACGGTGACAGGGGCGGGAGTTCCAGAACACAGCCTGTGACTGACAGCCTCAGCGCTGTTCCTGCATGGTGTGTCACTTCCTTACAATCAGCTCTCAGAGCTCTTCTCACTGATCTCTGCAATTTGTAACTTCAGCTCTCTGTCCCCTGTTTTCTGACAGCTTAGACAAGCTGTAGAAATTCAGCACATTTAACAGCTACAGAAAAGAGAGGGCTGAGGATAAACATGTACAAATTGTAGCACCGCTGCTGGTTATTTTTGGGCTTACCGTTACCTTTCGTTCTCCTTGTTTCACGTCTAGGGGCTGTCCCATGGTAGATGGTCCAGTAACTTGAGACTGATAATAGATCCACTTGAATGGATTTTATTTGAAAAAACTCAAACCATTAAACAGTCTTTCAACTTGGGATCAGAGGGTTGGGAAGGAATTCAGGTACTCTCAATGTCAAAGTCTATACACGTTAAAGTAGTTGTAAACCCTTACAAACCACTTTGACCTACAGGTAAGCCTAGATTAAGGTTTACCTGTAGGTCCAAGAAATATTTCCTAAACCTATATGGTTTAGGAGATATTTACAAAAAGACAGCCACCGCTGTCTACGGCGCATGCTCCGTAGACAGCGGCGCGCAGGCGCACTGGGCAGGCCACAGATCGCGGTGATATGCCGCTTGTGACGGCTCCCGTGCGTATGCATGGGAGTGACGTCATCGCGGCTCCAGCGCCGGAGCAGCGAGACCCGGAAGTCACTCCAGGATACATGGCAGCGGCGAACATGAAGATGGAGGACCGCTTCGGGGGCTTCCTTCTCAGGTAAGTTATTCATAATGAGCTAGTATGCTATGCATACTAGCACATTATGCCTTTGCCTTGCAGGTTGCATTTTTTTATTTAAATAACCTTTACTTCCTCTTTAAGGAACTCGCTTACTTTGACTACATCCAGAGAATAGCCGTTCTCAGCTTGATGAACACTCAGGTTGGACAGTCCCTCTCTCACAAGGCCTAGCAGCCAACCAGGTGTTTACTCAGGAACAAAGTCTTTATCACTGACGTTGTTGAGGAACACATAGGGAAACTAAGCTGCAGAACACTTGGATTCTCTTGGTTACTTCAACCCTTCCAGGCTCTTGTTAAGAAAACCAACCCGTACGTGGTGTTCTTCTAAAGAGTCCTCCCCTGGAATACTCGAAGTTCAATGGGTCTCTCCCGAACCGGAGACAGCACCCATCCACCTTGGAATCCTTCCTTAGTTCCCTTGCCTTGGGCTAGCCAGCCCAGAGGCATTAAAGTCGGGTGGATCCACACCCCAGGCCATAGCCTTCCTGGGGGCTGGTCAGGAGGACCAGGACCATGTAATCAGCACTTCATACTGGACCGGAACCGCGAACCACGTGACGTCCCCATCTAAAATAACCTCTCCCAGAGGGCACATCGAGAGGGCCACTCCCACTGACCTGACTCTGAGAGAGAGTAAATTAAATGCCCAACCAGACCATAGTTCCACGCCTGCCACCAGAGACAGCGCCCCCCTATGGCCAGGCTTAACATCTCACAGCCCAGTCAGACTGACACAGAAGTCAAATTTAGGCAAATAGACCCAAACCAAACTGTAGTTTGGGCACAGTTACATTTTGAAAACACATAGCGCGTGCTCTTCAGGAGCCCCGCCGCTACAAATTATATAGAAGGATTTGTTTAATCTCTGTGTATCACCTGAGATCAGTCCCTTTGTGGGCAGGTTGAACTTAGCTAGTAAGTTAGATGCTGTCCCGACTGGGAGCATAGGAATTAATGCCATGCCCAGTTTCTTGGTCTTTTTGGTGGGTTCCTGTCTGAGTCCGGCCCACTTGTCCTGTGTGATATAAATAGAGTCAGCAGTCTGGCTTAGGCAGAAAAGGGGAATAGAGTGTAAGGAGAGAGGCGTGCAAGCCCAGAGAGTTTCAGTGCAGTTCTGAGACCCATAAGGGATAGAGACGGAAGAGGAGACCCGGAAAAGCAAAAGGATGTTGTGTATCTCTGTCCACTTGTAGAGATTTATAACTTGGGGTTTGCCCTGAAGACACCAGCACTGTAGCATGTAGAGAGCCTGGGAAAGACTATGATTACTAGAATGCACGTTTGCCGGTATGCAGGGGCAGCACACAAGCCTATAATTTTAGTTAGGAAATTAGGAATAATATTGCCTTGCCTGTTGGACTGTAAGATGTCTATTTTACACTTTTTTAAGTAAAGCATTACAATTTTTGCCCATGCCTACTTTGAAGATACTAAAGAGGTGTATCACAAGTAACCAGCGCACACATAGTTCACTGAATGGGCCTTAAAGTGGAAGTAAACACATCGATTTAAACAGTTTAAAAAAACGGCATGCCGGGAATGCTAACGGCACATTGGCTGTGCTCTCAACCAAACTGTCAAACCACCCAATGGCTGGTGTCATAACAGATCACATGTGCAGCACCGTGGCAGCTGAAGATTAAACTGAGGCAAAGGTGGCAGCTTCCATGGATGAAAACGATAGGGGAGTTTACTTCCACTTTAACACATTGAGGTATGAAGGTGTTCATGTGGAATGGAGTAATGCAAAGGCACAAGTAGCTGCCAAGAGTAACGGAAGTTTAACAAGCAGCTGCCGTTAGCGCGCACCTATTAAATGCCTCTAGCAGCGAGGGAGATGCTGTCGGCACTCCTTTCCGCTGGTCTGTTTTCCAGAGCAACAGGAGCAGATTGTACCACAGAGGTTCCCATTCTGTACAGAAGTACTGAGTTTGAGTACACGTGTGTAACCCATGCAGAGTGTATGGCGGCGCCCATTCCACTACTGAGGATTTATAGTATAGAACACTGGACAGGTGTCTGAGGACATTGGCTCAGCTTGTCCTTCCAAAAGTTATGGTGAAGGTGTACATTGTCACGGGGAAACAAGAGTTAACTGGAAAACAGTTGCAGTGCCAGTGTACATGGTTTAAGTTTATCTCTGATGCCACGTACACACGATCGGAATTATGGTCGGAAAAAGCTCTGATGGTTTTCCCAACGGAATTCTGATGGGATTTCACTCAAGCTGTCTTGCAAACAAATGGTCACACCAAATTCCGACCATCAAGAACGCAGTGACGTACAACACGTACGACGGGACTAGAAAAAGGAAGTTCAATAGCCAGTAGCCAATAGCATCCACACAATTGGAATTTTTGATAGAAAGTTTTTCCATCTGGAAAATTGAGAACATGCTCTCAAATGTTTGCTGGTGGTAATTCGGCCAGCTAAATTTCGATAGAGCATACACACGGTCATATTTTCCAATGAAAAAACTCTCATCAGTCTTTTGCTGGCCGAAATTCCGATCATGTGTACGCGGCATGAGTGTACAGGTCTGTCTTAAGGTTGAGTATTCCCCCACGGCAGCCTCAGCCTTGTCATGGGGCATTGGTGAAGATGGCAATAACTAAAGGTACCCTATGTGTGTGTCTAAGGTGACCCTGTAAGAAAGTGCCTAACATAGCCCAGAGGAACCCACCCCAGGGTAGGCATCTTATGTGTCCCAGTACTTGGCACTCAAAAAGTTGTTGGGAAACATGGAGAACATGATGACCACACTGTCACCAGGAACCTGCCCCCCCCCCCTCCCCAAGTCACTGGGTATAGGTAAGGGTTTACAACTACTTTAAAGAGGAACTGAGCCCCAGAAGCTGTATTAAAAAATTAGGATAAAGGGTAAAACACAAGTTGCCAGTTCTGGTTGTGCTATGAGGCTGTGTGCATACATCAATAAGTCAACTTCTATTTCTCAGGAGGAATTCTAGAAAAAGGACAATTTTTCATGGGGATGCTTAGGCACAGCAACAAAGTAACATTTCTGGATGTTTTCTATAACTTAAAGTGTATTTTCAGCTTAACCCTAACTACTCTTAAAGCTTATTACCCCTCCTAGCCAACCTGTGTAAGAGAGATGCATATACTTACCTATTTTCAGGCAGCTCCAGATGGGTTCACGAGATCCAGCTCCCCTATGTCAGCCTGAGCAGGTGCAGGGAGGGAGCACTGACAATGTATGGGCCATTGGGTGACATCATTGCTTTACTGCCCAAGAACTTTCGTCTCTCCCCTGTAGCCTCCCTCTAATACCTAAAGATACCTAACTCCATTAACTCCAATTGTTTTTAAATTACCCTTTTTTTTCAGCATTATCCTCAAGTAACATACTCACACACCCAGCAAACCCAGCTTTGATCTTGCCTTCCTTAATCATTGGGAGCCAGTTGTCTCTTACAGATTATTACAATTTTTAAGCGTGACATGTTGGGTATCAATTTACTCGGCATAACATTATCTTTGAAAATATAAAACAAAATTGGGCTAACTTTATTTAATTGAACTTATTTTTTAATTCAAAAAAGTGTATTTTTTCTAAAAAAAGTGCGATTGTAATGCCGTGTACACATGACTGGTCTTTTCAACGCAATGAATCCGTCAGACAATTCGATTGTGTGTGGGCTTCATCGGACCTTTTCTGTCGAAAAATCTGAAGGACTTTAGAAAGAGAACATGTTTCAAATCTTTCCGCCGGAACCAGTTCCTATTGGGAAAACAGCTCATCTGTATGCAGGTCCGACGGACCAACAACGACGTAAGGGCAGCTATCGGTTACTGGCTATTGAACTTCCTTTTTCTAGTACCGTCATACGTCATCGAGTTAAACGATCGAACTTTGGTGTGATCGTGTGTAGGCAAGTCCGTTTCAGCGGAACTCCGTCGGAACTCCATCAAAAAGTCAGTTGAAAAGTCCGTCAGAGTTCATTCCGACGGAAAGTCCGGTTGTGTGGCATTAGAGCGCTGCGCAAATACGGTGTGACAGAAAGTATTGCAACGGCCGCCATTTTATTCTCTAGGATCTCTAGGAAAAATGTATAATGTTTGGGGGTTCTAAGTAATTTTCAGCAAAAAATAATGTTTTTAACTTGTAAATACCACATCTAAAATAGAGGCCCTGTCTTAAAGTGGATGGCATCGCCAAAAAATATAATTTGATATTTTCAGAGGAAGGGGGCCCTGTCAGGTAGGCTGTATGGGCACCATGATTTCTATCAGCAGCCCTGCCTTCATGCGTGGAATGCATGAAGATAAAAAACCTTGAGTTCCTACAACCACTTTAATCATCCTTGCAGGCCCAGGAGAATCTATATTCCTTGCTCATACGAGATTTCCACTGTAGGCTATTAGTTCTACAAAGTAACTTCCACATGGCATGGAAGCACACGGAAAATATAACATGCATGATTTCATTAGCTGTGCGGTTACTCTTTGCTCCCTTCTCCTGATTAAATGTAACATGCATATTTCACTTTCTGTTGCCTTTGAAATCCTGTCATACGTCGCAAATCCCCTACTGTGCGATAGCATCGCAATATAGGCTTGTGTTTGCCAATTTTCTTACTGAATCCACCTTGAGCAGAGAGTTATGGTTAATGGTCTCATTTTTGTATAATATTTCACACTGTGCTGTTTTGATTCCATTGCTAGTGATGGACGAACTTCCGACGGGACGTTTCGCGAACGCGAAACGCGAACGGACACAAACGTTCGCGAAAACGACCGTTCGCCGCGGGCTCCATTGACTTCAATGGGAGGCGAATTTCGCAAACCTTTAGGTCGAATTTGCGGCCACGGGGTAATTATTAGGGGGTAGCACGTAGTCCCACCACCTGGACAATAGCATAATACATGTATGAGGTGAATTTGGGATCGATAACTACAAGCATTTTTTTTTTATTTGGGAAATTGTTCTGACAATTCAGGACTATGGAGCTAATGAAGGCAATGGAGGAGAGGGAAGGTCAGGGACCAGGGTAGGCAAACAAGAGGGTGCAGGAGATACAGAGCACTGACAGCAGCACCGTAATACAGAGCACTGACATCAGCACCGTGACATACAGCGCTGACAGCAGCTCCGTGACATACAGCGCTGACAGCAGCTCCGTGACATACAGCGCTGACAGCAGCTCCGTGACATACAGCGCTGACAGCAGCTCCGTGACATACAGCGCTGACAGCAGCTCCGTGACATACAGCGCTGACAGCAGCACCGTGACATACAGCGCTGACAGCAGCTCCGTGACATACAGCGCTGACAGCAGCTCCGTGACATACAGCGCTGACAGCAGCTCCGTGACATACAGCACTGACAGCAGCTCCGTGACATACAGCGCTGACAGCAGCTCCGTGACATACAGCGCTGACAGCAGCACCGTGACATACAGCGCTGACAGCAGCTCCGTGACATACAGCGCTGACAGCAGCTCCGTGACATACAGCGCTGACAGCAGCTCCGTGACATACAGCGCTGACAGCAGCTCCGTGACATACAGCGCTGACAGCAGCTCCGTGACATACAGCGCTGACAGCAGCTCCGTGACATACAGCGCTGACAGCAGCTCCGTGACATACAGCGCTGACAGCAGCTCCGTGACATACAGCGCTGACAGCAGCTCCGTGACATACAGCGCTGACAGCAGCTCCGTGACATACAGCGCTGACAGCAGCACCGTAAGCAGCCCCAGGAGGAAGTCAGCACAGCACAGGGATGGTGTGATCCCCTCATAATAAGAACCCCCAGGAGGAAGTCAGCACAGCACAGGGATGGTGGGAGCCCCTCATAATAAGAACACCCAGGAGGAAGTCAGCACAGCACAGGGATGGTGGGAACCCCTCATAATAAGCAGCCCCAGTAGAAATATGACACCGCTCAACCTCTTCAAAGAGGAGGGTAGGGGCATATAGTACGGTGTGCTTTTTTGGGTCAGGGAAGTGAGCCAAATGAATTAAGAAGGTCTGTGTGCTTGATTCCAAAAATTGTTTATAGACATATACATGGTCTACTGATCACATGTGTTGAATTCCTCCGAGATCCATGCCTCATTCATTTTTAGAAATGTGAGGTAGTTAACACTGTGGTGAGCTAGGCGAGTACGCTTATCGGTCACAATCCCCCCTGCTGCGCTGAACGTCCTTTCGGACAGGACACTGGATGAGGGGCAAGCCAACAGTTCGATTGCAAATTGGGCAAGCTCTGGCCAGAGGTCAAGCCTGCCCACCCAGTAGTCTAGGGGTTCATCACTCCTCAGAGCGTCCACATCGGCCGTTAACCCAATGTAGTCGGACACCTGACGGTCTAGGCGTTCCCTGATGCTGGATCCGGATGACACCTGTCGATGGGTCGGCTGAAAGAATGACCTCATATCCGAAGTCACCAACACATCTTCAAACCGGCCTCTTCTTGCAGGCGCTGTTGGATTGGTACCCGCAAATCCTTCTCTGGGAGTGGGAATTGCTCCTCTGCCAGCGCACGCAAAAGCAGAATGCAGCATTTCTCGAAGCAAGGCCTGGAAGTGCTGCATTCTGACAGCCCTCTGCGACGGCGGTAACATTTCCGCCATTTTGTGTTTGTACCGGGGGTCTAAGTACGTTGCCACCCAGTACTGGTCCTTGACCCTCATGCTTTTTATACGGGGGTCCCTATTAAAACACTGGAGCATGAAGGCCCCCATTTGCACTAAAGTGGAAGCGGTGTGGTGGCCTGGCTCCTGCTCATCATCCAGGATAATGTCGTCCTCTTCATTCTCCTCTCCCCATCCTCGCACAACAGGGATCCCAGAAAGGTTTAAAGCATGCTCTTCTTGCTCCTGCTCATCCGCCCCGGCACCATCCTCCTCTGACTCCTCATCAGACTCCTGTTGTTGACTTGTCTCAGATAGAGTAGCCCCCCCTGGGAATTCATCCAGCATTGCGACTTCCTCATCTTCCCGCTCCTGCTCCTCCACAGCCTGATCAATGACACGACGCAATGCACGCTCCAGAAAGAAGGCATAAGGTACCATGTCACTGATGGCGCCATGGCTGCGACTGACCAGTTTGGTGATCTCCTCAAATGGCCGCAGAAGTCTGCATGTGTCGCGCATGAGCAGCCACTGGCGCGGTGAAAAAAAACCCAGCTCCCCAGAACCGTTTCTTTCGCAGAGTTCATACAGGTAGACGTTAACTGCACGTTTCTGCTGGAGCAGCCTATCAAGCATATAGAAGGTTGAGTTCCATCGCGTCGGGCAATCGCAAATAAGACGTCTGACCGGCAGATGGTGTCGCCGCTGAATGTCAGCAAGGCGAGCCATGGCCGTGTAAGATCTTCTGAAATGGGCCGAGATTTTCCTTGCCTGCCGCAAGATGTCCTGGACCCCAGGGTATTTGACAAGGAATCGCTGCACGACCAAGTTTAAGACGTGTGCCATGCACGGCACGTGCGTGATTTTGCCCTGTTTCAATGCGCTAAGCAGATTGGCACCGTTGTCACACACCACTTTACCAACTGTCAAATTGAGCGGTGTTAGCCACTCATCTGCCTGTGAACGCAAAGCTGAAAGGAGTGCCGGGCCAGTGTGGCTCTTTGCTTCCAGGCACAACAGACGCAGCACGGCATGGCAACGTCTCACCTGGCATGTGGAATAGGTTCTGGGGAGCTTGGGCGGTGCAGTGGAAGAGACGCTAGCAGCGGAAAAGGAGGAGGCAGCTGAGGAGGAGAGGGAGGAGGATGGAGTAGGAGGAGGAGAAGAAGAGTCAGGCCTGCATGCAATCCGTGGCGGTAAAACCAAATCTACACGGGTGCCACGGGTTACATGCTTGACGGCCGTCAGAAGGTTCACCCAGTGGGCAGTAAAACTGATATACCTTCCCTGCCCGTGTTTGCTAGACCACGTGTCTGTGGTCAGATGTATCTTGGCACCGACACTGTGTGCCAGAGATACATTCACTTGCCGCTGAACATGGCCATATAGCTCTGGGATGCCCTTCTCTGAGAAATACTTCCTTCCTGGGACCTTCCATTGTGGTGTTCCAATGGCCACAAATTTGCGAAAGGCCTCCGAGTCCACCAGTTTATATGGCAGTAGTTGGCGGGCTATGAGTTCTGACAAGCCAGCCGCCAACCGTTGGGCAAGAGGGTTATCCGGCGTCATCATTTTTTTACGCTCAAACATTAGGCCCACGGAAGCCTGCCTTTTTGCAGAAAAATGTGAGCTTGGCGTGATGGAAGGTGGAGTGGAGGACAATTGTGAGGAGAGAGGAGAAGGAGAAGTAGAAGACGAGGCTGGACGGTGAGAGCCTGCAGTGTGGCTTTGTGTGTTCCGTTGCTCCCACTGGGCTCGGTGATGGCTGCTCATGTGCCTTCTTAAGGCGGTCGTCCCTAGGTGAGTATTGGGCTTACCGCGACTAACGCGTTGACTGCAAAGATTGCAGATGGCAACGCTATTGTCAGCAGCGGACACGTTAAAAAAAGCCCACACTGCGGAGCCATGTGCCGGTGTCCTGGGAGCGCCAGATGTGACCGTACATGGTCGATGACTCGCTCCTGATACATTTGCAGTCTGCTTTGTCCCTGCTGTGCAATGTAAGTCATTGCTGCTTCTCCTCCCTATCTGCTGGTCCATATCTCCCTCTGAACTCCCCTCCTCTTCCTCTCTTGTGGGCACCCACGTGACATCACTAGACACGTCATCATCAACGTCACCTTCCCCACCGCTATAAGTAGAGTAGGCAGCAACACCGGGGACCAACCTCCTCCTTGGGCTGATCTGGGTACTGGCGTCAGACTGCTGAGTAGCGCTTGTTGCTACCTCCTCTTCCTGATCCAATACCAAGAGTGGCTGCGCATCAGAAATGTCCTCTTGATATGGATCGGAAAATAATTCCAGTGACTCAAGCGGAAGGTATGTGGTGGTGGTGGTGGTGGTCGTGTTGTTGGTGGTAGTGTCTTTGGGGGTGCACATAGCAGAGAGTGAAGAAGAGGGTGCAGATCGAGAGGATGAGGAGGGTGCAGAAGAGTAAGGCTGAGCGAGCCACTCAACCAAGTCTGGTGCATCCTTTAAAGTAATTGAACGCACCTTCTGCAACTTCCCACTTTGGCTCAAGCCTGTTGCTCCTGCCCTACCCCTACCACCCCTGCGGAAGGGCCTGCCTCTTCCTCTGCATGTCATTTTTTAAATGACCCTGTGACAAAACTCTTAGTCCCTATACCGCTGAAGGACTGCTGCAGTATAGGTGAGCGGTCAGCAGTGGTGCACGTCAACCCTATCTATTGTGGACCTATAGCGGTCCTTACAGAACAGCAGACTGTACCGCACTCAAGCCTATGTACCGTAGCACCCTATACCAAGTTACCAGTCCTTATAAGAACTTTTGTGGACCAAGCAGGTTGTGTATTAGTGTTTAGCAGACTGTACGTCAGTCCCTATACCGCTGAAGGACTGCTGCAGTATAGGGCAGCGGTCAGCAGTGGTGCACGTCAACCCTATCTATTGTGGACCGATAGCGGTCCTTACAGAACAGCAGACTGTACCGCACTCAAGCCTATGTACCGTAGCACCCTATACCAAGTTACCAGTCCTTATAAGAACTTTTGTGGACCAAGCAGGTTGTGTGTTAGTGTTTAGCAGACTGTGCGTCAGTCCCTATACCGCTGAAGGACTGCTGCAGTATAGGGCAGCGGTCAGCAGTAGTGCACGGCAACCCTATGTATTGTGGACCGATAGCGGTCCTTACAGAACAGCAGACTGTAACGCACTCAGGCCTATGTACCGTAGCACCCTATACCAAGTTACCAGTCCTTATAAGAACTTTTGTGGACCAAGCAGGTTGTGTGTTAGTGATTAGCAGACTGTACGTCAGTCCCTATACCAATGAAGGACTGCTGCAGTATAGGGCAGCGGTCAGCAGTAGTGCACGGCAACCCTATGTATTGTGGACCGATAGCGGTCCTTACAGAACAGCAGACTGTAACGCACTCAGGCCTATGTACCGTAGCACCCTATACCAAGTTACCAGTCCTTATAAAAACTTTTGTGGACCAAGCAGGTTGTGTGTTAGTGTTTAGCAGACTGTGCGTCAGTCCCTATACCGCTGAAGGACTGCTGCAGTATAGGGCAGCGGTCAGCAGTGGTGCACGTCAACCCTATCTATTGTGGACCGATAGCGGTCCTTACAGAACAGCAGACTGTACCGCACTCAAGCCTATGTACCGTAGCACCCTATACCAAGTTACCAGTCCTTATAAGAACTTTTGTGGAACAAGCAGGTTGTGTGTTAGTGATTAGCAGACTGTACGTCAGTCCCTATACCAATGAAGGACTGCTGCAGTATAGGGCAGCGGTCAGCAGTAGTGCACGGCAACCCTATGTATTGTGGACCGATAGCGGTCCTTACAGAACAGCAGACTGTACTGCACTCAGGCCTATGTACCGTAGCACCCTATACCAAGTTACCAGTCCTTATAAAAACTTTTGTGGACCAAGCAGGTTGTGTGTTAGTGTTTAGCAGACTGTGCGTCAGTCCCTATACCGCTGAAGGACTGCTGCAGTATAGGGCAGCGGTCAGCAGTAGTGCACGGCAACCCTATGTATTGTGGACCGATAGCGGTCCTTACAGAACAGCAGACTGTAACGCACTCAGGCCTATGTACCGTAGCACCCTATACCAAGTTACCAGTCCTTATAAGAACTTTTGTGGACCAAGCAGGTTGTGTGTTAGTGATTAGCAGACTGTACGTCAGTCCCTATACCAATGAAGGACTGCTGCAGTATAGGGCAGCGGTCAGCAGTAGTGCACGGCAACCCTATGTATTGTGGACCGATAGCGGTCCTTACAGAACAGCAGACTGTAACGCACTCAGGCCTATGTACCGTAGCACCCTATACCAAGTTACCAGTCCTTATAAAAACTTTTGTGGACCAAGCAGGTTGTGTGTTAGTGTTTAGCAGACTGTGCGTCAGTCCCTATACCGCTGAAGGACTGCTGCAGTATAGGGCAGCGGTCAGCAGTAGTGCACGGCAACCCTATGTATTGTGGACCGATAGCGGTCCTTACAGAACAGCAGACTGTAACGCACTCAGGCCTATGTACCGTAGCACCCTATACCAAGTTACCAGTCCTTATAAGAACTTTTGTGGACCAAGCAGGTTGTGTGTTAGTGATTAGCAGACTGTACGTCAGTCCCTATACCAATGAAGGACTGCTGCAGTATAGGGCAGCGGTCAGCAGTAGTGCACGGCAACCCTATGTATTGTGGACCGATAGCGGTCCTTACAGAACAGCAGACTGTAACGCACTCAGGCCTATGTACCGTAGCACCCTATACCAAGTTACCAGTCCTTATAAGAACTTTTGTGGAACAAGCAGGTTGTGTGTTAGTGATTAGCAGACTGTACGTCAGTCCCTATACCAATGAAGGACTGCTGCAGTATAGGGCAGCGGTCAGCAGTAGTGCACGGCAACCCTATGTATTGTGGACCGATAGCGGTCCTTACAGAACAGCAGACTGTAACGCACTCAGGCCTATGTACCGTAGCACCCTATACCAAGTTACCAGTCCTTATAAGAACTTTTGTGGACCAAGCAGGTTGTGTGTTAGTGATTAGCAGACTGTACGTCAGTCCCTATACCAATGAAGGACTGCTGCAGTATAGGGCAGCGGTCAGCAGTAGTGCACGGCAACCCTATGTATTGTGGACCGATAGCGGTCCTTACAGAACAGCAGACTGTACTGCACTCAGGCCTATGTACCGTAGCACCCTATACCAAGTTACCAGTCCTTATAAAAACTTTTGTGGACCAAGCAGGTTGTGTGTTAGTGTTTAGCAGACTGTGCGTCAGTCCCTATACCGCTGAAGGACTGCTGCAGTATAGGGCAGCGGTCAGCAGTAGTGCACGGCAACCCTATGTATTGTGGACCGATAGCGGTCCTTACAGAACAGCAGACTGTAACGCACTCAGGCCTATGTACCGTAGCACCCTATACCAAGTTACCAGTCCTTATAAGAACTTTTGTGGACCAAGCAGGTTGTGTGTTAGTGATTAGCAGACTGTACGTCAGTCCCTATACCAATGAAGGACTGCTGCAGTATAGGGCAGCGGTCAGCAGTAGTGCACGGCAACCCTATGTATTGTGGACCGATAGCGGTCCTTACAGAACAGCAGACTGTACCGCACCCAAGCCTATGTACCGTAGCACCCTAGACAGACCAAGTTACCAGTCCTGATAAAGAGCTTTGTGGAACAAGTGAGTTGTGAATGATTAGCAGACTGCAGCAGAAGGGCAGCAGTCAAGTATAATATTCTTTCTATATTTGGAAGAAAGAATATTATACGTGTACAAGCCTATTACCGTACCACTGATACCAGTCCTGAAAAGAACCTTTGTGGAACTAATAGTAACAGCAAGTCTTTAAAATTATCCTCACTGCCTGACACACTGCTTCCTGCCTGTCCCTATACAAATTGGCAAAAAAGAGTAGGCTGGAACGATTAGCTGGAACAGCTCTTTTGTGGACCTGATAGTAACAGCTAATGATGATGATGATGATGATGATGAAGAAAGACTAATCTGGCTGAGCTGTCCCTAAAATAGCAGCATACAGCGCTCTGTCCCTTTATCTAAACTGACAAAAGAAACTCAGGCTGCTGACCTAACACCTATACCAGTCCTGAAAAGAACTTTTGTGTACCAAATAGCTAGCGTTTTCTCTGTCCCTACTCCACACAGGATCCTTTCCCTACAGTGACAGAAGAAAGAATGTAAAATGGCCACCGGATCGGGTGTATTTATAGGTTAGGGGGAATGTCCAAGTGTCCATGAGCTGTCATGTCTCAATTGGTTGTCCTGTAACACATGATAAACGTGTCACGAAAGGTTAAAGTTCTTGTATACATTAAACACGTAAGTCCGCCGGGGCGAACGACGGAAAAAGGCGTTCGAACCCGCGGACGGCGAAAGTCGGAAATTCGCCGCGAAACGACCGCCGGGCGAACCGTTCGGCCATCACTATCCATTGCAAGTAAACTGCCACATTTTAGATAAACAGCATCAAGGCTGAAGGGAAATGCCTCATTTGTGTGTTTAGTTAAATGAATGAATGGCTTAGCTTATAACAATGCTGTGATTTTTTATGTGTCGCTGGTTGCACATATCGCCTGGTTTCAGCTCCAAAGTACATTGCGATCTATCATTGCTGAACCCAGCAAGCCCTCTGGTTCACATAGAGTGTGGGCTCTAGCTTCCTTGTTAGTACAAACTGCATATATATTTAACCAACAAGCGCGATTCATCCGCCTCTATATATTTTTTATTCATCAGGGCTTAACAGAAAACATTAAATCAAGCTAACAAAGAGGATCAATAACCTGGCATCCTATTAATGTGACAAATGCCTTTTCATCCATCTTCATTTCTATTCCGTCACATCTTTGAGACCCTTTAATCATAAGTTTCTCTCCACATCTTTCAAATGTGAATTTGTTACAGATCCATTTACTGTGAGAAGGGAAGGCGGCTTTATTACCAGGGAAATTACTTAAAGCAGAACTTCAGGCTAATGTGATCCCTGGATTTTAATGACTTACATATATGCCCTACCTTTCTAGCTGCAAGTATATGCTGTGTGCGCAATTCAAGCACTGTCTATTAAATAACGGTAATCATACTTACTCATCTGGAGAGTAGAAGGGAAAAAAATGTCTACCTAAAGTATGTGTAAATCCAGTGGCGGCTGGTGCTCAAAATTTTGGGGGGGCGCAAAAAACGTTTGAAAAAAAATCATCAATTGCAGCCACTGTGCCCATCAAATGCTGCCACTGTGCCCATCAAACGCAGCCACTGTGCCATCAAACGCTGCCACTGTGCCCATCAAACGCTGCCACTGTGCCATCAAACACTGCCA
Organism: Lithobates pipiens; assembly: GCF_037356315.1. Lineage (NCBI taxonomy): Eukaryota > Metazoa > Chordata > Amphibia > Anura > Ranidae > Lithobates > Lithobates pipiens. The sequence goes on along the minus strand of NW_027507784.1, from coordinate 291,664,197 downwards.
CTGTGCTCATCAAACACAGCCACTGTGCTATCAAACGCTGCCACTGTGCCCATCAAATGCTGCCACTGTGCCATCAAACGCTGCCACTGTGCCCATCAAATGCTGCCACTGTGCCATCAAATGCTGCCACTGTGCCATCAATTGCAGCCACTGTGCCAAACGCTGCCACTGTGCCAAACGCAGCCACTGTGCCAAATGCAGCCACTGTGCCCATCAAACACTGCTACTGTGCCATCAAATGCTGCCACTGTGCCATCAAACGCTGCCATTGTGCCCATCATATGCTGCCAGTGTGCCCATCAGATGTTGCCAGTGTGCCATCATTTGCTGTCAGTGTGCTCATCAAATGCTGCCAGTGTGCCCATCAAATGCGGCCAGTGTGTCCATTAAATGCAGCCAGTGTGCCCTTGAATGCCCCCAGTGTGATGCCCAGCCGCTCGCCGCCTGCCCGACACTTACCCTGTCTTGGTGGGACAGCAGGTGATGGCGAAGAGCATGCATCTACTGCCGTCCTAATCTCCCGTCCTCTCCTCCTGATAGGCGTCCAATAGCGGCGCCTGTTGTTTCAGCCAATCAGGTGACAGGTAACAGACCCAAGCACCTGATTGGTGGAAAGGCAGTTTAGTGTTAGGAAAGCAAATATTCATTTGCTTTTCTAACATCACTTATTGACCTGCGCGCGCCCAGTATGGTGCTCGCAGGTCACTTTTTTGACGCCTATTAGAGCCTATGGTTCCAATCAGGTGCCTTGTGCCCGAAAAGGGGCCGGGCGTCTGAATAGGTGGTGGCAGTGGCGGCCATAGATTGATTCATGCAAGGGGGTGGCAGGAGAGAGGGGGCAGTGCCCATGTTCCCTTAATGCGAGGGCTGCCACTGTGTAACCCCCTATAGCTGAAATCTAATATAAGCTTCAAAGAAGAACACCACTAATTAGATTACTTTATGCACTTACTTAGAGCCAGCTTTACTTAACAACTTAAGGACTGGAAGGATTTCCCCCCTTAAAGTGGTTGTAAACCCTTACAAACCACTTTGACCTACAGGTAAGCCTAGATTAAGGCTTACCTGTAGGTCCAAGAAATATCTCCTAAATCTATACGGTTTAGGAGATATTTGCCCGAAGACAGGCACCGCTGACAGCGGCGCGCAGGCGCACTGAGCGCGGCATTTCCAACAATGGAGCTGCCGCGCATGTCGGCTCCCGTGCGCATGCGCGGGAGTGACGTCATCGCGGCGGAGCTGCGAGACCCCACCGAAAAGATGGATGCGCCAGACTACAGGGGACAGCGGTGACATCGCTGGCTCCTGTGTCAGGTAAGTGACACATAATGGGCTACTATGCGATGCATAGTAGTCCATTATGCTTTGCCTTTGCAGGGAATGAAAGAGGAAGTAAACCCATCAGGGTTTACTTCCTCTTTAACCACTTCCCGACCAGCGCACGACGATGTACGTCGACAGAATGGCACGGGCAGGCATATTGGCGTACAGGTACGTCCAATATTCGATGCCGCCCTGCCATCGGGAGCGCGCCGCCGGCGGCGCGCTCCCGCGCTGGTCGGGACCCCCGTAAGTCCGGTCGCGGGACCCGCGGACTCGATCGCCGCGGGCATCCCCGCGATCGTGTCACGGAGCGGCCGAATAGAGCAAATGCTTTGTAAACAACATTTGTCTATTCTGCCTAGCAACTAGTGACGCTGATCTCTGCTCCATGTGATTGGAGCAGAGATCAGTGTACACTAAATGAAAGCCCAACCCCCCCACAGTTAGTAACACTCCCCTAGGAACACTTAACCCCTACACTGCCACCCACTGGTTAACCCTTTCACTGCCAGTGTCATTTACACAGGAATCACTGCATTTATATAGCAGTGATTACTGTATAAATGACAATGGTCCCAAAAATGTGTCAAAAATGTCCGATGTGTCCGCCATAATGTCGCAGTCACAATAAAAATCGCTGATCGCCGCCATTACTAGTAAAAAAAAAATAATAAAAAATTATTAATAAAAATGCTATAAAACTATCCCTATTTTGTAAACGCTTATTGCGATTTTTTTTACCAAAAATATGTAGAAGAATACGTATCGGCCTAAACTGAGGGAAAAAAATGTTTTTTTATATATTTTTGGGGGATATTTATTATAACAAAAAGTAAAAAATAATGCGTTTTTTTCAAAATTGTCGCTCTATTTTTGTTTATAGCGCAAAAAAAAAAAACCGCAGGGGTGATCAAATACCACCAAAAGAAAGCTCTATTTGTGGGAAAAAAAGGACGTCAATTTTGTTTGGGAGCCACGTCACAATTGTCAGTTAAAGCGACACAGTGCCGAATCACAAAAAGTGGTCTGGTCTTTGACCAGCAAATTGGTCCGGTCTGAAAGTGGTTAAAGACCATGCCATTTTTTGTGATACGGCACTACATCTCTTTAACTGATAATTGCGTGGTCATGCCAAGTTGTACCCAAGCAAAATTGAGGTTCCTTTTATCCCACAAATATAGCTTTCTTTTGGTGATATTTGATCATATTTTTTGCGCTATAAACAAAAAAAGACTTTTTGCTATAATAAATATTTAAAAAAAAATTATTCATCATTTTAGGCCAACATGTATTCTTCTACATATTTTTGGTAAAAAAAATTGCAATAAGCATATATTGATTGCTTTGCGCAAAAGTTATAGCATCTCCAAAATAGGAGATATATTTATGGCATTTTTATTATTAATTTTTTTTTACTAGTAATGGCTATTGATCAGTGATCAGTGATTTTTAGCGCGACTGCGACATTGCGTCAGACAGATCGGACACTTTTGACACTTTTTGGGACCATTGAAGCCTATACAGCGATCAGAGCTAAAAATAGCCACTGATTACTGTATAAATGTCACTGGCAGAGAAGGGGTTAATACTAGGGGGCGATCAAGGGGTTAACTGTTCTCTAGGGAGGTGTTTCTAACTGTGGGGGCAGTGTAGTGACAGGGAGTAGAGAGATCGCTGTTTCTGATCTACTTTCTTGACAGAACGGGGATCTGTCTGTTTATATTGACAGATCCCCGTTCTGGCTTTCTAAGGAGAGATCATGGGTTGCCAGCGGACATCGCGGCCGCTGGCCACATGGATCGGCTCTGGTGTTGTGCGCTCCCCCTAGAGCTCTTAAAGCAGCTGACGTACAGCTATGGTGATTTGCACAGCCATGCCAACCTGCTGCAGTATATAACTGCGGCCACTGGTCGGAAAGTGGTTAAACAAAGTACGCAGATGTCACCTACAAGTGGTCGATGGTGTATCAGTACTGTTGTGACCCATGATACATAAAAGAACCACTGTCCTATTCCAGTGCACTAGCGACTGTCCCTCTGTGTACTAATTAAAGAGCTTTGCTTGCGCTAACACCTTCGCCACTCAGGAACGCAAAGATCATAATATCATCTGAAGCACCCTCACCTTGGCCAATCAGAGGAAGCCAAACTGGGCAAAAATAAGAGTATAAAGTAAACCATTCCTAAAGTTCTTCTTTAGCGTGTCTTGATGACATCAGAAAGAACATGGCAGTGCAGAGCTGTGGCTGGACATGAGAGGATTTAAGTGTGACATTTAGAAAAAATGTTGAGGATAGCAAATCCCCAATCTCAGCGTGACTGCTGGATCTGCTGGATGGGTGAGTATATGAAATCTGCAGATACCACCTTAAGATAAGGGAAGGGGGTGAAAAAAAAAAAACAGGGGTGGCGAGTGCAAATCCTCTTTAAATATGCAGTTTTAAAATAATTCCAGGTGATCCTGACATAAGGGTCTTTGTTCATGCTCTTCTTTTTATGCTTTCCCTGTCTCCCATTTGTGTTCTTGTGTTGTCACCCAGTCCAATGGGGTTCTGTTGAAGAGTACAAGTGGCAATTTCAACACGTTACAATTCTATGTAAAAGGGGTGTCATTGAGAGGAAACTCTGTTAGACCCCTTTCACACTAGAGCGTTTTGCAGGTGGTATAGCGTTAAAAATAGTGCCTACAAACCACCCTAAAACAGCTGGCTTTGACACTGGAGCAGTGCGCTGGCAGGGGCGTCAGAAAAAGTCCTGCCAGCAGCTTCTTTGGAGCGGTGAAGGAGCAGTGAACTCACCACTCCTCCGCTGCTGATCCCCATTGAGTGGGGTGATGCGATACCGCTGGCAAAACGCTGCTTTGGTGGCGTTTTGCGGGCAGTCTTAACCCCTTTTCGGCTGCTAGTGGCGGGTTAAAGCTGCCCCGCTAGTGGCCAAATAGTGCTGTTAAAATTACGGTAAATCGGTGCTAAAAATAGCGCCGCTTTACTGCTGATGTGTGTGAAAGGGGTCTTAGTCCTGAACTTAACGTGGTTTAATATACACTATGAGATCAATGAAGCTTGCTAGACATAACAAAAAAAAAAAAAAATCGACAGACTTGGTAGCACTTTCAGAGCATATCTGTCATTATATTTAACCTGGTGTTAAAATCATTTTTCAAAGTGGGAAGTTCCAGTGTTCCCATTTCCTGTCAAAGAGGTGCCTCGTATCATAAAGCGTGTGATGTATTCGTTCAGATAATTTGATTATCTCCATCCTGGCCATAACTTGTGACCAGGATACAGAAGAGGATGATCAATTCAGGGCTGTTAACCAGTGAATGGCTACAAATAGAGTGTGAATCAATTTCTGACATGGAGCGGGAACATCAGGGATAGAAGTGAAAAAGATGCACATTTGCACTGTCAACGTAAGAAGGTGACCAGCTATCATGGAAGCTCTAGTGGCTGCCTGTTGCCAAATGGGCTGAAGGTATTTACAACTCCAAAAAATATGGAGTAAAGAGCCTGATTCAGGGCAGCCATGAAAGCAATGGGGGGATACAGCAGGAAATATAGTCTGGAGCTTGGCAGGGGTCAAGTACCATCTGGTATGAAGTTTAATTGCAGTTTCACGGGTAGACAAGGATCTCGTGTTTTTATACATATTTTCCAGCATCCCTTCCCATTCAGGAGGTGAAAAAGAGAGAGCCACCTCAGTTTCCCAGCTTGTCATTGGTTTAGTCTTTTGGTCAATGAAGACCTATCCCTAGAGGTGTGTTCACAAATAAGTTCACATTGAGTGCTATGAATACAGGGTGATAATGTATCTCTGGTATGATAGAAGTGCCGAATATGGAGATATCTAAAATGTTCAGAAGAAGGTAAATCATGGTCTGCTCTGAGTTGGGCGAAAGATTTAACCACTTCGCGCCCAGGCCAATTCTGACATTTCTCTCCTACATGTAAAATTCCAAATTTTTTTGCTAGAAAATTACATAGAACCCCCAAACATTATATATGTTTTATTAGCAAAGACCCTAGAGAATACAATGGCGGTCGTTGCAACTTTTTATTTCGCAGGGTATTTGCGCAGCAATTTTTCGAACACGTTTTTTTCAGAAAAAAAACTGTTTCATGCTTAAAAAAAAAAAAAAACAGTAAAGTTAACCCAATTTTTTTGCATAATGTGAAAGAGGAGGATACGCCGAGTAAATAGATACCCAACATGTCACGCTTCAAAATTGCACGCGCTCGTGGAATGGCGCCAAACTTTGGTATTTAAAAATCCCCATAGGCGAAGCTTTACATTTTTTTACTGGTTACATGTTTTGGGGTACAGAGGAGTTCTAGAGCTCTAATTATTGCTCTCGCTCTAACGTTCGCGGCGATACCTCATATGTGTGGTTTGAACACCGTTTTCATATGTGGGCGGGACTTACGTATGCGTCCGCTTCTGTGTGCGAGCTCACGGGGACAGGGGCACTTTACAATTTTTTTTTTTTTTATTGTTAATTTTATTTTAATTTTTTTAGTTTGACACAAAAAAAAAATTGATGACTTTTATTCCTATTACAAGGAATGTAAACATCCCTTGTAATAGGAATATGGCATGATCGGACATATTTACAGTGAGATATGGGGTCAATAAGACCCCATATCTCACCTCTAGGCTGGGAAGAATAAAATAAAAAAATTAAAAAAAACGTTCCTGGCTTCCCTTAATTGGCGCCGTTAATTTGAATACCGAGGCTGGGCATGACGTCATAACATTGCGCCCAGCCTCTGAACGATCATAGAGACTCCGGGGACGATCTAGTCCGCCGGAAATCTCTATAGTAACTGGCGGGGGCCGGCGGATCCTGTCACTGACTCACCGATGGAAGCGGTGAGTCGGTACAAGCACCGGAGGGCGGCGCAGCCGCTATGATCATTCTTATGGTGCAGGGAATCGCCGGCTGAAAACGCTGATATCTGAATGATGTTTGTGGCCTCAGGCATCATTCAGATATAACCACCAAAAGCCCATGACGTCAATAGACGTAGTATGGGCGCCAAGTGGTTAAATTGTAAGCCAGACTTAAGGGATACAAAGGTGGTTAAACCATTGGAGCTCCACCAGTCTCTCTGTTGAAAAGTCGAGGGAAAATCAAGGTCTCCTATAAATGAATAAAGGGGTGTGAGTGGTGAGGTTAGTTTATATTTGCCTTGATATAGAGACCAGAGATAAAGGGATTGAAATATAATATGGTTGAGGAGAGCTATATTACACACCTGTATGGAAATACAGCATGCGTTTCAAATTGTAACCATTGGACAGTCTGAGTGAGTCTGGCCGCCAGATGATAACACCATAAATTCAGGAGGACTAAACCTGCCAGAGGTTGGGGCCTGTACAACAGTGATTTATTAAATCCTGGGTGCTTAGAATGCCATAAAAATTTATTAATATCTCTTTGGAGTGATTCAATATAAGATTTAGAGAAATAAATGGGTAAGGTCCTGAATAAAAGGGGGTATTTTAGGCAAGATCGCCACCTTAATGGCCGTTACTCTGCATAAGAAGAAAATGTGGTATGTTGTCCAAGTTTTCAGTAAGGTCCTTACATGAGCAGCTAATGGGTGGTAATTGAGATGAAAAAGATCTGGAAATGAGAGTGTGAGTTGAATACCTAAATAACGAAATTAGTGAGTGAACCATGTGAAAGCAAAGTGTTGTTGTAAAGAAGTGGCCAAATCATCGGATTTTTTGATAGGCAAAGCAGTGCATTTGGATAAATTTACTCCCAGCTGAAAAAGATTGGAAAGAGTGTAATAGAGAAATTCAATTTGGAAGTGCAATTAGGGGGTTTGTCAAAAATAGGAGAACATCATCGGCATATAGGCTCAGTTTATATTCTGCTGGTCCCTTTCTACCCTTTGTTGTCTGAATTGTTTGCAATTACTCTAGACAAAGGTTCTATTGCCAGGACAAATAGGAGAGGCGATAGGGGACAGCCATGCCTCATACCTCTCTGAAGTGGGAAAAATTGGGAACTGTTACCCGGTAATTTAATGCGTGCTTGAGGGGCTTGATAAAGTGCATGGAAACCTTCAGTAAAAGCTCCTGTGATATCAGATTTAGGCAGTAAGTGAACTAGGTATGACCAGCTCACACTGTCAAATGCCTTGTGTATATCAAGGCTGAGGAGCAGTACCTGGGTAGAGTGCAGATTGGCATCCTGGATAATGTTTTTCACCAAATGTATGTTATCGGCGATCTGTCTACCCGGTATTAAACCGGTCTGGTTTGGGGAGATAAGTGAGGTAATCACTGAGGCCAGTCTATCTGCCAGCAACTAACCAAATTTTTTTAAATCATTATTGATTACTGAGATAGGATGGAAGTTTTGGGGAATAGAACAATCTTTGTGTGGTTTAGATACTTTTAGTTTTTAACAGCTCTGTCAAGTTTGTATTCTGTCTGCACCATATGAAGGAGATTTGTCCTCAAACCCTGTCCCAGTGCCAAAATCAGTCTGACACCCCACAGCACCAGTCTAGTTAAAGAGTCTCTGATGGAGACTCTTTACCACGTGATCAGCCATGTCCAATCACGGCTGATCCCAATGCAAATAGGAAGAGCTGGTGATCGGCTTTTCCTAACTCGCATCTGACAGACACGAGTAGAAGAGAGCTGATCGGTGGCTCTCCTGACAGGGGGGGGGGTCTGTGCTGATTGTTTATCGGCACAGCCCCCCCTTGGATCCCGCTCCTAGGACCGCCATCATGCCGCCCAGGACCACCAGATATGCCCCCCTAGACCCCCAAGGAAATGCATATCTGTGCCCAGGCAGCTGCCAATCAATGCACAGGTAGCTGCCAATCAGTGCCCACTGACAATGCCCACCACTGCCAGTGCCACCAGGGATGCCCATCAATGCCTCATATCAGTGCCATGAATCAGTGCCCATCAGTGCCCTGCAGTGTCGCCTATCAGTGCCCAGCAGTGCCTCCTATCAGTGCCATCCATAAGTACCCATCTTTTCAGCCTCTCAGTGCCGATCAGTGTCGCCTATCAGTGCTCATCAGTGCCCACCAGTGCCACCCATGAGTGCCCACTAGTGACTCCTATCAATGCCCATCAGTGCTGCATATCAGTGCCACCTACCAGTGCCCATCAGTGCCGCATATCAGTGCCCATCGTCGGTGTCTGTCAGTGCACGCTCATTGGTGCCACCTCATCAGTGCCACCTTATTAGTACCCTTCAGTGACTCCTTATAGGTGCCCATCAGTGAAAGAGAAAACGTACTTATTTACAAAATTTTATAATGGAAACTAAAGCAAAACTTTTATTTTTTTCAAAATTTTCAGTCTTATTTTATTTTGTTTAGCAAAGATAAAAACCGCAGCAGTGATCAAATACCACCAAAAGAAAGCTCTATTTGTGGGAACAAAATAACAATTTAGTTTGGGTAGAGTGTAGCATGACCGCACAATTGTCATTCAAAGTGCGACAGCGCTGAAAGCTCAAAATTGTCCTGGGCAGGAAGGTGTAAAAGTGCCCTGTATTGAAGTGGTTAAAGTGTTAGTTCATCTGGGGATTTGAAATCTCTTATAAATGTTATAAAATGCAGCGCTATCTTAAACTGTAAACAATACGTGTATGGTAATAACTGGGTAAAGTGATAATAGTGCAATAAAGTCCTAATTACGTGAATTAGACTGACATGATCAAATTGCAATTACCATACAATGATAATAACCATTAATTATATCTAGATAAAGTGATAGTAGTGCAATAAATTGCTATTCACGTGAATCAAACTGACATTAAATCTCATGTTACCATAACATAAGTAAATAAAGTGCTATAGTGGTTGAGTGTGATCAACTGACAGTATATTCCGTAAGTCAGCGCAAACATAGTTAAAGCATAAAGTCCATAACAAGTTGCGTAGTTGATTCTTAACGTGATAATCCAAACATGTTGATGTGTTCACACACTGGTGCTCCCCCCTAGGTAATTAACGCTCACCTTAGAGCGTGTGACTTTACACTCAAGTTCAGTCAAAACACCCTGTGAACCACCTCTGGGTTCTGTGAATGTTGTGGGATCCTGAGCTGCCCAATGACATTGTCTCCATATATATGTAGGATAACAAAAAAAGGCTGGATAGTGTGATACCGTTTTAGTATATAAAAATATATTAAACACAAGTCCCAGTCCGGGGTACTTACATGGAACTGGTGCTTCAGTGCCCCACTCTATAGAAGGCAAAAACACTGGGATTGTTTGAGATCGTATGTCTCCCCTCCTTGAGCCTGACCAGCTGTCTCCAGCACCGCCCTGTCTCCTCCCATACACGTGTCAATACTGGCATGTATACCCCAGTTACCCCATAATTAATACCAGGTTCTTTAGGCCTGGTATGAAATTTGGGAGTACCTCTCACAAAATTAAACAATAAAAAGGTTAGGACCCCCGCCCAAAAGAAAATCCACACCAGACCTTTATTCAAGCATACAGCCTGACAAGCTAGGAAAGGAATGAGTCTGGAGCCCCCTTCTTAACTATTGCAGGCAACATACCCCAGCATATAGGAGGTACCTTGCTAGGGAAGGATCCCCTTGGCAAAGCACTTTGTTCCCATGTTGATGAGGACAAGGGCCTATCCCCCACAACCTTGGCCCTTTGGTTGTGGGAGTCTGATAATGAGGGGCTGATCGAAATCTGAAAGCATCCTTTAATAAAAAGGGCGCAACCAAATACCGCCCCTCCATGTGCTTGAGTAAGGACACCTGCTTCATGTTCGGATAAGAGTCTGGTTATATTTTTTAGGAAGTTCCCCATGCTTTTTTTCAACCTAAGTTTTACATGAGGTTCCCTCTTAAAATGCACATCCAACCTGAATTATTGGGGATTTCCAATGCATTTTTTTGTTTTAAAGGTCTTCCATTAAAATCTACACCAGACCCGCATCTAGGATAAAGGTCTGGTATAGATGAAGGGAATCTCTGGCTGCTCGGTGACAGTGACCTGTCATTTTGCAGGCAATTTAAACACTTTTTTCTGTGTAAGTGTTGCTGTAGTAGCTTGTTTACATCACTCAGATGCACCAATTTATAGGCAGTTATTTAACCTCTTTACCTTGGCCACACTCATATATGTGGCCTCTCGTGGGTGGGCTTAGAGACTGCATATATGCATGCCGGAAAGGAAAGTAAATTAAGCTGTGCCGAGAGCATGCGTGCTGTGCGTTTACGGCACAGTTATGATGGGTAACGGAAAGCTCCTGATCCCTACTTGCGATCGGGAGCTTTTTGATAATGTCACCACTGTGACAGCACCCCATTTTCCGACATAAGAAACATTTTAAAGGACCAGGAAGTGCTGACATTAGGGGTTAATTGAATTTTCCATTTTTAAATATTTATCTTTAAGCATTACTAAAATAACTGCTTCCAGCCAAATGGAATTTTATTTTATTTTATTTATTTTTCTTTGGTACATGTTTATTGGGGCAATGCCCAGTCCACCCATGCCATTTGTGGACGTACCCTTGCCTATTAGCCTAGTAAATGGCCACTACTGTTTTTAACATTTGGCTCCAATTGATTTTAATAGGGTTTGGATTTGAAGCCCAAACTTTAGTAATGCTCATTGAACTCTGTCCATGTATGTTCGGATCATCACAAATTCCAATATTTAAAAAAATGTGTAGTTGTCCTTTAAGAAAAATATATATTAAATAATGCTTTTTGCTGTACAAGTGGGTGTTTTAAATTACTATAATAGCCATCAGGAACTCTTCTCCGGTATCAGAATTTCTATAGCAATATCCCCGATACATCATTATAATAAGGCATCCACTTCCATGCCTTGGTGAAGGCCAACCATTGAGGTGTAAATTGAAATCTACAGCTCAGAAGTAAAGATGCAAGAACAAATATATGCTTATGTTTTCAAACAGAAAATATTATTGACAATAATTTACAATTGATCCTACCATCAGTTGGAGGCTATAATATAAAAGAACTGCCTTATTTCTAGCCGGAGGGCTAAATCCCACTAATTCTGTCTCATTACCTTCACATTGTCTGTATTCTCTTGCTTTCCTGTTAGTTCAACCACCCACTCACTGCTTCAAAAGAGCAAAATGGCTGCTAGTTTCTAAGGCTAATAATAAGCTTCTGACATGCAGGAAAGATAAAAGTGCAGCCAACCTATTATATTCATATTGTTTTTATGAAGGTGGTGTTTTCAGTGTTCAATGTGGCGATTAAGTCAACAACTTATTTATAAAGAACCATTGTAGGTGCATTACATAGGCTTCCAGTCTTAAATCAGCAAATTATAAGAGTACCTAGGCTTTTGTTGGTTGAGTAACTGCTGACATAAATGTTAATAGCTGCCAATATAATTATGTTTTTTAAAGGGGAAAAAAAATCAAGATACAGCTTTGTTATAAAAGTATTTACATTTCTGACCTAGGTTTTGGTTATCAAGTGCAAAGTTGGCTCTTTCTAGTGGTTTACCTTCTAACGGGGACTTTTAAAATTGCATGTGCTTTTTGCTTACAAATGCCTAAAAACCACCAACAAATAAATAAATATAACCCATTAAAAAACAAATAAAAAGCCTGTTTTTCTGCAATACTCACCTTCAATATGAAGTTTACCCAACTCCTATTTTCTGCCACTAGATGCCCTCAATCTTTTGGACTGAATGGCAGCCAGCATCATTTAATGTGTATCTAAACCCCAAACCAAAAATGTAATAAATTGCAGCTTACCACCCTTGGTGTAGTGGCTGCATTAGATTACTTTTTATGTTTTCAAGTTTCTTTTGCTTTGTTTTCACCTGGTAATCCTGTGAATAATAAATTTCCTGTCCCTGGGAGATTACATCACCCCTCTGCTGTATGTATGGAGGGAGTCATAAATGATTATTTTAGGTTGCTTTTCTTAATATAGACTACAGTTGTGTCTTTATATCTTTATTTCCATCACTTGACACAGGATCAGTGCCAGTGCTACCTAGGTGAACTAGGCAGCCACATAGGGCACGCTGCTGCCAAGGGCGCCCCGGTCGCTGGTGATCCTACTCCCTCTGCTGCCAGCAACTAACAGCAACACAACAGACAGCCTCTCCTGAGTCCCTCCGTACATTGTCAGAGGTGCAGTGGCGGTGGAGAACTGTGTCTGTGTGTGTCCCGACTGAATCGATTGTAGGAAGGAAAGGAAACATCCCCTGCGCCGCTGCGCCTCTGATCAGTGCCAGTGAGTGACCTGTCTGTGTGTGTCTCCCACCACGTGCTACAGCCAGCTCTGCCTCTCAGCCCAGTGTCCTTCTGTGTCCATATATGCCGCATACCCCCGTCCCCTCATCATGGAGGCCTTGCCTGTACTCCTGAACAAAGGCAGGTGTCAGTGGAGTCATCAGTGGTGCTGGTGAGGCTGAAGTTATGGGTGCTGGTGAGGCTGAATTTATGGACGCTGGTGAGGCTGCATTTATGGACACTGGTGAGGCTGCATTTATGTGTGCTGGTGAGGCTGCATTTATAACCCCCGGTGAGGCTGCATTTATGGACATTGGTGAGACTACATTTATGGGTGCTGGTGAGGCTGCATTTATGGGTGCTGGTGAGACTACATTTATGGGTGCTGATGAGGCTGCATTTATGGGTGCTGGGAGGCTGCATTTGTGGAGACGCTGGTGAGGCTGCATTTATGGGTGTTGGTGAGGCTGCACATATTGGTGCTGGTGAGGCTGCATGGGCAGGGCAAAAGAGGTGGAGTCAGGGGTAGAGTCAAGGGGGGTGGCAGAATGAGGTTTCATCTAGGGTCTCAAAAATCCTTGCACCAGCCCTGCGGAGGATAGCTTGGAAAGAAAATAACTTTCAATGGACACTGCATTTTTGAGCATATTTTCTGCACTTGCCAACAATGTTCTTAGCCTCAAAACTAATGTAGCCACCACATGTAAGGACTGAGAGCTAAAATAAATAGCATTTTTGTTCTGGAGTTTAGATTAATAAACTTCCTCTGAGCCCAGGCTGTAATGGACCCACACACAGCATTTGATTGGACAGTGCAGGGGAAGCAGCCAAATGATGAACTCATCTCTCACTCTTCTTTCCCCTTCTATCAGCATGCTCCTTATCAGAACATGAACTGATTGGCTCCTTGCGCTATTTCTTCCTTTCCCACTCCAAGCACTGTTGTACATAAACTGTAAGAGGTCAAATTCAGGTACCTATACAACCCCAATTAACAAATAATTGTAATGATTTAAAGTGGTTGTAAAGGCTGAAGGTTTTTACCTTCATGCGTTCTCTGCATTGAGGTAAAAAAAAACCTTAGTGTGCAGCTTCCCCCTCAGCCCCACTAATACTTAGTAATAATACTTATGCCGCGTACACACGAGCGGACTTTTCAACATCCAAAGTCCGAAGGACTGAGTCCGTCAGACTATCCGATCGTGTGTGGGCTGCAACGGACTTTTGACTCGCCAAAGCGCGTACACACGAGCGGACTTTTCAACATCCAAAGTCCGAAGGACTGAGTCCGTCAGACTATCCGATCGTGTGTGGGCTGCAACGGACTTTTGACTCGCCAAAGTCCGAAGGACTTTAGAATATGGAACATGCTTCAAATTTTTCCGAAGGAACTCCGCCGGACCCGGTCCCCTTCGAAAAATCCGCTCGTGTGTATGCTACTCCGACGGACTAAAACCGACGCTAGGGCAGCTATTGGCTACTGGCTATGAACTTCCTTATTCGAGCCGAGTCGTACGTCATCACGTTCGAATCCGTCGGAGTTTAGTGTGATCGTGTGTGGCCAAGTCCGCTCAGCCGAAAAGTCTGTCAGCACTCCGTCGGAATTCCAGCAGAACTCCGACGGTACTCCTTCGGAAGTCTGTCGGACATAAGTCCTCTCGTGTGTACGGGGCTTTAGTAGTACTAGTAGTATTATGTATTATGTACTTATTATTATGTACTTATTATGTATTAGTAGTATATAATAGTACTAATATTTACCTATGCCTATCCCCGTCCCCTCATCATGGAGGCCTTGCCTGTACTCCTGAACAAAGGCAGGTGTCAGTGGAGTCATCAGTGGTGCTGGTGAGGCTGAAGTTATGGGTGCTGGTGAGGCTGAATTTATGGACGCTGGTGAGGCTGCATTTATGGACACTGGTGAGGCTGCATTTATGTGTGCTGGTGAGGCTGCATTTATAACCCCCGGTGAGGCTGCATTTATGGACATTGGTGAGACTACATTTATGGGTGCTGGTGAGGCTGCATTTATGGGTGCTGGTGAGACTACATTTATGGGTGCTGATGAGGCTGCATTTATGGGTGCTGGGAGGCTGCATTTGTGGAGACGCTGGTGAGGCTGCATTTATGGGTGTTGGTGAGGCTGCACATATTGGTGCTGGTGAGGCTGCATGGGCAGGGCAAAAGAGGTGGAGTCAGGGGTAGAGTCAAGGGGGGTGGCAGAATGAGGTTTCATCTAGGGTCTCAAAAATCCTTGCACCAGCCCTGCGGAGGATAGCTTGGAAAGAAAATAACTTTCAATGGACACTGCATTTTTGAGCATATTTTCTGCACTTGCCAACAATGTTCTTAGCCTCAAAACTAATGCAGCCACCACATGTAAGGACTGAGAGCTAAAATAAATAGCATTTTTGTTCTGGAGTTTAGATTAATAAACTTCCTCTGAGCCCAGGCTGTAATGGACCCACACACAGCATTTGATTGGACAGTGCAGGGGAAGCAGCCAAATGATGAACTCATCTCTCACTCTTCTTTCCCCTTCTATCAGCATGCTCCTTATCAGAACATGAACTGATTGGCTCCTTGCGCTATTTCTTCCTTTCCCACTCCAAGCACTGTTGTACATAAACTGTAAGAGGTCAAATTCAGGTACCTATACAACCCCAATTAACAAATAATTGTAATGATTTAAAGTGGTTGTAAAGGCTGAAGGTTTTTACCTTCATGCGTTCTCTGCATTGAGGTAAAAAAAAACCTTAGTGTGCAGCTTCCCCCTCAGCCCCACTAATACTTAGTAATAATACTTATGCCGCGTACACACGAGCGGACTTTTCAACATCCAAAGTCCGAAGGACTGAGTCCGTCAGACTATCCGATCGTGTGTGGGCTGCAACGGACTTTTGACTCGCCAAAGCGCGTACACACGAGCGGACTTTTCAACATCCAAAGTCCGAAGGACTGAGTCCGTCAGACTATCCGATCGTGTGTGGGCTGCAACGGACTTTTGACTCGCCAAAGCGCGTACACACGAGCGGACTTTTCAACATCCAAAGTCCGAAGGACTGAGTCCGTCAGACTATCCGATCGTGTGTGGGCTGCAACGGACTTTTGACTCGCCAAAGTCCGAAGGACTTTAGAATATGGAACATGCTTCAAATTTTTCCGAAGGAACTCCGCCGGACCCGGTCCCCTTCGAAAAATCCGCTCGTGTGTATGCTACTCCGACGGACTAAAACCGACGCTAGGGCAGCTATTGGCTACTGGCTATGAACTTCCTTATTCGAGCCGAGTCGTACGTCATCACGTTCGAATCCGTCGGAGTTTAGTGTGATCGTGTGTGGCCAAGTCCGCTCAGCCGAAAAGTCTGTCAGCACTCCGTCGGAATTCCAGCAGAACTCCGACGGTACTCCTTCGGAAGTCTGTCGGACATAAGTCCTCTCGTGTGTACGGGGCTTTAGTAGTACTAGTAGTATTATGTATTATGTACTTATTATTATGTACTTATTATGTATTAGTAGTATATAATAGTACTAATATTTACCTATGCCTATCCCCGTCCCCTCATCATGGAGGCCTTGCCTGTACTCCTGAACAAAGGCAGGTGTCAGTGGAGTCATCAGTGGTGCTGGTGAGGCTGAAGTTATGGGTGCTGGTGAGGCTGAATTTATGGACGCTGGTGAGGCTGCATTTATGGACACTGGTGAGGCTGCATTTATGTGTGCTGGTGAGGCTGCATTTATAACCCCCGGTGAGGCTGCATTTATGGACATTGGTGAGACTACATTTATGGGTGCTGGTGAGGCTGCATTTATGGGTGCTGGTGAGACTACATTTATGGGTGCTGATGAGGCTGCATTTATGGGTGCTGGGAGGCTGCATTTGTGGAGACGCTGGTGAGGCTGCATTTATGGGTGTTGGTGAGGCTGCACATATTGGTGCTGGTGAGGCTGCATGGGCAGGGCAAAAGAGGTGGAGTCAGGGGTAGAGTCAAGGGGGGTGGCAGAATGAGGTTTCATCTAGGGTCTCAAAAATCCTTGCACCAGCCCTGCGGAGGATAGCTTGGAAAGAAAATAACTTTCAATGGACACTGCATTTTTGAGCATATTTTCTGCACTTGCCAACAATGTTCTTAGCCTCAAAACTAATGCAGCCACCACATGTAAGGACTGAGAGCTAAAATAAATAGCATTTTTGTTCTGGAGTTTAGATTAATAAACTTCCTCTGAGCCCAGGCTGTAATGGACCCACACACAGCATTTGATTGGACAGTGCAGGGGAAGCAGCCAAATGATGAACTCATCTCTCACTCTTCTTTCCCCTTCTATCAGCATGCTCCTTATCAGAACATGAACTGATTGGCTCCTTGCGCTATTTCTTCCTTTCCCACTCCAAGCACTGTTGTACATAAACTGTAAGAGGTCAAATTCAGGTACCTATACAACCCCAATTAACAAATAATTGTAATGATTTAAAGTGGTTGTAAAGGCTGAAGGTTTTTACCTTCATGCGTTCTCTGCATTGAGGTAAAAAAAAACCTTAGTGTGCAGCTTCCCCCTCAGCCCCACCAATACTTAGTAATAATACTTATGCCGCGTACACACGAGCGGACTTTTCAACATCCAAAGTCCGAAGGACTGAGTCCGTCAGACTATCCGATCGTGTGTGGGCTGCAACGGACTTTTGACTCGCCAAAGCGCGTACACACGAGCGGACTTTTCAACATCCAAAGTCCGAAGGACTGAGTCCGTCAGACTATCCGATCGTGTGTGGGCTGCAACGGACTTTTGACTCGCCAAAGTCCGAAGGACTTTAGAATATGGAACATGCTTCAAATTTTTCCGAAGGAACTCCGCCGGACCCGGTCCCCTTCGAAAAATCCGCTCGTGTGTATGCTACTCCGACGGACTAAAACCGACGCTAGGGCAGCTATTGGCTACTGGCTATGAACTTCCTTATTCGAGCCGAGTCGTACGTCATCACGTTCGAATCCGTCGGAGTTTAGTGTGATCGTGTGTGGCCAAGTCCGCTCAGCCGAAAAGTCTGTCAGCACTCCGTCGGAATTCCAGCAGAACTCCGACGGTACTCCTTCGGAAGTCTGTCGGACATAAGTCCTCTCGTGTGTACGGGGCTTTAGTAGTACTAGTAGTATTATGTATTATGTACTTATTATTATGTACTTATTATGTATTAGTAGTATATAATAGTACTAATATTTACCTATGCCTGATCTCGATCCAGACATGTGAATGAGGCCCAAGGTTATCCTGGGTCTCTGCCTCCTGATTGTCTGAGATTCAGCAGCAGGAGCCATTGGTTCCCTCTGCTGTGAATCACAGCCAGTGAGGAGGGTGTGGGGGTTGGCACTGAGCCATGCTCTCTCTGTATTATGGACGCAGAGTACCAGCTCAGGAGCGAGCACGCACGAGTGAACCTGTTCTGTGGAAAACTCCAACTCACCAAAATCTCCAACCACATAACTTCTGGTGACTCTCCAGAAGCAATAATTGGAGATTTGGATAAGTTGGCTGTTTTCACAGAACAGTGTTCTATCATAATACTGCAACACATCAGAAAATGCAACGGAAGTGATGTTGCAAACACAATTACTTATTGCGCATGCTCTATGTGTTCCAAAATGGCCGCTGTGCATTTAAATGTTTCCTAACCTGACAGATAACAAAGGCAGCAGTGAACATCTTGTTACACCTAGGCAAGTCTTGAATTTCACAGTTATTTTAGCAGTTAACTCACCTTATACACTGAAATAGACTATTTCAACATGGACGAGTGAGGGTGTCGAAAACTGTCCCTCTGTGCCAAATGACTATCATTTTGGCGCCGAGCAGTGCGGGGCGTACCAAGATGGGCATCGCCACCTTCTGACTGCAGGCTTGTCACTGCTTTTCAAATGCAACATCAAACAGTGTCACAGATTAAAAAATACTGCATTTCAGTATACAAGGAGATTTTACTGCTAAAATAAGTGTGAAAGTGAAAATTGTCTGTGTGTAAGAAGAAGTCTACTGCTACCTCCATGTTTTGTCAGATTAGGAAACTTATTGGAATGCATCGCGGCCATGTTGGAATGCATGGTGCATGCGCAGTAAGCGCATCCGTTACATCTTCTAATAGATAGCGGTATTCTGACAGAGCACTACTGTACACGATGAGTTGGCTGTTTTGACAGAACACCTGGTAAGGAGTAAAAAAGCTGTCACTGCCTTGGAGGCGGCCACGTTGTTGATTACTAGTGGGTAGACTAACAATATCCTTTCATTATATTGTATACCGTAGTGTATACGCTGCCCATGTTCTATGAAAACAGCAGACTCTTCGAAATCTCCAATTATTGCTGCTTGAGTGTTGTGGTTGGAGATTTTGGTGAGTAAGAGTTTTTGGCAAAACACCCCCACAGTAATCAGCTTTCTATGGGGGCACTCGGCAATGGGGAAGGTGCCTAGAGCACCGGTGGGGGACCCGAGAATTCGGCAAAGGGAAGGTGCCCAGAGCACCGGTGGGGGACCCGGGAAGAGAAGGACCCATATCTCAGCTATTGGATCAATTTCTCTTCTATTGACTTGTTTACCTTTTCCTAATCACTAGGTACAGACACTATCACTCGATACTTCCCTGTCAGAGCGGAGATGTGTGCGTGTATATTGACAGATCCCCATTATGGCTCCCTGTGGAGAGATCATGGGTGTCTGGCTGACATCATGGCCACCAGCCACGTGCCTGATATAGCTGTAAAATGGACCGATGTAGAGCTGCGGCGATTCGTGGGAACGAGCCGACCAGCCATCGTATAATGACGAAGGCTGGTCGGCAAGTGGTTAATAAATATATTTTAAAAATAATAAAAATAAAGAATTAATGTAACCCCCTCATGTCTGCTAGTGCAGTGTGTTTCTTTGCAGGTAAGGAACGCACACATGTTCCTCACCCGCAGAGATGTGAACCTAGGCAGCAACAAGGGTCACATAAATACACAAGCTTTGTCCCACAAGGATGGGGTTTTATAATGAGGACACCTTCCTCTGTGCACATGGAGCATTAGGGCAACCTTTATACGTATGTCAGGTCATGATGCCACAAAGTCTCATCTATTACAAGAACAGTCTCTTTTCAAACATTGCACAGCCACAACTTATAGCACAAGATTAGGATCATTCCTACCTCATACATATGTCTCGTGGAGCGGTCTAGAGCCAGGGTTCAAATTTTATTTACCCCAGAATCTCTCTCAGCACAAAAATAAGCATGCAATGTGATATTTTGTTTATGTAATATTAAAGAGCAATTATAACAGTTTGAGGCCAGTTTTTATTTTATTTTGGAATATACATGTTAAATCACAGTTATAAGCCATTTTAGTATTCATATAGAAATATTTATACATTTATATTGGGTCACTTTTTTTAAAGGACAGAGCACAGCAGGTGATGCTTGCCTTGAGACTTTCTTTCCTTAATTTGGATTTCCATACTGTTCAGACAGGCAGGTGTGGGGAGGAGATTGAGTCACTGCTTTGACTTACTCAGTAGGGATGAGCTCGATGTTTGGGTCAAACATAAGTTCGAATCGAACAGCGGGTGTTCGCACGTTCACCAAACAACGAACATTATGGGGCATTTGCGGAAAATTTGAGCACCACGGACAACCCCATAATGCACTGCGAAATTGCAGTGCATTGCTGTATTATGATTGGCCAAAGCATGCACCTGACCTGCATACTTTGGCAATCACAGCGCATTTTGCTGAAAGAGCCATAAAAAAATGTGTCTCAAGGGGGCCAAGTCCACGCCCCACACTATATAAGGCTGCTTACAGAGTGACCGTGTGTAGTGTTATTGGCGTGGACAGAGAGATAGCTTGAGTTACATTAAGCAGGCAGGTTATTCAGTTAGTGGCAGTGTATTTGACATTATATGTATATATGTATATATATATATATATATATATATATATATATATATATATATATATATATATATATATCTACAGTGCATTCCTTGGTGTTTCTAATACACCTCAGGTGGTGTACACTGTAGTTAATACAGTGTGTACACTTTCTAATACACGCCAGACGGTGTACACAGTATTTAATACAGTGTAGTGTGGTGTTGCAAAACAAAAAATACATCATGTTCAGAAGGCCACCAAGGAGAAGCAGACGCTCACAGGCCACTAAAAGAGGGCAAGCAGCCTCTGTGTCTACAGTCAACAGTGGTGGTCCTGGACATGGTGCGTCCTCTGCAGGTGGCCGTGGGGCATGCTTGTTCTTTTTTTGCTGGTTCTGGTCGTGTTATTGAGCCATAACATCCAGACGATTTGGTGGAGTGGATAACAAACCCGCCCTCATCCTCCTCATCCTCTGTCACCCAGGCTCAGAGTTGTTTGCTTTCCAACTCAGCTGGCAAAGCGACCTATTCCACTGGCTCCTTGTCCACAGTCACTCCTTCTGTAGCCCCACCATCATGCACAGAGGAGTGTCCAGAATTATTCAAGTACAAGAAACTGGCATGTGATGTTCCCCCAGCTGCAGCATACTACCAAGTTTGCTCCAGTGACAGGGAGGGAGGGAACGATGAGGTCACTGACTGTACTTGGGTGCCTGAGAGAAGAGAGGAGGAAAGTGAGGAGGAGGAGGCACAACTCTAATGAGGCAGGATGTCCTCTAGGGGACAGCTTATGGGCAGCCACCCTATTGCATCAGACTGCAGAGCTCCGGAGGTGCAGGGCACTGCTGACTCTCCACTAACTTTTGAAAGTTCGTTGGTGTGGGCCTTTTTTTACACTTGTGCAGTAGATTGCACCATTGCTGTTTGCAACCTATGTCTGAAGCGGATCAAGCATGGCCACAACAGTATCCACTTGGGCACCACATGCTTGACCAGACATATGACGACCTGCCATGCAGTCTGTTGGCAAAGGCACTTGAAAGATCCACATCAAAGAAAAAGGCAGACTTCTCCTTGCTCCTCATCTGGGATCTCCAACCCTACTATACCTCCAGTCCTCTCAAAAACCTGCACTGAGAGGAATGAAGGTATAGCAATAGATGTCTCCAATCTGTTAGCAGTACACTACCAATTGATTTTAGCAGACAAAATTTCCCTACCCCAGTTGCTGAACCATAAAAAGAAATTTGGTCCCAGCCATCCACATACTCAGCGTCTAAATGCTAGTTTGAACAAATTGCTAGCACTGCAACTGCTGCCTTTTCATCTGGTAGACTCTGCCCCCTTTCGTGAATTTGTGGAATGTGCTGTACCTCAGTGGCAGGTTCCAAAAAGCCATTTCTGTTCATGGAAGTCCATTCTGGCTCTCTACCAGCATGTGGAAGGCAATGTTTTGGCCTCGTTGGACAGAGCGGTTAGCAGTAAGGTTCATATTACCACTGACTCATGTTCCAGCAGGCATGGGAAGGAATGTTACCTTTCCTTCACGGCACACTGGGTAACTCTGCTAGTAGCTAGGAAGGATGCAGGACAGGGTTCAGTGTTGTTGGAGCTTGGTCCGCCACCCCACCTCCAAAATTCTAGTGGTGATTCTGCCACAGCTCTCTCCTCCACTCCCTCCTCTTCTTCTTCCTCTATGGCCTCTTCTGCAGATTTATTCTCTGAACCAGCGGTACTCCATATTTGTTCAAGGGGCTATGCAAGCAGTCAGCCTAAAAGATGCCATGCAGTGCTTGAATTGGTCTGCCTAGGGGACAGGAGCCACACTGGGGCAGAGATGTCAGCTCTGCAGGAGCAGGCTCAGTGGTGGTTGATGCCACGCCAGCTTCAGCCAGGAATGGTTGTATGCGACAATGGCACCGACCTTCTCTCCGCCTTCTGACAGAGACACTTGACCAATGTTCCATGTTTGGCACACATCCTGAATTTTGTGGTGCAGCGGTTCTTGAGCAGGTACCCAGGCTTAAATGATCTCCTGAGGCAGGCCAGAAAAGTCTGTGGTCATTTCCACCAGTCATACAATGCCAGTGCCCGGGCTGGCTGACATTCAAAGGAAATGCAACCTGCCCACCAACCGCCTCATTTGTGACATGTCCACCAGGTGGAAATCAGTGTTGGCAATGCTGCAGTGGCTGCACACACAGCAGAGGGCCATCAATGAGTATCTGTGTGAGTATGGCACCAAGACAGGGTCACGTCAGCTTGGCTTCCTTTCACTACACCAATGACTACTGGTCAAAGATGCATGCACTGTGCTGTCACCATTTGAGGAGGCCACAAGGATGGTAAGCAGCAACAATGTATGCATCAGTAACACTGTCCTTCTAGTCTTCCTGCTGGAGCACACGTTTCGTGGAATCATGGACAGGGCACTTGAGGCTGAACGGAAGAGGAGGACTACCTTTCCTCTCAAGGCCCCCTTTATACAGATAGCATTCCTGCGGGCCCACCAAACACACAGGAAGAAGAGGAGGAGGAGGATTGTGTCAGCATGGATGTAGAGGATAGCACTCAGCAGCAGTTTTCAAGGGATGGTTTTTAGTCCCCATAAACCCAAGGAGTTGTACGTGGCTGGGGGGAGGTAGTTACGGATAGTGTGATCCTTAATGACCCAGAGTATTCAGAATCAAATGCCTCTGCAAACTTACGCTGCATGGCCCCCCTGATTCTGCAAAGCCTGTGAAAGGACCCTAGGATTTGTGTTATCAAGGAGAGGGATCATTACTAGCTGGTAACTCTTCTTGATCCACGTTACAAGGGTAAGGTTGCAGAACTCATCCTGCCTTCGCAGAGGATAAAACATTTTCAGGAGGCCTTGAAGAAAAGTTTGTGCAACGCATTTCTAGACCCTGGGAGGTTACCATTTCCTGGTGCTGGACAACGTGTTGCTGAGGCTTCATTCAGTCAGATAAAGAGTGGTGGAGAAGGTGGCCGGCTGACCGATGCCTTTAAACAATTTTCCAATCCTCAGCACCAAGGTCTGATCAGTTCAAGTAGCCATCGCCAGTGCCTGCATTATATGGTGCAAGAATATCTAGGGATAAGAGCAGACTTGGAGACCTTTCCAACAGAGAATCAACTGCATTACTGGGTCTTGATGATGGACCACTGACCAGAACTTGCTCAATATGCAATTGAGCTACTGGCCTGTCCTGCATCCAATGTGCTTTCTGAATGCACATTCAGTACTGCTGGTGGGTTTGTAACAGGTCAAAGAGTGTGCCTGTCCACAGACTCCATTGATAGGCTCACATTTATAAAAATGAATCAGTCTTGGATCAGCAGCTATCAAGCACCTGATACTGATGGAACTGATTGAATTTGCTATGGATGTGGGATCCCTTGAAGGCGGCCTATGCTGACTATCCTATTCCTCCTCAATCTTGATGATGCTAGCTTCCAACAATATTTTTGGTTTAGGGCACCACCACCACCAACCAAGGCCCAATTTTTCTGCCCCTGTTTAACAGGGGCATGTAATTACAATTTTTGATCTAATATTTCACAGCAGGGCCTGTTCCTGCGCTCAACAAGAGTATCTATAAGAGGTTACAGTGTTGTGGCACCATCACCCCCCAAGGCCCAATTTTTCTGCCTCTGTTTAACAGGGGCATGTAATTACAATTTTTGATCAAATATTTCACAGCAGGGCCCATTCCTGCGCCCACCAAGAGTAATTGTGAGGGCTTACAGTGTTGTGGCACCACCACCACCACCAAAGGCCCAATTTTTCTGTCCCTGTTTAACAGGGGCATATAATTACAATTCTTGATCTAATATTTCCCAGCAGGGCCGGTTCCTGCACCCACCAAGAGTAACTGTGAGGGCTCAAAGTGTTGTTGCCATTTAACAGGGCCATGTAATTACAATTTTTGATATAATATTTCCCAGCAGCGCCCAACAAGAGTATATAGTGCCTGGGGAACCCCCACACCATTTGTTTTAAAAAATGGGTGCAGGGTTCCCCTTAATATCCATACCACACCTAAAGGGCCTGGTATGGATCTTGAGGGGGACATCCATGCTATTTTAATTTTTGTATTTTTACCTATATTGCTGGGATCCAACAATACATTACAGCAGCGAGCAGTTTTAAATGACATTTTTTTCCTTTAGAAATGGCAGTATGCCGTGGCACTGCTATAAACATGGGAAAGATGTGCAACTTTACAGGCATACTAAGGCCACCCCCCAGTCACAATATTTAAAGGAATATTTCATTTTTATTGTTTCACTTTAAACATTAAAATCACTTAAATTAAATGAATTTAAGTGATTTAAATTAACTCATCACTTTTCACTTAAATTAATTAAAGTACCCAAACACTTTTATTGGCAATAACTTGCATATAAGCCTTTAAAATTAGCACTTTTGATTTTTCACATTCGTGTCCCATAGACTTCAATGGTGTTCGCGTGTTCACACAAATTTTTTGCCTGTTCACATGTTCTGCTGCGAACCAGGGGAGTATTCGGCTCATCCCTATTGCTCAGTTTTGTGTATACTTTTAAAGAGGTAAACTCTCCCACTCTTCTTAATGCTTCTTTTTATTTAGTCCATTATAATAAGTAATTATCAATCTATAGCCACTGTAATCCAGCCCAAATCGCAAATTACTTACTGTTTATAGAAACTTAAAAAAAACTTGTTTACAGGGGTAAGGCAGCGCCATCTTAAGTATTGTTTTCTGAGTCCACAGTAGAGTATATTTCCGCCCTTACATTGAGCATTGTTTCCCTGCTCATAGCTGACTTTTATTTCATAGTATTTACTTATGCCAATTATCTAGTGTTTGCCTATGTCAGTCTTATCAACTTCAGCTGATAAGACTGCAGCAATGCTGTCCAATGCCTTTTTTTACACTCCATGTGAGGTCACATGGTCACATAGGGTAGGAAGCTCTGAGTGATTATGCAGTCTTGTGGGATTTCAGTGTTGTGCCATAGGAAGTCCTGATAATAGATAGACAAGCACACAGAGTGTGCGGTAAATCATGGGAGATATAAGCATGCTCAGTGACGTCATTATAAAGAACAAAAATTATTACAACAATACTATGCAAGTAAGGAGATATCTACAAGCAGTTTTCATTGGGTTTTTTTATTCTGATTTACACGGGACAAAGTTGTGGGGGGGGGGGGGGGGGGGTTACAACCACTTTAAACCTAAAGTGATACTAAACACACACTGTTTTATATACATTGCCCCTTCTATTTCTGTATATGGATGATGGAAAAATAAGCAGGGGGAGCTATTAGTCCTCTGCTGCTGGTCACATGTTCAAAATAAAAACAAAAAACGCCTTTTGGGATACAGAGTAAAAAAATAATAATAATATTGGTAAACAGTTTTAAATTGCCATATAAATATATATTTGAAATTAAATCTTTATTACTTTGTGGAAATAACATGGTGTGAGCAGATTTCTACCAGTCACAGTCTGTGTCGCGCCCCTCCAGCTTGTATCTTAGAATAAGAGGGAGGTGAAGCCACCATTAAAACACATGTAATATCCTACCCCCATTGTGTTTGGCTGGTTAGTAGGCATGGAGGAGGAGGGAGGTAGTGGGTTGCCATATACCACTGTGTATACGCCCACATGTGTGACTCTATAGTCACAAGGGCTGCTCAGGTGTAATAGGATGACAATGCTCAGCATAGAATCTCCCTGAAAACTGAGCATCTGCAGAGTTTCCACCACAGCTGCAAAATCTTTATTTTTAATTGGGAACATAAACAGAAGGTGGAGCTAGAGAGCAGCAGGATCAAACAGTTTTTTTTGCAGAATACAGAAGACAAGTCCCATAGTAGACATGTCCTTTTGGGTGGAATATAATTTCAGAGGAATTTTGGGCTATTCAGAGATTCGGATCTTCTAATGAAATAGTGACGAATTTCATTGAAATTTATTTAATTTTGTTTTGTATATTTGTTTTTCGAGTTCCAAATTCTCGGAAAAATCTAAATTCAGATTTGTCAAAAAATTATGGACTGATTTGAATTCTGTGTGGATAATAGCTGGCTGTTAAAGTGGTTGTAAACCCTTACAAACCACTTTGACCTACATGTAAGCCTAGATTAAGGCTTAGAAATATCTCCTAAACTGTGTAGGTCTACAAAAAGGAAGGCACCACTGTCTATGGCACACGCGCCGTAGACAGCGGCATGCAGGCACACTGGGCATACCGCTGCTAGCGGCGATATGCCGTTGGTGGCGGCTCCCATGCGCATGCGCGGGAGTGACGTCATTGCTGCTCCATCGCTGTGAGTGGCTGGAGCAGCGATACCCGGAAGAAGATGGGCGCTCCGTACTACAGGGGACAGTGGTAACATCGCTGGCTCCTGTGTCGGGTAAGTGACAAATAATGGGCTACTATGTGATGCATAGTAGCCCATTATGCTTTACCGTTCCAGGGAGACAAAGAGGAATTAAACCGTTCAGGGTTTACTTCCTCTTTAAGGAGGGGGCCAGGAAGCCGGCCACCGTGTCCTTAACAACTGATAACTGTCAGCCGGCTTCATGTGCACCGCTCTATGCTCACTACATTCACATAGTCCATAATCCCTGGTCCATCTCAAGACTAAACAAGAGAGGGTGGCTACGTTCCTACCTACAGTGAAACCATGAAAAACGAACATAGCCACAGTCCAACAAGATATTGGATCACAGCAGCAAAAATAAAAAAGGAGGCTGAAAGCAATAGCAGGTACTTACTGGAGTTAAGCATAAATAAATAAAAAAATTTTTTTCGTTTAATGCCACTTTTAAACTATTGATCTCTCAGAATTTTTCAACTAAATTTTCAATGAAAAATAGACAGGTAAATACATAAAAAGGAGCCTAAAGCTTTACCTGCTGATTGGATACAAAAATACTAAATATTCATATGTAATATTTTTATCGCTACCTGATTGAAAAAATAACATGCTAGTGTTAGTTCTAACCATACAAAATGAAAAAAATAAAACCTAAACAACTATACATTCCTTTTGACATATAAATACTTCAATTGGACTTGGATGCCACATTACATCTCATTTAATAAACCAATACAAGTAAGCATTTGTAAAGTGCAGCCTATAACAGCAACCAATCAGGTCTTTGCTTTCTATAGTCAGATGAAGAAGACTTCTCATTGGTTGTTTGGTGTTACTGCATTTTGCACATTTTTTTTTTTAAATGTCTGTGTTTTTAGTCCGAAAGCTCACCCTGTGTTCAGCTCTTTGGCGATGCAACAATGAAAATGACAGAAATAATTGTGAAAGCATCACTCTGATTTAGTAAACACATCACTGACAACAACAACTAAAAAAAAAAGTTCATTTCTAAATGAATCTTTGGGCTTGTAATTTCCGTTGCTTTAGCCATCAGATGAGATAGAATCTGGTTATATTTCAGGCCAGACATCTGATTATCCAGAACATAAATCATTTCTTTCAACGTGAAAACCAATTCGAAAGGAAACGTTAACTGAACAATAAATGATGTATTAAATCTTGTTAAAAAACAGACTGCGCCTCACTTGAGGTCTCTTTTAATTAGTCTAGGGGAAAGAGAAGACTTACCAGGATACGCAGGCAGAAGTAGTTCATACAGATGAAAGAAATATCTACAGTTACTGCATAAATGAGTGGGATGAAAGAAAACGATGCAAGGAATTCTGGGTTATGATCTGCAATGCTGGCTTTGCAAAGGCCAATGGTGTGGCTAAGCTTTCCATCAACTTTCGTTTGAAAGGATGACCCGTGGGAATGAATGGTCCACAGTAATCTACCACCCACAGCTTTAATCACATCCCATTCAACTGATCAAATCACCAAAACCAAAACATTTTTAATAATTTCTTTTGGCTGGCATCAAAAACAGTCCATATCAGAAAACAAGCAAAACGTCTGCCACTAACTAAACTCAGGTAAGTTCCTGAATGACTAACAGGGTGCCCTTGAATAAGTTCCCAAAACTCATTCAAGGGCACAATTTAGAAGAGAACAAAAGAAAATTTACAGTGCAGCGCTAATAAAAAGCAAAGCGAGTTCTCATACAACCTGCCTTATCCCAAGCACAAGTGACCAAAAAGCATAATAAAAATAATAAATGGCCTGTGATACAGAAATAATTCCAATATATGCAATCCAAGCTTCATTAAAAAAAAAAAGTGCAATATCAATCTTCAGTGATATTTGTAGCCACTCCAACATAATCTTCACAGTGTGCACTCCCACCCTATGTGCCTATATTGCTCACCTTCAAACATGCAGTAGACCTCTTTACCTAACCACTTGTAGATATAAAGGGGAATATGATTCCACCACTCCTCCTCAGATGCAGCTCACAGGCACGAGAGGGTTGAAATTCACTGTTCCATCCAAAATAGCTCAAAGAAGCAAAAAAACAAAAACAAAACAAAATGCCCATTGTGACCTTCACACAAATCCACTCACATTTAATAGGAAAAACAGCTTCAAAGAATAGTGTAATTGACCAAAAACCTGCACACTGATCACAGTGCTCTTCACACTAGCACAGTGATGATGTGTACACACTCCCCACTAGAGATGACCCGAACATCCCGCGGTTTGGAGCAGAACATGCAAACAGGCAAAGAATTTGTGCGAATACCATTAAAGTCAATGAGACATGAACATGAAAAATCAAAAGTGCTTATATGCAAGTTATTGCCTTAAAAAGTGTATGGGGGACCAGGTACTGGCCCAGGGACATGTTTAAATGCAAAAAAAGATTTTTAAAAATGGGTGTTTTTTTTTCAGGAGCAGTGATTTTAATAATGGATAAAGTGAAACAATAAAAATTAAATATTCCTTTAAATATCGTGCCTGGGGGTGTCCTTAGTCTGCCTGTAAAGCAGTGCATCTTCCCCATGTTCATAACAGTCCCACAGCTAAATTAAATTTCTAAAAGAAAAAATGTCATTTAAAATTGCTTGCGACTGTCATGTATTGTCGGATCCCGACAATATACATAACAAATCATTGAAAAAAACAGCGTTGGTTCCCCCTCCCCCCCCCCCAAGTCCATTACCAGGCCCTTCGGCCTAATATGGATATTAAGAGGAACCCTGTGCCAAAATTGAAAAAAAATGCGTGGGGGTCCCCCTCAAAATCCATTACAAGGCCCTTCATGTCTGGTATGGATTTTAAAGGGAACCCCGCACCAAAATAAAAAAAGGCATGAGGTTCCCCCCAAAAATCCATACCAGAACCTTATCAGAGCTCACAACCTGGCAGGCCACAGGAAAAAGGGGGGGCACTCTTTCTCCTGAACCATACCAGGCCACATGCCCTAAACATGGGGATGGGGGCTTATCAGAATTTGAAAGCCCCCTTTAACAAGGATGTCCCCATTGTACCCATGCACCAAAAAATGTGTTGAAAAAGTGAAAATGACAGGAGACAGTTTTGGACAATTCCTTTATTAAAAAAAAAAAGTGTCCCGAAATGTCCATCCATCTTCAATCATGGCACCAACAGTCCCGGAAAAACACAAAACGTCTTTTTGCTTTGACAGCTCTTATATAGCCAAGCACGGGGGCCACCCGTTGATGTAATCGAGTGAACCTGCCCCCTTCTGACTTCATGTGATGTCGGAGGGGGGGTGGGGTCACCCATTTACATCACTGGGTGGCCCCGCCCTTGACTATATAACAGCCGTCAAAGCAAAATAGGTGTCAGTCAGGCCTCTCAGGAGGTCTTCATGCCTATAAGCAATCACACTCAAAAAAGAAGAGAATCAATCGTCGTCACTGCCATAATTTTTTTATATTTACAAATAAAACCACTCACAAAATAAAAAGGAAGAACACTTTAAGCTCTTGAGTTTTACCTTATCTTTTGGATTTTAGTTATCTTTTCTTTGCTGAGCACCTTAGACCATTTTTCTCCCATATAGATGTGTAGCCTCAATTACTAGAATATATATATATATATATATACTGTATATCTTTATATTGCTCAGTCCCCATTGACACACCTGTGTAACTTAAGCATTAGTATGAAACCTGCTACCACTGTATAATAATGCACAGAAAAAAAGGTCATAAGCAACTCGAAGGTGGATTAATTAGATGTATTATGACAATGCATCTGATGCTGTACTAGATAAGGTGAACACTGAACTATAACATGGCAATCAACTGAACTGCAGCGGTGCTAAACCAAATCTTAAACTATGCAAACAGGGTTGTAAATGTCAGCTTTAACTAACCCAAAAATACATATCCTAGAGTGCCTGCTACACATACAGCCCTAATAGTGGGTGGGTGAATGTGTTCCTGATGAGGGATAACCCTGGAGGTGGTTATAAAGTACTTGGCAACTATTTAGAAGTACTGTGCCAGCTATCGTTGGGGCCTGTCTATGAGGGGGTGTTTGTGAAGCTGTCTCTTTGAGACTGTACACGATGAATGGCTTATGGGCTGCTAAGTAAGGAGCAGTCTCCCTTGGCGTTAACTGTGGGCAGTGGGAAATTAAGCTTGGTAGTTCTGCTCACCACTCCTGGTATGCAATGGATCTGGTCCAATGCTCTTGGTCCCTGAAGGCCCAGTCCTCACAATCAGGTCCTCACAATCAGACTCTCACTGGTTGTATGCACACACAGCAACAGGTCCCTCCATTCTTGGGTCCTACAACGGCAGGGAAACTTTCAGTGTCTCTGTCTCTGGTCTCTGATGTGGGCACAGACGCCAGAGGCGACAGGTCTACTCTCTCTCTCCAGTCACAAAGAACACCAAGTAGGGCCCCCAAATCAATGCAGGCTCTGGTCTCCCTGGCATAGAGTACAGATCCCAGCAACATGTCAGTTATGTCTGTCTCTCTGTCTCCCCACACTAGACTTCTCAGAGCTCCAGTAAATTGCCCAGGAAGCAGCTGTCCCCTCCTCCTACTGTTTGCAGGTAATCCTGGGTGTTGGAGTTAAAGCCCCATAGCCTCAATTGTGCAGCACTCTTTTTTAAGAACTACATTTCCCATGATCCTCCTCCAACCTCTCAGTGATTGGTCCACTGCTTTTATGCCAGGGGGAGGGACAGAAGGGAGTCACAGGGAGCACAGCTGTTCTGTCACAGCGGAGAAGGGGAGGGTGTGAAGGAGCAGAGCGGGCACAGATAGAAGCTGGCCGAGCACTCGGCTACACATACATAATCAGTCAGGTTAAAAGAGAAGTCCAGTCTGAGCTTTTCAGGCTGGGCTTCTCCTATGGGTCACAGGAGTGCAATTAGTTTTGAACTCCTGTGACCCATTTCTAATGAAGATCGGTCTGGGGTCCGCTATCTCCGCTGACGTCCCTGCAATCAGTTGAGGCAGCATCCCTACTTAGGAAGTCTGAATCCACCAGCTGTATGGACTGATGGCAGTCTCAGCATCTCAGCGAGCTACTGAGAGCCTGAGATGGCCACACCCGCCCATCCACAGCTCAGCGCTCCAATGAGCATGGAGGAGCAGAGCAGGAGAGATGCTGACTGACAGTCAGCAGCTCTCCTCTTGAGGAGCAGAGAGAATCGAGCCATCAACGGTGTTCAGTGGCTCGGTTCTCAGTGCAGAGGCGGTGGGGGACAGATGCAGCATTGGTCTGATGCTGCATCCACCTAGGTGTAGCACTGCCCCTTTGGGGACTGCAGAGAATTACCCACTCATCTGCATGACCATGACCAAGTGAACCTTCCAACCCCCCCGACACTCTGGGTTCAGACATCCTTGTAACACTCTGTGCAGCAAGAATCAAACAACACAGTAATATTAGGCTCTGAACTTTTTTACGTGAACCTAATAAAGGAAGTTATTTCACAAACATAGGTAATAAATCTGCTGAGCTGGGATAACAGCGCCAACTCAGCAAACAAATTCCTCCCAAGGGCACAAACAATGGTTCAGCAACAAACAATAGTATGTACATAAATGTACACTATACTTAGATCCGAAGTCACCTCCTAGCGGATGTTTCAGTTAACTACTTATGAGGCTACTTTGAGACAGATGTAATCTAGCCAGCCTATGCTACCCTAATGAAAGAGCAGGTCTACTGAAGGTAATATATAGGCTTTCCTATGAGTAATGACAAAAGAGTTCCACGTTGCAGATCTGATTTTATTCGCTAGCTAGTTGGAGATTGTTAACTGTAATCCGTTTGGTTGTAGATAAAGCAATAGGTTCCTAGTGGTGAACACTGAGCACAGGGTTCAAGCAATTAAACACGTCCCATAATTCACTTTGTTGGATGCACAGATATGTGATCACTGATTGCACTGATCACAAAGAGGACAAGCGATGTCTAGTTTCATAGTTTCATAGTTAGTTAGGTTGAATAAAGACCCCAGTCCATCCAGTTCAACCTGAGTGAGTGTCTACAATTGTCCCCATCCCTGTACATTGCACACTCATGTTGGTCCCTACCCTCAAGGAGCCCACAATCCAAGGTCCCCATTCATATCCTAGGGCCAATTTCGAACAGAAGCCAATTTACTTACCTGCATGTCTTTGGATTGTGGGAGGAAACCGGAGTACCCAGAGGAAACCCACGCAGGCACAGGGAGAACATGCAAACTCCAGGCAGGTAGTGTCGTGGTTGGGATTTGAACCAGCGACCCTTCTTACTGCTAGGTGAGAGTGCTAACCACTACACCACTGTGCCACCCTGGTCTAGTAACACTGAAAGTTCTGTTCTGCTGACAGTCCATATTGCTAAATCCTCCCCCCACTTGAAAGTCTTTGGTCCCTAGGGTATAACCCAAAATCACTTTATCGCATGAAGCTAATCAATTATTAGGTTACCAAACTAGAGGCTGCAACAGCTAATAACTGGCTTAATGAAGGATCCTCTGATAACAAACTATATACATCAACCGAAGAGGAAGTCATGTTAATTTTTTTTTGACAGGCCAAAAGTAGATCAGTGGCTCACCCAGTAGTGTCAGAGGGTGGATCAAGGTCATCCTTCACTAAAGATTACCAAATAATATGTTTATTAATTAACACACAACTAATCAAAATCTACTACATGCTACCTTTAACATTTTAAAGAATGATTAAAATGTATCTAAAAACAAGACTTTCTTTTTTTTTTTAAGTTCTGCGTAGAATAGTTAGTACATTAGTACGTTAGTACATTGGAACCCCTATCAAGTTTTTATGATTTTCTGGCTCCCACGTTGGTAGATTTACCCTCTCTGTGTGGTCTATTAACTATTGTCACTGGGACTAAAAGAGATAGGAAATGCAATCACAGTTGTCACTGAAACAGAATATGAGGGGAAATCATCAAATGGGAACACCTGTTTTATAGACGACTGCCTAAGAGGGGACTTCCCTTCACTTTGAAGAGTTTGTTTCCTACCTCCTATTTTGTCTCAAAAGCCCCCCATCTCTAAAAACAAATCAATAATTTTGGCTTTGGAAATTATAATATTTTAGGCAAATATTCAGAATTCCTTTAAATATATTGGAGTCAGGGGCGTAACTATAGGGGGTGCAGCAGTTGCGACTGCAACCGTGCCCTGTGATGCAGGGGGCCCATGCAGCCCCCTCTACATATGGCCGGCAGCAGCATAGGCAGCTAGGGATACCAGTACACCATGCACATGGGTGGCTGGAGTTGGAGGGTGACTAGCAGAGCTCCATGCTCGACTATCGCACTGGCTGCTCTTTAGTTGTGCATTCCTCGCATGACCTGTGTCCTCGGCCAGCTCCTCAGAGTACCCCTCTCCTGCTCCATGCATTGCCGCTCAGTCCGATGTCTGTTCTCCCCGGCCAGAGTCCCCCCCCCCCCCCGAGTCCGGCCCACACTGCACTGCATACTTCCCCCGGGTAAACAAACTTTAAGCACACAGATGCAGTGCGGCCCTATGAGAGCCGGCTCCCTGGAGAACACTGCAGGCTTGTCTGGTAGCCCCCCCTCCTCGCCCGTCATACACAGATGATGAAAGGTCTTTCTGGGAGATATGCTGATCGCCCGTCCAACACACTGGATGGAGCCCAGGCCAACATGGATGAGTGAGCGGCCTACAGCTTGGTCAGGGACCCCTTCTCACCTGGGGACCGGGACCCCTTCTCACCTGGGGGAAGTAACTTCATCTGCCCTGGAGAAAAGGACCTCATCTCTTCTGGGGACGGGGACCCCATCCTGCCTAGGGACAGTCCCCCAATGGGGCACCTAAAAATAAAAAAATAAAAATAAACTACTGACACCAGTGGTGGAACTACAGGGCTCACAAAGGTCATACCTGGAGTTTCACCGCAGGACTCGGAGGGAAGGGCCCTGGCTGGGGTTCAGGGGGGCCCTTCATGGTTTCTTGCATCGGGGCCCTGAAGGTTCTAGTTACGCTACTGATTGGAGTATAAGTGTGGTTTTTGTGTTTGCCTAAGTTTTAATTTAATTAAAAAAGACTGATTAGGATCAACCAACATTAAGAGGAAACATAGAACAGAAATGCAATTTATTGAGCAATTTATCTATATTTACCAGACTCCACTGCAACATATTTGTCTATGCAGTCAAACAAACTACAGCAGAAGGACAAAGAACTGCAGACGTATATATTATTGTCTCAGCGTCTCCTGATATATCTTGGCAATTTCAGCGGCCTGTCATGACACTTGCTCTGCTTTCCTATAACTTTATATAAAGGCAATGCAAAATTTATCTGTTAAAGAATGTCTTTTGGCCAGAATGTATTTTGAAGCATTAAAAATTTATCCAGCACAATAGCTGGATCAGCACTTTTTGGCATCTCTGATACGTTTACAATTATATTAGTCACTGGTTAAAGCAGTCATTGCTTTTACATAGAGAATTTTATATGCTTCTGTTTATCAGGGCTTCTTCCAAAACAAAGGGCAAGAAATGTTCCAGCAACTCAACAACATCACCATATTTATTTAAAAGTTGCACTACGATAATTCCCAAATAATTTTATGTTTTTAATGTAAGAAGAGATTAACAAGTTAAATATCAGCCTAACCAGCATTCCTATATTCTCATCGAAGACCTATTTTTCCCACCTCAGCGTAACCTGGATAATAGTCAGGGTTGGGTTGCCTAATTATTCACCATATTTGGGGTACACCAGTCAAAAGGTTAGGATGTGTGGGGATTTTGCTATGGTCTTAGGCTGCTTAGTCAAGCAGTGGAGAATTATCAGGGAATGATACTGCACGTGTGGTGAATAGTACCTAGCATAGATGATACTGATGAAATTGATGGATAAAGGCTTTAGAGAAATCACCAAGCTGTAAGACCATCTGTACTAGGGGCTCTTAACCACATACTCACAGATATATTAGTAACTAAGGTTGAGTCTGTATTTCTGTGAATGGCTGTGTCCTTCCTGAGTGCAGACCTAGCCATAGGGGTGAAACATGCAGTGAACAAAATCTCATCAAGTGTTGATGGGACAGAGGCGCAGTTGTCAGGATTTACGTAATAAAACAATCACATTTATTTAAAACACCCAAAGGAGGCCATTTGTGTTTGAACCACCACTTCATCAGTTTTACAGTGTTTCATAAAAAGTCCATTCTTCCTGGTTTACCAGAAATCATCGGCATGAGTACAGTATGAATCATGCTGTACTCAAGAGGAGGATTGCTGGTAAACCAGAAGGCACAGAAACTGTAAAAAAAAAAAAAAAAGGAGTGGCAGAACTTTTTATTTAAAACTATAAAACTGAAAAAAGTGGTGGTTCAACCACAAAATGCATTTTTAAGTGTTTTTAAAAAAATAGATTGTTCAACATCACTACATACCACCATCATAGGCACTTTTGCCACATCAACTACTTGATTTATGTTCACTAGTGATGGACGAACTTCCGACGGGACGTTTCGCGAACGCGAAACGCGAACGGACACAAACGTTCGCGAAAACGACCGTTCGCCGCGGGCTCCATTGACTTCAATGGGAGGCGAATTTCGCAAACCTTTAGGTCGAATTTGCGGCCACGGGGTAATTATTAGGGGGTAGCACGTAGTCCCACCACCTGGACAATAGCATAATACATGTATGAGGTGAATTTGGGATCGATAACTACAAGCATTTTTTTTTTATTTGGGAAATTGTTCTGACAATTCAGGACTATGGAGCTAATGAAGGCAATGGAGGAGAGGGAAGGTCAGGGACCAGGGTAGGCAAACAAGAGGGTGCAGGAGATACAGAGCACTGACAGCAGCACCGTAATACAGAGCACTGACATCAGCACCGTGACATACAGCGCTGACAGCAGCTCCGTGACATACAGCGCTGACAGCAGCTCCGTGACATACAGCGCTGACAGCAGCTCCGTGACATACAGCGCTGACAGCAGCTCCGTGACATACAGCGCTGACAGCAGCTCCGTGACATACAGCGCTGACAGCAGCACCGTGACATACAGCGCTGACAGCAGCTCCGTGACATACAGCGCTGACAGCAGCTCCGTGACATACAGCGCTGACAGCAGCTCCGTGACATACAGCACTGACAGCAGCTCCGTGACATACAGCGCTGACAGCAGCTCCGTGACATACAGCGCTGACAGCAGCACCGTGACATACAGCGCTGACAGCAGCTCCGTGACATACAGCGCTGACAGCAGCTCCGTGACATACAGCGCTGACAGCAGCTCCGTGACATACAGCGCTGACAGCAGCTCCGTGACATACAGCGCTGACAGCAGCTCCGTGACATACAGCGCTGACAGCAGCTCCGTGACATACAGCGCTGACAGCAGCTCCGTGACATACAGCGCTGACAGCAGCTCCGTGACATACAGCGCTGACAGCAGCTCCGTGACATACAGCGCTGACAGCAGCTCCGTGACATACAGCGCTGACAGCAGCACCGTAAGCAGCCCCAGGAGGAAGTCAGCACAGCACAGGGATGGTGTGATCCCCTCATAATAAGAACCCCCAGGAGGAAGTCAGCACAGCACAGGGATGGTGGGAGCCCCTCATAATAAGAACACCCAGGAGGAAGTCAGCACAGCACAGGGATGGTGGGAACCCCTCATAATAAGCAGCCCCAGTAGAAATATGACACCGCTCAACCTCTTCAAAGAGGAGGGTAGGGGCATATAGTACGGTGTGCTTTTTTGGGTCAGGGAAGTGAGCCAAATGAATTAAGAAGGTCTGTGTGCTTGATTCCAAAAATTGTTTATAGACATATACATGGTCTACTGATCACATGTGTTGAATTCCTCCGAGATCCATGCCTCATTCATTTTTAGAAATGTGAGGTAGTTAACACTGTGGTGAGCTAGGCGAGTACGCTTATCGGTCACAATCCCCCCTGCTGCGCTGAACGTCCTTTCGGACAGGACACTGGATGAGGGGCAAGCCAACAGTTCGATTGCAAATTGGGCAAGCTCTGGCCAGAGGTCAAGCCTGCCCACCCAGTAGTCTAGGGGTTCATCACTCCTCAGAGCGTCCACATCGGCCGTTAACCCAATGTAGTCGGACACCTGACGGTCTAGGCGTTCCCTGATGCTGGATCCGGATGACACCTGTCGATGGGTCGGCTGAAAGAATGACCTCATATCCGAAGTCACCAACACATCTTCAAACCGGCCTCTTCTTGCAGGCGCTGTTGGATTGGTACCCGCAAATCCTTCTCTGGGAGTGGGAATTGCTCCTCTGCCAGCGCACGCAAAAGCAGAATGCAGCATTTCTCGAAGCAAGGCCTGGAAGTGCTGCATTCTGACAGCCCTCTGCGACGGCGGTAACATTTCCGCCATTTTGTGTTTGTACCGGGGGTCTAAGTACGTTGCCACCCAGTACTGGTCCTTGACCCTCATGCTTTTTATACGGGGGTCCCTATTAAAACACTGGAGCATGAAGGCCCCCATTTGCACTAAAGTGGAAGCGGTGTGGTGGCCTGGCTCCTGCTCATCATCCAGGATAATGTCGTCCTCTTCATTCTCCTCTCCCCATCCTCGCACAACAGGGATCCCAGAAAGGTTTAAAGCATGCTCTTCTTGCTCCTGCTCATCCGCCCCGGCACCATCCTCCTCTGACTCCTCATCAGACTCCTGTTGTTGACTTGTCTCAGATAGAGTAGCCCCCCCTGGGAATTCATCCAGCATTGCGACTTCCTCATCTTCCCGCTCCTGCTCCTCCACAGCCTGATCAATGACACGACGCAATGCACGCTCCAGAAAGAAGGCATAAGGTACCATGTCACTGATGGCGCCATGGCTGCGACTGACCAGTTTGGTGATCTCCTCAAATGGCCGCAGAAGTCTGCATGTGTCGCGCATGAGCAGCCACTGGCGCGGTGAAAAAAAACCCAGCTCCCCAGAACCGTTTCTTTCGCAGAGTTCATACAGGTAGACGTTAACTGCACGTTTCTGCTGGAGCAGCCTATCAAGCATATAGAAGGTTGAGTTCCATCGCGTCGGGCAATCGCAAATAAGACGTCTGACCGGCAGATGGTGTCGCCGCTGAATGTCAGCAAGGCGAGCCATGGCCGTGTAAGATCTTCTGAAATGGGCCGAGATTTTCCTTGCCTGCCGCAAGATGTCCTGGACCCCAGGGTATTTGACAAGGAATCGCTGCACGACCAAGTTTAAGACGTGTGCCATGCACGGCACGTGCGTGATTTTGCCCTGTTTCAATGCGCTAAGCAGATTGGCACCGTTGTCACACACCACTTTACCAACTGTCAAATTGAGCGGTGTTAGCCACTCATCTGCCTGTGAACGCAAAGCTGAAAGGAGTGCCGGGCCAGTGTGGCTCTTTGCTTCCAGGCACAACAGACGCAGCACGGCATGGCAACGTCTCACCTGGCATGTGGAATAGGTTCTGGGGAGCTTGGGCGGTGCAGTGGAAGAGACGCTAGCAGCGGAAAAGGAGGAGGCAGCTGAGGAGGAGAGGGAGGAGGATGGAGTAGGAGGAGGAGAAGAAGAGTCAGGCCTGCATGCAATCCGTGGCGGTAAAACCAAATCTACACGGGTGCCACGGGTTACATGCTTGACGGCCGTCAGAAGGTTCACCCAGTGGGCAGTAAAACTGATATACCTTCCCTGCCCGTGTTTGCTAGACCACGTGTCTGTGGTCAGATGTATCTTGGCACCGACACTGTGTGCCAGAGATACATTCACTTGCCGCTGAACATGGCCATATAGCTCTGGGATGCCCTTCTCTGAGAAATACTTCCTTCCTGGGACCTTCCATTGTGGTGTTCCAATGGCCACAAATTTGCGAAAGGCCTCCGAGTCCACCAGTTTATATGGCAGTAGTTGGCGGGCTATGAGTTCTGACAAGCCAGCCGCCAACCGTTGGGCAAGAGGGTTATCCGGCGTCATCATTTTTTTACGCTCAAACATTAGGCCCACGGAAGCCTGCCTTTTTGCAGAAAAATGTGAGCTTGGCGTGATGGAAGGTGGAGTGGAGGACAATTGTGAGGAGAGAGGAGAAGGAGAAGTAGAAGACGAGGCTGGACGGTGAGAGCCTGCAGTGTGGCTTTGTGTGTTCCGTTGCTCCCACTGGGCTCGGTGATGGCTGCTCATGTGCCTTCTTAAGGCGGTCGTCCCTAGGTGAGTATTGGGCTTACCGCGACTAACGCGTTGACTGCAAAGATTGCAGATGGCAACGCTATTGTCAGCAGCGGACACGTTAAAAAAAGCCCACACTGCGGAGCCATGTGCCGGTGTCCTGGGAGCGCCAGATGTGACCGTACATGGTCGATGACTCGCTCCTGATACATTTGCAGTCTGCTTTGTCCCTGCTGTGCAATGTAAGTCATTGCTGCTTCTCCTCCCTATCTGCTGGTCCATATCTCCCTCTGAACTCCCCTCCTCTTCCTCTCTTGTGGGCACCCACGTGACATCACTAGACACGTCATCATCAACGTCACCTTCCCCACCGCTATAAGTAGAGTAGGCAGCAACACCGGGGACCAACCTCCTCCTTGGGCTGATCTGGGTACTGGCGTCAGACTGCTGAGTAGCGCTTGTTGCTACCTCCTCTTCCTGATCCAATACCAAGAGTGGCTGCGCATCAGAAATGTCCTCTTGATATGGATCGGAAAATAATTCCAGTGACTCAAGCGGAAGGTATGTGGTGGTGGTGGTGGTGGTCGTGTTGTTGGTGGTAGTGTCTTTGGGGGTGCACATAGCAGAGAGTGAAGAAGAGGGTGCAGATCGAGAGGATGAGGAGGGTGCAGAAGAGTAAGGCTGAGCGAGCCACTCAACCAAGTCTGGTGCATCCTTTAAAGTAATTGAACGCACCTTCTGCAACTTCCCACTTTGGCTCAAGCCTGTTGCTCCTGCCCTACCCCTACCACCCCTGCGGAAGGGCCTGCCTCTTCCTCTGCATGTCATTTTTTAAATGACCCTGTGACAAAACTCTTAGTCCCTATACCGCTGAAGGACTGCTGCAGTATAGGTGAGCGGTCAGCAGTGGTGCACGTCAACCCTATCTATTGTGGACCTATAGCGGTCCTTACAGAACAGCAGACTGTACCGCACTCAAGCCTATGTACCGTAGCACCCTATACCAAGTTACCAGTCCTTATAAGAACTTTTGTGGACCAAGCAGGTTGTGTATTAGTGTTTAGCAGACTGTACGTCAGTCCCTATACCGCTGAAGGACTGCTGCAGTATAGGGCAGCGGTCAGCAGTGGTGCACGTCAACCCTATCTATTGTGGACCGATAGCGGTCCTTACAGAACAGCAGACTGTACCGCACTCAAGCCTATGTACCGTAGCACCCTATACCAAGTTACCAGTCCTTATAAGAACTTTTGTGGACCAAGCAGGTTGTGTGTTAGTGTTTAGCAGACTGTGCGTCAGTCCCTATACCGCTGAAGGACTGCTGCAGTATAGGGCAGCGGTCAGCAGTAGTGCACGGCAACCCTATGTATTGTGGACCGATAGCGGTCCTTACAGAACAGCAGACTGTAACGCACTCAGGCCTATGTACCGTAGCACCCTATACCAAGTTACCAGTCCTTATAAGAACTTTTGTGGACCAAGCAGGTTGTGTGTTAGTGATTAGCAGACTGTACGTCAGTCCCTATACCAATGAAGGACTGCTGCAGTATAGGGCAGCGGTCAGCAGTAGTGCACGGCAACCCTATGTATTGTGGACCGATAGCGGTCCTTACAGAACAGCAGACTGTAACGCACTCAGGCCTATGTACCGTAGCACCCTATACCAAGTTACCAGTCCTTATAAAAACTTTTGTGGACCAAGCAGGTTGTGTGTTAGTGTTTAGCAGACTGTGCGTCAGTCCCTATACCGCTGAAGGACTGCTGCAGTATAGGGCAGCGGTCAGCAGTGGTGCACGTCAACCCTATCTATTGTGGACCGATAGCGGTCCTTACAGAACAGCAGACTGTACCGCACTCAAGCCTATGTACCGTAGCACCCTATACCAAGTTACCAGTCCTTATAAGAACTTTTGTGGAACAAGCAGGTTGTGTGTTAGTGATTAGCAGACTGTACGTCAGTCCCTATACCAATGAAGGACTGCTGCAGTATAGGGCAGCGGTCAGCAGTAGTGCACGGCAACCCTATGTATTGTGGACCGATAGCGGTCCTTACAGAACAGCAGACTGTACTGCACTCAGGCCTATGTACCGTAGCACCCTATACCAAGTTACCAGTCCTTATAAAAACTTTTGTGGACCAAGCAGGTTGTGTGTTAGTGTTTAGCAGACTGTGCGTCAGTCCCTATACCGCTGAAGGACTGCTGCAGTATAGGGCAGCGGTCAGCAGTAGTGCACGGCAACCCTATGTATTGTGGACCGATAGCGGTCCTTACAGAACAGCAGACTGTACTGCACTCAGGCCTATGTACCGTAGCACCCTATACCAAGTTACCAGTCCTTATAAGAACTTTTGTGGACCAAGCAGGTTGTGTGTTAGTGATTAGCAGACTGTACGTCAGTCCCTATACCAATGAAGGACTGCTGCAGTATAGGGCAGCGGTCAGCAGTAGTGCACGGCAACCCTATGTATTGTGGACCGATAGCGGTCCTTACAGAACAGCAGACTGTAACGCACTCAGGCCTATGTACCGTAGCACCCTATACCAAGTTACCAGTCCTTATAAAAACTTTTGTGGACCAAGCAGGTTGTGTGTTAGTGTTTAGCAGACTGTGCGTCAGTCCCTATACCGCTGAAGGACTGCTGCAGTATAGGGCAGCGGTCAGCAGTAGTGCACGGCAACCCTATGTATTGTGGACCGATAGCGGTCCTTACAGAACAGCAGACTGTAACGCACTCAGGCCTATGTACCGTAGCACCCTATACCAAGTTACCAGTCCTTATAAGAACTTTTGTGGACCAAGCAGGTTGTGTGTTAGTGATTAGCAGACTGTACGTCAGTCCCTATACCAATGAAGGACTGCTGCAGTATAGGGCAGCGGTCAGCAGTAGTGCACGGCAACCCTATGTATTGTGGACCGATAGCGGTCCTTACAGAACAGCAGACTGTAACGCACTCAGGCCTATGTACCGTAGCACCCTATACCAAGTTACCAGTCCTTATAAGAACTTTTGTGGAACAAGCAGGTTGTGTGTTAGTGATTAGCAGACTGTACGTCAGTCCCTATACCAATGAAGGACTGCTGCAGTATAGGGCAGCGGTCAGCAGTAGTGCACGGCAACCCTATGTATTGTGGACCGATAGCGGTCCTTACAGAACAGCAGACTGTAACGCACTCAGGCCTATGTACCGTAGCACCCTATACCAAGTTACCAGTCCTTATAAGAACTTTTGTGGACCAAGCAGGTTGTGTGTTAGTGATTAGCAGACTGTACGTCAGTCCCTATACCAATGAAGGACTGCTGCAGTATAGGGCAGCGGTCAGCAGTAGTGCACGGCAACCCTATGTATTGTGGACCGATAGCGGTCCTTACAGAACAGCAGACTGTACTGCACTCAGGCCTATGTACCGTAGCACCCTATACCAAGTTACCAGTCCTTATAAAAACTTTTGTGGACCAAGCAGGTTGTGTGTTAGTGTTTAGCAGACTGTGCGTCAGTCCCTATACCGCTGAAGGACTGCTGCAGTATAGGGCAGCGGTCAGCAGTAGTGCACGGCAACCCTATGTATTGTGGACCGATAGCGGTCCTTACAGAACAGCAGACTGTAACGCACTCAGGCCTATGTACCGTAGCACCCTATACCAAGTTACCAGTCCTTATAAGAACTTTTGTGGACCAAGCAGGTTGTGTGTTAGTGATTAGCAGACTGTACGTCAGTCCCTATACCAATGAAGGACTGCTGCAGTATAGGGCAGCGGTCAGCAGTAGTGCACGGCAACCCTATGTATTGTGGACCGATAGCGGTCCTTACAGAACAGCAGACTGTACCGCACCCAAGCCTATGTACCGTAGCACCCTAGACAGACCAAGTTACCAGTCCTGATAAAGAGCTTTGTGGAACAAGTGAGTTGTGAATGATTAGCAGACTGCAGCAGAAGGGCAGCAGTCAAGTATAATATTCTTTCTATATTTGGAAGAAAGAATATTATACGTGTACAAGCCTATTACCGTACCACTGATACCAGTCCTGAAAAGAACCTTTGTGGAACTAATAGTAACAGCAAGTCTTTAAAATTATCCTCACTGCCTGACACACTGCTTCCTGCCTGTCCCTATACAAATTGGCAAAAAAGAGTAGGCTGGAACGATTAGCTGGAACAGCTCTTTTGTGGACCTGATAGTAACAGCTAATGATGATGATGATGATGATGATGAAGAAAGACTAATCTGGCTGAGCTG
This sequence comes from Lithobates pipiens, assembly GCF_037356315.1. Taxonomy (NCBI): domain Eukaryota; kingdom Metazoa; phylum Chordata; class Amphibia; order Anura; family Ranidae; genus Lithobates; species Lithobates pipiens. The sequence goes on along the minus strand of NW_027507784.1, from coordinate 291,619,954 downwards.
TCCCTAAAATAGCAGCATACAGCGCTCTGTCCCTTTATCTAAACTGACAAAAGAAACTCAGGCTGCTGACCTAACACCTATACCAGTCCTGAAAAGAACTTTTGTGTACCAAATAGCTAGCGTTTTCTCTGTCCCTACTCCACACAGGATCCTTTCCCTACAGTGACAGAAGAAAGAATGTAAAATGGCCACCGGATCGGGTGTATTTATAGGTTAGGGGGAATGTCCAAGTGTCCATGAGCTGTCATGTCTCAATTGGTTGTCCTGTAACACATGATAAACGTGTCACGAAAGGTTAAAGTTCTTGTATACATTAAACACGTAAGTCCGCCGGGGCGAACGACGGAAAAAGGCGTTCGAACCCGCGGACGGCGAAAGTCGGAAATTCGCCGCGAAACGACCGCCGGGCGAACCGTTCGGCCATCACTAATGTTCACTATGTTTCTGAAAATACTGCCCTGTTTTTTCTTTTTGAGGTCCTAGGACTAGGTTTCCTGAAGCATCGAGAGTGACCATTTCCTGCATGGAGACAGGGATATTCTCCACACGCCTACTTGGAAGGTTGCATTTTACCATTTCACGTAGTAACTCGAAACCTAACCAAATGTAAGTTACATTGCTATTATTCTATATAAAAATTGTATTAATAGTACACCATAAGGACTCATTTTCCTCTTTTTCTCTTTTCCAGTGGACACCTGAGAGCCTTTTTTCTTCTGACACATAACTTTGAGGACCACCAACCCACAGACGTATGAATAAAGGAGGCAGTGGTGTGCATGTACAGTAGGTGTAAGGTCTGGTCAGGACTTTCTTCAAGCATACACTGTGAGATGGTAGGCAGGGCCACACAATGAAGATCTCCAGAGTGAGACTAAACAGAAGTATATTCTTCTGCAATTTATAATGAGGAGAAAGTTGGGAAGATATAGAAAAAGTAAAGTTCTTCTTTATGTGTTTCTTGGATAGATTGGGGAAATGTTGGAAACTACATCTATTGTGGCGAGAATGAGGTTTTCTTCTTGCGGAAAATTTTCCAAGATATTAATTTGTTGTTTACTATCTCTAAGATTAGACCGAAATGTTTATGCTATTGGCTGCATGTGATCAATATATTCTCCCATTCTGGAGAAAAGGGAGTCCACTTCACTTCTAATGGGTCTCCCTGGTGAGTTATATTTATTGTGTGTGGTCTTTAGGTATATGACTGGTAGCCTAGATGCATCTGGTACCAGGTACCTGTATTCCCTTTTGTCCAGTATGTCCTGTCTGTGTGCTTGTTTCGTTAGTGTCTTAGGTTTAGACCTATATTTGTTGATGGAATCTTATATTAATTTCTCATATGTAGTAGAACCTTCTACCAATCTGTAGAGTTCTTTATAATAGTTATCTTTACTGAGTATCACAAGGCCTCCCCCTTTATTGGCTGGGTGGATTACCACATCCTTTCTTTCTTCTTGGTGGTACCCAGTAAAGGGGGCTGCTGCCAATATGTTCCCTTCCCCCCTTTGAGTATATGTTTGCCCCCCCCTCTTGGTCCCCTATATGGGTATGCGTATCCCTGTGATGTTCCCTGATTGGGGTAACCATGTGGTCATATTTGCTGGTTTTGGTGAAAATCCTTCCTATAAGGGTCCTCTTGCTGTTCTGGGGTGGCTGCATATGCATGTTCAATAGGTCTACATACCTCCAGGTACAGGGGGTTGCAATGGGGACATCCTGTACTCCATCGTATGCCAACCTGTACCTGAGGGGATGGGAGAGATCACTGTTTGCGGATGATAATGCATCAATCCATCTTCGCCACATTTTATTGTGGTGGTGGTATATAGCTGATGTGTTGGTTGTCTGGACTGGTACTATGAGTGAACTTTTAGAATTTATGACATTCATCTCCATCAATGAATTTAATCTTAAATTTACTATGCAGTCTGACACTCGCATTCCTTTATTGGATTACACATTGGATCTACATAGTACTCTTCATCACAAAGAAATGGCTGGAAATACCATCTTACATTACACCAATGCTCATCCCCATTCCCTGGTACATAGCCACCCATTTTGCCAATATTTCAGGATATGTCGCAATTGCGCTAAGATGGAGGATTTTGAAACAGAGGCCAAAGCCCTGTTTGGGCAACTTGTAGCCTGGGGTTATAGCAAAAAAGTTCTCAAACCGGTATATCAAAGGGCTAAATCAAATCAATGTGAACAACTCGTTTTTAAATCCATACACCAGAACAATAACACCAAGTCAAATTCAATTCCTATGTGGACTGTCAGACCATGGGAGGGGTCTACATGGCAACATGTACATGTGGAGCATTCTATATTGTGAAAACCAAATGTGTATTTGCAAGGTGTATACAGGACCACCTTTATTACCTTGATGTGGGTCTTCTGTACATGCCTATATGCAAACCTATAGGCCTCAATCATAGTTATGATCCCACAGTAATTAGATTTTTTGCCTTAGAAATGACCCCCAGCAATTGAGGGGAGGAGACTTCAATAAAAAGATTTTACAAAAAGAGACCAAATGGATCTATAACCAAAAGGCGACTATGTCTCCGGGGTTAAATACAGCACTCACTTTTAAACCATTTCTATAATTAAAGGGATCACTCTCATAATGTGAGCACTATTATATTTTTTTGTTGTTTATTATTTATGTGGTTGACTGTCGTTGCTGTGGCTTATGGCATCACTGGGTTGGTTTGGCCATTTTTATGGGGTGATTTTATGGTAAGACATTTGGGTTCCCCTGGTGGATGAGGAGGCATCCTCTCCTCAGTATCTGTCCGCTTTATTTCCTCCATGGCAGATGGAAGGCACTGCGCATGCCGCTCTCACTGTCCTCGGACAGGATTGGGCAGTTAGCATGCTTGAGCTCCGACAGAGGAACCCGCGTAGAATATGATGTCAGGGATGCATATTTTGGTGGGAGAGAAGCACGATATAGATACCAGAACAAGTGGTTATCTAAGCCCTGGTACACACGGTCGGAGATTCCGACGACCAAATCCGTCGGAGATTCTGACGATCAAATCCGTCGGAGTTATTCCGACGGATTCATTGCCGACGAGGTCCTGAAGTGATGTTGCATACACATGGTCGGACCAAGTTGTCGGAATTTCCGGTTGCCAAGAACGCGGTGACATAAGCCGTGTACGGCGGGCCTACAAAAGGGAAGTTCAGCACCATGTCCAGCACCCTTTGGGCTCCTTCTGCTGATCTCGTGTCTATCGCGTGTTAGTAGAAGTTTGGTGAGAGACGTTTCGCACTTTTCAGATTTGTGATTCAGATCGCTACTGCTCTTCGGTTTGTGCTTGTCTTTGCGTATCTGATAATCAGTGCGTGCAGTCAGTAAGTATTTGTTTCTCATTGTGAACTATATCTTGGTATAGTACACTTTGATTTGCATTTCTTATTGTCTGCTTGCTTCTGCTATTCAGGTCGTTCTTTCAGGCCTTGCTGTTTATCGGTGCTTTCTGTTGTCCGTTCTGACGAGCCGACCCTTTTGAAACCATGTTTCGTCTACGTACTCGTCGTAGAGTTTGTGCTGTGCAGGGGCTTCGTGTTGGGGTTGTTACTTTGACACAAGCCCGGTCCATGAACAGGGAGGGGAGGCATAAGGGGACCTAATACTTTAGGCTTTAAATACTCAGTTCCCAAAATGTTAGACTAATTTAGACCAAAAATGTTGGTGTCTAATCTGCTTGCAATGTTGATTTGTCAAATTACTAATTTTGGTTCTTGTTTCACTCCACAGTGTCCTTCAACGCCACAGGAATGGCAGACTGTGGCCTCCCACTTTGCCAGTCATTGGGACTTTCCCAATTGTGGAGGAGCAATAGATGGGAAGCACGTCCGCATCGTCCCACCACCCAACTCGGGGTCGTACTATTATAATTATAAGGGGTTTCATAGTATCGTGATGTTGGCGGTGGTGTCTGCGACATATGACTTTTTGTATGTGGACGTGGGGCAAAATGGACGGATGTCGGATGGTGGAGTCTTCGCACGGACAGAGTTCTACTGGCGTCTCCAGAGTGGCAGTCTGGGCTTGCCACCCCCAGAGGAGAATCAGGAAGGACTCCCGTTCGTCTTCATCGCGGATGAGGCGTTTGCCCTGGCGAACCATCTGATGCGGCCTTTCCCGATGAGGACCCTCACCCCAGACCAGAGGATTTTTAATTTCCGCCTGTCCAGAGCCCGAAGAGTGGTGGAGAACACTTTTGGTATACCGGCCAGCCGGTTCCGCCTTTTTCTACCGCCTATTCACATGGCGGAATACAAACTCAATCATATAGTGCTGGCGTGCTGTGTTTTGCACAATTTTCTTAAAAAATTTTCTGTGAGCTATGCGGTCTCAGTTGGCCAACAAGAAGCAGACTTGCTGGAAAATGATGATAACCTCACGGGCCTTGAACCTGCTCATCCTGGCTTGCCCCCCCCCCAAAGCGCCCATGAGGTTAGAACCCAATACATGCAGTACTTTGATTTTGAAAATGCCTCTCAGACATTGATATGCCAGACAATGTCTGAGAGGCATTTTCAAAATCAATTTTTCTTTGAAACTCCTTCATTTACTGCTTGGCTTGCTTTTAGGTGTCTCCTAGGTAAAAAAAAAATTCTTGTTGTGCCTTTTTCACCAACAGTGCAAACCCAATTTCTGAGAGAGATGAGGGGACAGTCTCTTCTTCAGATAAGCTTATTATGTTGTGTGTCTGCTACACACACACCTTGTTTTTGGTAACTAATGTATGTAGTGCATTACTGACCAAAATCGTGCTAATTTTCAGCACCATGGCAGGAAAATGGCATTATTGTCCAAATTTACACATCACTGTGGGTGTTTTTTACTAAAGGCACATCCACTATGCACTACAAGTGCACTGAAAAAGTGCACCTGAAACTGCACTTGGAGTGCAAAGTGGAGTTTCCTTTAGTAAATAACACCCATTCTCACCGCAATCTAAAATTTTACTCCAGATACATTTTTGGCACAATGAAAAAGGAAGCCACACATTGCTGATAATTTAACTTTTTAATCCAAGCACATTCACATGTGCGTTTAGAAAAGGTTTTTACAACAAATCAATAAATTATGTCTATCAAAAACAGTCTTTCAGCTAATTTTTCTTTACGTGGTGTTTTTGTGTAAACAGGCATGTATCAAAGCGTAAAATACAGAACACAGGAACTTACAAAGTTCAACTTTGAAAAGTGAAGACAATATCAGATATGAGTATGTACAAACTGGGCTGATATTGCCTTCATCACATGGGGTGTCACCCCTGGAAAATCCAAATTTGGAAGATGCACAGAGTGTGTCAACATGTGCTATCGCCCATCATGGGGGATCAATGTACATGTTTTGGGGCTGCAACCCCTTCATCTCAGCCACTTTCCACAAAACGCGTACATTGATCCCCCATGATGGGAGATAGCGCATGTTTACACACTCTGTGCATCTTCCAAATTTGGGATTTCTAAAAATACAAAAGTTGTGTTTTAAAATAGCAAAACTAAAACCCTAGCTAGTTTGTGGTGTTTCACACTCTCCCCAAAACATCAATGATGTTCTTCATTTTATTTTTAACATCATTGATGTTTTGCTGTATATTTTCCAAATCCCGATTGCACTCCATTATCTCCCCAATCAGGATCTAGTCACTTTCACTGGTAAAACGGGAATCTTCTTCCACATCACCTACAAAACAAAGCAAAAAAACACACCATGTAATATAAATATGGTGACATACATTGATGAGCTTACCGGAAGCTGTGTTCTCCGATCTCTCCTTCCTCCTCCTCCTCCTCCTCCTGCTCCTATGTTTCTGGTTTTGGTATTTGGCCTTCTTTGGGAGGGGTGTGGTCCCTGGTGTCCTCATACTTGCCGAATCTTCTCTCCCCTATGAGAATGTAAAAAAAGGATAATTAGCACACAGAGGGCAGAAATAGGAATATGAAACATTGCTTGGAAGTGTTGTACAATTGTGTTTTTTGGTCGAGTTCCAAGGTGAGAACATTATTGTGGACACTTTGTGAAGCTGGAATACTTACCTGCAGAATGATGTTTCTTACGAACGAATGAAACCATGAACTTGAAAGTGGCCATTTTAAAATGCACAACATGAAATCAAAGCACATGGAGCAGTATGCAAGCAAGAATAATCATATGAACACACGACAACTACTTACTTTTTTTAAGAACACGCTTGATCCTTATGTACTGCTCGTGCTCCCTCAGTTTCAGGTCTGACCAGCGTTTTCTCAGTTGATCCTTGGATCGGCGTACCCCAAAATTCTTATGAAGACACTTCACAACTTTATTCATGATCTTGGCCTTTCTGATATTTGGGTTTGGGTAAGGTCCATACTTCCCATCATAGTCGGTCCTGTTCAATATGTCCACCATCTCCAACATCTCTCCAAAAGACATATTTGAGGCCTTAAATCTTCTCTTCCTGGATCACGACGTTTCAGGCTCCGGGCTTTCCTCATCCTCCTCCTCGTTAGTGGAACTGTGATTGCGCACCTGTGTTCTCTCCGCCATGTGCTCTCCCCACTGCGCTGAAAGCGAAGGGGTGGGGAATAGTCTAGAAAGAACGTCAGGGGCGGACGGAGTTTCACGCATGCGCACTGTATATAAAACGCAACACGCGTGTGTCGTACGTACGATCTGGGAACAGAGTGAGGCGAGGACGCGACGATCGTGCAAACGAAGGTAACATTTTTAACTTGGTGCATCACTAGACTAGACTGCTTCTATTTAGGCCGATGTTGGAACAAGATTAGGAGGGTTTTTCATAGCATTATTAGTATTTTAGGGTTTGTCTTGTGTTGTGTCTTGCAGACAAGATGGATCCATTCGTAAACCCCAATTTTATGTGGCTTTTCCTCCAACTGTACAAGGAGATGCCCTGCCTGTGGCAGATCAACAACCAGTTTTATCACAACAGAAGAAAGAGGAAGGCAGTGCTGGAGAAACTTCTTTCTTTGGTGCGGATCATGGCCCCCACAGCAGACATGGCCTATATGAATAGGAAAATTGGGGTCACGAAGATTACATATCTCAGGGAGAGAAAGAAGCACCTGGAGTCCTTGAGATCAGAAGATCCAGATGCCGTTTATTACCCCAGGATGGTTTACTTCCACAGGCTGCATTTTCTGGTAGACCAGGGGGTACCCAGGCCACCACTCGACCGTCTTCCTTCAAGGCATCCTTCACCCCCAGCTGAGGCTTCCAATGTCCAACCTGGGCCTTCCAGGCAGCAACATGGGGTGGGGCCCAGCTTGAGACAGGTATTGCATTGTTGAACATATTTCTTGTGATACATTTAATGATGTTAACTTGATGTTCTTATTGATCAGTAAGTTGGCATTTAACAAAGTGGTTTACATCTCAATAGACAGTAGTGACCAAAAATGATTGGGACGGGAATGAAAAATGCTGGGCTCAGAATGATATTCTGTTCTATTTGGTAACATTCAATTTACAAAAGTCAGGAGCTCAAAATGGTGTTATTGATGATCAAAAAACTAAAACTATGTCCCATTTTCATACACAGGAAGACCTCAGTCGGGGGGAGGCTGTGGCAAGTGGCAGCCAGGAGGTCGACCATCGCCCTCCTTCTCCTCCTGCCCCAACTACAGGAGCCCAGCCACAGCCTCGAAGGATGCCTGGTGGGAAGACGAGAGAGTGATGGCCTGGGTTCAGTCTGGTCTGCCAGAAGATGCAGCCTCTTGAAGAACCACATCCTGGGGACATAAATGGCATCTGATTTTCCTGATCTCTAGGACTTCTGGACCAGACTTCTCTCCCTGAGATATGTACTCCTCAGGCCACCAATTTTTCTTATTCTAATTTGTTCATGTCTGCCCTGGGGGCCAAAGGCTGCACCAAAGTAACAAGTTTCTCCAGTGCTGCCTTCCTCTTTTTATTTTATTGCGACCAAAATAAAGGTTTTTTTTGTTTGATGAAATACTTGCGTATGTGTTTTCCTTCCAAAAGGCCAGTTTATTTGTGAGCAGGCAGGTACATTTCACCAAAAAAGTGAAATGAATAACAAGGGGCAAAACCAACACTAAACAACCTCCTGTAGATTAAAAAAGAAAATCTAAAAAATATAATAATGTTGTTGTGGTACGTTTACACACAAAACACACCCCAAAAAATGGAGAAATGAGCAAACTGTCAAAAAAGGAGATGTTTAGGAAAAAACTAAAAATAAATGCATCCAAAAAAAAATAATAAAATCTAAAATTGTGTAGATGTGACGAAATCCAAAATTGTATTGCCGAAATGGTTAAAAAAGAGTCAGGAAATACGTTCAGGAGAAGTGTGTGTGACTATGAGCATCAAAAGAAGTTCCTTCTTGCAGCATTGTAAAGAACAAGAGAATGCGCTTCATGAAAGAATTTTTAACATTGCAGCATGACGAATGTGCTATATCGATTACGAGCAGCAGTTTTACCTGAACGAGCGCTTCCGTGTCGGAATTTGAATGTGAGCATGTGTGGCACCTTGTCCGTCGGAGTAGGCTGCACATGATCGGAGTATGTTCGTTCGGAGCAGTTTGTCGGAAAATATTTCCGGAAAGTTGGAAAATTTGGTCCGACGGATATTCCGACGGAAACAGTCCAATGCATACCACACACAGTCGGAATATCTGACAAAACGCTCCGATTGGACACATTCCGATGGAATCTCCGTGTACAAGGGCCAAGACTGGTGCATGTCCATACATGAGATTTCTCACTAAGGTAACTAGTTACATATTGGGCTGATCATGGTTGGAGCAGGCGTTGTTATTGAATACTGTCTATTATGTTTGAGTTCTATGGGAGTGATGTGCTTTTGGATGGTTGGCTTAGTGGTATGGATGGATGCATTGGATTGGCTGGAGGCCCTAGCTACCAATGCAGTGGTGTGGCTATGGACAGGTTGGCATTATTTATACATATATTCGATGTTTGTAGTTGTTGACTGGTGGTGGAGTGTTTTGGTTGTTAAAGGGTTGATTGTGGCTGGGTCTATGGGGTCTATGGGGTAGTGATCCTTTTAGGATCAATTTGGGTGCAGATTGGGGGTGCTTCTGTACATAGATTTCCATTGGGCTAGCCAGCTGTATAGGTGATGGATGAGAGAGGGGGGCAACAGCTAATGATGTCTTCCTTGTGTATGCTTGGTCGGTTATTTGTTCTGTTATTTAGCTGGTTGTTATGTGGTTGAATATTTTGTATGTAGATATGTATGGTCCCATAATCGCCTTGTTAATTTTGACTCCCTGCTGACCCTTGTGTTTATGATATACGTTAATTGTAGGTGTTGTGCACCACTAGAATATATGTTGAGGTGCTTTTTCTTTCATCTTAGCCCTTGTACACACGGTTGGAAATTCGGACGGAAAATGTCCGATCGGGCTGTGTTGTCGGATAATCCGACCATGTGTGGGCTCCATCGGACTTTTTTCGTCGGAATGTCTGAATGTCGGAATGTCTGACCAACAAAGTTTGAGAGCTGGATATAAAATTTTCCAACAACATGATCCAATCAGACTTTGTCGGGTCTGTTGTAGAGAATTCCGATCGGACAAAGTGCCACACATGCTCAGATCAAATTACAAGACCAAAGCTATTGGCTACTAGCCTGAATGTAGTCCCACCGTAACAAACGAACGTCATCACGTACAGAACGATCGGATTTTCCGACAACTTTGTCCGATCGTGTGTATGCAACCCCAGTTTCGGACAAAATCCGTCTGAAAAAATCAGACGGATTTTGTTGTCGGAATGTCCGACCGTGTGTACAAGGGCTTAGTAGATCATTTTAATATTATAGGTGATTGTTGAATGGTGGTTGTGTTATTTTCTTGGTCACGATCCCATGTCCACCAGGATGGTCTGATTCTTCCTATGATGCTGTAAGTCACAGATAGTTAAGATTATGTAAATTGGTGAGCACTTAGACTAATAACATTGTATTTGTGTATTTTCGAAAAAAAGTTGGAATAAATTAATTGAAAATTATGTAAATGTCATTATAATGATGTTTTTTGTCATCTGATTGATAAATCTAGATGCATGTAGAGTTGCCCAGAAGAGGCAGTTCATGGCTCTGTGAAACGCATCAGTAACTCCATGCACCAGCATCCTTTAAACCATTCTGAGATTTAAGTATTGTGATTGGCGTATGCCACACATAGTTTGATGTATTTATCAATTTTTAAGCTATTTATGTATTTGCAATAAAATAATTTTTTTATTATTACATTGTTGTATGCTTACCTCAGTGACAGTCACACATCCTTTAATGTCCCATCACCATATGCGAGAGTGGTGATCTCTCAATTTTTTCTTCTATATGCATGTTGATTAATGGTGTAAACCTATTGTGCATGGGTAAATTGTAATTTGACAGGTGTGCTGAATGTGGTTGTAAATTATTATGCTGTAATTGTTTATTATCTGATCCTTTAGAATTTCTACCTTTCCCTACCTCCTTCTGGGGGCTTCTCTCTTTTTTTTCTTTCCTCAATGTTTTAGGGGAAATAAGGGTGGGATAAGAATGTCCTTTCCCCCCATCAATAGATGAGGCTCTGGAGTCCCTAACTTACCCCTCTTTTTTCACTTGCCATTTATACACTGTATGTTGATGATAATTATTAATATCCCTCTGGTATTTTTTTATTTATCTAATTTATCCATGAATTCCTTCAAATAATTCATCCTCTCTGTGTGTTCCTTGGAATCTTTATGGGTATCAAGTTTTTCCTTAAGCCACATACACACTATCAAATTTTCTGATGATTTTTGTCTTCAGATTTACCAAAACCAAGTAGTGCAAGGGCCTGCCTGATTGCATACAAATTGAAACTCCTAAGGTTGGACCTCATATTATATGGTTTTGGTAAATCTGAAGGAAAAAAAAATCAGCAGAAAATCTGATAGTGTGTATGGGGCTTTAGTTTCCCGAATAATTTGATTGATCTGTGCCAGTTTGGTTCTTCTAAAGCCTCATACACACGATCGGACTTTGTACAAACTTTCCTGTGGACTTTGTACAAAGGGCTTTGGCCGTAAGTTTGTATTGCATACACACAATCAGACTTTTTAGGCAACAAACATGAACGTAGTGACGTTTCAACGTACTGACGACACTTCAAAAGAGGACATTCAATTACTCCAGCGCCACCTTTGGTCAACTTCTGTATTGTTGTCTGATCTTTTGCATTGGTTCTGAGCATGCGTGTTTGTAAAGTCCGATGGTTTTCTGTTCATATGATCGGACTTTGCTCCATCGGACTTATGTTGTCAAAAAGTTTGTCCGTTCACACAGCCAACAAAAGTCAGATGAAAACAGTTTGTCTGATGGAGCGTACACACGGTCGGATGTTGCTCCAAAACAGCTAATTTGCATGTTTGTTGTCAAAAAGTCTGATCGTGTGTACGGGTCTTTATACTTGAGATAAGATTTTTTTCATTTCTTTTCACTGGTTTTAAAGAATTTGTACCATTCTTCTTCCAATTTGGGGTCTTCTAACCCATCGTCCCAACGTAGTCTACTTGGGGTGATATTGTCCTTTACATATTTTTACAAAGTAAGTATGTCCCACCAAAGCATTCTTGTTCTAAATGCTTGTTCTACTTCCTTATTATGTGTTTTTTTTTTGTTCTATGGAAAAGATTGTGTCAACATCTATCCAACATCTATGTGATAGAGTCTTGAGAGTTACCCAAAAAACAAAACGAATTATATATGTACTAGAAACACAGTGTATGTGTGTGTGAAAGGTATTCAAAAGACCATCTGCTAGCACTGATCACATCCCCAAATGCATGTGCACAAAAACCAATATATAAGAGAGCAGCGCTGAATCATGAAATTTAAGCAAATATCAAAAATCATTAAATCAAACAACATATAAAGTGCATAATGAAATGTCCATGCAATAAAGTACAAAAGGGTCCTTATTAAAACAGTGAATATTCCACAAATGGATGTTGATTCAGGAACAGCTAAAAATATTGAAATCCTATGTAAAGATATCCAACACAGCTGGCTCCTAAACGTCTCCCAAGATCTCCTCCTCGGTATGTCAGCAGCAGAGCATATACAGAGAAAAAGACTCCAGTAGTGCTGGAATTCACACTTTAACGTGAGTTTATTCGAAATGCACAGGGTACTCACAATATGTGGGTGCTTCCAGCACACCACACTAATACAGACATGGGTTTAAAATGCAGAATAGAGCCACACATTCAAAAATCTTGATCAGATCCTCAAATTGCTATAGTACCTTCATTGCCCTAGCCGCTCCCCTACGTGTGTTGGACACAGGGTCAGGTGTCTTCCTCAGGGGGGTCTCTCTATCCAACTATCCAACATCTATCCAAAATGTGTCCAGGAGAAGGACTTAAAATAAACATAACAAAACACTATGGGCAGACATAAAAGCTCTAGAAGAAAGAAAATATGTGGTAATCCGCCCAGCTTATATAGTTACATAGTTACATAGTTAGTCAGGTTGAAAAAAGTCCATCCAGTTCAACCACAAAAAAATATATATATAAATATCATACCAGCCCATATACCCAATTCTATACCCACAGTTGATCCAGAGGAAGGCAAAAAACCCTAGCAAAGCATGATCCAATTTGCTAAAGCAGGGGCAAAAATTCCTTCCTGATCCCTCAAAGGCAACCGGATTTTCCCCGGATCAACTTTACCTATAAATGTTAGTACCCAGTTATATTATGTACACTTAGAAAATAATCCAGGCCTTTCTTAAAGCAATCCACTGAGCTGGCCATAACCACCTCTGCAGGGAGTCTATTCCACATTTTCACAGCTCTCACTGTGAAGAAACCTTTCCGTATTTGGAGATGAAATCTCTTTTCCTCTAGACGTAAAGAGTGCCCCCTTGTCCTCTTTGTTGACTGTAAAGTGAATAACTCGACACCAAGTTCCCTATATGGACCCCTTATATATTTGTACATGTTGATCATATCCCCCCTTAATCTCCTCTTATCAAGAGTGAATAAATTCAGTTCCTCTAATCTTTCCTCCATGCCTCTTATCAGTTTGGTTGCCCTTCTCTGCACTTTCTCCAGTTCACCGATATCCTTTTTGAGAACTGGTGCACAAAACTGAACTGCATATTCCAGATGAGGTCTTACTAATGATTTGAACAGGGGCAAAATGATATCTCTCTCTCTGGAGTACATACCTCTCTTAATACAGGAAAGGACTTTGCTCGCTTTGGAAACCGCAGCTTGGTATTGCATGATATTATTGAGCTTATGATCTACCAAAACCCCCAGATCCTTCCCAACTATGGGTTCCCCCAGTTGTACTCCCCCTAGCATGTATGATGCATGCATATTCTTAGCCCCCAAGTGCATAACTTTACATTTCTCAACATTAAACCTCATCTGCCACATAGTTGCCCAATTAGACAGAGCATTGATGTCGGCTTGTAAATTGGAGACATCCTGTAATAACGTTATTCCACTGCATAGCTTGGTGTCATCTGCAAAGACGGAAATGATACTTTTGATCCCAGACCCAATATCATTTATAAAGATATTAAAAAGTAAGGGCCCCAACACTGAACCTTGGGGTACACCACTGATAACCTTAGACCATTCAGAGTAAGAATCATTAACCACTACTCTCTGAATTCTGTCTTTTAGCCAGTTTTCTATCCATTTACAGACCGATATTTCCAAACCTGTAGACTTTACCTTACACATGAGCCGTGTGTGCGGAACTGTATCGAACGCTTTTGCAAAATCCAAATATATCACATCCACCGCCACACTTCTGTCCAAGGTTTTACTTACCACCTCATAAAAAGAAATCAGGTTTGTCTGACTTCTGTCTTTCATGAATCCATGCTGTCTGTTGCTCAAAATATTTTTTTCCTGCAAGAACTCGTCTATGTGGTCTTTTATTAATCCCTCCAGTATCTTCCCAACTATAGAAGTTAAACTAATGGGTCTATAATTACTTGGTAAAGACTTTGTTCCCTTTTTAAATATAGGCACCACATTGGCCCTGCGCCAATCCAGTGGTACTATTCCTGTCAATAATGAGTCCCTAAAAATTTGATACAATGGCTTTGAAATTACAGAGCTCAATTCTTTTAGGATCCGTGGGTGGATGCCATCAGGTCCATGTGCTTTATCCACCTTTATTCTGTCCAAATATTTCTGGACCATATCACTTTTGAGCCATTGTGGAATTGGGGCTGCGTCAGTACCACCCCCATTATGGACATGAGCTCCCCCATGCTCCTTTGTATACACAGAGCTGAAGAAAGTATTTAATAAGTTAGCCTTCTCTTTGTCCCCAGTCACCCACTCCAGAATATTTTGCAACGGGCCTACATGCTCAGGCTTAACCTTTTTACTATTAATATATTTGAAGAATTTTTGGGGGTTTGTCCTACTATCTTTTGCAATCTGTCTTTCAGTCTGAATTTTTGCATCCTTGATTTCCTTTTTACATATTCTGTTATATGCCTTATAACATTTAAATGACACTAGCGTTCCTTCATTTTTATATTTTTTAAAAGCTCTTTTTTATAGTTTATAGCTTTTTTAACTTTGGCCGTGAGCCACATCAGTTTTATTTTTAACCTTTTAAACTTATTACCCATGGGAATATACTTTGCCGTGAGATCACAAACAGTCTTTTTGAAGAATTCCCATTTCTGTTCTGTGCCCATTGGTGCCAATATTCTCTCCAAGTCTAAGTCCTGGAGAGCAGCCTTGGAAAATTTGCTCTCTTGAAATGAAGTGTTTTTTATCTTTCCAGTATGTGATTTTTGCTTACAGCTAACATCAAATGAAATTATGTTATGGTCACTGCTACCCAGATGTCCCTTTATCTGAACATTAGTAATATGTTCTGCATGGTTTGAGATTACCAGGTCCAACAGAGCATCATTTCTAGTTGGGGCCTCAATAAACTGGACCATAAAATTGTCCTGTAATAGGTTTACAAATTGTTGCCCTTTAACTGTCCCAGCAGTGCCATTACCCCAGTCAATTTCTGGGTAGTTAAAATCTCCCATTATTATCACTGTCCCAGCCCTTGCAGCCCTTTCTATCTGTGCAAGGAGCTGAGTCTCCACCTCCTCATTAACATTGGGTGGTCTATAACAAACTCCAATGATTAACTTTGAACTACACACATCTGTATGCAGTTCCACCCATAATGCCTCACACTCTCCGTCCACCAGGTCCTCTTTCTCACTCGCTTTGAGATCACTTCTCACATACAGACAGACCCCTCCACCTTTCCTTTTTACTCTGTCTTTCCGAAAGAGTGCATAGCCAGGAATATTAATAGCCCAGTCATGTGAGGAATGAAGCCAAGTTTCAGCAATACCGATTACATCATAGCTCTCCTGATGCACCAGAGCTTCCAACTCGCCTATTTTGCTTGGCAGACTTCTGGCATTGGTGAACAAACATTTTAATGTATTAATATATTTTGACCGGTCACATACTATCCTCTTGGGTGTTCCAAGATTACAACTAGGACTTGCTACTATATTTACCTTGGTTTTATGTGGTTTGGTTACCTTACCACTAATGCCCCTAATATTACCCTCTGGAATATGCTCCACGCTGACTATCTCTATCTCTGAACCCTCCCCCACATCGCCTAGTTTAAATACCCCTCTAACTTTTTGGCCATCCTTAATCCCAGCTGATCTGCACCCTCCTCATTTAGGTGCAGTCTGTCCCTTCTATAGTACCGATTATCGACTGAGAAGTCGTCCCAGTCCTCCAGGAACCCAAACCCCTCCTTACTACACCAGCTTTTGAGCCACTTGTTTACTTCCCTAATCTCCCTCTTCCTTTCTGGTGTGGCTCGATGTACTGGTAGTATTCCTGAGAATACTACCTCGGAGGTCCTTTTCATCAATTTAGCTCCCAAGTCCCTAAAATCATTCTTGCCAACGTGCACCATGACAGCTGGGTCTTCCCCAGCCCCTCCCAGTAATCTATCTTATAAAGGGGATGCCTTGTGATACTCAGTAAAGATAACTATTATAAAGAACTCAACAAATTTGTAGAAGATTCTACAACATATGAGAAATTAAAATCAAATCTTATTAACAAATATAGGTCTAAACTTAAACAAATTAACGAAACACGCACACGGACAGGACATACTAGACAAAAGGGAATACAGGTACCTGGTACCAGATGCACCTAGGCTACCAGTCATATATCAGGTACCTAAAGTCCACAAAATCCAATATAACCCACCAGGGAGACCCATTAGTAGTGGAGTGGACTCCCTTTTCTCCAGAATATATTGATCACTACCTGCAGCCAAAAGAACAGAAATTTCCGTCTCATCTTAGAGATAATAAACAACTGATTAATAAATAATTCCATAATCTTGGAAAATTTTGCACAAGAAGAAAACTTAATTCTCGCCACAATAGATGTAGAGTCCCTCTATACCAATGTAAGACTAGATTATGCCTTGGAGGCCAAAGAATGGACCCTAAAAGGATAATCAGAATTAGAAGGCCCTAAACAGAATTTGCCATGAAGAGTAACTACTTCTGGCAAAAAAAAACATACTATCACCAACACAAAGGTGTAGCCATGGGTGCAAAATACGTGGTTTAAAACCATGCAGATCATTTATATGCACGCACTTTCTTTAAAGAGAAGAACTGCAATGGGTATATCTCCATACATAGCTGCCACCATCCAAGATGGCTAGGGGGTAAACCTAAGGGTCAACTGATGCAGATCCACAGAAATTGTAAAGACATAAAAGAGTATAAAAAACAGGCAGAAGTTTTGATAGAGAGATTTGTGGCGAAAGGATACCAAGAACACAAAGTAAGAGAAGTAGAAAAGCAAGCGGAAGTAATGGGTAGGAGGGAGCTTTTGAAGGATAGACCAAAAAGGTAATGAATATTGTATGGTATTAGTTTCTGATTACCACAGACAATATAAGGAATTTGAAAAAATAATACTAAAACATTGACCTATCCTCCTTCAAGAAAATACACTGGCCAGGATTTTACCCAACAGGCCAGGGTTTGTCTACCGAAGAGCACCCAATATGAGGGATAAACGGATAAAAAAATGTACTCGACTCCCCAAAAAGATTGGGTACTTTCCTTGACCATAAAGGGTTTTATACATGTGGGCAGTGTAAAATGTCTTCTGTTACCAACAAAGAATATAAGATCAAGAAATTGATCATGTGCCAAAGCACACACGGTACATATTTACTGGTTTGTTCATGTGGCCTACAGTATATGGGCAGGACAACCAGGCAATTGTGTGGAGGATACGAGAACATCTGAACAACATAAGAAAGGGGTATAAATATCACAGCTTGTCACAACATTATAGACTACATCATAATAGAGACCCCAGCTTGGTAAAAGTATGTGGCATAAATAAAATAGAAGGACATTGGAGGGGAATCAACTTGCCACAAGCTGCATTCCAGAACAAAACCCGCTGGATACATGAACTGAGTAGTTTGAGTGCAGTTTGAGTCCAGCAGGCCTTAATATAGACATTGATATCAACTACTTCATTTTCTAATTTTTAAACTGGTAAAAACAATATTGAAAGGAATAGACCATCATGGAGTCCAATTTCCTACACGGAAGGTTTACGCATAATATATTTTATATACACATAAGTACACCACATTACCACTGATATTCTATTTCTTTCTCACTTCAATTTTATTTGACATTCATTTAATTTTTATTATTTAATTTTTATTTTTGTTTTTATTATTATTTCTTTTTATTATTTATTTATTTTGTATTTAATTTTTATTTAATTTTTATTTTTGTTTTAACCTTATTTTATATTTCATTTATTTTATTTTCACAATTAATTTTATACACTTTTCCAATTCCAATTTATTTCCAATAATAAAAATTGTATTAATTCCGCACTTAAGTACAGTATATAACAGTTATATCAGCTAGCACAATTTAGGAAAGATCATACAAGCAAATGAAGGGTGTAATTAGTAAATCAAGACACAAGATGTCCCTATTCAGGCCGTCTATAATGAAATCACTGATAAAGGCAGGGATAACATTCAAAATAATAGCATATTCATTCAGTGGGATGTACTCCCTGGTGCTCTACTCTGAATTCAATGAATGATTGGAGGGGGAGGAGTGCTATTTACCATGACAAGCCTATTTAAGAGATTAGAACACAAGGGAGTTTCCTGCTTTTGATAACGTTACGCATAGATGACGAAACGCGTCAAGCTAACTCTCCCACATGTCACTACAGGCCCAGAGAGTGCAGTAAGTAGCGACCACATCTCACACACGAGCAAGGCAGATTTTTTGGTTTTGTGGCATCCAGTTCTGTCATATTGACAATTTTAATGATATTTGCAAGGATTTTTTTATTTATGTTGCTGTTTTTGCAATAAATCATCTGAGGATTTTACTCTGAGGAGTTTCTTTTCCATATACTGCACATTGCACATTTTGTCCATGAATTCATCATCAGAGGTTACCCACCATAGAAGGAGCAATTGGAGGATATTGTACTGGGATTGGTCCCCATTAAGGACCTACAAGCACAGTAGACTCCTCTTACTATAAGGCAAGGGAGTCCAGCATATCTGGTGAGTGCGGATCTTTAAAGCCCCCATGAGGTGGATGCATTGACACTGCTGGGTCACGGAGCACTACAGCACTTTTTCACAAGGAAAATACTTTTTGCACGGTCATCATTATCATTATATGCATCTTAAAGTGGTATTTCCGCCCCAAAAAAAAAATGAGTAAAATTCCCCCAAAAAAAAAAAAAAATTGGATTTTTTTTAACTCACCTAAATGCCTGTTGCTAGGGGGTCCCTCGTAGTCTACTTCCTTCAGTGCCTGGGCACCCAACGTCACTTCCCCTTGGCGTAGTCAGTCATCTGGGACATGTGACAGGTCCCAGATGACTGCACGGTGCAGCTCGCGCATGCACAGTGGGTGCCCGGCCGTGAAGCCACAGCCGGGTGCCCACAGTAAGAATGCCGGCGCCGCCGAGTGGAGGGGGGGGGACAAGCGGAGCTTCGCTCCCCCGCATTACTGGACCCTGGGACAGGTAAGTGTCAGGTTAGTCAGGTTGAAAAAAGTCCATCCAGTTCAACCACAAAAAAAATATATATATAAATATCATACTAGCCCATATACCCAATTCTATACCCACAGTTGTTCCAGAGGAAGGCAAAAAACCCTAGCAGAGCATGATCCAATTTGCTAAAGCAGGGGAAAAAATTCTTTCCTGATCCCCCGAGAGGCAACCGGATTTTCCCCGGATCAACTTTACCTATAAATGTTAGTACCCAGTTATATTATGTACACTTATAAAATAATCCAGGCCTTTCTTAAAGCAATACACTGAGCTGGCCATAACCACCTCTGCAGGGATTCTATTCCACATTTTCACAGCTCTCACTGTGAAGAAACCTTTCCGTATTTGGAGATGAAATCTCTTTTCCTCTAGACGTAAAGAGTGCCCCCTTGTCCTCTTTGTTGACTGTAAAGTGAATAACTCGACACCAAGTTCCCTATATGGACCCCTTATATATTTGTACATGTTGATCATATCCCCCCTTAATCTCCTCTTATCAAGAGTGAATAAATTCAGTTCCTCTAATCTTTCCTCCATGCCTCTTATCAGTTTGGTTGCCCTTCTCTGCACTTTCTCCAGTTCACCGATATCCTTTTTGAGAACTGGTGCACAAAACTGAACTGCATATTCCAGATGAGGTCTTACTAATGATTTGAACAGGGACAAAATGATATCTCTCTCTCTGGAGTACATACCTCTCTTAATACAGGAAAGGACTTTGCTCGCTTTGGAAACCGCAGCTTGGTATTGTATGATATTATTGAGCTTATGATCTACCAAAACCCCCAGATCCTTCCCAACTATGGGTTCCCCCAGTTGTACTCCCCCTAGCATGTATGATGCATGCATATTCTTAGCCCTCAAGTGCATAACTTTACATTTCTCAACATTAAACCTCATCTGCCACATAGTCGCCCAATTAGACAGAGCATTGAGGTCGGCTTGTAAATTGGAGACATCCTGTAAGAACGTTATTCCACTGCATAGCTTGGTGTCATCTGCAAAGACGGACATGTTACTTTTGATCCCAGACCCAATATCATTTATAAAGATATTAAAAAAAAAAAGGGTCCCAACACTGAACCTTGGGGTACACCACTGATAACCTTAGACCATTCAGAGTAAGAATCATTAACCACTACTCTCTGAATTCTGTCTTTTAGCCAGTTTTCTATCCATTTACAGACCGATATTTCCAAACCTGTAGACTTTACCTTACACATGAGCCGTGTGTGCGGAACTGTATCGAACGCTTTTGCAAAATCCAAATATATCACATCCACCGCCACCCTTCTGTTCAAGGTTTTACTTACCACCTCATAAAAAGAAATCAGGTTTGTTTGACTTCTGTCTTTCATGAATCCATGCTGTCTGTTGCTCAAAATATTTTTTTCCTGCAAGAACTCGTCTATGTGGTCTTTTATTAATCCCTCCAGTATCTTCCCAACTATAGAAGTTAAACTAATGGGTCTATAATTACTTGGTGAAGACTTTGTTCCCTTTTTAAATATAGACACCACATTGGCCCTGCGCCAATCCAGTGGTACTATTCCTGTCATTAATGAGTCCCTAAAAATTAGATACAATGGCTTTGAAATTACAGAGCTCAATTCTTTTAGGATCTGTGGGTGGATGCCATCAGGTCCAGGTGCTTTATCCACCTTTATTCTGTCCAAATATTTCTGGACCATATCACTTTTGAGCCATTGTGGAATTGGGGCTGCGTCAGTACCACCCCCATTATGGACATGAGCTCCCCCATGCTCCTTTGTATACACAGAGCTGAAGAAAGTATTTAATAAGTTAGCCTTCTCTTTGTCCCCAGTCACCCACTCCAGAATATTTTGCAAAGGGCCTACATGCTCAGGCTTAACCTTTTTACTATTAATATATTTGAAGAATTTTTGGGGGTTTGTCCTACTATCTTTTGCAATCTGTCTTTCAGTCTGAATTCTTGCATCCTTGATTCCCTTTTTACATATTCTGTTATATTCTTTGTAACATTTAAATGACACTAGCGTTCCTTCATTTTTATATTTTTTAAAAGCTCTTTTTTCATAGTTTATAGCTTTTTTAACTTTGGCCGTGAGCCACATCAGTTTTATTTTTAACCTTTTAAACTTATTGCCCATGGGAATATACTTTGCCGTGAGATCACAAACAGTCTTTTTGAAGAATTCCCATTTCTGTTCTGTGCCCATTGGTGCCAATATTCTCTCCAATTCTAAGTCCTGGAGAGCAGCCCTCATCCTTGGAAAATTTGCTCTCTTGAAATGAAGTGTTTTTATCTTTCCCGTATGTGATTTTTGCTTACAGTTAACATCAAATGAAATTATGTTATGGTCACTGCTACCCAGATGTTCCTTTATCTGAACATTAGTAATATGTTCTGCATGGTTTGAGATTACCAGGTCCAACAGAGCATCATTCCTAGTTGGGGCCTCAATAAACTGGACCATAAAATTGTCCTGTAATAGGTTTACAAATTTTTGCCCTTTAACTGTCCCAGCAGTGCCATTACCCCAGTCAATTTCTGGGTAGTTAAAATCTCCCATTATTATCACTGTCCCAGCCCTTGCAGCCCTTTCTATCTGTGCAAGGAGCTGAGTCTCCACCTCCTCATTAACATTGGGTGGTCTATAACAAACTCCAATGATTAACTTTGAACTACACACATCTGTATGCAGTTCCACCCATAATGCCTCACACTCTCTGTCCACCAGGTCCTCTTTCTCACTCGCTTTGAGATCACTTCTCACATACAGACAGACCCCTCCACCTTTCCTTTTTACTCTGTCTTTCCGAAAGAGTGCATAGCCAGGAATATTAATAGCCCAGTCATGTGAGGAATGAAGCCAAGTTTCAGCAATATCGATTACATCAAAGCTCTCCTGATGCACCAGAGCTTCCAACTCGCCTATTTTGCTTGGTAGACTTGTGGCATTGGTGAACAAACATTTTAATGTATTAATATATTTTGACCGGTCACATACTATCCTCTTGGGTGTTCCAAGATTACAACTAGGACTTGCTACTATATTTACCTTTGTATTACCTTTGTATTTACCTTGGTTTATGTGCTTTGGTTACCCTACCACTAATGCCCCTAATTGTACCCTCTGGAATATGCTCCACGCTGACTATCTCTATCTCTGAACCCTCCCCCTCATCGCCTAGTTTAAAAACCCCTCTAACTTTTTGGCCATCCTTAATCCCCGCTGATCAGCCCCCCCCCCCCCTCATTTAGGTGCAGTCCGTCCCTTCTATAGTACCGGTTATCGACTGAGAAGTCGTCCCAGTCCTCCAGGAACCCAAACCCCTCCTTACTACACCAGCTTTTGAGCCACTTGTTTACTTCCCTAATCTCCCTCTTCCTTTCTGGTGTGGCTCGATGTACTGGTAGTATTCCTGAGAATACTACCTCGGAGGTCCTTTTCATCAATTTAGCTCCCAAGTCCCTAAATCATTCTTGCCAACGTGCACCATGACAGCTGGGTCTTCCCCAGCCCCTCCCAGTAATCTATCTTATAAAGGGGATGCCTTGTGATACTCAGTAAAGATAACTATTATAAAGAACTCAACAAATTTGTAGAAGATTCTACAACATATGAGAAATTAAAATCAAATCTTATTAACAAATATAGGTCTAAACTTAAAAAAACTAACGAAACACGCACACAGACAGGACATACTAGACAAAAGGGAATACAGGTACCTGGTACCAGATGCACCTAGGCTACCAGTCATATACCAGGTACCTAAAGTCCACAAAATCCAATATAACCCACCAGGGAGACCCATTAGTAGTGGAGTGGACTCCCTTTTCTCCAGAATATATTGATCACGACCTGCAGCCAAAAGAACAGAAATTTCCGTCTCATCTTAGAGATAATAAACAACTAATTAATAAATAATTCCATTATCTTTGAGAATTTTGCACAAGAAGAAAACTTCATTCTCGCCACAATAGATGTAGAGTCCCTCTATACCAATGTAAGACTAGATTATGCCTTGGAGGCCAAAGAATGGACCCTAAAAGGATAATCAGAATTAGAAGGCCCTAAACAGAAGTGAAGCTTTAGAATTTGCCATGAAGAGTAACTACTTCTGGCAAAAAAAAAACATACTATCACCAACACAAAGGTGTAGCCATGGGTGCAAAATACTTGGTTTAAAACCAGGCAAATCATTTATATGCACGCACTTTCTTTAAAGAGAAGAACTGCAATGGGTATATCTCCATACATAGCTTCCACCATCCAAGATGGCTAGGGGGTAAACCTAAGGGTCAACTGATGCAGATCCACAGAAATTGTAAAGACATAAAAGAGTATAAAAAACAGGCAGAAGTTTTGATAGAGAGATTTGTGGCGAAAGGATACCAAGAACACAAAGTAAGAGAAGTAGAAAAGCAAGCGGAAGTAATGGAAGTAATGGATAGGAGGGAGCTTTTGAAGGATAGACCAAAAAGGGTAATGCATATTGTATGGTATTAGTTTCTGATTACCACAGACAATATAAGGAATTTGAAAAAATAATACTAAAACATTGACCTATCCTCCTTCAAGAAAATACACTGGCCAGGATTTTACCCAACAGGCCAGGGTTTGTCTACCGAAGAGCACCCAATATGAGGGATAAACGGATAAAAAAATGTACTCGACTCCCCAAAAAGATTGGGTACTTTCCTTGACCATAAAGGGTTTTATACATGTGGGCAGTGTAAAATGTCTTCTGTTACCAACAAAGAATATAAGATCAAGAAATTGATCATGTGCCAAAGCAGACACGGTACATATTTACTGGTTTGTTCATGTGGCCTACAGTATATGGGCAGGACAACCAGACAATTGTGTGGAGGATACGAGAACATCTGAACAACATAAGAAAGGGGTATAAATATCACAGCTTGTCACAACATTATAGACTACATCATAATAGAGACCCCAGCTTGGTAAAAGTATGTGGCATAGATAAAATAGAAGGACATTGGAGGGGAATCAACATGCCACAAGCTGCATTCCAGAACAAAACCCGCTGGATACATGAACTGAGTAGTTTGAGTGCAGTTTGAGTCCAGCAGGCCTTAATATAGACATTGATATCAACTACTTCATTTTCTAATTTTTAAACTGGTAAAAACAATATTGAAAGGAATAGACCATCATGGAGTCCAATTTCCTACACGGAAGGTTTACGCATAATATATTTTATATACACATAAGTACACCACATTACCACTGATATTCTATTTCTTGCTCACTTCAATTTTATTTGACATTAATTTCATTTTTATTATTTAATTTTTATTTTTGTTTTTATTATTATTTCTTTTTATTATTTATTTATTTTGTATTTAATTTTTATTTAATTTTTATTTTTATTTTAACCTTATTTTATTTTATTTCATTTATTTTATTTTCACAATTAATTTTATACACTTTTCCAATTCCAATTTATTTCCAATAATAAAAATTGTATTAATTCCGCACTTAAGTACAGTATATAACAGTTATATCAGCTAGCACAATTTAGGAAAGATCATACAAGCAAATGAAGGGTGTAATTAGTAAATCAAGACACAAGATGTCCCTATTCAGGCCGTCTATAATGAAATCACTGATAAAGGCAGGGATAACATTCAAAATAATAGCATATTCATTCAGTGGGATGTACTCCCTGGTGCTCTACTCTGAATTCAATGAATGATTGGAGGGGGAGGAGTGCTATTTACCATGACAAGCCTATTTAAGAGATTAGAACACAAGGGAGTTTCCTGCTTTTGATAACGTTACGCATAGATGACGAAACGCGTCAAGCTAACTCTCCCACATGTCACTACAGGCCCAGAGAGTGCAGTAAGTAGCGACCACATCTCACACACGAGCAAGGCAGATTTTTTGGTTTTGTGGCATCCAGTTCTGTCATATTGACAATTTTAATGATATTTGCAAGGATTTTTTTATTTATGTTGCTGTTTTTGCAATAAATCATCTGAGGATTTTACTCTATGAGGAGTTTCTTTTCCATATACTGCACATTGCACATTTTGTCCATGAATTCATCATCAGAGGTTACCCACCATAGAAGGAGCAATTGGAGGATATTGTACTGGGATTGGTCCCCATTAAGGACCTACAAGCACAGTAGACTCCTCTTACTATAAGGCAAGGGAGTCCAGCATATCTGGTGAGTGCGGATCTTTAAAGCCCCCATGAGGTGGATGCATTGACACTGCTGGGTCACGGAGCACTACAGCACTTTTTCACAAGGAAAATACTTTTTGCACGGTCATCATTATCATTATATGCATCTTAAAGTGGTATTTCCGCCCCAAAAAAAAAATGAGTAAAATTCCCCCAAAAAAAAAAAAAAATTGGATTTTTTTTAACTCACCTAAATGCCTGTTGCTAGGGGGTCCCTCGTAGTCTACTTCCTTCAGTGCCTGGGCACCCAACGTCACTTCCCCTTGGCGTAGTCAGTCATCTGGGACATGTGACAGGTCCCAGATGACTGCACGGTGCAGCTCGCGCATGCACAGTGGGTGCCCGGCCGTGAAGCCACAGCCGGGTGCCCACAGTAAGAATGCCGGCGCCGCCGAGTGGAGGGGGGGGGACAAGCGGAGCTTCGCTCCCCCGCATTACTGGACCCTGGGACAGGTAAGTGTCAGGTTAGTCAGGTTGAAAAAAGTCCATCCAGTTCAACCACAAAAAAAATATATATATAAATATCATACTAGCCCATATACCCAATTCTATACCCACAGTTGTTCCAGAGGAAGGCAAAAAACCCTAGCAGAGCATGATCCAATTTGCTAAAGCAGGGGAAAAAATTCTTTCCTGATCCCCCGAGAGGCAACCGGATTTTCCCCGGATCAACTTTACCTATAAATGTTAGTACCCAGTTATATTATGTACACTTATAAAATAATCCAGGCCTTTCTTAAAGCAATACACTGAGCTGGCCATAACCACCTCTGCAGGGATTCTATTCCACATTTTCACAGCTCTCACTGTGAAGAAACCTTTCCGTATTTGGAGATGAAATCTCTTTTCCTCTAGACGTAAAGAGTGCCCCCTTGTCCTCTTTGTTGACTGTAAAGTGAATAACTCGACACCAAGTTCCCTATATGGACCCCTTATATATTTGTACATGTTGATCATATCCCCCCTTAATCTCCTCTTATCAAGAGTGAATAAATTCAGTTCCTCTAATCTTTCCTCCATGCCTCTTATCAGTTTGGTTGCCCTTCTCTGCACTTTCTCCAGTTCACCGATATCCTTTTTGAGAACTGGTGCACAAAACTGAACTGCATATTCCAGATGAGGTCTTACTAATGATTTGAACAGGGACAAAATGATATCTCTCTCTCTGGAGTACATACCTCTCTTAATACAGGAAAGGACTTTGCTCGCTTTGGAAACCGCAGCTTGGTATTGTATGATATTATTGAGCTTATGATCTACCAAAACCCCCAGATCCTTCCCAACTATGGGTTCCCCCAGTTGTACTCCCCCTAGCATGTATGATGCATGCATATTCTTAGCCCTCAAGTGCATAACTTTACATTTCTCAACATTAAACCTCATCTGCCACATAGTCGCCCAATTAGACAGAGCATTGAGGTCGGCTTGTAAATTGGAGACATCCTGTAAGAACGTTATTCCACTGCATAGCTTGGTGTCATCTGCAAAGACGGACATGTTACTTTTGATCCCAGACCCAATATCATTTATAAAGATATTAAAAAAAAAAAGGGTCCCAACACTGAACCTTGGGGTACACCACTGATAACCTTAGACCATTCAGAGTAAGAATCATTAACCACTACTCTCTGAATTCTGTCTTTTAGCCAGTTTTCTATCCATTTACAGACCGATATTTCCAAACCTGTAGACTTTACCTTACACATGAGCCGTGTGTGCGGAACTGTATCGAACGCTTTTGCAAAATCCAAATATATCACATCCACCGCCACCCTTCTGTTCAAGGTTTTACTTACCACCTCATAAAAAGAAATCAGGTTTGTTTGACTTCTGTCTTTCATGAATCCATGCTGTCTGTTGCTCAAAATATTTTTTTCCTGCAAGAACTCGTCTATGTGGTCTTTTATTAATCCCTCCAGTATCTTCCCAACTATAGAAGTTAAACTAATGGGTCTATAATTACTTGGTGAAGACTTTGTTCCCTTTTTAAATATAGACACCACATTGGCCCTGCGCCAATCCAGTGGTACTATTCCTGTCATTAATGAGTCCCTAAAAATTAGATACAATGGCTTTGAAATTACAGAGCTCAATTCTTTTAGGATCTGTGGGTGGATGCCATCAGGTCCAGGTGCTTTATCCACCTTTATTCTGTCCAAATATTTCTGGACCATATCACTTTTGAGCCATTGTGGAATTGGGGCTGCGTCAGTACCACCCCCATTATGGACATGAGCTCCCCCATGCTCCTTTGTATACACAGAGCTGAAGAAAGTATTTAATAAGTTAGCCTTCTCTTTGTCCCCAGTCACCCACTCCAGAATATTTTGCAAAGGGCCTACATGCTCAGGCTTAACCTTTTTACTATTAATATATTTGAAGAATTTTTGGGGGTTTGTCCTACTATCTTTTGCAATCTGTCTTTCAGTCTGAATTCTTGCATCCTTGATTCCCTTTTTACATATTCTGTTATATTCTTTGTAACATTTAAATGACACTAGCGTTCCTTCATTTTTATATTTTTTAAAAGCTCTTTTTTCATAGTTTATAGCTTTTTTAACTTTGGCCGTGAGCCACATCAGTTTTATTTTTAACCTTTTAAACTTATTGCCCATGGGAATATACTTTGCCGTGAGATCACAAACAGTCTTTTTGAAGAATTCCCATTTCTGTTCTGTGCCCATTGGTGCCAATATTCTCTCCAATTCTAAGTCCTGGAGAGCAGCCCTCATCCTTGGAAAATTTGCTCTCTTGAAATGAAGTGTTTTTATCTTTCCCGTATGTGATTTTTGCTTACAGTTAACATCAAATGAAATTATGTTATGGTCACTGCTACCCAGATGTTCCTTTATCTGAACATTAGTAATATGTTCTGCATGGTTTGAGATTACCAGGTCCAACAGAGCATCATTCCTAGTTGGGGCCTCAATAAACTGGACCATAAAATTGTCCTGTAATAGGTTTACAAATTTTTGCCCTTTAACTGTCCCAGCAGTGCCATTACCCCAGTCAATTTCTGGGTAGTTAAAATCTCCCATTATTATCACTGTCCCAGCCCTTGCAGCCCTTTCTATCTGTGCAAGGAGCTGAGTCTCCACCTCCTCATTAACATTGGGTGGTCTATAACAAACTCCAATGATTAACTTTGAACTACACACATCTGTATGCAGTTCCACCCATAATGCCTCACACTCTCTGTCCACCAGGTCCTCTTTCTCACTCGCTTTGAGATCACTTCTCACATACAGACAGACCCCTCCACCTTTCCTTTTTACTCTGTCTTTCCGAAAGAGTGCATAGCCAGGAATATTAATAGCCCAGTCATGTGAGGAATGAAGCCAAGTTTCAGCAATATCGATTACATCAAAGCTCTCCTGATGCACCAGAGCTTCCAACTCGCCTATTTTGCTTGGTAGACTTGTGGCATTGGTGAACAAACATTTTAATGTATTAATATATTTTGACCGGTCACATACTATCCTCTTGGGTGTTCCAAGATTACAACTAGGACTTGCTACTATATTTACCTTTGTATTACCTTTGTATTTACCTTGGTTTATGTGCTTTGGTTACCCTACCACTAATGCCCCTAATTGTACCCTCTGGAATATGCTCCACGCTGACTATCTCTATCTCTGAACCCTCCCCCTCATCGCCTAGTTTAAAAACCCCTCTAACTTTTTGGCCATCCTTAATCCCCGCTGATCAGCCCCCCCCCCCCCCCTCATTTAGGTGCAGTCCGTCCCTTCTATAGTACCGGTTATCGACTGAGAAGTCGTCCCAGTCCTCCAGGAACCCAAACCCCTCCTTACTACACCAGCTTTTGAGCCACTTGTTTACTTCCCTAATCTCCCTCTTCCTTTCTGGTGTGGCTCGATGTACTGGTAGTATTCCTGAGAATACTACCTCGGAGGTCCTTTTCATCAATTTAGCTCCCAAGTCCCTAAATCATTCTTGCCAACGTGCACCATGACAGCTGGGTCTTCCCCAGCCCCTCCCAGTAATCTATCTTATAAAGGGGATGCCTTGTGATACTCAGTAAAGATAACTATTATAAAGAACTCAACAAATTTGTAGAAGATTCTACAACATATGAGAAATTAAAATCAAATCTTATTAACAAATATAGGTCTAAACTTAAAAAAACTAACGAAACACGCACACAGACAGGACATACTAGACAAAAGGGAATACAGGTACCTGGTACCAGATGCACCTAGGCTACCAGTCATATACCAGGTACCTAAAGTCCACAAAATCCAATATAACCCACCAGGGAGACCCATTAGTAGTGGAGTGGACTCCCTTTTCTCCAGAATATATTGATCACGACCTGCAGCCAAAAGAACAGAAATTTCCGTCTCATCTTAGAGATAATAAACAACTAATTAATAAATAATTCCATTATCTTTGAGAATTTTGCACAAGAAGAAAACTTCATTCTCGCCACAATAGATGTAGAGTCCCTCTATACCAATGTAAGACTAGATTATGCCTTGGAGGCCAAAGAATGGACCCTAAAAGGATAATCAGAATTAGAAGGCCCTAAACAGAAGTGAAGCTTTAGAATTTGCCATGAAGAGTAACTACTTCTGGCAAAAAAAAAACATACTATCACCAACACAAAGGTGTAGCCATGGGTGCAAAATACTTGGTTTAAAACCAGGCAAATCATTTATATGCACGCACTTTCTTTAAAGAGAAGAACTGCAATGGGTATATCTCCATACATAGCTTCCACCATCCAAGATGGCTAGGGGGTAAACCTAAGGGTCAACTGATGCAGATCCACAGAAATTGTAAAGACATAAAAGAGTATAAAAAACAGGCAGAAGTTTTGATAGAGAGATTTGTGGCGAAAGGATACCAAGAACACAAAGTAAGAGAAGTAGAAAAGCAAGCGGAAGTAATGGAAGTAATGGATAGGAGGGAGCTTTTGAAGGATAGACCAAAAAGGGTAATGCATATTGTATGGTATTAGTTTCTGATTACCACAGACAATATAAGGAATTTGAAAAAATAATACTAAAACATTGACCTATCCTCCTTCAAGAAAATACACTGGCCAGGATTTTACCCAACAGGCCAGGGTTTGTCTACCGAAGAGCACCCAATATGAGGGATAAACGGATAAAAAAATGTACTCGACTCCCCAAAAAGATTGGGTACTTTCCTTGACCATAAAGGGTTTTATACATGTGGGCAGTGTAAAATGTCTTCTGTTACCAACAAAGAATATAAGATCAAGAAATTGATCATGTGCCAAAGCAGACACGGTACATATTTACTGGTTTGTTCATGTGGCCTACAGTATATGGGCAGGACAACCAGACAATTGTGTGGAGGATACGAGAACATCTGAACAACATAAGAAAGGGGTATAAATATCACAGCTTGTCACAACATTATAGACTACATCATAATAGAGACCCCAGCTTGGTAAAAGTATGTGGCATAGATAAAATAGAAGGACATTGGAGGGGAATCAACATGCCACAAGCTGCATTCCAGAACAAAACCCGCTGGATACATGAACTGAGTAGTTTGAGTGCAGTTTGAGTCCAGCAGGCCTTAATATAGACATTGATATCAACTACTTCATTTTCTAATTTTTAAACTGGTAAAAACAATATTGAAAGGAATAGACCATCATGGAGTCCAATTTCCTACACGGAAGGTTTACGCATAATATATTTTATATACACATAAGTACACCACATTACCACTGATATTCTATTTCTTGCTCACTTCAATTTTATTTGACATTAATTTCATTTTTATTATTTAATTTTTATTTTTGTTTTTATTATTATTTCTTTTTATTATTTATTTATTTTGTATTTAATTTTTATTAAATTTTTATTTTTATTTTAACCTTATTTTATTTTATTTCATTTATTTTATTTTCACAATTAATTTTATACACTTTTCCAATTCCAATTTATTTCCAATAATAAAAATTGTATTAATTCCGCACTTAAGTACAGTATATAACAGTTATATCAACTAGCACAATTTAGGAAAGATCATACAAGCAAATGAAGGGTGTAATTAGTAAATCAAGACACAAGATGTCCCTATTCAGGCCGTCTATAATGAAATCACTGATAAAGGCAGGGATAACATTCAAAATAATAGCATATTCATTCAGTGGGATGTACTCCCTGGTGCTCTACTCTGAATTCAATGAATGATTGGAGGGGGAGGAGTGCTATTTACCATGACAAGCCTATTTAAGAGATTAGAACACAAGGGAGTTTCCTGCTTTTGATAACGTTACGCATAGATGACGAAACGCGTCAAGCTAACTCTCCCACATGTCACTACAGGCCCAGAGAGTGCAGTAAGTAGCGACCACATCTCACACACGAGCAAGGCAGATTTTTTGGTTTTGTGGCGTCCAGTTCTTTCATATTGACAATTTTAATAATATTTGCAAGGATTTTTTTATTTATGTTGCTGTTTTTGCAATAAATCATCTGAGGATTTTACTCTATGAGGAGTTTCTTTTCCATATACTGCACACTGCACATTTTGTCCATGAATTCATCATCAGAGGTTACCCACCATAGAAGGAGCAATTGGAGGATATTGTACTGGGATTGGTCCCCATTTAGGACCTATAAGCACAGTAGACTCCTCTTACTATAAGGCAAGGGAGTCCAGCATATCTGGTGAGTGCGGATCTTTACAGCCCCCATGAGGTGGATGCATTGACACTGCTGGGTCATGGACCACTACAGCACTTTTTCACAAGGAAAATACTTTTTACACGGTCATCATTATCATTATATGCATCTTAAAGTGGTGTTTCCGCCAAAAGAAATAAAAAATGAGTAAAATTCCCCCCAAAAAAAAGAATTGGATTTTTTTTAAACTCACCTAAATGCCTGTTGCTAGGGGGTCCCTCGTAGTCTACCTCCTTCAGTGCCTGGGCACCCAACGTCACTTCCCCTTGGCGTAGTCAGTCATCTGGGACATGTGACAGGTCCCAGATGACTGCACGGTGCAGCTCGCACATGCGCAGTGGGTGCCCGGCCGTGAAGCCACAGCCAGGTGCCCACAGTAAGAATGCCAGCGCCGCCGAGTGGAGGGGGGGGACAAGCGGAGCTTTCGCTCCCCCGCATCACTGGACCCTGGGACAGGTAAGTGTCAGATTACTAAAAGTCAGCAGCTGCAGCATTTGTAGCTGCTGACTTTAATTTTTTTTTTAAGGGGCACCCCACTTTAAATTGTCACTATATATAGTTCTATTGTATTGTATTATCTGATGAATTCATTCACATTGGACATTGGTTCACATAGTCATCATTACATGCAAATTCACTTTTGTATCATTTATTTTTTAAATCCATTAAGATATAGATATCCATATGATATAAATAAGGTATAAATCACAGACACGGAGTACCACATTGGGATTTAGTACATCTTTAGGTGGAGCAGGCACTGTCTATTATTTATTTATCTTTAACTTGCCCTCCAGTGGTGAGGGTATTGACAGCAGCAGGTTAACCACTTGCCAACCGCCGCACGACGATATACGTCGGCAGAATGGCACGGGCAGGCATATGGGCGTATATATAAGTCCCTGCCTGCCCGCGGGTGGGGGGCCCGAACGGGCCCCCCCGGTGCCTGCGGCGGTCGGCATTCCTTCGAGAGCGATCCGGGATGAGGGGGCGGCCATTCATTCATGGCCACCCCCTCGCGATCGCTCTCGACGAATGGAAATCCTTCGTGACATCACTTCCTCTCCTGTAATGTAAACACAGGAGAGGAAGTGATGTATTCTCTCCTCCGTGTCGGTATTTTTCATTCCGGCACCGAGGAGAGAGGTTCGGTGAGTTGCACCAACACACCACACATACAGTAGAACATGCCAGGCACACTCACACCGCCCCTTTACCCCCCGATCACCCCCCCAATTACCCCTGCCCCCCCAGTCACAGTGACACCAATTGCTTTTTTTTTTTTTTTTTTTTGCATTGGTGTCATTTGTGACTGTAATAACTGTTAGGGCAGTTAGGGTTAGCCCCCTTTAGTTCTAAGGTACCCCCTAACCCCCCCAATAAAGGTTTAATCCCGTGATCACCCCCCGTCGCCAGTGTCACTAAGGCTGGGTTCACATTGCAGCGGTTTGAGAACGGATGTGATTCGCACCGCACTGCAGTGCAAATCACATCCGATCTCTGTGCGATTCGAGTTCAGCCATACAGATAGTATGGCTGAATTCGTGTCGCACCCGCCGCACCCGCCGCAAACTCGCACGGGACCCTTTTTTGGTCCGCAGCAGAATCGGATCGCATGGGTGTTCACACCATGCGATCCGAGTTTGCAGATCGCACTGCGATATGCGAACTGATCTGGGGGTGTCATTAACATTTCACTGACACTCCCAGCAGTTCGCATAGGGCAGTGTGAACTGCCGCCGGGAGGCATGCGATGCGGGAACCCGCCGCGGATTCGTGGCGTTCCCGCATCGCTCCAGTGTGAACCCAGCCTAATAAGCGATCATTTTTCTGATCGCTGTATTAGTGTCACAGGTGACGCTAGTTAGGCAGGTAGGTATTTAGGTTCGCCGCAACTTTTTATAGCGCCAGGGACCCCCATATACTACCGCATAAAGCCCCCTGATTGCCCCCTAGTTAACCCTTTCACCAGTGATCACCATATAACTGTTACAGGTGACGCTGGTTGGTTAGTTATTTTTTTATAGTTTCAGGGCACCCGCCATTTATTACCTAATAAAGGTTTAACCCCCTGATCACCCGGCGGGTGTCATTTGTGACTGTAATAACTGTTAGGGCAGTTAGGGTTAGCCCCCTTTAGTTCTAAGGTACCCCCCTAACCCCCCCAATAAAGGTTTAACCCCGTGATCACCCCCCGTCGCCAGTGTCACTAAGGCTGGGTTCACATTGCAGCGGTTTGAGAACGGATGTGATTCGCACCGCACTGCAGTGCAAATCACATCCGATCTCTGTGCGATTCGAGTTCAGCCATACAGATAGTATGGCTGAATTTGTGTCGCACCCGCCGCAAACTCGCATGGGACCCTTTTTTTGGTCCGCAGCAGAATCGGATCGCATGGGTGTTCACACCATGCGATCCAAGTTTGCAGATCGCACTGCGATATGCGAACTGATCTGGGGGTGTCATTAACATTTCACTGACACTCCCAGCAGTTCGCATAGGGCAGTGTGAACTGCCGCCGGGAGGCATGCGATGCGGGAACCCGCCGCGGATTCGTGGCATTCCCGCATCGCTCCAGTGTGAACCCAGCCTAATAAGCGATCATTTTTCTGATCGCTGTATTAGTGTCACAGGTGACGCTAGTTAGGCAGGTAGGTATTTAGGTTCGCCGCAACTTTTTATAGCGCCAGGGACCCCCATATACTACCGCATAAAGCCCCCTGATTGCCCCCTAGTTAACCCTTTCACCAGTGATCACCATATAACTGTTACAGGTGACGCTGGTTGGTTAGTTATTTTTTTATAGTTTCAGGGCACCCGCCATTTATTACCTAGTCTCACTAGTGTACCCCTAAATTTAGGGGTGTCTACTTTCCAAAATGGGGTCATTTGGGGGGGGTTTGTGCCATCTTGGCATTTTATGGCCTTCAAAACTGTAACGCCCTTAGAAAGCCTGAAGGCGGTGCTTGGTTTTCGGGGCCCCGTACGCGGCTAGGCTCCCAAAAAGTCCCACACATTTGTAATTTTCCCGCAACTTGTGGCAAAATATAAAATATTCCATGGACTCAACATGCCTCTCAGCAAATAGCTTGGGGTGTCTACTTTCTAAAATGGGGTCATTTGTGGGGGTTTTGTGCCATCTTGGCATTTTATGGCCTTCAAAACTGTAATAGGTAGTGAGGAGTGAAGTCAAATATTTACGCCCTTAGAAAACCTGAAGGCGGTTCTTGGCTTTCGGGGCCCCGTACGCGGCTAGGCTCCCAAAAAATCCCACACATGTGGTATCTCCGTACTCAGGAGAAGCAGCAGAATTTATTTTGGGGTGTCATTTCACATATGCCCATGGCATGTGTGAGCAATATATCATTTAGTGACAACTTTGTGAAAAAAAAAAAAAAAAAAATTAAAGTTTGTAATTTTCCCGCAACTTGTGGCAAAATATAAAATATTCCATGGACTCAACATGCCTCTCAGCAAATAGCTTGGGGTGTCTACTTTCTAAAATGGGGTCATTTGTGGGGGTTTTGTGCCATCTTGGCATTTTATGGCCTTCAAAACTGTAATAGGTAGTGAGGAGTGAAGTCAAATATTTACGCCCTTAGAAAACCTGAAGGCGGTTCTTGGCTTTCGGGGCCCCGTACGCGGCTAGGCTCCCAAAAAATCCCACACGTGTGGTATCCCCGTACTCAGGAGAAGCAGCAGAATTTATTTTGGGGTGTCATTTCACATATGCCCATAGCATGTGTGAGCAATATATCATTTAGTGACAACTTTGTGTAAAAAAAAAAAGAAAATTATTTTTTTGTCATTATTCAATCGCTTGAGGCAAAAAAATAAAATATTCGATGGGCTCAACATGCCACTTATCAATTTCCTTAGGGGGTCTACTTTCCAAAATGGGGTCATTTGGGGGGGTTTTGTACTGCCCTGCCATTTTAGCACCTCAAGAACTGAGATAGGCAGTCGTAAACTAAAAGCTGCGTAAATTCCAGAAAACGTACCTTAGTTTGTAGATGTGACAACTTTTGCGCAAACCAATAAATATACAGTTATTGACTTTTTTTTTACCAAAGACATGTGGCTGAATACATTTTGGCCTAAATGTATGACTAAAATTGAATTTATTGGATTTTTCTAATAACAAAAAGTAGAAAATATCATTTTTTTTTCAAAATTTGCGGTCTTTTTCCATTTATATCGCAAAAAATAAAAATCGCAGAGGCAATCAAATACAATCAAAAGAAAGCTCTATTTGTGGGAAGAAAAGGACGCAAATTTTGTTTGGGTACAACATTGCATGACCGCGCAATTACCAGTTAAAGCAGCGCAGTGCCAAATTGTAAAAAGACCTCTGGTCATTTACCAGCAAAATGGTCCGGTCTGAAAGTGGTTAAACACATTACCTAGGCACAAGTGTTTATTAAAACAATCTACCCTATAAGGCTGCTATACAAAAATAATGTTTTAAACCCCACTGTACTACATAACTACTTTAACCCTTTCATGACTAAGCCTATTTCTGACATTAGGTGTTTACAAGTTAAAATCCGTTGTTTTTGCTAGAAGATTACTTGGAACCCCCAAACCTTATATATATATATATATATATATATATATATATATATATATATATTTTTTTTTTTTTTTTTGTAGACAATCTAGAGAAACAAATGGCGATTGTTGCAATATTTTATGTCACACTGTATTTTATGCAGCGGTGTTTTAAACGCAACTTTTTGGGAAAAGGGACAGTTTCATGAATAAAAAAAAAACAAAACAGTATATTTATCTCAATTGTTTTATATAATGTGAAAGATAATGTTATGCCGAGTAAATAGATACCAAACATGTCATGCTTTATAATTGCATGCACTCGTGGAATGGCGACAAACTTTGATACCTAAAAATCTCCATAGGCGACGTTTTAAAAAAAAATTTTTACGGTTAGCAGGTTAGAGATACAGAGGAGATCTGACGATCACGGCGATATCTCACATGTGTGATTTGGAGGTCGTTTACATATGCGGGCGTTACTTACGTATGCAATTTCTTTGCTGCGCGAGCTCGCGGTGACAGGGGCGCTTTTTTGTTTTTTGTCTTATTTATTTTATTTATTTTTATATTATTAAATTGTGTTTTTTTTTTTGTTAAAAAAAATTATCACTTTTATTGCTGTCACAAGGAATGTAAACATCCCTTGTGACAGTAATAGGTAGTGACAGCTACTCTTTATGGAGGAATCGGCGGTCTAAAAGACCCCAAATCCCTCCTTTGCGCTTCAAAGTATTCAGATCACTGATCACGGTGTATCTGAATACTGTATATTTTTTAAAATCCTGCGCCATTGGCAGCCGAGTAAACAGGAAGTGATGTTGTGACGTTGCTTCCATGTTTACAACCAGGAGACTGGAACAAAGCCCTTTCCGACTGCGCTCCAGTCTGTCACTAGCAGCTGGAAGAGGTGGATGTTCGATTGGGCCTTCCCGGTGGAACGGGAGGCTCAGAAAGAACGGTGTGGCGGCGGGAGGGGGGGACGTCCCTTCCCGCTCCTCCGGTGTAACAGCCGAGCCGATTTTAGCCGCATCAGTTGTTATACCTGGAAAGCCGGTCGCCGGCTCTCAACAACGGTACTGGGATGATGCCTGTAGCTGCGGGCATCATCCAGGTATAACCCCGAAAGCCGAGTACGCACATCTGTATACGCTCGTCTGGAAAGGGATAAACACCAGAATAAAAGGGTTTTAGCCCTTTCCCTCTGTATCCAAAGTTAGGAAGAATAGTTTTGTATGGAGTTTAGTTTTTAATAAGCAAAATTAAACACTTTTCTCTCATCAGATCTCGCCAAGAAAAAAAAAAAATTCTAGGGTTATGGCTGGTGAACAAAGCTCCTAGACATCTAAATACTGCCACTTCCAATTGAAGAATGAGTGAATTGCAATAAAAAAGTTCTGAAGCAGGAGATCCTGGGAGTTTTGTCATGATCTAATGGATTAATTTATTCAGCAGAAATTAATGTAACAGGTCTTTTTTTTTAAGAAGAAGTAAACCCTGATGGGTTTTACTTCCTCTTTTTTCCCATGCTTTCCCCTGCAAATAAAAGCATAATGCATACTAGCCCATTATGTTGCACTTACCTGCAAATTAAGCCCACGTTGTCCCCGCTGGTGGCCGCATCCATCTTCACCCCTCTTCCTTCTGGGGCCGCGGACTCCGGCTCTGTGACTGGCTGGAGTCATATGACGTCACTCCCACGCATGCACGCAGGAACCATCAGAGGGCCATTTCTTCACAGCGAATGCACCAATGACGTCGCACGCAGGCGTATTTGGTAAATAACTCCTAAACCGTGCAGGTTTAGGAGATATTTACAGTATCTACAGGTAAGCATTATAATAGGCTTATCTGTAGGTACAATGATGTGACTAGGTTTACAACCACTTTAAGCACATACTGTATATTTTATAGACTGCATTTTTGGGGATGCATTAACCACTTTCAGACCGGACCATTTTGCTGGTAAATGACCAGAGGTCTTTTTACACTTTGGCACTGCGCTGCTTTAACTGGTAATTGCGCGGTCATGCAATGTTGTACCCAAACAAAATTTGCGTCCTTTTCTTCCCACAAATAGAGCTTTCTTTTGATGGTATTTGATTGCCTCTGCGATTTTTATTTTTTGCGATATAAACGTAAAAAGACCGCAAATTTTGAAAAAAAATGATATTTTCTACTTTTTGTTATTAGAAAAATCCAATAAACTCAATTTTAGTCATACATTTAGGCCAAAATGTATTCAGCCACATGTCTTTGGTAAAAAAAAAGTCAATAATTGTATATTTATTGGTTTGCGCAAAAGTTGTCACATCTACAAACTAAGGTACGTTTTCTGGAATTTACGCAGCTTTTAGTTTACGACTGCCTATCTCATTTCTTGAGGTGCTAAAATGGCAGGGCAGTACAAAACCCCCCCAAATGACCCCATTTTGGAAAGTAGACCCCCTAAGGAAATTGATAAGTGGCATGTTGAGCCCATCGAATATTTTATTTTTTTGCCTCAAGCGATTGAATAATGACAAAAAAAAAATTTTTTTTTTTTTTTTTTACACAAAGTTGTCACTAAATGATATATTGCTCACACATGCTATGGGCGTATGTGAAATGACACCCCAAAATAAATTCTGCTGCTTCTCCTGAGTATGGGGATACCACATATGTGGGACTTTTTGGGAGCCTAGCAGCGTACGGGGCCCCGAAAACCAAGCACCGCCTTCAGGCTTTCTAAGGGCGTAAATTTTTTAGTTCACTTCTCACTACCTATTACAGTTTTGAAGGCCATAAAATGCCAAGATGGCACAAAACCCCCACAAATGACCCCATTTTAGAAAGTAGACACCCCAAGCTATTTGCTGAGAGGCATGTTGAGTTCATGGAATATTTTATATTTTGCCACAAGTTGCGGGAAAATTACAAACTTTTTTTTTTTTTTTTTTTTTTTAACAAAGTTGTCACTAAATGATATATTGCTCATGCATGCCATGGGCATATGTGAAATGACACCCCAAAATAAATTCTGCTGCTTCTCCTGAGTACGGGGATACCACATATGTGGGACTTTTTGGGAGCCTAGCCGCGTACGGGGCCCCGAAAACCAAGCACCGCCTTCAGGCTTTCTAAGGGCGTAAATTTTTGAGTTCACTTCTCACTACCTATTACAGTTTTGAAGGCCATAAAATGCCAAGATGGCACAAAACCCCCACAAATGACCCCATTTTAGAAAGTAGACACCCCAAGCTATTTGCTGAGAGGCATTTTGAGTCCATGGAATATTTTATATTTTGCCACAAGTTGCGGGAAAATTACAAACTTTTTTTTTTTTTTTTTTTTTTTCACAAAGTTGTCACTAAATGATATATTGCTCATGCATGCCATGGGCATATGTGAAATGACACCCCAAAATAAATTCTGCTGCTTCTCCTGAGTATGGGGATACCACATATGTGGGACTTTTTGGGAGCCTAGCCGCGTACGGGGCCCCGAAAACCAAGCACCGCCTTCAGGCTTTCTAAGGGCGTTACAGTTTTGAAGGCCATAAAATGCCAAGATGGCACAAAACCCCCCCAAATGACCCCATTTTGGAAAGTAGACACCCCTAAATTTAGGGGTACACTAGTGAGACTAGGTAATAAATGGCGGGTGCCCTGAAACTATAAAAAAATAACTAACCAACCAGCGTCACCTGTAACAGTTATATGGTGATCACTGGTGAAAGGGTTAACTAGGGGGCAATTAGGGGGCTTTATGCGGTAGTATATGGGGGTCCCTGGCGCTATAAAAAGCTGCAGCGAACCTAAATACCTACCTGCCTAACTAGCGTCACCTGTGACACTAATACAGCGATCAGAAAAACGATCGCTTATTAGGCTGGGTTCACACTGGAGCGATGCGGGAACGCCACGAATGCGCGGCGGGTTCCCGCATCGCATGCCTCCCGGCGGCAGTTCACACTGCCCTATGCGAACTGCTGGGAGTGTCAGTGAAATGTTACTGACACCCCCAGATCAGTTCGCATATCGCAGTGCGATCTGCAAACTCGGATCGCATGGTGTGAACACCCATGCGATCCGATTCTGCTGCGGGCCAAAAAAAGGGTCCCGTGCGAATTTGCGGCGGGTGCGGCGAATGGCTGAACTCGAATCGCACAGAGATCGGATGTGATTTGCACTGCAGTGCGGTGCGAATCACATCCGTTCTCATAAACCGCTGCAATGTGAACCCAGCCTTAGTGACACTGGCGACGGGGGGTGATCACGGGGTTAAACCTTTATTGGGGGGGTTAGGGGGGTACCTTAGAACTAAAGGGGGCTAACCCTAACTGCCCTAACAGTTATTAGTCACAAATGACACCCGCCGGGTGATCAGGGGGTTAAACCTTTATTAGGTAATAAATGGCAGGTGCCCTGAAACTATAAAAAAATAACTAACCAACCAGCGTCACCTGTAACAGTTATATGGTGATCACTGGTGAAAGGGTTAACTAGGGGGCAATCAGGGGGCTTTATGCGGTAGTATATGGGGGTCCCTGGCGCTATAAAAAGCTGCGGCGAACCTAAATACCTACCTGCCTAACTAGCGTCACCTGTGACACTAATACGGCGATCAGAAAAATGATCGCTTATTAGGCTGGGTTCACAGTGGAGCGATGCGGAAACGCCGCGAATCCGCGGCGGGTTCCCGCATCGCATGCCTCCCGGCGGCAGTTCACACTGCCCTATGCGAACTGCTGGGAGTGTCAGTGAAATGTTACTGACACCCCCAGATCAGTTCGCATATCGCAGTGCGATCTGCAAACTCGGATCGCATGGTGTGAACACCCATGCGATCCGATTCTGCTGCGGGCCAAAAAAAGGGTCCCGTGCGAATTTGCGGCGGGTGCGGCGGGTGTGGCGGGTGCGGCGGGTGCAGCGAATGGCTGAACTCGAATCGCACAGAGATCGGATGTGATTTGCACTGCAGTGCGGTGCGAATCACATTCGTTCTCATAAACCGCTGCAATGTGAAGCCAGCCTTAGTGACACTGGCGACGGGGGGTGATCACGGGGTTAAACCTTTATTGGGGGGGTTAGGGGGGTACATTAGAACTAAAGGGGGCTAACTCTAACTGCCCTAACAGTTATTACAGTCACAAATGACACCAATGCAAAAAAAAAAAAAAAAAATGACATTGGTGTCACTGTGACTGGGGGGCAGGGGTAATTGGGGGGGTGATCGGGGGGTAAAGGGGGGGTGTGAGTGTGCCTGGCATGTTCTACTGTGTGTGTAGAGTGTTGGTGCAACTTACTGATCCGCTCTCCTCCGTGTCGGAACGAAAAATACCGACACGGAGGAGAGAATACATCACTTCCTCTCCTGTGTTTACATTACAGGAGAGGAAGTGATGTCACCGGGGATTTCTATTCGTCGGGAGCGATCGCGAGGGGGTGGCCATGAATGAATGGCCGTCCCCTCGTCCGGGATCGCTCCCGAACGAATACCGACCGCCGCAGGCACCGGGCGGGGGCCCGATCGGGCCCCCGACCCGCGGGAGGCGAGGGACGTACATGTATGTCCTTATGCCTGCCCGTGCCATTGTACCGACGTACATCGGCGTGCGGCGGTCGGCAACTGGTTAAGGTATGAATTAATTAACCATAGTGTGGGGAAAGTCCCATGATCCCAGATGATTTGTATAATAAATTCCATTGACATTCACTCCTTCTCCATCTGGGCAGCACAGTGGTGTAGTGGTTAGCACTCTCACCTAGCAGTAAGAAGGGTCGCTGGTTCAAATCCCAACCACAACGACTACCTGCCTGGAGTTTGCATGTTCTCCCTGTGCCTGTGTGGGTTTCCTCCAGGTACTCTGGTTTCCTCCCACAATCCAAAGACATGCAGGTAGGTTAATTGGCTTCTGTCCAAAATTGTCCCTAGTATATGAATGAGGACGTTGGATTGTGGGCTCCTTGAGGGTAGGGACCAATGTGATTGTGCAATGTACAGGGACAGGGACAAATGTAGATACTCACTCAGGTTGAACTGGATGGACTGGTGTCTTTATTCAACCTTACTAACTATGAAACTATGAAACTATGAAGTTCACAAAAAGAGGAACTTTGCTTCCTAATAAACCACAAGCCAATTTGTCTTGTCGTATACATATGATATGGTTTCAGGAAAATGGGTCGGGTGTACCCAGCAGGTCTTATACTGTTTTCTATCTAACACTATAACACTTATTATTTCTTCAAAAAAGAATTTGATCTACTGCATTAGAAACATTCTTGCTTGTACCAAGAGAGAAAAATGGCACTACATGTAAAAAAACACAAAGATTCAATTTGCAGTGCACACTGACAAGTGAATCATTAACAGAAGCTATTATTGTAATGGTTTATAGCTCATTAATGTTGTCTGTTAAAGGTTAATATGCAATATTAAGTTATATTGATGGGGGGGGGGGGGCTGAAATCATTAGTGCAACCTAAGCATGTTCTCTTCCATCTTGTTAAGGCTCTTTAAAACATGTGGATTATGTC
Organism: Lithobates pipiens; assembly: GCF_037356315.1. Lineage (NCBI taxonomy): Eukaryota > Metazoa > Chordata > Amphibia > Anura > Ranidae > Lithobates > Lithobates pipiens. Next base: position 291,576,816 of record NW_027507784.1, on the reverse strand, counting down.
AGCTTGTTTTAAACTGAAAAACAAAAAGTGCAGCTTACCATTCCTTAGATGAGTTGGCTGGATTTGTTTTTATTTTTCAGACTAAGAACATTTGTTTGATGATCCTGTCATAAATGCCATGTCCTTGTAATGTCCTGTAATTTGAAAAGAAATGACAAACATCTTTATCAGTACATAGTTACATAGTTGGTAAGGTTGAAAAAAGACACCAGTCCATCCAGTTCAACCTGTGGTGTGTGAGTGCGCTTCTGTTTATGTCAGTAGTACATTGTATATCCCTGTATGTTGTGATTGTTAAGTTGCCCATCTTATAGTTTTTTTTAAACTATCGACTCTCCCTGCTGATACCAGTGTTTGTGGAAGAGAATTCCACATCCTTACCACTCTGACAGTAAAGAACACTCTACGCAGTTTAAGGTTAAACTGCTTCTCTTCCAATTTCAGTAAATGGCCATTCCATTTCAATGAAAAGTTTTTTTTTCCTGTCGCATCATGGCAGCATACACTCTGGGTTGTGACTCCGCCCCCACAACCTGATAGGACCACATAGCTATAAGATGAAGATACGCCCCCCGCCCCGGTATTCTCTTATTTTTCCTCACCTGTTGGGACCGCATGGATCATCACCCTCTTACCGTTTCGCCCCAGCCAGGTTCTAGCCTCTCCTGGGTGGAAGTCCTTACCGGTACAGCCTCTAAAGGAAGCTAAATGGAAGGAACCCCACTCTGGTGATCTCAGGGGTATGAATACTTTTTCTCTGCAAACAGAGCATTGCCTCTATAGCCGTTGAAAGTAAGCCTTAAACAGGCTGAAGGCATATAATAAAAAGATCGGTCTTTAAGCCTTAAACAGGCTTAGTACCTGCGGTGGTCTCCAGTTTCCTGTTCCTCCCTGGTGTCACTCTGTCTGCAACCTGACAGCATACTCTCTGCCTTCAATATCTCTTGTCACCTTAGGTTGTCTGGTGCCTTTACCCCAGTGTTGCCTTTCTGCCATATTTTACTTCCTTTTCCTTAGCTCTGTAGTCTCACATCAACATCACCACTCTTCCTGGTCACTCTGCCGCTTTGCACATGCTCACTGTGCACTTTGGGCAGCCTGTGTATGTCTATCTATGTCTTTTCCCTTTTCCAAGATGGCGCCGGGGGCCGCATGGCACTACTGAGCATGTGCAGGTGGGACATGACCCCGGCTCCAATTTTAAAAGGGGAAGATGCCTTTTTTAACGCAGATGCCTTTTTTGCCTGTTTTTTGTGCTCAGCTGAATTTCATGACTGCTGCATTTCTGTTTTTTTCTACCCCAGTGTTGCCTCTCTGTTTGGTAAGTATCTCCCCTCTTGTTTCTGTTATGGCTTTATCTTCCTTACCCTTTTTGTGTTACCTGTGTCTTCAGGCTTCCTCTGTTCCTTATCCATGGAGACCACTGCTCCAGCAGATCACCACCAGCATAATAGGTAAGAGGGGAGGAGTTTGGTAAGTAGAGAAGATCGAAAAAGAGAGCAGGACGCACTAGCGCTACCTAAATGGTTAGCCCCATCAGGTCCACAAGATCATCTCGCAGAGATTCCTCGCATAGAAGAAGCCGCTCTGGCCATAGGCGGAGCCATTCGGGTGGAGGAAGTCGCTCAGGGAAAGGGAGTCGCAGAAGGAGTCGCTCCAGGTCTTGTTCAAGGCGCAGCCATTCGCGCCAAAGAAGATCCCCCTGACCGGAGGCGCCATTCACCAGCATGCCACTGCCATCCTTCTGAAAATACCTGCTGGGTATGCGGGGCCATTGCCCTTCCAGATATGTCGGCATGCCGCCGGTGCTTTGAAGAAGCCACCAGAGAGAAAGGGCAAGAACACAGAGAGCTCACAGAGTCTTCTGCCCCACGTGTCGCTCCCGACACGGAGTTATCTCCACGGGGTGCTTCGCTGGCTCCCCCAAGTACTTCCAGAGAGCATGATTCTCCTTCAGATGAGGAAGAACTAGAGGCTTCAGCGGGCTTTGACTTCTCCCTAATAGAGCCTTTTGTGAGGTCAGTGAAGGGGGCCATTAGCTGGGAGGAACCCCAGGAGGCCCAACCCAAAAGGAGAAAATATTTCCCGAACCTGATGAGAGAACCCAAAGCCTTCCCCTTCATTGATGAGTTGGAAGAACTTATCAGAGACGAGTGGCAGAGACCCGAGAAGAAAGCAAATCTTAACAATCGGCTTGCCAAACTATATCCTCTAAAGGAGGCTAAAATTAAATCTCTTGTGTCCCCGCCAGTGGCGGATGCATCCCTCATGCGCTTGGCCAGACACGTTACGCTCCCTATCGAGGACGCTGTGTCATTCAAGGATGTCCTGGATAGGAAGATCGATACTGATCTCATAAGAGCTTACTTAGCAGCAGGAGGCGTATGCAGGCCAGCAGTGGTTCTTGCAGCAGTGGGTAAGGCTATTGCCAGTTGGTCAGCAAGCACAGAAAAGCTTGTATCCAAGACGCTGATCAGGACCGGATAGTTAGGGCCCTGCAAGAACTAAGCCTTGCAGGGGATTTTGTGGCAGAGGCATCTGTGGATGCTATTAAGTCTGCATCCAGGGTTATATTGTCCTCGGTAATGGCCAGACGGGCTCTCTGGCTCAAACCCTGGGCAGCAGATCCTGCTTCCAAGTCCAATTGGTGCCGCATCCCGTATGATGGTGAGAACCTTTTCCGCGCAATATTGGACTCTGCTATTTCTAAGGTTACTGGCGGAAAATCAGGGCTTATCCCCTTGGATAGAAAGCCAAAGCTTCAGAGGCCTCCTCCCTTTAGGCGTAACCTCCCGGACAGGTACAGGGATGCCAAGTCCTACAGGCCTGGTAGGGAGTACAGAAGGAACTGGAAGGCCCATCAAACGTCCTTCCTGACGTCCCAGAAGCCCAGGACCCCGGCATCTACTGACCAGAAGTCCTTTTGAAGGTGCGTCCACCCAGCCAGCAGTGGTGGGGGCCAGACTCTCAAAGTTCACGCTGGTCTGGGGGGAAACAATAAGCGTTAACCACCGTTCGCATCGGGCACAGATGGTCATTCAGGTGACTTCCCCCAGGGGACCATTTTTGCCCAACAAACCTCCCGTCATCCCGACAAAAGAGGTTAGCCTTGACCCGATACGTTCAGGATCTGCTCCAAAAGGAAGCAATTACCGAGGTGCCCCTATCCCAAAGAGGTCGGGGGTTCTATTCCCCTCTATTTCTAGTAAAAAAGAAATCAGGGGACCTACGTCCGGTCCTGGATCTAAACGTAAACCGCTCTATCCAGGTAGAAGCATTCAAAATGGAGAGCCTACAGTCTATCCTCCAGGCCATAAATCTGGGGGACTGGATGCTCTCCATAGATCTACAGGGCGCCTACCTCCATATCCCTATCCATTCAGAACTCCAAAAGTTCCTCAGTTTTTCGCTAAACCACAGACACTTTCAGTTCTGAAGTATTCAGTTTGGAATTTCTGTGGCTCCCAGGACCTTTACAAAGGTCCTTCTTCCCGTTATCGCGCATCTGAGGGAGAGGAGGCTGCGAGTCCACCATTAACTGGACAATATTCTCCTCCTCTCAGACAGCCGGGAGTCGCTGTTACAGCATCAAAAGATCCTCGTCTCCACTCTGCAGAATCTGGGATGGCTCATAAACTGTGGGAAGAGCCAGACTCGGCCCACCCAGAGAATGATCTTCTTAGGAGCCCAGTTGAATACAGTGCAGCTGCTTCCGGAGAAGTCCTGTTGGTCCGGAAAGGTGAAGAAGGCCATTCTAGCAAGATCCCTTTCGGCCAGAGTATGCCTCAGCCTTCTAGGCTCCCTATCAGCGACAATTCCTATGGTCCGTTGGGCTCAGTGGCACACCAGACCTCTGCAGAACTCCTTCCTACATCAGTGGGATGGTTCATCCATGACCCAGACGATCCGGATCTCGGAGACAGTCAGGCGCTCATTGCGTTGTGGTCCCCACAACTTAAACAATTGAAAACACATAGTCATCCCTCCTCAGGAGGTAGTGACAGCGGCCTCCAGTCTAGAAGGTTTGGGAGCCCACTACCAGTCCCATGCAGCGCAGGGCCGTTGACCTTTCGAAGTACGGGACTCGGTATCGAACGTGCTGGAGATGAGGGCGGCCCTCCAGGCTCTCCTGGCTTTCAGCTCCCTTTTAAGGGGGAAGCAGGTCCTCTTAACGATGGACAACAAGGTTGCTGTCGCCTACATAAACAGACAGGGAGGGACCAGGAGTCCCTCCATGATGCGGGAAGTTCTCCCTGTGATTGAATGGGCACAGTTGAACCAGAGGGCGACTTACATCCAGGGGTTCGAGAATATCTTAGCCGACACGCTCAGCAGGGAGTTTGCCTTCAACAACGAGTGGTCCCTGAGCCCTCAGGCCTTCTCCCTCATCTGCCAGACCTGGGGTCAACCAGACATAGACCTTGCTGCGACTCTGGCAAACTCCAAATGCCGAAGGTTCCTGTCGAGGTTTCCCTTTCACTTAGCGGAGGGGACAGATTGCCTCCAGCATCCCTGGAACTTCCATCTCGGGTATATCTGCCCTCTGACTCCCCTGATGCGAGATTTCTCTTAAGGCTCAAGAGATCAATGGCATTGGTGATAGCGGTGATTCCTTTTTGGCTCAGGAGGCCATGGTTCACCACCCTCCTACAACTAAGCACGGCAGACCCTCTTGCTCTTCCCTGTCAGCCGACTTGCTCTCCCAGGGCCAGCTACTACACCCAGATTCGGGGAAGCTGCACTTGATGGCTTGGGGGCTGAGAGGGCTAGGTATCTATGTCAGGGCTGCTCCCAGAAGGTAGCTGATACCCTGCTCCAGGCCAGAAAACCTACCACCAACTGCACCTACTGCAGGGTCTGGGAGAAGTTTGTTGCCTTCTCTTAGGACCGTGGCCGGGGTCTGTCCTCCCTTTCGGCTCCTCTGATCCTAGAGTTCCTGCAATCAGGCTTAGACAATGGTCTTAGCTCTAGTACTCTGAAAGTTCAGGTGTCAGCTCTATCCGCCCTGACAGGGGTTAAATGGGCTCACGATCCCCTTGTTATGCAATTTCAGAAGGCCAGTCTTAAACTAAGACCACCTAGGAAGCCTTCCTTTCCAACATGGGACCCATCAGTCATCTTAGAGGTACTATCCAAAGAACCCTGTTTTCCGCTGGAAAACATCTCCCTCTGGCACCTGACACTAAAAGTCACCTTTCCTGGTCGCAATCACATCAGCGAAGAGAGTTTCAGAGATGCAAGCATTACTGATTAAGGAGCCGTATCTGATCATTCATCCAGACAGGGTAGTTCTAAGACCCTTGGATCACTTTATCCCAAAGGTGGCATCCTCTTTTCACTTCAACCAGGAAATCAACTTGCCAGCTCTTAACACAGACCAGGGCGACCCTCATCCTCTGGATGTAAGGGGCAACATCATAAAATATCTTTCCCTGTCCAAATCCTTTAAAAGATCGGAGAACCTCTTCATCATTCCCTATGGCCTTAGGAGAGGTCAAGCAACATCGGCCCGAACCATTGCCTCCTGGTTAGTGAAGGCCTACTTGCTGAGTGAGTCGCAAATTCCTGAAGACCTGAGGGCTCATTCCACCAGAGCAGTGGCCACCTCCTGGGCAGCGTATTGTAGGGTCTCAGCGGAAACCATCTGCAGAGCGGCCACTTGGTCCTCCAGGAACACCTTTATCTCTCACTACAAGGTGGACTCAGCTCAGCTATCAACAGTAGAATTGGGAAAGTCCATTATTCAAGCCAACTCTTCTATTCCTTGCTAATAAACGTTTACCTTTGCATCTCCCACCCAGTCTGCGAGTTAATCCCCAGAGTGTATGCTGCCATGATGCGACAGGAAAATGGAAAATTGTATACTTACCTTTCCGTAATTTTCCTTTCCTGTCGCATCTTCATGGCAGCATACAATATCCCACCCACAAAGGTGATTCATATATACAGAGAATACCGGGGCGGGGGGCGTATCTTCATCTTATAGCTATGTGGTCCTATCAGGTTGTGGGGGCGGAGTCACAACCCAGAGTGTATGCTGCCATGAAGATGCGACAGGAAAGGAAAATTACGGAAAGGTAAGTATACAATTTTCCATTTTCCCTATGCTAAGATCACCAGTATGGTATTTGTACATCATTATCATATCCTCTATCAAGTATCTCCTCTCCAGAGATAATACGTTCAATGTTTGTAGTCTTTCCCCATAACTGAGATCCTCTAGTTCCTTTAGTAGCTTTGTTTCCCTTCTCTGGACTCTCTACAGTTCCAGCACATCCTTTTTGAGGACTGGAGCCCAGAACTGGACGGCATACTCAAGATGCGGCCAGACTAGAGTCTTGTAGAGCGTGAGAATTACCGTTTTATCTCTGGATCAAATCCCTGTTGTATTGCAAGCCATATCCCCCCAGATGTTCTCCCCCTAGCGAGTAACTAACGTTCTAATTTTTTAGCACCCTAATGCACTACTTTACATTTTCATTTTTTTTAGGTTTCCACATCCAGCACAGAAGTTATTGCTGTCAGTACTAGAATCCCTTTAGGACCCAGCACAACTCACCTGACACAGCCTGTGTCTGGGAAACAACAGTGATTGGCCTGCTCACGTTTAAATCACCTGTATCAGCATTCAGTCAGCGCTCGTGTTAGAGTTCACTCGTGTTTGATCCAGCTGATATTTGCTCTGTGACTTTCGTGTTTGACCCGGCTTGTTTGACCTTCCTTGCTTGCTTCTGATTCTGTACCGTTTGGATTCTGATCTACCTGTGTATGACCCAGCTTGCCTAGACTACGCTTTGCCTGATTCTACTAGTACCTTCGTCTGCAGCGGTGTACTACAAGTCTCAGTTGACCTGCTCTGCTTAGACCTGCTCATGGTATGTGCTTTGAACTCTTTGTATAATCAGCACACCTGAACTGTTACTTGTTATCTGCACCTAGCCTGACATTAACACGAGCCAATACATAAAGGGAAACCTATCATGAATCCTGAACAGGCTCAGTTGTTTGCACAAGAACTTTGCTGTTTATCACATCAAGTTCAGGAAATGGCCACAGAGCTCACCAAGGTGCAATCTCCTTCTACTACCACCATTACTAAAACTCCATCTGAACCTAAAATTCCTTTGCCCGACCGGTTTTCTGGTGACCGTAAAGCGTTTTGCAACTTTAAAAACAGCTGCAAATTATATTTCAAGTTGAGGCCATCCTCGTCTGGCCATGAAACTCAGAGGGTTCAAATCATTATCTCTCTGCTACAGGGTGACCCCCAGGCTTGGGCCTTTAACCTGGAACCTAACCATCCAGCCTTACTAACAGTAGATGCCTTCTTTGAAGCCCTTGGGTTGCTATATGATGATCCAGATCGTGCTGCTACTGCAGAATCGACCCTGCGTAACTTAAAACAAGGAACTACCACAGCTGAAATGTATTGCTCAGAGTTTCGCAGGTGGGCCCCGGAATCTGGCTGGAATGATGCAGCTCTCCGCAGCCAGTTTAGAATTGGCCTTTCAGATGCGATTAAAGACGCTCTGGTCAACTTCTCCTACCCAGCCTCACTGGAGGAGGCTATGTGTCTAGCTATTAGAATTGACCGCCGCCAGCGAGAGAGGAGGCGAGAACAAACAATGGCTGTGGCAAACTGTATACCTTCCTTACCACCTGATTATTCCATCTCCAGTGCCAAATCTGAGGAAGAACCTATGCAGTTAGGCTCCACCCGGTTATCTGCCCAGGAACACAAACGCAGGCGTAATATGGGACTCTGCTTATACTGTGGCCTCAAGGGTCATATGCTCCGTTCGTGCCCTACACGTCCGGGAAACGCCAGGACCTAGGTGATTGCGGGGAGGTCACCTTAGGTCTACTCTCATCTCCCCAGGGGGATAATCGCATACTTTTACCCGCTGTCATTCACTTTGGGACAGGGGCTCATGAACTGCTGGCCTTGGTGGATTCTGGAGCAGCTGAGAATTTTATTGATAGAACTCTGATCACCTCTTTGTCCCTGGAAACTCATGCTCTAGATTGTCCAGTCCGCCTGATCTCTGTGGATAATCGGCCTCTCTCACAAGACCTGGTGCTCAAATCCACCAACCCTTTCCAGTTACAAGTAGGGGCTTTGCATTGGGAGAAGATTTCTTGTCTTGTCATTGACTCTCCATCCACTCCTTTGATCCTAGGCCTTCCTTGGCTTCAGAAGCACAATCCTGTAATTGACTGGCCAACAAGAGATATTCTGGCTTGGTCCAATCAGTGTAAAAAGAGCTGCATCCAACACCTTGTTCGACTTGATACCTCTCAAGTGGGAATAGAACAGATTCCACTTTGTTATAAGGACTTTCGGGATGTGTTTTCTAAAGGAATTGCTGACACTTTACCTCCTCATCGCAGTTATGATTGTCCCATTGACCTCTTGCCTGACACTACACCTCCTCGAGGGAGAGTCTTTCCACTGTCTGAACCAGAGAATCTTGCTTTGCAAGAATACATCCAGGAAAACCTAGCTAAGGGTTTCATCCGTCCCTCCACTTCTCCCGCAGGAGCAGGATGCTTCTTTGTCCCGAAGAAGGATGGAGGACTGCGACTTTGTGTTGATTACAGAGGTCTAAATAAAATAACCATTCCCAATCGGTATCCTCTCCCTCTCATCACAGAGTTGTTCTCTCAAATCCAGGGAGCCAAAATCTTCTCCAAACTGGATTTAAGGGGAGCCTATAATCTGGTGCGAATCCGTGCAGGCGATGAATGGAAGACGGCCTTTAACACCAAGGATGGTCATTACGAATGTCTTGTCATGCCTTTCGGCCTCAGGAATGCACCAGCCGTCTTTCAGAACTTCATGAATGACATTTTCCGTGACATGATGGGTCGCTTCATGCTTGTTTATTTAGACGATATTTTGATTTACTCTCCCAATCTTGAAACACATCAGAAGCATGTCTGCTCGGTATTAGCCCGACTAAAGACTCACTCCCTTTTTGTAAAGCCTGAAAAATGTATTTTCCATGTTAAACAAGTACCTTTCCTGGGCTACCTAATTTCTGACACAGGCCTCACCATGGACCCAGCCAAAGTTCAAGCCATTCTAGACTGGGCACCACCTTCAGACCTGAAGGCAGTTCAACGCTTCCTGGGCTTTGCAAATTTCTATCGAAAATTCATTAAGAACTTTGCCACCATTGCACATCCCATCACCTCTCTCACCAGGAAGACTCCTAGTACATTTAAATGGACTACTGAAGCCCAGGCAGCCTTCACCCAGTTAAAGAAAGCCTTTACCTCTGCACCAATTCTACGCCATCCTGTTCCTGAGCTACCTTTTATTGTAGAGGTAGATGCATCTGAAGTAGGAGTGGGGGCGCTTTTGTCACAAAAAGATCCTGTAAGCGCTGCCATCCACCCTTGTGCCTTCTTGTCCCGTAAATATTCCCCAGCAGAATGCAATTACGATATAGGCAACAGAGAACTTTTAGCCATAAAGCTAGCTTTAGAGGAGTGGAGACATTGGCTGGAGGGAGCTCGCTATCCATTCATAGTTCTGACTGACCACAAAAACCTTGAATATATCCGTTCTGCTAAAAGACTGAACTCGCGTCAAGCCAGGTGGTCATTGTTCTTCTCCAGATTTGACTTTACAATTTCTTATTTACCAGGTCCAAAAAACATTAAGGCCGATGCCTTGTCTCGTAGTTTTTTATCAGAGTCTCCTCCTCCGCTTCCTCCTCAACCCATTATCTCTGAGGATAGGATTTTGGCTTTTACCCAGACTGACATCTCTGAGGCCTTGTTACCAGCACAGGCTGAAGCCCCTCCCTCCACTCCCCCTGGTATGCTCTTTGTGCCCCTGGCTCTTCGTTTGCAGGTATTGCAACAAGTACATGCATCAAAACCCGCAGCACATCCAGGGTTTAGACAAACTTTTGAGATTGTCTCTCGCAACCTCTGGTGGCCATCGCTTAGGCAGGATGTGTTAGCCTTCGTCCAGGCCTGTGAAGTTTGCGCCAGAAGCAAGAGCAGTACCTCTAAGCCCCCCGGTCTCCTTCGTCCTCTACCAATACCTACCTGTCCCTGGACCCATTTATCTATGGACTTTATCACAGACTTGCCTCTGTCCCAGGGATGTTCCACGATCTGGGTGGTGGTAGACAGGTTCAGTAAGATGGCCCACTTTGTTCCGCTTCCGAAGCTTCCATCTGCTAAAGAACTGGCATCTTTATTCATTAAGCACATTTTCAGGCTCCATGGGGCACCAGTTAACATTGTCTCTGACCGTGGCTCTCAGTTCATAGCCCAGTTTTGGAAGGCCCTTTGCTCTCAGCTGGGGATTAAATTATCATATTCTTCAGCATATCATCCTGAGACTAATGGCCAAACAGAAAGGACTAATCAGACTCTAGAGAAGATGGTACGTTGTCTGATGGCCAAAGATGAGGTGGAGTGGGTCAACATCCTTCCATGGGCAGAGTTTGCCTTTAATAATTGTGCCAGCACATCTACAGGGACCTCTCCTTTCTTTTGTGTTTACGGGTTGCATCCTCGTGTGTGCTCCTTTGATCTTCCGCCCTCTGATGTTCCAGATGCCAACACCACTATTGAACATTTCTCCAAAATCTGGTCCGATGTAAATCATGCTATTTCCCGCTCTGTGCAGGCTTTTAAGAAAACTGCTGACAAGAAGCGCTTAAAGGCTCCAGAATATAAAGTTGGTGACAAAGTGTGGTTATCATCTCGGAATCTGTCCCTGCATGTTCCATCTAAAAAGCTTGGCCCAAAATTCATCGGGCCTTATGAAATCTCGGAGATTGTTAATCCTGTGTCCTACAGATTAAAACTTCCCCCATCCATGCGCATTCCAAATGTCTTTCATGTTTCATTGTTGAAACCTGTTCATTCCAGCCTCCTAGTAAATGAACCAGAACCTGTGGATATGTTGGACAGTCAAGAATATGAAGTGGCATTTATTCTTGATTCCAGACGAGTGCGCAATTCCTTACAATATCTTGTTCATTGGAAAGGGTTCGGTCCAGAGGATCGATCTTGGGTACCAGCTCGTGATCTTCATGCTGACCGACTTAAGAAGAAGTTCCATCTCCGTTATCCAAGTAAGCCTGGGGGTGCAGGAGCAACCCCTCGAGAAAGGGGGGGTACTGTCAGTACTAGAATCCCTTTAGGACCCAGCACAACTCACCTGACACAGCCTGTGTCTGGGAAACAACAGTGATTGGCCTGCTCACGTTTAAATCACCTGTATCAGCATTCAGTCAGCGCTCGTGTTAGAGTTCACTCGTGTTTGATCCAGCTGATATTTGCTCTGTGACTTTCGTGTTTGACCCGGCTTGTTTGACCCTCCGTACTTGCTTCTGATTCTGTACCGTTTGGATTCTGATCTACCTGTGTATGACCCAGCTTGCCTAGACTACGCTTTCCTGATTCTACTAGTACCTTCGTCTGCAGCGGTGTACTACAAGTCTCAGTTGACCTGCTCTGCTTAGACCTGCTCATGGTATGTGCTTTGAACTCTTTGTATAATCAGCACACCTGAACTGTTACTTGTTATCTGCACCTAGCCTGACAATTGCCTTGCTTAACTTTTTATAATCAGCAAATATTGAAATTGAGCTGTTTATCCCATCCTCTATATCATTTATGAATACATTAAACAGGATTAATCCCAGAACAGATCCTTGGGGCACCCCACTAACCCCACTAGTCCATTCCGAGTACTTGCCTTTAATCATTACCCTTTGGACCTGCCCCTGTAGCCAGTTGAGTTTTCAATCCAGGTACTCACCCTATGGTTCATGCCAGCAGACCACATTTTGTAAAGTAGGTGTTTGTGGGGAACTGTATCAAATGCCTTAGCAAAATCCAGATACACCACATCCACAGACATTCCTTTATCTATTGTTTTTCACCATGTAATAGACATGAACAAAAGCAGACATGTTTAAGGTTCAGCCTCTGTGACAACCATGGCTCCCTTCATAGACATGGTAGAGAGAGAAATGGGTGTAGCCATAAGCAGACAGGAAGTATGTTACTGGTAGGATCTCAGTGTCCAACCACGATCCAATAATGCAGGAACCACAATGCAATGGGGATGAGGAGGGGAGGTGTTTGTTGTCTAAACAGGTGATTTGCCTTGACTGACAGCATTGCTCTTCTTCAGTGAGTGAGTGTTGTAACCCTTGGACAGAAAGTATGTTATTTACAGTATTACCAAGTGGAAATAAAGAAAACAATAGAAAAAAGCTGATGCTTTTCTTCTATCGCCTCTCTTCATTTACATGGGAAGACTGAGGACATACTGTGAGTGCAGGGCATCACCATGGCTTGCCATCACAGTGTATTAATACAGAAAGTGGCGCTGATTTATCACATCAGAGCCACATTCTATACCACTAAGGATTTCCCACCACCAAAAGAATATTCAAACAGCAATAGAAATTTGCATTAAAGACTGGAAATCTGGAATAGGTAGGTGTTGGATTTTTAAAAATATAAATAAAATACACACAGGTGTGGACCATCAGGCAGGGGGAAGACAGAACCCAGGGCTTTTTCGGGACATTAAACAGCCGCTGCATCTTGCTTTATTTAAAACCACAGATAATACAATTATACTGTAGATAGCTATAATATAAAGTATATAAGAGTCGATCAAGATCGAATCTAACCGAAGACCTTCTACTGGGGAGAAACTTATAGATCACTCCACATTAGTAATCCAAAACAGAAAACACTGCAGGGAGCTTCCAATAAGACATCACTAGTCAAAAATAGCTGATAACATAGCACTATAGGATCCAGAGACGGTAGCTTCAAAACAAATGGAAATACAATACCAAATTTATATTGCAGACAGTGGGAAAGAGCCACACTACAATTTCCCTTACCACGTACAGGCACTAAATGGAGTATAAAATAATTATGTTCAGGAATGTCCAACAGGCTTCTCAGCAGTTTATAAGACTTCGGTTCATGGACTCCTAAAATTCAGCATTAAGCATTCTAAACACGTACCATAGATAAACCAAAAACCCATGCTCACTATGGGCAACATCACTTTATTATCACTCCACTGGATGCAAGAACAAAGACCCTTAAAAGCTAACAATTTATCAAAGTACACTTGGTGCACAAAACAATCTTCATCTTCTGAGAATCTTTGTAGTTACGTCCAATGGAGTTATGTTAAAGAGACACTGCTCACAGCAAGTCCAGATCTTTGTATTCCTCTATGATACATGTTTACAAAGCCAAATACATGGAAGTCTATGTAGACTATTTAAAACTTTCAAGTTTATATTCAGGAAGCATACTTGAAAATTCTTGAGACTGATAAGGAATAAGGGAAAAAAAATAGCTGCCGTGTAATTGAGTTAAAAAATCACCCAAATCTGGCCAAAAATATTTGTGGTCATTTAACATACACAGAAATTTCAAGGATGGGTACATGGACGGAGTACTAAAACTGATGGAAATCCAGTCCATAGCTTTAAAGCAGAACTACGGTTAGATTCTAGGCATTCAAATATTTGCACATTCTTAGCCACTTTGCGGCGGACGGACGTCCTGGGACGTCCTGGGACGTCCTTGACTTTCCGGGGGTTATGAATGATGCCTGTAGCTACAGATATCATTCAGATATCGGCTTTTTCAGCTGGCAATTCCCTACACCAAAAGAATTATCATAGCGGCTGTTCCACCGCTTGATCGTTCTTACGGGGGCGGGAGGGGACTCCTTCCCCATCTGGCTTCCCTCCGGTGCTTCTACCGTTTCACCGCTTCCATCGGTGAGTTGGACACAGGATCTGTCAGCCCCGGATGGAGATCATAGAGTTTTCCGGCAGAGCAGATGGTTGCAGGAGTCTCTATGATCGTTTGGAGGCTGGGCGTGATGTGCATTAAAAAAAACTGCGGCGCCTTAGCTGGGAAGCCGTGATCGTTTTTTTTAAATTATTATTTATTTATTTATTTTTTGGCTTCCCAGCCTAGAGGTGAGATGTGGGATCTTACTGACCCCATATCTCACTGTAAAGAGGTCCGATCATGTTTACATTCCTTGCAATAGGAATAAAAGTGATCACATTTTTATTTATTTTTTTAAAGTGTCAAACTAAAAAAATAAAAGTAAAATTAACAATAAAAAAAATAAAAAATTAAGCCCCCCTGTCCCTGTGTGCTCGTACGCAGAAGCGAACGCATATGTAAGTTTCGCCCACATATGAAAGAGGTGTTTAAACCACACATGTGAGGTATCACCGCGAATGTTAGAGCGATAGCAATAATTCTAGGCCTAGACTCCTTCTGACACTCAAAACATGTAACCAGTAAAAATTTTTAAAGCGTCGCCTATGGGGATTTTTAAGTACCAAAGTTTGGCGCCATTCCACGAATGCGTGAAATTTTGAAGCGTGACATGCTGGACATCTATTTACTCAGTGTATTTTCATCTTTCATAATATGCAAAAAAATGGGCTAACTTTACTGGTTTTTTTTTAAAGCATGAAACTGTTTTTTTTTTTGTGTGAAAAAACGAGTTAGAAAATTGCTGCGCAAATACCGTGCGAGAGAAAAAGTTTTAACGACCGCCATTGTATTCTCTAGGGTCTTTGCTAAAAAAAAAAAAAAAAAACATATATAATGTTTGGGGGTTCTATGTAATTTTCTAGCAAAAGAATTATAAAAATTAACATGTAGGAGAGAAATGTCAGAACTGTCCCGGGTATATTACCCCAACATTTTATATCCCTGATATGTGTCTGTTGTAGAATGTTATTCTGTTAAAATGTATCCTGTTCTGTTTGTATTTCTTCCTTTGTGTGAAATACCTGGTGATACTGCCATTATGAGTTTCATCATTAAAGTGGTTGTAAACCCTTTACAACCACTTTAAACTACAGGCAAGCCTATAATTAGGTTTACCTGTAGCTGCACTGGATATCTCCTAACCCTGCACAGTTTAGGAGATATCCCTGTATTTGCCTGTGCCGACGTCATGCGACACATGCACACTTAAGCCAACTGAAGCAATGGCACGTACATGCCATTGCTTTAGCTGTACTGTGCCGTTCCCGCCAGCTCCCGCGCACATGCACCGGAGTGACATAATCGTGGCTCCGGCCAATCAAAGCGCCAGAGCCGCGATACCCGGAAGTAACCCCCGGGAGAGATGTCGCCGGCCAGAGGGGGAGACGAGGGCGGCTGCGGGGGCTTCGTTCTCGGGTAATTCATAATAAGCTAGTATGCTAGGATTTTTTTTTTTTTTTTAAATTGTTAAAGAAGGTTTACAACCACTTTAAAGGGGTTGTAAAGGTAAATATTTTTTCACCTTAACGCATTCTATGCATTAAGGTAAAAAAAATCTGACAGTGCCTGCGCCCCCAGCCCCCCAGTTTTACTTACCTGACCCCTCGAAAATCCCACACTCGCCCCCGACGTCCTCTTCGCCACTCAGCCTGGCCGCTGATTGGCTATATTGGATGGATTGAAAGCAGCACGGCCATTGGCTCGTGCTGCTGTCAATCACATCCAATGAAGTGGCGCGCCGGGGGCGGGCCAAGTGATACAGCGAGCCGCTATAGCCACCGGCTGTATCACGGGAGCGCGCCCACAAGTGCTTCTCACCATGCGAGGTAGCTCGCATGAACGTGAGAAGTACTTGCAGGGAGGAGCCGAGACAGCTACCGAGGGACCCCAGAAGAGCAGGTTCGGGCCACTCTGTGCAAAACGAGCTGCACAGTGGAGGTAAGTATAACATATTTGTTATTTAAAAAAAATAAAAAAAAATTACTTTACAATCCCTTTAAGGATAGCTTCACACTTATGTGTTTTTAATGCATTTTCAGATCCACTGCAATACATTTAGGGCTGGTTCACACAGGGAATCGCACAGGAACACACAGCCGGTGCGGTGTGATTTCAGGCTGTATATTTTGAATGGGCTGAAATCACACTACACCACATGCAAGCATTACTTTTGGAAACTCACTGCAGCTGGATTGAATGGAACTTCATGCGTTATACAATAAAAGATGAAATCCTGATAACAAGAAGCTTAAATAATAAGTACCTCTTCAGTCATAGAGTGTGTGCCTTTACTCATGCTAGAAACTTGAAAACAGATGGTAAAAAATCATGGAGATCCTTATGAATGAGGACAATGTTGAAACTACATGAAACAGATATTAGATAATAGAATCACAGGAGGATCATTTTTAAATAGGACATTATATCTGCGTGGGTTTTGATATTTAAACAAATATGCAAGAGAGAGTTCTAATAATTGCCAAAATGCTAAAATAATTGCTGATTGTATCATAATTTTAGATCTTGTTCAGTCCATTCCCCCTCTTGGTCAAATAGTTATGCATTTCTAACTGTAGAATGATGATATAGAATGGTTTCCGTATCTTTGTGTGCTGTGAATAAAAAAAAAAAAAAAAAGAATACATGTTTAATATGGTACACTATTCTTTGAAGGCCTGTGTACTGGTAGCAGTACAAGTATCTTGGCTTCATTGGTCCTTTGACTTCTGTACTAGTCAAGATTAAGCCTGGTTTTAAGTCCCATTTCCTCATTCCTTCTCCTGTGAAATACCAGAACTGTTCCTGCCCACAGAGGTTCTGAGATGACAGTTGAGCCCAAGACAGGTTTACTTTGAGAAAATGTTACGTTTTGGATATAGTGTTATCATTGTCCATAAATTGTAGTATATACAATGTTTTTATAGGTGATGTTTTAATTAAAATTCATAAATAAAAAATCATTAACTACTTCCCACCGTATATATATATATATATATATATATATATATATATATATATATATATATATATATATACATATATGGCCAGATGGGAGCTCTCTCCTTCTGACTTCAGAAGGAGGGGGATCGCGCACGCGCAACAGCGCGATTCCGATGCGCTCGTCTCACCCGGACACGGATCGGCAGGAGGGCTCTGTGATTGGCCCTCCTGATCACATGATGGCCGTGTCCAATCACAGCCGTCATGTGCTAGGCAATCATTTCTCCTCTTCTCACACGGAAGTTGTCGCTAAGGAGACGAGAGCGGATTGCTGCAACCGGCTAGTGATCAGTGAGTATGAGCTGTTTTTTACAGCTTTTTACTCACTCATCACCAGTCTAGTGTAAAACACAGTGTAAACCCACATGTCCCCAAAACACACATGTCCCCAAATAATAAAAACACATGTCCCCCACATATGTCCCACTAAAATCACATGTTCCAATGATTATCTGCACAGATATGTCCATGATCACCATCACACATCTGTACATGATCATTTGCGTACATATGTCCGTGATCACAAAAACCAAATATTATACACTTAACGGAAATTTTTTTTTTATCAAAAACATGTAGCAGAATAGATTTTGGCTTAAATTGATGACAAAATTTGATTTTATTGGATTTCTTTTAAAATTGAAATAAGAAAATATTGTTTTTTTTCCAAATTTCCGCTATTTTTTCTGCTTATATTGCAAAAAACAAAAAACGGAATCGTGAATAAATACCACCAAAATAAAGCTCTGTTTGTACAAACAAAATTATAAAAATTTTATTTGGGCCCAGCGTAGCATGACCGCGCAATTGTCATTGATAATTGGGCTGGGAAGGAGGGGGGCGAAAGTGCCCTGTATTGTAATGGTTAAAAAAAAGAAAGGAACATCTTCGACAGAGATTTTTCATGCTGGGTAACTCACTAGGCAAGATCTGGGTTCAGATCTACGTTCATCCGGATCAATTTAGTAATTTCTAGCAAAGATCGTCTAATGTCTATGAGTACCTTATGGATGGTTTGCTTTATCAGTGCACCAAATGTCAGGCTACACCATCAATCTCATGATGAGACTTCAACTAGTGCTCTTAATAATATTTCACCTTCAGTATTAGCCTTTCACATTTTTATGCCCATTATGCAGCTTTCAAAATCCAACCAAGAAAACATATTTTTCCGAGTCCTATTTACAATCAATTTTTCAACATTTATTAAAAGCAATACATAGCATTATATAATTACCCATTATTACTCGTCTTTCTTTTTTATTAATAGTTTAATCATGATTCACTTTTCTTATTTTGATCGCTGTGGAAATAGTGTAGGAGTTGTAATTAACTTATCTATTTGTTGATTTTTCTACTTTATCGGTTCAGTGCTTGTGAACCCTATAATCAAAGTACTAAATCAAATTTGCCAGAGACAGAGATTGTAAAGAAGCCAGCTTAAAAGCATTCTTTCTAATACAATAATTACGTTTTCATTTTATATATATCCGAAGTAACTACTGTTATAGCAGTCCATGCAGTAGCTACGGACTCTGTGGGCCTAGACTAGCAACCTTTTTCCTGTATCAGTACATTTTAAAAATATGAAAATTCTCAAGGCACCCCAGTCTAAAATGTAAAAAAAAAACATAAATGTTAATTATCAATGAGAAACTAGAGTTATGTACACAAGTGACTTGATGAAATGAACATCACTCAGAATCCCCCCTTCACATCAGAGGTTCCCCCAACACATCAGAGCCCCCCTTTACATCAGTGTCCCCCCTCCATATCGGAAGTTTTCTGCCATGTCAGAGGTTTCTCTTCATATAAGAGTCCCCCTTCACGTCAGACTCACCCTTTACATCGGAGACCCCCTTCTCTTCTGGGTCACCCCTTTACATCAGAGGCCCCAATCACATCAGAGCCTTCCCATCATACCAGTGCCTCTCAATCACATCAGAACCTCCCCAACACATCAGATTTTCCCCTTTACATCAGAGGCCCCAATCACATCAGAGCCTTCCCGTCATACCAGTGCCTCTCAATCACATCAGAACCTCCCCAACACATCAGAGTTTCCCCTTTACATCAGAGGCCCCAATCACATCAGAGCCTTCCCATCATACCAGTGCCTCTCAATCACATCAGAACCTCCCCATCACATCAGAGTTTTCCCTTTACATCAGAGGCCCCAATCACATCAGAGCCTCCCCATCATATCAGTGCCTCCCAATCACATCAGAGTCCTCCCATCACCACAGAGTCCTCCCATCACATTAAAGTTCCTCGTGTCAGGGCTGGGCTCAGCCCTTCCTTCTCTGAGCTGGCCGCTCAGCTGTCGGCTAATTGCCAACTCCCATATCTCTCCACAGTTATCCAGCTGTTGATATCCTGCTCGTCAGTCCTGCCTACTTAAGCCGTCCAGTCCAGAGGAGCTCAGCCTTCGCCTTGGTCACATCACAAGAAACTGTCTGCTGTTCCTGTTTAAAGACTGGCTTTCCTGACATCCCTTCGGGCTACAGATTCTGCTTGCTGTTTCACTACTTTGATCCTTGACTCCTGACTTGACTTATCCATTACGGGTACTGAACTTTGGCTATGTTTGTTCTTTTTACTTTTATTATAAAACAAGTGTGATTTAACTGTACTTCTGTCTCTGTCTGATTTCATGGTTTCTGACACCTCATCACAGAAACACCCAATTACAGTGCCCCCTAGTCACACAGCCCCGACCCTCATCACAGAGAGCCCCCTATCACACAGTCCCCCCATCACAAAGATCCTGCCTTTTAGAATGGGGGGAGTTTTGGAAGGGGGGATTTCTACCTATATAAATGAGTCAGAAGGGTCTGAAATTGAAGCTCCTATATCAAAAAGGGAAAAATGTTTGTAAACTGGAATCCTTGCATATTAGAATAGGAAGGCGTTCAGGAACAAAAAACCTGTTTAATATTAGGATGAGAGGAGATTCCGGAGGAAAGACCCTCCAATATTATAATGGAGGGTACGTTCAATAAAAAGGCCTCTGAATATTTTTTTTTTTTTTTATTCTTTATTTAAATTTTTCATTTAAGTTGCGTACAAAACATAATCAAGTATTATAAAAGAAAACCATAGGACCAAAATACATTCATGCCCTTCAATTTTTCCCATTATCCTAGTTTTCTTTCTTTACTTCTCGAGTTCTTCTAAAATATCTCCCTCCCACCCCTCTCCCCACCCCTACCGACCCATTACCTCGTTAAAAATCATAGATTGTCTAAAGATTTTCCAGTATTTCCATTTCACATGGAATCTCTTTCTTTCTCTTTCTTCCTCCATTCCCAGCCCTTCAATACTATGCATTTCCTCAACTTTTCCTAGCCATTCCTTTACTTTGGGTGCTTCTATTTCTTTCCATTTTTTCGGAATCAGGCTTTTTGCCACGTTTATTAATGAGCTTGTGAGGGAATTCCTATACTCCTTAATTGGGGTATCTACTGCATGGAATAGGCATAACCATGGGTTCTCAGGTAACTGTATTTTAGCTATTACTTCTATATATCTTATTATTTCTCTCCAATATTCTTTAATCTTGGGACAATCCCACCATATATGGGCCAAACTTCCCGTTTGTCCACAATTCCTCCAACATTTCCCAGATTGTCCCTCCTGGTACTTTGCCATTATATCTGGGGTCCTATACCATCTTACTAAAATTTTATAATTTGTTTCTATCATCTTACTATTTTCTGTGGATCTGTGCACCATCTTCAATATTTTTTCTATATTTTGGTTTTCACCCCGTGCTCCTATCTCTTCTTCCCATTTTTTAATGAAAGTTGGTACCTCCGCTTCACATTCCCGTCTCAAGACCTTATAAAACTGGGCAATACCTGCCCTTGGGGATTTCCCCTCACATATCCGCTCCAAGGCAGTCAAATTTTCTCCATCTCTAAGCGGTTGTGGTAGTCTTGAGACGAAATGTCTAAGCTGCAGGTATCGCCACTCATTCAAATCCATCCAATCATTTTCTTTCTGTAATATTGCTAGTGTTTTCAATTTCCCCTCTTTAATTATGTGTCGTAATTGCATATTATCTTGTTTTATCCATTTCCCTCCTATTGTACTTTTACCAGGTGCAAAAAAATCATTATCTTTTAAATAAATTAAAGGGGAATTATATTTCCACTTGTTATGTTTGTGTATTCCCTCCCATACTCTAAACACATTTTTTGTGACCAAAGGTGTTGTCTTCCCTAGTGATCTATATTTTAAAGGAGTCCAGATTTCTCTACCTAAATTTGTGCCTGATAAACTGTGTTCTATTTTTCCCCATCTTTTTTTACTTTCTAATTTTGCCCATTCCACCACCCGTGTTAACACTGCTGCTTCGTAATATTTTCTAAAGTCTGGGACATTCAGACCCCCCTCGTCTTTTCCCTTTTGCAAAGTCTTCAGTGGGATTCTAGGTTTCTTGTTGTTCCAGATAAATTTAGAAATTAAAGAATTTATCATTTTAAAATATAGGGGGGGGGATATATATTGGTAATAGCTGAAATTTATAAAGGATTTTAGGTTGAATAACCATTTTTAAGGCATTAATTCTTCCTAACCATGACAGGGGCTTTGTTCTCATTCTCCTTATTTCTTCTCTCAATTCTTCTAGAAGGGGGATATAGTTTATTAGGTAAATTTTTTCTATTGATGCAGTCAGTTTAATCCCTAAATATTTAATTTCTTTTTGCCATAGAAATGGGAATTCTCTCTTAATGTCAAGTTCTTCTCTCGGATTTATATTTACGTTTAAGATTTCTGACTTGCTTGGGTTGATTTTAAAGTTAGATAATTCTCCGTATTCCTGTAAAGCCTTTAACAAGTTTGGCATGGAGATTCGTGGGCTGGATACATAAAACAGAATATCATCCGCGAATGCGGCTGTCTTATGTATTTCCCCCTCTATCTCAACCCCCTTTATATCTGGGTTTCTCCTTATCGTCTCCAGGAGTGGCTCCAATGCCAGAACGAACAATAGGGGGGACAGCGGACAGCCCTGTCTAGTCCCATTGTTCATTCTGAAGGCTGTTGATAGTACCCCATTAACTCTTACCACTGCCTTGGGGCTGTTATATAGTGCCTTTATCCACTTCAAAATTTTGGGACCAAACCCCATTCCCCTTAGGGTACCCATCATGAATCCCCAGTCTACTCGGTCAAAAGCTTTCTCAGCATCTATTGATAGGAGTAGACTGGGGATTCTACTCTCCTTCATCCTCTGAAGCAGTAATAATGACCTTACTCCATTATCTTTTCCTTCTCGCCCCTCAATGAATCCCACCTGATCTGCATGGACTAAGCTAGGCATTAACTTCTTTATTCTAGCGGCCAATATTTTTGCGAACAATTTAATGTCCGTATTGAGTAGTGAGATCGGTCTATAGTTTGAGCATATTGTATTCTCTTTTCCCTCTTTCAATATCGTGGAGATTGTCGCAGTGGAGGCCTCCTCGCTCAGTCCATATTTTGTACCT
The DNA here is from genome assembly GCF_037356315.1 of Lithobates pipiens. Classification (NCBI taxonomy): domain Eukaryota; kingdom Metazoa; phylum Chordata; class Amphibia; order Anura; family Ranidae; genus Lithobates; species Lithobates pipiens. Next base: position 291,554,509 of record NW_027507784.1, on the reverse strand, counting down.
AGTCCATTATAATATGCACATAAAATTGGGGCTAGTATGTCTCCAAACTTTTTTAGATATTCTATTGTATAGCCATCAGGCCCTGGACTCTTTCCTCCTTTGGTCTCTTTTATTGCCTGTATTACTTCTTGGACTGAGATTGGATTCTCCAATTCCTGCGCCAATTCCCCCGGTATTTTAGGGATATTTGCTTGAAATATATAGTCTTTGATTTTTCCCCTTCTCGTCATCTCTTGCTTTTCTGTCTCTTTTTTTCTCACGGAATATAACTGCCCATAATATTCTCTAAAAACTTCTGCTATTTCCTTAGTTTTATAGACCGACTCTCCCTCTTTATTTAATATTTTCTCTATATAATTCTTCGATCTTTTTTTCCTCAATATCTTTGCTAAGATCTTACTATTTTTAATGCCGCTATAATATCTCTCTTTATTAATCCTATTATATATCGTCCTCATTTCCTGTTCCATTAATTCCCCGAGTTCCTCTCTTTTCATAGCCAGTTTATGTAATAGGTCCACTACCTGTCCACTTTCCCTGCCATTTGCCTTTTTATGTTCTTGCTCTAATCCATGGATTTCCTCCCTCAACTCTCTACTCTTTTTAATACCTTCTCTCTTCCTATTTGTACCTAGTGAAATATATATCCCTCTTATATAAGCTTTATGTGTCTCCCAAATAATATTTTCCATATTCTCTTCATTTAAATTAGTGGTAAAAAAAAACTCCAATTCCTTTCTAATTATTTCCTCTCCCTTCTCGTCCAACAGTTCCCTATTCAATTTCCAGGAAAAAGGAGATTTCTGAAATCCTGGGATTTTGATCTTCAGGCATATTGGAGAATGATCAGACAATGTTCTAATTCCTATATCTGTGGATATCACCTCGTCCAGAACCCTATGTTCCACTAACCAGTAGTCGATCCTTGTGTACGTCCCGTGTACCGGGGAATAGAACGAGTAGTCTCGTATCCTTGGGTGCATAGTTCTCCACACATCCATAAGCTGGTACTGATATAGCCTGTGTTTTATTATTCTCCTCTGCTCCTTCCCAATCCCCTGCACACGGGACGAACTATCCATTTGCGGATTCATACAAAAGTTCATATCTCCAGCTATAATTACTCTTCCTCTTTTAAAATCCCATAATTTCTCCAATATTCCTTTCAGAAAAACCGTTGGACTTCTATTTGGGCAGTATATGTTAGCGAGGGTATAGTCTACTCCCCATAGTTTCCCCTTCAGAAAGAGGAATCTACCCTCCGGGTCGACTAATCTTTCTTCTATTTTATAGTATACCTCCCGTCCTATACCGATAGCTACCCCTTTTGAGTTCCTTGAGTAAGAATCTCCATAAAACCACACCGGGAACCTAGGGGAGTATATTCTAATCTTGCTTTCGTATGTTAGATGGGTTTCCTGTAAGAACACTATACCCGCTTCATATTGTTCTATTTCTTTCAGAATTTTAAACCGCTTTGCTGATTCATTTAGCCCCCTAACGTTATATGACAAACAATTAACTATAGACATAGATTTTAGTCAGGCTGGTTTCTCCTCTTTTCTCACTTAACGAGGTTCTCTGCTGTCGGGTCTTCTTTCTCCCCCCACCCCTCCCACCCCCCCTCCCAACCTCCTCCCAACCCTCCCAGACCCCTCTTTGGTCCTTGTACCTATATCCAGAATATATCCCCATCCTGGAATATGTACCTCACCCCTTGGGGTGAAGCTCCAAGCCCGGCATTCCGTGTCCCTCCACTCCCCCCCGGCCTTGAAGGCCCGGTAGACATAGGGGGGGAGAGGAGGGAGCAGATAGTCCAGGGAGGCTCTTCCCTTTCCACCCATACCCACATTAACTTTTATTTACTTTACCTCTCCCATCTCGTTTCTTTTGTAATAAATTACACCAGCCCCCCCTCCCCCCCTCTCCCCCTACCCCCCCCCCCCCCTAAATTAAGCTCTCTGCCATATTCCCTCTTCAATTAGTCTTTCTTCTCTTTCCGATCGCTTAGGTATACTAATGGTTGGAATCTGTAACTCTGTACAAAAGTCCTGTACTTCTTCCGGAAATTTCAATCTAACCGTCTTTCCGTCCCTATGTACTATCAATGCTGCAGGAAACCCCCAACTATATTTAATATTAGCTTGTCTTAAATGTTCTAGTAATGGTTTTAATTGTCTTCTTCTGGATAATGTTTCACTTGACAAGTCCGCAAATACTTGCAAAGTTGTTTGCTCGTATTGCAACGGGTGTCTCTCTCTGAGGTTCCTCCATATTTTCTCCTTATCTGTATACCGATGGAATTTAACAATGACATCTCGTGGGGTCTCCTCCTTCATTCCTAGAGGCTTTCTAATTCTATGTACTCTATCGATCTTTAACTCCTCGTCCTCTTCTCGTCCTAGTAGGGGGTTAAATATTTTCCTTATTTTTTCTTCCAGTTTCTCTCCATTTTGCTCTGGGAGGGCTCTTATCCTTAGATTTTGGCGTCTATTTTGATTTTCCTGTGCTTCCATTTTATAAAAGGTATTTCTTTGGTTTATTTGCAGTGCTTTCACTTGCGATTTTAATTCTGCGATTTCTTGTGTTTGTTTCTCAGTTCTCTCCTCAGCCTCTTCTACTCTCCGCAGCAAATGGCCCAGATCCATCCGGACATTTGTAATCTCACTCTTAATTAAACTTTCCATCCTTTCAAACATTACCATCATCTCGATCTTTGTGGGCATTTGAGCTATACTTCGCTGTTCTTCCCCGTCCCCCTCGTAAGTTTCCATCTCTCTCTCTGTTTGTGTTTCTTCTCTTGTTTTATCTCCTTGGGCTCCTTTTAACTTAGCCATTTCCTTTTTTGCGTTTTTGGTTGGCAAGGATGTTTTTTTTTCTACATCTGGGCTTTTTTGGTTACCCTCTTTAGTTGTCAAGTATTTTTGTATTGAACTAGCTGTTACACTAGTATTTAAACTCTCCCTCAGGGTTTTAGGTTCTGTTGTTTTATGTGATCTTCCCCTCATCATGTATCTTGTTCACTTATCTTGTTTGACAAAATAGTTGTCCTGTATAGAGGGGAGTACCTCTCGGTTCCAATCTTTGCTTTTATTGATTTGAATGGAGGGGCAAGGGGAGAGAAGAATATCCTGCCGTTTCACCTCTCAGGCACCCTAGTTTAGATGGAATACTTTTCTTCACTTTTGCTTTAAGAATTAAAAATTCTGCGACTTGATGGATTTTTTTTTTTTTTTTTTTTTACTTTTTTTTTTTATTAGGGCACCTGTAAAGATCCTGTAAAGGAACAATAAAAAAACAAAACGTACCCTTCGTCCCTTTTTTCCGATCTCTATATAGCGTAAGAGGGGCGGGAGGACACGTAGAGAGAGAGGAAAAAAAAAAAAAAGAAAACGCATAAGGAACAAAAAAAAAAAGGGGAATGTCCTTATACTTTTGCAGCTCTATTTCTGCTTGATCCAATTGTCTAATCAGCTGCTATCCACCACATAATGGAAAGTTACTCTCCAGAAAATATCGCTCCGAGCTTATCGCATAGTTAAATCGCAGAGTTCATCATTTAATTTGCAGCTTAGTTCGTAACATAGTTCATAACCTTTTCAGTCAGTACTAAGCTGTATCAATACTTAGTCCTTAAGTGAGCTTAAAACTCAGTACTAGTTTCAACTATCAGTTTAGTAGTTTCCAGTACTTCCAGCATTTAATCAATTGAGCCACTCCTGGATTCATAGTTTTCAGACAAAATCATTGCTCCATCAAGACCTCTCTTATGTCTCCAGTCACTTAACCCTTTCAGGCCCCCTAGTTTAGATGGAATTGAAAATTCTGCAACTTGGTGGATTTTTTTTTTGTATTTTATTTTGCTGGGGCACCTATGAAAATCCTATAAAGAACCTATGAAAAACGTACCATTCATCCCTCTTTCCCGGTCTCTGTATAACGTAAGAGAGGCGGGAAGATACGAAGGAAAAAAAAAAAACGCAGAGGGGGGGGGGGGGGGGAAGAAAAAAAAGGAATGTCCTTATGCTTTTGCAGCTCTATATTAGCTTAACCCAATTATCTAATCAGCTGCTATCCACCACAGGAAGGAAAGTTACTCTCCAGTAGATATCGCTCCGAACTTATCGCATAGTTAAATCGCAGAGTTCATCACTTAATTTGCAGCTTAGTTCCTAGCATAGTTCATAACCTTTTCAGTCAGTACTAAGCTGTATCAATACTTAGTCCTTAAGTGAGCTTAAAACTCAGTACTAGTTTCAACTATCAGTTTAGCAGTTTCCAGTAATTCCAGCATTTAATCAATTGAGCCACTCCTTGGGTTATTAGGCAATCATTGACATTTAAACAAGTCCTCTCATTGGTACGTTCTTACAAACATTTCAATTCCGTAGCTCTCATAGATTCATAGGTTTCAAAAAGAATCATTGCTCCATCAAGACCTCTCTTATGTCTCCAGTCAGTTAAATTTTAGCCAGCCCCAGCTGCTGCATCTCTCCCTCAGTTAGTCATCAAATCTCTTTAGCTTCCACAGCAAACACAGTTGAAACACAGTTCACGATGCAACAGCGCTGGATAACCTAGGGGCTCTGGAGGGTAGTATGCAGAGCATAATATACAGAGGACACAAAGGCAGAGATAAGAGGGGGGGCGTATGGAGGAGACAGAGGGGAGGCCAGCAACCAACAGTCACTCGTGGGGTCTCAGGATCAGGTGTTTTCTCTTGCAGCCATTTTTTTGATTGAACCAGGGATATCTCTCACTTACCCCTGTTCAGTTTCCTTCATCCTTTACTGCTGTCCACCCCGATCTATCAGTCGCTCCTCCTTGGTCTCCTGATCCAATATCATGGGGAATAGGCATCTGCGGGGGTCACCATGTGCTGTCCTCTAACACGGTGTTCTATCCCACTTCACCAGCATCTGCATCAGACTTGCTGCCATGGATCTCCTGCCTCCCCTTCCGTCCTCACAGACACCGCCTCGGGCTCCTCCCCCAGCTTTCCCACATCACATCCTCCCCCAGCTGAGCCACTCCCCCATAGACACACTCCTGTGTTAGGCCTCTGAATATTAATATAGATGAGGCTCAGTAAGCAAGACCCCTCAATTTTAGACTAGGAGGGAGCTTAGGAAGAAAGACCTTTTCAATATTCTAAATGGTAGAAGTTCTCAACAATAATATTAAGAGGTTCCAGAAGAAAGACTCTCAATATTTGAATAGAAATAGATTCAGGAAGAAAGACCTCAAACATAAGAATGTGAGGAGGTTCAGGGTAAAAGGCCCCCAGATACTGTATTAGAATGGGGGCTTGCTCCAAAAGAAAAACCCTTCATTATTAGAATGAGAGGAGGTTCGGGGGGGGAAGTCCCTCAATATTTGAATTTGGGAAGTTTTAGAAAGAAAGGCCACTCAAAATTTTATTAGATACTAAATTTATAATTACAAGCTTCAGGACAAAACCTTATACATATACCATCATTGCTGTTGATCATTATACACACAAGCTCCACTCCATTTTCAGATATTTTTATTAATTAGCACAAAAGAAAACAATCTATTCTAAAAGTATTTATTTATAGATTTCTTATACATAACTGGATTATTTCTGTATTTTATATCTTCGTAGAGTACAGTTTTATTGACCAGCTATAGGAATGGCAGCTTGGCCCAAATGAACAAACCCTCATAACGACCACCCACCCTGGCATCTTTTTAGGAATGCCTGATTCATATCTGCATAAAATGATCTGTCACAAGGTTTAAGAGACAAGCATTGACATCATCACCAGTACATCCAGCTAGTACTGTACTTGCATTGACCTAGAAGCCAACCAATATGGAGACAATTAGGCCTGATTCACACCTATGGCATTTTTGGTGCTTTTTTGCATTTTGCAGATTTGCACTACAGAATGTGTTCCATAGGAAACCATGTAGAATGAACTCTAGTGCATATCTGAAAAATGGAAAAAAGCACGAAAAATGCATAGGTCTGAATCAGGCCTAATAGTCCAACTCTATGCAACTAAAAAGTGATCCCTTGCAGTGGAGCTGTCTCCACACTGCAGGGGTTAATTGCTCATTTAAAGTGGAGTTCCACCCAGAAATGGAACTTCCACTGATGCGGTTACTCCCCCATCTGGTCTCACATTTGGCACCTTTCAGGGGGGAGCATATACTCGTCTAATCTAGGTATTTGCACCCATCTCCACCGAAAGAGCACTGCAGAATCCGTGGTAAACTACACCATGTCTAGCCCCCCCCCCCCACTGTCTTCTTGGAGACACACAGGTCCCAGAAGACAGCAGGGATCATTCAGAACATGCAGCGTTACTGGCGCATGATTCCCTTACTGAAGATGCCGGCACGTCCACGCGGAGCTGAGGGATGGGTCGGCTTTGGGTGAGGACATCACAGGCACCCTGGACAGGAAAGTGCCCTTTTTTAAAAGTCAGCAGCTGCAGTATTTGTAGCTGCTAACTTTTATTTTTATTTTTTTTGCCAGCTGAACTCCGCTTTAACTTTATACTGAATTTTATGTGATGTAAAAAAATTGTGACTTTTTTAGAAGACATTTTTTTCTTTTGTGCTAATGTACCTGAAAAGCCCCATCAAAACGGAGCTTGCATACTCTCAATATTAGTTCTGGAAAAAATACCTCCCCAATATTAAAATGAGCATGTGGGAAGGTGCAGCATGATGCAGCGGGCAGAAAACACACAGAGTCTAAGTGCAGCAATAAAATCATATTGTTACAGAAGTCCAGCAATCCAAAACAGACCCAACAGGAAGGCAACCCAACCAGGAACACGCACAAGTTGTAACAGAAAAGCGTCAGCGTTTAGAGTATATGCCTGTCTGATCCTCTGTAGTGGGGCACCATGACCATTTGGTAAGAAGTAATTTTGTCTGTATGGTGGTGGATAGCACTTTTTGCTTGAAGATACATCTCATCAGTGGATGGACTTTTTTCCTGATTTTTGCACGGGTGGATGTGACACCCTTTGGTTACTTTTACGTGGATTGTTTGCTTTATTTCATTTTGGACAATCTTGTTTTACATAAATGTTTATGATTTTTGATTATTAATTTATACACATATATTGGTTATCCACAGTGAACTGTGGTGGATTTACATACTTTATAGTGTATAATTTAGGGCATATCAGCCATTTGTAGTCACTCACATTGTACTCTGAATGGTTTACATTTTTACACGTTTTAACATGGTTCACTCCCATTCACATTTCTAGGTTTAGCGCAATTCTGATTTTTTTCCATAACTTTTTACTATTTTGGTGTTGTATAGAAGAATTGCTGCTTCCATTTTATTACAAATTTATCATTTTCAGGCTTTTTGATATTTATCTTAGCGCAGTTTCTTTTTCTTTTTTGTATATTAAATTGACTTTGGCTGACCCAAGATGGCTGACAAAGTCACATGGGTTGCCAGCATCCAATCAGATAGCTGCCACCCTGTCACCGTGGAAACCATAGAGAAACTAGGCTCCTCTCAACTTCCTCCTACAGCTGCATTGTCACTGCAGACAGGCGTCATCTGCAGTGAGGAAAAAAAGACTGCACCTGATGTTAGTGTAGCGGGGATATAATGGTGTATTAATGCAATGAATCTGAAATACAATGTAAATCTATGGACAATGTATTCACTAGTATTGGATGCCATCTAGTGACCAAAAACTGGAACTGGACCTTAGCTATTTTTCTTTTCTATGGTGTTGAAAGATAACAGGAAGTGACTGTGTGACCTACCCATGAACACTTTGATATGCAGTGCATGCTGGGTAGGGTATAAAAGGGACTGCAGCGGCCATATTTGGTCTCTGGGAACCAAGTTGCCTGCCTGTGCGGAACTGTGTGTGAGGTTCTCGGACGCATTGGTAGATAGTCACCGCGGAGTGCAAACCGGACTGTTTGCTGGGTGACTGGACGGAGCCAAGAGCTGGTGACCAGACCAATGGGGATCGGAGACGCTTGTTGGAGCAGCGGAGAGCCGGATCTAGTCGATGGAGTGACAAGGAGCATCTGGCCTAATCAGCGGAAGCAAGCTGCAGCTGTAGGACTCAAGCCATCACTCATAACTCTGATCCGATTGGTGAGTGGGTTGCGGCCCACCGTTTAATCTATTACACGTACTTAGACTTACTAATAAGCCTTGCTGGAACCTGTTGTTCCACGGAAGTGCAACTGAGCAACTGACACTTAGTAGGCCCAAGGCCCGTTACACTTTGGTATCTAAGTGTGATTACACGTTTCTGGAGTTACACCTGGAGTGTTCTAATTTAACTTTCTCTACTTACCCCTTTGGATTACAATTTTTTGAGAAACTTATTAAGCTAGCGAAGAAAGAAGATAAAGGAGGAAATACATTAAGTGGGGCCTCACGTTAGACTTTAAATAAGGGGAGCTCCCAGGTCTAGATAGTAACATACCTGCATGCTGTTTATTGTATTTGACTGTTGATTTATGCTGTGCTGACGTTCTACGTTGGAACAACAGTGCAAACTCTGTAACCACCTGTTTTTTATATTTTCAGTAAAAGTATTCCTGTTTAAGAGTACAAGTGTGTGGTTTACTGTCTTTCCCCACCAGGTGGAGCCAGAGGATCCTGAGGGATAGACACGGGTACATTATATTGTTTACACTGTATTGTATTATTATTGCACCACATCTGTGCCAAGGGGACAGGGTCATTCAGAAGGGGGGTTTCTCAGTAGAGTGCAGGCCCAATTTAAATCAGCAGCTCCTTCGGGGGTCAGTGCTACATTAGAATGGGAGAATGTTCAGGAAAAAAGACCCCTTCCTATTAAAAAGGCAAGATGTTCAGAAAGAAAGACCCCTTCCCTTCTCCACCCTAAATATTAGAAAAAGGAGGAAAGGAGGAGGGGTTCAGGAAGAATGATCCCTTAGTATTGGAATAGGAGAGGGTTTAGGAAGAAAGACCCCCCCCCCCCTCCCTCAAAATTACAATGGGAAAGGGTCACGAAAAAAGACTCCTCATTATTAGAATAAATGAGTTCTGGTAGGAGAGAGAAGAACCCTCCATCTTAATGTTGTTTAACCCTGAGAACTCTTTAATCAGAAACGAGCCTGTGTACTTCAGTTTACATACTAAATGAAAGCTAGCAGTGCAGATCTGAATGACCTTTTACAGAGCCATACAAACTTGCATTGAGAAAGTAATCTGTAACTTACATGGTGTGTGTATAAGGAAAGACAGATTATCCAGCTAGATATTGATTCCAAGATTCATTTAATTTAAAAAGTCAATTTGCTGGAAATTCCCCTGGGACAAGTGCCCTGTGCCTGTGACAGATAGTAATGCTCTGGAACGCTCTTCAATTGCCAATTTCCTACATGTGGGAACTAAGAGCAATGGTTAGTGTTACACTAGCAGTGTCTTTTAAAGAGGTACTGTTATATGTCCAGATATTAACATTATTTTTGTTGCAGGATAGCAGCAGATCGGCACCACAATGTTAAAAAAAATAATAATCTTTGTCTCAAATGTCTCAGCCAATTTCTCCATGTTGGTTGCCGGCTCTTAGGTCAGTGCAAAGACCAGAAGGCTGTAATATTGTTGGTTTCAGTACTTGTCCTCTACACCTTGTGACAGGTCCTTTTACACAGATATACAGAGCGTCTCTTGAGAAACAGCAGGCATTTTTAAAAAGTTGTCAGGGTAGATGAGGGTTTTCACATTTGGGCCAAGCTGCCATTCCCATAGATCGCTATTAAACTGTAATCCAGGCAGAAATAAAAGACACAAATAAATCCAGTTCTGCAATAATTAATGAAGAATTCCAGATATGGCATTTTTTACATAATTACATTGGTCCAACTTGTTACAGCTTAATGTAACTATGCTTAGCTGTGGGATGCTTCTGGAAGCTGTAAATTACTGTAGTAGACACCATTACTCCAGTGGTCTCAACAAGCTTCCAGGTCCCATGTCAAGCAGCTGCCCTACTGAATTCTAAAACACAGGAGATCAGCATGGGTGCCATTAGACAATGCTTTACATTTTCTCAATTAATGCAAAGCATTCTCTGATTGGACAAGGTGGAGAGGTAGTATGGTGACATCACACTTCTACCTCATGCAAACAGAGAATGCTTTCTATTCATTGAGAAAATGCAAAACATTCTCTAAATTGTGGTTGTGTCAAGAAACCGATCTCCTATGTCCAGAAAGCAGCAGGGCAGTCTGTTAGCATGGGACCCAGAAAGCTAGTGGAGATCACTGGAGTAGTGGTGTCTACTACAGTCATTTCCAGCCTCAAGAGCGGGCTTTCCCAACCTTTTTACCCAAGAGGAACCCTTACATTTATGTTCAGGTCTTGGGTAACCACTGATAAATCCAATTCATTGGAGGTCAATGAGAAAAGTGTACCTTACATTGGTGGCTGTTGGGAAGAATGCAAACTTCACAGTTAAAAAAGACCATTGGTGTCGTGCAGCTGGCGGTGTTTAGTGGCAATGGGAATATGCAGGCACCATCAAATGAAAGGTCATTTAGCCACAGCTCAATAAACCTCTAGAAACCTCTTTAGGAACCCTAAGGTAACCCTGATTGAGAATGGCAGTTCTAGAGGGATCCCACAGGTATGGTACATGCATAGTTGCAATGGTTCAAGCTGGACCATTGTAACTATGTGAAAATAACCATGCCTAGAATTCTTCTTTAGTGGATAGTTCAAAGTATTTTGAATGCAAGCAGTGTAATTATCTGAATTTGAATTGGTATCAGCCTCTTTCAATCTCCTGTACAGAAGAGTTCAGACCACGAGAGGAAAAGCGCCAAAAAGAGCCAATCAAGTGCTCAAAAGAAGATGTTAATATAAAAATCAAGTTGAGTGACAGATAGATAAATCCATTAGTCTGCTGTTTCTTCTTGCTGTTTTTTTTTCTTGCACATGATTGGGTATTCTTTGCAAAGTGAAGCTTTGCCTTATTTACTAAGCTCTTGCATCGTGTAACTGCACTTTGTTAAGTGCACAGTCTATTTGCCTTACGTATTAATGGCACCCCAAACCTGGTGCAATTTTCCCACATTTGTTGCATGACAAAATGCATGACATTTTTTTTCTTTCCATCTTTCGACTTATTCCCCTTTTTTTGTGTGCTTCTTCCCTTTCCCCTCTGTTCTCTGCATTCTAGACCTTAAAAAGAAGAAAAAAAACTAAAACAAAGCAGGGTACAAGTGACCCCTACAGTTCTCTGGAGTACTTATCTTTTCTTCCTTTTTACTAACTGATTCCATTTGCCTTGATCTTTTTTTCTATGTTGCTAACCCTAAGTGCATCCCAGGCGACGCAGTCTTGGTTATTACAGTATTGTAAGCTTTACTTGTTGTAACCCTTGTGATACATGAGAATATTAATGTGTGATATGTTCTGTGTACTATTGTCTTTTGATAAATAAAGAACAAAAAAACAAAGACATTTGTGACAAAACGCATGCTGAAAAACACACAATGCACCATGCCCAAAAAGGAGTGTGAGCGTCTTTGGTGCATTTTTTCAAGTGAATAGGATGCCCCATGCACGACATGCAGAACTGTGCAAAAAATGCACAAAAAACGTGAGCGGGAAGGCATGTTAATGCTAAATGCTAAGCAAAGTAAATGTAAATGTAAATAGGCCTCTGTGATCAGATCCCATGCTAATCAGAGTCGAACTGCACAAATGTCTGAAGTTTAGCCTGACAAAAAAAAAATTAAAAGCCAGCAGCTACAACTATGATTCGCTCATCAGCTTTGGGTGCAGGCAGCGGCATTGCAAGTAAGGGAAACCGGCAGGGAAGCCTGCAGGCTTTACAGCCCAGTTCCGACTGTGCATGCAGGAGTGTTTTGCTTTCCAAATGGTCCCATTGTCTACTGGGACACACACAATTCCCAGAAGGCAGCATGGGGGGGGGGGAGGATGGGCCAATCCCAACGCGGAAGTGACCTACCTTGCCACGGCGAGGTAAGGCAGGAGTCGAGCTACAAAAGAAAATAAAAGATACAAAACTATAAAAAAAACTAAAATGTTATCCAAAAACGAGGGGGGGTGGTCTATTGTTCAAGACTTAGGGGTATTGTTCAAGACTTAGGGGTTGATTTATTAAAGGCAAATCCACTTTGCACTACAAGTGCACTTGTAAGTGCAATTGTAGGTGCACTTGTAAGTGCAATTGTAAGTGCAGTCGCTGTAGAGCGCTGTAGATCTGAGGGGAAGATCTGAAATGAGGAGAAGCCCTGTTGACTTTATCATCCAATCATGCGCAAGCTAAAATGTTGTTTTTTATTTTACTTGCATGTCCCCCTCAGATCTACAGCGACTTTACTTCTAAGGGCACATGCAGTGCACTTATAGTGCAAAGTGGAGTTGCCTTTAGTAAATAACCCCCTTAGTTCAACTTTAGCCTTGAACTCCGCTTTAAGGGGAGTCTTGAGGCTTCTATGTATTCATTTATACTAGTGGAGCCTTGCTTTTGCTGTTAAAAGGAACAACACAATGTTAAAAGAATTTGAGCATACATTTATTTGCAACTAAAAGGAAGATATCATTATCGGTGGTTTAATGATACTTTGGTATCAGTGCTTGTCACTAGGAAAAAAAATAAAAAAACATTTTCTATATATGAAAGAGGTGTAACAAAATAATGATGTCTTCAGGCACAGGAGGTGTATACAAGACATAAACTAGGTTTTGCTCTCACAACACTGCAGTGCATTCTGCAATTTCTTACCAACGCAGACTCAGCAACCCAGCCGCACACTGAATACAATTGCAACAGCACATAGTAACCTTCTTCATTAAGGTTCCTAGGATCATTACTTTCCAATCTATGCTCTGCATCCACCTTTGAACCTCCTGTTTCATTAGTAAATTGAATAATAAATGAAGACGGCTATATAATAAAACTCCTAGCAGAGAGCTGTCGCTGCATGTCCGCACTCTGTACAAAGGATAGAATAAAAAAGCCCCTGGCGAGTGTCATCAGACAAAAACATTTAGCAGGTATAAAAATAAATTTGGATACAATTAACAACACCACATGAAGCCTATGTAAACTCAATCACTAAAATTGTATAAGGAAGCCTGATTTTGCACTTTCCAGCTTTAGTAAATAAACCCCATTGTGTACTTAAAAGTGGGGTATGCCAAGTAATTTTCAATAGCTTTAAATTTGAAGTTTTGATTGAATTAAATTATCCCGTAATGATCCTGCCATGAAGTTTCTTGCACTTCCTGTCACAGGATGACAATGCTCTCCAGTTGTGCTCCTTTGTTGCCACCCTGCCACATGGGCTTCTTGATGGAGACTACAATACACATATTGTGCAGGCATGATCCCCTGTTGTCACCATCAGGGAACCCACTCGGAGACAGGGCCATCTTTTCGCATGGGCATGCTGGGCACTTGCCTGGGGGGCCCATCTGCCCAGCAACCCCAGCCAGGGCCGGACTGGCCTACTGGGAAATTTCCTGGTATCCTGGTAGGCCAGTTTGAGTTGCGGTTGCAGCACTCCGCTCTTTCCCTCTCTCCTCCTCCTGTTTATCATGATGCTGGCTGGGTCTGTGTTCGGCGGCCACACTGTAACAAGGTCCCCTTAGGCCAGCTTGTGTAATAGTAGATTGAATCAGTGTTCTGCCTATCACACGGGCTGGTCTGGAGGGGCGGGATCTTGTTACAGCGCGGCCGCGGAACACAGACCCAGCCAGCTCCGTAATACACAGAAGGAGATGCCCGCTGTGTGTGTGTTACCAGGTGATGGTGAGTCTGTATTAATTGGCAGAGTGATGCTGCATGCATGGGCACGGTGAGGGTGCAATTGTGGGCACAGTGAGGCTGCATTCACAGGCACAGTGAAGCTGCAATGGTGGGCACAGTGAGACTGCATTCATGGGCACAGTGAGGCTGCATTCACAGGCACAAATAGGCTGCATTCATAGACACAGTGAGGCTGCATTTGATGGGCACAGGAAAGCTGCATTTGATGGGTACACTGATGCTGCATTGATGGTCAGTGAGGCTGCATTGATGGGCACAATGAGGCTGCAATGATGGGCACAGTAAAGCTGCAATGGTGGGCACAGTGAGGCTGCATTCACGGGCACAGTGAAGCTGCAATGGTGGGCACAGTGAGACTGCATTCATGGGCACAGTGAGGCTGCATTCACAGGCACAAATAGGCTGCTTTCATAGACACAGTGAGGCTGCATTTGATGGGCACAGGAAAGCTGCATTTGATGGGTACACTGATGCTGCATTGATGGTCAGTGAGGCTGCATTGATGGGCACAATGAGGCTGCAATGATGGGCACAGTAAAGCTGCAATGGTGGGCACAGTGAGGCTGCATTCACGGGCACAGTGAGGCTGAAATGGTGGGCACAGTGAGGCTGCATTCATGGGCACAGTGAGGCTACATTCATGGGCACAGTGAGGCTGCATTCATGGGCACAGTGAGGCTGCATTTGATAGGCACAGTGAGGCTGCATTCACAGGCACAGTGAGGCTGAATTCATGGGCACAGTGAGGCTACATTCACGGGCACAGTAAAGCTGCATTTGATGGGCAATCATGCGTGATTGTGTAGACAGGGCCCCGGTGCACTGTATTGCCCGGGGGCCTATAATGCTTTTAAGATGGCACTGCTCGGAGAAACATAGGGGTTTCATTTGCTAAAGGCAAATAGACTGTGCACTTTGCAAAGTGCAGTTTTTAAGAGCTTAGTAAATGAGGTAAAGCTTCACTTTGCAAAGAGTACCCAATCACGTGCAAAGAAATTAAAAAAAAAAAATTTTTGCTTGCACATGATTGGATGATGGAAGTCAGCAGAGCTTCTGCTCAATTGCTAAGCTCTGAAGCAACTGCACTTGCAAAGTGCACAGTCTTTTTGCCTTTAGTAAATCAACCCCACAATGCATTCAACAATGGAGTTAGTGAATGTAGAACGGAAGTGTCTGCAAAGATTCTGCCAGAGGTCAGCAACACTGAGATACCACAAGCAATGAAAAAATATTAACACCACACACATAGGGTTTGATTTACTAAAACTGGAGTGTGCAAAATCTGGTGCAGCTGTGCAGCTTGTTCAGTTAAGCTTTGCCAAAAAAAAAAAACCTGAAAGCTGATTGGTTTGTATGCATAGTTGTACCAGATTTCGCACTCTCCAGTTTTAGTAAATCAACCTCATTGCATTAATATGTGGAACTATAATCACCTGCGCTGCAATTTCCCAGAGCTCCACGCCAGCTGCTGACATCTTCAGCCTGGCAGCTTCTGGGTATTGATCCCCAGCTATTTCTATTGGCTGAGCAGAGATGACATCACTCCCATGCACACACAGGAGTTCGGTCATCCCGGGATTGCTGAAATTCTGAAACTGAGGTGTGCATACACTAGAGAGCGCAAAACCTGGTATAGCTCTGCACAGAAACCATCAGCTTCCATTTTTGTTTTGTCAAAGCTTAATTGAACAAGGTAAAGTTAGAAGCTGATTGGCTACCATGCAATAGCTGGAGTTCTCCAATTTTAGTAAATCTACCCCAAAATGTCTCTTTTGTAAACCATGGCAATTGGTAAAGCCCAACTGAACCTTACAGTTTTATTTATTGAGTCAGGCTACATACATGTAGCACCCTGATGTTTAGGCATGGTTGCTATCAAATTTACTTGCCAGGTAATAGTTGTGTTGGCCATTTGTTAGGAGATCAAATGATGTTTAGAAAGGGTGGAATGGAGCGCTAGTAGGAGCTGCTAGTGAAAAGTTCTGGGGCCATAATAAAGCTGGAAAAAGGGGGAACACAGGGATTTCTTTGTGAAAATTAGAGACAGTTTTGTCAGTTCAGATCTACAGGTTCTTGTATATGTTGCAAACAGCAGCCAGCTTGTCAGAGCAGAAGGGACTCTGTAGTATAGGCGAGAAAGAGAGATAGCAGCGCTGCTCTAAGGGTAGTAAATCAGTTTAAAAACTTTAATCATAAAAAAGTTTGCACTCACATTTGGGTAAGTAAAAACAGGCAAGGAATGGTTCTCTTTAAGGCGTCCTCGGCTGGCCTCCTGTTTCCTGCTGGGCTGCGGTGAGGGGTCAGACCCCGGTCGTTTCCAGCGTGGTAAGTAGCTCCGGAATGTGTATTTTCCACAATGAACAACATCAGCAGGCACATCAGCGGGAGGCGTCAGAGGCTTGAGAAGGGGGGGGCGTGGCTATATCGCTCACGTTCGGAGCATGCATGCTCCTTCATCAGGCATTGAAAAGATATATATTGTGGCAGTGCGAGCCTGTGCCACTGCTAAAAATTGCATTCTGGGACACATTTTGCAGGAAACAGGCACACTAATGATGCTGGCTTTATGTTACAAACAGAGTTAGAGGTCAGTGCCCCATCCCCCTGAGAAAGTCAATGCGTTAAGGAAACCGTGGAAGGTAGCACCATACAGTGTTGCCAGCCGCCCCCCCCCCCCCCCCCCCAGTGAAATTTACTGGCATTTACAAAGAACACCGATTTTTTACTGGTAGAAATCATGAAGTTCACTGACAGAGCCACATTTTTTACTGGCACTGTAAAAGTGTCTAAAATTTAGCTAGTGCTATCAGCAATGTGTTTAAGGTGTACAAGGCACAGAAGCACTTTATTTTAGAGTGCTTAGCACTTTACAATATACATATATGTTCTGATAATATTGTCACAGTTAATATTTTTGCGCACATTATTAATTTATTGTTCAGTATTCTACTAGCGCTGTTAATTCACATACTCATGGTACAGAGGTGGTCAGAAGATGCGGACATGCTACAGGAGATAGCAAGACAGAGATTGTGAACAGCTAACCATTGCCATTCTTGCCTGATAACTGCTGCCTGTTGGCATCACAATAGAGAGCAGCGACCAGCCAGCCACGCAATGGATTAATAGATGCAGGCCGGGGGTCCGGTGGTGGGAGTCTCCAGAGTCCAGCTGCCAAGGATGGATGGTGCAGGCAGGGGCACAGTGCTGTGGTGGGGGTGGTGGGAATCCTGAGTTCCTGACTCCAAACATGCTCCTCCAGCCATAGTGCAGAGCAGCGGTGGGCCAGGGTTCAGTCTCCTGCTGCAGTGCCAAGATGCGCCGTCCATTCAAAATGGTGCCAGGCGGCGCCATTACGTCACTTGCTCACTGTGCATGTGCCCGCCCGGCCAAAAAAAGCTGAGTGTGTATGAGCCCAGCGTGCTTGAGAACGGTGCATGTGCAGTATAATGGTCGGCCTGCAGCCATTTTTTTTTTTACGGGCACCGCTTCCCATAACGAGCATTTACGGGCAGCCCGAAAATGGGATGAAATTTACGGGCTGCCCATAAATTAACAGGCGGTTGGCTACACTGGCACCATACTGTCCAGGTCAGGACAGACCAAGGCCCAAGCTAGAGAGCGAGTCCAGGAGTGATAGAACAGCTAATGAGCTATGGAAGTAAAGATGCAGAGCTGAGGTACAGTGTTTTTACATGAATCCTGGGATGTGTTTGAAGGCCATGTGGTACTACTCGGAGCAGTAAAGCTGCCACAAGAGAGCCAGGAAGCTCGAGTTTCCCTTTAATTAAAAAATTTCCCTTTAATTAAAAAATTATTGACTCTTTAAATAGTTCCTTATTAGCATATTTTGTCTTTTTCTTAACAGCTTAATTTCATGGATCACAAGGACTAAAAGATAGCTGCTTATCCAAAAAGACAGAATGAGCCTGTTTTCATTCCTTAAAGTGGACTTCTACCCAAAAGTGCAACTTCCGCTTTAAGCCTTGCCCCCTTACATGTCACATTTGGCATGTCGATTTTTTCTTGGGGGGTTTTGACAGGTACTTCCTGTCCCACTTCCTGCTTCTGTCCTTGCACCGCCTAGGCGACTCCTCCTCTCCTCCGAGGTGGCCCCTGCCTCTCTGCAGTCTTCTGGGTCCCAGAAGTTTGGCTGGCCACTAGGAGAGTGCAGTGCGACTCACCCATGCACAGTGCGCACTCGGCTGTATAGCCGCAAGCTGTCACAGCCGGGTGCCCACACTTGCAATGACGGCGTCGAGGAGAGAAAGAGAAGAGTAGCAAGGCTTCAGATGGACGCCTCGCTGGACTGTGAGACAGGTAAGTGTCTGTTTATTAAAAGTCAGCAGCTACACTTTTTGTTGTTGCTGACTTTTAATACACTGAAACATGAGTGGAACTCCGCTTTAAAGCTTTGTACATGTTCCTTCTAGTTTAGCTTTTTCAATTACTGTAAGTTTTTTCACTGAGAGAGGAAATTCAAGCTTATGATAAAAAGCCCTGCCCAAGAAATTCTTGAAGCTGAATCACTGTTGAGCGGATAATAATTCCAAATGAAAGATATTATATCTTGCAGTTTGAATTAAATAGATGAACTCAATCTTTTTGTCAACTCAATGAACATAGTGGTTGGACTGCCTCCAATATTCCTGTTAAAAGATTTTTTTTGGAGATATAATATTATTGCCTTTTCTTATGTCTTCATTTTGGTCTAGTTGTGTTTCCTTTTTTCGATCCTTTAAAGAGGACTTAAAAAACATTAAAAAAAAATAGAAATTGGGTTTGCTTGGGACTAATACTTGGGGATCGTCCCATCACACAATTCCCTGTTCTTACAGACTTTGTTGCAAAGACACAAATATATGCATATATAGGTGTGTGTATATATATAACACCAATCAGCTGTATCATTATAACCACCGTTATCTCGTTGCAATGTCACCTGAATGTGGGTGTAAGATCTTAGGCACCAAGCAAACTTTTTGTCCCTGAACTTGATCAATGAAAGCAGCAAAATTGGCAAGCATAAGGATTTGAGTGACTTTGACAAGGGATAAATTGTAATGACTAGACGATTGGGTTATGCCCTGTACACACGGTCGGAAATTCTGACTACAAAATCCGTTGGAGTTTTTAAAACGGATTTTGTTCGAAACTGCTGTTGCATACACACGGTCGGACAAATTTGTCGGAAAATCCAATCATTCGGAACGAGGTGACGTTCGTTGCATACGACGGGACTACGCTGAGGCTAGTAGCCAATAGCTTTGGTCTCCTAATTTAATCTGAGCATGCATGGCACTTTGTACACTCGGAATTCTCTACAAACGATCTGAAAAAGTCCGATCTGATTTTTTTGTTGGAAAATTTTAGATCTTGCTCTCAATTTTTTTCCGTCGGAATGTCCGATGGGAAAAGTCCGGTGTAGCCCACACAGGATCGGATTTTCTAACAATATAATCCGATCTGACCTTTTCCGTCTGAATTTTCGACAGTGTGTACAGGACAAAGAGCATTTCCAAAACTGAAGCTCTTGTGGGATGTTCCCAGTTAGCAGTGATCTGGAAAACCAAAAGTGGCCCAAAGAAGGAAAACTGTTGAACCAGCAATAGGCTCATGGGTAGCGTAGGCTTACAGGGGAGTATATTGCATAGTATGTTCATCCTGAGGCAAGGTGCAGGCAGTGCCTGAGTAGGGGGCATGTTCAAGAGGCAGGCTGTGATTGGTCGAGGGGTGTGTGCCAGAGACTGGCTGTGATTGGTCGAAGGGTGTGTGCCAGGGGCAGGCTGTGATTGGTCGAGGGGTGTGTGCCAGAGGCAGGTTGTGATTGGTCGATGGGGTGTGTGCCAGGGGCAGGCTGTGATTGGTCAAAGAGTGTGTTCAAGAGGCAGGCTGTGATTGGTCGGGGGTGCAGTGGCTGAAAAAACGATCCAATACAGGCATGCTGTGTGTTCTGTAACTCCGAAAGGCCAGCCAATGGACGGAAAATAAACACACAAACACAGATCAGCTTGTGCTTTGTGTAGTCAGTTTAGAACGAGGAAGAAAGGTGACTGGTAATTTCAACCAGGTACTTAAGATGAAGGAAGTACCTAAAATGATAGAGACTGTAGGGTTGATTTACTAAAGGCAAATAGTCTGTGCACTTTGAAAAGTGCAGTTGCCCTCTGCAAGTGCAGTTGCTCCAGAGCTTAGTAAATGAGGCTTCACTCTGCACAGAGTATTCAATCACATGCAAGGAAAATAACCAGCATTTTTGTTGCACATGATTGGATGATGGAAGTCAGCAGAGTATCTGCTCGTTTACTAAGCTCTGGATCAACTGCCTGGCTTTAACTTCATATGATAAATCTAGTCTGCAATTCTTGATTCACAGGCCTGTTCTGAGTCTAAGTATTAACCACTTTCAGACCGGACCATTTTGCTGGCTTAAGACCAGACCACTTTTTGCGATTCGGCACTGCGTTGTTTTACTGACAATTGCGCAATCGTGCAATATGGCTCCCAAACAAAATTGACGTCCTTTTTTTTCCCACAAATAGAGCTTTCTTTTGGTGGTATTTGATCACCCCTGCGGTTTTTATTTTTTTGGCTATAAACAAAAAAAGAGCGACAATTTTGAAAAAAACACATTATTTTTTACTTTTTGCTATAATAAATATCCCCCAAAAATATATAAAAAAACATTTTTTTTCCTTAGTTTAGGCCAATATGTACTCCATATATATATATATATATATATATATATATATATATATATATATATATATACATATACGTATAAGCGATTATTGATTGGTTTGCGCAAAATTTATAGCGTTTACAAAATATGGGATAGTTTTATGTTATTTTTATTAATATTTTTTTTTTTACTAGTAATGGCGGCGATCAGCGATTTTTATTGTGACTGCAACATTATGGCGGACACATCGCACATTTTTGACACATTTTTGGCACCATTGTCATTTATACAGCAATCAGTGCTATACAAATGCACTGATTCCTGTGTAAATGACACTGGCAGTGAAGGGGTTAACCAGGGGGTGGCAGTTTAGGGGTTAAGTGTGTCCTAGGGGTGTGTTACTAACTGTGGGGGGCTGGGCTGTGTGCTAGTAAACACTGAACTCTGCTCCAATCACAGGGAGCAGAGATCAGTGTCACTTGTTGCTAGGCAGAACGGGGCGATGCTGTTTACATCAACATCTCCCCGTTCAGCCTCCCCGTGAGACGATCGCGGGTATCCCTGCAGCAATCGAGTCTGCGGGACCCGCGACCTGACTCGCGGGGGTCCCGACTGGCACGAGCATGCGCGGCCGGCCAGTGGCGCGCATGCAATAGCAGGGCAGCAATTTCAACTGGACGTACCTGTACGCCTGTTTGCCTGCCCATGCCATTCTGCTGACGTACATCGTCGTGCGCCACCCGGGAACTGGTTAAATAAACTGATTTTGCATGATAGCTAATCAACTTGCATTTTTGGAAAGCACAGGTACCCTATAAAGGACAGAAGGAGAAAGAAAAAAAAAGGGTGAATATACTGTACATATCCATACTTTTGAACTTGGGAATGAGGGACACTTGAGGGTGGAGTTAACCTGCGGCAATCTCCGCACACGGCGCCAAAAAGTGGGTGTGTCCAGACTGTTAACAATGGGAGGGGCTTAAGGGGCATGGTTAAATAAAACCTGACCTTCCTTGTACCTACAAAATATACTTTGATTTCTGTGCCACAAGTAAGAATCTCACAGACAATATTATCCATCCCAATCCCCCCTCCCAAATCCTCCTCTATCCCTCCAAGTTCCCCTAGTAAAAAAAACGCCTTCCTCTCCAAACCCCCCCCAGCACAATTCCCCTCCTCCTCCAATTAAATTTCCCCCCTCTCCAAATTCCCCCTCCCAGCACAAATCCTCTCCCTCTTTTGGCACAAATAGCCCTCCTCACCAAATCCCCCCCCCCCATATCACCAGTTTCTAGTACAAACCCTCCCGCAAAATCATCCCCACAGGGCAAATACTCTCCCCCCCACCCCTCCAATCCCTCCGTCTAGCACACTGCCTCTTATCGCCAAACCTAAATTCCACCTCCTGACACAAATGTCCCCTCCCAGTAGAAATCCTCCCCCAAATCCCTCCTTTGAGCATAAATCCTCTTACCTCCCCCCCAACCCCCCTAAAAATATAAATGATCTTGCCTTCAAAGCACACATGGAGCGTGGGAAGTTGCTTGTGTTGCCATATTGGATGTGGAAACTGGCAGACTAGGAGATGACGTTGCACAGATCTGTTAGTGCCTAGGGGTTGAGGCATATTTGCGGTGCATTTACCTTTTGTCATACCTAAAAAAAAAAAAACAGTAAAAAGTGGGAGACAACTGTAAAATTAACTGGCTATTGTGGGATGTGCAGACAGACCTGTGGTAGAAGAGAGAAAAACGTTGCTTGCATGTATGTGTGAACAGCAGGGCTGGAATAAGCACCGGCAGGGCAGCATCCTGGAGTGGACAGGGAGCGATTGTGAGCTGCCATCCACTGCAACTTAGTTCAGGAGAGAGGAGGGCAGAGGTCACTAGAGTGTGTATACGGCAGCGGCAGGGAGGCATGGAGCCGATGTCAGACCTCCTGAATCAGAGAAGCAGGAAGCCGCAGCTGTGGGCTTGTATACTGTGCAGCTCGGGAGCGAGAGCAAGAGAGGTGCGGGGAGGGGCAGTGGAGAGGCTGGCAGAATCAAGGGAAGTGACTGCTGTCTGAGTGGATAAGGAGAGTTATCTCACAGCTGCTGGTTGGCCTCCATTACACTGGTATAGATGGCAGCACAACACTTTGTACATAGAATCCAGAGTCCCCTTGCTGGGCGGCAGACTGTTGAAGGCAGGAAGCCGGACCCGGAGCTGGGAGGTCCTTACATGTTCTTCCTTCTGTCAGTGCCTGCAATGCGTGTCATCGGTTGTTAGGACTCCGGCGGTCATAGCAACCAATGACAGGAAGGAAGAGAGAGGCGGAGAGCACAGTGAGAGCATATTGCATTTCATGAGAACACCCCCACTGAGTGGACCCAGCTGCTGAACCTGTTTTCTGGGACTCGAGCCCAGATCCGCGGGACCCCGGGACAGTCCCGCGGAATCTGGGATGGTTGGGAGGTATGTAAATATCTTTATACATTTAGCTGGCTACAGGCATGTACTGGCCATTGGGACTACCGGGAGTTTCCCGGTGGGCCGATGGCTCAGTGGGCCACTCTGATGTAAGGGGGTGCCGATGTGACACTATGATGTAAGGGGGTGCTGATGGGACACTGTAATGTAAGGGGGTGCTGATGGGACACTCTAATGTAAGGGGGTGCTGATGAGACACTCTGATGTAAGGGGGTGCTGATGAGACACTCTGATGTAAGGGGGTGCTGATGGGACACTCTGACGTAAGGGGGTGCTGATGGGACACTCTGATGTAAGTGAGCTGGTCTGGATGAAGTCCAGGGCCAAATTTCTGTCCCAGTCCAGCCCTGGCTGGCTATAAATAGAATTACAAGCATAGGCATTCTTAATAGAACATACATACATTTTTTTTTTTTTTAGTTTACTTTATTTCACACTTTCATTTACTGATTACTCTTTTTAGGTAAAGTTTATTTGTTTTAGGTTAAACACAATATGGCATGCTGAGACATTCATAACCACAGTCGGAAATATTGCACTAATTGCCTGATATCGGGTGCAACAAATGTTATTATTGACTTTATACACATAGAAAAACATGAATGGAGGAAAGTATACTAGATTATTGATTAGGACTCAGCTCAGACTAACTCACATGTTTAACCACTTGGGATCCGCGCTATTGCAAAATGACGGCAATAGCGCGGACCCACATTTTCGGGACTACGTCTATTGACGTAGTCCCGGTTACGAGCGGCCTGCGCGCCCCCTGAGGGGCGCGCGCGGCGCGCTCTGTGATCGGCGAGTCCGTGAGACTCGCCTGATCACCGATCCGTGTAAGGGGTCGATCCCGACCCCTTATCACGTGATCAGCTGTCAGCCAATGACAGCTGATCATGTGATAAAACGGAGCCGGTAATCGGCTAGTATTCCTCCTCGCGCTGACAGCGCGAGGAGAAAAAAAAAAAGCCGATCGCCGGCGGCCGTGTTCGGGACATCAGTCCCGATCACGGCCAGCAATTTAAAAGGACACCTGCCCCCTGCCAGTGCCCACCTGCCACCCGCAGTGCCATCCTGAAATAAAGTAAGTGCCCCCCTGTCAGTGCCACCCAGCAGTGCCCATAGTGCCCACAGTGCCACCCAGCAGTGCCCACAGTGCCACCCAGCTGTGCCCACAGTGCCACCCACAGTGCCACCCAGCAGTGCCACCCACAGTGCCACCCAAAATCTGCCTCAGGTGCTGCACCCCAGTGCCGCCTATCAGTGCCCAGCAGTGCCGCCCATCAGTGCCCAGCAGTGCCGCCCATCAGTGCCCAGCAGTGCCACCTATCAGAGCCACCTATCAGTGCCACCTATCAGTGCCCATCAGTCCCATCTATCTGTGGTACCTATCAGTGCCCATCCTTGCCACCCATCCGTGCCACTTATCCGTGCCACCCATCCGTGCCATCTTATCTGTGCCCATCTTTGCCCATCAGTGCCGCCTTATCTGTGCCCATCGGTGCCGCCTTATCTGTGCCTATTAGTGCCGCCTTAACTATGCCTATCAGTGCCCACCAGTGCAGCCTATCAGTGCCCACCAATGCAGCCCATCAGTGCCCACCAATGCAGCCCATCAGTGCCCACCAATGCAGCCTATCAGTGCCGCCTAATCAGCGCACTTCAATGAAGGAGAAAAATGACCCGTTTGCAAAATTTTATAACAAACTATTAAAACATGATTTTTTTTTTTTTTTTTTTTTGCATCTTTTTTTGTTTGTTTAGCAAAAAATAAAACTCCGAGCTGTAACTAAATACCACCAAAAGAAAGCTCTATTTGTGGGAAAAAAATGATAAAAATTTCATTTGGGTACAGTGTTGTATGACCGCGCAATTGTCACTCAAAGTGCATCAGCGCTGAAAGCTGAAAATTGGTCTGGGACTGAGGGGGGTTTAAGTGCCCAGTAAGCAAGTGGTTAAAGTGACGCTTTCGGGTGATGAAAACATCAAAATGAAAGCTGCCTGCAAAAAAAGAGCTTATATATTCATCTTTATATGCAGCCTGAGTCTCTCATCTTCCTTCCATACCAGCGCTGCATCCTCTATCGGTCTCTTCAACGCTTGACACTTCCTGTAGTTTTGGGTGCCCACTTCTTCAGTCACACACTGTGGATCCATCCTCTGACCCTATATCACCGCCAAAGAGCTTGATCAAGGTTGGATGGAGGCAGGGCCATCTTTAATATTGATTGGACCCTGGGCAAAAATTTTCTTGGGGCCCCCCCCATGCAATTTCACTCTCCACCTGCTCTGAGATATACAATAAATAGCAGCTAGACTTAAAATCAGTTTACTGTATCAGATCAGGCAGAAATTGCGATTATTTGCCAGCAGTTACAGCATATCATTACTGCTTACTGACTGGTTGCTAGAGGTTACAGCACATATTACGGTTCACTGATTAGTTGCTAGAGGTTACATCATCTCCTCACTGCAGGGGAGCATGATATACATATGAATGCTGCCTTTATTTACATATCAATGCTGTTACATATGAATGCTGGTTATTTACATGTAAACACAGGGTCTGCAGGTGAGTCAACTGTACACAACCATAGGGCAGAGCTGGGCAGCATTAGTACCAGCAGTTCACACTGAGATATTGGGACACAGCACGGGATTAAAACTTCAAGGGACAAGGGAATTTAAACTGGGATAGTTGGCAAGTATGAGGCAACTGCTTTGGGCCCCACAACAATGACAGGGCCCAGGGCAGCTGCCCCTTTTGCCCTGCTTTATAGATAGCCCTGGATGGAGGCAAGGTAGAAGACACTGAGTATAATACCTCTTCTATTCCAGGGAATTTTCATCTTTGTTTTTTGTCACCTGTCAGGATAGCTTTAACCACCTCAAGAACAGACACTGTCACCTCCTTCCTGCCCAGACCATTTTCAGCTTTCAGCACTGTCACACTTTGCATGCCTGAGTAATACCGCTTACACACGAGCGGAATGTCCAACAGAAAAAGTCAGATGGAATTTTTTCATCATATATTCCGATCGTGTGTATGCCCCATCGGATTTTTTATTACTAAAATTTGGATGGACATAGAAATAGAACATGTTTTAAATATTTCCAACAGAACCAATTCCTATCGCGAAAACCGCTCTTCTGTATGCTGTTCCAACGAATCAAGAACAACGCATGCTCTGAAGCAAGTATGAGATGGAGGCTATTGACTACTGGCTATCGAACTTCCTTTTCTTAGTCCCGTCGTACGTCACCGCGTTCTTAACGATCGGACTTTGGTGTGATCGTGTGTACGCGAGACAGTTTCAGCAGAACTTCGTCGGAAAAACCTTCAGAGCTTATTCCGACAGGAAAACCGGTCGTGTCTACGCGGCATAATTGTCATTCAGCGATGTACCCAAATTAAATTATTTTCTTTTTTTGAGACAGATCAATAATTTTTGTTGGTATTTAACCACTTCAATACAGGGCATTTTCACCACCCCCCCCCCCTTTGATTTAGGAGAATATGACCAGTGTGGGTGTTTAGGGACACTCTAGCGGGTGTAGAGGTGATCAAGGACACAGTAAATGGTGTGGTCATGATTAGGGACACTGGGACTGGTGTGGAAATGATAAGGGAAACTGTAACTAGTGTTATGGTGATCAGCGACACTGTAACTGGTGTAGCAGTGATTAGAAACAATATGACCGGTGCGACTGTAATTAACAGACATGGGAGTAAGTTACACATGTGCAAGTCACAAGCAAGTCTCGACCTTAAAAATCTCAAGCAAGTCCCAAGTTACTGTGGCGAAAACCAATTAAGTCAAGTCGAGTCCCTGCTAGAAGTCAAGTAAGTCAAGTCAAGTCATTTATTTTAGTCAAGTCACAAATCAAGTCAAAATGCTGATCTACCCCATTTCCACCTTTAAATTAGTTAAAAGTCAGTGATCAGGAAAGGTTTTGTTTTATTTTCAACATTAACAAAACTGCTTTGTGCTTTTTTCTTGGCATATTAAAGAAACACTTTGAATGCCCAAACAGCAGACAAGGAGCAGAACACTCAGCAATTAAATGGCCAACAAGCCTGAAAAAATGTAGTCCTTGCTGAGGGGGAAAATAACTAAGTTCAAAGTTTGAACTTCAAACTAATAACAAAGTATTTTAACATCTAAATCAGTGGACACAATGCCAACATCTGAATGGTGATGAGAATAGCCACTTAAAATGCCATGACTATTGTGTAACAGATGTGTGTCTTACTTATTTATTACTACCATAACCCACCTTTAACTGCTACGTCCCTCTTAACATAACCCTAGAAAATGAGACCACATCAATATGGAGTAAACATGGCCGTAGAAGCCAATTATCTTTATTTATAAAATATCAAATAATTAACATAAATTAACATAACTGAATAACTTAGTAAGGCACTTCCTCCATTAAACTCCTCCCGTTGGTCTGTGCAGGAAAACCCACCAATCATACCATCATATCCATTAACGGCACTGCGGAACCTAAAACTAGAATAGGCCTCAAGCTGACATGCTGGCTCAGAGGCAAAACACTGACCGCAGTGCACCTGATAAACAACATCAGCTAAACTACTGTTAGCTGTACCACCACCCACGGGTACCATACCCTCGATAGGTCCCGAAACTTCCATATCTGGGGTAAATCCTTCATCCGCACAGACCAACAACATGCCACAGCACACAAGGGCAAAACCTTACCCTTGTGTGCCCTGCCAAACCCTCAAAGCTCGCTGTATCCCATCTTGCAGACCCAAGGACCACAACTCAGTTCCCACATTGGTCAGGTGAACACCATCTCTCTTCAGGTAACGCCAGGTGTCCACCTCCAATTTCAGGTGCTGTATAGCCAAGCCTCCATTCCCAACCACAAAACCGCTGACTTCCTTGTTCACTTTCCTCCTGGCCCTATTGATTTTTTCCACTGACCTCGCCCATCTCCAAGAGGTCCTGGCCACCATGTCCGACCACAGTTATCGGAGCTGCCAAAAATCAAACTTTATGTCTTTTACTAAGTCCAACATAGTCTTGTGACCTAGGTCATTGCCTCCCAAGTGTAGTACTAACACATCCGGAGGCCTGCCCAAGCAAGCAAATCTATGTACCTCCACCACCGCCCTGCCCCACAACATGCCTGGCACCCCCAACCATCTTATATAAGCATCCTGCCTTGAGAACCCGAGTTGCCTTCCATCTGCGCAAGCATCACCTCTCCTAGCCCCCCAACAAACATAATGTCAGGTCACCTTGAGGCCAGGTGACAGATGCACATCGTAGGGATTAGGAGTGCACCGCAAGGTTGTGGACCCTACGGCTGACTGCTGCGGACGGGGGTCAAGGTGATAGGAAGGCAGGGCCGCCAGAACACCAAGATGGATCCCACCGGGGTTAGAACATAAGATTCCCTGGGGCGCGGAGTCTAAGAGCCAGCAGATGTTCACCAGAGCCTTGAGTGGTGAGGATGGACTTGGCTGCAACTGGCTCCAGGTCGCGACCCCCAGGGTCCCCCAGCTCACACCCACAGTAGGCAACAGGAGGATAGGGATGGTGAGGGACAAAGCCAAGGTCGGGGCCACAATCAGACAGGAATAGTCAGGGACATGCCAAAAGGTCAGGATCACAGGCAAACAGGGATGGTCAAGGACACGCCAAAGTCGGTAACGGAATAACAGCAGAGCACACAGCAGGTAACAGGAAGCTAACACACAAAGGTTGATCAGCAGGGCTGGCCTGCAGTGCACAGGTTAATATAGAGTTCTCTGATAGGAGCTAGGGTGGAGCCATGCCAGAGGATGGATTATAAAAGCAGTCAGGTGAGGGTCGGCTGGTCTCTAGAAATGAACACATGGAGACAGGTAAGCAGACGAACTCCATTGCATAACCATGACACATAAGAGTGGCCTACTATCCAGACCAGGCCCTGTGTTCTTCCTGTAAGAAAGGAAGAGAAGAAAAACAACCACCAAACCATCAATATTGACCTAAAAAACAAATACAACTTCCACAGATACCCCTCCTTACTCCCACCTTATACAATCAAAAGGCGAGGACGAACATACGATTTAAATCTCCTAGATTTCCACCTTCCAATCCATTTTACAGCAGCCTCATCTAACCCCCACCTAACAGCTTCTGTAGCTGCCCCTATGCGAAACGAATGAGAGGAAAACTTTCGATCCCCCAAACCCAAAGCCTCTAAACACTTTTTGAAAACTGCAACAAATTGAAATTGTGAGAGGGACAACCCATCCTGGTGCACTAATAAAGCCCCCCTACTACCGGGATCACTGATAAGAAATCCCGCACCAATACTATAGGGCACAAGGGCGATTCTGGCAGCGAAAATGCCTGCACCATCTTTCCCTTGCCCCGCTGATCTGTTTTCGATCTGCGCACCAGTTTGGACATCCTATCCCCTTCACACACCACTTCAGCCACTCATAACGTGTGCTTTCTTGGAGGGACTAACTCATTCGCTAATCTAAACGCCCCAAAAAAGGCCAATGCAAACACTGCTTTAAACAATGTCACCTCGTACTCTGACAAACACATAACCGGTAATTGCCCCAATAACCTTCCCAAGAGCTCAAACGAAACCGGACACCTTGAGTCCCTGCTTGGTTGAGACCGCCTATAACCCTTCATTGCCTGCCTCACCCAAAAATCTTTTGTCATGTCCGGCAGACCCTTGCACTTGAACCAAAACGCCAACCCAGCTAATTTTTTGTTTAACCCTGACGCTGACACCCCTGCCTCTAAATTCCTTGAAACAAAGTACAACACTAATAAACGGAGGTCCTGCTCTTCCCGTTCTTCCATGACTTGCTGTACAAGGGCTACCCATTCGACCCACACCCTGTTATATGCTGACCACGTCGTATCACTCACGACTGTCTGATCCATCTTGCTACTCGTCAAAGACAATCCTCCAAAGCCACTCTGGACACGATACCCCGTGCTGTTCCTCCCCAATTCCTGAAACCTGTCCCACTGAAAGCGAGACAAATCATCAGCGATGATGTTCTCCACTCCCGGGAGGTGCACAGCATAGATGAACACGTCAAACTGCATACAGCGTAGTACGAGGTGCCTGAGTAACCTAACTACCGACGGCAATGCCGCCGATACCTTGTTGATCACCTGTACCACCCCCAAATTATCCCAGTGGAACTTAACTTTTACATTTCTGAATGCCTCCCCCCACAGTTCCACTGCCAGGACCACCGGAAACAGCTCCAACAATAACATGTTCTTCACGAGGCCTGCCTCCTTCCATGATTCTGGTCATGGCCCTGCTCTCCATTTACCCTGGAAAAAGGCACCGAAACCCGCTGCCCCTGCCACATTGGTGTATAGTTCCAGGTCAAAGTTGCTAACAGGGCCCGACATCCACAGCGCCCTGCCGTTGAAATTAGCCAGGAACGTGTGCCATTTCGCCAGATCCTCTCCATGAGCCCTCACCAAGCGTACAAAGTGCTTGGGGGATGTGACCCACACGGTACTTGCTGACAGCCGTCGGCAAAATACCCTCCCCATCGGCAAGATGCGGCATGCAAAGTTTAACTTACCCAACAACGATTGCAATGGTCTAAGTTGCACCTTGCGTAATCCCATGATCCCCGAATCTCTGCCTGCAGTGCATTCAATTTCTCCTCCGGCAGCCTATATTCCATCTTCTCCAAGTCGAACACGATGCCCAAAAAACTCAACACTGTCGTCGGACCCTCCGTCTTATCCGGGGCTAGGGGTACTCCAAACTTCTCAGCGATGTGTTCCAAAACCGCGCAGATTTCTGACGCGGGCAGGCCCACCCAGAGGACATCGTCCAAATAGTGTATTATTGAACTCAGTCCCGCGACGTCCCGGACCCCCCAAGCAATAAATTAACTGAACCTTTCAAACAAAGCACAGGATATGGAACATCCCATGGGCAAGCACCTATCCACATAAAACTCTTCCTGCCAGTGACAGCTCAGCAGCCGAAAGCTGTCAGGATGTACCGGTAGTAAACAGAAGGCCGATTCTATGTTGGTCTTTGCCATCAGTGCTCCCTTCCCGTATCTCCTCACCCAGAATTCTGCAGCATCAAAGATGTATAAGACACCGCGCAAATCTCTGGGCCAATGGCATCGTTTACCGAAGCCCCTTTCAGAAACAACAGATGATGAATGAGCCTAAATTTGTTAGGCTCTTTTTTTAGGAACCACCCCCAGAGGTGACACCACCAAGCCCGGTATTGGCATCATGGGGAAGGGGCCCCCCATGCGTCCCAGCGCCACCTCCTTGTTTAGATTTTCCGACACCACCCCAGCGTGTTGTAACGCTGACTGCAGATTGCGTGCCAACGGGGGAGCCTTAACCAGCTGCGCCGGAATCCTAAACCCCTCTGAAAACCACAGGACCAGTAATTTCGCCGTCTCCTTACCCGGATACCTATCGAGGAAAGGCCGCATTCTTTCCACCTTCACCGGTGTTGTCCCCTTTTCCCACAGCATCTCCTGTCCTACCTTTGCCCCGCTTGAAGCAGTGGGACATAGGGTGTCCTCCCCCACAGCCAGAGCATTCGTGCTTGTATTTGCACGACCCCCTAAACTTGCAGAAGCCCTCATTGAATTGCCAACACAACCCCTTTTTTTCTTCTGGCCGATTGTCTGGGATTTGTGGACCCACCGCCCCCCCCCTTGAAAAAACTGACAGGTCGGCCTAGCCGAGGTCATAAGGCGCATCCATAAGCTGATGTCCTTATGATCCCACCTCAAGGACAGGCGAATCGCCCTCCGCTGTCTAAATTGTTCATCATACCGCAGCCATGATGTTCTCCCGTAAACCCTATAGGCCTCTCCCACTAGCCAATATCGCAAACGCCTGCAGCCAATTCGTAAAAGTCCTAGAGATGAGCCTATACCTCCTTTTATCTTCATCCTCCTTTTTGTGGTCCTCATGCCTTACCGTATCCAAATTGAACTTCTCCAGAGGTAGAAGAGCGAAAATCTCTACATATTCCCCCTTCCAGATCTTCTCTCTGACCTCCGGTTTTAGATGAGCCCCGAGGGGCCCCTCGAAGCACACATAAAACTTGCATTTTGCTGCATCCACCAACCTCATCAACCTTGTTATTTAGTTGTATCAGTGGTAGCCTCCCCTGCGGGCTTCTGCACCACCTCCTTGTCAGCCACCCCCGCTAACTCGGTCACTGGCACCGATGGCTCTTTTGCCCCTGCCGCCTGTCCCCCAGCCCCCCAGAACCCCCCTCAGTCCCCGCCAACCCCTTTTTCGGGGCCACCCATGCTGACACTGGGGCCTAAACCCCGCTTGTCCCCGGTTCAAATCGTTGGACCAGCTCCTTTAAACCCGCTAGGAACCCTTGCAGCCCCTTTTCCGCCGTTGCATGGTCCACGACCAAAGCGGCCAGAGGCACGGTCACAGCTACATGGCATGGAAGAAGCAACATTTGCAGACTTACCGCAATGAATGGATGGGATCCCACCAGCCGAAGGCCCGGATTTCACCGCCGTTGGACGTCCTTGCTGCACGTCCTCCTCAGACTGCGACAACTCACCCTCGGAACGTCACCTCCGCCTCGCTAGCCGACCGACCTCCAGTGGATGCGTTTTATATATATATAAAATTACTTTATATTAAATTATACAGTATATTATATTATAAACTTTATGGTCAGGAAGCCATGTACCTGATCGGCGGCGTCCATTCCAGTATTCAAAAGCCGTGCCTCCTCCTCGTCTGTGATAGGTGGAACACTCAATTTCCCAGCATTCAGTGTTCCGCCTATCATGGACATCCACTCATCCTCATAACACAGATGAGGATGAGAGGATGTCCATGATAGGCTGAACACTGCCTGCTGTGAAACTGACGGACGAGGAGGTGCGGCTTTTGAACACTGTAATGTCCGCCGTCTGTCTGCATGACACTCTGATCAGGTAGGCAGATGGCGGCTTGCAGTTAGTGTGTTAGTGGTGGTTACGGTTAGGGGTAGTGTTAGTTATTGGTGGTAGTGTTATGGTGCCAACTTGCCAAGTCATTGCAAGTCATATAGCCCAAGTCAAAGTCAAGTCGAGTTATTTATTGAATTCAGTCAAGCAAGTCGCAAGTCCTCAAACAGGTGACTCAAGTCTGACTTAAGTCAAGTCATGTGACTCAAGTCCCCCATGGGATAGAAGGAGAAAAAGGGGACCATTTGGTTGCATTTTATATATATTATATTATTATAAGGGCTACAATAATTGTATAATAATAATATAATAATAATTGTATAAAAGATCAGATTTTATTTATATAAACAAAGAAGTTTAAAAACGATAAATATACATAGAAAAGTGTCATCTAAAAACATGTGTTTACATATAGAAAGTGTGGCCCACAAGGGCCTAGTACTTGAAATATCTGATTAATATCGATGATTCCAGTTAGCCCCTGTGAATCAACGCATTTTGCTGATCCACTTCCTCAGAACAGAGGGTAGTGAAGTAAACACAGATATCATAGTGAGAACTGTTGTAATGCATGATCACAGCAGAAGGGGCTGCACGTGCCCCAGATCCGGAAGTGTCAGATCACATACTCCTGTAGTATGTAGCATTCACAGTCTGGTCATCTGCTGTAGTCGCATTCTCAGTCTGGCCATCTGCTGTAGTAGCATTTGCAGTCTGGTCTTCTCATGTAGTCGCATTCGCAGTCTGGTCATTTCCTGTAGTCGCATTCGCAGTCTGGTCATCTCCTGTAGTCGCATTCGCAGTCTGGTCATTTCCTGTAGTCGCATTCGCAGTCTGGTCATCTCCTGTAGTCACATTCACAGTCTGGTCATCTCCTGTAGTTGCATTCGAAGTCTCTGGTCATCTCCTGTAGTATGTCACATTCGCAGTCTGGTCAACTCCTGTAGTCGCATTTGCAGTCTCTGGTCATCTCCTGTGGTATGTCACATTTGCAGTCTAGTCATCTCCTGTAGTTGCATTTGCAGGCTAGTCATCTCCTGTAGCCACATTCGCAGTCTGGTCATCTCCTGTAGTCGCATTTGCAGTCTGGTCATCTCCTGTAGTCGCATTTGCAGTCTGGTCATCTCCTGTAGTATGTCGCATTTGCAGTCTGGTCATCTCCTGTAGTATGTTGCATTTGCAGTCTCTGGTCATCTCCTGTAGTGGCATTTACAGTCTCTGGTCATCTCCTGTAGTCGCATTTGCAGTCCCTGGTCATCTCCTGTGGTATGTCACATTCGCAGTCTGGTCAACTCCTGTAGTCGCATTTGCAGTCTCTGGTCATCTCCTATAGTATGTCGCATTTGCAGTCTAGTCCTCTCCTGTAGTCTCATTCGCACTCTGGTCAACTCCTGTAGTCGCATTTGCAGTCCCTGGTCATCTCCTGTAGTCGCATTTGCAGTCCCTGGTCATCTCCTGTAGTGTGTCACATTCGCACTCTGGTCATCTCCTGTAGTCGCATTTGCAGTCTCTGGTCATCTCCTGTAGTCGCATTCGCAGTCTGGTCATCTCCTGTAGTATGTTGCATTAGCAGTTTGATCATCACCTGTAATATGTCGCATTAGCAGTCTGGTCATCACCTGTAGTATGTCGCATTCGCAGTCTGGTCATCTCCTGTAGTATGTCACATTCGCAGTCTGGTCATCTCCTGTAGTATGTCACATTCGCAGTCTGGTCATCTCCTGTAGTATGTCGCATTCACAGTCTGGTCATCTACTGTAGTATGTCGCATTCGCAGTCTGGTCATCTCCTGTAGTATGTCGCATTCACAGTCTGGTCATCTACTGTAGTATGTCGCATTCGCAGTCTGGTCATCTCCTGTAGTATGTCGCATTTGCAGTCTGGTCATCTCCTGTAGTATGTTGCATTCGCAGTCTGGTCATCTTCTGTAGTATGTTGCATTCGCAGTCTGGTCATCTCCTGTAGTATGTTGCATTCGCAGTCTGGTCATCTCCTGTAGTATGTCGCATTCGCAGTCTGGTCATCTCCTGTAGTCCCATCTACAGTCTATTTAAAAGTAGTACCTGCTGTTGCACAAATCACTATTACACTTTTATTTCTGATATTTATGGCTATGCATATTTATTTAATCCATATCATGCACTACATTTGATTGGCTGCTTCTGCTTGGCACACATGCACAAATAGTGCTAAATAAGGATTAAATAAATAGATATCATAAAGTTTAATAAGGTGATTTGTGCACAGGGACAGACTGACAACTCATGGGGCCCCCGGGCAATAGGAGATCATGGGGCCCCCTGTGTCCCAGCCACACTGCCCACATTACATACATTGGTCTCTACCCCCTTTAGCTGCAGCTGAGGATGTACACATGCTGCGGCAGGAATTATACCCCCTGTTGCTTTTGGTGGATGATCATGACCCAATCAAGTGAATAGGGCCACTCTGCAAACACCCTGCAACAATGTGTAATGCACGCAGTAGCATCATTCTAGTGTGGGATCCAAGGGGATAAAGCAAGTTATGTGATGAGGCAATACAACACCTCCTTATAGCCTGCTTTAGCCACTTAGTCGCTGTACTGGATAAGGTTGCACAACCTTTGCAGAGCAAGCCCCATGACAAGCGTGACAGGGTGTATAATTTCTGCTGAGGCTGCAACATGTGTACACTCCTGGACCCCTAGGATGGAAGCAGAGAGGGATTCCTGGGATGGGGGCAGAAAGGGGCCCCTGGGATGGGGGCAGAGGGGAATCCCTGGGATGGGGGCAAAGAACTGCAGACATGACAAAAGACAAGAGGTGGTCAGATACAGGAGGTGGACAGAGGCTGCGGACATGATACAGGAGGTGGACAGAGGCTGCGGACATGATACAGGAGGTGGACAGAGGCTGTGGACATGATACAGGAGGTGGACAGAGGCTGCGGACATGATACAGGAGGTGGACAGAGGCTGCAGACATGATACAGGAGGTGGACAGAGGCTGCGGACATGATACAGGAGGTGGACAGATGCTGCAGACATGATACAGGAGGTGGACAGAGGCTGCGGACATACTGCAGGAGGTGGACAGATGCTGCGGACATACTGCAGGAGGTGGATAGAGGCTGCGGACATACCGCAGGAGGTGGACAGAGGTTGCGGACATACTGCAGGAAGTGGACAGGGGTTGCGGACATATTACAGGAGGTGAACAGAGGTTGTGGACATATTACAGGAGGTGGACAGAGGTTGCAGACATACTACAGGAGGGGGAGAGAGGTTGCGGATATACTGTGGAGGAGGGGGGCAGAGGTTGCGGATATACTAGAGGAGGGGGGCAGAGGTTGCGGACATACTACAGGAGGGGGGCAGAGGTTGCGGACATACTACAGGAGGGGGACAGAGGTTGCGGACATACTACAGGAGGGGGACAGAGGTTGCGGACATACTAGAGGAGGGAGACAGAGGTTGCGGACATACTACAGGAGGGGGACAGAGGTTGCGGATATACTACAGGTGGGGGACAGAGGTTGTGGACATGATAGTGTCCTCCTCCCCTTAGCCTTCTCCTCTGTCCACCATCATATTACTTCTCCACATTATCAGTGTGCTGTGTCCTCCTCCTGTGCCCCTTTCTCCTCTCCACAGGTCAGGGCAGCACAGTGCTTCCCTGGCCTGTGGAGAGGAGAAATGGGCACAGGAGAAGGACACAGCACTGATGATGTGGAGAAGTAATATGATAGATGACAGAACACATCAGTCTCTGTCCCTCCCCTGCATGCCACAGCTTCACCCTCCACCGCCTCCGGGCTCCCAGCGATATCCTCCGCTCTCACTCACAGAGTTTACTCACAGTTTTACTCTCCTCTTCCCTCCTCAGTCCTCACCCCTGCTCGACTCCTCTGCCAGTGTCCCGATTGTCTATTTGAAAATGGCACCGGGAGGCGCCATTACGTTACTGCGCATGCGCCGCCCGGCCGAGCGCGTACAAACTTTTCCAAGCCTGCCCGGCTTCGGAACGGCGCATGCGCTGTTCCATGGTCGGCTCGCGGCCATCTTTTTTATGGGCACCAATGCCCATAATGGATTTTGACGGGCAGCTCCAAAAAAGGGTTAACTCTACGGCTGCAAACACCGCGGCCCCCTGCTAGACACCGGGCCCTCGGTCGGCGCCCGACTGCCCTAATGGTCAGTCTGCTCCTGTGCAACAAGCTCCTTAAGCTATCCACATTCAGTGAAAGTTCATGTAGTGCAAACTTTGCAGTACTTGAACTTCCACTGAATGTAGAATGTTTAATGAGCAGGAGTGAACTGACCCATCGGGCACTTTATTTAGTGCCAATCCATATTTTGTTAATTGGAGGATTAAAGAGCTTGACTTGTAGTTTTGTTAGCTATTTTTTTTTTTTGTTTTGACAGGGGCGCAGTTTCAGTGCTTGCCATAGGCACCATTTTCACTAGATAACTCGGGTGGACTTAGTCCCCCATAGCTCCCAACTGTTCATGATTTTGAGGGACAGTCCCTGATTTGGAACAATGTCCCCCTGTCCCTCTTTCCCCCTCTTTTGTCCCTTATTTTGGTCTGATCTATATAGTTGTATATAAAATGCACTTTTTATCGTTCAAAAAAATTGCATTTGTAAATTTCAAAAACCAGTATAAAGCAATAATAGTGTTTAAAAAAAGAGCACTTGTAGGTTTAAAGTTTTAAATTTTTTTGTATAATTCTCCTTTAACCACTTAAGGACCAGAAGAATTTCCCCCTTAATGACTAGGCCATTTTTTGCGATACGGCACTGGGTCGCTTTAACTGACAATTGCGCAGTCGTGCGATGCTTTACCCAATTGGTATTTGATTACCTTTGCTGTTTTTATTTTTTGCGGTATAAAAAAAAAAAAAAAGAACGACCATATCGAAAAAAAAATTTTTTACCTTTTGCTATAATAAATATCCCCCAAAAAAATATAAAAAAATACA
Source organism: Lithobates pipiens (assembly GCF_037356315.1). Classification (NCBI taxonomy): domain Eukaryota; kingdom Metazoa; phylum Chordata; class Amphibia; order Anura; family Ranidae; genus Lithobates; species Lithobates pipiens. The sequence goes on along the minus strand of NW_027507784.1, from coordinate 291,516,614 downwards.
TTTCTTCCTCAGTTCAGGCCTATATATATTCTTTGACATACTTTTGGTAAAAAAAAATCGCAATAAGTGTATATTGATTGGTTTGCGCAAACGTTATAGCGTCTACAAAATAGGGGATAGTTTTATGGCATTTTTATTATTATTTTTTTTCTAGTAATGGCGACGACCTGCGATTTTTAGGGGGACTGTGACATTGCGGCAGACAGATCAGACACTTTTGACACATTTTTGGGACCATTGACACATTGGCGATTAGTGCTATAAAAATTCACTGATTACTGTGTAAATGTTGCTGGTAGGGAAGGGGTTAACACTAGGGGACGATCAAGGGGTTAATTGTGTTCCCTGCTAGGTGTTTCTAACTGTGGGGGATGTGACTGACTAGAGGAGGAGCCAGATAGCTGTTCCTACTTAGTAGGAACACACAATCTGTCTCTCCTCTCCTGACAGAATGAGGATGTGTGTGTTCACACACATCCCAGTTCTGGCTCTTGTGCCTGCGATCGCGAGTGGTCGCTGGACATCGTGGCCGCCAACCACGTGCATTGCATCCTCCACCATGGGCACACCAGCCATAGTTCTTAAAGGAGTCGACGTACAGCTACAGTGATTCATGAAAATGTGCCAACCTGCTGCTGCATCATGAAAACGGCTGGTAGGACAGTGGTTAAGGGGGGAGTGGCAGGGGGTGTGTCCTATGTCTACATGCTATTGCTAATAGGTGTCCCTCGTTCCCATCTCAGAAAGTTGGGAGGTATGAGTCCCCCTGAGCCATGATTGGCTAAAAGCACCCTGCCTTTGGTCAATTATGGCTCTCTTAGCAGAGGGCACTCTGATTGGCCAAAGCATGCAGGTCAGTTGTATGCTTTGGCCAATCATCATACAGCAATGCACTGCAATCTTGCAGTGCATTATGGGGCGTTCCACTGCACTCAAATTTGGCGCAAACGCCCCATAATGTTCGCTCTTTGGCGAACACCCGATGTTCGAGTCAAACTTATGTTCAACCCAAACATCAAGCTCATCCCTAGTAGAGGAATACACGGAGAACTCACTGGCTATAATCTAACCTATACGGAGCTCACATTTTATGCATTTTTATCGGAAGAGACAGTGCTGAAGAGGTCAAGCAGAGTTCAGCCATGTCAGCAGACAAAGTTGAGACTCCCTCAAGAAATAATTGAGCCAAAGAAAATGGGAATGCAATGCAATATTGTTTGGGAGTTACTAAAAGAACCAATGACTGTATTCACATAAAAAGTAAAGACAGGCAGTAGCCATTATAACTGAAAATATAAAAGAACAATTTTCCCCAAAAAATAAAAAAATTCTATCAAAACCTTGATTAGACACAGCGTAGGTCAATGGTATAGGCACATTGGCTGCTATGTGACAGATATTAATACATATCAAACAGCAACCTCCATCTTCTCGCTGCACTGCAAGACCAACATGTCATTTTAGTCTATTAGGAAATATGTATTCTAATGTAATACAATATCTCAGCAAGGAGCTCCGTTACTCTGTTATTGTGTGAACTCACAAACTCTTTCACAATTGATGGACACAAAAAAATACAGGGAATAAAGAGACAAGGTGCTAACATAAAGAACAGGTTTCTAAAAATGAAAGAAAGGGTACAATGCGCATTTTCCTGTATTTCTAAAGGGATAGCAATACTTGTGACATTTAAAGAGTGGACAAGGGTGATTAAAGAAAACCAATTATGTCACAATTAAAAATTTTGTCAAAGACAGCAGGTCAGTAATTTGCAAAGTACATATAATGCTGAAACATTACAATATTTAAAAAAAATAGATAAATGCCCCTTTTAAGTAAATGCCCAATGACCTTGTACTTTCATCCAAATCACCCAGTTAAAGTGATATTAAATGCTCTTGTTTTAAGTATAGCACCCTCTAGTGTGCTAGAATAGGTTTTGTTAGTGTAGGTAAATTGTCAGGCCTGGCTAGCAGCTAAGCCTGTGTTGTTTTGTTAATCTGGGTCAGGGTGAGTGACTCAGGGAGGGCTGGATGACTCACATGCAGCATCTCTGACACCTTCCCCTACTTATAGAAACTTGGGGAAGATTCTAGAAGAATGGGAGTGGAGGTGAGGAGGAGTTCTCTGGAGTATTTTGAGGGCCCTGACCAATCCCCAGCAGATGGGTCAGGGTCAGCCCATCTGGGGTAGGTAGTGGAGTTTAAGTGGAAGCTGCAGATGGAGTGTTAGACTGTTGGTGGCCCTTGAGGGAGCCCCTTGTCTGGGGGGGTGACCTGGGCCTGGGCTTGGGTACAGAAGGGACCTAATTCACGAAACACAGAGGCGTCCTACCCGGAGGCACGAGAGCAAGTGGAGGACAGCAGAACAACAATGCTGGACACATATTTTTTACATATTTTGTAGGACCCCTGTTGGGGGGCTTGGTGAAATATCAGGGATCTAAACAGACGTCCTACTTTTGAGACAGAGAAAAGGGACTGAGGACAGATTCATCGGTCCCTTTCTCTGCAGCTGTGCAGAATGAATGGACAGGAAAAGCTCTTTACAGAGCTTCTCATTCATTAACCACTTAATAACCGGCCTATAGCCGATTAACGGCTATAGGTCGGTTTGCTATCTCTGAGAGGCCGTTAATTAACGGCCTCCCGGAGAATCGTTCGTGCGCGCCCCCTGGGGCGCGCACGCCGGAACATCCGTGCTCGCCGAGTTCACGGGACCCGGCGCAACACGGATCGCGGTAAAGGACCAATGGCAGCGGTCCTTTACCACGTGATCGCTCCGTCCAATGACGGAGCGATCACAAATGTAAACAATTCGGCTTGCCGGGTCAAGCTAAGGTCATCAGTCTCCTCTCCTCACACCGATGCAGCGTGAGAGGAGAGGAGAACATTCCAGTGAAAATAAAAAATAACCGTGAGTGCCCAGCAGTGCCCAGCAGTGCCCAAATAGTGCCACAACAGTGCCAGAACAGTGCCAGACCAGTGCCAGACCAGTGCCATCTATCACCTGTGCCACATCTGTGCCACCTGTGCGACCTGTGCCACCTTTGCCACCTCTGTGCCACCTCTGTGCCACCTCTGTGCCAGCAGAGCCACCCCAGTGCCACCCCAGTGCCACCCCAGTGCATACCAGTGCCACTACAGTGCATACCAGTGCCATACCAGTGCCACACCAGTGCCACCTGTGCCCATCAGTGCCACCTGTGCCCATCAGTGCCACCTGTGCCCATCAGTGCCATCTGTGCCCATCAGTGCTCATCTGCGCCACTGCAGTGCCACATCAGTGCCGTCTGTGCCCACCAGTGCCGCCTGTGCCCACCAGTGCCGCCTGTGCCCACCAGTGCCGCCTGTGCCCACCAGTGCCATCTGTGTGCTAATCAGTGCCACCAGAGCCACACCAGTGCCACCAAAGTCACTATAGTGCCCATCAGTGCCACCTGTGCCCATCAGTGCCACCTGCGCCCATCAGTGCCACCTGCGCCCATCAGTGCCACCTGTGCCACTGCAGTGCCCCATCAGTGCCGCCTGTGTCCATCAGTGCCGCCTGTGTCCATCAGTGGCGCCTGTGTCCATCAGTGCCCACCTGTGCCCATCAGTGCCCACCTGGGTGTTAGCTTTCCAAAATGGGGTCACTTTGTGGGCGTTTCTATTGTCCTGGTGCTCCAGGGCCTTCATAAGTGTAATAGGTGGTTGAGGTATTAGATGTGTAATTTATGCTCCTAGAACGCCTGAAGTTGCTACTTCAATGTTGGACTTGTGTATGTGGCCAGGCTGTGTAAAAGTCTAACACATGTGGTATCACCGTACTCAGGAGGAGCAGCAGAATGTATTTTGGGGTTTCATTTGTGGAATGTATATGCCGTGTGAGAGAAATAGCCTGGTAAAATGACAATTTGGTGTGAAAAAAAATTAAAATAAAAAAAATCTTTATTTTGCAAAGAATTGTGGGAAAAAATTACAACTTCAAAAAACTAACCGTGCCACGTACTAAATACCTTGGAATGTCTACTTTCCAAAAAGGGGTCATTTGGGGGGTTTTTGTACATTACTGGCTTGTTAGGGTCTCCAGAAATGAGATAGACTGTCAGTACATCAGCTGTGATCAAATTGATACATTTTCAGTGATTGGCACCATAGCTTGTAGACCCTATAACTTTCACGCAGAATAAATAATATCCACTAATTTGGGTTATTTTTACTAAAGACATTTAGCAGTATACATTTTTGGCCAAATTTATGAAGAAAAATTACTTATTTGCAAAAAATTTTAATAGAAATGAAGAAAAATGCTTTTTTTTACAAAATTTTCGGTATTTTTTCATTAATAGCACAAAAAATAAAAAACGCAGAGGTGATCAAATACCACCAAAAGAAAGCTCTATTTGTGGGAAAAAAAGGACGAAAATTTCAGATGGGTACAGTGTTGCATGACCGAGTAATTGTCATTCAAATTGTGAGAGCACTGAAAGCTGAAAATTGGTCTGGTTATTAAGGGTGTTTAAGTGCCCAGTGGTCAAGTGGTTAATAAATGGAGGCATAGTAAGTTTACTATGCGCCAGCAATGAATGAATAAAAAAATAAATAAATAACAGAGTCAGTGATCTGTACCGATCCATTAAGACACATTTACTGGCCCTTTCCTAGCTCTGACAGATCCACCGCAGCAGCCAGCGGGAAGTAAGAGGGGGAACTCCAGGGATGGGGGGAGAGGGGGGCCGGGAAAGCACACAATTCGATCGTGTGTGGGGCTTCATCGGACCTTTTCTGTCAAAAAATCTGATGGACTTTAGAAAAAGAACATGTTTCAAATCTTTCCGCCAGAACCAGTTCCTATAGAGAAGACCACTCGTCTGTATGCAGGTCCGATGGACCAACAACGACGCAAGGGCAGCTATTGGCTACTGGTTATTAAACGTCCTTTTTCCTTTTTCGTATGTCATCGCGTTAAACGATCGGACTGTGGTGTGATCATGTGTAGGCAAGTCCGTTTCAGCAGAACTCCATCGGAACTCCATCGAAAAGTCAGTCAAAAAGTCCGTCAGAGTTCATTCCGACAGAAAGTCGGGTCGTGTGTACACGGCATTAGAAGTAGATCCAAAGTAAAGAGTGCCCTCTAATTACCGCTTAGCGCTTTTGCAGTATCCCACAGCTCCCAGTGTACTATTCAAGTTGTTCAGCAATAAATATAAAAAAGGAACCCCTAGACTGTTTATTGAGCCAGTAGAGCAGGGGTGCCCAACCAGTGGCTCGGGGGCCACATGTGGCCCACGGAGCCCTCTGATGTGGCCCACGACCTCCTGCTCTGGGATGGTGGTTTGACAAGCCCAGATCGCAGGTTGCCAACCCACCATCCCAGAGCATCAGTGTTGTGAATGAACCCGGCGGTAGAGAAAGTAAGAAGCTGCAGAGCCGCATAAGCTGATGCTTCCTGTATAGCGCCAGCTCCTGTCACAATCAATACCAAATGCACTCTGCCTGGGACAGCAACAGCCGGGGGAAAACTGAATGGAAGATTGATATTAAAGGTGTGTTTGTTACTGAAATCAGTGTATATATGGGCATATCTGTTCTTCAGTGGTTACTAGGCTGCTGTTAAACTAATCCTACACATGGGGGTTACCTGCACTGAGCCATAGACTTCTGTTATTACCTGTGGGTTTGGTGCACTTTCAGAAAGTGCACTATACCATCAGGATATAATAGAAGTCTATGGCAAAGTGCAGCTAACCTGCAGGAAAGCCACAGGTGCATGTGGCACATCAGTGTGAAAGCAGCCTTAGGACCCAGTCGGACCCTCCATTCACCTCCTAAAAAAAAGGGAAGTGGAACCGTCCCTTCCATCAGATTGAATTGGAGGGCCCATAGAGTAGCATGGGCTGTGTCCATATCCGTTCTGCATATGCAGCGTACATACAGATCTGTCATCCACCCATTACACTTATTTTGGCCCACGACCGGTTACCAAGTCGCTTCAATGGCCCTCGCTCTTCAAAAGGTTGGGCACCCCTGCAGTAGAGTGAATGTTGCTGCATGCCTGGCTGCCACTGCACTAGCGGGGAAAGGTATCTGTGGCAAATCAGCGGTTTCTTTCAGGGGTGAGTGCTACACCTATGCCCAATCTACCCTTGCCCCCGAGACTTGCCATTCTCGGGAGGCTTTCTTCTAGTGTGCCATTTAACATATTTTTGAAGATCATAATATGGATTCGATTTTGCTTGACTGATCTTTGCTTTTTTTTGAGATTCTTTGCACATTGTGTGACAAATCCAATTGTTTTATTTTGTAAAACTTTAATAAAAATATTGAAAAGAAAAAACATATATACAAGATTTATTTATATATATATATATATATATATATATACTCATATATAGTTAGTTCCTATGGAAACAGGTTATAGCAATAGCATTTCACTTAAAACTGAATACACAATAAATGTCCTTGGTAATGATAAGTAGAATGCACTTCAACTAGAAACAAATTAAACAGGTATTTAAAAAGCAGCATTCACCAGAGTCACTTTCACAGAGTACTTTAACTGATTTAAAAAATAAATAAAATACTCAATTTTCTTGTACTCTTCCCCAACAAAAAACAATGTTGAGTTTATATCTTTTAACAGAATTTTGATATGTATAATCCTATATTAATTGTAAAATGTAACACAACAAGTTATGGATTCTGGCCATTTGTTTTTACTCAGGTAGAGTGACCTTCAATACTGCTTTTTGATTTATAATTTTGGAAACTATGGAGATGACCCTTTCTCTGCCATTGCCCCCCCCCCCCCCCCGACCCTATTCCACTGCTGTCTTTCCTTTCTCTGTCATGGCATGTGATGGGTAGCTAGGCCTGCAGATCAAGATGGTACTTCATAATTAGGACATATGTACTGTATACTGTATGTGTACTTTTTCTTCTTCAGATCAATTTTGATACAATACTAGACAGCACCTGAAAAAGGGGGGGTATTCCATGAAACACGTCAGGCCACAAAATAACAGCATACATGTAAATCACTTTTACAAAATTTTTGGATGAAACTGATGAATAAGGTTGTATCATGGATCTATTTTATGGAATATTGTATGATATGTTAGTTTGTTTTTATACTTAATTAAATAAAGAACGTATATTTTTTAATAGTTGTGCCTCAAAAATCCCATCTTTCACAATATGTTACTGGATATTTTTAACTGTAACTGCATTTTTGAGACCTGCACTTCTCCCACCAGTCTTATACTCAGTCTGGGATCCAGCGAGATTTTGCCGTCCTGCCTCACAATCTAAAATAACAGGTCCTCCTGTTCTGTGTATTTTGTGTGCAAAGCGGTGCAGCTCAAGTGAGGAGTAATTTGGAGAAAAGATTTGGTTTCAGACTTTATTTAAAATCAGTAAGGCTTCATGTACACATCATAGCCTATTATGACAAAACGTTCCTCTAACCGCAGCAACTCCTAAACAATCCTAAAAGCCTACGTGTACATTGACGCATAGGCTTTTATGGGGTTGAGTTTAGGAGCTTCGGCACAAAAATGGCAAAAGCTCCTAAGCTCAAGTTTAGGAGCTCTAGTGTACATGAAGCCTTAAAGGTATACAGTCAACGTGTTTAGCGGATTTGAACTCTCTCTTTTTAAAGCTTTTGGTGGTAATTTGGGTGTTACTATAGAACCTTTTTTACAATTCATAGACTGTGAGTTCAGTGACAGAATGTGTTTTCATTAAAGGCCAGCCAAAAACTGATAATTCAATTCTGATGGGCTGAATTATATCTCTTCATTGTCAAGTATTCACCTCAATGGTTCACAACTCCATTCAACTGTCTTAAAAGATTAGTTCATCTTTGGGGAGAAAATTAAAAATGCACATGTTTTTGCAGAAAAAAATATGCATTTATTATTTTTACCTCCAGGAGCCTGCAAAGCATTGCACCCGTGATCAATGGATCGCAGGTGCAATGTCTGGCCCCCGCAGACCCATCCTCCAGCTTTCTTGACCATACCTCTGTATGGGCTTTCTACTTGATAGCTGGAGGAAGTATCAATAGACTATAAGAGTGCTCATCAGCACTCTCCCAGACCTTCGAGAACTACAAGCCATGTGCCACAGTGGAAGATGGAGCTTGTAGTTTCTTCATTCATAGGTCTCTGTGAATAAATGGTGACGCAGCAGTGGCAAATTTGAATGTGAGAGTGCTTGCAGGGGAGAGAAACACCCACCCACTGTTACCGGGGGGGAGAATTGGGGGGAGGATCTACAGCATGCTACATGTTACCCCTTAAATGCTAGTGTAATGTGTTATATGCTCCAAAAGTGAATGTATCCTTTAAACTTTACACAACATAATGCTCCACTAATAAAAAAGAATAAACTTCCATTAGGAAATGCCATTGCAGTGAAACCTTCTTATGAAGAGGTATGGAGACACATGCAAAAAAACGTAAGCTGGTAAGTGATTAAAACCTCTAGTAATGATAATGTGTGAATATCTCATATCTTGAACCTTCATTTGCAGCACATTGGGTTGATCCATAACAAGTAGATGCTCACCATGGAGTGGTATTTTGCCTCCCTGATTTACTGAAAATAGGAGAAACTATCTGCTCTGGTAGATGGTAAAGAGGTCTTTTGGACTTCATATTAGTCCACATGGAGACCATTTAAGGAAATTCTGGTTTCTATTACAGAATGCAAGCTCCCCAGCCCTAACTCATGGACCTCAGAAATATCAATAAGGAAAATATAGTCCTTCCATAGCTCAAATAATTTTCCATATAGTAATTATAATAATTGGCAGATTAGATGATGTGTGTACAGGAGAAACCACAATGCAATGCACGTGGGAACATTCTAAACAAAAATGACCCATTTTGAAGTTGAAATCCTATATACATAATCATGTATATGTAAACATATATAATGATCGAGGTGGTACACAAAGATCAGGATTTATATTAAATTCCTCAGACTGGGGTTAGGAAAAGCAACATTTTTAGAAAGTGGAAGATTTTACCTTTATTTATTAAATAGAACCTGCAATTTTGTAGAAAACAGATCCTATAAGGAAGATAGGCCCAGTTGTGGCACTAAGGGTATATATATACTGTATATATATGTGTGTGTGTTTCTCTCTGTTTTCTGCTTGCCTGACTGAGGCGTGTGATGTCAAAGGTCTTCCTATCCCCACAGGATTTGTGGGCATCCTTGCAAGCATTGAAAACAACAACAAAAGAAAGGGCACACTGACCTATTACATTACCAGCATAACCATTTTTATTGAATAATAAAATGTAAACTATTTACAGGCGCTTAGCAAGCATAGGCATGCAAAATGGTGCAAACAAGACCACTTCAAGATCCACAATTCTCAGCCAGTGGAGTGGGAAGCCCTCTCAGCATCCAAAGGCTAATGTGTTTCGAGGGTCAAGCCCTCTTCATCAGAGCTAAGGTCTTCGCCCTCGAAACGCGCTAGCCTTTGGATGCTATGTGGGCTTTCCACACCACTGGCTGAGGAGTGGTCAGTTTTGTTTTTTGTGTTCTACTTGGGAGCACAGTCTGCCTATAATCCATTGGTCAGAACTGTACTGACATGCACCCTGCTCAGCCTTTCACTGGGAAGGTCAGTGTACTGCTGTAACTCTGCCTCTTTCTGACATGTCCCTGCAGTCTCCACCCCCATCTCTCTAAGCCACATTGCATAGCTGAGAACAGGGGTCTTGTGATCACTTACAATATATATATATATATATATATGTATATATATATATATATATATATATATATATATATATATTTATATATTTATATATATTTATATATTTATATATATTTATATACAGTATACAAACATGTTACCTGCCATTTCTATTTTAAACGGAGTGGGTTGTTTTGCAAGGTGAGGAATTACATATACTTTCATCTTGGACAAGGATCCACCCCGCCTGCTAACTAGACAATGAAAAAGTAGCTTTACACAGATAAAGTAATCTTTATGCTCTACTTTTCTATAAGTATGTTCACAGTATTGGAGTAATAGCACTGTTAGAGCCCTAAATTGCTCACAGTGCTGAACCTCGCTCTCTCTCCTAGTCAGAGTGCCGTTGAGCTTGGGATTGCAAAACTAGACTAAAACTTCTCTTGTTTGCTCCCTTTCTGTCTGTTAAATATATCAATTAAAACATTTTGTTATGCAGAAATCTGATGCTCTCTACTGTCTGCATTTGTAAGCAGTACTTCCTGACCCTGCTAGCTAGGTCAGAAACCCTGATTGGAGGACTGTGTTTATAAAGGGGAGTTTCCAGGAAGTAGAAAAATAAATGAGCCATGTGACCTTCTATACACAAGGTTGCTGCTACTGTTGTATTGTCACCCACACCAGAAGCAGAGAATATTAGGCAAATATTTATGTTCTAATACAGATGTATCTCTGTCCTATTGTTGTTATCTCACATGTATAGTCCCAGGTAGCTAGATCTGTGCTACTGTATGTGTGTATTGGTCACTTTCCAGTATATTAGTAGGTTAACCCTTTTCATTTCAGTAGAGTTTATCCGTTTTTCTCAGCAGGGGATCTGTCCACTGATCCCTTGCTGAGCAGAGAAGGGTGGGAGAAAGACAGGTCCATGTCTGCCCAGTTTATGTAGAGTGGACATGGACACAGCTCACTCTGCTCGATGGGTGGTCGGGCTGTACCGCCAATGCCTACCATCTGAAGTGTGTGAAAATAAAGAAGAATGTTTTTGACACATAATTTTCAGTAGCATTTGGGATTCGGTTTAAAAAAGTGGGCACTATTTTCACTATTGCTGCATCTATTGATGACATTCAGACAGTGATTTTAATTTATTTGCACAATCTATACCTGATCACTTAGAACTCTTTATCTATAATAATATGTATTTATGTTTTATCCCATTGATTTATTAACCTAAGAAAAACAATCAGTGGTGTTCAAATTCATGCCACTATGTCTCTAAGAAAGTATAGCATCTATAAAAGAAAGAGAGGAGGGATATAGCTGTAAGCCAACAGATAAATCCAAGACATCCTTTCATAGAGACGTACGCCATTGTATAACAAACGCTGCATGCTTACCCAAGTCTGTCATCCCTTTCAAACCCACCACGCCAACCAGAACCAGCCACTTGCGTGGGGATCCTGCCATTGAGAGCCATGCGAAATGTGATGCACAGGGGCAGCTGGTGGGATGGGCACTGCATGACTCATGACATCAGACTGCGCCATCGATGTGGCTGGTTCCGATTGGCGCAATGTGGATATTTAGGTGGCCTCATTTGTTGGGGCAGGCAGATGATGGCAAGTTTGGAAAGGATGACAGACTGGGGTAAGCATGTGGCTATATATCTGTGTGGTGGGATATTATTTATTGAATTATGTCTAAGCATAGAATACTGCCATATACTTTCTTTTTCTTTTTTTAGATTAAGCATCTGTAATGTATGCTTATGCCCATTCTACTATTTCTACCTTGGAACACAGAATCTAAGCAACCTTAAATATATTGGAAAGATTACGCTGTAAGTAATGGAGGGATGGTATGATATAATTTTTCTGCCTTCTCCTGTCTGCCCCATTCCTTTGGTTCCCCCCTTTGGGCAGGACGCCAGGGTTCCATGTGCTTGCCCCCAGGCTGTTTTTTGTGGATTCCATCAATTGCCACCATATTGATGTAAGCTTTGTAGTCTGTATATATATTGTTATAGAAAGTATGTAACATGAATTCTAATCCTTTGTTTGGTTGATGACAATAGTGTTGCTCCCCTTATATGTACGCAGTCTTGAAGAAGCTATTCAGCAAAACGCGTTGACCATTACAAGCTGGACAAGATCATCTGGATTATACAGATCATTGTGATACCAAAATAATTGATGGTCATTGGTGTCCTGCATGATTTAGAGGTAAACAATATATAAAAGATATATTCCTCTAGGTGACTTTGTAAAAGTCTTTTATACAGAAGCTTTTTTAACATGTTTATTAATAAAATATTTATTTTATATAGAGGTGTATGTCTCATACTGTGCCTTTAAAGTCCAACAATTTTCTGTACAAGTAATTTTTGTCTGCCTTTTTTTTTTTAATTGATTATCTGCTTGCATAAAAATCAAAAGATGCTTCCTTATAACTAGCAAAATGATTAAAGCTAAATAATACAAAATATAAATAATAACATAAAAAGTATGGCAATGTTTGCAGGCAAATCATGTTTGTGTGCATTAGTGTGTGATTGCCCATACTTTGTTTCGCAGTAAATTGGCAATTTTTTACTGACAATGCATTCTTTTATCATTCATTTGAATCAAATAAGATTACAGATCCTAATATAGTTATAAAAAAACACTATGCTTACATACTGTACAGTCATACCCTAATTAAGAAATATTGCAGCAGAAAGCATTTATAAATGTATACTCAAATGAGTCTATACGCCTAATTTTAAATATTCTCACTTTTTTGCTTCCAATGCCTGGAATTTCAAAAAATTGCATTCACATTCACACAATTGCATACTTTGCATTCACACAGATTAAGTAAGCCTTAGCAGTTAGTATTCTTAGCAATCACAATAAAACAAATTAGTTATTCTCACCAGTCCTGGCCCAAAGTGCCAACATGAGCAATCCCTGATCCCTCTTCCTATCCATTTTTTATGGGCAAGAGGGCTAAAATTTGATATCAAAAGAGATAAATATAAGGCATTGCGATGGGTTCCAACAGCGCCCCATCATTCATGTGTGCATATATGCAGGATTTTGAGAACAAATACATCTTTTTGGATGATATGTTTAACCAATTCAGCTCCAGAAGTTTATACCACCTTCATGACCAGGCCATTTTTTGTAATACGGCGCTGCCTTACTTTAACTGACAATCACCCGGTCGTGTGACGCTGTACCCAAATAAAATTGAAGTCCTTTTTTTCCCACAAATAGAGCTTTCTTTTGGTGGTATTTGATTACCTCTGAGGTTTTATTTTTTTGCACTATAAATAAAGAAATGCAGACAATTTTGATAAATATGTGTATATAATTTTTTTTATTTTTTATTTTTTTTACTTTCTGATATAAACCCCAAACAATAAAATAATGTAAAACTTTTTTATTTCTTCATCAATTTAGACCAATATGTTTTCTGCTACATATTTTTGTAAAAATAATTATAGATTGGTTGGTTTTCGCATGGGATGGATTTCCCAAAAAATTTTTTTTTTACTAGTAATGGCAGCGATCAGCAATTTTAATTGTAATGGCGGGACTGCGACATTGCTGCAGACAAATTGGATGCTAAGTTACACTTTTTTGGGGACCAGTCACACCAATACAGTGATCACTGCTAACAAAAATGCACTGTCACCGTACTAATGACACTGGCAGGGAAGGGGTTAACATCAGGGGCGATCAAAGGGTTGAAAGTGCTTCTAACTGTGGGAGGGTGGTTTGCCTGTGAGAAGACAGATCCGTGCTTAGCAGAAACACAAGCTCTCTGTCTCCCCTACTAGCAGAACGGCAATCTGCCTTGTTTACATAGGCTGACCAATGTTCTGCCTCTCTCGTCAATGATCTGTGGGTCCCGGCGGACATTGGATCCGCCAGACCCGCTGATTAGCTCTCGCTGTGTAAAATCACAGCAGGAGCGTACCCCAGACCCAGAAGTACCAGATCACGTACTGTGGCAATCCTGCCGCATTAATCTGCGTGGGACGTGAACCGGTTAAGAAACATTGCATCAATTGGTGGTGCTATATTGATGATGTGTTTGCAGTATGGTAAGGCAAAGTTAGAACTCATCATCTCTTTGATGAGGTCATAAATAATTTCAGCTAGGACATACAGTTTAAGATTTGTATTGGAGGATCCAGGGTTGCAATTCTGAATACTGTGATTTATATGGAAGGAGGGCAGATTGAATCCGATCTCTGTGTGGAACCCACTGGCAGGAATCAGCTCCTATTATTTGACAGTTTTCATCCATCGCAAATTTTTAGATCAATCATTAGAAGTTAGTTGTGCAGAGGGATGAGGATTGTCAGTAATAAAGTACAACGTGCTAAATGGTTGGATGGAATGTGTCAAAAATTTGGGGCTGAGACTATCCGGAAAAAATATATACAACGGGAGTTAAAGAGAATGGAACAGAGTAGCGTTGTGAAGGTGTCATGTAGAGACAGACAGAAAAAATATGGGTACAGTGAAGACCTTTTTAAGTTCATAAAAAGACATTAGCTCTTGCTGCAGAGATCTTATCCAGAGATTGAGGATTTTCAAGTAGTACCTCTGAAAGTGTACCATAGAAATAGCACATTACAGGACATGTTAGTACATACTGATTTTCAGAGCCACAAGGCGTGAGATAAAGAGAACATTTTTAGGCAGAAAAAGGAATGGAAGCTTTCCGTGCTTTAACTGCATAAAATGTGGTCAAAAATTGTGTACTACACATGTCAATCATCTTATGTCATTTATGTGTTATCTCGTCCCTGCAACTTATTATATAAGATGGAGACAGACACAGGTGAGACACAGAAAATCAAAGACCATTTGTCACAACATCATTGCTCAATCAGGGCTAGACAAGCAGAGTTACCTGTATCTAAAATTTTCATGGAACACAATCATAAAAACACAGATCTCAGGTTTGTGATTGTGGAGGACTTCCCAAGAGATAGGAAAGGTGAGGATAGGAATTTGAGACAAAAAACAAAAAGACGTCTGGTGTAAATACAATGCCTCCCCATGCCACTTGAGACCCGCGCTATAGCCGAATGACGGCTACAGCGCGGATCTCCTTTTCCGGGACTACGTCTATTGACGTAGTCCCCTGCATGAGTGGCCTGCGCGCCCCCTGAGGGGCACGCGCGGCGCGCTCTGTGATCGGCGAGTCTATGAGACTCGCCTGATCACCGATCCGTGCAAGGGGTCGATCCCGACCCCTTATCACGTGATCAGCTGTCAGCCAATGACAGCTGATCATGTGATATAACGGAGCCGGTAATCGGAAAAGAGAAAAAGAAAAAGAGAAAGGAGAAAAAAAAAAAGCCGATCACCGGCGGCCGTGATCGGGACATCAGTCCCGATCACGGCCAGCCCTGCTAGTGCCCACCTGCCCCCTGCCAGTGCCCACCTGCCCCCTGCCAGTGCCACATTAATAAAAAGTAAGTGCCCCCCGTCAGTGCCACCCAGCAGTGCCCATAGTGCCACCCAGCAGTGCCCACAGTGCCACCCAGCAGTGCCACCCAGCAGTGCCCACAGTGCCACCCAGCAGTGCCCACAATCTGCTCAACAAAGGTGCTGCACCCCAGTGCCACATATCCATGCCCATCAGTGCCGCCCATCAGTGCCCAGCAGTGCCACCTATCAGAGCCACCTATCAGTGCCACCTATCAGTGCCTATCAGTCCCATCTATAAGTGGTACCTATCAGTGCCCATCCGTGTCACCCATCCGTGCCACCCATGTGTCCCCCCCTTCCGTGCCATCTTATCTGTGCCCATCTTTGCCCGTCAGTGCCGCCTTATCTGTGCCCATCGGTGCTGCCTTATCTGTGCCTATTAGTGCCGCCTTAACTATGCCTATCAGTGCCCACCAGTGCAGCCTATCAGTGCCCACCAATGCAGACCATCAGTGCCCACCAGTGCAGCCTATCAGTGCCGCCTCATCAGCGCACTTCAATGAAGGAGAAAAATGACCCGTTTGCAAAATTTTATAACAAACTATTAAACATGATTTTTTTTTTTTGCATCTTTTTTTGTTTGTTTAGCAAAAAATAAAACTCCCAGCTGTAATTAAATACCACCAAAAGAAAGCTCTATTTGTGGGAAAAAAATGATAAAAATTTCATTTGGGTACAGTGTTGTATGGCCGCGCAATTGTCATTCAAAGTGCATCAGCGCTGAAAGCTGAAAATTGGTCTGGGACTGAGGGGGGTTTAAGTGCCCTGTAAGCAAGTGGTACAGGAATTATGATTTCTATCTGTTCTTGTGATTTTGGGTATTTTGTGTATATATTGTATATAATAACTGTGCACATATTTGTTGGTAAACATGATGTGAATGATGGACAACCATTAATATATGATAATGCTACAATTTTTGTATTTCTTTGATTTATTAGGGTCAAAACTGACTCTTTCATTTGGATACATTTTTTCTTAGTTGATTAATTTGTAATGATTGATGTTGGGCTTGAATAATTAGAGATATGGGAGGCACCTATGGAGCCGTTTTCCTTGTATCTATTTGAATGGTTCTTGTCAAAAGGGATTTGCGCACAGCTTGAGGAAGACCATGGTAATGCTTGAAGCTGTACAGTTCCTTGGCTTTATCCATTTTGCATGTATAGACATCAGGGTCGTCTTTAATGTTGATTGGGCCCCGGGCAAACATTTTCTTGGGGGCCCCAACTGCTATTAGACATATAACAAATAGCAGTTAGGCCCAAATCAGTTTACTGCAGCAGATCAGGCAGCAATTGCAATTGGTTGCCAGATGATACAGCATATTATTACCGATCACTGACTGGTTGTTAGAGGTTACAACACATCATTTATGCTTCCTCATTAACTGCTAGAGGTTACTGCTCATCATTACTGCTCACTGAGAAACGTAAGACAGGAGATGACCAGAGACTGCGGATCTAATACAGGAGATGACCAGAGACTGCAAATCTAATACAGGAGATGACCAGAGACTGCAAATCTAATACAGGAGATGACCAGAGACTGCAAATCTAACAAAGGAGAGGACCAGAGACTGCAAATCTAATACAGGAGATGACCAGAGACTGCGGATCTAATACAGGAGATGAACAGAGACTGCGGATATAATAAAGGAGATGACCAGAGACTGAAAATCGAATACAGGAGATGACCAGAGACTGCGGATCTAATACTGGAGATGACCAGAGACTGCAAATCTAATACAGGAGATGACCAGAGACTGCGGATATAATACAGGAGATGACCAGAGACTGCGGATATAATACAGGAGATGACCAGAGACTGCGGATCTAATACAGGAGATGACCAGAGACTGCGGATATAATACAGGAGATGACCAGAGACTGCAAATCTAATACAGGAGATGACCAGAGACTGCAAATCTAATACAGGAGATGACCAGAGACTGCAAATCTAATACAGGAGATGACAGAGACTGCATTTCTAATACAGGAGATGATCAGAGACTGCGGATATAATACAGGAGATGACCAGATACTGCGGATATAATACAGGAGATGACCAGAGACTGCAAATCTAATAGAGGAGATGACCAGAGACTGCAAATCTAATACAGGAGATGACCAGAGACTGCAAATCTAATACAGGAGATGACCAGAGACTGCGGATATAATACAGGAGATGACCAGAGACTGCGGATCTAATACAGGAGATGACCAGAGACTGCAAATCTAATACAGGAGATGACCAGAGACTGCAGATATAATACAGGAGATGATCAGATACTGCGGATATAATACAGGAGATGACCAGAGACTGCGGATCTAATACAGGAGATGACCAGAGACTGCGAATCTAATACAGGAGATGACCAGATACTGCGGATATAATACAGGAGATGACCAGAGACTGCAAATCTAATAGAGGAGATGACCAGAGACTGCAAATCGAATACAAGAGATGACCAGAGACTGCGGATCTAATACAGGAGATGACCAGAGACTGCAAATCTTATAGAGGAGATGACCAGAGACTGCGGATCTAATACAGGAGATGACCAGAGACTGCGGATCTAATACAGGAGATGACCAGAGACTGAAAATCTAATACAGGAGATGACCAGAGACAGCGGATCTAATACAGGAGATGACCAGAGACTGCAAATCTAATACAGGAGATGACCAGAGACTGCAAATCTAATACAGGTGATGACCAGAGACTGCAAATCTAATACAGGAGATGACCAGAGACTGCGGATCTAATACAGGAGATGACCAGAGACAGAAAATCTAATACAGGAGATGACCAGAGACAGCAAATCTAATACAGGAGATGACCAGAGACTGCAAATCTAATACAGGAGATGACCAGAGACTGCAAATCTAATACAGGAGATGACCAGAGACTGCGGATCTAATACAGGAGATGACCAGAGACTGCGGATCTAATACAGGAGATGACCAGAGACTGCGGATCTAATACAGGAGATGACCAGAGACTGCAAATCTAATAAAGGAGATGACCAGAGACTGTGGATATAATACAGTAGATGACCAGATACTGCGGATATAATACAGGAGATGACCAGAGACTGCAAATCTAATACAGGAGATGACCAGAGACTGCGGATATAATACAGGAGATGACCAGAGACTGCAGATCTAATACAGGAGATGACCAGAGACTGCAAATCGAATACAGGAGATGACCAGAGACTGCGGATATAATACAGGAGATGACCAGATACTGCGGATATAATACAGTAGATGACCAGAGACTGCGGATCTAATACAGGAGATGACCAGAGACTGCAAATCTAATACAGGAGATGACCAGAGACTGCGGATCTAATACAGGAGATGACCAGAGACAGAAAATCTAAAACAGGAGATGACCAGAGACAGCAAATCTAATACAGGAGATGACCAGAGACTGCGGATCTAATACAGGAGATGAACAGAGACTGCGGATACAATAAAGGAGATGACCAGAGACTGCAAATCTAATACAGGAGATGACCAGAGACTGAAAATCTAATACAGGAGATGACCAGAGACTGCAAATCTAATACAGGAGATGACCAGAGACTGCGGATCTAATACAGGAGATGACCAGAGACTGCAAATCTAATACAGGAGATGACCAGAGACTGCGGATATAATACAGGAGATGACCAGAGACTGCGGATATAATACAGGAGATGACCAGAGACTGCGGATCTAATACAGGAGATGACCAGAGACTGCGGATATAACACAGGAGATGACCAGAGACTGCAAATCTAATACAGGAGATAACCAGAGACTGCAAATCTAAAACAGGAGATGACAGAGACTGCGGATCTAATACAGGAGATGATCAGAGACTGCGGATATAATACAGGAGATGACCAGATACTGCGGATATAATACAGGAGATGACCAGAGACTGCAGATATAATACAGGAGATGACCGGAGACTGCAAATCTAATACAGGAGATGACCAGAGACTGCAAATCTAATACAGGAGATGACCAGAGACTGCAAATCTAATACAAGAGATGACCAGAGACTGCAGATCTAATACAGGAGATGACCAGAGACTGCAAATCTAATACAGGAGATGACCAGAGACTGCAAATCTAATACAGGAGATGACCAGAGACTGCGGATATAATACAGGAGATGACCAGAGACTGAAAATCTAATACAGGAGATGACCAGAGACTGCAAATCTAATACAGGAGATGACCAGAGACTGCGGATCTAATACAGGAGATGACCAGAGACTGCAAATCTAATACAGGAGATGACCAGAGACTGCGGATATAATACAGGAGATGACCAGAGACTGCGGATATAATACAGGAGATGACCAGAGACTGCGGATCTAATACAGGAGATGACCAGAGACTGCGGATATAATACAGGAGATGACCAGAGACTGCAAATCTAATACAGGAGATAACCAGAGACTGCAAATCTAAAACAGGAGATGACAGAGACTGCGGATCTAATACAGGAGATGATCAGAGACTGCGGATATAATACAGGAGATGACCAGATACTGCGGATATAATACAGGAGATGACCAGAGACTGCAGATATAATACAGGAGATGACCGGAGACTGCAAATCTAATACAGGAGATGACCAGAGACTGCAAATCTAATACAGGAGATGACCAGAGACTGCAAATCTAATACAAGAGATGACCAGAGACTGCAGATCTAATACAGGAGATGACCAGAGACTGCAAATCTAATACAGGAGATGACCAGAGACTGCAAATCTAATACAGGAGATGACCAGAGACTGCGGATATAATACAGGAGATGACCAGAGACTGCAAATCTAATACAGGAGATGACCAGAGACTGCGCATATAATGCAGGAGATGACCAGAGACTGCAAATCTAATACAGGAGATGACCAGAGACTGCAAATCTAATACAGGAGATGACCAGAGACTGCAAATCTAATACAGGAGATGACCAGAGACTGCGGATCTAATACAGGAGATGACCAGAGACTGCAAATCTAATACAGGAGATGACCAGAGACTGCGTATATAATACACGAGATGACCAGATACTGCGGATATAATACAGGAGATGACCAGAGACTGCGGATCTAATACAGGAGATGACCAGAGACTGAAAATCTAATACAGGAGATGACCAGAGACTGCAAATCTAATACAGGAGATGACCAGAGACTGCAAATCGAATACAGGAGATGACCAGAGACTGCAAATCTAATACAGGAGATGACCAGAGACTGCAAATCTAATATAGGAGATGACCAGAGACTGCAAATCTAATACAGGAGATGACCAGAGACTGCGGATATAATACAGGAGATGACCAGAGACTGCGGATATAATACAGGAGATGACCAGAGACTGCGGATATAATACAGGAGATGACCAGAGACTGCGGATCTAATACAGGAGATGACCAGAGACTGCAAATCTAATACAGGAGATGACCAGAGACTACAAATCTAATACAGGAGATGACCAGAGACTGCAAATCGAATACAGGAGATGACCAGAGATTGCAAATCTATTACAGGAGATGACCAGAGACTGCAAATCTAATACAGGAGATGACCAGAGACTACAAATCTAATACAGGAGATGACCAGACACTGCAAATCTAATACAGGAGATGACCAGAGACTGCGAATATAATACAGGAGATGACCAGAGACTGCAAATCTAATACAGGAGATGACCAGAGACTGCGGATATAATACAGGAGATGACCAGATACTGCAGATCTAATACAGGAGATGACCAGAGACTGCAAATCTAATACAGGAGATGACCAGAGACTGCGGATATAATACAGGAGATGACCAGATACTGCGGATATAATACAGGAGATGACCAGAGACTGCAAATCTAATACAGGAGATGACCAGAGACTGCGGATATAATACAGGAGATGACCAGAGACTGCAAATTTAATACAGGAGATGACCAGAGACTGCGGATATAATACAGGAGATGACCAGAGACTGCGGATATAATACAGGAGATGACCAGAGACTGCAAATCTAATACAAGAGATGACCAGAGACTGCGGATCTAATACAGGAGATGACCAGAGACTGCAAATCTAATACAGGAGATGACCAGAGACTGCGGATCTAATACAGGAGATGACCAGAGACTGCGGATCTAATACAGGAGATGACCAGAGACTGAAAATCTAATACAGGAGATGACCAGAGACAGCAAATCTAATACAGGAGATGACCAGAGACTGCAAATCTAATACAGGAGATGACCAGAGACTGCAAATCTAATACAGGTGATGACCAGAGACTGCAAATCTAATACAGGAGATGACCAGAGACTGCGGATCTAATACAGGAGATGACCAGAGACTGCGGATCTAATACAGGAGATGACCAGAGACTGCGGATCTAATACAGGAGATGACCAGAGACTGCGGATCTAATACAGGAGATGACCAGAGACTGCGGATCTAATACAGGAGATGACCAGAGACTGAAAATCGAATACAGGAGATGACCAGAGACTGCGGATATAATACAGGAGATGACCAGATACTGCGGATATAATACAGGAGATGACCAGAGACTGCAAATCTAATACAGGAGATGACCAGAGACTGCAAATCTAATACAGGAGATGACCAGAGACTGCACATCTAATACAGGAGATGACCAGAGACTGAAAATCGAATGCAGGAGATGAACAGAGACTGAAAATCTAATAAAGGAGATGACCAGAGACTGCAAATCTAATACAGGAGATGACCAGAGACTGCGGATATAATACAGGAGATGACCAGAGACTGCGGATCTAATACAGGAGATGACCAGAGACTGCGGATCTAATACAGGAGATGACCAGAGACTGCGGATCTAATACAGGAGATGACCAGAGACTGAAAATCTAATACAGGAGATGACCAGAGACTGCGTATATAATACAGGAGATGACCAGATACTGCGGATATAATACAGGAGATGACCAGAGACTGCAAATCTAATACAGGAGATGACCAGAGACTGCAAATCTAATACAGGAGATGACCAGAGACTGCACATCTAATACAGGAGATGACCAGAGACTGAAAATCGAATGCAGGAGATGAACAGAGACTGAAAATCTAATAAAGGAGATGACCAGAGACTGCAAATCTAATACAGGAGATGACCAGAGACTGCGGATATAATACAGGAGATGACCAGAGACTGCGGATATAATACAGGAGATGACCAGAGACTGCGGATATAATACAGGAGATGACCAGAGACTGCGGATCTAATACAGGAGATGATCAGAGATTGCAAATCTAATACAGGAGATGACCAGAGACTGCAAATCTAATACAGGAGATGACCAGAGACTGCAAATCTAATACAGGAGATGACCAGACACTGCAAATCTAATACAGGAGATGACCAGAGACTGCAAATCTAATACAGGAGATGACCAGAGACTGCAAATCTAATACAGGAGATGACCAGAGACTGCGGATATAATACAGGAGATGACCAGAGACTGCGGATCTAATACAGGAGATGACCAGAGACTGCAAATCTAATACAGGAGATGACCAGAGACTGCAAATCTAAAACAGGAGATGACCAGAGACTGCGGATATAATACAGGAGATGACCAGATACTGCAGATATAATACAGGAGATGACCAGAGACTGCAAATCTAATACAGGAGATGACCAGAGACTGCAAATCTAATACAGGAGATGACCAGAGACTGCGGATATAATACAGGAGATGACCAGATACTGCGGATATAATACAGGAGATGACCAGAGACTGCGGATCTAATACAGGAGATGACCAGAGACTGCAAATCTAATACAGGAGATGACCAGAGACTGCAAATCTAAAACAGGAGATGAGCAGAGACTGCGGATATAATACAGGAGATGACCAGATACTGCAAATCTAATACAGGAGATGACCAGAGACTGCGGATATAATACAGGAGATGACCAGAGACTGCAAATCTAATACAGGAGATGACCAGAGACTGCGGATATAATACAGGAGATGACCAGAGACTGCAAATCTAATACAGGAGATGACCAGAGACTGCGCATATAATGCAGGAGATGACCAGAGACTGCAAATCTAATACAGGAGATGACCAGAGACTGCAAATCTAATACAGGAGATGACCAGAGACTGCGGATATAATACAGGAGATGACCAGAGACTGCAAATCTAATACAGGAGGGGGGCCCCAATTTGCAGGCAGCGCGGGCACAAAGGACAGCTGCTTTGGCGGGCCCCCCACAATGACAGGGCCCAGGGCAGTTGCCCCTTTTGCCCTGCGTTAAAGACGGCCCTGATAGACATAGATTTTTGAAGTAAAAGATTTTTGCATCATGAGGAAATCCTATTCCTTCCTTTTTGTATGATATTGGCGGAACTATAGGAGCCTGATATCTATTAGATTATCCAAGTGGATTTTTCTAAATTTGCAAGCTAATGGGAGTGACTCACCCTACAATAGTGAATCTTTTCATTGTGTCTTCTTCTGTGAATTCAAGTAACCCCAAAAAAGGGCCACAAAGTGCTCCAAAAACAAATATTGACATATACATAACGTGTTCAAGTCCTTTCATCCCACCACCACCCTCACCTTACCAGAGATAAATGAAGTTCCAACAAGGGAATAAGTAATTCGGTGCTTAAGATAACTCCTTCTGAGTACTCTCAGAGCAGTGGAGGATACTTAACATCCACTTGCACTCCTTCATCTCTTTCCTTGGAGCCAGCGTGTGTTCCATGGACCTGGAAGCCAGAAGTGATGTCATGTGCAGTAACCACTAGGCTAGACATCCTCAGGAGGTGTTACTGCAGCGACGCCCTTACAAACCCTCTCCTAGAATATCTCAAACTGCTTACAATATCACTCCCGGAGGGCAATCAGGGATTTACATTCAGCAATTAAAATCTCCCCTGCAGGACCACCTCCTGAGTTTCTTCTAGTTTTACAAAATGTGTCACAGAGTGGTTACCGCACATGATGTCACTTCTGGCTTCAGTTTTCGGGTCCGTGGAACGCATTGCATGGAACGCCTCCAAGGAAAGAGATAAAGGAGTGAAGGTAGATATGGATTGGTCTAAGAGTACTTGAGAGGAGTTATCTTAAGCGCTGAAAGATCTTTTCCTTTGTTAGAATGTAATTTCTCTCTGGTGAGTGATTTAGTCCACTGAGGTGAAAGCACTGGAGCACTTTCTATATATTATACTGTATATTAATTTTTTGGAGCATTGCGAGAAGGAATGAGCTTTGAGTTCGAGTCAAACTCATGTTCGACTCGAACATTGCCTGTTCGCCCGTTCACCAAACAGCGAACATTGCCTGTTCACGGCAAATTCGAAAAAGCAGCGGAACACCCTGTACAAGTCTATGGGAGAAATCTAAAAGTTTCTGTTACATCTAGGTTTCCATTACATCAGAGGGGGGCGGGGTCACCCGTACGCCACTGGGTAAGCCTGGCTTTCCCCTTGCGTCAGAGGGGGGAAGGGTCAGGTGACGGGTGGCCCCACCCTCCTCAGATAAGAAGTGTCAGCCTGCCGGGATTCCAGCAGTGTCTCCGGTGGAGACAGAGGATGGATGCGCTGCACTGGAGGCAGAGATCACCCATCGCTGGATCAGATCAGATCTGGATCAGATCTGGACCTCGGAGAGATGATCATCCGACGCTGGATAGCAAAAGTGTATTACCACCACTGGAATCTTTTTTTTTTTTTTTTTTTTTTTAATAAAGGACTTTTGCAATGGTGTGTGTGTCTTTTTAAACTATTTTTTACACTTTCTTTGTGAAATGGTAGGGGTACTTTTGTACCCCCTTACCATTTCAAACAGGGGGGGGTAGGATCTGAGATTCTGATAAGCCCCCCGCCTGCAGACCCCCACAACCACCTGCCAGGGTTGTGGGGATGAGGCCCTTGTCCTCATCAACATGGGGACATGGTGCTTTGGGGGGGACCCCAAAGCAGCCCCCCAATGCTGGGGGCATGTGGCCTGGTACGGTTCAGGAGGGGGGGCGCTCTCTCGTCCCCCCCTCTTTTCCTGTGGCCTGCCAGGTTGCGTGCTCAGATAAAGGGTCTGGTATGGATTTTTAGGGGGAACTCCGCGCCATTTATTTTTAAATTTGGCGTTGAGTTCCCCTTAAAATCCATACCAGACCTGAAGGGACTTAGACTTTAATAGGGTTCTAAAGTTCACACGAAGTTTAGGTCTGTTCGCAGGTTGTGGCGCAAACCGAACCGGGGGGTGTTCAGCTCATCCTTAATTGCGAGTAGGTGGCTTAAAACTGGGTGAGGAACAGTCAAACTCTGCTACTAAGGTAAGGTTGTGGAAGACAGTTCCATGGCACAGGTTATAAACCCTGGGTATATATATATAGATATATATATATATATATATATCTATATATATATAATTATTTATGGGGCCAAAGTTGAAGTGAAAGTCTTGTAAATGGATCAGCCATGGTCCATTATTTAGTGGGTTCCACAGGGACACCGAGATTGATTTGAAGACAAATACAAATACTTACAAGTTCTATGTGGTTACTTCACATTAGCTCCATGATCGCCGTTGACACTTTTAGTCGTGGGTGATGAGGGAGAAAGGAGGTACGTGACCTAACACATGAATCAAGTTGATAAATAAAGTTTATTCTAAACAAATAAATGAATACAATGAAAATGACTACGTGTTCATAAAAACAGGTTACAATATTCTCATTTGATAATATAGTGGAAATGATTAGAAAACCCATGCAAGGGTACAAGCTGAATCAATGGCTGAATCAATGGCTAACGCATTTCGAGGGGATGTCTCTTCCTCAGAGTCTTGGAAGATAGAAAATGGTCTCCATCTTGTGGTGGATTTATATATAGAGAACGATGACTGTGTGGGAGATGTGTCACATGACAGATGGTGGATTCTCCTCTGTTCTAGTGGTGTTCCCATCCACATCACAACGCTCTTGTTCCGTATGGTATGTACAGTAGTTGCAATTCATTAGTTGTTAATGTTGGTCATCTGGACCTGCACACTGGCTGGTGAAAGAGTAGAAGCTTATATAAAAATGGCTACAGGTGGCTGGGGACCATCACAGGGTCTGATTCAGCATACTACAACACTCTGATAGGAGGATCAGCGATCTGACAGGAGGATTGCAGCGTCAGCCAACGATCAATCCAGACCTGTAGCCATTTGATACAGACTGTTTTCTGTCTTCCAAGGCTCTGATGAAGAGGAATCCCCTCGAAACGTGTTAGCCATCGATTCAGCCATTGATTCGGCCTATACCCTTGCATGGATTTTTTCGAATCATTTCCACTATTTTATTAAATAATAATATTGTAACCTGTTTTTGTGAAAATGCAGTAATTTTAGTTGTATTCATTTATTTGTTTAGAATAAACTTTATTTATCAACTTGATTCATGCGTTAGGTCACGTGCCTCCTTTCTCCCTCATCACCCAGCTTTTTCAGACTTCCCCCAGTCAGTTCGGGCAGTGGGACAAGCATGTTCTCTTCACATAATATATTATATCATTTGAAAATACTACCATTTTGTACTAAAACCGCTAGCACGAGCGTAGGAGAATATCTTTTCTGTCTACACCTATACTTTTAGTCGTGGACAGGTTCAATTTAAGCTCAATATCTACAGAGTCACAAGGTATGCATCCTCAAAAACAAGTCTGAAATTATATCTTACATGTTTTTATGCTGAAAGGTTTAGGCCTCTTTCACACAAACAATCCATTCAGTTTTTTAGGCGGACCTGAACGGATGATCCATAGACCTCTATGGAGCGCCGGATGTCAGCGGGTACATGCCGATCTGAAAAAGTGTGACGGATGAAAAACCTACTTTTTCATCCATCTGCGGATCAGATTGGGTGACCATGGACTCTACGGTCCGTCCTCATCCGATCCCCGACAGGGGAGAGCGGCGCTCTGACAGGTCCATCCCTGCACAGTGTGCAGAGACGGACCTGTCATCTTCCTGCTCAGCGGGGAGCGACGGAGCGATCCCCCGCTGAGCAGAGCTGGCTCCGTACACAGACACCTCCATGTGAAGGAGCCCTAACAAAGCTCTACAACAGACTCTCCATGTTCTGCTACTGTGGTAACAGGCAAGCAGAATGCTGGTGCACAGGACTATAGAAAGGTTAATAGTGCAATACTTGTAGAATACTCCTACTTAAATTATAAGAGTTATGTGAAACTAGTGCAGGCTTACAAAAATAACTCTCACAAAGCTTTAAATATACAATAGTGCTCCAAAATGATGTTCAAATACCTTGTAGTGTCTGTTGTAAAAAAAAAAAAAACAATCATTATCAACATGAAAATCATCTATTTCTTTCCTCGAATGCATCATATCTGCCCCTCCCCATACCTATTCTCTATTTGTGGGCATTACTGTAGCTGGGCAATGGCAGAGCACAGCTGCCCTTGTGCCCCTTGTAAAGTAAGCACTCCTGTTGGGGTAGCTGTGCTCTTATGTGTTAGCGCACCTGGTTGGCATGCCCCCCTAGGGTTGCCACCTGTCGAGGATTAACCCAGACAGTTCGGGTTTGGAATCATGTGTCTGGGTTTCAGATTGCCTGAAACCCGGACACATTATTCAGACTGGACTATGGCTCCCCAGCAGGGTTCTTGGCTGCAGTTGTCTAAGCTGAGAGTGTCTGTTACACTCTTTCACACAGCCCAAAGCCAGCACTAACAATCCCCCCCAAACACACACACAGACAGGAGAGGAGAGAGGGCACGACCTGCGCCTCTTCCCCCCACCACTACCCTCTGTGTCTATCCACACTCCAATCCCTGGCGCTGTGCTTCAGAATAGGAAAGTAAGATTGGACTGGAAATTTGAAGTCCAGCAGCCTCAGATACATCTGGATGAGAAGTGCTCACTGCCAAGGGGTGAGTGAGCTCACCATCCACCTCACCATCCATTCCCCTTCTCTCTCCTGCATCTGAGTGAGTACACTAAGGTAAATGAGGGTTCTCCAAGAACCCCTTACATCAGAGTTCCCCTTTACACCAGAGGCCACAGTGTTCCTCCTTACATCAGAGTTCTCAGTGTTCCCCCTTAAATCCGGGTTCCCAGAGCATCCCTTATGTTAGAGTCCCCAGAGTTATCCCTTACATCAGAGTCTGCAGAGTCCCCCCTTACAGTGAAAGGGATTAGAAATGTTATTTAATAGCAAAATATATGTATAGTTTATACTATAAAAAAAAAAAATTGCTGTGCGCCGCTAAAGTGTTCGGGTTTTATTGTTTATTTGTTCTGTGTATATTTTAGAACAAGTATAACACTTTTGGTCAAGTACATATGAAGCATTCAAGGTCTTGATAAAGCAGGTGTATCTGCAAAACACATAGACCATATACTTTACTGTTATTGTCTACTGTAATCCCTGTATAATCACATTCAAGGTTTTATATTGTGGTGTCTTGTATCGGTTTATGGGATATTTAAATCTGTTCTTTATAATAAAAAATGGTGTGTTTTTTACAACATCTTATTTTTTTCTATGTATATGCTCCCGGCAGCATAATTGAAGTGCTTTATCTTGATGCTTTAATTTTGTTTGGAGATACAGTACTTTTAAAAATCCTCTTCCCCCAGACTGACAATGCTGCTGTCCAATAGTGCCTCTGTTGCTTCTTCATTCAAAGTGGGGGTACCCGTACCCTAAAGGGCTAGTTTACACTTGCTTCAAAACATGGCTTCGAATACACTTTGTTAAAGCTCTCTGAATGCCAGTCAAAGCTTCTTTCACTAAGTAAAATGGTCAGCTTACAGTCCTGTTTACACCTTGCTTTTGCTTGAAGCTTTGATGAGGCTTCGGTGGAGCTTTAATGTAACTTTGGTGGAGCTTTATTGAGGCTGCGTGGAGCTTCAATGAGGTTTCGGTGAGGCTTTGATGAGGCTTTGGTGGAGTTTCAAAGGGGCTTTGGTGAGGCTTTGGTGAGGCTTCATGGGGCTTAGATGAGGCTTTGTGGGGCTTCAAGCCAGCTTTGCCGTAGACTTCTATGGAGGATTTGAAGATGCTTTGAAGCAACACTAAAGCTACATGGGGTATAATTTTTGAAGCAAAGCTGATGCAAAGCAAAAGCAGGCATAAACAAGAGTGTAAGCTAACCATTTTATTTAGTGATGGGGCTTTGACTAGCGTTCAGAGAGCTTTAAGAAAGCCTGTTCGAAGCCATGTTTTGAAGCAAGCGTAAACTAGCCCTTAATGTGTGTTGAAGCCAAAGCAAGTGTAAAGCCTCGTACACACGATCGGATTTTTCGCAGACATAACCTCAGACTTTTGTCCGAAGGCGCGTGTCTGGATTTTGTCTTGCATATAAACGGCAAGGAATTGTCAGCCAACAAACACGAACGTAGTGGCGTACTATGTGTTTTTTCAGCTCTTTAGCGCCACCCTTTGGACTCCTTCTGTTAATTTTGTGTTAGTAGAAGTTTGGGGAGTGTTGCTTCGTGCTTTTCATTTCACGCTTTTCATTTCATGCTTTTCAGTTCATTTCTAGCTTTCAGAGAGCCATCACCTGGTTGATCAGAGTGCGAGGAACATAACAGCTTTAATTTCAATAGCTGTGTGTTCCCCGGCACGCACCTTGATAGACAGATCACCCGTCCCAGGAATGGATCAGGATTGGATGGGTGATCTGTCTGTTAAAGTGCCTGGACAAAGAGGAGGGGCTGTATATGACAACAAGCGGCGGGGAACACACAGCTATTGAAATTAAAGCTGTTATGTTCCCCCGCGTTCTGATCAACCAGGCGGCGGTGGCTCTCCTCTCCCTTCCCCTACACAGGTAGGCTGCATTTGGGGCACATGGTTGCATTGGGGGCACATGGTTGCATTGGGGACACAGACCTGCAATGGGGACACAGACCTGCAATGGGGACACAGAGCTGCATTGGGGACACAGAGATGCATTGGAGACACAGAGCTGCACTGGGGTCACAGAGCTGCATTGGGGACACAGAGCTGCATTGGGGACACAGAGCTGCATTGGGGACACAGACCTGCAATGGGGACACAGAGCTGCATTGGGGACACATGGCTGCATTGGGGACACATGGCTGCATTGGGGACACAGACCTGAAATGGGGACACAGAGTTGCATTGGAGACACATGGCTGCATTGGGGACACATGGCTGCATTGGAGACACAGGGCGGCTGCATTTGGGACACAGGCTGTAATGGGGACACATGGCTGCATTGGGGACACATAGTTGCATTGGGGACACAGAGCTGCATTGGGAACACAGGGCTGCATTGGGGACACAGAGTTGCATTGGTGGACACAGGCTGCACTGGGGACACATAGCAGAGCTGCAATGGGGACACATGGATGCATTGGGGACACAGAGCTGCACTGGGGACACAGAGCTACATTGGGGACACAGAGCTGCAATGGGGACACAGAGTTGCATTGGGGACACAGGGCTACTTTGGGGACACAGAGCTGCAAAGGGGACACAGCGCTGCAATAGGGACACGGAGCTGCATTGGGGACACAGAGCTGCAATGGGGACACAGCGTTGCAATGGGGACACAGGCTGCACTGGCGGACACAGGCTGCACTGGCGGGTACAGGTTGGACTGGCGGGCACAGGCTGCAGTGGCGGGCACAAGCTGCAATGAGGACACAGGCTGCACTGGCGGGCACAGGCTGCACTGGCAGACACAGGTTACATTGGTGACTAGGGATGAGCCGAACACCCCCCGTTTTGGTTTGCACCAGAACCATCGAACAGACCAAAAATGTGTACGAACTTTAGAACCCTATTAAAGATTATGGGACTCGAACGTTCAAAATCAAAAGCGCTAATTTTAAAGGCTAATATGCAAGATATGCAACAGACAACACCAGCAATAAGGGGTATCTTCAGGTGTATACTGTGCTGGAGGCACACAACACCAACTTTAACTCCTGCAGATGCCTGTATTAGAGAACACCGGCAATAAAGGGTTGATACAGGTGTATACTGTGCTGTGCTGGAGGCACACAACACCCACTAACTCCTGCAGATGCCTGTATTAGAGAACACCAGCAATAAAGGGTTGATACAGGTGTATACTGTGCTGTGCTGGAGGCACACAACACCCACTAACTCCTGCAGATGCCTGTATTAGAGAACACCAGCATAAAAGGGTAGATACAGGTGTATACTGTGCTGGAGGCACACAACACCCACTAACTCCTGCAGATGTCTGTATTAGAGAACACCAGCAAAAAAGGGTAGATACAGGTGTATACTGTGCTGGAGGCACACAACACCCACTTAACTCCTGCAGATGCCTGAGAAAAGAACACTGTCCCTGCCTATCTTGCTCTTTCCTGATCACGGCTCTTCCTGTTTACACTGTGATCAGCTGTGATTGGACATGGCTGATTACATGGTAAAGAGTCTCCATTAGAGACTCTTTACCTAGATTGGTGTTGCGGGGTGTCATGATCGGCGCGATGTGCACCACCGGGGGCAAGCAGCGGCTCAATATCCTGAACACGTCATATGACGTCTGTTCAGGTTATTGAAACCACTTTGCCTTCCGTCATTTTGCTATATGTTGGGCGGAAAGTGGTTAATCTTTCAAGCGCATTTGACTACGGATAGTCTGAAGGTCAACATGTTCTGGTAAACTGCAGTGTTTTATATGTGGCTGTACAACACTGGATGTGTTGACTCTATCCACTGCATATAGGAGGTGGAGAGGAAAGAGGGGGTGACTCCCCCAGTGGACGGGCCGCCACTGAACAGCTATCTCTTTGTACTCCCAATCCGTCCCCTTTCTCCACAGTTAGAAACACCTCCCAGGGAACACTTTTAACCCCTTGATCACCATTAGTGTTAACTAGGGGTGCAACGGATCGTCACCGATCCGTGATCCGAACGGGTCAACCAGCTCGGATCGGCACATGCCTAGCTCCGAAGCGGCGGCCATCTTTCTACACCCAGGCTGTTTACACTGATCTCTCCGACGGAGCGATCACTTGTAAACAAACCGGCGTCATCTCATGACACCGGTTCCTCTCTCCCCTCTCTGTCCTAACCTGTACAGTGGAGGGGAGAGATCCTGAGAGGGAAGCAGCCATCCCTCCATACCCTGCAGTACCCAGCAATACCCTGCCAATACTCTGCAGTACCCCAATACTCTAGCAACACTCTGCAATACCCCAATACTCTGCAATACCCTAATACTCTAGCAATACTCTGCAATACCCCAATACTCTGCAATACCCCAATACTCTAGCAATACTCTAGCAATACCCCAATACTCTAGCAATACTCTAGCAATACCCCAATACTCTAGCAATACTCTGCGATACCCTGCCAATGCTCTAGCGATACCCTGCCAATGCTCTAGCAATACTCTGCGATACCCTGCCAATACTCTGCGATACCCTGTCAATACTCTGCGATACCCTGCCAATACTCAGCAATACTCAGCAATACCCTGCCTGCCAATACTCTGCAATACCCTGCCTGCCAATACTCAGCAATACCCTGCCTGCCAATACTCTGCAATACCCAGCCATGCCCAGCCTTGCTCAGCCGTGCCCAGCCATACTGAGCCGTGCCCAGACATACTCAGCCGTGCCCAGCCATACTCAGCCGTGCCCAGCCATACTCAGCCATACCCAGCCCTATCCAGCCATACTCAGCTATGCTCAGCCGTACCCAGCCATACTCAGCCAATATTACAGTGGGGGAGATTGTGGATATTACAGTGGGGACTAGGGATGAGCTTCGTGTTCCAGTCGAACGTACGTTCGACTCGAACATTGGCTGTTCGTGCGTTCGGCGAATTCCGAACGTTTTGGCCGTTCGCGTCAAAATTTGAGTGACGCGCGCGCGGACCACAATGCACTGCGTTGGCGCAGTGCATTGCTGTCCAATGATTGGCCAAGCATGCACTGTGACCCCGCATGCTTGGCCAATCGCAGCGCCGGCAGCGAGGAGAGCCATGATTGGCCACAGGCATCCTGCCTGTGGCCAATCATAGCTCAGACTGTGTAGTGCACGCCCCACACTATATAAGGCCGCCTTTAAGGCGGCCTCCTGTAGTGTGTTACTTTGCATCTGAAGCAGTGGGTGTTCTGTGTACCTTCAACACAGTACACACCAATCGTTTTTGGCTGATTTCCTATCTTGCTGCTGTGTAGTGGTTGTTGTCTGTGCCCTGACTGCAGTATACACCACTATATTCACCTCACCTATATAGCTAGTGATCTAGCTTTAACCACTTAACAACTGCCCTTTGCCGATTAACGGCTTCAGGGCAGTTGTTTAACTCAGAGAGGCCGTTAATTAACGGCCTCCCAGAATTCTGCTCTCGCGTGCCCCGAGGTGTGCGCACTCGAGAGCATCCGTGACCGCCGGGTCCATAGGACCCGGCGCATCACGGTAAACGGCAGCTCATAGCGGCCGTTTACCACGTGATTGCTCCGTCAAATGACGGAGTGATCACTTGGAAACAAACCGGCATCATGTTATGACGCCTGTTCCTCCCTCCCCTTTCTGTACCGATCGGTACAGCGGAGGGGAAAGAGATCGGTGTCAGCAGCGATGTGGGCTGCATCTGCAGTGCCCACATCGCTGCTCACCGAATTTAACCCCTCAATTCCCTGCCAATACTCTGCAATACCAGTGCATACTCTGCAGTACCCTGCCATTACTCTGCAGTACCCCGCCATTACTCTGCAGTACCCCGCCATTACTCTGCAGTGCAGTACCCCGCCATTACTCTGCAGTGCAGTACCCTGCCATTACTCTGCAGTACCCCGCCATTACTCTGCAGTACCCCGCCATTACTCTGTAATACCCTGCCATAATTTGCCATACCCAGCCATACTCAGAGATACCCAGTTATACTCGGTGATACCCTGAAGTACCCAGCCATAGACGCCCCCCACCCCTCACCGCCCTCCGGTGCTTCTACCAACTCGCCAGTACGATCAAAGCCAGAATCTTTTTTTTAATTTTTTATTTCAGGCTTCCCAGCCTAGAGGTGAGATGTGGGGTCATATTGACCCCCCAGATTTCATTGTAAAGAGGACCTGTCACCCCATATTCCTATTACAAGGGATGTTTACATTTCTTGTAATAGGAATAAAAGTGATCAAAAATATATTTTTGGGAAAAAAAATGTCAAACTAAAATAAAGTAAAATGAACAATAAAAAAATAAAATAAAAATTAAAGCGCCCATGTCCCCATGTGCTCGCATGTGCCACACATGTGAGGTATCGCCGAGAATGTTAGAGCGAGAGCAATAATTCTAGTCCTAGACCTCCTCTGCAACTCAAAACATGTAACCAGTAAAAAAATATTTAAAGCGTCGCCTATGGGGATTTTTTAAGTAGCGACGTTTGGCGCCATTCCACAGGCATGTGCAATTTTGAAGAGTGACATGTTTGATATCTATTTACTCAGCATAACTTCATCTTTCACTTTATGCAAACATTGGGCTAACAAGTGGTTAATAATAGAGCTTGTAGTCAGTAGTGTTAAGAGATAGTGCGTGCTGTCTGCGTGCTCTGTACCCAGTACATACCGCTATAATATAGGGCAGGCCCCTACTTTCAAACATCCAACTTACAAACATCTCCTACTTGCAAACGCAAGGAGACAGCAGCAAGTGAGATGAAAAAAGATGGACGACAAAACAAATTATACAGGGGTGATAACCCTTCCCTATGTTTTCCAAAAAGCTTAAAGATATTTTTTTTGACTGGAGCTACACTTTAAAAATGTACCGGTTGAAAATGACAAACAGATTCAACTTAACACAACAAACCTACACAGTCCCTGTCTTGTTTGCACCGCCTGTATACTGCTGTTCTGAGTATATAGGGCCTGGGGGCCACACGCATTTCCTTTTTTTAATATGGGTACGGGGTTCCCCTTAATATGTGTACAAGACCCAAATAGGCTGGTAATGGGCAGGGAGGGCTACCCATGCCATGTTTCTCAATGATTTTCAACCATATTGCAGGAACCAGATATAACATTAAAACCGCAAGCAGTTTTAAATGGTGTTATTTCCGTTTAATGTCATTTTGTGCAGGGACTGTTCTAAACACGGGAAACACGTGGCACTTCACAGGCATACTATAGACACCCCCCAGGCACCATATTTAAAGGAATATTTCACTTTTTTTTTTCACTTTAATCGTCATTAAAATCAGTGCTCCCGCCAAAACGGTAGTTTTTAAAACTTTTTTTTGCAGTGACCCATGTCCCCCTGAAGCAGGAGGCAGGTCGCCAAACCCTTTTTAGGACACTATCTTGCATATTAGCCGTTAAAATTAGCACTTTCCAATTCGAACGTTCGAGTCCCATAGACTTCAATGGGGTTCTAACGTTCGTACCGAACGCGGGGGTCGTTCGCAAGTTCTGGTGCGAACCGAACCGGGGGGTGTTCGGCTCATCCCTAGTGGGGACTATATGGTGGTGGAATTTTCACAGGTTTTTGCAAATTAAATTATTATTTGCTGATCCGAAAAATGATTCGATCCGTGACTCTGAGCCGAGAAACGATCCGATCCGTGAGTTTTTTGATTCGTTGCACCCCTAGTGTTAACCCCTTCCCTGTCAGTGTCATTTATACAGTAATCAGTAAATTTTTATTGCACTGATCGCTGTATAAATGTCACTGGTCCAAAAATAGTGTCAAAAGTGTCTGATCTGTCTGACGCACTAAAAATAGCTGAGCACAGCAATCACTAGTAAAAAAAATAATAATAAAAATGCTATAAATCTACCCCCCATTTTGTAGACGCTATAACTTTTTCGCAAACCAATCAATATACGCTTATTGCTAAAAAAAAAAAAAAAAAAAAAAAAAGTACCAAAAATATGTAGAAGAATATATATTGGCCTAAACTGATGAATAAATTAGTTTGTTTTTTGGGGATATTTATTATAGCAAAAAACTTTAAAAATATTGTTTTTTTTTTCAAAATTGTTGGTCTTTTTTTGTTTATAGCACAAATAATAGAAACCGCAGAGGTGATCAAATACCACCAAAAGAAAGCTCTATTTGTGGGAAAAAAAGGACATCAATTTTGTTTGTTTACAAGCCGCGCAATTGTCAGTTAAAGCGACGCAGTGCCGTATTGCAAAAAATGGCCTGGTCATTAAGGGGGAAAATCTTCTGGGGCTGACGTGGTTAAAGTCTAATCTGCAGTCAAATGTCCAACTGAAAAAGAGCTTGGTTCTTAGGAAGCTATTACAAATGATAGTAATGAGGGCGATATCATATTTTCTTGTATTCAGACGAAAGGTTTTGTCAGTTTACATCTGTTATGACCTATATTATTAAAGTGCATTAGCACTTCTACATTCTATGTCCACATGACATAATTGAATGTATATCTATAAGGATTGCTAGGAAAAGCACTCGGAAATATAAATAATTACAGTAAAAAATAAAAGAAAGACAGACATAGCCTATGTAATTAAATCTTATAATGGTTTTAACACGGACATATTATTGAAATTTACACTTCACATAAATCTTTTGGACATGTGTCGGAATAACCACTTCAAATTATTTAGTAAAAAGCACCCTTTATTTCATATGAATATAAAAGCACTGCTCCAGAGCCTTCAGCCTTGGAAGCCTTGTCCATGGTTTTAAAGGGGACTTACTATTGACACATGATATAATCCCAAAGGGCAAGGTCTTTGGTTTCCATTTAAATCAGAACTCCAGTCATGTTTCAACTTTCCATCTTTTATATATCATGCCCTTGTTGTTTTAACCTTGGATAGTAAAACATTTATTTTTTCTGCCAGTAAATACCTTATACAGCCCACTTACTGTTCTTGTCTGGTAAAAAGCCTAGGCTTATGACATCATGCACAGCTCTCTCTCTTTCACTCTCATGAGAGTTTGCCAAGAAAGAATAGGGGATGAATCATAAGTTGGCCAATGAGAGCTGCAGAGCTGGAGGTGTGCCTCTGTGTGTCTGT
The DNA here is from genome assembly GCF_037356315.1 of Lithobates pipiens. Classification (NCBI taxonomy): domain Eukaryota; kingdom Metazoa; phylum Chordata; class Amphibia; order Anura; family Ranidae; genus Lithobates; species Lithobates pipiens. The sequence continues at coordinate 291,479,386 of NW_027507784.1, read as the reverse complement.
GTAAATCCAGGAAGTGAACAGGCAGCAGCTTTAACTGCCCACAGTTAAAATGGTTGCAGCCAGACTCAGTGGAGGGAGATTTCTGCAGCATACTTGGCAAGCACAGAATCACAGTATATATAAAATAATATGCAAAGTGGTTGGAGGAAGCTTCAGAATGGCAAAGAAGTTTTTATTACAAAATGATGTGAGCAGACTGCAGTTTCTCTTTAATAGCCAGCTATAGGTGTGAGCAAGTGGCGTATTTTTGTATCACTGCAGTTCCTCTTTAAACCCAAATTCTAGGAAGATATTTAAAGAAAATTAAAACACCAATTAATCACGTTCGGTATTTAAATATTATTATTAAATGTATTTTTTTTAAGGCAGTTTGAGTAAAGCTCGACCATAGATGATTAAATTTTCTTTCCTGCAACCACGGGTTGCAGGAAAGTAAATCGCTCGATCCCTCCTGCGCAGCTATTGTTTTCTTATGCCTGGAGGAGCCATCCAGGCCAGGAGAACACACAGTGATTATTACTAGTGGCTATAGCCACTGGCAATAATGGCATAAAAAATCAGACAGGCTGGTTGTGCCCATGTTGATCGGTCGATCAACTTGGGTACAATCAGCCTGCCCACTCATGGTTAAAATCTCGGCTGGTTCAGCAGAATCGAACCAACTATGTCAGGCTTAAAGTGTTTCTAAAGTCACATTGTGACTTTACTGGTATCCCCTCTGGTTCATACAGTCATAAACTACACACTGTGTGTGTTCTATTAAATTACAAGGCTAATACCTATTCTCACACAGCAGCTGTGCAGTTACGTGATCCCCTTCCGCTCTCCTTCCCTGATCTAAGGAGCATAGTGGGCGGGGCTGAGATTCCCCTCTGATGTCAGCCAGCCTGCAGAGGGAGGTCATGTGACTGCACAGCAGCAGTGTAAGAAAAGGTATTTAGCATTATCATTAAAAAAAAAAAAAAAAACACACTGTAGTTAATGACTGCCTAAACCAGAGGGGATACAAGTAATTTTGCTACATATTTCAGAATAGCGGTGGGGGGGGGCAAGGAGGAGACCAGCTCTCACACTGATAGGCAGGGAGGGAGAGGGAGAGGGGAGAGACTCAGATCAAAGAGCGGGATGATGGAGGCACGTAAACTGATCATTGTTTCATGGCTCAGCAGTCATGATTACCATGGTCAGCACACATAGGGGGACACAGGAACAGGCAGGATCAATCAGGTATATTACAATATAGAAAGAGACAAATTATATGGCACAAGCACTGTGCTATAGATCATGCCTTAAAGGAACAGGATTACAACCACATTAAGTACCAGAATTTGACTCTTGTAATCCCTTTTATTGTTACACTCAGAATGGGAGAGAAAGGGGCAAAACCTGGATGTGCTACATTAGCATGGCCTTCCAAGCAACAATTCCAAAGGAGCAGAGAGATGACCTCACCCATCTCTTGGTAATCCTCTACTGTACATTCACAAACTGGCTGGGCAGATGACCTAATTGTGTTGTCTAAGTGCAGACTAGGTCAGATCATCAGATTGGATGAGAAGTATAAATGTCAAGACTAGGGATGAGCTTCAAGTTCGAGTCAAACTCATTGGGGTGTTTGTGGCAAATTTGAAAAGCAGCGGGAACACCCTGTAAAATGTCTATGGTAGAAATCTAAAGTGCTCATTTTAAAGGCTTATATGCAAGTTATTGTCCTAAAAAGTGTTTGGGGACCTGGTCCCTGCCCCAGGGGACATGTACCAATGCAAAAAAAGTTTAAAAACTGAAATTTTTTCAGGAGCAGTGATTTTAATAATGCTTAAAGTGAAACAATAAAAGTGTAATATTCCTTTAAATTTCGTACTTGGGGGTTGTGTATAGTATGCCTGTAAAGGGGTGCATGTTTCCCGTGCTTAGAACTGTCCCTGCACAAAGAGTAATTTCTGCAGGAAAAAATGTCATTTAAAAGCACTCGCGGCTATAATGAATAGTCGGCTCCCCGTAATACAGAGAACAGTCATTGAAAGTCATTGATAAGAAAAAAAAATGCGTGGGGTTCCCCCCAAATTCAATTACCAGGCTCTTCAGGTCTGGTATGGTTTTTAAGGGGAACTCCACGCCAAATTTAAAAAAAAAAATGGCGTGGAGTTCCCCCCAAAAATCCATACCAGACCCTTTATCTGAGCACGCAACCTGGCAGGCCGCAAGAAAAGAGGGGGGATGAGAGAGCGCCCCCCCTCCTGAACCTTACCAGGCCACATGCCCTCAACATTGGGAGGATGCTTTGGGGGTCTGTGACCCCTCAAAGCACCATGTCCTCATTTTGATGGGGACAAGGGCCTCATCCCCACAACCCTGGCAGGTGGTTGGGAGGGTCTGCGGGCGGGGGGCTTATCAGAATCTGGGAGCCCCCTTTAACAAGGCGACCCCCAGATCCCGCCCCCCCATTTGAAATGGTAAGGGGGTACAAAAGTACCCCTACCATTTCACAAAGAAAGTGTAAAAAATTGTTAAAAACACACAGACACCATTGGGAAAAGTCCTTAAAAAAATAAAAAAAAGATTCCAGCGGTGGTAATCCACTCTTGTTATCCAGTGATGGCTGATCTCTTCTCCAGGGTCCAGCGATGGGTGATCTCTTCTCCGGGGTCCAGCGATGGGTGATCACTCTCGATGGTCCAGCGCAGCGCATCCTCTCTCCACCGGAGACACCGTGGGAATCCTGGCAGCCTGACAGGTCTTAGCTGAGGAGGACGGGGCCACCGGTCACCTGACCCCGCCCCCCCTGACGCAAGGGGAAACCCGGGCTTCCTCAGTGACGTGCGGGTGACCCCGCCCCCTCTGATGTAACGAAAACCTACGTTACATCAGAGGGGGGTGGGGTCACCCATACATTAGGAATATTACACATTTATTATTTCACTTTAAAGTGGTTGTAAACACTTACAAACCACTTTGACCTACAGGTAAGCCTAGATTAAGGCTTACCTGTAGGTCCAAGAAATATCTCCTAAACCTACACGGTTTAGGAGATATTTGCCAAAAGACAGGCACCACTGTCTATGGCGCATGCGCCGTAGACTGCGGCGCGCAGGCGCACTGAGCGCGGCACTGTTAACGGCGATATGCCACGAGTGGCGACTCCCGTGCGCATGCGCGGGAGTGACGTCATCGCGGCTCTGTCGAATGACAGCGCCGGAGCAGCGAGACCCACCAAGAAGATGGAGGCACCATACACAAGGGGACAGCAGTGACTTTGCTGGCTCCTGTGTCAGGTAAATGACACATAATGGACTACTATGCGATGCATAGTAGTCTATTATGTTTTACCTTTGCAGGGAAATGAAAGAGGAAGTAAACCCATCAGGGTTTACTTCCTCTTTAAGTCTGCCCTGTGTTTCTAACTGTAGGGGTGATGGGCTAGCTGTGACACATCACTGATCTCTGCTCCTGATCATAGGGAGCAGAGATCGTGACACTGTCACTAGGCAGAACAGGGAGATGCTTGTTTATATCGGCATCTCCCCGTTCTTCCTCTCCGTGAGACGAACGCGGGTATCCGAGTGGCGATCGAGTCCGCAGGACCCGCGACCCGACTCACAGAGCTCCCAGCCGGTGCGCACGAGCAGCGCCGGCAGCACGCACGCGATGGCATGGCGGCAAATTTAAGGGGATGTACAGGTATGCCCATTTGCCTGTCCATGCCATTCTGCCGACGTACATCGTCGTGCGCCGGTTGGGAACTGGTTAAAAACTAGAAGCTGATTGGTTTCAATGCGGAGCTGCACCAGATTTTGCACTCTCCAGTTTTAGTCAAGTATGTCTTACTCAGCTAAGATGATAGGCAGAACGGCCACCATACGTGAGCTTACTAAAAAAAAGAGGGCGTACTTCCCATTACATGCCTGTGGGGTGCCATGCAAGAATTGATCAGCAAATGGAAAGCAACAAAGAAAGCAACAAAGAGTAGTACCTTCCCTTCAAAAGTTAATTTCTTTGTCAGATGTAGTGACAGGTTTGTTTCAGTTTTCAACCGGGGCTTTTTATATATTCCTTTGACACCATCCATTATCAGAATTGTGTCTATTTCCTCTTTAGTTTGTGCGACGTAGGGCAGCAGTGGCCAGCACTGTGCGCAGCTCTGAAAAATCCTTATTGACAAGGTGGTGGTTTTACCATGTGATTTTTTTTTTCTTCTCCAGCTAACAAAAAAGGAATATGCATGTGCGGAAGCTGCATTGTGTAAATGTCAGCTTTCAAGCTTCTTGTGAATAGGACAAAGTGACATACTGTGCTGTCTGGAGTTATTAACAATACCATGTACAGAACATGCAGAAGCACAATTGAGTGTTTTTTTTTTTCTCACACCCTTCACTATATTTTTCCAACAGTTAAATCTCAAAGCTGCAAAATAAATCACAGCTGACAAAGAAATACATTTGCCATTATTCGTATGGTTGTTAAGAACAAACTGCAAGAGAATCGTCCTTTCTTTCCAACTTTTTACACATCCGTAGGTAGCAGTACCCAGGTATTGTACAATAATTATTTGTTCATTCCTATGAAGGTCTGAGTGTATAGATCTACGTGGCCAGGGTTAAACAGAGGCAATAGAAAAGTCTGACCTAACAGCTATGTAGCTGGGCTTCTGTAGAACACAAATTTTCGGGATCAGAAAACAGCGTACTTGCGTTAAATCTCCTGGGAGGATATATATTTATAGGCCAGTTATTTAAACTGAAAGAGTTTAAATGAAAGAAATGTCAATCAAGTGTATGTCTCAAAAGGTTATTAGAAAGCCAGGTAGAGGTGTACCTATATGTACAAAGAACTCCCTTCTCAACCTAACCTTTTCATGTGTTAATGCTCCTTGAGCCCTATAACACAGAAGTCATATCTTGCACTGATGAAACTAAAAAGGTCTAATGCCGCGTACACGCGACCGTTTTTTCAGTCGGAATAAACTCTGACGGTTTTTCCAATGGAGTTCTGATGGCGTTCCGCTGAAACTATCTTGCCTACACACGATCACAAGTCCGACCGTCTAGAACACAGTGATGTACAACACGGACGACGGGACTAGAAAAAGGAAGTTCAATAGCCAGTAGCCAATAGCTGCCGCCTCATACTTGCGTTGAGCATGCGTAGTTTTTTGGTCCGTTGGAACAGCATACAGACAAGCGGTTTTCCCAATAGGAATTGATTCTGTCTGAAAGATTTAAAACATGTTCTATTTCTAGGTCCGTCAGAATTTTCGAAAAAAAAAATGTCTGATGAGGCACACACACGATCGGCATATACAATGAAAAGCTTCAGTCTGACTTTTTCTGCCGGAAAGTCCGACCGCGTGTACGCAGCATAATACTTCCTGTGCAAGCTGGATAAATGGTTCTACAATTTATGCATTACAGTGCCTTGCAAAAGTATTCACCCCCCTTGGCATTTTTTGTGTTATGTTGCCTCACAACCTGGAATTAACATAGATTGTTTGAGGATTTGCATAATTAAATTTACAGAACATGCCCACAACTTTGAATATGCTTTTTTTTTTTATTGTGAAGCAAACAACATATAGCACAAAATAACAGAAAAAGTCAATGTGCATAACTATTCACCCACCTAACGTCAATACTTTGTAGAGCCACCTTTTGTGGCTATCACAGCTCCAAGTTGCTTTGGATATGTCTCTATGTGCTTGCCACATCTTACCACTGGGATTTTTGCCCATTCCCCCTTGCAAAACTGCTCCAATTCCTTCAAGTTGAGTGGTTTGTGCTTGTGAACAGCGATCTTAAAGTCTGACCACAGATTTTCTATTGGATTGAGGTCTGGGCTTTGACTATTCCATTCCAACACATTTACATGTTTACCCTTAAACCACTCAAGCGTTGCTTAAGCAGTGTGTTTGGGGTCATTATCCTGCTGGAAGGTGAACCTCCGTCCTAGCCTCAAATCACACACAGAGTGGTAAAGGTTTTGCTCAAGAATATCCCTGTATTTAGCACCATCCATCTTTCCCTCAACTCTGACCAGTTTCGCTGTCCCTTCTGCTGAAAAACATCCCCACAGCATGATGCTGCCACCAGCATGTTTCACTGTGGGGATGATGTTCTTTGGGTGATATGATATGTTGGGTAGCTTTTTTTTGATGGCCAAAAAGTTACATTTTAGTCTCATCAGACCGGAGCACCTTCCTCCATACATTTTGGGAGTCTCCCACATGCCTTTTTGCAAACTCAAAATGTGCAGTTTTTTGCTGAAAGTAATGTCTTTTTTCTGGCCACTCTGCCATAAAGCCCAACTCAATGGAGCGTACGGCTTATTGTCATCCTATATACAGATATTCCAATCTCTGCTGTGGAACTCTGCAGCTTAGGTCTCTGTGCTACCTTTCTGATTTATGCCCTCCTTGCCCGTTCTGTGAGTTTTGGTGTGCAGCTGTCTCTTGGAAGGTTTGCTGTTATGCCATGTTCTTTCAATTTAGTTATGATAGATTTGATGGTGCTCCTAGGGATCATCAAAGATTTGGATATCTTTTTATACCCTAACCCTGACTTGTACTTCTCAACAACCTTGTCCCTTATTTGTTTGGAGAGTTCCTTGGTCTTCATGGCAGTGTTTGGTTAGTGGCACCTCTTTCTTAGGTGTTGCAGCCTCTGGGGCCTTTCAAAAAGGTGTGTATATGTAATGACAGATCTTGTGACACTTAGGCTGCTTTCACACTGGTGCGGTATTCAGGCGTTACAGCGCTAAAAATAGCGCCTGTGTAACGCCTGAAAAAAACCGGCCCCTTTAACTCCAGTGTGAAAGCCGGAGGGCTTTCACACTGGAGCGATGCGCTGGCAGGACGGTGAAAAAAGTCCTGCTAGCCGCATCTTTGCAGCGGTGAAGGAGCGGTGTATTCACCGCTCCTATACCGCTCCTACCCATTGAAATCAATGGGACACCGCGGCAATACCGCCGGCAAAGCGCTGCTGCAGCGGCGCTTTGCGGGCGGGTTTAACCCCTTTTCGGCCGCTAGTGGGGGTTAAAACCACCCCGCTAGCGCCCGCACACCGCCGCTAAAACGACCGTAAAGCGCCGCTAAAAATAGCGGCACTTTACCGCCGACGCTGCTCCCGCCCCAGTGTGAAAGCAGCCTTAGATTGCACACAGGTGGACATAATTTCACAAATTTGTGACTTCTGAAGGTAATTGGTTGCACCAGAGCTTTTTATGGGCTTCATAACAAAGGGGCTGAATACATACGCACTGTTAATTATCAGTGTTTTATTTCTGAAAAATTGTTTTATGCATATATTTTTCTAATTTTACTTCACCAGCATAGACTATTTTGTTCTGATCCATCACATATAATTCAGATTAAAAAACCATTGAACTAAAGGCTGTAATGTAACAACATAGGTAAAAAGCTGGGGGTAGGGGAGGGGGGGGGGGTGAATACTTTTGCAAGGCACTGTACATCTGCCATAAACCAGCAGTTCTAGATGTGCAGTCTGCACTGGGACATAAAACAAGGATCTGGATATTTTATATTATTATTTTTTTATAATACGTTTAAAAATGTTCTCCTGTTGAATTTGGTCTCAGTTAACATACCATATACAGTGCCTACAAGTAGTATTCAACCCCCTGCAGATTTAGCAGGTTTGATAAGATGCAAATAAGTTAGAGCCTTCAAACTTTAAACAAGAGCAGGATTTATTAACAGATGCATAAATCTTGCAAACCAAAAAGTTATGTTGCTCAGTTAAATTTTAATACATTTTAAACATAAAAGTGTGGGTCAATTATTATTCAACCCCTAGGTTTAATATTTTGTGGAATAACCCTTGTTTGCAATTACAGCTAATAATCGTCTTTTATAAGACCTGATCAGGCGGCACAGGTCTCTGGAGTTATCTTGGCCCACTCCTCCATGCAGATCTTCTCCAAGTTATCTAGGTTCTTTGGGTGTCTCATGTGGACTTTAATCTTGAGCTCCTTCCACAAGTTTTCAATTGGGTTAAGGTCAGGAGACTGACTAGGCCACTGCAACACCTTGATTTTTTCCCTCTTGAACCAGGCCTTGGTTTTCTTGGCTGTGTGCTTTGGGTCGTTGTCTTGTTGGAAGATGAAATGATGACCCATCTTAAGGTCCTTGATGGAGGAGCGGAGGTTCTTGGCCAAAATCTCCAGGTAGGCCGTGCTATCCATCTTCCCATGGATGCGGACCAGATGGCCAGGCCCCTTGGCTGAGAAGCAGCCCCACAGCATGATGCTGCCACCACCATGCTTGACTGTAGGGATGGTATTCTTTGGGTCGTATGCAGTGCCATCCAGTCTCCAAACGTCACGTGTGTGGTTGGCACCAAAGATCTCGATCTTGGTCTCATCAGACCAGAGAACCTTGAACCAGTCTGTCTCAGAGTCCTCCAAGTGATCATGAGCAAACTGTAGACGAGCCTTGACATGACGCTTTGAAAGTAAAGGTACCTTACGGGCTCGTCTGGAATGGAGACCATTGCGGTGGACTACGTTACTTATGGTATTGACTGAAACCAATGTCCCCACTGCCATGAGATCTTCCCGGAGCTCCTTCCTTGTTGTCCTTGGGTTAGCCTTGACTCTTCGGACAAGCCTGGCCTCGGCACGGGAGGAAACTTTCAAAGGCTGTCCAGCCCGTGGAAGGCTAACAGTAGTTCCATAAGCCTTCCACTTCCGGATGATGCTCCCAACAGTGGAGACAGGTAGGCCCAACTCCTTGGAAAGGGTTTTGTACCCCTTGCCAGCCTTGTGACCCTCCACGATCTTGTCTCTGATGGGCTTGGAATGCTCCTTTGTCTTTCCCATGTTGACCATGTATGAGTGCTGTTCACAAGTTTGGGGAGGGTCTTAAATAGTCAGAAAAGGCTGGAAAAACAGATAATTAATCCAAACATGTGAAGCTCATTGTTCTTTGTGCCTGAACTACTTCTTAATACTTTAGGGGAACCAAACAGAATTCTGTTGAATTGAGGGGTTGAATAATAATTGACCCTCTGAATAAACTTTTCACTATTTAAAAAAAAAAATGAAACAAAGAAATAACATTCTTTTTTGCTGCAGTGCATTTCACACTTCCAGGCTGATCTACAGTCCAAATGTCACAATGCCAAGTTAATTCCGAATGTGTAAACCTGCTAAATCTGCAGGGGGTTGAATACTACTTGTAGGCACTGTATACTGTATACTGTTTTACATACCAATGCAATTGTACTTTGGTCTCTATAGTCTTGACCCCCCCCCCCCCCCCGTTCGGTTCGCACCAGAACCTGCGAACAGACCTAAACTCCGCGTGAACTTTAGAACCCTATTAAAGTCTATGGGACTCGAACGTTCAAAATCAAAAGTGCTAATTTTAAAGGCTAATATGCAAGTTATTGTCCTAAAAAGTGTTTGGGGACCTGTGTCCCGCCCCAGGGGACATGGATCAATGCAAAAACTTTAAAACTTTTAAAAATTGAAGTTTTTTCAGGAGCACTGATTTTAATAATGCTTAAAGAGGAAGTAAACCCTGATGGGTTTACTTCCTCTTTGTCTCTCTGCAAAGGTAAAGCATAATGGACTACTATGCATCGCATAGTAGCCCATTATGTGTCACTTACCTGACAGAGGAGCCAGCGATGTCACCGCTGTCCCCTGTAGCACGGATCATCCATCTTCTTCCGCGTATCGCTGCTCCGGCGCTGTGAGTGGCCGGAGCAGCGATGACGTCACTCCCATGCATGCACATGGGAGCTGCCACTAACGACATATCGCCGTTAGCAGCGGCATGCTCAGAGCGCCTTAATCTAGGCTTACCTGTAGGTCAAAGTGGTCTGTAAGGGTTTACAACCACTTTAAATTTGCATCAGCAATGGTATTGTTTGTGTAAAGACACCTGTGTCATTTTGGGTAAAGATTGTTGTGAGATGGAGAGTAACAAGTGAAAGTGATAGAGAACAAAATATTTTACCAAAACATCAAAACATTCCACATTGTAGCATACTTAACCACTTGGGATCCGCGCTATTGCCGAATGACGGCATTAGCGCGGACCTAGATTGCCGGGACTATGTCTATTGACGTCGTCCCGGTTACGAGCGGCCTGCGCGCCCTGTGATCGGCGAGTCCGTGAGACTCGCCTGATCACCGATCCGTGTAAGGGGTCGATCCCGACCCCTTATCACGTGATCAGCTGTCAGCCAATGACAGCTGATCATGTGATAAAACGGAGCCGGTAATCGGCTAGTATTCCTCCTCGCGCTGACAGCGCGAGGAGAAAAAAAAAAGCCGATCGCCGGCGGCCGTGTTCGGGACATCAGTCCCGATCACGGCCAACAATTCAAGCGGACACCTGCCCCCTGCCAGTGCCCACCTGCCACCCGCAGTGCCATCCTGAAATAAAGTAAGTGCCCCCCTGTCAGTGCCACCCAGCAGTGCCCATAGTGCCCACAGTGCCACCCAGCAGTGCCCACAGTGCCACCCACAGTGCCACCCAGCAGTGCCACCCACAGTGCCACCCAAAATCTGCCTCAAAGGTGCTGCACCCCAGTGCCGCCCATCAGTGCCCAGCAGTGCCGCCCATCAGTGCCCAGCAGTGCCACCTATCAGAGCCACCTATCAGTGCCACCTATCAGTGCCCATCAGTCCCATCTATCTGTGGTACCTATCAGTGCCCATCCGTGCCACCCATCCGTGCCACTTATCCGTGCCACCCATCCGTGCCATCTTATCTGTGCCCATCTTTGCCCATCAGTGCCGCCTTATCTGTGCCCATCGGTGCCGCCTTATCTGTGCCTATTAGTGCCGCCTTAACTATGCCTATCAGTGCCCACCAGTGCAGCCTATCAGTGCCCACCAATGCAGCCCATCAGTGCCCACCAATGCAGCCCATCAGTGCCCACCAATGCAGCCTATCAGTGCCGCCTAATCAGCGCACTTCAATGAAGGAGAAAAATGACCCGTTTGCAAAATTTTATAACAAACTATTAAAACATGATTTTTTTTTTTTTTTTTTTGCATCTTTTTTTGTTTGTTTAGCAAAAAATAAAACTCCGAGCTGTAACTAAATACCACCAAAAGAAAGCTCTATTTGTGGGAAAAAAATGATAAAAATTTCATTTGGGTACAGTGTTGTATGACCGCGCAATTGTCACTCAAAGTGCATCAGCGCTGAAAGCTGAAAATTGGTCTGGGACTGAGGGGGGTTTAAGTGCCCAGTAAGCAAGTGGTTAAACAAAATAGTTGAAGCAGAAGCAACAATGTTGCAAAGGAAAATTTATTTCGGAGAAAGATACATTTCATCTCAACATTAAAAGGATTTATTTGGGGAAGTTACAATTGTAACATTAGAATCAATGGCTATACTATACTAGTGCAGATTTTCACTCCCAAAAAATGCTCTCTAATGCCTCGTACACACGGTCAAACAATCTGGTGGAAAAGTCCAGCGGACTCAAGTCTGCCAGACAATCTCCCCGTGTGTAGTCTACGGCTGACATTTTACCCAAAAGTCCGGCGTACTAAGAAAGTATTTTTGCACTCCAATCTGTCCGCCGGACTCGCATTTCTGCGGACAATCCGGCCATGTGTGTGCCAGTCCGCCGTACTTATGAAATGAACGGACTTTTCCCGCTCGGAGAAAAGTCTGCTCATTTTGAGCGCGTCTCCAGGTAGCCAGGGCCAGCGAAGGAGGCGTCGCTGGCTCCGTCACCTGGTATGGACTTAAAGGGGAACCCCTACGCCGAAAAATCGTTGTGGGGGTCCCCTCCCCAGGTCCATATCAGACCCTTATCCGAGCATGCTACCCGGCCGGCCAGGAAAGGGGGTGGGGACGAGCGAGCGCCCCCCCCTCCAGAGCCGTACCAGGCCGTGCGCCCTCAACATGAGGGGTGCCTTGGGGAAGGGGGGCCACGTGCCCCCCCACCCCAAAGCACCTTTTCCCCATGTTGATGAGGACAAGGGCCTCTTCCCGACAATCCCCCTCTTCGGTTCTTCTTGCTGGGCCACCGCGCCTTCTTCTAGCTCTTTTACAGGCGGTGGCCCGGCAAGAAGAACTGAAGAGGGGGACAAGACCCCCGAAGAGGGGGACAAGACCCCCAAAGTCGGAAGAAGAGGGCGGCGGCGAAGAAGAAAGCCGGACTCCTCCGCTAGTAAAAGAGCTAGCAGAAGATCCCCGAAGACGGACAGAAGACCCCCGGAGCTGTGCAATAAACTATTTTAACCCTTGTGTGTTGTGTTTTATTTTTACTTTTTTCCACAGGTGAATGGGTAGGGGTACATTGTACCCCATACTCATTCACATAGGGTGGGGGCCGGTATCCGGGGGCCCCCTTATTAAAGGTGGCTCCCATATTCCAATAAGCCCCCCGCCCGCAGACCCCGACAACCAACCGCCAGGGTTGTCGGGAAGAGGCCCTTGTCCTCATCAACATGGGGACAAGGTGCTTTGGGGTGGGGGGGCCGTGCGGCCCCCCCTTCCCCAAGGCACCACCCCCATGTTGAGGGCACACGGCCTGGTATGGCTCGCTCGTCCCCACCCCCTTTCCTGGCCGGTGGGGTAGCATGCTCGGACAAGGGTCTGATGTGGAGCTAGGGGGGGACCCCCACGCCGATTTTTCGGCGTAGGGATTCCCCTTTAAGTCCATATCAGGTGACGGGACCAGCGACGCCTCCTTCGCTGGCCCCGGCTACCTGGATACGCGCTCAAAATGAGCGGACTTTCCTCCGCGTGTGTGGGCGAGTCCGTTCATTTCAAAAGTACGGCGGATAGTCCGGCGGACATAGTACGCCGTATTAGTCCGCTGAAAAAGTGCCGTGTGTGGGTAAGTAGCTCGTTCGGAAAGTCCGGCGAACAGTCCGGCGGGAAGTCCGTCAGACTATGTCCGCCGGATAGTTGGCTACGTGTGTACGCGGCATAACACAGGGCTCATTTTGGTATTTACTATAGCGCCCTGTAAAAAAGACACTGGAGCTATTTGCAGTTCTGAGCATGCTCAGTTGTATTGGCACCTAGTTGTACAGATACGGGGAATTTATCTCTTCTCAGACTTTTAAAGATATTTCAGTGTATAAATCACTTTTCACACAGTTTAAAAGCAGATTATCTTTAAATTATATACTGCATATTTCAGTACCATTTAGGCAATTATACCATGCTCTAAACATTATTTCCATGTGCGCTACTCCAGGTTTTAGCAGAGTAAGGGTTTGGGCGCTCTTTGTTTTCAAGGAACTATAGTAAATTCGATTTTGGGAGTATTATTTTTTACCAGCGCTATAGTGAATACCGTTTTAGCACTAATTGGCCAATTTCAGGTACAATTTCAGGAAATATATATATTTCAGTACCATTTAGGCAATTATATCATGCTCTAAACATTATTTCCATGTGCACTACTACTGCTACATTTTCAGGAAATATATTGGTTTGATGATAGAGTTCAGCTTTAATTGCTAAGGAGATATAGCATGAGAATGAGCCTATTTGTTCTTGTAAAATTACATGACCAGTGTAGATCAGATGTTCCCAACCTTCTTATGTCTGCTCGAACATAGTACTCAAGCCTTCAATATTATTTCCAGTTAATGAGACCACACCTGAAAATGGAGTACAAATGGCCATAGCGTCCTTCCTAAATATGAACATCTGAAACAACATAGTAATTTTCAGCCTGTTGGTCTTTTGACAGCACCCAGAAACCCAATACTATTCCACTTCTGCACTGTGGGCCTCCATAATAGGCCTCCAGCCATGAACACCAGCTCTGAGATAACTGCCACTACCTGCCGTGCAACTGAAATACACCAGAGGGGCACATACCACCAATGAGACCCCCACACTTCCATCTCTAAGTTTTTTCTTACACCATCAAAAGACCAATCACTGCCACCTCCCCAAAAGGGTGACACCTTACCCTTGCAGGCCCCTCCACACCAGCAATGCCCTTTGAATTCCGTTCTGCAACCCCAGGGACCATAAATATATTCCCATTGCAGATAAATGGACTCCATCCCCTCTCAGGTACAACCTGGTATCAGACTCCAATTCCAAATAGTGGATAACCAAGCCACGATTCCGAATAAAAATTGCCCCACTACTTTATTAACTTTTATGCGAGTTGTGTTGATTCCTGCAACTGGCCTCGCCATGCGCCAAGTTGTTCAAGCCACCATGCCGGACCACAAGACCATCATATTGAGGAAAGCCATACGAAGCCGAAGGAAAACGATTTTGATGTCCAAAAATCAGCTCCCTACTGGAACGAACCCCCAGATCGTACCCCCCGACATGAAGCACTAATATGTCAGGTGACCTGTCCAGGCATGCAAATTTATGCACCTCAGGCACAACCCTGCTCCACATCATTCCCAGGTACTCCTAACTAGCGAACGCACGCCTCCCTCCTGGAAATCCCCAGCTGCCTCCCATCTGGTCTAACGTTCACTTGCCTGGCCCTCCAAAAAACATAGGAGTGGCCCAATATCCAGACGAGGCATGGCGGCACTCCATCTGCAAGAAAAGATCGAAACCACTGGATAAAATCAATCTCCCAGGAATATTCACCCAACATGAAAAGCACCCCACTATACTCCATCTGTCCATAGCATACCCCCTTTTTTTGATTAACATTGATAAATCCATTAACAAATGTGGGCGAATGTAGGAACAAAATCTCTGGGAGCCCCATCTGCCAATCTGCCTAACAGCTGCCTCGTCCAGCCCGCACCAAGTGGCCTCCATAGCCGCCCAGATGCGGATGGAGTGCAAAGCATACTGTCTTTCCTCTAAGCCCGCTGCCCTAAGCCCATTCGTGAAGACAGTTATGAACTGAAACTTGGATAACAGAGCCCCATCCCCATGTATTAGGAACAGACAGTCCACAACCAGGCACAGCTCTAAAAACTCCCGCACCACCCTTACCGGGGAACCCGGCAGTATAAACAATTGAACCCACAATCTCTTACCCCCCTGGTCTGTCTTTGACCTGCACAGCAAAACTTGCAAACAGTCCCCACTAGAGAGCACATCTTACACCAATATTCCCCCTGGGACCTTACGAGATGGGCTGACCGCTCGCTAATCCGGAATGCCCCAAAAAATGCCAGGAAAAAAGGCAACCTCGTATTCGGAAGAACATAATGAGCCCAACCCCTCAAAAGTGGCCTCTAGCTTACTGGAGGACATGGGCCACCTAGCATCCCTGCACTTATGTGACTTCCTATAGCCTTTTAGCGCCTGCCAGTTTCTGCTCCAGAGCAGACATCGACACTCCCTGCTCCATGTTCCTGGAAACAAAATACAGAACCACCAGCCATACTTCCGCACCACCCCAGATAAATGCAACACCTCCATCCATTCCCCCCATACCTTGGAGTAGGCTGTCCATGTAGCCTCACTCACTGACCTTCTGATATATTCCGTGATGACTCCAAGGCAATCTCCCACAGCCACAGGACAAGGGACCCCCGTTTTCTCCGCCGCTGGTGCAAGTTCCCAAAACCTGTCCCACTGAAACCGAGACAATGAGTCTAATGTATTGTCTGCCCCCCCCCCCCCTCTCAGGGAGGAACACAGCATACATCAGTATGTTCAACTGCAGGCAGCGTAACACCATGTGCCGCAACAGCCTGATAATGGGTTGTGAAAATGTTTTGATGCAGTTAATAACTCATCCTCCAACAAAGCTACCTTGGATGCAAGCTGGGCCAGGATCCTGTCGACGTTTGCCATGCATTCTGTGGATGTGACAAGCAGCAGCGTGAAACTGCCTGCCTTGTCACCTGTCCCTCAACTGATGCCTGGGAGACCCCATCTCCCCTTAAACTATCCTGCCCCTATTCCATCCTGTTGATCCTGGCCAATACCAATTCTAACCCTTATCACCCTGTCATGCCGGCCCTTCACTATCACTGTTTATTTTATTCTCCGGGCCTTACTGGATATTAAGCCAATTGTGTGAGTGATTCCATAAGAGCTTAGATGGAGTCAGTGGGTTTAGTAAAATGTGACAGAGGTACCATATGAGCTTCTGAAAAAGACATGTACATGTCAGGTAGCACCATGGCAGAAGATCATGACCATAACTGAAGTAGAAATGTTGAGTAAACCCATTGTTCTTTAAATAGGACTTATGAAGTCTGTTTAATCCACTAAACAATCCCACATTCAATCACAGATATCACAATTAGGTTTGAGATCAGGCATGTTCAGATCCTGGTCGAAACCCACCAGAGTGATGCCTTCCTCCACAACCTGGAGATTAGCTGGAACTGTGCAACTTCAACTTCACTACCTCGCCTGTATAGGTAAACCCTGGTCAATCACTTAAATCGCTGGCATCCAACAACTGCTGTTCTTTATTGAACCTGCTTGAACCTGTTGATAAATGATAAAAGGTCAGGGTGCAATGTGCTAAGAGATTTAGGTTTTCCAGCCAACACACTCAAATAACCATCTCATTTTTGTTTATTCTGGTAGGTCAAGGTCTTGATACTAAAACATAATGGTCACTAGAGGCATTGCAAGGGATGCATAAGACCAGGAACAACCTTGGATACGCTGAAGAAAGAAAATCTTGGGTACACTGAAGAAGAAAGAAAAGCTTCAGCCACTAGTGCAAAGGGTCACAAAACGCAGAACAGTAAATATAACTTGAAGAGGCACAATTAAAGGGAACTTAAAGTTTTACTAAACCCACAACAGTAAAATCAGTCTGTACATGCAGTAAAGTATGCTTGTTATACTCACTGTGGAACCTAAGGGGTGCATTGTGTAAAAAGGCTGTTTGAGCCTGTCTTCTCAGATCCTCCCCTTCTTTCCCTGTTACCAACCCATCTCCTTATAGAATGGAGCCTTCAGGGGACAAGCTGCACATGCTCAGCTTGGTGTGTATTGCTAGAGCAGTAGTGTATTTAGGTTTTGTGCTGCCCTAGGCCTGACTAAACTCGTGCACCCCTAATTTAAATATGACCCATCCCTTCCTGTCAAGGCCACACCCCTTGCTGTTAAGACCCACCCTGAAATTTTCAAGTAGTTCTGAGTGACTGGGGGGGGGGGGGGGGGGGCAATGGATTCCCTTAATTTGCATAGATTTACTTTCACTTCCTGTTTGGCTATGGAGCGGGAAGTAGAGGAAAATGTCTGCAATGGGACAGGGATGGTAAAAAATAAACTGACAGGGCTTATAACCCTCCCCTACTCTATCCAAAATGGAAAAAAAAAATGCCTATAGTTCTACTTTAAGCACAAATGTCTGATAATTTTATGGAGAGGACTTAGGCCGCGTACACACGGGTGGACTGTTCGCCCAACTTTGTCCGCTGAACAGTGTTTCAGCGGACAGTCCGCTCGTGTGTGGGCTTCAGCGGACAGTTTCAGCGGACTGTTTGACGAACAAAGTCTTACGGAATTTCCGTAAAACTGTTCGCTGAAACTAGGTTTCAGCGGACAGTCCGCCCGTGTGTGGGCCAGTCCGCTGTACTTTCGAAATGAGCGGACTGTTCCCGACCGGAGAAAAGTCTGCTCATTTCGAGCGCATCTCCAGGTAGGCGGGGCCCGCGAAGGAGATGTCGCGGGCTCCGCCGCCTGGTATGGACTTAAAGGGGAACCCCAACGCCGAAAAAAATCGGCGTGGGGGTTCCCCCAAAGTCCACAACAGACCCTTGTCCGAGCACGCTACCCGGCCGGCCAGGAAAGGGGGCGAGCGAGCGCGCCCCCCTCCTGAGCCGTACCAGGCCGCGTGCCCTCAACATGGGGGGTGCCTTGGGGAAGGGGGGGCCGCGCGGCCCCCCCACCCCAAAGCACCTTGTCCCCATGTTGATGAGGACAAGGGCCTCTTCCCGACAACCCTGGCCGTTGGTTGTCGGGGTCTTCGGGCGGGGGGCTTATCGGAATCCGGGAGCCCCCTTTAATAAGGGGGCCCCCGGATACCGGCCCCCCACCCTATGTGAATGGGTATGGGGTACAATGTACCCCTACCCATTCACCTGTAAAATAAAAGTACCCAAAAAAAAACACAACACACGAGATAAAATATTTTATTGCACAGCTCCAGGGGTCTTCCGTCTTCGGGGGTCTTCTCGCCGGACTCCTCCGCTATCTTCTTGTAGCTCTTTTGCTAGCGGAGGAGTCCGGCTTTCTTCCTCCCCGCCGCCGGCCTCTTCTCCCGACTTCGGGGGTCTTGTCCCCCTCTTCGGTTCTTCTGCCGGGCCACCGCGCCTTCTTATAGCTCTTTTGCAGGCGGTGGCCCGGTCTTCTGTCGCCGCTGTCGCCGTCGCCTTCCGTTCTTCTTCTTCTTCTTCTTCTTCTCCAGGAGATGTTGACACGTCGCTCTCTCCGGCCGGAATGCCAGAGCCGCGCTGCGCGGCCACTTATATAGTGACAATGGGGCGGTGTCACATGGTATATGTCACATGGGTTGGTCACATGGGTTGATGTCACATGGGGACTATGACATCGTAAGGGGGCGGGGTCACCATGTGACCAACCCATGTGACATATACCATGTGACACCACCCCATTGTCACTATATAAGTGGCCGCGCAGCGCGGCTCTGGCATTCCGGCCGGAGAGAGTGACGTGTCAACATCTCCTGGAGAAGAAGAAGAAGAACGGAAGGCGACGGCGACAGCGGCGACAGAAGACCGGGCCACCGCCTGTAAAAGAGCTATAAGAAGGCGCGGTGGCCCGTCAGAAGAACCGAAGAGAGGGACAAGACCCCCGAAGTCGGGAGAAGAGGCCGGCGGCGGGGAGGAAGAAAGCCGGACTCCTCCGCTAGCAAAAGAGCTACAAGAAGATAGCGGAGGAGTCCGGCGAGAAGACCCCCGAAGACGGAAGACCCCCGGAGCTGTGCAATAAAATATTTTATCTCGTGTGTTGTGTTTTTTTTTGGGTACTTTTATTTTACAGGTGAATGGGTAGGGGTACATTGTACCCCATACTCATTCACATAGGGTGGGGGGCCGGTATCCGGGGGCCCCCTTATTAAAGGGGGCTCCCGGATTCCGATAAGCCCCCCGCCCGCAGACCCCGACAACCAACGGCCAGGGTTGTCGGGAAGAGGCCCTTGTCCTCATCAACATGGGGACAAGGTGCTTTGGGGTGGGGGGGCCGCGCGGCCCCCCCTTCCCCAAGGCACCCCCCATGTTGAGGGCACGGCCGGGTAGCGTGCTCGGACAAGGGTCTGTTGTGGACTTTGGGGGAACCCCCACGCCGATTTTTTTCGGCGTTGGGGTTCCCCTTTAAGTCCATTCCAGGCGGCGGAGCCCGCGACGTCTCTGTCGCGGGCCCCGCCTACCTTGACACGCGCTCGAAATGAGCGGACTGTCCTCCTCGTGTGTGGGCGAGTCCGTTCATTTCAAAAGTTGCGCGGACTTAGTAGGACGAACTTAGTCCGCTCAAAAAGTGCCGTGTGTGGGCAAGTTCGTTCATTCAAAAGTTTGAGCGGACTGTTTGACGAACTTAGTTTCGGCAGACAGTCCGCCCGTGTGTACGCGGCCTAAGAAGATATAACCATGCCAATGGTGCAGTAGGAAACATATAGCACAGTGAGGAAGATGTGTGGTCCTGGATGATAGGACAGTCAAAATTAGAAGCGGCGCCCCCCCCCCCCCCCCCTTGCGGAAGGCTGGCCAACCGCATACCAGACGCAGTGATGCTGCTTTATGGGGGCGCTAGACTAATTTCCTCTCAGCCCAGTCCGCCCCATAAGACTGGTGCTACACTAACAGTGTAGAGCAAGCCGGTGGGCACTCTTTCCCTGCTGCCTCCCTGCAAAGTGCTGCCTTAGGCCTTGGGAGAGTGCATGTGATCAGTACAAGGCTAATCAGTACTGTTCAGACAGTATATGCTACAGTCCTTGTGCTCTAATAAAAAAACTGTTGCTGTGTCACAAGCAAGAGTCTCATGGATGCATAAAAAAACCTCAAGACAAAGTATCCCTTTTTTTTTTTTTTTAACTCTTCCATTTCATATGGTTTACAGTACACAGAATAAAGAGTTTATACTTTGTCTGAACCTACCCACAACACTTATGTCTCCTGCACTGCCCACAACTTACTGGCTGTCAATGGGTGACTGGCTGTACCAACCAAGAGACTAGGAGCACATACCATAGATGCCGAGATTATTTCACTCGCGTTAAACATTCTTTCATTTTTTCTGATAGCTACAGGTCTGTGATCTCCCAAAGACTTTTGATAAAGCACTGAAGAATAACCTTAAACTGGACACCAGCCGAGATTCAAGCCATGTATAGGCAAGCTGAATGATCAATCAACTTGGGTACAAACAGCATGCTGGATCTTGCATGCAATTATTACTAGCTGCTGTTATAGCCACTAGCAATCATTACTAAGTTCTAGACTTGTGCATAATGGAAAATTTAGTTTCATTTTTGTTCGTTGTTATTCGTAAAATACATAATATTTGTTATGTTGCGTTAATACGTTTTCGGACAATTCATTATTTCTGTAGTGTCGATATTCGTTATACTGAATCTCGAATCATGTCGAATTCATCCGTTATATGTGCTATAATTTTGTTTTTATTTGTTGAAATTTAGATATTTATGTGTATATATATATATATATATATATATATATATATATATATATATTCGTGATTATGATTCGTAGTTTGGAAAGTCGTTTGTTTATTGAATCTTTTAACACACACAATCACAATATCTCTTCTCCTCGGCTCAAATACAGTACAACACCCTTCTCACTCAGTTCTCAGGAATGCACTTTGCCAGTAATCCAACCTCCAGCACAAAATGAATCAGCTGATTGGACTATAAGATTTACTTTGAGTTGACCTTTTGTTTCAATAGATCTTTAACAAATTACCGAATCATGTCAAATTCATTTGTTATATCTGCTATAATTTCTTTTGTAATCGTTGAAATACATTTTTTTATTCGGACATTCGGATGCATCCAAATGTCCGAAAGATGCAAAATTCGGCTGAATTTCGATTCGTTACAAAACTAATTGCACAAACCTACTATGTTCTCCCAGTGGGGATGGCTTCCCCTTTTCCCGGGAGAACACAATGGCTAGGCAGGATCAACTGTCTGTGTTGATGAGGGAATCTAGCAAATTTCTTGCAAGAAAAAAATTTGCCCTGTCTATAACTGACCTTAAAGAGGAGGGCCGGTTTAAAAAAAAAAAAATTTAAAGTCAGCAGCTGCAAACACTGTAGCTGCTGACTTTTAATAAGCACACTTACCTGTCCAGGGCGCCCGCGATGTTGGCCGCCCAAGGCTGACCCGTCCCTCGGTCTCGGGGGCCGGCGCCGCCATTTTGGCTAAGGGAAACAGGCAGTGGAGCCTTGCGGCTTCACTGCCCGTTTCCTACTGTGCATGCACGAGTCGTGCAGCGCTTTGTGAATGGGGCACGCTGTGTTCTGGGACACACAGTTCCCAGAACACAGCGTGACCCATTACCCAGAAGACGCCACACGGAGGAGAGAAGACAGAAGATCTCCGCGGAGGAGGAAGAGGCAGATTAGGATGATGTGCCTAGCAACAGGCATTACTGGTAAGTTAAAAAAAAAAAAAATTCATTTTTTTTCCAGATTTTTTTCTAATTTTTTATGTATTTTTTTTTTCAGGGTGGCCCTCCACTTTAAGTGAGAACTTTAGATGACAAAGCTGCAGATAACATTAAGAGGTTTGTTTCTAATTAACTTTTTACATCTATTTTAACCTCATTTAGTCAGCAAAGTATATATAACATCCAAGTTGTGGTATCCTTGGCAATTTTTGCATTAAAAGAGAAGTATGGGTTTTTTTGAAAAAAATGTATTCATACTTACCTAGGTGCCTTTAACACTGAGAACCAAGTGATCGAACACTGCCTATTGCTAGGTTATCACAGCTCCCCGAGCAGAGAGCTGCTGACTGTTAGTCACCGGCTCTCTGCTCTGCATCTTCTCGCTCACTGGAGCGCTGAGGTGGGGAGCGGCCGACTCTGCCTCTCAGCAGCTCGCTGAGAGGCTCAGCCAGGTGTCGGTGTTGGTCCAGGAATCTAGGTGGATCCTGACTCGGTGGTCATGATGACACCGAGCCTGGATTGGCTCTGTGATGTCACCAGAGAGCGGACTTCAGCCCGCTCTCTGCTGAAAACGGCTCACAGGAGTGCAGAACGAACTGCGATCCATAGGAGAAGTGTGCCCAAATGAGCTTTGGCTGTACATCTCCTTTAAAGACCTACCACCGCATATACACTGCGGCAGGGTGGCTCTATTGCGTGAAACAACGTACCTGTACGTTGTTTCATGCAATAAACAGAGTGGAGCCAATGCACGGAGGAGGAGCCGATGCCACCCACGATCACTTTACAGAGAGCCAGAACTGTTCTGACAGGGGACAACATAGAGATCTGTTGTTCCTAGTGATTAGGAACAGCGATCTCTGTGTTGTTCCTGTCGGCACTTCCCCAACACAGTCTGGTTAAAATAACGCAGTGCCGTATCACAAAAAATGGCCTGGCTCTTAAGGGGGTAAATCCTTTCCGGGGCTGAAGTTAAAAACATGTTTATGTCAGTGCACATGCCTCCGATATTCCAAAAACAGTTAAAAGGAAAAAAAAACACTTTAGCCTGTATGGTTTTTCAATTTGCAGATATAATTTGAGCTATTCTAATCGAGACCAGATTTTTAAAACCCATTTATTGCCTAGCAATGCACTAAATACTGTTTAAATGATGTCATACAACACAGCCAAGACTACTGAGAATAGCGAAGATAACTAATAAGACTGCTGTACATGTTTGTGATTTTTGTATCCCTTAATGAGTCCTAATTATAAGTCAAGCCCCTTACAGAAGGCATTGCAGTATATCTAATAGAATACTATGAATTATTAATCTGCCCTAGAGCTGTTAGCATATTTTATTTAGAGATAAGATAAAGAAGCTTGATCAAAGTCATACAGATCTCATAACATGTCAACTCTCTTTGGTGTCTCACCCAATCAATTCAGTTCTCCCTTATTGAATTAACCTCTGTTGCTTTTACAAAGGGGACTGATTAAAGGCAGACTCTACTGAAAAACTCCTTTCTGCATGTCACACCTTGGAGTAGAAGCATAAATAAACAACCCATCTTGCAACTCTTATGTTGTTACTGAGGTCAGACCTTACCTCTACATGTCTACCTGCTAGTAAAACTTAGTGCCCGTTCACACTACCGCGACTTGTCAGGCGACTTAGCCGCCTGACAAGTCGCGCTCCGTTCTGTACTATGGAACCGTTCTAATAGGAGCGACTCAAGTCGCTCCGACTTAGAAAAAGGTTCCTGTAGTATTTTCGGGGCGACTTCAGGCGACTTGCATTGACTTCTATACAGAAGTCATTTTGCAAGTCGCCGCTGAAGTCGTGTGCAGGTAGCGTCTGTGAGTCGCACTGCAAGTCGCGTCGCCCCTGTGTGAACGGGCACTTAGTATCACACTGTACAGTCAAAGTCATGATCAAGAGCAGTGGCCTCCAAAATGTGGCCCAGGGAGGGGCCGAATATGACCATTTGCTTGCCTTTATCTGGCCCTTGGGGTACTATTTCACCAACTGACAGCAATATATATATATATATATATATATATATATATATATATATATATATATATATATATAATCTTTATTTTGTGGAAAACAAATAACATGTCACGTTCAACATTTGTATCTGAATAAAGTCTCAAGCCCACATGGGCTTGTGACACATAGGGGGTCATGTACTAAGATGAATGCGCTGCGTCAGTTCATACCTTAATTTGTGCGCCAGATAAATCATTAATTGAGCGTGTGAACCGACGCACTAATATGCACAACGTGACAACAGCAATAATAAAATGCCATTGATAATAGCGTACACCGTATTATTAAGAGTCCATCCATTCACACAGGGGCAACATGACTTCCAGCGTGACTTTAGAAGGCAACTTGGACACGACTTGAGTATGAATCACAGCACGACTTGGGGCGACTTCAACGCGACTTGGGGCGACTTACAACATGACTTTAAGTCACCCCCAGACCAGGTGACTTTCATTTTAAATAAAAAACCGGCACGGGTTCCCCTCCAAGAGCATACAAGGCCCTTAGGTCTGGTATGGATATTAAGGGGAACCCCACACCAATTTTTTTTTTTAAATGGCGTGGGGGTCCCCCTCAAAATCCATACCGGGCCCTTCAGGTCTGGTATGGATTTTAAGGGGAACCCCGCACAAGTGTGATTTAATTGTACTTCTGTCTCAATCTGATTCATGGTTTCTGACAGTAGGCAAAGGCCATGAATTCAGAAGATACAGTCAATCCACTTGTTGGTAATATTTTTTCCAGATTGGATGAGCAAGATCACCGCATGGATCAGTTTGCCATGGCGTTGCAAACGCTCTTGAGTCGCACGGCTCACCTGGAATCCTCCACGGTGGCTGCTCTGGTACAACCTGAGTCGCAGGCCCTCCCTGCTGCTGCGCCAGCCTCGAGTATTACCTCTATAAGAAGTATGTCTGGTTCCGCTCTGCTTCACCAGGGATTTGTGGGTGATCCAGTTCAATGCAGAGGGTTTCTCAATCAGGTTGAGATATACTTCGAGATGCTGCCCCAGGCATTTCATGGACAGAAGCAAAGTAGGTTTCATGATATCTTTGCTTTCTGAGAGAGCCTTGGCCTGGGCTAACCCTCTATGGGAGACGCAAAAACCTGTTTTCTTGAGTTACCTTCAGTTTGTGGCCTCCTTTAAAAGGGTATTCGACGTTCGCGCATGCTCCGCTTCTGCTGCCAAGTGCCTAATGTCCATCAAACAGAGTACGAGAACTGTTGCCGACTACACCATTGAATTCTGTACTCTGGCAGCAGAGGTTGCTTGGAACAATGAGGCCCACATGGTCTCTCGGATTCCATCAAGGATGAGATAGCAGCCCGAGATATACCCACTGAGCTGGAGAGCTTGATCTCGTTTGCCATCCTCATTGACTCCAGACTCAGAGAAAGACTTTCTCTTAAGGAGTGCTTGCAGAAGCCTCCTGTATGTTTGCCTCCAAAATGTGTAGTCCCACCCATGCCTCCCTTACCTCCCATGCCTCCTGGTACCGAGTCGGTCAGTGAAAATGAACCCATGCACCTGGGCTTCACGCGTCTCTCTGCGGATGAGAGAGCCTTTAGGAGGAGGGAGATTGTGCCTTTATTGTGGCCAGGCAGGTCTTGTCCTACCCGTCCAGGGAACGTCCGAACCTTGAGGTCCTGTCATGGACAGACCTTAGGTGGCGTTGTTTCGTCCCCAGTTATCCAGACGGATAAGCCCCTGGTTTCGGTCACCCTTTCTTGGGCGGAGTCGTCCATCGAGATACAGGCTCTAATCATGAGACGGTTCCGTTGTTCATGGCTGTAGGGGCTCTTTACCATGAGATAATCCAATTCCAAGTTATTTCCTCACCCAGGTTTCCACTGGTTATTGGTTATCCTTGGTTACAGAGGCACAACCCCTCTTTTGATTGGCTCCATGCTGAGGTTCTCTCCTGGTCACCACAATGCAGTGAGACATGCTTCCTGAAGGTATTTAAGGTTCTGTGCACCTCTTCACTCTCTTCCCTGCCGGAGGAGTACTGCGATTTTAGCGATGACTTTGATAAAGGTCAAGCCTGTAGTTTGCCTCCACACCGGTCTTATGATAGCGCAATTGACCTTCAACCTGGTGCCATACCTCCTCGTGGCCGGGTTTACACGTTGACGGTCTTGGAGGATAAGGCCATGGAGGAGTATGTTGCTGACACACTTTCTCGAGGTTTCCTCTGCAAATCCTCATCTCCTGCTGATGCTGGTTTCTTTTTTGGGAAGAAGAAGAGCGGTGAACTGAGGCCTTGTATTGATTATAGGGGTCTCAATCGTGTCACGATTAAGAATGCCTATCCGATTCCATTGATTACAGAGTTATTTGATGGCCTCAAGGGAGCAACGGTTTTCACAAAGCTTGACTTGAGAAGGGCATACAATCTCAAGCGCATTAAGGAGGGCGACAAGTGGAAAACTGCGTTTAATACCATAACAGGCCATTATGAATACCTGGTAATGCCTTTTGGCCTTTGTAATGCCCCGGCAGTTTTCCAAGAATTTATTAACAATGTCCTCCGAGATTTGTTGCAGTTATGTGTGGTGGTTTATCTTGATGATATCCTCATATTTTCCAAGTCCCTGGAGAGCCACCACACAGATGTCTGTCATGTGCTTCAGAAACTAAGAGAGAACAATCTCTAAATTGGAGAAGTGCGAGTTCCATCATGAACAGGTTACATTCCTGGGCTATGTCATTTCCACTGCTGGTTGTTCGATGGGCCCAGAGAAACTTTCGGCAGTCCTACAGTGGCTTCGACTCGTGAGTTTACGTCCTCTACAGCATTTCCTGGGTTTTGCCAACTACTATCGGAAGTTTATTCGTAACTTCTTGTCTCTGGTCAAGCCCCTGACTGATATGACCAGAAAGGATGGTAACCCACAGAGTTTGTGTCTGGAGTCCATTAAGGCCTTTGAGACTCTCAAGGCTGCCTTTGTTTCTGATCCTGTGTTGGCACATCCTGATCCTACATTGCCTTTATCCTTGAAGCTGATGCTTCTGAGATTGGAGTTGGCGCCCTTCTGTCTTAACATCCTAACTCTGAGAGCGCTATGCATCCGTGTGTCTACTTTTCCAAGAAATTGTCACCTGCTGAGTGCAATTATGAGATTAGTGACTGTTGGCGATCATTTTAGCCCTGAAAGAATGGAGACATCTCCTTGAAGGTACCACTGTGCCCGTTCTTATTCTTACTGACCATAAGAATCTTACATTCTTGTCTGAGGCTAAGCGTCTCTCTCCCAGAAGGGCGCGATAGGCTCTTTTCTTGTCTAGCTTTAATTACATTGTCTCATTCTTACCGGTACTAAGAATGTAAGGGCTGATGCCTTGTCACGACAATTCTCCTCCAATTCTCCTCCACTTCCAAGTCAGTCGGTTCCGGTTCCTATGATTCCTCCTGATCGTATCTTGGCTATGGTTCGCACCAGTCTTACTTCTCCTTTGGGTGACAAAATTCTTGCTGCTCAGGTCCATGCTCCTCCTGAGAAACCTTGTGACCGCTGCTTTGTCCCAGAGAGACTCCGTACTGCTGTGCTCCAGACTTACCATTCTCCCAAAGCGGCTGGCCATCCTGGGAAGAATCAACTCATTTGGGCCATTTCCCAACAATTCTGGTGGCCTGGTCTACGGGCTGATGTTACTGCCTTCATAGCTGCCTGTCCCATGTGTGCTCAGAATAAGACTCCAGGACACCTTCCAGTGGGCCTCCTACAACCCATGCCCAATGGAGAGAGGCTCTGGACTCTGCCTACCTCTAAGGAACTGGCTTCCATTTTTGCTCGGGAGATCTTTCGCTTACATGGGCTACCCAAGGTGATTGTCTCAGACAGGGGCAGTCAGTTTGTCTCCCGGTTCTGGCTAGCCTTTTGTACACAGTTGGGAATCGAGCTTGCGTTCTCTTCTGCGTATCACCCTCAGTCTAATGGGGCCGCAGAGCGAGCCAATCAGTCCTTGGAGCAATTCCTACGTTGCTATATTTCTGACCACCATAGCAACTGGTCAGACCTATTACCATGGGCAGAGTTTGCTCACAACAGTGCCTTGAATTCTGCCTCCCATTTGTCTTACGAAAGTGTTTGAGGAACGTGTAGGAATGTAAGGCCCTTTTATGGGAGGGGTCAAGCAGGGAGTCTGGGCTAATGTTAAAGTCTCCCCCAAGGACCAGGAGACCCTCCTTGAATTCAGCCAGTTGCTCCAAGGCTGTGTCGATGAAGGTGAGTTGATTAGTCTTAGGGGCATAAATCGTAACGAACGTGTATGTTTATCCAGCAATACTGCCCTTCAGGAAGCCATATCTTCATGGGCTGAAAGGGGCAGGATTTGTGGATTGCGATAGCTGTCCCCCTAGATTTAGATACCAGAGAGTTGCTTATAAACCACTGGTTGAAGAGGTAAGTGGCCAGCTTAAGTGTTGACTGGGGTGTAAAATGTGTTTTCTGTAAGATCACCTTTGTCCCAAGCCTCCCACCACAACTTACTACTGGAAATTATAGGAGCTTACCGTCAGAGTAGCCATGGAGGGTCTAGGTGACAGTTGGAGTGCCAAAACCGTTGGTGTACTTGGTGTGGGTGATGATGTAGTAGATCGTTCCTGTAAGAAGAACAGGAGGAAAGAGAGGGAGAGAAAGAGAGAAGGGGGAAAAAAGGAACAAACATGTAAATTGACCATTAAACCCTTACAAACCACTTTGACCTACAGGTAAGCCTAGATTAAGGCTTACCTGTAGGTCCAAGCAATATCTCCTAAACCTATATGGTTTAGGAGATATTTGCCCGAAAACGGGCACCGCTGTCTACGGCGCATGCGCTGTAGACAGCGGCGCGCAGGTGCACTGAGCGCAGCATTTCCAAGAATGGAGCTGCCACGCGTGTCGACTCCCGTGCGCATGCGCGGGAGTGACGTCATCGCGGCTTTGCCGAATGACAGCGGCGGAGCTGCGAGACCCCACCAACAAGATGGATGCGGCGGACTACAGGGGACAGCGGCGACTTTGCTGGCTCCTGTGTCAGGTAAGTGACACATAATGGGCTACTATGCGATGCATAGTAGTCCATTATGCTTTGCCTTTGCAGGGAATGAAAGAGGAAGTAAACCCATCAGGGTTTACTTCCTCTTTAAACACATAACAAACAAAACAAGATGGCCAAAGCCATTGTAACGTTCTAGACATCTGTGTCAAGTCCTGGGTGCGAGGCTGGATTGCTGAGAGGGCGCCCCTTGCGGCTAAGTGCAGCGTAACCCTAGGAGTGAGACAGGGAGTATGTGCCCAAAGGTGCACGGATTGCCGAGTGCTGCTGCTGGGTAGTTGGGAAGCAGAGGGCAACTGAGGTGCGCTGGAAAAGCTGATTGGGCAGCCGTGCGAGTTGGGATCTCAGTGGAGCAACCAGGAACAAAGTCTATAGCCAGGCCAGGGGTCATACACAACAGGATTAGTCTGAAAAGAGGTACAGCAGGATAAACAGGAACAGAGTCGGTAGCCAGGCCAGGGGTCAAACACCGTGTGGACAAGCAAAGGTACAGATGCAGAGACTGTAGAACAGTCAGGTCCAAGCTGGGGGTCGGTGCAGGTGGAGAGCAGGAGAAGTTAGGCAACCCGAGTAGTAACAGGAATCAGATGCAGTTAGTAGGTACAGGAGACACAGGAAGCTGACAATAATCCAGCAACCTGCATGCATCTGCAGCAGACTTAAAAAAGGCCAGAGGGCGCCAACAATTGTCACAGTGCGCTTGCACAGTTGTGCGCACCCGCCGTTGCGCAGCTGCATGCACCCGTCGTCACGCACCTATGTGTGCACATGTGCACGGGGATTCGCCTGGCACAACCATGATGGGTACTGGCAGAATTGACAGTCCTACAGCCATTTCCCTGACAATCTGTGAGTCATGCCCAGGGCCTCGTCCCATAAGGGGGGAGATCACGCGCCCAGACCTTGGATCCCAATGGGGATGAATACCCAAGAAAGGGTGGCCTACGTGGGGAACGTGAGCCAACACGGGGGGAGGTAAGGCATCACCATCTCCCTCCACCACATCTAACAGTATGTTACAGGTGAGGGCGAGGGGGGAGTTATTTACTTTAATAACTGCCTGCGGGTTGCGGGTTAAACTGGGTAAGGTAAACGTGGTCAAGATCCGGCTAGTGCATTCAGATCCCAAACCTACCAATCTGGGGAACATAGAGGAAATCTATGCCAATTGGCGCAGTACATGTAGTCATTGAAGACCCAACGTGGGTGCCCCAGGGAGGTCCTAGGCACAACAACGGGGGGGACACCTCGTGATAGAGAAGGGTCATACACAGAGGGCAGGAAGACTTGCTCCATCAGTCTCTAGAAGTAGCTGTGCCTGGTGAGGAGTCAGAAGGGTTGACGTCACCGTTCCCCTCTGCGACTTCTGCATTTAGCAGGTAGCCACAGTTGAGGAGGTGGTCGGGTGGATGGAAAATCTGTTGATCCCCTCCAAGTCCACAGGTTCCAGTCCGAGAGAGGATAAGAAATTCAGAAGGTCATCTCTGGAGCGCAGGGTCACAGGTATGCCTTCCTTGGTCAAAAAGGGAAGCATCACCGGTATGGTATCTTGGATGGCTGCCAGGAGGGGGCAAAGCGCCCTGTGCTGCATGAGGGTGCACCTGGAAATATCTTGATAGAAGGATAAATATCTTGATAGAAGGATAAATGTGCGCTTGACCAAAGTCAAAGTAGGGCTTGCCACGCATTTTTTGCATAATGCGGCCCTTAAGCATGTATTTACTGTATATAGCTTACATATGATGTCCCTCGGATTGTCCACATCTTGAGAAGGAGGCCTGAGAGCCCTTTGGGCACGCTCAATCACGATCATGGCCGTTGCGAGCAGTTCAAATATTTCTTTAAATATGCCCACTAATGCCGCGTACACACGACCGGACTTTTCTACATCAAAGGTCTGACGGAACGATTCTGGCAGACCATTCGATCGTGTGTGGGCTGCAGCGGACTTTTGATTTGCAAAAATCCGTCAGACTTTAGAAATGGAACATGTTTCAAATTTTTCCGCCGGAACTCCACCGGACCCAGTTCCTACCGAGAAATCCGCTCGTGTGTATGCTAGTCCGACGGGCAAAAACCGGCGCGAGGGCAGCTATTGGCTACTGGCTATGAACTTCCTTATTCCAGTCCGGTCGTACGTCATCACGTTCGAATCCGTCGGACTATGGTGTGATTGTGTGTGGCCAAGTCCGTTCATTCGGAAAGTCCGTCAGAACTCTGTCAGAACTCTGTCAGAACTCCGCCGAAAGTCCGTCGGACCTAGTCCCTCGAAAAGTCCGATCGTGTGTACGCGGCATTAGGTGGGGATAATATCTTTGGAGGGCGTAGCTTCTGGTAGGCCTCTAATTCTAATATTAGCCAGTCGACTGCAGTTTTCCACATCATCCAAATGGCAATCTGCTGGTCCTGTGTGATGAATTTGTCTTGTAGCATAGAACTCCAGGGACTCCATTCTGCCACCCAGGGGAGAGCTGTCAGCTTTTAGCAGTGCGATGTCCTCTTTAAGAGCCTTCTCTACTCTGTCAGTGAATCATTCTAGGTCCTCCTTGTTAGGGAGTGACCAAATATGTCGCCTGATGTCTTCATCTCCTAGGAGGTCTAAAGCTTCAGAGCCCCTATCTGGGGAAGCCGGGGAGCTTGGGGAGTCAGGGGGATAGATCCACTCACCAACCCTGAGGAGGGAATTAGGGAAGTTGCATGCTGCTGGAGCTGGGTGGCGGTGTTCTGGGAGGCATTAGCTGCCTTCTGTGCCTTCATGGCCAGCATATCCTTGGTAGCCTCACGGCTCTGCTCATTCACTCTACACCCTACGCTCAAAAAAGTTCTTGAGATTTTCTTAGCATATTTAGCCATTTTTGGTCCCATAGATTACAATGGGATTACCTGTAAATGTGCATGTAGGTAGGGTGCAGAGCGGTGCGGTGGAAAAACACACTGTCCCAGTGCAGTAAAAACTTGTACTGAAATAATGCAGAGACCTTCACAAATAATCCAATGGGAAGGCAGCCCAGCCAGGAACACTCACAGTTCCAATAGCATGTAGAAAGCAGACTGTAGCCAACTGTCAGCATCTGTAGAGAGGGGAAGAACGCGGCCTGGCCATCTTGTGCCCAACTGACAGGTGTCCAGAGAGGTTGTGAACCTTATGCTTTTCCTTCTCACAGGAACCTTTCCCTACCACTATTGGTGCCCCTAACAGGTGGAGTACCTGTTCCAACTCGTAAAATGCTGCCAAGCCTGGGAGACAGGCCCTTAAATAGGCTCTGCCTGACCAGCGACCCATCGCAGTTTGCTAAGGAAGTGACGTTCCGTCACCGCCATCTTGCTACACCCCACACTCGTTCACAGTAAGGATACACTAAGAAGGGGGAAACTGGTCTAACTGGTCTATCACACCAGTTATAATACATTTTTTTAATTGCGTTTGTCACTCTTTGTAGTATCACTGCAGAACCGCTCAGCAGTCACAACGCTGCACAGTGGAAATGCACTATACTATGCTTTCTATATGTGCAAGTATTTTATACGTGTATTACACCCCTATATACTGCACATCAAATAGTACACCTATACCAGGACCTTTGTGGACCTAGTAGCTATATATAAGTATAATAGGCTTTCTATATTTGAAAGAAAATATATTATACGTGTACAACCCTATATACTGTACATCTATACCAGTCCTTAAAAGGACCTTTGTGGACCTAGTAGCTAGTGATTTGCAGACTGTCCCTCAGTCCCTACACTGATAAAAGACAGCTGCAGAATCGGTCAGCACTCAGCTCAGCAGTCAAGTATAATAGGCTTTCTATATTTGAAAGAAAGTATATTATGTGTACAACCCTATATACTGTACACCTATACCAGTCCTTAAAAGGACCTTTGTGGACCTAATAGTAATAGCTAGTGATTAAACTGACAGTCCCTGCTCCACACAGCGTCCTGTCCCTACACTGACAAAAGACAGCTGCAGAATCGGTCAACAGTGCACTTAGCAGTCAGCAGCACAGCAGTCAGCAGCAGTGCACCAGAACCCTATATACTGTACACCTATACCAGTCCTTAA
Organism: Lithobates pipiens; assembly: GCF_037356315.1. Classification (NCBI taxonomy): domain Eukaryota; kingdom Metazoa; phylum Chordata; class Amphibia; order Anura; family Ranidae; genus Lithobates; species Lithobates pipiens. The sequence continues at coordinate 291,446,680 of NW_027507784.1, read as the reverse complement.
AAGGGCCTTTGTGAACCTAGTAGCTAGTGATTTGCAGACTATCCCTTAGTCCCTACACTTACAAAAGACAACTGCAGAATCGGTCATCGGTTTTGTGGACCTAATAGCTAGTGATTTATGTCACTACAGTCTGTCCCTGCTCCACACAGCAACCTCTCCCTACACTGACAAAAGACAGAATGTAAAATGGCCGCCAGATCAGGTCTATTTATAAGGTAGGGGGAATGTTCAATTGTCCATGTGATGAAATGTCTCAATTGGCTGTCCTGCACCCCATGATGGATGTGTCAAAGTTCTTTCACAATGTAAAACGCATATGTCCGGCGCGCGAACAGCGCCAGAAGTCCGCTGGTTTGGCGAATCGCGACCACGCAAAATTTGCGGTGAACCGACCGCCGGGCGAACCACAAGGCCATCCCTAGTGAGCACCATCTACAGTGGAGTGCACTACCTACTACATACAATAAGTGCACTTTCACACATATTGGCAGGTGTTTTTAAGCCTGAAGAACTCCTGATCTAGGGAACTGCACTCCCCTTGCCCAGCTCAGGAAACAAACTGCTGAAGCTTGATTCACGTGTAAAAATGCCTATAATACAATTAAAAAACACAAAATCGCCAAGAATATGCTCAGCTCTGGTGTGAATGCAGGCTAAGGCATCCATACCTGAGCATTTTGAATCTCCAAATCCAAAGATATAAAATGCTCAACATTGAAAACACAAATGTTTTAAATGGCATCTGTTCACACCTGGGCATTCCAGTGAATGAATGAATGAATGAAATACTTATATAGCGCACAATGCGAACTGAATCGCCTCTAGGCGCTGTGGCGAGCTTTGATCATCTGCTAAAAGAGGAAGGTCTTGAGTTTTTTCCTAAAAGCCAGGTGATTTTCTTCCAGGCGGATGTTGATTGGTAGAGCATTCCATAGCAGAGGCCCTTGGACAGCGAATCTCCGATCACCCTTGGATTTATACCGGGTTTTGGGCACGAGGAGGAGGTTTTTGTTGGCTGATCGAAGACTGCGGTTTGGTGTGTAATGATTTATTTTCTCCATTAGGTATTGCGGAGCTTCTCTATGCACGCATTTGTGGGTGAGGCAAAGGGTCTTGAACGTGATCCGATTTTTTACGGTTAGCCAATGTAAGCTCCTCATTGAAGGAGAAATGGATTCCCAGGGTTTTTTCCCTGTTATCAGCCTTGCCGCCGTGTTTTGGATCAGTTGTAATCGCGCAAGTTGATATTGTGGTAATCCTATGTAAAGCGAGTTTGCGTAGTCCAGTCCTGAATTAATGATTGTTCCAACTACCACTGCTTTGTCATTCTTTGGGATAAAAGGGATGAGTCTGCGAAGCATGCGCAGTAGATGGTGAGATCGACTGACTACAGATCCTATTTGCGCATCCATTGACATTTGTGCGTCTAAAATAACCCCGAGACTCTTCGCTTTGGTCTTTGGGGAGATAGTCTGCCCAAAGACGGTTGGTGGAGACCAGGAGGTTTTGGTTGCGGGCTTATGATTTGGGTGTAAGATAAGAAGCTCTGTCTTTGATTGATTCCAGTGCCTGTCGCTAGACATCTGTTGCTCAGTCAAAAGAGTACAGGACTTTCTTTTCAACTTGGCCATTTTTGACCAAAGAGACTTCATGGGAGTGCCTGGGAAAATGTGTGTTATATGTACTTTTCAGAAGCCCCATGGGGCCAAAAATGTGCGATCCTTCCCCAAAGAACGTTCCGGTACAGCATATCAATCCATACAAAACCACACAAAAAAAGCACAAAAAAAAAGCCTTTGAAATCACTTGACTACGCCACGCTCAAGTGTGAAAGAAACCTAAGTCAGTTCTTGTAGGAATGTATATGAATACATAAATGCATGTAATCTGTACTTTGTGAATTGCTGTTATGTCATTTACAGACAAGCTCTCACTAGATGAAATGGAAGATCCCTGCGCTATTAGTGAAACACAGCAAAGAATTATCCTGTCATTAGAAATCTTCTCGCCTCCCGCTTGTTATTAAAGATAGACTCTGTCAAATTGAGCGTCTCATCCTCATGGATCTCGCCCTTCAGAAGTGAAATCCCTATCCGGCACCATTCTTCCGAGTGACAGCACAGAGCTGCGTCTGGCAGATTCGTCTTTATTGGGTGTGATTAAAGTACGTCCGATACTTCCAGCTCACACTGATCTCTCCCGTACACATTCACATATGAAAAATACCCTTCCTGTAAATGTATGTGACAATGTTTTGATGAAAACAGCCTGATGTGGGCTAGTAAATATTATCAAACTGTGATTTTTTTATTTTTTCCTCCTTATTTAAAGCAAGTAAGCATCTGTATAAGGCGCTGACATAAACAGACACCCCTATTGTCAGAGACACATTTCAAGGTGTTAAAGAGATCTTCACATGGAGACGTGAGTTTCGTAGGATTAGCACATTTTGGTATGTATTAGTGAGGTCTGCTAGATTTAAAGAGTCCCTATCATCAACTTAAAAAAATGCAGGTAAAAGCATGGAAATGTCAAGTCGTTTAACAACTTCAATTCTGGGCACTTTCCTTCCTCTTCCCTTCCTGCCCAGGCCAATTTTCAGCTTTCAACACTGTCGCACTTTGAATGACAATTGCGCGGTCATGCAACACTGTGCCCATATGCAATTTGTATCATTAGACAGATAGAGCTTTCTTTTAGCCCTTGTACACACGGTCGGATATTCGGATGGACAATAATAATAATCCGACAGTGTGTGGGCTCCATCGGACTGTTTCCATCGGAGTATCCGACAGACCAAGTTTTCCAACTTGTCTATAAAATTTTCTGACAACATGCTCCGATCGGACTTTGTCCGATCATGTGTAGAGAATTCCGATCAGACAAAGTGCCACGCATGCTCAGATTAAATTCCTAGACCAAAGCTATTGGCTACTAGCCTGAACGTAGTCCTGTCATAACGAAATTATGTCATCACGTTCTGAACGATCGGATTTTCCGACAAATTTGTCCGACCGTGTGTATGCAACAGTTTCGGACAAAATCCATCGGACAAAATCCGTCGGACAAAATCCGTCGGACAAAATCCAACGGATTTGGTTGTCAGAATGTCCAACCGTGTGTACAAGGGCGTAGTGGTATTTAATCCCCACTGTTTTTTTTTTCTTTTTTTTGTTAAATTAAAAAAGACAGAAGATTTTGAAAAAAAAAAGTGTTTCTTATGCCCATACACACGAGCGGATTTTCCGTCGGAAAAAACTTGGATGGTTTTTCCGACGGAATTCCGCTCAAGCTTGGCTTGTATACACACGGTCACACAAACGTTCGCTGAACTTTCGACCGTCAAGAACGTGGTGACATACAACATTATGACGAGCCAAGATCAATGCTTCCGAGCATGCGTCGAATTGTTTCCAAGCATGCGTAGGAGTTTTGCACGTCGGAATTTGTACAGACAATCAAAACTTTTTCCGACCGAAAAATTGGGGGCATTCGTTTCTGTTATAAAATTTTGTAAATAAGTAATTTTTCTTCACTGATGTGTGCTTAAGAGGCTGCACTGATAGGCATTGATAGGCTGTGCTGATGAGACGGCACTGATATGCAACACTGATAGGAGGCACTAATGGGCACTAATAAGCAGCACTTATGGGCCCTGATAGGTAGCACAGATAGGCACTGATTGGCGGCACTGATGGGCGGCACTTTTGGGCACTGAGAGGCGGTACTGATGAGGAGGCATTGATGGGCACTGAAAGGCAGCACTGATGGGCACTGATTGGCAGCACTGAAAGGCATCACTGATAGTCACTGAAAAGCAGCACTGATGGGCACTTAAAAGCAGCACTGATAGGGCTGCACTGATAATCAGGGCACTAATTATCAGTGAAGAGGTCCCCAATGAGGAATGCTGCTTATCAGCTCTCCTCGCACGCTTTCAGCCTGAGGAGAGGAATGCTGATAACTGGCATTTCCTATTTACACTGTGATCAGCTGTGATTGGACACAGCTGATCACATAGTAAAGAGCCTATATCATAGGCTCTTTACCATGATAGGTGATCTGCTGTACTGTACAACGTCCAGTCAGGATAGGAAAATCACCGCCCGGCCATCATTCTGCTATAGGCAGAAGGTTTTAAATGCATACTTGCAGCCCTTTCCATAAACACTTTTTATTGACTTGCAATGTGCCAATGAAGTTGCTAGCAAATTTGACTTCTTCAGTAAGAATGAAATACCTAGCAAAGTCCCCTCCCTCCTTAATCATCATATGATCCTCTTCTGGGAGTGCCTAATTGGTGCCTGTGCTGGTCCAACTCTTCTGGTTCTCCCTTCAACTCCCTATATAACCTTTCATGTAGCTGCCAGGGGATGAGTGAAGGTAGTTCTATAGAGCACTGAGCAGTGAGAACTGCTCTACAGCACTCCCTTCACTGCTACCCTCCCTTCCCCTGGACCTGCAGCCAGCTTTTTATCCCTTAACCTCCCATAGTGCCTACCAGCTCCCATAGTGACCATAGTGGCTCACAGCGCACCCAGGTTCCATGAGAGCCCTCAGCCTCCACAGTTACCCAGAACCTCCCACAGGGCCTCCCGGCTTGCTGCGGAGCCTCCAGCTCTCCATAGTACCCCCCACCTTCAACAGTGTTCCACAGTGCCCCCCAGCTGCCAAGTTCCCTAACCAACCCCACAACTTGCATCCGCCCCACAGTGATACCCAGACCCAACCAGTGTGCGTTCAGGGACGTGCACTCACATGACTGTCAAATTTGGACCAGTGGTTGTGTCTATGCAGCCACTGCATCCCAATAGACATGAATGAGACTGCCTACACAGGATTGTTGTGAATTCATTAAGAAAAAATAATAATAATAATACATTTAGTATTTACTGTCAGAGAGGTGAGATTTGTTTAGGCCTCAAGAACAGATGAACCACGATTTTGCTATCATTGAACTATTACCCTCTTGGAGAACACAAAATACATGATCTCATGTTTACTACATCAACTATTGAAAACCTTTACAAGCATGCATTGGGACAGAAACTCGCTGAAACAATGGTATTTTCTGTCACCAAACAAAAAGCTGTTTACTTATTTTGTTGGTTAGAGTGAGGAGACCAAACTTGCATAAGTATTTATCGCATGGAAATAACCCTTAACTAGAAAACCCCATTGTGCGTAAGTAAAAAGACTGTTTGGACAATATACAACCATGCAAATAGCTGACACCTTATCCAACAAAACCTATTGAAGGACACAACTAACCCATTTAATCATTTATTGGAAGCTCAGAGTTCATCTCAAAACATGCTGTAAGATTCATATACCAGTATCATCCATATTTTTCTAAGCCATTCAAATTATACATAGGTCGCAACAGAGATATTATAATGTTAGTATCTAATGATCTAAAGAACTTTGTCATAAAGAAATTATATTTGAAAGTGTGATTATAAGTAGAAGTGTTTTAGCAACAAATTAGTATTATGAAAAACATATAATCATGATTATAACTGTATAAGAATTTAACCTATGTTTAGATAAACAAATATTGATTGGATACCCAAATTATACATGTATCCATATAGATAATAATTGTATGTGATATTGTTTGATATATATCTAACCTGGGTCCTTTCTAAATGGACTAAAGATTAACAGATATACATTGATATACATATATATCACCATTTTATGCAAGTGATTATTCAAAATTATGTTAAGCGTATTTTATATTATACTACCATTCCTGGACACTCGAGATATATTCGTTAGAACATATATAAACATCGAACGCATATTATAGAAATAAAAATATTAACTTAAAGAGATAAAACACCAAACACATGTGAGACACCCGGTGGTTGAAGGCGCTATTACCTTAAAATCACGAGACTACTGGGAAAGGTGATCATTAAGTCTGCCTGCCAATAGGAAAGGGACACATACCCTCTGGGCAGAACTTAGTATAATTTTATGACCTTTTTGTTTAAGAAGATATTTAAGAAAGCTCGGAAAGGAGAAAGAAAGCTCGGAGGAGAGCTGGGGGGAGAGAGTCAGGGGGAAGCTTAGGGACCCCCCCTGAGAAGGGACACTGGAAGACATGCATGAATACACATTTTTACATTCATGAACATCCCTGCTCCTTGGAACTCGGAGGTCACACAAAGTAATTCCTCTGTAAGAGAATCCATGTTGAAAGCCACGTCAGCCATCTTAAAATTCCTGGTAACCAACAATCCACACTAGTAGCCAATCGGAATGGGTAAATATACCACATTGATAAGTATATGTTTATTATCTATTCTATGTTCTCTTAAATATAGATTTTTTGAATATTCTATTATTGAAAATATTTCTCCCGAATCAGTAACTGCCTTTTAGATTTTTCTCTAAAGTAAATTTTTCATTATAAATTTCTTTTTTTGCATAGATGCCAATTTTATTGACAAACAAATGTCTAATTTATTTCACATTGTTAACCACTTACTTACCTGCAGTATAGTAACGGTTGGACGTGTGAAATACAGACATTCTGTTTAATTGTCAAGTATCAAAAGGTTATTGATTCTACCGAGAAGTGATAATGGTGATAATTGTGTCCAAGGTACTACTACGCCCAGTTTGAGGGTGTTTCCATTAATTGTCAAAATGATCAAGTAATGCAATCTGTATTTTAATATTTCATTTAAATATTTGTTTTCTGTCAACCAATAAATGTAGCTATTTTGTATGATCACTCATCTCCGTGAATAAGTTTCACATATATAGACTGTGTCATATAGACTGATTCTGTATCTTAAAAATATCTTCATTAAAAATTACTTAGTAAATATTGTGCTGGAAATTGTCCTTAAAAAGCACAAGAGGATGCACAGATGCTCCTTGCATCCACGTGCAGGCAAAGGCAGCCCCTCACACAGGTGTATGCATAGGTACACTTGTGTGAATGAGGCCTTGGTATTTGGTATCACCTACCTCTGTACTGCCATATACTATCCAAACCTACCTCTGTACTGCTGTATACTATCCAAACCTACCTCTGTACTGCCTTATACTATCCAAACCTACCTCTGTACTCCCTATACTATCCAAACCTACCTCTGTACTGGCTTATACTATCCAAACCTTCCACTATACCTCCCCATACTACCCTAACTTACCACTATACCGCCCTATACTACTCTAACCTGCCACTATACCACCCTATACTACCCAAACCTGGCACCATACATTACTACACCCTATTCTGTACTCTCCTGGCCTCCTATCTACTGTGTCCTCCAACCCCCTATACTGTGCCTTCCTGCCCCTCCTGTACTGTGTACAGTCAGACATAAATACAGGCCTCTAAATGGCTGGGAGAGCCATTTATGATGGGGGGCAATGTGTACAGGGAATTGGATAGTTTCAAAAAGAAGTGGGAGCAGTGTGTACAGGGAAAAATAGTCAGTGTATACTGGGGGTCAGTGTATATGGGGGGCAGTGTGTAGATAAGGGCGGGACAGTATGAATAGGGGGTTAATTTAATTTGGGATAATTCCCTGGTTTTCTGTATTTGTTCTTTCTAATCAGACTAAAAAGCCACGCCAAAAATGTAGCGTTATTTAGCCACACCCACTCCTTGCCACCTCACACATAGCGCACTGCAGGTGACCTTCTCCCTGGTAGGGGCCCTAGTGCATTACTTTGCCCAGGAGCCCATGATGTTATTAAGATGGCCCCGCCTTGCAAGTCCTCCAACACCTGGCACTCTGGCTTCTGATATTCTTATGGTGACAAAAAATATTTAGAGACACATACAGTCAAGTTACCAGCTAAATATTTTTTCATGAAGGTTTGGGAGCAATGAAGTTCAGCAACATAAAATTGTACTCTGTTAAAGCTTTCACTACAACAATAACCCTGACAGCAGAAACAGTTTAAGCATATAAACGGGTTGCACTAAGATATGAACACTTACACAAATCAAAAAAATCTGGTTGAATTGAGCTCTATGGGTTCAGGCAAGAGGAGGGTAGGGGAATGACCAAACTTGTGTCAGACCACTCCATTCTATACCCCCGATACCACTGGCCCAGGTAAATGTATGATCACTGTATTAAACTCAAAGCAAATAATTTTACCTTTAAGCCTTTAGACCCGCTCACTTGGTAAATAGAGTCCTGGGTGAAAATATAGGATCTTACGGCACTAACTGCTTTAGTCCCTTGTAGGGGGGGGGGGGGGTATGTTGTAGTCCCTCTGAAGAAAGGAAGACCTTAAGTCTTCAGTTAGATCTTTAGTAATGTACTTGAGTTACTCTAATGAGCAGAGTGAAGTCAAGAAGGCTGGTGGTGTCCTAGCAAGCAGAGTGTAGTAAAGTATACTTGTGGTGTCCTGAAACAGGATGAACACTGTCACTGCTCAGCAAAGAGCAAGTGTAGCACAAAGTCCTACAGGTTCAGGCAAAATAACAAGACAGACAGTGGTGTCTGCATGCAGGGTCCCTTGTTGTAAAAGGATGGGCAAGTGTCAGCTCACCAGTCCCAATGACTCTAGGTATTGAATAACAGCATGGGGCTCTGCAAGAGGCCTCTCTGGAGTCAGGCACAAGGGATGGCATGACACTGCATCACACTGCACCGCAGCTTGGCTGGATTGGACATGGATGGGTTGAGAGCGGCCTCCAGGCTGCCACTGAATGACTAGGAGTGGCTAGCTTGAAAAGAATCTCTCCCTCTCCCTGCATAGCAGGCCGCGACTCAGCCACAACACAGTCCAACACTGAGTCACTGCTTACAGATCCTGGCTGTGGTCCCATGAGAGCGATCCTGGCCTAGCTCAGTCTTTATAATACCTCTCCCAGCATTCTCCTCTCCCTCTCCAGCCAGCTGGTATTTGTAGTCCATTACAGTCTTACCTAAGTGTAAACCCTGGTTCCTTGGACTACAGGTCCCAAGATGCTTTGCTTCACTCCATGATATTATTCACTCTGCTGGCAGGATTTGATAATGTAGAGTCTAAGCTGAGCGCTAGAGAGGAACAGTCTCACTGCAGCAAATGCTGCAAAGTGTCTCCTGGTAAGGCAGGCAATATTAGCCAGCTCCAGGCTACACAAATCCTGTATCTTCTGATTTGTAATAAACAGAGACTTACCTGTCCAGGGATCCAGTGCTGTCCACACCTGAGATGGTTCTTCACTGGTCTTCGGGTCCCCAGAGCCGACATGTTAACTGTTAGAAGTCGGCTATGACTCCTTGTGGCTTCACATGCATGAGCCACGTTTCGTGAATGGTTCCACAGTCTTCTGGGACCAGTGACATGTCCCAGTAGGTTGCGAGCAGGGAGCAGGTACCTGCCAAATAAAATTCCTTGTGCAAAATTGCTAGATGAAGTAGGTAGGTTTCTGTTTGTATGCATTACTGACCTTCTCTTAAAGTAAAAGTAACCCTGATACTAAGTAAAGAAAAAGAAACAGCCCTGATCATTTTTTTTCCAGCTAATGCCAATTTCCTCTCCATACACCTGAACAGGTATGATCGCTGAGCCATGCATGGATCTCCAAGCTCACAGAAGACATCTATATAGGCCCTTTTTCTTAATATAAAACATTTTTCTTGTTCATACATCACGGGACACAGAGCCTTCATTACTTAGTGGGTTAGATAGTCACCTTCGGTGATTGGACACTGGTTAACCCCAATTAACCACTTTCAGACCGGACCATTTTGCTGGTAAATGACCAGAGGTCTTTTTACACTTTGGCACTGCGCTGCTTTAACTGGTAATTGCGCGGTCATGCAATGTTGTACCCAAACAAAATTTGCGTCCTTTTCTTCCCACAAATAGAGCTTTCTTTTGATGGTATTTGATTGCCTCTGCGATTTTTATTTTTTGCGATATAAACGTAAAAAGACCGCAAATTTTGAAAAAAAATGATATTTTCTACTTTTTGTTATTAGAAAAATCCAATAAACTCAATTTTAGTCATACATTTAGGACAAAATGTATTCAGCCACATGTCTTTGGTAAAAAAAAAGTCAATAATTGTATATTTATTGGTTTGCGCAAAAGTTGTCACATCTACAAACTAAGGTACGTTTTCTGGAATTTACGCAGCTTTTAGTTTACGACTGCCTATCTCATTTCTTGAGGTGCTAAAATGACAGGGCAGTACAAAACCCCCCCAAATGACCCCATTTTGGAAAGTAGACCCCCTAAGGAAATTGATAAGAGGCATGTTGAGCCCATTGAATATTTTATTTTTTTGCCTCAAGCGATTGAATAATGACAAAAAAAAAATTTTTTTTTTTTTTTTACACAAAGTTGTCACTAAATGATATATTGCTCACACATGCTATGGGCGTATGTGAAATGACACCCCAAAATAAATTCTGCTGCTTCTCCTGAGTACGGGGATACCACATATGTGGGACTTTTTGGGAGCCTAGCCGCGTACAGGGCCCCGAAAACCAAGCACCGCCTTCAGGCTTTCTAAGGGCGTAAATTTTTGATTTCACGCCTCACTACCTATTACAGTTTTGAAGGCCATAAAATGCCAAGATGGCACAAAACCCCCACAAATGACCCCATTTTAGAAAGTAGACACCCCAAGCTATTTGCTGAGAGGCATGTTGAGTCCATGGAATATTTTATATTTTGCCACAAGTTGCGGGAAAATTACAAACTTTTTTTTTTTTTTTTTTTTTTTCACAAAGTTGTCACTAAATGATATATTGCTCATGCATGCCATGGGCATATGTGAAATGACACCCCAAAATAAATTCTGCTGCTTCTCCTGAGTACGGGGATACCACATATGTGGGACTTTTTGGGAGCCTAGCCGCGTACGGGGCCCCGAAAACCAAGCACCGCCTTCAGGCTTTCTAAGGGCGTAATTTTTTGAGTTCACTTCTCACTACCTATTACAGTTTTGAAGGCCATAAAATGCCAAGATGGCACAAAACCCCCACAAATGACCCCATTTTAGAAAGTAGACACCCCAAGCTATTTGCTGAGAGGCATGTTGAGTCCATGGAATATTTTATATTTTGCCACAAGTTGCGGGAAAATTACAAACTTTTTTTTTTTTTCACAAAGTTGTCACTAAATGATATATTGCTCACGCATGCCATGGGCATATGTGAAATGACACCCCAAAATAAATTCTGCTGCTTCTCCTGAGTACGGGGATACCACATATGTGGGACTTTTTGGGAGCCTAGCCGCGTACGGGGCCCCAAAAACCAAGCACCGCCTTCAGGCTTTCTAAGGGCGTTACAGTTTTGAAGGCCATAAAATGCCAAGATGGCACAAACCCCCCCCCCCAAATGACCCCATTTTAGAAAGTAGACACCCCTAAATTTAGGGGTACACTAGTGAGACTAGGTAATAAATGGCGGGTGCCCTGAAACTATAAAAAAATAACTAACCAACCAGCGTCACCTGTAACAGTTATATGGTGATCACTGGTGAAAGGGTTAACTAGGGGGCAATCAGGGGGCTTTATGCGGTAGTATATGGGGGTCCCTGGCGCTATAAAAAGCTGCGGCGAACCTAAATACCTACCTGCCTAACTAGCGTCACCTGTGACACTAATACAGCGATCAGAAAAACGATCGCTTATTAGGCTGGGTTCACACTGGAGCGATGCGGGAACGCCACGAATGCGCGGCGGGTTCCCGCATCGCATGCCTCCCGGCGGCAGTTCACACTGCCCTATGCGAACTGCTGGGAGTGTCAGTGAAATGTTAATGACACCCCCAGATCAGTTCGCATATCGCAGTGCGATCTGCAAACTTGGATCGCATGGTGTGAACACCCATGCGATCCGATTCTGCTGCGGACCAAAAAAAGGGTCCCGTGCGAGTTTGCGGCGGGTGCGGCGGGTGCGACACGAATTCAGCCATACTATCTGTATAGCTGAACTCGAATCGCACAGAGATCGGATGTGATTTGCACTGCAGTGCGGTGCGAATCACATCCGTTCTCATAAACCGCTGCAATGTGAACCCAGCCTTAGTGACACTGGCGACGGGGGGTGATCACGGGGTTAAACCTTTATTGGGGGGGTTAGGGGGGTACCTTAGAACTAAAGGGGGCTAACCCTAACTGCCCTAATAGTTATTAGTCACAAATGACACCTGCCGGGTGATCAGGGGGTTAAACCTTTATTAGGTAATAAATGGCGGGTGCCCTGAAACTATAAAAAAATAACTAACCAACCAGCGTCACCTGTAACAGTTATATGGTGATCACTGGTGAAAGGGTTAACTAGGGGGCAATCAGGGGGCTTTATGCGGTAGTATATGGGGGTCCCTAGCGCTATAAAAAGCTGCGGCGAACCTAAATACCTACCTGCCTAACTAGCGTCACCTGTGACACTAATACGGCGATCAGAAAAATGATCGCTTATTAGGCTGGGTTCACACTGGAGCGATGCGGAAACGCCGCGAATCCGCGGCGGGTTCCCGCATCGCATGCCTCCCGGCGGCAGTTCACACTGCCCTATGCGAACTGCTGGGAGTGTCAGTGAAATGTTACTGACACCCCCAGATCAGTTCGCATATCGCAGTGCGATCTGCAAACTCGGATCGCATGGTGTGAACACCCATGCGATCCGATTCTGCTGCGGGCCAAAAAAAGGGTCCCGTGCGAATTTGCGGCGGGTGCGGCGGGTGTGGCGGGTGCGGCGGGTGCGGCGAATGGCTGAACTCGAATCGCACAGAGATCGGATGTGATTTGCACTGCAGTGCGGTGCGAATCACATTCGTTCTCATAAACCGCTGCAATGTGAACCCAGCCTTAGTGACACTGGCGACGGGGGGTGATCACGGGGTTAAACCTTTATTGGGGGGGTTAGGGGGGTACATTAGAACTAAAGGGGGCTAACCCTAACTGCCCTAACAGTTATTACAGTCACAAATGACACCAATGCAAAAAAAAAAAAAAAAAAAAAAAAAATGACATTGGTGTCACTGTGACTGGGGGGCAGGGGTAATTGGGGGGGTGATCGGGGGGTAAAGGGGGGGTGTGAGTGTGCCTGGCATGTTCTACTGTGTGTGGGATGTGTTGGTGCAACTCACTGATCCGCTCTCCTCCGTGTCGGAACGAAAAATACCGACACGGAGGAGAGAATACATCACTTCCTCTCCTGTGTTTACATTACAGGAGAGGAAGTGATGTCACCGGGGATTTCCATTCGTCGGGAGCGATCGCGAGGGGGTGGCCATGAATGAATGGCCGTCCCCTCGTCCGGGATCGCTCCCGAACGAAAACCGACCGCCGCAGGCACCGGGCGGGGGCCCGATCGGGCCCCCGACCCGCGGGAGGCAAATCACGTACATCTACGTGCTTATGCCTGCCCGTGCCATTCTGATGACGTACATCGGCGTTAGGCGGTCGGCAAGTGGTTAAGGAGAGTTCCTCCTCTATATAACCCCTCCCATCTGGGGAGCACCTCAGTTTTTTCACCAGTGCCTAAGGTTGGTCACGTAAAACATGTGCTAAGAAGAAAGCTCTGCTTGATGGTCCCTGCGGGGGACTAGGAGCTATACAACCAGATCCATATATATAAGGCATGGAGGAAAACTATGCTTAGCTCGACATATAGATCGATTTTTATTATTATTTTCATACATTGGTTGAGGGACAATTATAAACATACAACAAAATATCAAGGATACGGGGTACTAAAGGGAGATTATGTTGTGCATTTAGTTGGACATATAGATTCATACCTATTTTGCTACATAGGGAAAATGTTGAATACATGATATTTATAAGGAATTTTGATATTTCCAGGTGCGGTCACCCACCGGGCGATATCGGTCTCCCTCCTCTCTCCGCTGGGAAGACACCAAAAAATATTGTCATTTTCTGTAAGCCTATGATCTTATATATATCTGTGGGAATTTTCTTCCCCCCCCCTTTTTCCTTTCCCTTCTCCGCCCCCATCCTTTCCAGTGGGTGGGACGAGTAGGAGTGGGAGGAGACCACTGCGACTAGCCCAGGACCATCTCTAGGGAGAAAAATATAGTTTTCTTTGAATACATCAAAAACAAGCCTCTGGGTCAAGCACAAACGATTGGTGGAAATGGTAAATATTATAAGTGGACCATAACAAATACAAAGTATCAAATTAATTTTCTTATAGATTGTGATCTGTTTTTTCTCTTTCTTTGATATTTCACAGAAATGTGATAAAAGCAGCCTTTTTACAGTGTTGTTTCCCCCTGAAGAAGATCATAATTTTTAGATGGTCGAAATGCATTGGGGCAGTGGGGTGCTCTATATTGTACTCAATGAAATTTTGTGAAGATTTTTTGTAATCATTTTTCTATTTGAATTATATATTAAATTATGCAGTATTTATCCAATTGTTTCAATAATGTACACCAGAGCTTGCATTTTAAAATCATTGTGGTCAACATCCTATTAATAATAAACAAATCTTTTTATATTTTATTATTGTTTCTCATGCTGCTTAAAAACCCCAAGAGGAACTTATTGTACATTTTGTACAACCGGATCCATACCTCAGGCTAATACCAAATGCCTAAGATGGATGGTAGTGATGGCCGAACGGTTCGCCCGGCGGTCGTTTCGCGGCGAATTTCCGACTTTCGCCGTCCGCGGGTTCGAACGCCTTTTTCCGTCGTTCGCCCCGGCGGACTTACGTGTTTAATGTATACAAGAACTTTAACCTTTCGTGACACGTTTATCATGTGTTACAGGACAACCAATTGAGACATGACAGCTCATGGACACTTGGACATTCCCCCTAACCTATAAATACACCCGATCCGGTGGCCATTTTACATTCTTTCTTCTGTCACTGTAGGGAAAGGATCCTGTGTGGAGTAGGGACAGAGAAAACGCTAGCTATTTGGTACACAAAAGTTCTTTTCAGGACTGGTATAGGTGTTAGGTCAGCAGCCTGAGTTTCTTTTGTCAGTTTAGATAAAGGGACAGAGCGCTGTATGCTGCTATTTTAGGGACAGCTCAGCCAGATTAGTCTTTCTTCATCATCATCATCATCATCATCATTAGCTGTTACTATCAGGTCCACAAAAGAGCTGTTCCAGCTAATCGTTCCAGCCTACTCTTTTTTGCCAATTTGTATAGGGACAGGCAGGAAGCAGTGTGTCAGGCAGTGAGGATAATTTTAAAGACTTGCTGTTACTATTAGTTCCACAAAGGTTCTTTTCAGGACTGGTATCAGTGGTACGGTAATAGGCTTGTACACGTATAATATTCTTTCTTCCAAATATAGAAAGAATATTATACTTGACTGCTGCCCTTCTGCTGCAGTCTGCTAATCATTCACAACTCACTTGTTCCACAAAGCTCTTTATCAGGACTGGTAACTTGGTCTGTCTAGGGTGCTACGGTACATAGGCTTGGGTGCGGTACAGTCTGCTGTTCTGTAAGGACCGCTATCGGTCCACAATAGATAGGGTTGCCGTGCACTACTGCTGACCGCTGCCCTATACTGCAGCAGTCCTTCAGCGGTATAGGGACTGACGCACAGTCTGCTAAACACTAATACACAACCTGCTTGGTCCACAAAAGTTCTTATAAGGACTGGTAACTTGGTATAGGGTGCTACGGTACATAGGCCTGAGTGCGTTACAGTCTGCTGTTCTGTAAGGACCGCTATCGGTCCACAATACATAGGGTTGACGTGCACTACTGCTGACCGCTGCCCTATACTGCAGCAGTCCTTCAGCGGTATAGGGACTGACGCACAGTCTGCTAAACACTAACACACAACCTGCTTGGTCCACAAAAGTTCTTATAAGGACTGGTAACTTGGTATAGGGTGCTACGGTACATAGGCCTGAGTGCAGTACAGTCTGCTGTTCTGTAAGGACTGCTATCGGTCCACAATACATAGGGTTGCCGTGCACTACTGCTGACCGCTGCCCTATACTGCAGCAGTCCTTCAGCGGTATAGGGACTGACGCACAGTCTGCTAAACACTAATACACAACCTGCTTGGTCCACAAAAGTTCTTATAAGGACTGGTAACTTGGTATAGGGTGCTACGGTACATAGGCCTGAGTGCGTTACAGTCTGCTGTTCTGTAAGGACCGCTATCGGTCCACAATACATAGGGTTGCCGTGCACTACTGCTGACCGCTGCCCTATACTGCAGCAGTCCTTCATTGGTATAGGGACTGACGTACAGTCTGCTAATCACTAACACACAACCTGCTTGGTCCACAAAAGTTCTTATAAGGACTGGTAACTTGGTATAGGGTGCTACGGTACATAGGCCTGAGTGCGTTACAGTCTGCTGTTCTGTAAGGACCGCTATCGGTCCACAATACATAGGGTTGCCGTGCACTACTGCTGACCGCTGCCCTATACTGCAGCAGTCCTTCATTGGTATAGGGACTGACGTACAGTCTGCTAATCACTAACACACAACCTGCTTGGTCCACAAAAGTTCTTATAAGGACTGGTAACTTGGTATAGGGTGCTACGGTACATAGGCCTGAGTGCGTTACAGTCTGCTGTTCTGTAAGGACCGCTATCGGTCCACAATACATAGGGTTGCCGTGCACTACTGCTGACCGCTGCCCTATACTGCAGCAGTCCTTCATTGGTATAGGGACTGACGTACAGTCTGCTAATCACTAACACACAACCTGCTTGGTCCACAAAAGTTCTTATAAGGACTGGTAACTTGGTATAGGGTGCTACGGTACATAGGCCTGAGTGCGTTACAGTCTGCTGTTCTGTAAGGACCGCTATCGGTCCACAATACATAGGGTTGCCGTGCACTACTGCTGACCGCTGCCCTATACTGCAGCAGTCCTTCAGCGGTATAGGGACTGACGCACAGTCTGCTAAACACTAACACACAACCTGCTTGGTCCACAAAAGTTCTTATAAGGACTGGTAACTTGGTATAGGGTGCTACGGTACATAGGCCTGAGTGCAGTACAGTCTGCTGTTCTGTAAGGACCGCTATCGGTCCACAATACATAGGGTTGCCGTGCACTACTGCTGACCGCTGCCCTATACTGCAGCAGTCCTTCATTGGTATAGGGACTGACGTACAGTCTGCTAATCACTAACACACAACCTGCTTGGTCCACAAAAGTTCTTATAAGGACTGGTAACTTGGTATAGGGTGCTACGGTACATAGGCCTGAGTGCGTTACAGTCTGCTGTTCTGTAAGGACCGCTATCGGTCCACAATACATAGGGTTGCCGTGCACTACTGCTGACCGCTGCCCTATACTGCAGCAGTCCTTCATTGGTATAGGGACTGACGTACAGTCTGCTAATCACTAACACACAACCTGCTTGGTCCACAAAAGTTCTTATAAGGACTGGTAACTTGGTATAGGGTGCTACGGTACATAGGCCTGAGTGCGTTACAGTCTGCTGTTCTGTAAGGACCGCTATCGGTCCACAATACATAGGGTTGCCGTGCACTACTGCTGACCGCTGCCCTATACTGCAGCAGTCCTTCAGCGGTATAGGGACTGACGCACAGTCTGCTAAACACTAACACACAACCTGCTTGGTCCACAAAAGTTCTTATAAGGACTGGTAACTTGGTATAGGGTGCTACGGTACATAGGCCTGAGTGCGTTACAGTCTGCTGTTCTGTAAGGACCGCTATCGGTCCACAATACATAGGGTTGCCGTGCACTACTGCTGACCGCTGCCCTATACTGCAGCAGTCCTTCATTGGTATAGGGACTGACGTACAGTCTGCTAATCACTAACACACAACCTGCTTGGTCCACAAAAGTTTTTATAAGGACTGGTAACTTGGTATAGGGTGCTACGGTACATAGGCCTGAGTGCAGTACAGTCTGCTGTTCTGTAAGGACCGCTATCGGTCCACAATACATAGGGTTGACGTGCACTACTGCTGACCGCTGCCCTATACTGCAGCAGTCCTTCATTGGTATAGGGACTGACGTACAGTCTGCTAATCACTAACACACAACCTGCTTGGTCCACAAAAGTTCTTATAAGGACTGGTAACTTGGTATAGGGTGCTACGGTACATAGGCCTGAGTGCAGTACAGTCTGCTGTTCTGTAAGGACCGCTATCGGTCCACAATACATAGGGTTGCCGTGCACTACTGCTGACCGCTGCCCTATACTGCAGCAGTCCTTCATTGGTATAGGGACTGACGTACAGTCTGCTAATCACTAACACACAACCTGCTTGGTCCACAAAAGTTTTTATAAGGACTGGTAACTTGGTATAGGGTGCTACGGTACATAGGCCTGAGTGCAGTACAGTCTGCTGTTCTGTAAGGACCGCTATCGGTCCACAATACATAGGGTTGACGTGCACTACTGCTGACCGCTGCCCTATACTGCAGCAGTCCTTCAGCGGTATAGGGACTAAGAGTTTTGTCACAGGGTGATTTAAAAAATGACAGGCAGAGGAAGAGGCAGGCCCTTCCGCAGGGGTGGTAGGGGTAGGGCAGGAGCAACAGCCTTGAGCCAAAGTGGGAAGTTGCAGAAGGTGCGTTCAATTACTTTAAAGGACGCACCAGACTTGGTTGAGTGGCTCACTCAGCCTTATTCTTCTGCACCCTCCTCATCCTCTCGATCTGCACCCTCTTCTTCACTCTCTGCTATGTGCACCCCCAAAGACACTACCACCAACAACACCACCACCACCACATACCTTCCGCTTGAGTGCAAATGGGGGCCTTCATGCTCCAGTGTTTTAATAGGGACCCCCGTATAAAAAGCATGAGGGTCAAGGACCAGTACTGGGTGGCAACGTACTTAGATCCCCGGTACAAACACAAAATGGCGGAAATGTTACCGCCGTCGCAGAGGGCTGTCAGAATGCAGCACTTCCAGGCCTTGCTTCGAGAAATGCTGCATTCTGCTTTTGCGTGCGCTGGCAGAGGAGCAATTCCCACTCCCAGAGAAGGATTTGCGGGTACCAATCCAACAGCGCCTGCAAGAAGAGGCCGGTTTGAAGATGTGTTGGTGACTTCGGATATGAGGTCATTCTTTCAGCCGACCCATCGACAGGTGTCATCCGGATCCAGCATCAGGGAACGCCTAGACCGTCAGGTGTCCGACTACATTGGGTTAACGGCCGATGTGGACGCTCTGAGGAGTGATGAACCCCTAGACTACTGGGTGGGCAGGCTTGACCTCTGGCCAGAGCTTGCCCAATTTGCAATCGAACTGTTGGCTTGCCCCTCATCCAGTGTCCTGTCCGAAAGGACGTTCAGCGCAGCAGGGGGGATTGTGACCGATAAGCGTACTCGCCTAGCTCACGACAGTGTTAACTACCTCACATTTCTAAAAATGAATGAGGCATGGATCTCGGAGGAATTCAACACATGTGATCAGTAGACCATGTATATGTCTATAAACAATTTTTGGAATCAAGCACACAGACCTTCTTAATTCATTTGGCTCACTTCCCTGACCCAAAAAAGCACACCGTACTATATGCCCCTACCCTCCTCTTTGAAGAGGTTGAGCGGTGTCATATTTCTACTGGGGCTGCTTATTATGAGGGGTTCCCACCATCCCTGTGCTGTGCTGACTTCCTCCTGGGTGTTCTTATTATGAGGGGCTCCCACCATCCCTGTGCTGTGCTGACTTCCTCCTGGGGGTTCTTATTATGAGGGGCTCCCACCATCCCTGTGCTGTGCTGACTTCCTCCTGGGGGTTCTTATTATGAGGGGATCACACCATCCCTGTGCTGTGCTGACTTCCTCCTGGGGCTGCTTACGGTGCTGCTGTCAGCGCTGTATGTCACGGAGCTGCTGTCAGCGCTGTATGTCACGGAGCTGCTGTCAGCGCTGTATGTCACGGAGCTGCTGTCAGCGCTGTATGTCACGGAGCTGCTGTCAGCGCTGTATGTCACGGAGCTGCTGTCAGCGCTGTATGTCACGGAGCTGCTGTCAGCGCTGTATGTCACGGAGCTGCTGTCAGCGCTGTATGTCACGGTGCTGCTGTCAGCGCTGTATGTCACGGAGCTGCTGTCAGCGCTGTATGTCACGGAGCTGCTGTCAGCGCTGTATGTCACGGAGCTGCTGTCAGCGCTGTATGTCACGGAGCTGCTGTCAGCGCTGTATGTCACGGAGCTGCTGTCAGCGCTGTATGTCACGGTGCTGCTGTCAGCGCTGTATGTCACGGAGCTGCTGTCAGCGCTGTATGTCACGGAGCTGCTGTCAGTGCTGTATGTCACGGAGCTGCTGTCAGCGCTGTATGTCACGGAGCTGCTGTCAGCGCTGTATGTCACGGAGCTGCTGTCAGCGCTGTATGTCACGGTGCTGCTGTCAGCGCTGTATGTCACGGAGCTGCTGTCAGCGCTGTATGTCACGGAGCTGCTGTCAGCGCTGTATGTCACGGAGCTGCTGTCAGCGCTGTATGTCACGGAGCTGCTGTCAGCGCTGTATGTCACGGAGCTGCTGTCAGCGCTGTATGTCACGGTGCTGATGTCAGTGCTCTGTATTACGGTGCTGCTGTCAGTGCTCTGTATCTCCTGCACCCTCTTGTTTGCCTACCCTGGTCCCTGACCTTCCCTCTCCTCCATTGCCTTCATTAGCTCCATAGTCCTGAATTGTCAGAACAATTTCCCAAATAAAAAAAAAATGCTTGTAGTTATCGATCCCAAATTCACCTCATACATGTATTATGCTATTGTCCAGGTGGTGGGACTACGTGCTACCCCCTAATAATTACCCCGTGGCCGCAAATTCGACCTAAAGGTTTGCGAAATTCGCCTCCCATTGAAGTCAATGGAGCCCGCGGCGAACGGTCGTTTTCGCGAACGTTTGTGTCCGTTCGCGTTTCGCGTTCGCGAAACGTCCCGTCGGAAGTTCGTCCATCACTAATGGATGGTTCCCGGGCCTCATGAACGGAAGAAACAAGGTTTTGCCTGTAATGTCTCTCCTTGGTGGACTGGGCTCTGGGATCCATGTTTGATGTACTAATAGAACAGTGGCACGAAAGTCTCTGGCAGAGACATTTACAGGTCCATGGAAGAGGATCCTGTGAGTAGGATCCCATAACCCTTAAGGTTGGCACAATGTTTCCCGCCGTGATGGGTGAAGGCTGGAATCTGTCTGTTCTCAGCAGTTCCTGCGGCGGGGACGAGGTAAGTGAAAATAATCCTATATGTTACATATTAGGGATTTCTTCTGTAAGTAGTTGTAAGTCTTACCTGGTTTCAGCCACTAGAGAGTGTAAGAGACAAACCTGGTGTATACTTATATGCCTTCCAGGATACACGCTCAGTGAAGTTGGTCTGTCAAGCTGCTCACCTCCTCTGCTGCAGGCTCTGCCACATCTACATATAAAAAGGGACCCCACAAAGTCACACGGTCCTCAGAGTGGTCCTTTTCTCCCCCCTCGTCCCCGGCCGCCAAAATAGCAGTCCTATGTTTGCGCGCAGGGTGCGCTTTTACAGCTATTCTGGTGGGGAAGGAGGGGGCGTGGTTGCGGCGCCGTGCACGTGCGCAGGCGCCAGGTGGTAAAAATGTAAAAGCCCAGAGCATCAGAGCTATTGTAAGTGGTGGGACACAGAGCTGTGGACTGTAAGCATCTCAAGTGATCGGATCCAGGCAAATCTAAAGCCACGTACACACGGGCGGACTGTCTGGCCAACTTAGTCCGTCAGACAATCCGACGGACAGTCTGACATACTTTCGAATGAACGAACTTGACCACACACACCACTTTTTGAGCGGACTAATACGGCGTACTAAGTCCGCCATACTATCCGCCCTACTTTTGAAATGAACGGACTCGCCCACACACGCGGAGGAAAGTCCGCTCATTTCGAGCGCGTCTCCAGGTAGGCGGGCCCGCGAAGGAGACGTCGCTGACCCCGCCGCCTGGTATGGACTTAAAGGGGAACCCCAACACCGAAAAAAATCGGCGTGGGGGTCCCCCCCAAGTCCACAACAGACCCTTGTCCGAGCACGCTACCCGGCCGGCCAGGAAAGGGGGGCGAGCGAGCGCCCCCCCCCCTCCTGAGCCGTACCAGGCCGCGTGCCCTCAACATGGGGGGGTGCCTTGTCCCCATGTTGATGAGGACAAGGGCCTCTTCCCGACAACCCTGGCCGTTGGTTGTCGGGGTCTGCGGGCGGGGGGCTTATCGGAATCCGAGAGCCCCCTTTAATAAGGGGGCCCCCGGATACCGGCCCCCCACCCTATGTGAATGAGTATGGGGTACAATGTACCCCTACCCATTCACCTGTAAAATAAAAGTACCAAAAAAAAACACAACACACGAGATAAAATACTTTATTGCACAGCTCTGGGGGGTCTTCCGTCTTTGGGTGTCTTCTCGCCGGACTCCTCCGCTATCTTCTTGTAGCTCTTTTGCTAGCGGAGGAGTCCGGCTTTCTTCCTCGCCGCCGGCCTCTTCTCCCGACTTCGGGGGTCTTGTCCCCCTCTTCGGTTCTTCTGCCGGGCCACCGCGCCTTCTTATAGCTCTTTTACAGGCGGTGGCCCGGTCTTCTGTCGCCGTCGCCGCCGCCTTCCGTTCTTCTTCTTCTTCTTCTTCTTCTTCTTCTCCAGGAGATGTTGCCTCGACGATCTCTCCGGCCGGAATGCCAGGGACGCACTGCGCGGCCACTTATATAGGGACAAGGGGCGGTGTCACATGGCTTTATGTCACATGGGTTGGTGTCACATGGTGACCCCGCCTCCTTACGATGTCATAGTCCCCATGTGACATCAACCCATGTGACCAACCCATGTGACACCGCCCCTTGTCCCTATATAAGTGGCCGCGCAGCGCGGCCCTGGCATTCCGGCCGGAGAGATCGTCGAGGCAACATCTCCTGGAGAAGAAGAAGAAGAAGAAGAAAAAAAAGAAGAACGGAAGGCGGCGGCGGCGACAGAAGACCGGGCCACCGCCTGTAAAAGAGTTATAAGAAGGCGCGGTGGCCCGGCAGAAGAACCGAAGAGGGGGACAAGACCCCCGAAGTCGGGAGAAATAGGCCGGCGGCGAGGAAGAAAGCCGGACTCCTCCGCTAGCAAAAGAGCTACAAGAAGATAGCAGAGGAGTCCGGTGAGAAGACCCCCGAAGACGGAAGACCCTCGGAGCTGTGCAATAAAGTATTTTATCTCGTGTGTTGTGTTTTTTTTGGTACTTTTATTTTACAGGTGAATGGGTAGGGGTACATTGTACCCCATACTCATTCACATAGGGTGGGGGGCCGGTATCCGGGGGCCCCCTTATTAAAGGGGGCTCCCGGATTCCGATAAGCCCCCCGCCCGCAGACCCCGACAACCAACGGCCAGGGTTGTCGGGAAGAGGCCCTTGTCCTCATCAACATGGGGACAAGGCACCCCCCCATGTTGAGGGCACGCGGCCTGGTACGGCTCAGGAGGGGGGGGCGCTCGCTCGCCCCCCTTTCCTGGCCGGCCGGGTAGCGTGCTCGGACAAGGGTCTGTTGTGGACTTGGGGGGGACCCCCACGCCGATTTTTTTCGGCGTTGGGGTTCCCCTTTAAGTCCATACCAGGCGGCGGGGCCAGCGACGTCTCCTTCACGGGCCCCGCCTACCTGGATACCCGCTCGAAATGAGCGGACTTTTCTCCGGGCGGGAAAAGTCCGCTCATTTCAAAAGTACGGCGGACTGGCATACACACGGGCGGATTGTCCGCCGAAATGCGAGTACGACGGACAGTATTTCGAACATTCCGAAATACTTAGTCCGCCGTACTGCACGCTGAAAAAGTCAGCTGAAGCCCACACACGAGCGGACTGTCCGCTGAAATGTGTTTCGGCGGACTAAGTAGGCCATACAGTCCGCCCGTGTGTGCGCGGCATAAGACACCTACTCAGCATCAGGTTGTGCATTATTTAGCATGCATCATATTGTAGGACTATAGCACAACAGTGATTGCATATGTACTAATACCTCTGCTTTGCAGCTTAGGACTATGTCTCCTTGTAAGAGAGCTTCAGGGGGAGGTAAAAGAGGCACGGAAATATCATTGCCTATGCCTAGGGGTTTCCGGAAATGCCTGTAGATTACCATCCCCCCTGCAAGACTGGAGCCAGCCTCACAAGATGAGTCAGTGCCCCTGTCAGGTTTTTCAGCCTCTCCCAATGTAGCAGTCCCTATGTATGTCACAGAAGACTTCCTAAAGATTGCATTGGAGTGTAGGATTACTAACTTTGTCACAGCTTCCTTAAAGTGGTTGTAAACCCTTACAAACCACGTTGACCTACAGGTAAGCCTAGATTAAGCCTTACCTGTAGGTCCAAGAAATATCTCCTAAACCTACACTGTTTAGGAGATATTTGCCGAAAGACAGGCACCACTGTCTACGGCGCATGCACTGAGCGCGATATGCCGCGAGTGGCGGCTCCCTGCGCATGCTCGGGAGTGACGTCATCGCGGCTCTGACGAATGACAGCACCGGAGCAGCGAAACCCACCAAGAAGATGGAGGCTCCGGACTACAGGGGACAGCGGTGACTTCGCTGGCTCCTGTGTCAGGTGAGTGACACATAATGGACTACTATGCGATGCATAGTAGTCCATTATGCTTTACCTTTGCAGGGAATCAAAGAGGAAGTAAACCCATCAGGGTTTACTTCCTCTTTAAAAGATAGTAGGAAAAGGGGTAGATCCCCTCCCTCTGCTCTGGCTTCTCTCTCAGATGATCCTTCTGATAAAGAGGAAAGATCCCAATTGGGGGATAGGGATCAGGAGCAGTCTGACGAATCAGAGGAAGTGGAAATTTATGCATAACTTCCTAAGGTCTTGTGTTTCACGATTGATGCCATTTTGGACTCTGTTCAGCAGGCATCTTGTCTGTCTCTCCTGCTGATGCAAATGCGCAGGTCACCTTTGGCTTAGGCATTGGGCAGCTTGAGTTTCATGTAAGAGATACTTAACCGGATTTCCGTTTGAAGGGGAAGGCCTGTTTGGAGATGATCTGGATAAATACATCCAGAAAATTACTTTTACATCCAGAAACTTACTAGCAGTAAATCCACATTTCTACCGTTTAAAAAGAGTAAGCATCCATCATTTAAACGTTCTCTTTCTCCATCCCCTGGAGCCCCAAACTCCAGGCAGTGGTGACGTCCTCCCCAATCTAGCGCAAGAGGAAAGGCCCAAGGCCACGCCCAAGGGCAAAAGAAGTCTTGGGGTCAAAAATATGGTAAACAGAACCCCAAAGCCTCCCTAAGAAGGGGTGCCCCCGCTCGGCCGAATGGGGGGAAGGCTGCTGCACTTTGCAGAGGCCTGGCAGAAAGAGATTCAGGACAGATGGGTAGCCTCCACTGTGTCTCTGGGGTACAAGCTAGAGTTCCGAAAGCTCCTCCATCTTGTTTCCTAAGGTCAAGAGTCTCCAAGGATCCAGTAAAAAGAAGACCTCTATTTCTGGCCTTAGATCATCTATTATCCCAGAGGGTGATAGTAGAAATAAACCTGGAAGAGCAGGGCTCAGGGTTCTACTCAAACCTATTTACGGTTCCAAAACCAAACGGGGGATGTCAGACACATCCTAGATCTAAAGGACCTGAATCAATTTCTCCACATTTGCTCATTCCGCATGCAATCAATCTGTGGCCCTACTTTTCGGTCTCGCTACAGCTCTTCTAGTTTTCACAAAAGTTCTAGCTCCACCCTTGGCGAATCTAAGGGCCCAGGGCGTAACAGTTATGGCTTATCTGGACGATTTTCTACTCATAGAGCAATCCGTAGCGTGCCTAAACCACAGTGTACTCAGAACCGTGAGATATTTGGAACACCTAGGTTGGGTTCTCAACCTAGAAAAGTCTTCCTTACAACCCCTAAAAAGGTTGGAATATTTGGGCATGATCGTAGACACCACTCAAAGCAGGGTGCTTGTACCTGCCTTACAAAATCTGAATTTGACGGTTTAGCTGCTGAGACCCACATTCTTAGCCCTTGTACACATGGTCGGAGACTCCGACAACCAAATCCGTCGAAGTAATTCCGACGAATTAATTCTGGAAGAGGTCCGGAAGTGATGTTGCATGCACGCGGGCGGACTAAGTTGTCAGAAAATCCGATTGTACATAACGTGATGACGTTATTTCGTTACGACGGGACTACATTCAGGCTAGTAGCCAATAGCTTTGGTCTAGGAATTTGATCCGAGCATGCGTGGCACTTTGTCCGTCGGAGTAGGCTACACATGATCGGAGTATGTCCGATAGGAGCATTTTGTCTGAAAATTTTACCGGCAAGTTGGAAAACTTGGTCCGTCAGATATTCCAACGAAAACAGTCCGATGCAGACCACACACAGTCGGAATATCTGACAAAACGGTCCGATAGGACACATCCCGTCGGAATCTCCGACCGTGTGTACAAGGGCTAAGAAGTCGTGGGCTCTCGGATTCAGTCCTTTCCACTCTGGTTAATGCCAGGAAGCCGGCCTCCAGGCTCATTTACTACAGAATCTGGAAAGCATATGTTTCCTGGTGTGAATCCAGGGGGTGGTATCATAGAAAGTATGTCATTAGCGGGATCCTTGCCTTTCTTCAGTTAGGCATAGAAATGAAGTTGGCTTTGAGCACTATCAAGGTCCAAATTTTGGCCTTGTCAGTATTTTTGCAATGCACTTAAATCCACCAGTCAAACCTCCTGTGTGCCCATGGGATCTGAATTTGGTTTTGTCTGCTTTACAGGAACAACCTTTTGAACCACTGCACCATGCTTCTTTTATTCTTTTTAATGAAGAAGTTGGTCTTTCTGGTAGCCATTATCTCTGCTAGGAGGGTATCAGGGTTGGCAGCTCTTTCTTGTAAAGAGCCATACATGATTATTCACAAAGACAGGGTAGTACTGCGTCCTCTCCTGACCTTTTTACCTATGGTGGTTTCAGGATTCCATTTGAATCAAGATGTGGTCGTACCATCTTTTTTTCCAGATTCACAGTCCGTGGAAGAATCGTTACACACTCTGGATGCTGTAAGAGCAGTCAGCATCTATCTGCAGGTAACCGCTCAGATACGAAAGACTGATTTACAAAAATGTTTATTTATCCTGCCAGAAGGCCCCAAGAAAGTCCAGGCAATGTCGAAATCTAGATGGATTTGACAAGTAATTTTAAAGGCTTATGGTGTAAAGGGGAAGACTCCTCCTTTTCAAGTGAAAGCGCACTCTACTAGGGCTGTTAGGGCCTTTTGGGCAGTGCATCCCCAGGCCTCCATGGCTCAGATCTGCAAGGCTGCGACCTGGTCTTCGGTCCATACATTCACTAGATTTCAGGTGGATGTAAGAGGGCAAGAGTATGCCACCTTCGGGCGCAGTGTACTGCAGGCTGCAGTTTAGTTCCTCTGGTCCATTTGCAGTCTATGTTTCTGATCTGTGTCTCACTCCCCTCAATTTGGGCATTGCATTAGGACATCCCATCAAGTAATGAAGGCTCTGTGTCCTGTGATGTATGAACAAGAAAATAGGATTTTTGATACAGCTTACCTATAAAATCCTTTTCTTGGGAGTACATCATGGGACACAGTGCTCCCGCCCCTCTACGGGTTTTACGTGGAGACTTATTGCTTTGCTACAAAACTGAGGTGCTCCCCATATGGGAGAGGTTATATAGAGGAGGAACTCTCCTTAATTGGGGTTAACCAGTGTCCAATCACCGAAGGTGACTATCTAACCCAGTAAGTAATGAAGGCTCTGTGTTCCGTGATGTACTCCCAAGAAAAGGATTTTACAGGTATGCTGTATCAAAAATCCTATTTTACTATAGTGTGCATTTTGGGTTGATACATTGCTAAATGCAACTTCATATTAACATGTGATCTCCAGCAGGTGAAAAGAGGAATGGGTTGCTTTTTATTCGACCTAGCCAACAAAGTCATTCTTAAGCCCAGCAAGAATACAATACCATTTAGATGTAGTTTCCATAAAGGAGGCAAAAAAAAATCAGTAAAATGCTTTCAGAGGTATTTGCTTGTTAAAGCTCTCAGCAAAGGTCATGCGGAGTCTCTGGCTGATTCTCTTAATAAAAGCTTTGAAGTGAGGAAATTCTGCCAGCAATGGGGAAAGATAGCACCAGAAAAACTGAGACGTGGAGGCTTTGCTGGGATTTCAAATAAAAGTTCAGCTTCTAGATAAAAGTTTTCCACTTTCTACATTCTTTGGAAGATGCCATTAAAGCGGAGCTGTAATTCTGTTAGAGAAAGTAGAGAAAGTACTTCCATCTTTATGAATGATAAAAATAAATAAATATCTACACCGTGCTTTCAAATATACTCTTCACATTATATTTATATGTGATAATGTAAGTGCAAATATGCGTGTGAATCATGCACTGTGATACATCCAGTAACTAGTGACTGTAAAAAGTGACAATAGTACAACAAGTAGTTATGAATACTTAAAAGTGAACATATAAATGGAAATAAATAATCACACTAGTACGAAGTGCTATAACGTGCATCCATATGGTGATTCGGTGTATCAAAATTACTGTTCATAAAATCATATAGTGTTCATAAAATCATATAGTGGACTCAATCCACTAAAACATATAGATGAATAAAAAGTGCTTCTATGTGCATATGTGTCATCCAATTATTTCAATTCAAAAGTGCTTCCAAAGTCCATGCGATTTGGAAACTGCTGTGTAGATAATCCAAAGCAAGCCACAGTGATCACACTCAGGTGCTCCCCCTTGGTATTAAATGCTCATCTCTGTGCATGTGACTTTGCACTTAAGCTTAGTCAATACACGCCTGTGAACCACCTCTGGGACTCTGCAGTTTTAACCAGACTTCTGGACCCGTCAGAACTATACCTTGGTTGAGTAAAAAAGGTCTGGATAGTGTAATAACGTTTATTATTCACATAAAACCCCCCTATGGGGTACTCACATAGTATGGCCGCATCAGTGCGCCACTCATAGGCATGCACACAGGGTGTGCTAGCTGTGCCCGGGCATCGGCTGCGGTGCTGACATCACTGGACTCCAGGACAGGTAAGTGTCATAATGAAAGTCCTAAGGTAAGTCAGCAGTAGGGATGAGCTTCGTGTTCGAGTCGAACATACGCTTGACTCGAACATCGGCTGTTTGCCCGTTCGGCGAATTCCGAACGTTATGGGCCGTTCGCGCCAAATTCGTGTGGCGCTCACGGCCCACAATGCACTGCGTCATTGCAGTGCATTGCTGGCTCATGATTGGCCAAGCATGCACTGTGACCCCGCATGCTTGGCCAATCACAGCGCCAGCAGCGAGGAGAGCCATGATTGGCCACAGGCAGGATGCCTGTGGCCAATCATAGCTCAGGCTGTGTAGTACACGCCCCACACTATATAAGGCTGCCAGCGCGGCGGCCTAGTGTAGTGTGTTGGCGTCTGAAGCAGTTAGTTGGTGTTCTGTGTACCTTCAACACAGTACACACCGATCGTTTTCGGCCGATTTTCGATCTTGCTGTTGTGTAGTGGTTGTTGTCTGTGTGCCCTGACCGCAGTATACACCGCTATATTCACCTCACCTATATAGCTAGTGATCTATCTTTTATAATAGAGCTTGCAGTCAGTAGTGTTAGGAGCTTGTACGTGCTGTCTGCGTGCTCTGTACCCAGTACACACCGCTATATCCACCTACATAGCTCTTCTCTATTTGAGCCCACTTGACATCTGCAGGAGTTATTGGAAGTTGTGTGTGCCTCCAGCACAGCACAGTATACATCTGTATATACCCCTTTATCTCTGGTGTTCTATAAAAAAGGCATCTGCAGGAGTTAGTGGGTTTTTTGTGCCTCCAGCACAATATACACCTGTATCTACCCTTTTTTGCTGTTCTCTAATAGAGGCATCTGCAGGGCTTAGTGGGTGTTGTGTGACTCAATTACAGTATACCCCTTTATCTCTGGTGTTCTATAATAAAGGCATCTGCAGGAGTTAGTGGGTGTTGTGTGACTCCAGCACAATATACACCTGTATCTACCGTTTATTGCTGTTCTCTAATAAAGCCATCTGCAGGGCTTAGTGGGTGTTGTGTGACTCCATTACACTGCTGTTTTACCCAACTCCCTTCAGGCCATTACCATGTCTGGAAGGCCAGCAAGGAGAGGCAGACAGGCGCGAGCCGATAAAAGAGGGCAAGCAGGCTCTGTGTCTAGAGACAACAGTGCTGGTCGTGGACGCGGTGCATTGTCATCAGCACGTGGCCATGGGACACGCTTGTCCTTCTTTTCGGCAGCCGGACATGTTGAACCGCAACATGCCAACGACTTGGTAGAGTGGATGACCAAGCCCTCTTCATCCTCCTCATCCTCTCTCACCCAGTCTCAGGGTACTAGCAAAGCAGCTGCCAACGCATCGTCTTCCCTCCTCTCAATGTCATCATCAGTGACTCCTTCCCTAGACCCACCACGTCCTCCTGAGGAGTCTCCTGAACTCTTTGAGCACAGTGTTGGGTACATGCTCCAGGAGGATGCCCAGTGTTTTGTGGGCTCTGATGATGACACTCAGCTAGAGGAAGGCAGTAGCGTGAGCGCAGAGAGAGGGGATGCTCAAGAAGGACAGCAATCTGGCAGTCATGTTCCACAAGCTGCAGCATACTGCCAGGTTTGCTACAGCGATGAAGAGGGAGGGGATGATGAGGGCACTGACTCCACGTGGGTGCCTGGTAGGAGAGAGGAGGAGGAGGAGGAGGAGGAGGAGGCACATGTCCAACGAGGCAGGATGCCCTCCGGGGGCCAGCTTAGGGGCAGCACACCGACTGAATCACATCGCAGAGCTCCGCCTATTCTAAAAGTTCTTTGGTGTGGGCCTTTTTTGAGATGAGTGCATCAGATCGCACCGCTGCTATTTGCAACATATGTCTCAAGCGTATCTCGCGTGGCCAAAACATCAGCCGCTTGGGCACCACATGCTTGACCAGACATATGTTTTTTTTTTTTTTATTGCCACCTCAGTGAGTTTATTCGGGAGACTCAATTCACTTTTAAGTTCATCTATATCTCCTCCCACATTACACATCATTGTGGCTTATTTTTTCAATTGTGTTCTATTAAATATAATTGATTTACAGGTAAACAGCCAAGATATCGAATCTCTCTGCCTACGGCTCTTCTTAGTCTAGCCACCATGGTCATTTCTCTTGTTCTACACCTAGGTGTTTTAATCTACCCGCTTCTCCCCTACCCCACCCCCCCTCCTCTCAAACCCACCCCCACCCCTCATCGCATATAGACAAAAACACACTAAACAACATGCAGGAGAAAAAGAAGAGAAAAAAGACAAGGAACAAAAGGAATATAGACTCTACGAGACACACGATTTTTCTCGACTACCTATAAGGGGATCCCTAATTTCATCAATCCATAACTCCATATCCTTTCAAACTTCTTACTATTGCCCTGTTTAGTGTAAAAAACCCTTTCATTACTAATTATCTTCCTTATATTCGTCAGCCATGTTTCAGGTAATGGACTAGAATGTGACTGCCAGTTTTGAGCAATCAGCCTCCTTGCCTGAAAAAGGCATCTAGTAACTGGTGTAGATACGTTTTTAGGGATTTTATATCCCTCCGGTATAGCCAACAAGCAGGTCCTCGCTGTTGCATCCAGCGTCAAGCTAAAGATCTCATTCACATGCTCTATTACCCGTGTCCAGTATCTGAAAAGCTTCGGGCACCTCCAAAACATATGGATGAAGTCTCCAACCTGACCACATCTAGGACACTGATCATTGTCTCTCCACCCCATTTTAAAAATTTTCCTAGGTGTATGATATACCCGGTGAAAAAAGAAAAGTTGGGAGGCTTTCTGTGCCGGAGAAATAGAAACCTTGGTTCCCTGATCCATTATCCACTCCCAGTCGGGTACGGACATTGGTCCCACGTCCCTCTCCCATTTCCTTTTACTTTTGATCACCGGGATCTGGATCAACTGTATCTCCTGCGATCTAAATTGGGCCTGAATTGCGTGTCTGACCTGGAGATATTTGTAAAATGAGCGGTTTGATAAGGAGAATTCAGATCTTAAGTCAGCAAATGACCTAATAGCTGAACCCTGAACAATTTGCGCTAGCTTATGTATCCCTTGAGTTTCCCATTCCTTACATCTTTCAACTTTAAATAGCTCATCTAAGTTTCTATTATCCCATAGGGGAGCCAACACGGATATCTTCTGATATCCCAGTAGGGCCTTAACTGTTTTCCAGAGTTTAGTAACTTGAGTAGTTGTTGGACAATGCATATTAAGTGAGTTTGCCTCTAACGCCTCCACAAGCGTATTGTGTGGACATCCTAGCATTAACAGCTTGTGGCAGGGATTAGCTTCATTTATTGCTATTGCTCCAGCTAAGTGCTGCAGCTGGGCCGCTAAGTAATAAAGTCTAGGATATGGGATCGCCAACCCCCCTTCTTCCAACGGCAGCTGCAAAGTCCGTGAGCTAATCCTCGATGGACCCTTTTTCCATATAAGAAGTCTAAATAAGGATTCTATTTTCTTAAACCATCCTTCCCCAATCCATGATGGTGAGTTATGAAGGAGGTACAGAATTTGAGGGAGCCATACCATCTTAACCAAATTGCAGCGGCCCGCCATCAAGAGGGGGAGGCGACTCCAAATATCGGCCTTTTGTTTTAATTTTACTAGGAGAGGAGATAAATTATCTTCCAGGTATGAATTTACGTCCCTAGTAATCCATACCCCTAAATATTTAAACTTCTCAACCTGTTTCAAATTCAGAATATCCTGGGGAGGGCAAATAAACCCCCGTTCCAGCGGCAACAGAGCGGATTTATCCCAATTAATGGTTAATCCTGATATGAGACCAAATTCTCTAATCATCTTCATTGCCGCTTTCAATGAGGCTTGAGCATCCCCCAGGAAAAGCAAAATGTCATCGGCAAATAATGCAATTTTTTCCTCTACCTGTCCTCTCCTAAATCCCTGTATATCAGGGCTAGCCCTAATAGCGATGGCCAATGGCTCCACCGCCAAAACAAACAACAAGGGGGAGAGGGGGCACCCCTGCCTTGTGCCTCGTTCCAATAAAAAAGTCTCAGAGAGCTCATTATTAATTTTAATTTTCGCTCTTGGGTCTGTATAAAGCAATTTTATCCATTTAAGAAAGTTTGGTCCGAACCCAAATCTGATAAGCACTTTAAATAGATATTCCCATTCGAGGCTGTCAAATGCTTTGGCTGCATCCAGAGTCAGAACTGCTCTGGAGCTTCCATTATCTACCGGCATCTGGGCATTCAGAAACAGTCTACGGATATTGATACTAGTAGATCTATTTGGGATAAAACCCGATTGGTCAGGGTGTATGAGCTTATGGACAATTATTTTTAGGCGTGTTGCAAGCACCTTTGCAAATATTTTAATATCTGATCCCAAAAGCGAGATCGGGCGATATGAGGCCGGGTCCATAGGGTCCTTATCCTCTTTAGGGATAACCACTATCGTGGCTTCCAACATCGAGGAAGGCAAGGCTCCGCACTGCAAGGCCTGCTTCAGTGTCTCCAATAATTGTGGCAGCAGGACCTCCCCATATCTCTTGTAGACCTCGATTGGTAATCCATCGGGTCCTGGTGCTTTTAAGTTAGGCATCTCTGCCACCACTCTTTGGAGTTCCTCGATAGTAATTGGGGCCTCCAATACTGGTAAGTCTTCTGCTGTTACTGTTGGCATATTCAGATTCCCCAAAAAGGCCGCCATAGCTCCCTCTTCACTCCCCCCTTGGGATTTATATAGTGAGCTATAATAATGATAAAATGTGTTATTGATAATGGATGGTTCAGAAGTAGTCTCTCCCTCTAGGGTTCTAATTGATATTATCGCTGAGGGGGCCGTATTTACTTTAACCAGAAATGACAGCATTCGCCCCACTTTCTCTCCCTCCCCAAAATTTGCTTGTTTCTGCAGTATACGTCTATTGTCCGTCTTATGCCTAATGATTGTCCTATATTCTTGCTGTTTATCAAGCCAAGCCTTCTGTGTAATAGGATTCGGATTTGTAATATACTGTCTTTCTGTCTCTAATACCGCCTTGGTGGCTTCCTCTTCCTGTTTTTTCATCTCGGCCCTGCTCCTAGCGATTTGTTGAATAAAAAGACCTCTTAAAAAGGCCTTTAAAGAGTCCCAAATGACCCCCATTGATGCTGTGCCCATATTAACATTAATGAACTCTTTTAACATGGTTGTCACCCGATCCGTATCCTTCATTAGTTCCAACCATACGGGGTCCATTTTCCATTGGCCAGAATATTGTTTCTTACCTACACAAAGTGTCAATATTAGGGGGGAATGGTCCGAGACTCCTCTCGGGCCATATTCTACCTCGTCCACTCGTAACATCGCACTGCTATTCACCAGAGCCATGTCAAGTCTTGATAATGTGGAGAAAGTTGCTGAGTAACAAGAGTATTGTCGCTCCCCCGGGTGCCGAGTGCGCCATGCATCGCGTAGGCCAGCTTCGTGTAGGAAGCGAGCTAACCTCGTTGCATCTTTCATCGTTGATATATTTACAGTTGGGAACCTATCCAAGAATTTATCCAAAACTTCGTTAAAGCCCCCTACTGCTATCACAGGGATATCAGGTTTATCTATTACAAAGGCTAGTAACTCATATAAGATTTCCAGTTTAAATGGAGGAGGGACATATATGTTGGCTATCACGTAGGGATTATTTTCAATTTGGCAATATAAGAAAATATATCTACCCTCTACATCTATACAGCTATTATAACAAGAAAAGCAAACCGCCCTGTCAACAAGGATGCTAACCCCTCTTGCATAGGTTGAGTATACGGAATGGAACTGGGTCTGGAATTTCCGACCTTGTAGACACCGAATCGTATCACCCATTAAGTGAGTCTCCTGAAGGCATAATAATCCGGGTCCTTTACCCTCTAAAGCTGACAAGACCACTTTTCTTTTGGTCGGATCTCCCAGGCCCCGCACATTCCACGATACTATCCTAATTCTTTTCACCTGCATCACTACTTAGCAACCTATAAATTGGGCAGTTTTTTTCTTTTTTTTTCTCCTTTCCCTTTAAAAAAAAAGTGTATAAATATAATTAATATAATAATACCAAAAAAAAAAAAAAAAAAAAAACCTTCCCCTTTTTTTCTCTTTTACATACGTGTGCTCTATATAGTGCATAATATTTTCTCCCATCCCCTTCTAAGTAATGCATCTCCAAGTTTGTGTATCCTTGTATTACTTTTGTTGTCATTCCCTTAACCCACCCTCCCTTCCCAACTCTCCCTTCCCAACTCTCCCACCCAAATTTATGTGTCCTTGTGTTATTTTTGTTTTTATTCCCTTTCCCCCCCTTCCCATGTCATCTCTCCCACCTCCCCTTTTACCCAACTCCCTCTCCCACCCCCCTCGCCCCATAGGGCTACCCCCTAGGGGTACATTTGTGGCCTTCTTACAACACTCCCACCATTCGCCCATATCAATCCTACTGGGTGCTCTCACCCTTCACCCACTCATGGGAACCCTTTGTCCCCCACTACAAATACCCACTTGTACTCCGCACACCCTTGCTGCTCCACCCCTACCCCCCACCTATATTGTGCATAATACCAATGTAAAAATTTTCAACAAACTTACCCCTTATTCCTATCCACCCCCCCCAAAAAATATATACCCCCAAATCCCTTAAAAACCACCTAACTGCCCTGTAACGTGTATTTATAGGTATTTTTTAGTTTCATCTAACCATTGGGTTACTTCCTCTGGCGTATTAAAAAAGAACGTCTTTCCTAGTGCAGTCACCCTTAAGCGGGCTGGATAGAGGAGTGCATACTCTAACTTATATTTAACCAATTCTCTTTTGACTGGTATAAATTCCGCTCTTCTTTTCTGAAGATCAGGAGAAAAATCAGGATACAGAGAAACCCTAGCTCCCTTAAACCTAATGTCTCCCCTCATTCTGGCCTCTCGCAGTAGGGACACTTTATCCTGATAATTAAGAATCTTGAGCATTATAGGCCTAGGGCGCTCCCCCATATGGCGGATTTTTCCCGGGGTACGATGTGCCCGTTCTATTGCGAATATCAGGGTAAATGTTGCCGCCCCGAAGAGTTCTCGGAACCACCCCTCAAGAAAGCCTATCAGATTCGTCCCCTCACAATGTTCAGGGAGACCCAGCACCCTAATATTGTTTCTTCGATTCCTATTCTCCATCTCGTCGAGTTTGTCCGCTTGTGTAATAGCTGCTTTTTTAAGTGAATCCATTTCCAGCCTCATAGGCCTCAACTCATCCTCCATCGCACCCATACGTTCCTCGAGCTCGGTAGTTCTTAGTATAGTCCTATTCAAATCCTGTCTCATGGTCAATAATTCCTCCTTTATATATCTTAGCTGTTCATCAAAATTGGATATGGAGTTTTTACACTCCTTAATTGCGTTAAAAATGTCTCTTAATGTGGGTTCCTCATCCACATTACTCGGCATCAGGGCATGGGAACTACTTAGCGTTGTTTCCAAATTTATTGTTGCTATTGGTAATTTCCCCCCCCCCCCCCTCCCTTATTACCCCCTAATTTAGCAGCTGGTAAGATGGGATTGGCCAGAGACTGGCCCTGGCTCCTTCTGTCAGTAGAGGAGTTTTTGGCGTCTTTATTAAGTAAATTTCCCTGCTGAGTGCTTGAGTTGCTAGGTGAGGGTGGGCCAGAGTGGGCATAACGCTCCAATTTTGCCGCTGCTGACGCTGCCGCCATTTGATTAGTTTTGTCCTTGGCGGCACGGGTGATCTGTTGACCCTCTGCGGGTAATTGCTCCTCAGGGGATCTTTTTCTTGACATATTTAAGTTAAATGTTCACAAACGATCCCACCTTGCAAGTAATCAACTTCCACTTATCAACTGATCAAGCAGGTAAAAAACAAACAAAACTCAAAAAAAAAGGAGGGGAAGGGGACAGAAATGCTGTAACGTCTCTCCTTGTGTAAATGACCCTTATTTACTAAAAAAAAAAAAAAAAAAAAAAAAAGGCAATACTGATTGGCTACTGACCTCCAGCCCTAGCAATGGCCCCGCAGCAACAAATTCAGTGCTATAGCAAGATATTAGTGTATATCAGCATATATTGAACAAATCAGTAATTCACTTCAAAAATAGTTAGGAACAAAAGGGACCAGAAGGGAAAAGGGAGCACTTATCTTAATTGATGGTCCGTAGGCATATAGCGTTCCACAGGTCTGTGCAGGGCATCCAAGTTATCCAGCACCTTTTCTCTCTCCCCCAGAAAGTCAGACAAACAGCGCTGTCAGTATAGGTTTCATTCCACTGCCTCTCATCTCACCAATCACTCGGACAACTTAGTCTGGTTGGGAAGCAGAGAGCAACGAGCGAGGGAGGGGGGGGGGAGCGCTACACAGGAGTCCCCTCTCCCCTACACACCGCACGCCAGGCAACCCGCCGCCCAGCGTCTAAGGTGCCGGGCACGCCACACGTGTCCGCGCTCCAAGCTCGTACAGAGCAGGGGGAGAAGCAGGGGGAGAAGCAGGGGGAGAAGCAGGGGGAGAAGCAGGGGGAGAAGCTCCACAGCGTCACGGAGATCCAGGAGCCGCGTGAAGTCTCGCGAGAGCCCCAGCGAGACTCTCGGCTCTTGCTCCGATAGCCTGACACAGACAGCGGCAGTCCCCGTGCTCCAGAGAGGAGAAAAAAAGAAAAAAAAAACACTCGGGCTTAAAGGTAACAAACCGCAGCGGCTCAATTTAAACTGTCAAACGTTTCAGCGATATATGTCTAAGCATAAGAACCTGAAAGCCATACAAGCGCTGTGTACTGAGGGACTTTAGGCAGCAACAGCAGGTAACCCTGGGAGGATCCACACGAGGACATCAGAACAGGCAGGGCAACAAGGGGCAGAGCAGCACCATGCTCTCACTCCCCACACACCTCCACTCCCATCAACATCCGGCCACACCCCCCTGACCAGACATATGTTGACCTGCCATGCAGCTCGTTGGCAAGCGTACCTCAAAGACCCACACCAAAGAACAAAGTGGACCTCTCCTTGCTCCTCATCAGCTGGCATCTCCAACCCCACTAGACCTTCAGTCCTCTCTGAAACCTGCTCTGAGAGGAATGAAGGTGTAGAATTAGGTGTGTCACAGCCAAGTGCTTCCGGGAACTCTGCTAGCGGTACACCCACGTCAGATTATAGCAGGCAAATGTCTCTGCCCCAGCTGCTGGACCGGCGTCAGAAGTTCACTCCCAGCCATCCACATGCCCAGCAGTTGAATGCTAGCTTGGCTAAATTGCTAGCACTTCAACTGCTGCCTTTTCAGTTGGTAGACTCGGCCCCCTTCTGTGAGTTTGTACAATGTGCGGTTCCTCAGTTGCAGGTCCCCAAACGCCACTTTTTTCTCACGGAAGGCGATTCCGGCTCTCTACCGGCATGTGGAAGGCAATGTCCTTGCCTCGCTGGACAGGGCGGTCAGCGGTAAGGTGCATATTACCGCTGACTCATGGTCCAGCAGGCATGGACAGGGACGTTACCTGTCTTTCACGGCCCATTGGGTCACTCTTCTGGCAGCTGGGAAGGATGCCGGACAAGGTGCAGTAGTGTTGGAAGTTGTTCCGCCACCACGCCTCCAAAATGCTACTATTGGTTGTGACACACCTCTCTCCTCCACCCCCTCCTCTTCTTCTTCCTCCATGGCCTCTTCCAGTGCTCTGTCCTCAGAACCAGCGGTGCTCAATAGGCGTTCCAGGGACTACGCAAGTACGCAGGCAAAACGATGCCATGCCGTGCTTGCGCTGGTTTGTTTGGGGGACAGGAGCCACACTGGGGCGGATGTTTTGTCAGCTCTGCAGGGGCAGGCCGAGAGGTGGTTGACGCCACGCCAGCTTAAGCCAGGAATGGTGGTTTGTGACAATGGCACCAACCTTCTCTCCGCCCTCCGACAGGGACAACTAACCCATGTGCCCTGTGTAGCTCACGTCCTTAACCTGGTGGTGCAGCGGTTCTTGGGCAGGTACCCCGGCTTACAGGATGTACTGAAGCAGGCCAGGAAAGTCTGTGTGCATTTCCGCCGATCATTTAATGCCTGTGCTCGGCTGGCTGAGCTCCAAAAGGAGTTGAACCTGCCCAAGAACCGCCTTATATGTGACATGCCCACCAGGTGGAACTCAACGTTGGCCATGCTGCAGCGGCTGCACATGCAGCAGAGGGCCATCAATGAATACCTGTGCAACTACGGCACCAGGACAGGGTCAGGGGAGCTCGGTTTTTTCTCACCACACCAGTGGGGCATGATCAGGGATGCATGCACTGTCCTGTCACCGTTTGAGGAGGCCACAAGGATGATGAGCAGTGACAGTGCATGCATCAGTGACACTGTACCTCTTGTCCACCTCTTGGAGCATACGCTGCGTGGAATAATGGACAGGGCACTTGAGGCAGAACAGAGGCAGGAAGAGGATGACTTCCTTGCCTCTCAAGGCCCCCTTTATCCAGACAGTGTTCCTGCTGTGCCACCCATCACACGGGAAGAGGATGAGGAGGAGGAAGAGGAGGAGGAGGATGATTGTGTCAGCATGGAGGTGGAGGCTGGCACTCAGCATCAGCAGCAGCAGCAGTCTTGTAGGGATGATTTACAGTCCCAAGAAACACGTGGACTTGTACGTGGCTGGGTGGAGGTAGCTGCGGATCATGCTGCCCTTAGTGACCCAGAGGACTCCGGACCGAATGCCTCAGCTAACCTACGCTGCATGGCCTCCCTGATCCTGCAAAGCCTGCGGAAGGATCCTCGTATTCTTCGGATCAAGGAGAGGGACCATTACTGGCTGGCCACTCTCCTTGATCCACGGTACAAGGGTAAGGTTGCCGACCTTATCTTGCCATCGCAGAGGGAGCAGAGGATGAGACATCTCCGGGAGGCCTTGCAGAAAGGTCTGTGCAACGCGTTCCCAGAGACTGGGAGGTTACAAACTCCTGGTCCTGGACAACGTGTTGCTGAGGCATCGGTCAGAAGGAGCGGTGGAGAAGGTGGCCGTCTGACTGATGCTTTCAGACAATTTTTTAGTCCGCAGCCCCAAGGTATGATCGGTTCCAGCAACCATCGCCAGCATCTGATTTACATGGTGCAGGAATACCTAGGGGCAAGGTCAGACTTGGACACCTTTCCCACCGAAAATCCTCTGGCTTACTGGGTCTTGAGTAGGGATGAGCTTCGTGTTCGAGTCGAACGCATGTTCGACTCGAACATCGGTCTTTCGTGCGTTCGCCGAATTCCGAACGTTTGGGCCGTTCGCGGCAAAATTCGTGTGGCCCACAATGCACTGCGATGGCGCAATGCATTGCTGTCTCACGATTGGCCAAGCATGCACTGTGACCCCGCATGCTTGGCCAATCGCAGCGCCAGCAGCGAGGAGAGCAATGGTTGGACACAGGCATCCTGCCTGTGGCCAATCATAGCTCAGCCTGTGTAGTGCACGCCCCACACTATATAAAGCCGCCTTTCAGGCGGCCTCGTGTAGTGTTTGTTAGCATCTGAAGCAGTGGGTGTTCTGTGTACCTTCAACACAGTTACACACCAATCGTTTTTGGCTGATTTACTATTTTGCTCTTGTGTAGTGGTTACTGTCTGTGCCCTGACCGCAGTATACACCACTATATTCACCTCACCTATATAGCTAGTGATCTAGCTTTAATAATAGAGCTTGCAGTCAGTAGTGTTAGTGCGTGCTGTCTGCGTGCTCTGTACCCAGTACATACCACTATATACACCTACATAGCTGTTCTCTATTTGAGCCCGATTGTCATCTGCTGGAGTTATTGGAAGTTGTGCTGTGCTTCCAGCACAGCACAGTATACATCTGTATATACCCCTTTAACTCTGCTGTTTTCTGGTTATTGTCTGCGTGCCCTGACCGCAGTATACACCGTGATAATCACCTCACCTATATAGCTAGTGGTCCATCTTTAACAATAGAGCTTGCAGTCAGTAGTGTCACTCAGGAGATAGTGCGTGCTGTGTGTGTGCTCTGTACCCAGTACATACCGCTATTATCCACCTACATAGCTGTTCTCTATTTGGGCCCGATTGTCATCTGCGGGAGTTATTGGAAGTTGTGTGTGCCTCCAGCACAGCACAGTATACATCTGTATATACCCCTTTAACTCTGCTGTTCTATAAAAAAGGCATCTGCAGGAGTTAGTGGGTGTTGTGTGCCTCCAGCACAATATAAACTACCCAACCACTGTTTTACCCAACTCCCTTCAGGCCATTACCATGTCTGGAAGGCCAGCAAGGAGAGGCAGACAGGCGCGAGCCGATAAAAGAGGGCAAGCAGGCTCTGTGTCTAGAGACAACAGTACTGGTCGTGGACGCGGTGCATTGTCATCAGTACGTGGCCATGGGACATGCTTGTCCTTCTTTTCTGCAGCTGGACATGTTGAACCGCAACATACCAACGACTTGGTAGAGTGGATGACCAAGCCCTCTTCATCCTCCTCATCCTCTCTCACCCAGTCTCAGGGTAGTAGAAAAGCAGCTGCCAACACATCGTCGTCCCTCCTCTCAATGTCATCATCAGTGACTCCTTCCCTAGACCCACCACGTCCTCCTGAGGAGTCTCCTGAACTCTTTGAGCACAGTGTTGGGTACATGCTCCAGGAGGATGCCCAGTGTTTGGTGGGCTCTGATGATGACACTCAGCTAGAGGAAGGCAGTAGCGTGAGCGCAGAGAGAGAGGATGCTCAAGAAGCACAGCAATCTGGCAGTCATGTTCCACAAGCTGCAGCATACTGCCAGGTTTGCTACAGTGATGAAGAGGGAGGGGATGATGAGGGCACTGACTCCACGTGGGTGCCTGGAAGGAGGGAGGAGGAGGAGGAGGAGGAGGAGGCACATGTCCAACGAGGCAGGATGCCCTCCGGGGGCCAGCTTAGGGGCAGCACACCGACGGAATCACACCGCAGAGCTCCGCCTGCGCAGAGCGCTTCCTCTGCGCGTTATTCTAAAAGTTCTTTGGTGTGGGCCTTTTTTGAGACGAGTGCATCAGATCGCACCGCTGCTATTTGCAACATATGTCTCAAGCGTATCTCACGTGGCCAAAACATCAGCCGCTTGGGCACCACATGCTTGACCAGACATATGTTGACCTGCCATGCAGCTCGTTGGCAAGCGTACCTGAAAGACCCACACCAAAGAACAAAGCGGACCTCTCCTTGCTCCTCATCAGCTGGCATCTCTAACCCCACTAGACCTTCAGTCCTCTCTGAAACCTGCTCTGAGAGGAATGAAGGTGTAGAATTAGGTGTGTCACAGCCAAGTGCTTCCGGGAACTCTGCTAGTGGTACATCCACATCCGATTATAGCAGGCAAATGTCCCTGCCCCAGCTGCTGGACCGGCGGAAGAAGTTTACTCCCAGCCATCCACATGCCCAGCGGTTGAATGCTAGCTTGGCTAAATTGCTAGCACTTCAACTGCTGCCTTTTCAGTTGGTAGACTCGGCCCCCTTCCGTGAGTTTGTACAATGTGCGGTTCCTCAGTGGCAGGTCCCCAAACGCCACTTTTTCTCACGGAAGGCGATTCCGGCTCTCTACCGGCATGTGGAAGGCAATGTCCTTGCCTCGCTGGACAGGGCGGTCAGCGGTAAGGTGCATATTACCGCTGACTCATGGTCCAGCAGGCATGGACAGGGACGTTACCTGTCTTTCACGGCCCATTGGGTCACCCTTCTGGCTGCTGGGAAGGATGCAGGACAAGGTGCAGTAGTGTTGGAGGTTGTTCCGCCACCACGCCTCCAAAATGCTACTATTGGTTGTGACACACCTCTCTCCTCCACCCCCTCCTCTTCTTCTTCCTCCATGGCCTCTTCCAGTGCTCTGTCCTCAGAACCAGCAGTGCTCCGTAGGCGTTGCAGGGGCTACGCAAGTACGCAGGCAAAACGATGCCATGCCGTGCTTGCGCTGGTTTGTTTGGGGGACAGGAGCCACACTGGGGCGGATGTTTTGTCAGCTCTGCAGGGGCAGGCCGAGAGGTGGTTGACGCCACGCCAGCTTAAGCCAGGAATGGTGGTTTGCGACAATGGCACCAACCTCCTCTCCGCCCTCCGACAGGGACAACTGACCCATGTGCCCTGTGTAGCTCACGTCCTTAACCTGGTGGTGCAGCGGTTCTTGGGCAGGTACCCCGGCTTACAGGATGTCCTGAAACAGGCCAGGAGAGTCTGTGTGCATTTCCGCCGATCATTTAATGCCTGTGCTCGGCTGGCTGAGCTCCAAAAGGAGTTGAACCTGCCCAAGAACCGCCTTATATGTGACATGCCCACCGGATGGAACTCAACATTGGCCATGCTGCAGCGGCTGCACACGCAGCAGAGGGCCATCAATGAGTACCTGTGCGACTACGGCACCAGGACAGGGTCAGGGGAGCTTGGTTTTTTCTCACCACGCCAGTGGGGCATGATCAGGGATGCATGCACTGTCCTGTCACCGTTTGAGGAGGCCACAAGGATGGTGAGCAGTGACAGTGCATGCATCAGTGACACTGTACCTCTTGTCCACCTCTTGGAGCATACGCTGCGTGGAAAAATGGACAGGGCACTTGAGGCAGAACAGAGGCAGGAAGAGGAGGACTTCCTTGCCTCTCAAGGCCCCCTTTATCCAGACAGTGTTCCTGCTGTGCCACCCATCACACAGGAAGAGGGTGAGGAGGAGGAAGAGGAGGAGGAGGATGATTGTGTCAGCATGGAGGTGGAGGCTGGCACTCAGCATCAGCATCAGCAGCAGCAGTCTTATAGGGATGATTTACAGTCCCAAGAAACACGTGGACTTGTACGTGGCTGGGAGGAGGTAGCTGCGGATCATGTTGTCCTTAGTGACCCAGAGGACTCCGGACCGAATGCCTCAGCTAACCTACGCTGCATGGCCTCCCTGATCCTTCAAAGCCTGCGGAAGGATCCTCGTATTCTTCGGATCAAGGAGAGGGACCATTACTGGCTGGCCACTCTCCTTGATCCACGGTACAAGGGTAAGGTTGCCGACCTTATCTTGCCATCGCAGAGGGAGCAGAGGATGAGACATCTCCGGGAGGCCTTGCAGAAAGCTCTGTGCAACGCGTTCCCAGAGACTGGGAGGTCACAAACTCCTGGTCCTGGACAACGTGTTGCTGAGGCATCAGTCAGAAGGAGCGGTGGAGAAGGTGGCCGTCTGACTGATGCTTTCAGACAATTTTTTAGTCCGCAGCCCCAAGGTATGATTGGTTCCAGCACCCATCGCCAGCGTCTAATTTACATGGTGCAGGAATACCTAGGGGCAAGGTCAGA
This sequence comes from Lithobates pipiens, assembly GCF_037356315.1. Lineage (NCBI taxonomy): Eukaryota > Metazoa > Chordata > Amphibia > Anura > Ranidae > Lithobates > Lithobates pipiens. The sequence goes on along the minus strand of NW_027507784.1, from coordinate 291,402,466 downwards.
CTTGGACACCTTTCCCACTGAAAATCCTCTGGCTTACTGGGTCTTGAGGATGGATCACTGGCCAGAGCTTGCACAGTATGCAATTGAGCTACTGGCCTGTCCTGCATCCAGCGTTCTTTCGGAACGCACCTTCAGTGCTGCTGGTGGCTTCGTTACCGATCACAGGGTGCGCCTGTCCACCGAATCAGTTGATCGACTGACCTTCATCAAGATGAATCAGTCTTGGATCACCCACAGCTACCAAGCACCTGAAGCTGATGTAACCGAATAATTTTTTTTGAAATACCACATCCCTTCAAGACTGCCTATGCTGATGCTGAGTGACTGTCCTGTTATGTTGATTGTCTATCCTTTTCCTCCTCCGCTGATATGTTGGAAGAACATTTTTGGTTCTGGGTGATGCCAGCAGCCCAATTTTTTCTGCCCCTGTTTAACAGGGGCGTTTAAGTACAGTTTTTGATGCAATGCTTTGCAGCAGGGCTAATTCCTGCATTAAAACTAGAGTATATGGCAGAGGTTGCAGTGTGATGGCACCAGTGCCTAAGGCCCAATTTTTCTGCCCCTGTTTAACAGGGGCGTTTAAGTACAATTTTTGATGCAATGCTTTGCAGCAGGGCTAATTCCTGCAATAAAACTAGAGTGTATGGCAGAGGTTGCAGTGTGATGGCACCAGTGCCTAAGGCCCAATTTTTCTGCCCCTGTTTAACAGGGGCGTTTAAGTACAATTTTTGATGCAATGCTTTGCAGCAAGGCTAATTCCTGCAATAAAACTAGAGTATATGGCAGAGGTTGCAGTGTGATGGCACCAGTGCCTAAGGCCCAATTTTTCTGCCCCTGTTTAACAGGAGCGTTTAAGTACAATTTTTGATGCAATGCTTTGCAGCAGGACTAATTCCTGCAATAAAACTAGAGTATATGGCAGAGGTTGCAGTGTGATGGCACCAGTGCCTAAGGCCCAATTTTTCTGCCCCTGTTTAACAGGGGCGTTTAAGTACAATTTTTGATGCAATGCTTTGCAGCAGGGCTAATTCCTGCAATAAAACTAGAGTGTATGGCAGAGGTTGCAGTGTGATGGCACCAGTGCCTAAGGCCCAATTTTTCTGCCCCTGTTTAACAGGGGTGTTTAAGTACAATTTTTGATGCAATGCTTTGCAGCAGGGCTAATTCCTGCAATAAAACTAGAGTGTATGGCAGAGGTTGCAGTGTGATGGCACCAGTGCCTAAGGCCCAATTTTTCTGCCCCTGTTTAACAGGGACATGTAATTACAATTCTTGATATAATATTTCACAGGAGGGCCCCTTCCTGTGCCTACCCAGAGTAACGGTGAGGACTTATAGTGTTGTGGCACCAGCACCACAACCACCAAAGGTCAATTTTTCTACCACTGTTCAACAATGGCATGTAATTACAATTCTTGATATAATCGTTCACAGCAGGGCGCTCCAGCGCCCACCAAGAGTCACTTTGAGGGCTTACAATGTTGTTGCAAAACCAACACCTTGTTCCGCCATTTCTGCAGAGCATATAGGGCAGGCCCCTACTTTCAAACATCCACTTTACAAACATCTCCTACTTGCAAACGGAAGGAGACAACAGCAAGTGAGATGAAAAAAGATGGACGACAAAACAAATTATACAGGGGTGATAACCCTTCCCTATGTTTTCCAAAAAGCTTAAAAATAGTTTTTTTGACTGGAGCTACACTTTAAAAATGTACCAGTTGAAAATTACAAACAGATTCAACTTAACACAACAAACCTTCACAGTCCCTGTCTTGTTTGCACCGCCTGTATACTGCTGTTCTGAGTATATAGGGCATGGGGGCCACACGCATTTCCTTTTTTTTAATATGGGTACGGGGTTCCCCTTAATATGCGTACGAAACCCAAAGGGGCTGGTAATGGGCAGGGAGGGCTACCCATGCCATTTTTCTGAATGATTTTCAACCATATTGCAGGAACCAGATATAAGATTAAAACCGCAAGCAGTTTTAAATGGTGTTATTTCCGTTTAATGTCATTTTGTGCAGGGACTGTTCTAAACACGGGAAACACGTGGCACTTCACAGGCATACTACAGACACCCCCCAGGCACCATATTTAAAGGAATATTTCACTTTTTTTTTTTCACTTTAATCGTCATTAAAATCAGTGCTCCCGCCAAAACGGTAGTTTTTAAAACTTTTTTTTGCAGTGACCCATGTCCCCTGAGGCAGGAGGCAGGTCGCCAAACCCTTTTTAGGACAGTATCTTGCATATTAGCCGTTAAAATTAGCACTTTCCAATTCGAACGTTCGAGTCCCATAGACTTCAATGGGGTTCTAACGTTCGTACCGAACGCGGGGGTCGTTCGCAAGTTCTGGTGCGAACCGAACCGGGGGGTGTTCGGCTCATCCCTAGTCTTGAGGATGGATCACTGGCCAGAGCTTGCACAGTATGCAATTGAGCTACTGGCCTGTCCTGCATCCAGCATTCTTTCGGAACGCACCTTCAGTGCTGCTGGTGGCTTTGTTACCGATCACAGGGTGCGCCTGTCCACCGAATCAGATGAATCAGTCTTGGATCACCCACAGCTACCAAGCACCTGAAGCTGATGTAACCGAATATTTTTTTTTGAAATATCACATCCCTTCAAGACTGCCTATGCTGATGCTGAGTGACTGTCCTGTTATGTTGATTGTCTATCCTCTTCCTCCTCCGCTGATATGTTGGAAGAACATTTCTGGTTCTGGGTGATGCCATTAGCCCAATTTTTCTGCCCCTGTTTAACAGGGGCGTTTAAGTACAATTTTTGATGCAATGCTTTGCAGCAGGGCTAATTCCTGCAATAAAACTAGAGTATATGGGAGGGGTTGCAGTGTCGTGGCACCAGCACCAGTTCCTAAGGCCCAATTTTTCTGCCCCTGTTTAACAGGGGCGTTTAAGTACAATTTTTGATGCAATGCTTTGCAGCAGGGCTAATTCCTGCAATAAAACTAGAGTATATGGGAGAGGTTGCAGTGTGGTGGCACCAGCACCAGTGCCTAAGGCCCAATTTGTCTGCCCCTGTTTAACAGGGGCGTTTAATTACAATTTTTGATGCAATGCTTTGCAGCAGGGCTAATTCCTGCAATAAAACTAGAGTATATGGGAGAGGTTGCAGTGTCGTGGCAACAGCACCAGTGCCTAAGGCCCAATTTTTCTGCCCCTGTTTAACAGGGACATGTAATTACAATTCTTGATATAATATTTCACAGGAGGGCCCGTTCCTGTGCCCACCCAGAGTAACTGTGAGGACTTATAGTGTTGTGGCACCAGCACCACAACCACCAAAGGTCAGTTTTTCTACCACTGTTCAACAATGGCATGTAATTACAATTCTTGATATAATCGTTCACAGCAGGGCGCTCCAGCGCCCAGCAAGAGTCACTTTGAGGGCTTACAATGTTGTGGCAAAACCAACACCTTGTTCCGCCATTTCTGCAGAGCATATAGGGCAGGCCACTACTTTCAAACATCCAACTTACAAACATCTCCTACTTGCAAACGGAAGGAGACAACAGCAAGTGAGATGAAAAAAGATGGACGACAAAACAAATTATACAGGGGTGATAACCCTTCCCTATGTTTTCCAAAAAGCTTAAAAATAGTTTTTTTGACTGGAGCTACACTTTAAAAATGTACCAGTTGAAAATTACAAACAGATTCAACTTAACACAACAAACCTACACAGTCCCTGTTTTGTTTGCACCGCCTGTATACTGCTGTTCTGAGTATATAGGGCCTGGGGGCCACACGCATTTCCTTTTTTAAATATGGGTACAGGGTTTCCCTTGATATGCGTACAAGACCCAAAGGGGCTGGTAATGGGCAGGAAGGGCTACCCATGCCATTTTTCTCAATGGTTTTCAACCATATTGCAGGAACCAGATATAACATTAAAACCGCAAGCAGTTTTCAATGATGTTATTTCTGTTTAATGTCATTTTGTGCAGGGACTGTTCTAAACACGGGAAACACGTGGCACTTCACAGGCATACTACAGACACCCCCCAGGCACCATATTTAAAGGAATATTTCACTTTTTTTTTTCACTTTAATCATCATTAAAATCAGTGCTCCTGCCAAAACGGCCATTTTTAAAAACATTTTAGGCATTGACCCATGTCCCCTGGGGCAAGAGCCAGGTCCCCAAACCCTTTTTAGGACAGTATCTTGCACATTAGCCGTTAAAATTAGCACTTTTAATTTCAAATGTTCGAGTCCCATAGACGTCAATGGGGTTCTAAAGTTCGTTCGAATTTGGGGTCCGTTCTAAAGTTCTGGTGCGAACCGAACCGGGGGGGTGTTCGGCTCATCCCTAGTCAGCAGCTACAGTTTATGTAGCTGCTGACTTTAAATTTTTAAAGAGGTAATCAGAACTCTTTAACCCAAACACTTGTAATCCACAAATACCTTTATTGAATGAAGAGCAGTGTGGTAATACAATAATATGCAGTAGATGTGATAAAAAGATTTTTAGGTGGTCAAAATGAGTATTGGCTTTTCCTAGCCAACATGTGTGTCTTGAGAGGAGGGAAGAATTCAGAAACCCACACAAAAGGAAAAGGAAATTACATTGCAAGAAGAGGAAGAAACTACAGAAAATGACATGCAATACTAGGAAAATTAGAAATTGGTGCAGCGCTCAGAGAAGGGGAACCTGCTCTGGCTCGAATGGCCTCCAGCCATCAGTAGTAGTCAAAATGAAAGGCAACTCTCAAGTCCATACAAATATCTTTATTGCTTACATGAAGTGGAGTATAAAAAAGGGTAAAATGCATTTCAGCAAGTAGCCTTGATCACAGCACGCACTTTGGAACGCTGAGGAAGTCCTGTCAAGGGACGATACGCGTGCGGGAGGACCTCGTGACGTCACTGCAGCCACCTATCTACTGTTTTTGATGAAAATATCAATGTTTGAGGAAAAAACGATTTAATGCCAATTTATCTACCATTTCATCCTAGCACTGGGTTAATAGTGCTGGTTTTTATAAATAAAGCATATATTTTTTAGCCACACAGCGTGCGCTATATATCTTTCATAGATTTTTTTATGGTATGACAGTCTGGCTTATGGGATTTAAGAATGACAATGTGCGGTAATTTGAAGTGGTCAGTTATAGTATTGCAATTACCTGGCGATTTAAGTGTCATCTGTGGTCATTCTAGAGGTGAATGCCAGTTAGTCCTATCTGGTAATTCAGGGATCCAGAGATTGAGGTGAGCGGTTTGGCTAAACGGTGGAGGAAGCACTAAAGAGGCACTTGCCTATGATCACCCTTATCACCGCCGAGGAGAACTTATCTGTCAACTCTTTCTATGTTTCTTTTAATAAAGGGGACTTTTTAATATTTTATATGCAAAATTAGTTTATTGTATCATTAGCGCTGCACTGTTATTTTTTATTATGTGCGTTAGAACAAGCACGTTACCTTGGAACAAAGCCCTCCAGAGGCGTACTGTCACCGCTAACAAGGCTTCCATCTTCCCCGGGCTTTCTTCTGGGTTCGTGGGCTCTGGCTGTATGAGTGACCGGAGCCACAATGACGTCAATTCCACGCATGTGCACAGGAGCCCTCGGCTCTGGCACGAAGCTCTGATGGTGCGGCACAGCATGCCGGACTTCAGGCTTACCTATAGGTAGTGGAAATATCTCCTAAACGTGCGCCGTTTAGGAGATATTTCACTCGTAGTGTGCCGATGATGTAATTGGCTCATGAGCTGTGAAGAAACGGACCTCCGTACCGTTTCTTCCCCCAGCGCGTGTCGTTACTGACGGCTCCCACGCGCATGCGCAGGAGTGACGTCATGCAGCTCCAGACAGTCACAGAGCCGGAGTCCGTGGCCCCCAGAAGGAAGAGGGCCGAAGATGGATGCAGCCTGCACAGGGGACAGCGATGGATTAGTTTGCAGCTAAGTTTCACATAATGGGCTTGCATGCGATGCATACTAGCCCATTATGCTTTTAATTTGCAGGGAGCAAAAGAGGAAGTAAAACCCATCAGCCACCCCCACATCAAATTATTCTCTGCAGCTATTACCTTTTGTACCACCACCCCCACCCTTTAGAATGTAAGCTCTACTAGCAGGGCCCTCCTGTACCTTGTGTATTGAACTGTATTGAACTGTACTGTAATTGTGTTGTCCCCCCTATACATTGTAAAGTGCTGCGTAAACTGTTGGCGCTATATAAATCGTGTATTATAATAATAATTAGGGTTTACTTCCTCTTTAACATGTTATGTGAATCGAATGCAGTTCAAAACGCATTTGATTCGTATATATGTGAACAGAGCCTAAACCTTATTATAGACTTACCTGTAGGTAAAAAGCACAAAGCGAACTTTACTGCCGCTTTAAACTCCATTTATAGACATCCTCCTTTACATATCTACTATTACATGACAGGTACTATTTAAACACAAGCAGTAACACAACTCCCACATTTAATGCAATTCATGACACCACTTACATAGGGCTAAGTGTATTGCACACTGCATTTATAACACAGATTTTTATTAGAAACATGTTTCTAATTAGAGCCTGCCAGTATTAAGTGCTACGTTTTTGTCTCTCATTAGTGCAACAGTAACACATCGGCTTGGATAACAGAAGCTTTCTGTGATGTACAAATTTAAGTTAGAAGACAGCGAGAACCCAATCAAAAGACTAAAAATGTGTGTACGGTAATTTAACATAGTGGAACACAGGGTTTTGTAAACCATATGGTTTATCTAAATAACCAGCAAACTCAAAATGCTAATTCTTTTATGTAGAAGATCTGTGGATAGAAGAGTGACGCAGAAAAAAAAAAGTGGTCTTGTAATATTAGATATACTGTAAATATATACTGTATGTAACAGAACTTCATTAAAACTTCAATATTTATTGATGAGTTCAAATAAGTTCAAATATATCCATCTTAAAATATATTCTAAAAGAGAGAGCGGCGCTCACGGGTCTTGAAAGGTGAACACACAATAAAGGCTTTATTTCGGCGTTTTGACGAGGCACAAGCTTGTCTTCCTCAGGATTGATCCTGAGGAAGAAGAGCTTGTACAACATAGAAATAAAGCCTTCATTGTGTTTTCCCCTTTCAAGGCCCGTGAGTGCCGCTCACTCTTTTGAATTATATGCATTACAGTCTTTGCTGTGCACTCAGGCCCATTTTTTATCTCTGATATGTCTGCAGTGGCAACCATTGAATATTATCCATATAAAAACATATATATAGCCATAACCCATTACGAATGGTCCTTGAATTTAAAGTGGTATTAAGATGGTGAACTTGACATGTTGCACATTTTGGGCTTCTTCAGGGGATGTATTGTCCGCTAAGGGGTCATGACACCTACAGGTGTAAAACTTGAACTTATAATTTAGACTAATCAGGAAATTTTTCCAGTGGTGTCCGCCCAGGAAAGACTATATGTGGCCACAGGAGACATACAAGGACAAGAACAGATGATGACCACACGGGAGCATAGATTCTTCACAAAGGGTATACCAGAGGTCTCAAACTGGTGGCCCTCCAGCTGTTGGGAAACTACAAGTCCCATGAGGCATTGCAAGGCTGACAGTTACACGCATGACTCCCACAGGCAGAGGAATGATGGGATTTGTAGTTTCGCACCAGCTGGAGAGCCACCAGTTTGAGACCCCTGAGATATACTGTCAGCTTGCAGGCAACCATTAAGTCTGCACAACAATCCTGCCCACATGGCTCCAGGAATGTTTCTGTAGCAACCATGTGAAGTGTTACAGAAGTTGGTCATGGATTAAGAAAGTGGAAACAGCGTTCTAGCGGAGGTGTTTTGCTTTTAAGATGGGATGATGCCTTAACAATGATTTTACATGACGGCAGTTTCAGACCACCACTGGGGGCACTAGCGAGAGCTTGCTCCGTGTCCCCGAACTTGGGTGCATTAAGCCCCGCTCACAAGCGGTCCAACTCTCCTACATGCTGCCAGCATAGGTTGTTTTACTGACCAACACTTAGCAGGTCAAAAAGCAAAAGTGTTCCATAAGCAGCCTAACTGCATTACAGTAATAAAGGGGATTCACTTGGTCTTAAAATCACCTATCACCAATGCCAACTAACCATGAAGGACCCTGCTTCTCATCATATTGATGGACATGACCTGGAACATAACACAAAACCCAATGACTATCATTTTATTTTTCTCAGGTACTTTTTAGTGTGGCAGGGTGGCCCGCTGTGCCAAATCACGTACATATACAGGTAGAAGGCACGCATACACACAGTGGCTGCCCCATCTGTGCTGTGCTTCGGTACAGCACAAGTCGCTCAGCAGGTCCCAGCCAATGATTTATAGCTGTGACCCACTGATCGGCTTAGTGAATCACAGTACAGAGCCCTATGTTTACTAATAAGACAGGACTCTGCACACAGAGCAGCGATGTGGCTGTTTTTCTGCAGGGGGGGGGGGGGATCAGCCATATCGATTAATACAAGCAGCACATATTACACATTGTTAGGCACACAGTTAAACCCTTGATTGCCACTAGATGTTAACCCCTTCCCAGCCAGTGTCATTAGTACAATGACAGTGTATAGTATTAGCACTGATCACTGTATTAGTGTCACCGGTGATATCAGTGTCTGTTGCTCATTTCCCACCCAATGACAGTTAGTGTAAGGCCGCGTACACACGCTGGGACTGTTCGCCCAACTTTGTCCGTCAAACAGTTTCGGCAAACAGTCCGCTCAAAATTAGCATGGACGGACATGGCCACACACGACGGACGAACAGTTTGCTGAAACCGCGCGCGATGACGTGAACGGCACGTACGACGGGACGAAAAATACGACGTCCTATACACTGCATTATAACTTTCGGCGTGTAAATCCTTTCTGAGCATGCGCGGAACTTAGTTTGACGAACAAGCCTACACACGAGGGGACTGTTCGCTGAAACAAGGTTTCAGCGGACAGTTTTTCGGAATTTCCGAAAAACCTTGTTCAGCGGACTGTTCGCTGAAACTGTCCGCTGAAAGCCCACACACGAGCGGACTGTTTGCCGAAACACTGTTCAGCGGACAAAGTTGGGCGAACAGTCCCCGCGTGTGTACGCGGCCTCAGATTTCCAGCTGCGATAACACTGTCCCACTATAAGTCATTGATCACTGCTGTTACTAGTATAAAAAATAAATAATAAAAAAGAACAGAAATTCCAGTTTATATACCATAGTTTGTAGACGCTATAACTTTCACGCAAACCAATCAATATACACAAGACATGTAGCCAAATACATTTTGCCCATTTTTCTTTATTGGATATGTTTTATAGCAAAAAGTAAAAAAAATTGGGAGGTTTTTCAGTTTTTTTAATTTATATAATACAAAATAAACAACCCAATGGTGATCAAATAACACCAAAAGAACGCTGTATTTGCGTGAAAAAAAATTTATATCAATTAAATTTGGTTACAGTTTTGCATGGTCGTGCAATTGCCAGTTAAAATAGCGCAGTGCCAAATAGCAAAAAAATGCCCTGGTCATGAAGAGGGTAAATCTTCTGGAGCTTAACTGGTTATTAAATAACCAGGGAAACAAAATGTATCATATTATCTTATTATTCTGCAGCGCGAAAATATGTTTCATGATGTTTGAACAGACAGAACACATAAAACGACTGATAGAAATAATGGTTGGGTGATGGCTGGGCTTAAAGAAGAATTCAAAGTATGTGTTAGTGGCGTAATGCGTAGAGGCAGAGCCTGGCGGCGGGAGCAATTGTCTGGACCATGTGAGACATTGCTGGATTTTTATTATATGCCTGTTTTGTATTCAATAAATGTAAGTGCATCTTATGAAGTTGGGGTTGTACTTTCATTTGTTTATTAACCCGGATACTGCACTATTGGAGGCTTTCTTTTTCACTCTTGTTACCTATGAGTTGTATGGAGATATGCCTAGAGAGAAACTAGACATGTGCGGCGTCAATAAATTAATTTTGTTTTGTTCTGTTTCGTATTAGCCGTTAATTCGTATTGTGTCCGAAATTCTATTTCGATTTGTACGAAATACGAATTTTCGGTTTGTTAACTTTTCGTAACAATTACGAACATTCGTTATGATGAATTTATCATTATGAGGGGCTCCCACCATACCTGTGCTGTGCTCATTATGAGGGGATCCCACCATCCCTGTGCTGTGCTGACTTCCTGGGTTTTTAACTTCATCATAATGAATAATCGTAATTAACGAACATTCTTATTTTGTCTGATTCTGAATCTCCCATCGAATATATACCAGTTTCTCACTCCCATATTAATAAAGGTCATTTTCCCAACCCTCACTCAGCAGCAGAAGAAAACCTCTGATTGGTCAACAAAACACCAGTCATGTTTCCAATGTAACGGAATTTTGTTCTGAAATTCGTAAACGAAATTTCATATTTATTACAAAATTTGGAAGCATAGCAATTCGTATTTTTGGATCCTCCCGAATGTATGAATTTACGGAAATCACATTTCATTAATCACACATGTCTAAGGGAAACCAAACCATTTAAAGAGGAACTGAGGACCCTTATCTGGTGTATGTGATTGATCTCTATTAATGCATTGTTGACCCTAGAGTTGCCACCTCATCCCTTTAATTACCACCTTAATCAGACACAGAACCTGTGTAATTAATATGTGTTTGGGTTTAAAGGGATGAGGTGGCAACCCTAGTTGACCGTTATGTGGGTCTCGGATGAAGGTAAGCATGTATTTCACCAGGTGATTGGAATTGGAACACTGGTTGTGAATTGGTGAAGCACTTCTTGGATCTAATGCCGCATACACACAATCGGACTTTCCGGCAGACTTGATCCGGCGGACCGGAATCCGTCGGACAATTCGATCATGTGTGCGCTCCAGCTGACTTTTTTTTCCCCAAAAGTCAGACGGACCTAGAAATAAACCATATTTCAAATCTATCCGACGGACTCAAGTCCAACGGATTAAAAATCAGGAAACCATTCATCTGTGTGCTGGTCCGACGGACCAAATACGACGCAAGGGCAGCTATTGGCTACTGGCTAATGAACTACCTTGTTTAGTCCCATTTACGCCATCACGTTCAAAATGAACAGACTTTCGAACGGACTTAGTCCGGTCGTGTGTGGCCAAGTCCGTTTGTTCAGAAAGTCAGTCGGACCTCTGCCGAAAGTCCGACGGGAAGACCGTCGGACCTAGTCCGTTTAAAGCTCTGGTCATGTGTACGCGACATGAGAATGAATTATGCACAACTTTATATGAAGAATCACTATTAGAGCACAGTTTGAGTGGACTTTTAGCACTCTGATTATTCTTATCAAGTTTTATCACCATCTCACCACCATTATCACCACCACTGATCTATGCATATATTTGCATGTAATTAATCCCTTTTTATTATGGAATGAATGAAATGTATGTAATTTTTTTTTTTTTTGCTCATGTTATACCGTTTTTTTGAAATATTACATTTTTTTGAACCATTATAATTATTCAGGCAGTGCTATCACACACTATACATATACAGTATATTGTCTTTTGTTGTGGGAACACATTTGGTGATAGCAGCAGCCACACACTACAGTTAGTATTAGGTAGCAGCGTGCAACATTATTTATTTGTATTATACTTCAGTTTTTTTCTAGTTTCCAGGCACATCTTCCTGGTATGAGGTCCCACGGGTATGGTAATATACAAAATTACATCAGTCCAGGCTGAACCAACGTACGGTAACCATGTATAAACACATCCATACCTGGAATTCTTCTTCAAATGATCTTATATTAGGTAAAATGTATTATGCCCCATACACACAGTCGGACATTGGACGTTGGATTTTTTACGATGGATTTTGGCCGAAATTTGTCTTGCATACACACGGTCGCACAAAGTTGTTGGAAAATGTGATCGTTCAGAACAAGGTGACGTATAAAATTTACGAAAGGACTTCGCAGAGGCCAGTAGCCAATAGCTTTCGTCCCCAAATTTTTTCTGAGCATGCGTGGCACTTTGTGCATCGGAATTCTCTACACATGATCGGAAAAAGTCCGATCGGATTTTGTTGTTGGAAAATTTTAGATCCTGCTCTCGAAATTTTTCCGTTGGAAATTCCGATTTCTGACAACATAATCCGATTTATGACCGTGTGTATGAGGCATAAGTCTTATTTAACGACATGCATAATTCCAACCTGGCAGTTCTTGCACTTTTGTATTATTGAAAAACACCGCAAAAGCAAGAATTTCAGTTTAGCAATTATTACCGTATATACTCGAGTATAGGCCGACCCGAATATAAGCCGAGGCCCCCAATTTACCCCCAAAAAAACTGGCAAACTTATTGACTCGTGTATAAGCCGAGGGTGAGACATGCCTGTCCATCCCTGTGTGTGTGTCCGCCCATCCCTGTGTGTCCGTCCATCCCTGTGTGTCCGTCCATCCCTGTGTGTCCGTCCATCCATCCCTGTGTGTGTGTGTGTCCATCCATCCATCCATCCCTGTGTGTGTGTGTGTCCATCCATCCATCCCTGTGTGTGTGTGTGTCCATCCATCCATCCATCCCTGTGTGTGTGTGTCTCCATCCATCCATCCATCCCTGTGTGTGTGTGTCTCCATCCATCCATCCCTGTGTGTGTGTGTCTCCATCCATCCATCCATCCTTGTGTGTGTGTGTCCGTGTGTGTGTGTGTGTGTGTGTGTGTGTGTGTGTGTGTGTGTGTGTGTCCAGCCTACCTGTGTCCCGAGCCTGTGTCCCGAGCCTCCGTCCCGTGCCTTGCCTCCTTGCCTCCGTCCCGTGCCGTGCCTTGCCTCCTTGCCTCCGTCCCGTGCCGTGCCTTGCCTCCGTCCCGTGTCGTGCCTTGCCTCCGTCCCGTGCCGTGCCTTGCCTTGCCTCCGTCCCGTGCCTTGCCAGGATCGCCGCTCTTCGTCGGCGCCTCGGCGGCCATTCTAAAATTCAAAAGCCGCGCCTCCGCCTTCGCCTGTGATAGGCGGAACACTGAATTTCCCAGCAGCCTGTGTTCCGCCTATCACGGACATCGTCTCATCCTCGTCCGTAGTACGAGGATGAGACGATGTCCGTGATAGGCGGAACACAGGCTGCTGGGAAATTCAGTGTTCCGCCTATCACAGGCGAAGGCGGAGGCGGAGGCGCGGCGTTTGAAGGGTAGAATGTCCGCTGTCTGTCTGCTCGACACGCTGATCGAGCAGGCAGACAGCGATGACTCGAGTATAAGCCGAGGGGGGCACTTTCAGCCTCAAAAAAGAGGCTGAAAATCTCGGCTTATACTCGAGTATATACGGTATACTGTACATTTTAGGAGGAATTCTATGAAAACTGTCTAATTTAAGAAATTTGCAATTCAAAAATGATCTCCTCCTAAGCGGATGTTGGAGAATTTGAAAATGTTCACTGAACAAGAAAAACAATGCGCTGAATCTGAGTTGCCATATTGGCATGCTGTACCAATTGTTTTTGTTGGTTGATGTCTTTCACTGGAGCATAATATAATTTGCTTATTGCAGTAGGGACAAGAAGTGTGGAAATCTATCTCTACCAGCTTACCACTCTGTAATATTGTGGGGTTCATCAAAACTTCTGGGGGGAAAAAAAGAAAATCTCCTGTAGTAAATTGAGGTTCCTTCCCCCACTGCAACCCCAGCAGATCCCATGTTTCTTCAAAATGGAGAGGTGCAGTTACAAACTTCATATGTAGTGCTGCCTATTCGTGAAATCTAGTATTTCAGCATGACCTGAAAATTTCCTTAGTGGGTGCCTACTATTGTTTGATTGGAAGGTGTGTAAGGTCTCCACAACATTACTACATGGAGGGGCCCCAGTCAAACAGCATTTCCTAGAAATCCCTTGTCATAGCGTCTACAGCTCATAGATTCCAAGATTTTATCATGAATCTTCTCTAATACTTCTCTGCTGTTTGTTTGTACAACGATTTGGTTGCAAGCATAGGAATGCTGACCAACAATGTGATTGCAAGTGTGAAAAGGAATAATAAACTTCTCCGTTCACCTAAAAGTGGTGTTGCCACCAAAAAATAAAAAAGTGTTTAAAATTCTTAAAAAAATAAAATAAAATCACCTCTAAATACCTGTTGCTAGGGGGTCCCTCGTAGTCTGCCTTCTTCCTTGCCCGGGCTGGTGACATCACTTCCCCTTGCACCGCACAGTCATCTGGGACCTGTCATGTGTCACAGATGACTGTGCGGCGTATCACGGCGCCCTGCCCTGCTCGCGCATGCGCAGTGGGTGCCTGACTGTGAAGCCAAAGCCGGGTGCCACAGTATGAATGACCGCGCCGCGAGCGGAGTAGGGAATGAGGGGGGGGCTTCGTTCCCCCGCATCGCTGGACCCTGGGACAGGTAAGTGTCTGATTATTAAAAGTCAGCAGCTGCGGTATTTGTAGCTGCTGACTTTTATATATATTTTTTTTTTTAGGGGCACCCCACTTTAACAATGTAAAGAAGATCTGTACTAATACAAAACATTCTATACTCACCTACCTGCTCCTGCCAGTGATGCCTGCAAACCATGAGCCTTAAAGTTGACCTAAAATCTGATTTGTGTAATGTTAAAATGGATTTTCAGTAATTTTTCATCTTCCCATCTATTAAATCTTCTGCCCTTGTTGTTTTGACTTTGGATAGTAAAACATTATTTCTCTTCCAGTAAATACCTTATACAGCCCACTTCCTCTTTCTTGTCTGGGCATTAGCTTAGGCTTATGACATCATGCACAGCTCTCTCTCTCACTCTTGTGAGAGTTTGCCAGGAAGGGAGGGGGGGTGAGTCATAAGAGGGCCAATGAGAGCTGCAGAGGTGGAGTAAGGTTGCCACCTGTCCGGGATTCACCCAAACAGTTTGGTTTTGGAATCATGTGTCCGGATTTCAGACTGCCTGAATCCCGGACACATTATTCAGACTTTACTATAGCCTCCCAGCAGGATTGCTGACTGCAGTTGTCTAAGCTGAGAGTGTCTGTTACACTCTGCTTCATGCTGCCCAAAGCCAGCACTAACAATCTCCCCCAAACACACACACACACAGACAATAGAGGAAAGAGGTCTCAATCTGCACCTTTTCCTCTTACCCCTACCCCTCTGTGTCTGCCCACACTCCAGACAGGGGAGGTAGACGCAGGCAGGGGTGGTGGGAAGGGTGTTATACACAGACAGGGGTGATGGGGAGGGTGTTATACACAGACAGGGGTGGTAGGGGGGTTAGACACAGACGGGGTGGTAGGGAGGGGATTAGACACAGGCAGGGGTGGTAGGGAGGGAGTTAGACACAGACAGGGGTGGTAGGGGGGTTAGACAGAGGTAGGGGGGTAGACAGAGGCAGGGGTGGTGGGGGGGGGGGTAGACAGAGGCAGGGGTGGTAGAGGGGTTAGACACAGGCAGGGGTCATGGAGATGGAATTAGTGGTGCTGGCACTTAGTTTCTCTCAGTGTCAGCCAGGCCTATAGCGATCCCTCTTTCATCATGGGGACTCTGCTCAGCAAAAAACTCCTCCCCTTTACGCTGTTGGCCATCAGCCTGTCAGCTGACTTTTTCTTGTCAGCAGCAATGATGGGGGAGCCATGGAGAGGATGTGCGGGTATGACAGCGAGTGCGATAAGGAGAGGAGCGGAGCTCGTCGGTGGAGCGGGGTGGGCAGAGCGGAGCCTGATCGGGTGGGACCACTGTCTTCTTGGGTGTCAATGTGCTGCCCCTCAGAACCTGCCGCCTGGGATCAATGGTCCCATTCGGTCCCATGGTAGGGCTGACCCTGGGTAAAAACACTCTAGCAATACACACCTAACTGAGCATGTGGAGAGTGCCCCCAAAGCTCTGTACTATCAGCAGATAGGTCGGGGGCTGTGGAAGTAGGGGAGAGTCAGAGAAGACAGGATCCAACAGCCTTTTTACACCATGCAGAGAAAAAACCCCATAGTGAGTATAACAAGCATGCTTTACTGCATATACTGTTTTGAGTGATTTTACTGTTGTGGGTTTAGTAACATTTTAGGATGCCACTCCTTGATGAGCATTAGTTAACTGTGGATCGCGTCCCGTCGGAAGTTCGGCCATCACTAGTCTCATGTCTGAAAAGGGAGCAAGTAGGAAGATACTGTTCACCATGTGTCACTCACTGTAGGTCTCCTTCTGAAAGATGTCTGAATGATGAAGGCCACCAACCTACATATTTTACAGGTACTATCCCAGGGGGTAAATGTCCTCTATCCCAGTCCTTTCCTTCTGACCTTTTTACAATGAGGCCGCGTACACACGGGCGGACTGTTCGCCCAACCTTGTCCGCTGAACAGTGTTTGGGTGGACAGTCCGCCCGTGTGTGGGCTTTCAGCGGACAGTTTCAGCGGACAGTTGGACGGACAAAGTCTTTCGGAAATTCCGAAAAACTGTCCGCTGAAACTGTGTTTGAGCGAACAGTCCGCCCGTGTGTAGGCTACTTTCGAAATGAGCAAACTGTTCCCGCTCGGAAAGTCCGCCCATTTCGAGCGCGTGTACAGGTAGGCGGGGCCCGCGAAGGAGACGTCGCGGGCTCCGCCGCTTGGAATGGGCTTAAAGGGGAACCCCAACTCCGAAAAAAATCGGCGTGGGGGTTCCCCCAAAGTCCACACCAGACCCTTGTCCGAGCACGCTACCCGGCCGGCCAGGAAAGGGGGGCGAGCGAGCGCGCCCCCCCTCCTGAGCCGTACCAGGCCGCGTGCCCTCAACATGGGGGGGTGCCTTGGGGAAGGGGGGGCCGCGAGGCCCCCCCACCCCAAAGCACCTTGTCCCCATGTTGATGAGGACAAGGGCCTCTTCCCGACAACCCTGGCCGTTGGTTGTCGGGGTCTGCGGGCGGGGGGCTTATCGGAATCCGGGAGCCCCCTTTAAGAAGGGGGCCCCCGGATACCGGCCCCCCACCCTATGTGAATGAGTATGGGGTACAATGTACCCCTACCCATTCACCTGTGAAATAAAGTACAAAAAAAAAACACAACACAGGGAAAAAATATTTTATTGCACAGCTCCGGGGGTCTTCCGTCTTCGGGGGTCTTCTCGCCGAACTCCTCCGCTATCTGTGTGTAGCTCTTTTACTAGCGGAGGAGTCCGGCTTTCTTCCTCCCCGCCGCCGGCCTCTTCTCCCGACTTCGGGGGTCTTGTCCCCCTCTTCGGTTCTTCTGCCGGGCCACCGCGCCTTCTTGTAGCTCTTTTACAGGCGGTGGCCCGGTCTTCTGTCGCCGCTGTCGTCGCCGCCGCCTTCCGTTCTTGTTCTTCTTCTTGTTCTTCTTCTTCTTCTCCTGGAGATGTTGACTCGACGAGCTCTCCGGCCGGAATGCCAGGGACACGCTCCGCTGCCACTTATATAGTGACAATGGGGCGGTGTCACATGGTATATGTCACATGGGTTGGTCACATGGTGACCCCGCCCCCTTACGATGTCATAGTCCCCATGTGACATCAACCCATGTGACCAACCCATGTGACATATACCATGTGACACCGCCCCATTGTCACTATATAAGTGGCAGCGGAGCGTGTCCCTGGCATTCCGGCCGGAGAGCTCGTCGAGTCAACATCTCCAGGAGAAGAAGAAGAAGAACAAGAAGAAGAACAAGAACGGAAGGCGGCGGCGACGACAGCGGCGACAGAAGACCGGGCCACCGCCTGTAAAAGAGCTACAAGAAGGCGCGGTGGCGCGGCAGAAGAACCGAAGGCGGCGACAGAAGAACGGAAGGCAGCGGCGACAGAAGACCGGGCCACCGCCTGCAAAAGAGCTACAAGAAGGCGCGGTGGCCCGGCAGAAGAACCGAAGAGGGGGACAAGACCCCCGAAGTCGGGAGAAGAGGCCGGCGGCGGGGAGGAAGAAAGCCGGACTCCTCCGCTAGTAAAAGTGCTAAACACAGATAGCGGAGGAGTCCGGCGAGAAGACCCCCGAAGACGGAAGACCCCCGGAGCTGTGCAATAAAATATTTTTTCCCTGTGTTGTGTTTTTTTTTTGTACTTTATTTCACAGGTGAATGGGTAGGGGTACATTGTACCCCATACTCATTCACATAGGGTGGGGGGCCGGTATCCGGGGGCCCCCTTCTTAAAGGGGGCTCCCGGATTCCGATAAGCCCCCCGCCCGCAGACCCCGACAACCAACGGCCAGGGTTGTCGGGAAGAGGCCCTTGTCCTCATCAACATGGGGACAAGGTGCTTTGGGGTGGGGGGGCCTCGCGGCCCCCCCTTCCCCAAGGCACCCCCCCATGTTGAGGGCACGCGGCCTGGTACGGCTCAGGAGGGGGGGCGCGCTCGCTCGCCCCCCTTTCCTGGCCGGCCGGGTAGCGTGCTCGGACAAGGGTCTGGTGTGGACTTTGGGGGAACCCCCACGCCGATTTTTTTCGGCGTTGGGGTTCCCCTTTAAGCCCATTCCAGGCGGCGGAGCCCGCGACGTCTCCTTCGCGGGCCCCGCCTACCTGTACACGCGCTCGAAATGGGCGGATTTGCCTCCGCCTTACGTGGGCGAGTCCGTTCATTTCAAAAGTTGAGCGAACTGTTTGGCAAACAGTTCGCTGAAACAGTCCGCTCGTGTGTGGGCAAGTCCGCTCATGCAAATTTTGAGCGGACTGTTTGCCGAAACTGTTTGACGAACAAGGTTGGGCAAACAGTCCGCGCGTGTGTACGCGGCCTGAGAATGATTGATTTGCTCACTAGAGTAGACATATAAAGCTAGAATTGTATATTCACTGAATGACAAATGGCAGCGTTCTGTTTTGTGGTTGAGTTGCCCTGTAATCTGTTCTGCAGACATCGCTGTCTTCGAAGTGTCATGTTGTATTCTTCTACTTATGCCCCTTTTTCTAAAATAATGCTAACGCTTTAATCTGCAGGCTCAGTATTGTTCCTCCTGGTCTGCTTCCTAAGCAGGGTTTTAGAAATATAGAATCCCTCTGCCGGCAGTACATCGCTAGTTAAGTGTTTCTTTTTCAATCATCCTTGCTACAATTAACACAGTCTGCAAGTCTCCTGCCAGCTGCCACCAGACTTCTAATACACTACTATATTCTGACTTGGTATGCAAGAGGCGTCTTCGGTGTTTTGAGTTTTGCAATTATGTGTGATTTGGATATGCTTTAGTGTTTTGTTGTCACTACAGTGGGTGAAGCAATTTTGTCTGAGCAAAACCTCCCATCCAGTCGCATAAATGTCAATAACGATGTATTTAACTCAGCTTCATTGCTGCGTTTACCGGAACAATATTTACTGCTGGTGCTTTCTAAGGCACTTCTGCCTCTTTGTTGTATAATATCACCATCACTGAAGTGGTTTCAGGTAAACACGCAGTATTGTTCAGAGTCAGACAATAGCAGCGATCATTGATGATTTTGAGGCTGTTAATATCTTTAAAAGCAAGATACCTATGTGAGAAGTTTCAGATTAAAGCTGTTGTTCTCTGACCCCTGGGCTGCATATTCTGAACAGTGATATAACTCATGTTGGTAATTTTCATTGCAATAGATCAGCAACTCTGCCAAAAATGCACTTCATTTCACTGCCATTTTTAGTCTCCCGTGATGTCTTTGTGTTGTCCAGTACAAAACAGATTACAGCGCACACATACAAAAAAATTACATTTATCCTGCAAGGCTGTTTAAAAACACCTGAATGTATTCAAAAATACAGGGGTTTGGTCATGCTATATGGTCGTATAGTGCTAAGCCCACTTACTGCGACAAAGTACCCCGAATTAGTGGGTCCTACCCTAGTAATAGAATGAAATAACCTGTGTCTCGACCACAGGACACCATGGTGGCAAGCTGGATTAGCTGCTGTTCCCCATCAAGCTGGTCAGGAGCTCTGCTCAGCTTCCTCCTCAGATAGGGCATGCACCTACATGCTCTGTCTCCGTCATTTTGTAACTCACGTATTTCGGGTCCAAGACCTATTCCCATTACAGTACTCACAGGTTTCTGGCACAAGACCCACCTTTTTAAATAAAGAATGTCCACAACAACTTGAACTCCTAAAGTCCAGTCATCTTCCCAAATGCTCCTTCACGAGTCCTCCACCAGTGGGTCCTCACATGGAGTCTTTTTCATGGCCTAGGCCCATTAGGCCTACCGACTACAAGCCTATACGGTGTAAGTCAGTGGTAGCCAAGTACCATTTACCTTCTACCCAGGGCCCCACTCACACCAGAAAAGGGGAGCAGTTTCTCTAAAAGGGGTACCACCAACTTGTATACAAGTAAAAAAAGTTTGCTGCTCTTAGGGTTGATCAAATTCATGTAAAACATGCAGAACACGCAACAAAAATTCAGAACAAGCAAAAAAATTACATAACACACAAAGGGTTAATAAAGTCCCATTAGGTGATGAAATAATGTGCTCATGCTTAAACTAACAACTCCCGTGCAATGGTGTTCAGAGTGGGAGCCCCACATAGATGTACACTCACCCTGGTTGTTGACCATCCATCACTAGTATGGTCTATTAGGGATGTGGGGATACCCCTAGGGAGTCTGTTGAAATTATGTCTCTTGCAAGTGTGCACCTCATAAATATAGATGGAAATGACAAAGGAAAACCTTTATTGGGCAATGCCGTAAAACCAAGTTTATTGAATACACAGATTAAAATAACTCCACTCACAACAGAGATGTTCAGTGGGGAAAGGAATCACTAACGGTGGCGGACCATGCTGGACAATACAAGTTTTGCATTACATCTGACTGTGTAAATTATTGCCACTGCACCATGCTGCACCTCACCTACAAGCTTTTCTGGAACAGAGTCATCTAGTAGCAGACTAGCTAGCTGCACTCAGCAAAGGAGGCATTAATAAAACTCTTCTCCAAGCCGGAAACAAAGGACAATCCTTCCAGGAATGAACCCCCAAGCCTGGACGAGACAGTGCAGGAGGATAATCCAGGGGCAGCATGGCAGGAGGATCCCACAGACACAGTAAGTACAAAGGCCCCTCTCCCTGCAGCCATGAATACAGCTAGCACAGGCCACCTTTTCTGCAACCATGTATGCAGATAGCCCAGCAGAGCCTGTCATGGAACCTACACTAGAGACATTCTGAAAGAAGACACCTCTTGTAACACAGCTATTACAGCTCTGACCACTGAAATCAAAGGAGTTAAGCAGGAGATATACCTTGTCAGGCATGACATGCAGAAGCTGCGCGACCGCACCGCTGCATTAGAAGGGAGACTGAGCCATGTTGAGGATGAGGTGGCGCCATTGCAGAGAGAAATAAATCACCTGCAGTCTCACTCCTCTGGCCACACTGCTTGCCTAGAGGACATGGAAAATAGACTCGGACGAAAAAACGTGAGAGCAGTGGGGATATCTGAGAGAGCCGAAGGGAAGAACCCAGTGGCTTTCATAGAAAACTGACTTACCAGTACCTTTGGTGATAAGTCATTCTCCAAGATGTTCGCAGTGGAGAGGGCTCATAGAGTCGCAGCAAAGCCACCCAGACCTGGTGAAATTCCATGTCCATTCCTCTTTAAAATGATCAATTTTAAAGACAGAGATGCAATATTGCAACATGCAAGTACCAAGGGAGATCCCATGAAAATTTGATAATGCAAGAATATCCTTTTATTCTGATTTTTCTGCAGAAGTGCAGCACCGGAGGGCCAAATTTACTGAGGTGAAGAAGCGCCTTAAAAACTTTGGGTCGCAGCTAACGATGAGACTCACTTTTTTTAAACCCTGCTACTGCCTCTGCCTAGCTAGATAGAGTGGAACACTCTGCTGAAAGCAGCTCCACATGCAAATTAATCACTGATGTCTCCTCTATTAAGGGTCAGGGATACTGAAACAGGAGCTTTGGTCATACTTTTTTCTAGCTTACAGATTGTTCATATTCCCTGTAAGGCAGATTAGTGAGACACTAGGAATCAACGCTATGCAGCGTTCTAATGAGAAGCATAAAGATGCAAGTTCCTTTGAATGGTTGTTTGAACCGAGATGTTGGGGCCCCCCTGTTCCCCTATGGTCCCACGAGGACACACTCCTGTTGAACTCTGCCTCTACTGAAGTTTGGAGAGGCAGGGATTTTGGACAGGAAACTGGATAGATTCTCATCCCACTTCAGAGGTGAGGCAGGTTTGAGTGGCCCAACTCCTTTTACCAAACTGATTAGTGAATTGGGGTTGAAGGATGTATGGAGAGAAACAAACCCAAGGGTGCAAAGCTTCTCGTGTTACTCAGCTTCGTACCGCTGTCTAACACGTATTGATATGTGCCTGGGCAATGTGGCAGCACAGGGTAGAATTGACTCTGCAGTCTATGTCCCTAGGAATATATCGGACCACTCCCCTCTCGTGCTAGGTGTTGATTTCTCCCTGCAGAAACAGAATAGGCTCTGGAAAGTTAATCCCTTTTGGTTCGCTTTATTCCCAGCCCTGGACCCCATCCCTAATTCGATTACGCAATTTATACAAGTCAACCGAGGTACAAACAACCCCATTAAAGACTCATATGCGGGGTCTCATTATAGAGCAGATCCCTGCCATTAAAACCAAAACCAAAGAATGGGAAAGCACTGTCCTGAATAAAGCTAGTGAGGTGGAAAGTTCAATATATACAGGCCCCGACAGCTGACACTGAACGCAGCTGGATAGAGGCCCAGGCCCTTTTTCAACAGGTTTCTCTCAATGCATCTGAAAATAAGAGATTCTTTATCAAACAAAACTACTTTAATGAAGGGGAACATACGGTTCACCTCCTGGCAGTGATAGCTAGGACACAGCAGGGTACTACACATATAGAATCCATATATACCCCACTTGGAGACAGTCTGTGAACAGATTTTTTTTAATATGTTTGCACATCTAAAGTGAACTCCACAGAGGAGCCACTCTCCCAATTACTGGATCAATGTCTCATACCTAGAGCAACAGAACAGGAAGTGGACATGCTGAATGGCCCACTCAAAATGGAAGAACTTTTACTGGCTGTGTCCCAAATGGCGAACAGTAAGGCCCCAGGCATAGATGGGTTACCGATAGAAACCTACAAACAATACAGTGAAACCCTACTGCCAAGCCTGTTAGAAACATTTAACGAGTCGTTTAAAATTGTCCGTCTTCCAGACTCCATGGGTGAGGCAGTGGTGGTGGTGCTTCCTAAACTGGGTAAGGACCCCCAACAACCAGACTCATATAGACCCATTTCCTTGCTAAACTCAGATGTCAAGCTACTGGCACGAATACTGGCAACAAGATTGGCAAAGGTTATCTCTGGACTGGTTCATGCAGACCAGTCTGGATTCATCCCGGCACAGTCCAGGGCACTGAACATCAGGAGGCTTTTCCCAAATATTCAGCTCCCAATAGAGAACTCGGGTAATAGAGTGATTCTTTCACTCAACACTAAAATTGACTAAATTCGGATTAGGGGAGAGGTTCATATCCTGGATCAAGCTCTTATATGCAGCACTGTCAGCAAGGATTAGAATAAATGATTCTCTGTCATAGGCCTTTCCATTGTTCCGGGGTACTAGAAAGGGGTGCCCACTGTCACCCCTGCTCTTTGCCCTAGCACTTGAGCCCCTGGCGGCTAGAATCAGAGCATCATCAGATATTATAGGCTTTGGACTGGGCCATAGGGAAGATAAAATATCACTATATGCTGATGATGCTCTACTGTACTTGGGGGATATGGTTGGCTCCCTAACTGCTGCTATGCAGATCATCGAGCTGTTTGGCAAATTTTCTGGTTTTGCCATCAATTGACACAAGTCGGTGCTCCTTCTGCTGGATGATCTGCCTTTGGCATTGCCTGATAGTGTGTCCAGGATACAAGTGGTCATGTCCTTTAGATATTTAGGAATAGTAGTGACTAAAGACCCCAAGGACTATATAACTCTTAAACTAAAACCTTTACTTCAGAAATTCAAAACGAAATGTGCTACCTGGTGTAGATTGCCGTTGACAGTTACAGGGAGAGCTATCTT
This sequence comes from Lithobates pipiens, assembly GCF_037356315.1. NCBI lineage: Eukaryota > Metazoa > Chordata > Amphibia > Anura > Ranidae > Lithobates > Lithobates pipiens. The sequence continues at coordinate 291,378,483 of NW_027507784.1, read as the reverse complement.
AACTAAGATGATATGGACCCCGCAATTGTTATATATACTGCATAACGCACCTATCTGGATACCAAAGCAGTGGTTCCAATGTATAGACTCACAATTCAGATCTTTAATTTGGAAGAATAAGGTAGCTAGAATAAAATTAACTACCCTACAGTATCCTAAAGACCAAGGAGGAATGGCTGTACCCCATGCACAGACATACTTCTTTTTTGCGCAATTACAACACTTTACGGAATGGAATATACCTGATGTACCAAACCCATCTAAATCTGTATTTATCAATCCTACCACGATCCTTTCACCCTGCTCTGTCCCATATGGAAATAGGCTTCCCTATGGCTCCTCCCCGGTGTCTTACAGTCCGCCTCCTTAAAAAACTTTGGAGCAGTATCAAACGGAGATTAGGAATAAATGGTTTTCTTCCTAGCACACCAATTTGGCAGAATAGGTTCTACACAGAGCTAGCCCAACTCAGCGGTCACACGCGGTGGGAGGCGGCAGGGATGAAATACTTACATCAAATTTTCGATGAGTTAGGCCTGAAATCCTACAATAAACTAAAATAGGAGTTTCCACTATTGGGCAATTTTCAATATCAGTATATTCAGCTAAATCACGCAGTTAGATCTCAAAGCAACTGCTTGTCCCTGCACTTGGTAGAATCGACCTTTTTGGAATCTGTGTATGAGTAAACTGAAAAGAGGGGTATTATCTTCAGAATCTATACGCAATTGTTGACTCATATACAGGCACCTTTGCAGATGTAGCCAGCAAGTGGAGGCCCTGGTCAAAGTTGAATGCTGGGGAGAGGTAGACCTGCATCCAGCAGAGCCAGCTGTGGACTCCCTAAACCTTATGAAGGTGACAGTTTGTGAAAGGCCCTTTAGGCCTGGCAAAAAGTGCTGAGTGATGCTATCCCCCTGGAGGGTACTGGGAGAAGTGTACCTTTGAAGGAGGTGACTGCAGAGATCCCATTCCAGTAAGTACTAATGACCTCAGATAGAGGTAGAGACTGTCAGAGGGAAGATGGAGTACTTAAAATGCTACATGATGCTTTCACATGTGATTACTGTAATATACTGTCAAGTGACTCCAGATAGCATGTCGATGTGATGTAACAATGGGGCCATTTTCCAAGTACCACCAGTAAATTGCAGCACCCCTAATTATGTGTGGACATTCCTTCCATGGTGATTTAAAGGTAAATGGCTGGGAATGTCATGGAGGTTTCTGGCGTGGAGTAGGGGCACAATATGGCAGAGGGTACAGTCTCAGCAGGAGGGTCACTTTTCAAACAAGGAGAGGGGCAGGGACTTGTGCTTTTGGTGCCTACATCAGCCAATCACAAGCCCCTACTTACAACCTGCTTATTCCCATCCAAATAATCTCCTTTCTAATTACTTTTTATGGGCAGCTTTTCAGCCAAACTACTTGTGTCACATCACTGTATACTATGTATATATAGCATTCCTGTGGCTCTGGGAATACGGAAATATAAAAAACACATTTAAGCTGGCAATAACAGTGAGCTCCCATCATGTGATGGATGTTGCCTTGTCTATTTTTTTCCGATAAGCCTCCTGTCCACAGACTCCCACAACCACCAGGTCACAGTTGTATAAGCCTACTGGCAGGGGCCTTATCGGATTCTGGAAGCTTCCTTCAAAAGTAATGGGCAGCCAGATCCCGACCCTCCTTATGTGAATGAATAAGTGGTATATAGTTTAATTTCCAGCTGCAGCCAGAGGTTCCGTTCTATCAAACATCCATTTAGTGCAGTTGTTTGACCGAACCGGTGTCTCATTACTAATATTAACATCTTACGAATTTGGGAGCGCCAATATTTACTTGCTCCTGCCTGTTCAGCATACTAAATCCTCACATCCTTTTTTATTAATTTGGCTCAGAGTCTTGAATCTTAGCTAGGCCTATGGCAAACTAAATTTTCCCTTATCCTCATAGAGAGCATCAAGTACATAAACTCCACCCCAGATAGCTGCAGGTTTGAAAATGACTTGCCAAGCAACTGCTAGACTTGCCAGGCTTCACAAGTTTGTTGCACAAGTGCAGCAAGTCCGCATTGCATGAGTCCAGATCAACTTTCTTTGCAAACATTCTGCTGCAAGTTCTGGTTCAGTTATGTTGTGCAATAGTCATTTCACCACAGGGGTCGCTGTGGCTCAATTGTCATGCTGTAGACCAGGGGTAGGCAACCCACACACAAAGCCTCTTTTGCCAGCACTAGACTCCCTCCCCATCAGCAGAGCAGCACAGGGAGGCACTGTGCCCCCACACATTGTAAAAGATGGGAAACATTGTTTGGTTCCCTAACTTTGTTGTAGCTGTGATCATCAGCATTTGTGATGGGGAAGAGATTGGGGGCAGTTCTGCTGGGGGGGGGCGTCCCCGTTTCTAGGAGGAGGAGGACTGTCATTGACCACTGCTAAAACCAATCACAGTTCTGCTAGCCCCATCCACCATCTCGAGGAAGATGACTTGCTTGGTTGCCACTACCAATCTCATAAAGAAGGGATTTCACTGTGATTGTGAAAACCACAATCAGGTGACAGTTTGTGGAATTAGGCCATGTTCACACTGGTATGACAAATGCTCTGACGTTGGGAGCTCATGTCGCATTACGTGTGAAAATCAATGTTTCCCTATGGGAGCCGTCTTAACTGGTCCGACACAAGTTGGTCCGACTTTGAAAATGCTCCCTGCACTACTTTGGTCCGACTTCGATCCTACTTCAGCCCATTGAATATCTCTGAAGTTGGATCACCATCTTAACTGATCCGACTTTGACATGCAACTCATGGTCTGATGATTTTGAAGGGGAACTCTATGCCAAAAAAACAGCATGGGTTCCCCCCTCCAAGAGCATACCAGGCACTTCAGTCTGGTATGGATTTTAGGGGGAACCCTGATGCCAAAAAATGCATGGGGGTCCCCCCAAATTCCATACCAGACCCTTATACAAGCACACAGCCCAGCAGGTCAGGAAAGGAGGTGGGGATGAGCGAGCACTCCCCCTCCTGAACCGTACCAGTTAGCATGCCCTCAAAATGGGGATGGGTGCTTTGGGGCAGGGGTCCCCGTGCCCCCACCCCAAAGCACTTTGCCCCCATGTTAAAGGGGACAATGGCCTCTTCCCAACAACCCAGGCCATTGGTTGTCAGAGTCTGCGGGCATGGAGCTTATCAGAATCTGGAAGCTCCCTTTAACAAAGGGCCCCCCAGATTCTGCCCCCCACCCTATGTGAATGAGTATCAGGTACATTGTACCCCTACTCATTCACATAAAAAAGTGTCAAAAATAAAACGCAGTACACAGGTTTTTAAAGTAATTTATTAAGGCAGCTCCCACGTCTCTTCTCCCCTCTCTGGCTCTTCTGCCTCTGTCGGTTCTTCTCCCTCTGTCCACTGTCTTCTGCCTCTGCTGGGCCTTCTCCACTATCTTCTCGCTCTTTTGCCCGGTCTTCTCCGCTGTCTTCTACCTCTGTTCTTCTTCCGATGTTGACTCTGTTGGACTCATGGTGTGCCCCTATTTATATTGGCATGGAGCATGATAGGGCGGTGATGTCATAAGGGGCATGTCTCCGATGACCCTGCCCCATGCCAATAGAAGTAGTGGCACACTGCGCACCCAGCATTGAGCTTCTGGTAGCTGTTGAAACTATTCCTGAACCTTTGTGTCACTTACTACTGAACCCCTGCACTCTGTGTCCCTTTAAGCCACAGCCAGTATTCAGCGCAATGAAAATCACACCTAACATTTGCTGTGGCGCAGAGCGCAGCACTTTTTCTCAGCTGCAGGGGACCAACTTATGATCCTGCACACAGGCCCACTGCTTTTGGAAAATGACCCTGACCTGAGCTCATCATTGCTCATCCATTCCAGATGATTGTATGTGACATCATATACGTCAGAGTGCCCGATGTTAATTTCTCACTACTAAAGTAGTTTACAGCATTTTATAAAAAATCCTTTTCATGACTGAGCATGTGAAGTTGACATTTTTTTTGTTATAAAATCATCACGCTCAATTTCTTTGAAAACATTTTTCGGCACGCTGTGCTCAAAAGGTTGCCTACCCCTGCTGTAGACTAACCACTGCAACTTTACTCTTGGTAGAGACTTGCCATTCAAATTTGCTAAAAATTGGAAAAGTGTCGACTGGAATTTGTGCAGTTTGGCATCTTTGCCCTAGGTGCTGGATGACCTTGTCCCCCCACTGATTGCAGGTATTACATAAAACTTAGACTAAAGGTAAATTGAGTAATAATATCAATGATTTAATTTCTGATTTTTCCGCTTCTTTTCCTTGAGTTGTTCTTGGGGAATGTAAGCACTATCACATGCATAGTCATATGTACACATTTTCAGGGACTATTTCGCACATCCTTTATTTTTACAGCTTGGTGTAAATTATTCATTATGTTAAACAAGTCTCAGTTTGAAACAAAACCACATATGCTGTACATTAACTACAGTAGTATATTCCTCCATGAAGCACATTAAAGGAAAAGTATGCTAAAAAGGCAATACTCTATAAGTGGAATGCACCCTCCTCCCCATCGGTGGTTTCATGGGAAAACTTGATAAATAATGTGTTACCTATGTATAAGCTGGCATATATTAATAGGAATTGTCCTAAGAACTTTGATAGGGTTTGGCAGCAGTTGACTGCGTAGTGAAGACATTCTTCCTTCTGGTCTGATGGCTCTATATAATTACCCTCTACTGGTTCTTAATACGGGTTTCTGCTGTTAATGTTAATTAGACCTAGGGGAGGTTGTTTTATCTGTCCATTGTCTGTATGTCAATGACTTTACTGCGTATGTACATGTTGACGATTATTATGTACCACCCTGTCAAATGTTGTACCTGTACTATGTCTAAGTTCTTAAAAAACTACCATTCTGATCTTAAAGGAAAAGTAATCTAGTGGATCAACAAGAACTGGAAATTATAGTTTTACTTAATGCAGTACCATTCACATATGGGACACCCATTATTAGAAGTAATTATTTCTATAAGCAAATGTCCAAAAATAGTGTTTTCCTGGATTTCAGCTTTTAAAGAGAAGTATGGACAAAGCTTTTGTGGTCATATGTCTCTTGTGAGTCACAGGAGTGCACCTAATTTTTCTAAATTGCATTACCAGCTGATTTTACAGCGCCACTCCAGCCTCTGGAAGGATACTGATCATATTGATGAGATCCACCTAGATGCCTGATTGACAGCAGGCTCCAGCTCCCAGCACACAGCTGAGAGCCAAGCCCAGCTGTGCCAGCCCCCTCTACTATCCAGTGGTCTTAGAGCCCACATGAGAGCAATAGCCCCAAATTTAACACACCTGCTCCCAATTCACACCTGAGACCTTGTAACACTAACGAGTCACATGACACTGGGGAGAAAAAAAAATGGTTAATTGGGCCCAATTTGGACATTTTCACTTAGTGGTGTACTCACTTTTGTTGTCAGCGGTTTAGACATTAATGGCTGCATGTTATTTTGAGGGGACAGCAAATTTACACTGTTATACAAGCTGTAAACTCACTACTTAACTTTGTAGCAAAATGTAATTTCTTCAGTGTTGTCACATGAAAAGATGATAACATGTTTACAAAAATGTGAGGGGTGTACTCACTTTTGTGAGATACTGTATATTATATTAGGAAAATCTTCTTTATACTCCTATTGGGAGACACATAGCTCTCAAACACAAACATGATACATCTATGATTCAATTCACGGTTTTAGATAAAGTTGTAGAGGACCCTAGAGGGGGAGATTTTGATAAATTATTGCAACATGAGGCACAATGGATTTTTAAGTTTAATGCTACTTTGTCACCAGGGCTAAATGAAGCCTTAAACTACAAACCTTTTCTTTGTGGCTGCTTGGATTATGGGGATGTGTCGGGGATAAGCCATAAATAAAATGTGCAGTTTAGAATTGTTTATATACATTTTTTGTTAGGTTAATTGAGTATAGAATATTTTTGATATGTTATCGATATACTTTGTAATATGCAATGTAACAGCATATTATTTTCAGAAGGGACCAATGCTGCCTTTCCTTCTTCGGAGTGGGTGAGTGGCGCGCCATGCGTTCTTTGGTTGCTGTAGATCCATATAATTGGATGGGGCCTCATATATGGATATTATCTGGGGTGGACAGTCTAGTAACAGGCCTCTGCCTGGCCAAGGTGGTGGAGTTGAGGTTGTTGGACATCTGTGTTTCTTTAATAATAAGTCCTGAGTCCTTCTATATCCCCCTGATTTCTATGCATTGCTGGTGAGCGGCATTGTTCATCACGATCAATATGTATAAGTGAGTGGTATTTTGGGACTGATGACACTGTGGCCTTCTGCTCTGTGAGACGTTGATGGAAACTGTTCCTACAATTTAATTTCTCCATGGCCCGGAATCTGCCCAGCATGACTTGTGCTGGGAGACATCCTCCTGTTGATTGTGCCTGGAAAACGGCACTTACCATGCATGCACATACTTTAATTTTACTTGAGCTCACTGCATTTGTTGTGATGATGCGCGGGACATGGGATGGGCGTGTGATGCGGTCACACCCATCAGCAAGAACAGAAGTATCTGATGATACCTTTGACTGCAGGGAAATGCCTAATTAATGTGGGAAGGTGGAACTCCCACATTCACATAGACAGGATTTTTTAACACAGATGGATTCATTAGGTGATTAGATGCCGTTTTTTTGGAGCCAAACGCAGATCATTTTCAGTGAGACAACGGTGGCTGATGCTATGCAGGAGATAACAATCTTATAGATAAGTCCTTTTAGATGGATGTGGCTAGCTAACTGACTGTTTGGAATACTGGATTAGAGCACTGTTTGTTTTTATATATATATATATATATATATATATATATATATATAAACCTCTGGCTAAGGTCTTCTGCTCCCTGCTCACCACTATCACTTGGTAACACTGAAGTCCAGCTTCTGTGTTTACAAGTGGTAGCCCAGGGTTCAGTACAGTCATGGGCAGGAGAGGGTGCGTGGTAGGCTGCAACCTCTGTGGTTTCCATTTGTTCCCTGGTGACCAGTTGTTGATTCTCCTACTGCATGATCTCCCTTGCAAGTGACTGTAGTATTGTATAGTATGCTGGGAGGTACTACAGTCGGATAGGTGTTTCAGCTTAATATTGCAACAAAGGTAAGACATATGACAGACGGTAGAGCTTTCACGGAGGGGGGAGAAAATGAGGGCAGTGGAGGGAGGGGGTTGTATGCAGAGGGAAGGGCTACTATTTGATGCCATTTGGCAGGTATGTGTGTGTGGCAGGCATGGTTGAGTTCCTACACCTATTCTCTGAGAGAAATAGCCTTGTGTGTGTATATATATATATATATATTGTAGGGGATCTTCCCGGGGTAGGGTGTGTTTGGACACAGTTCACAGCAGACTTGGACTTGATAAAGCAGACCTTGGCGTTTATTCTTGGTACAAACAGTCCAACAAACAAAATATACAGCAACACCGTGCTTCTTGTGTATAACAGGAACAAAGTAATAACAAAAAACAAACAACCTGGCCCGGCTGGGCGCTTACTAAACAGGTTCTTCTCACCTATCTGACACTTATAAACACAGCGTCTTTCGCCTGGATATCGCAGGGTGGATTTTAGCTCCAGCAGTGGCTGTGCTTGCAGCTTCCTCAAACACACAGACTGTTCAATTCCCTGGCTGAGAGCAATCACCTGCAGGCCCAGCAGAGCCTTTACCTTCCCAGGCTAATTAGGATCAAAGCTCACCTGATCCAAAACCCAGAACTGGATCGGGGGGTGTGGAATGACAGGTCCCTCTACCAAACCTACCTGCCATTCCATATAAACCCAGGCCCGGCAAAATTAAATAACAACTCAGCAGCATATCGCTGCTGAGAAACTGATCCATCCTGGATTTACCATCTCACACTGTGTAGCAACCTAGGTGAGATGTACACCCCCTCGATCACTTCTCCAGTGACATGTCTACATATCCCCCCCCTCTTTTTCAGACCGGAGGGCTGAGCCTTTTGTCCCCACAGACAACTTACCCTTGACAATGCGTCAGCATTTGCCTGTAATTTCCCTGGCCTGTGTTCCACAGTGAAATTAAAGTTTTGTAGGGAGAGAAACCATCTAGTCACTCTTGCATTTCTCTCCTTGTTTAACTTCATCCATGTTAGGGGGGCATGGTCTGTCACCAACTTGAATTTCCTGCCTAGCAAGTAATATTTTAAAGATTCTAGGGCCCACTTTACTGCCAAACATTCTCGCTCCACAATGGCATAATTTTTCTCGGCCGGGGTTAGTTTTCTACTCAAGTACGTCACTGGATGCTCCTCACCATTCACTATTTGTGAGAGTACTGCACCTAAGCCTGTGTTAGAGGCATCTGTCTGGACCAGAAATTCTCGCCTGAAATCGGGGGTAACTAAGACAGGTGGTTGGCACAAGGCAGACTTAAGGCTTTGGAAAGCCTTCTCGGCCTCTGGGGTCCACGTGACCATTGCTGTCTTTCCGCTCTTTGTCAAGTCAGTTAGTGGAGCAGCAACTGAGGCAAAGTTCGGCACAAATCTACGGTAATACCCCGTAATACCCAGGAAAGCTCTAACCTGTTTCCTTGTCAGGGGTCTAGGCCAACTCTGTATTGCCTCAATTTTATTTAGCTGTGGCTTAATCAACCCCCTCCCAATAATGTAGCCCAGATATTTGGCCTCTTCTAGGGCTAGAGCACACTTCTCGGCATTTATGGTCAACCCCGCATCACTTATGGCATCCAACACGGCCTGTACCTTACAGAGGTGACTTTCCCAATCAGGGCTAAAAATGACCACATCATCGAGGTAGGCAGCTGAGTAATCCCGATGTGGTCGCAGAATCAAGTCCATCAACCTCTGGAAAGTTGCAGGCGCTCCATGTAACCCGAATGGCATCACTACATACTGGAATAGCCCATCAGGGGTGGAGAATGCAGTTTTCTCTTTAGCCTCACCAGAAAGTGGAATCTGCCAGTAGCCCTTTGTGAGATCGAGGGTGGTTATGTACCTGGCGTTACCCAACTTCTCAATCAACTCATCTACCCTGGGCATAGGATACGCGTCGAACTTGGAGATCTCATTCAACTTTCTGAAATCGTTACAGAACCTCCAAGTTCCATTGGGCTTTGGGATTAGCACAATTGGGCTGGACCATTCACTCTGTGACACCTCAATTACCCCCAGAGCAAGCATACGTTTTACCTCGGCAGATACGGCTTCCCTACGTGCCTCCGGTATCCTATAGGGCTTAAGGTTTACTCTGCTTCTAGGCTCAGTTTCAATGTGATGATGGATGAGGTGTGTACGCCCTGGGAGGTCAGAGAACTTGTTTTTGTTTTTCTGTAAAAATTCCTGAGCCTCCTGTTTCTGTGACACTGATAGAGTATCACCTACCTTGACTGGAGGGATTGGTTGTGACAAATTATTAACAGTATTTGTCGCCACCAAGGATTCCCTGTCTTTCCAGGGCTTGATCAAGTTTATGTGATAAACTTGGAAAGGCTTCCTTCTACCTGGTTGGTGCACCTTGTAGTTCACCTCACTGATCTTTTCAACAATTTCATAGGGACCTTGCCACTTCGCCAAGAATTTACTCTCAACAGTGGGGACTAGTATAAGGACCCTATCGCCTGGGTTGAATGTCCTGATTCTTGCGGACCGGTTGTAAATTCTACTTTGGGCCTCTTGAGCCCTCTGGAGGTGTTCCCTTACCAGGGGCATTACAGTGGCTATACGGTCCTGCATTTGTGCTACATGCTCAATAACACTCTTGTATGGGGTGGACTCATTCTCCCATGTCTCTTTTGCAATGTCCAGTAGACCCCTAGGGTGACGACCATAGACCAACTCGAATGGTGAGAACCCTGTGGACGCTTGGGGCACCTCCCTAATAGCAAACATGAGGTAGGGTAATAAATGATCCCAGTCACGACCATCTTTTGCCACCACTTTCTTCAACATATGTTTCAAAGTTTTATTAAATCTCTCCACCAATCCGTCCGTCTGGGGGTGGTATACAGAGGTACGGATGTGTGAGATTTTAAATAGTTTGCATAACTCCTTCATTACTTTCGACATAAATGGCGTACCTTGGTCAGTTAGGATTTCTTTGGGGATCCCAGTCCTAGAAAACATATAAAACAACTCACGTGCAATTGTTTTAGATGCAGTGTTTCTTAAGGGTACAGCCTCAGGATAGCGGGTCGCATAATCCATGACTACCAAAATATACTGGTGTCCTCTAGCTGACTTTACAATGGGACCCACTAAATCCATGGCAATACGCTCAAAAGGCACCTCTATAATAGGGAGTGAAACCAAAGGACTGCGAAAATGTGACACTGGGGCACTAACCTGACATGTGGGGCACGACTCACAGTATTTTTTAATGTCATCATATATGGCCGGCCAAAAAAATCTCTGGAGAACACTCTCTCGCGTTTTGTCAGTCCCCAAGTGTCCCCCAAGAACATGGTTATGTGCCATGTCAAGCACCTGACGCCGGTACGGCTTAGGTACCAGAAGCTGTTCCACAATCTCATCTTTAACCTTATTGACTCTATAGAAAAGATCATTAGTCACCGAAAAATGTGGAAATCTTTTTTCAGCATCTGGTTCCTGAGGTACCCCGTTCATAACAGCAACCTGCTCTCTCGCATTTTTGAGAGTGGGGTCCTGTAATTGTGCAGCCCCAAAATTATCGCTAGACACCTCTAAGTCTAGTATATTTTGCTTAGTGGGAGGAGCCTCCTCCTCCCCAGCCAGGACCTGCAAAGGAAAACAATCATTTTCATCCTGTACACTTTTATCATTCACAGTGGACAAGGCAACCACCTTAGAGGTATCCTCACTCCTTTTGGGGATTTTTCTTTTTTCCCAGAGAGCCCAGAATAATGGAAAATCGCGCCCCAATATTACATTATGCATGAGGTTTTTAACCACACCCACTTCATATTGTACGGTGCCTTGTTCAGTCCCGACTTTAGCCAGCACTATAGGGTACACTTTTGTATCACCATGTATGCACACAACACTCATATGCTTTTTAGACTCTAAGTCCCCAGTCACCAGGCTAGCATGCACCAAGGTTACGAGGCTTCCTGAGTCCATTAACGCTTTAACAGGAAAGTCATTGATTGTGATGTCGCAGATTTGCGGTTCAGTCTCTAGTCCAGGAACTGCAGCACAAGATGGTTCCGCAAATAGCGACTGACGCCGGCTAGCGTCACACTCCATGGGTTCAGTGGTAAGGGGGCAATGGGCAGACACGTGTCCCGACTCATGGCATCTCCAACACTGGATAGGGCCTGGTCTCTTTGGCAAGGAGTCCTTTTCAGAGCCCCTTAGCCACCCGGGACCATCACCAGTCTTTTGTCCCTGAGACACCACTTGAGCCCTTTTCCCTCCATCAGCACCCCTCCACACTCCCCCAATAGATGGAAGTCTCTTACCAGCTGACGGCACAGATCTGGCGCTCCGGGGAGGTGAAGATGCTGCAGGAACATCACGGAGGTAGTCCTCAGTCGCCTGGAACCTCTCCACAAGGTTGACAAGTTCGTTTGCATTCTTAGGATCACCTTGTCCCACCCAGCGTTGCAGGTCAGTAGGAAGCGCTCGGAGGTAGCGATCCATCACGACCTTCTCTAGGATTTGTGCAGGAGTAGAAGTGTCTGGCTCCAACCACTTTCTTGCCAAATGGAGTGGTCATACATCTGGGAAATCGCTGATTTGTCCAGACTGTAGCTCCAGTTGCGTACCCTCCGGGCACGGACTGCAGTAGTAACTCCTAGTCGGGCAAGTATCTCCTCTTTTAGCAGAGTATAGTCCTTAACCTCTTGCTCACTGAGGTCATAGTAGGCCTTTTGAGGTTCACCTGTTAAATAGGGCGCAATTACCTCTGCCCACTCAGCGGCTGGTAACTTCTCTCGCTCAGCCACGCGCTCAAATACTGTTAGATAGGCTTCAACATCGTCCTCAGCAGTCATCTTTTGCAGCGCTTTCTGCACAGTCCTTCTCCCAAAAAAAATCTCTGGAGCGGCTCCCATCACTGTGGGTGGATTAGCAACCACAGGCGCCTCTCGAATTGCTATCAGGTGCTCGATAAGTTGTTGTTGTGCAGCCATGGACTGTTCATGTCGTCTATTGGCCTCTGTCTGAGCCTGCTGTTGTTGCAAACTCACTTGCATAAACTGCTTCAGCATCTCCTCCATGTTGCTGGACTGTTCTTGGAGTGTAGTTGCAGCTTTCACCCAGGACATCAGCAGCTGTAGCCAAGTCTGTCCACACCGTTGCCCCTAGCAACCGTGTTGCCCGCTACCTCCACCAATTGTAGGGCATCTTCCCGGGGTAGGGTGTGTTTGGACACAGTTCACAGCAGACTTGGACTTGATAAAGCAGACCTTGGCGTTTATTCTTGGTACAAACAGTCCAACAAACAAAATATACAGCAACACCGTGCTTCTTGTGTATAACAGGAACAAAGTAATAACAAAAAACAAACAACCTGGCCCGGCTGGGCGCTTACTAAACAGGTTCTTCTCACCTATCTGACACTTATAAACACAGCGTCTTTCGCCTGGATATCGCAGGGTGGATTTTAGCTCCAGCAGTGGCTGTGCTTGCAGCTTCCTCAAACACACAGACTGTTCAATTCCCTGGCTGAGAGCAATCACCTGCAGGCCCAGCAGAGCCTTTACCTTCCCAGGCTAATTAGGATCAAAGCTCACCTGATCCAAAACCCAGAACTGGATCGGGGGGTGTGGAATGACAGGTCCCTCTACCAAACCTACCTGCCATTCCATATAAACCCAGGCCCGGCAAAATTAAATAACAACTCAGCAGCATATCGCTGCTGAGAAACTGATCCATCCTGGATTTACCATCTCACACTGTGTAGCAACCTAGGTGAGATGTACACCCCCTCGATCACTTCTCCAGTGACATGTCTACAATATATATATATATATATATATATATATATATATATATATATATATATATATATAAAATCACTATCTAGATGTCTGGTCTAAGTAGGGTCAGGGTGTTTTATAATGAGAGATGTTTTAAGAAAATAGAAAATCAGACGAAGTGGATCTTCTCCTACATATTGGTGAGTAACCTTCTCTACTCTTGTAATATAGCCGTTTTGTAATGTTTTTGTTTTGTATGTATCTGTTGGATTCTAAAGTAAAGACGCTTATTGTGTTTATTTAGGTACTTGGAATATCCTGTACTATAATCCACCCGCATAGAGCAATACTCTTTGGACATCTTGTGAGCTGGCTGTTTTACTCATTATGGTAATTTTGGTAGGCCATGTGGAAATTATGGTTTTATTTGCCATTGGTTGGAAGGAGTATAAGATGATTATGACATTTAATATGTCATTTTATGGAGGCATTACTCTACTTCACATGAACTTAAACAAAGAATCTCAGCATTAAAAACAACCTGAGAAATTGAACAATTCTCACTTGAAGACCCTGGGTCTTGGATAATGAAACTCTCAGTATGAATGAGGCTCGCTGTCTCTATGCCCCTCCCCTCTCCCCCTCCCATCCTTTCTTTCCCCCCCCTTGCCATTCTCCTCACTACCTTACCCCTCATCTGCTTTCCTCACCTTCTCTTCTCTATCCTATCCTCTTAGGCCTCCCTTGGCCTACCCAAATACTCAAAGGTATCCTGTTCTACCAATTTTAACCCCTTAATACTAAGGGATCCAGTCGGACCTTGACTTATTGGTCTGCTCTGTCGTCGCAGATTTAGCACTAACATCTGTTCTCCCCAGGTTGCAGGCTCCAACAGGGGCGCCCGGAACGGGGAGAAGGTTAACCGTAATGTACCTACTACATGCTTTATCCTGTGAATGTAGATGGGACCTCAAGTGTACTACATGGACAAAACAGAATGCTTTATTTTCACTTGTAAAATTTATAATGTGTTTAACATTCTTGGACCAGACAGCCTATTGCTGGGCTCCTGGCCCTGTTCCTTTCTTGAATTTACTGTTTATAAATGTTTATACTTTGAAAAAAAAAGACTAATAAAAACTTATTGAACCTACTATGTCATTTTATTTTTAACATCATAGGACAGTGATGGCGAACCTTGGCACTCCAGATGTTTTGGAACTACATTTCCCATTATGCTCAACTACACTGCAGAGTGCATGAGCATCATGGGAAATGTAGTTCCAAAACATCTGGGGTGCTAAGGTTCCCCATCACTGTCATAGGAGATATCCTCTTTCAATGGATATGAGGTTGATTCCACATTCTGATTTGGCGCTTTCTATTTTTACCTCTTTCCATTTGGTTTGGGGTGACACCCCTATTTTCAGTAAGTGCCCCCCTTTTATGGCTTTGATGAAGTTCAAAAGGGGTTATACATGATAAGATAGTTAACCTACTATTCTCTTGTTTTTTGTTGCCAGGATGATTTTGAGACTGTTTATTCATTGATGGAAACGTATCAAATACAAAGCTCCATCTACATTACACATGGCACGCCATTACCTTACCTTATTTTGGAGGCATACACGTGGTTTTCTTCCTTTTCCTTCATCAAATGAGGATATGTTACATATGGTGTGCTGTTTACCTTGCATATCTAGGTTTAATTAATTATGTTGTATTTCTTTTGGATAGGCCTACTGTTGTTTTGTCAAGATATGGTCCTGAGGAAGCAGATGGTGAAAGGCACCAACCTCTTGACAGAACAATACAAGCTATTACAGTTTGGCCAACTGCCTAGATTTACATACAGGTATAAGCTCTGCTCTTATTTTTATTTATAAATTCTTTTTATTCGTTTTAAAAGAAAAAGTACAGAACATAGCCTCGGGGCATTCCCCGGCTCACACAATACAACACAACAGGTAAGGCAGAACACCTACAAAACTATCCGCCTAACCCAAAGAACATACAACAACAAAACCCCATAGCTTGCTGCTAAAATTGACAGGAGCAATGTAAGTCTCAGTAATTAACATTAAGCGTAATGATGCACTATAGGCAGTCTACCAACAGAGATCTACAAGTGGGCGTTAATCGGATACTCAGGCATCCCAAACGCTACCCTAGAGAGAGCTTACCAGAGGAGTTGTCTACTGGATAGATTAGGTTGATAACCCAACAGGGCTGTCCCGCTCCCCAATCGTTGTCTCAGACTCCAACCATATATTCCAAACCCTCTGAAACTTCAGAGGGCAACCCCGGATGGAATATGCTTCTTTGTACAGTGGTATTGCAAGGTTAACTAATGATTTCCATGCACTCAGGGTGAGGGTCGCTGTAGGGGCCCTCCACCGAAGCACAACAAGTTTCCTTGCATAGTAGAGTAGCAGCCCCAGCAATGTGCGGACTGCCCGCGAGGGAACCAAAGCATCCACCAACCCAAGCAGACATATCTCCGCCGTCTGAGGTATAGGGATCGTTGTCAGCTCAGTAATAAAAGAGAGTATGCTTGACCAATAACGTTGAACCACGGGGCAAGCCCAAATCATATGAATGTACCCCGCCAAATCCGCTCCACAGCGCCAGCACTGTGACGAAGAGTCAGGGTAAATCCTATGAAGTCTACATGGGGTGTAATAAAATTTATGCAGTATTTTAAATTGAATTAGCCGATCTCTTGAGGAGATCAAATGTCTAAAGGGGGAGTCCCAAATGTCCTCCCAGTCCTCCCCATCCAATCCCGGCAGCTCCTCCACCCAGAATTCCCTAAGTTTTTCCAATCCACTATGAACCGAGGGCTGCAAAGCCTTGTAGATCATGGACAGTGGTTTAAGCAGCGACTCCTGACGTAGAAGCGTCTCCATACTAGACTGGTATAAGGTCAGGGGCGAACCACCAAACTGAGTCCCAAACGCATGACGAAGCTGCAGGAATCGGAAGAAGTACACATTGGGTAAATTAAACCTAGATTTAAGCTGGTCAAATGTCAGCAATGCACCATTCTCACAAACGTGGTGTAGACACTGAACGCCTCTTGACGCCCACACAATCGGATCCGGAATAGAGTAGAATTCAGGTAGGGAGGGATTGAGCCACAATGGAGTATTAGGAGAGAGCACCCGGGGCCCAGTCAGCCGGTGGCCACACACCCCAGACCACGCCCTCAGCACCGTCCTCATCGAGATTGTGAGAGGATGCGGAGCTCGGGGGCCCCTAAATAAAACGTTCCGCAGTGCTTCGAATGTGCCCACAATGGAGGCCTCCAAGGCAACAGCTGCGTTGGTGGCATCCGAGGTAAGCCAGCCGTGGGCATGCGTGAGCATCGCTGCTATAAAGTAGAGAAAAAAATTAGGGCACTCTAGGCCCCCCTGCGTCCAAGGTCTCTGTAATATGGACAAGCGGAATTGGGGAGGCGTGGCGCCCCACAAGAAACTGGAAATGTGTGAGTCCAAGCGCCGAAAAAGAATTTTGGGTATCCACGTTGGAGAATGGCGCATTACATATAGGAGAGGGGGAAGCAATTTCATTTTAATTAAATTAATTCGACCTATTAACGTAAGGGGGAGGTTGGCCCACACTTTGAGCCTATTCTGTGTGGTTTGTAGGATGGGAAGAAGATTAAGTTTACAAAAATCCTGTACCCTGGGAGAAATGATGACACCAAGATACTTAATTTGCCCCGCCCACTGTAGCGGAAGGGAGGGGTCAGCCAGCCTCCCAGCATCTGGGTCCACTGGCAGGATCTGGGACTTGTCCCAGTTAACCCTCAGGCCCGACAGATCCGCAAAGCACGATAAAAGCTCCAACGCCACCGGAGGGACGGGCCGGGATCCCGGAGGAAGAGAATAATATCATCAGCGTACAGTGCAATCTTTTCCTCCAAGGATCCCACCCGCACCCCCCGAACGTCGTCCGAGGATCGCAGCGCAACCGCTAAGGGCTCCACCATCAAGGAAAAAAGGGCCGGGGACAGAGGGCACCCCTGCCGGGTACCCCTCTCCACCGGAAACGGAGAGGACAGCACACCTCCCAGTTTAATTTGTGCATTTGGTTTCCGGTATAACATTCGAATCCACTTCCTATAGACGGGGCCAAAGCCATATAATCTGAGTACCTCCTCCATGTAGGCCCAGGACACTGAGTCAAATGCCTTTTCAAGGTCTAAGGCCACGAGAACCCTGGTGTCCTGGTCCGAAGAAGGGATTTGCAAATGAGTGAAAACTCTACGGATATTGACATCCGTTGACTTCCCTGGCATGAAACCGGTCTGGTCCATGTTCACTAAAAACGGGAGGATTCCCATCAGCCTGGTGGCTAACACTTTTGTCAGTATCTTCAAGTCATAATTGAGAAGGGATATAGGACGGTATGCCGAACAATAGGAGGCATCCTTCCCCGGCTTATGTACCAGAACTATGTGGGCCTGTGTCATCGAGTCAGGTCGAGATAGGGTCTCCAAACAAAGGGCATATAATTTATGGAGTCGTGGGACTAAATCAGCCATGTACATTTTGTACCAGTCACCCGGAAGTCCATCAGGGCCCGGCGTCTTATTAGGAGGTAGGGAGCGGATTGCTGCCTCTATTTCAATGATTGAAATGTCTGCTTCTAGTAAGGCCACGTCTTCCCCCGTCAAACCCGTCAGTGAGATACCCTGAAGAAATGAGAGGTGCTCAGGGGACAACTGCTCAGTGGTGGATCCATACAATGAGGAAAAATATATTTGAAATTCATTAAGGATGTCAGCTGGGTTAGAAGTCACACCCCCTGTCGCAGTATGTATCATGGGTACAACCGTTTGAAATTTGGGGTCAGCCACCAGACCGGCCAAAAGCCTCCCATTCTTGTCCCCGGATTCAAATATCCTGGCTCTAAGTGACCACTCCGAGGAGGTCGTCTTATCAGAGAGGTGTAGGGACAGCTCTCTCCGGGCCCGTGCCAGGGAGGAATATGCCCCAGGAGAAGGATCCGATGCAAACTCCCCCTCTGCCACACACACAGTGGACTCCAGATCCTTAGTCTCTGAGGCACAGTCCACCCTGGCAGCCTTTATGGCCGATATGTAATCCCCTCGTATAGTTGCCTTGAAGGTATCCCAAGCGATCTGTGGGGTGGACACATTATCATTACAGTCCCAATATTGAGCAATCTTCCCTCGCATATTCTCCTCCACCCTCTCATCTCGCAGCCAGCGAGTCGCTAGTCTCCAGCCACCCCTGCCCTTCCCCCCCCCCCAAGCTGCAGAATGACCTCCAGAGGGGAATGATCTGAGATTCCCGCCGGCAAGTATGCTGCCGAGGCTATATATGGAAGCATAGCCGGAGAGCAAAAGGCCAGGTCTATTCTGGAGCCCGAGTGGTGGACCGCAGACAGGTGGGAGAAGCGCCTATCCTGTGGATTCTTCCATCTCCAAACCTCCGTGAGCTGCAGGGCCGTAGCCCATTGCTCCAAATCCGTATCCGGAAGTCTGGTTGGATTGGAAGTATCCAGAGTCCTATCCAGAATACCATTAAAATCTCCCGCTATGAGAAGTCTCGTTACCATATGAGGAGCCAGCCTGTCATACATCGCGTGAAGCACAGATGTCGAAAAAGGGGGTGGAACATAGATGTTCACAATCGCAATCAACTGGGCTTCAATAGACAGCAGCAATATGACAAACCGACCCCCCGGGTCCGAGATAACATGTTCAACCTGACAATTTAGTGATCTATTTAGGAGAATGGACACTCCTCTGGCATAATTAGAATATGTGGCATGAAAGGACTGCCTCACCCACCTCCTGCGTAGGGCCAAATGTCTACTGCCCGTCAAATGGGTTTCTTATAGAAAAAGAATGTGTGGCTTGTGCGTTTGTAAATACTTAAACATAAGTGCTCTCTTGAAACGGCTATTTAGGCCACGCACATTCCAGGACAACAATTTAAGCTCCATCCCGTACATACATATATAGATAATAGAGCAGTCCATCGGACGGAGGGGGGAGAGCAAATCGCCCTGTCCCCCCACCCTCCGACCCGCCACACCCATAGCAGCATGTGCCAACCAACACCCACACATAGTAAATAGTGCATGTACTCAAGTATAAAGATAGCATTAACACATGAAAATTTAGCAGCAAGCAAACAACCCCTGCCAACCCGCCAGAACCAATGAGGTAGGTCAGCTTCATCCCCAAACAAAAACTGGAACAGTCTGTTACCAAAAACTAATCGCTGGGCGAGTAGAACCAAAAAAGGTCAATGTCCTCCACTCCTAGGTGATGCGATGACAGTACTTGAGTTGGAGACAGACTCGAACAAAAGAAAAAGAGAACAAAAAAGAACAATCGAAAATCAAAAAAGCAAAAAAAAGGAAAGGGGGAGGGGACAGCGTCCCCTAGTGTAACCGTCTTCCAAACGTTATAGCTCCGTTAATTGCAGGATGCAAAAAATAAAAAACACCAAAAGAACGAGACAGGAGCATAGGAGGTAACACCATAGAGGAGTAAGGCCATCATAGGACAGAAACATACATCAGCTCGGCATCCGGAACCATCGTAAACAAGGACGCCCTACCGCAGGGTAGAGAACCAGGAGTCCGCCTCCTCTGGGGAATCAAAGAACTTTGTAGCGCCCACATGCACCACACGCAGCCGGCTCGGATATAGCATACTGTAAGGAAGGCCCTTCTGCCTGAGGCGCCGACGGACGTCCTGGAAGGTTTTCCTCCTCTTCTGTAGATCCGCTGAGAAGTCGGGATACAGATGTATTTCGGCGTTTTCATACTTGAGGGTTGGATGTTTCCTGGCTTCACTTAGGATGCGGTCCCGATCCCGGTAGTTAAGGAACCGTACCAGGAACGGTCTAGGTGGAGCCCCAGGTGGGCGACGGCCAGTCGGTACTCTATGTGCCCGTTCCACCACGTAGGTCGGCGAGACAGGAGCCAAGTCCAGGATGCCTTTAAAGAAGGCTTCAGCAAAGTCCGCAGGGCGATCTCCCTCGGAACCTTCTGGCAATCCAAGTACCCACACATTGTTCCTCCTCAGGCGGTTCTTGGCATCGTCGGATTTAGCCACCAGCATTTTAACCGTGCCCTCCAGCGCCTCGATACGACGGTCATGATTAGCGGTCAAGTCTTCTGCGGCTGATATGCGTGATTCAGTTTCCGTGAGGCGGCCTCTAAACTTATCGAGGTCAGCCCGTATGCAGTTACATTCCTCTGCGAGTTTGTCAATATGGGTCAGTAGCGAGGATCTACTGTTTTCAATGGCAAGTAGGATCACCGCCGTGTCGCCAGAGGTTGGGACCTCCGGGGCAGGAGGGCCTCCCTGCCCCGACTCCATGCTCAAATCAGCTATCAAACTATGGAGGCGGTCAGTCGAGGCGGTGGTAGGGCGCTCGGCTTGTGCCAACTGTTGCTTTTTGCTGGAATGCGGGGTAGCGGTTTTGTGCTTCGCCGGCATGGAGGAAGGAGAGATGGGCAATAAAGCAGTCGCTGACGTACCGGAGTGTAAGACCAAGTCTCTCCCAGGTGACGAAGTTCCAAATGGACAGAGGCAGTCGGATGATCAGATAAGCAGCAGAGCAGCACTCAGCAGCAGCAATCCCAGACCAGCAGTCGCAGCAGTAGGATGGGAGAGAAAGGGCAGAAGGGATCAGGGGAGGCCGGTTCACACTATGTGGCAGCTGAGTTCAGACAGTAGCAGCAGCAGGGCTGGACATATAAGAGAGGTGAGGGCAGGTAAAAAGTCCCCCAGGCCTGAGGCACATCAACTGGACTCTGCTCCTGCTTTAACAGCCCTGGCCCGGTCAGCATGCGATGGGTAGGCAGGCAAGGATGGGCCCGGACCACCAGGCGAGGAGAGGCGCGGCCGCGACGATCCTCCGCGGCCGGCCGCCGTAGGAAAGACCGGGGATTCACAGGCCTCACTAGGCCGCACTAAGCCGGAACGGTCCGCGGCCTCCCCGCTCGCCCCCAAAGCCCAGAAACACCACCGGAGCACTCAGGGGGGAAAGCCCAACAGAGGTGGATGGTGGATGGGGATCCCCTACCTCCCGATGCGGCCTATTCCGTCCTGACTTTCGGGCCTTCGCAGCGGCAAGATGGCGGCCGCGAGCCTCCCGGCGGCGATCGTCCCACAGCGGACAGGAGAGGTGAGCAGGAGAGATACTGGCACCGATCGCCTCAGGGCACCCCAGGGATCAGGCCACGGTAGTTTTTGCGCTCCTATTTGGTCTGGTTGGGAAGGATGGTGGTGGATTCTTATCAGGATGCCCGGAGCTCTCACAGAGAACGTCCGCCGCCGCTCACATCCGGTTACGCCGCCGCTCACATCCGGTTACGCCCCCCCTTGTATGAGCTCTGCTCTTAATGTGTTATTTTTAACCTTTGTAATAAAACATTTTGATACAATTTTGGTTGCTGCGTCTCCTTCTGATACCGTTAAAGTCTGTACATTTGTTCTTTTTTTCTTATGTTTTTGGCGACCATTTTGAAATGAAGAGGGGCTATAAATAGCATGATCTGCATCACCAAAAGGATCCTGGTTGGTGAAGTGTATCTAGGGACAGTAACCCATTGGATAGGAACAGCTGAGCTCCACCCTTCAGCTAGGGAGTTAAATCTCTGTTTGAGTTGTGGTGCCAAATCCCTGAAGAGAAATAGTATCTACCAGCTGCACTGCCAGAAGAGCTGTCCAGGAACTTAAGCATACTGTGCAAGCACTGGATTCTTGTTCTCCACTGGTGTCTACTTCCCTTAAAGGAACAAACATGTTGCCTTCCTCTCCTGATACCTTTGCTACCAAGTAAGCATCCACTGCAATTAGACCCCATCACTTTTTTTTTCATTTGCTATGTATGATTAGAGATATTTCTCTGACTTCCTCTCCCAGAGGGAAAAAAGCTGAATTGAAATGTCTCCTGAAGGTAAATCCCCTCTTAAAACAGCAGCCATTGGATATGGTGTCCCCATTGGAAGAATTTCCACACCTGACAAATTGTGTCCTTTCCTTTCTATCACAGTGACAATAGTCACCAGGACAAATAGGGTAATCCTCACCAGCATGGACACAGGCAGAAATAAAAACCTTATATGGGGTTATAACTCCATCCCCATACCTTCCAACTTTTTGAGATGGGAACAAGGGACACCTACTAGCAAAAGTATTTAGGGATAGGACATACCCCTGCCATACCGCCCTTAAAGGAGAAAAAAATGTAAAAATGTAATGATTTGTTAAGCCCACAAATGATTTTCTTCTTTTTTTTTACCACTACTATTATTGGCATTTGAATGCAGCAATTTAGAAACCAGAAGAAAGGTTTGGAACTGTAAAACACTTCTTAGAAGATAAATAGTAATTTTTTGACCAAAATGAGGAGGAAGGAGGGACAGAGGGACTTCCAAATGAAGGGCAGGCCCTCGTAATCAGGTATAGTTGGAAGCTTTGTATTCCTACTTCAATCAAATGCATGGGCTTTAGAACTAGAAAAACTCTAATCTGTGACCAATGTCAAATATTTAAGACCACCAAGGATATGCACCTCAACAAAGAGACACTCTCTGGTCTCAAAGCATAAAGCCCCATTCACACGAGCCAAATGTCGAGAGACAACGGCCGGTTCAATAAAAAACACCCAGCATTCGGCCCGTGTGTATGCCAGCCGGTCCGACAGAAGCCAGACGTTTGGACGTGCATGCTGGAAAATCAGCAGTCGACCAGCTTCAGCCAATGACCAAGATTGCTGATCAGTGTGTCCTGATGGGGGGACCATCCCCCTGTCAGAACACAACAGCTCAGTGGGGGAGATTGCTGTACTAACGTCAGATCGTTAGTACAGTGGCTCCGACTAGAGCTGACAGAACTCATAGTGTGTAGCAGGATTTAGTCTATTAGATATGTGTTTTGTTCAGACCCTTTAATTTAAAAAGGAATTCTGTTGTTGTCTTTATTTTGTCTAATGTACTGGACAATGTCTAATCCATCCTTCACCATGGCAACTGCTACATTGGACTTCTTCACTGCCGGTAAGGAGAGCAGTTGGGCACGTGGATCTATATAGTATAACTTGCTTTGACTAATTTATTATGTTTTTGTTTACTTACATTATTAAATATATTTGCATTTTTTATATCTGAGTATAACAAATGATGTTTAAAAATGCAAATATATTTAACAATGTGAGTAAACAAAAACATAATTAAAAATACAAAAAAAAAAAAAATAATACTTTTTATCAGTCCATAAACTATAGCTTTTTAAATATTTTTACTTTTTTCAGTCAATTGGGCACCTCATATAAATGTATATAAAAAAATAGAATACAAATACAATGCCTTGAAAAGGTATTCATACCCCTTGAAATTCTCCACATTTTGTCATATCACAACCAAAAATATAAATGTATGTAATTATGTGCCACTTTTTGTTGAAGTGGAAGGAAAATGATTTTCATGTTTTTTTTACAAATAAATATCTGAAAAGTGTGGCTTTCATTTTTTACTCAGCCCCCTTTACTCTGATACACCTAACTAAAATCTAGTGGAATCAATTGCCTTCAGAAGTCACCTAATTATTAAATAGAGTCCTCCGGTGTAAAATTTAATCTCAGCATAAATACAACTGTCCTTCGTGAACAAACAGAATCACAAAGGCCAAGGAACACACCAGACATGTCAGGGAGAAGTTTAAAGCAGGGTTAGGTTATAAAACAACATCCCAAGCTTTGAACATCTCATGGAGTACTGTTCAATCCATCTTTCAAAAATAGAAAGAGTATGGCACAACTGCAAACCTACCAAGACATGGCCGCCCACCTAAACTGACAGGCTGGGCAAGGAGATCATTAATCAGAGAAGCAGCCAAGAGGCCCATGGTAATTCTGGAGGAGCTGCAGAGATTCACAGCTCAGATGGAAGAATCTGTCCCCAGGACAACTATAAAGCCCTGTACACAAGATCGGATTGTTGGCCAACAAAATCGTGGAATTTTGTCCAAAGGACGTTGGCCCAAACTTGTCTTGCATACACACGGCCACACAATTGTTGGCCAACAAATACAAATGTAGTGATGTTCTAGGTTGTTTTCAGCTCTTTAGCGCCACCCTTTGGGCTGCTTCTGCTAATTTCGTGTTAGTAAAAGTTTGGTGAGTGTTGATTCGTGCTTTTCTTTTCGTGCTTTTCATTTAGCGCTTTTCAGTTTGTGTTTTTAATTTCGTGCTTTTCAGTTCTTTCTGAATGGCCGTTCGTCAAACAGACATGTTGCGGAATCGGAGGAGATACCATGTTATCTATTATTGGCCTTGGAGTTATTGCTTTGACAATATTTTTTTGGTTGAATAATGATTTGATTTGGTATATTTTCTATATGTTTGGATGCATAGAATGCACTTTTTGGTTAAGTTCTATTGGCAGATAGCATGTCTAATTTTATTTGTTTTCTTTTTTAATGCACAATAAAAAAAAATGTGTAGAATAATACTTGGCTATGTGTGTTACTTCAAATGACATTTTGGGAGTAGGCAGTTACATTTTAAAAAATACAATGTAAAATTAACAAGGGGCACCAACATAGTTGTATCTTTGATCTTAAAAACTACGGGATAATGGTGTTGAATTAACTTGCCCGATAAAAAAAAAAAAAAAAAAAAAGCATAATAGTATTAAATATTATTCTTGATAACACTAGAAGAATAAAGCCTTTGAAAATGTGTTTACAATAACTCCATCAGCATCACCAGCAAAGCAGCTTCATTATTATCCCATTAAAGAAGGAGAAAATATGCGCTGCATTTTGAGATTTCATAAGTTGCCATGTCACGAATGTTAATTCTCCATTACAAATGCTAGTTTACAAGAACGACCGCTTCTGGCTCGTCCTTGCTTCTTGAGCATGCGTGTTTGTACTTTGGACTTTTGTCTGACGAACTTGTGTACACACGCTTAGAAAATCCAACAACAGACATTTGTCCATGGAAAATGTATAAACCTACCATCCAACATTTGTCCACGGAAAGCTGGCCAACAATTGTCTGATGGAGCATACACACGGTTGGATTTTCCACCAACAGCCTGTCGTCACACATTTCCCGTCGGAAAATCGTCGGAATATGTACCCGGCTTTAGTCATGCAGTCCACAAATCTGGCCTTTATGGAAGAGTGGCAAGAAGAAAGCCATAAGAAGTTCCAATTGCAGTTTGCGATAAGCCATGTGGGGGGGACAACAAACATGTGAAAGAAGGTGCTCTGGTCAGATGAGACCGAAATTTAGCTTTCTGACCTAACAGCAAAACTGGTGAAAAACGAACATTGCACATCACCCTGAACACACCATCCCCATCGTGAAACAAGGTGGTGGCAACATCATGTTGTGGGGATGCTTTTATTTAGCAGGGACAGGGAAGCTGGTCAGAGTTGATGGGAAGATGAATGGAGCCAAATACAGGGAAATTTTAGAAGAGAATCTGTTAGATTCTGCAAAAGTCTTGAGACTGGGGTGGAGGTTCACCTTCCAGGAGAAACAACAACTCTAAATTTACAGCCAGAGCTACAATGGAATGATTTAGATCAAAGCACAATCATGTGCAGGGCCGTCTTTAAGGCAGGGAAAAAGGGGAAGCTGCTCTGGGCCCTGTCAGTGTTGTGGGGCCCAAAGCAGCTGCCTCATACTTGCCAACTATCCCAGTTTAAATTCCCTTGTCCCTTGAAGTTTTGGATCTGTGCTGTGTCCCAATATCTCAGTGTGAAGTGCTGGTACTAATGCTGCCTAGCTCTGCTCTATTGTTGTGTTCAGATGACTCACCTGCAAACCCTGTGTTTACATGTAAATAACTGGCATTCATATGTAAATAGCTGTGACCAGCTGCACTGATATACAAATAAAGGCAGCATTCATATGTATATCATGCCCCCCTGCAGTGAGGCAATGATGTGCTGTAACCTCTAGAAATCAGTGAGCTGTATTACTGCACAGTAATCTCTAGCAACCAATTAACAAGCAGAAATCATTTGTGTAACTTCTAGCAACTAATCAGTGAGCTGTAATGTGTGATGTAACCTCTAGCAACCAGTCAGTAAGCAGTAATGATATGCTGTAACCATTGGCAACCAAACGCAATTGCTGCCTGATCTGATACAGTAAACTGATTTTAAGTCTAGCTGCTATTTAGTGTATGTCTCAGAGCAGGTGGAGAGTGAAATTGCATTGGGGGGGGGGGGGGATTTTTGCCCAGGGTACAATCAATATTAAAGACAGTCCTGATCATGTGTTAGAAGTACCCAGTCAAAGTCCAGACCTGAATCCAATTGAGAATCTGTGGCAAGATTCGAAAATTGCTGCTCACAGATGCTCTCCATCCAATCTGACAAAGCTTGAGCTATCCTTCAAAGAAGAAAAGGCAAAAATGTCACTCTCTAGATGTGCAAAGCTGGTAGAGACATCCCCTAAAATACTTTTGCTCTGTAATTGCAGCGAAAGGTGGTTCTGCAAAGTATTGACTCAGGGAGGCTGAATACAAATGCACCCCACACTTTTCAAATATTTTTTTGTAAAAAAAATAAGTTTAAAAACCCATTTATGACTTTCCATCCACTTCACAATTATGTACCACTTTGTGTTGGTCCATCACATAAAATACATTTATGTTTTTGGTTGTGACATGACAAAATGTGGGAAATTTCCTGGGGTATGAATACTTTTTCAAGGTACTGTAGATAGATAATAATAAATTATTAACGACACACTTTAGGACCACAATTCACACAAGGCCCAGAGAAAATGCAATATATATTATAAATTATTTTCAGGTAAATACCGTATTGTATTCATTATTCATGATATGTACTCCCTACTACAAATCTGGTATAAAGTGCTTTTAACTGCATAGAAACATTCTAAGATCTGTGTTGCCAAAAATAAACTTCAGATTTAAAGACCAAATATTTTATTTATCCAGTTAATCGCCTTTCCCCAAATGACAAGACTGCTGTGCCGGAGATCCCCACGGCTGCAGAGAAAACGTACAAACATGCTAGTGTCTGCGCTCCCAAGATGATCCAGCACTGAAAGGCGAGAATTTAAATGTAAACTATTGCAGATGGAGACTGTCAGTGTGGCTTATTTGACAAGTCTCCTGGACAATCTCCATCTGTCACAGTTTACAAGCAAACTCCAGTCTGTACACTGTGGAAAATGCTGGGAGCTCAGGTGTTAGCAGTTACATGTTTTCCTCAATGTTTGCTGATACCATGAAGCTGCCACTTTAGGGGCACGGAGTTCTTCATCACACTTCAAAGTGTTCAATATTTAAAACATGAATTTCAGGCAGAAATAAACATTGGTTAATACAGTTTTATATATATATATATATATATATATATATATATATATATATATATATATACAGGGCCGTCTTTAAGGCAGGGCAAAAGGGACAGCTGCCGTGGGCCCTGTGATTGTTGTAGGGCCCATTGCAGCTGGCTCATACTTGTCAACTATCCCAGTTTAAATTCCCTTGTCCCTTGAAGTTTTAGGCCGCGTACACACGGGTGGACTGTCCGCCCAACTAGGTTCGTCAAACAGTTTGACAAACAGTCCATTCAAAATTAGCATGAACGGACTTGACCACACACGACGAACGAACAGTCCGCTGAAAACTTGCGCGATGACGTGAACGGCACGTACGACGGGACGAGAGATTCGAAGTCCAATACACTGCAATGCAACCTTCGCCGTGTGAATTCTTTCTGAGCATGCGCGAGACTTAGTTTGTCGAACGAGCCTACACATGAGCGGACTGTCCGCTCAAACCAAGTTTCAGCGGACAGTCTTACGGAAATTCCGAAAAACTTTGTTCGTCAGACTGTCCGCTGAAACTGTCCGCTGAAGCCCACACACGAGCGGACTGTTCAGCGGACAAAGTTGGGCGAACAGTCCGCCCGTGTGTACGCGGCCTTAGTCCCGTGCTGTGTCTTGATATCTCAGTGTGAATTGCTGCTACTAATGGTGCCCAGCTCTGCCCTATTGTTGTGTTTACACATAAATAACCAGCATTCATATGTAAATAGCTGCATCTGGATATGTGAATAAAGGCGGCATTCATATGTATATCATGCCCCTTGCAGTGAGGAAATGATATGCTGTAACCTCTAGAAACCAATCAGTTAGCAGTATTACTGTACAGTAATCTCTAGCAACCAATCAACATGCATAAATCGTGCTGTAAGATCTAGAAACTACTCAGTAAGCTGTAATGTGTGCTGTAACCTCTACCAACCAGTCAGTAAGCAGTAATGATACACTGTAATCTCTGGCAACCAATCGCAATCGCTGCCTGATCTGATACAATAAACAGATTTTAAGTCTAGCTGTTAATTATTGTATGTCTCCTAGCATGTGGAGAGCGAAATTGTATTGGGGGCCACAAGAAAACGTTTGCCCAGGGTCCAATCGATATTAAAGATGGCCCTGTATATATATATATATATATATATATATATATATATATATATATATATATTGTGAGGGGTTAGCTCGGCAGCGGGTGTGTGTGACCCCCTGGATGGGTTCACAACACAAAATCAGGCACAGCAGACAGCGTTGTAGGTGCAAAAAACAAAAGATGCGGTTTATTTATGCTACATGCAGTGATACATATAACAGCCAAACAAAAATAAAACATGAAAATAAATCCTGGTCAGCTTGACCTCTAACTACACACTTAGATTCCCTGTCTAACAACTGAGTGCAGCCTTGTGCTGCACCAGTCCCTGTCTCTGTTGTAGAGGTTTGCCACACAGGCGTTAACTCACCGCACAGAACAGATATCACACTCCCCAGTCTATACAACACAAAACTGGTTCCAGGATGGAGCATCTCCCTAAGCATGCTGGGGTTTTTTGTAGAGGTCTTAATAAACCCACTTACTTCAGCTGGGCTCATTAACTCTTCCCCTCTAATTGTAAAAGTCTGCATAAAGCCTGAATCTAGGGCACACATATTTACCATCCTGGATACAACCAGGTGACTTTACCTGCGTGCTGCCACAATATATATATATATATATATATATATATATATATATATATATATATATATATATATATATATATAGCACTGATCCCTGAAGGAGCTGCTAATTTTAATTCTTTTAGGTCTACCGTTACCTCACGGTTCCACCATGTCCATCATAGGGGTCCCATTGGAAAGTTGTTCACAGACATCAGCTCCAAACACTTATGCCGCGTACACATGACCGGACTTTTCGACAGACTTGGACTTTGCAGCTGAGGTCCGCCAGACTTTCAAACGAACGGACTTGGCCACACACGATCACTCCAAAAGTCAGACGGATTCGAACGTGATGACGTAAAATAAGGAAGTTCATAGCCAGTAGCCAATAGTTGCCCTAGCGTCGGTTTTAGTCCGTCAGACTATTACACAGACGAACGGATTGTCCGCTAAAAGCAGAGTCTGACGGACAAATTTGAAGCCAGTCTTATTTCTAGGTCCGTTTTGGGAAAAAAAAGTCCGCCGGAGCCCACACATGTTTGAAGTGTCCGATCGTGTGTCCGCCGGACCAAGTCTGCCAGAAAGTCTGATCGTGTGTACGTGGCATTAGTCTTTTTTCCCAATGCTTTTATTAAGAAAATCAAATAGAGGGATGGAGGATTAGGGGAGATTCAGGTACCTTGCATTGCGAATCACGGTAGTTCTTTGATCCAGAGGACAACTTCCACAAACTGGATCTAGCAACCACCGGATAGGCCTCTCTCACTGATCTAGCAGCCTGTGCAATGCTCTGTCATAGTCTCTGCCACAGACTTGAAGAGTACAGTAGAATCGTTGCACAATCCTCTGCCACAGGATTGTCTAACCAATAACTTTTGCTTAGTCAAAGTACAGTCACACAGTACCAGCTTCATTCAGCCAAGCCGGCAATACAGTGAGGTAAATGACCCGGGATGCGTCCTTCAATTGAGTCTCCAGGCTCTTCTTGAGATACCAGCCTTGTTGCTTGGTCCTCTCTGAGAAAAGTCCTCCCCTGGTTTCTCCAATTGCTTGGCTTCTCCCTGCAGGCAAGACAGCACAGGACCACCCCTGGGCCAGTAGGCCCCAGAACTCCTGGGCCTACCTTCAGTGACGAGGCCTCGAGCCAGCCGGCCTGAGAGAGTCGAACTGCTACGGCACACCTTAGGTCAGGAGGGCCATCAGGTCGGAGAGAGACCCGGACAACGGTGTCTGTCCCTTAAGAACCCTCTCCCAGAATGCACAGCAGGTAAACCACTCCCACTGGGCTGTTTCCGGGCAAAGAGGTACTCAATACACCCAGCCTTTTACATTTCCAACACTGACCAATTATGAGAGCGCCACCCACAGCCAAGTGGAAAACTACACAACCCAGCTGAACTGGAAGAGAAACCAGAAATTTTAACAAAATCATATATATATACACCTTTTTTTTTAAATAAATGATTACATAATCTCATTTCTCAGCTGTACAGGGCGCTGAAATGTGGAGGTGGAGGAACAGCAGTACACTGATCCTCCCAATGAATGGCTGTGCAGGGGGATGTGTTAGCACAAGTCTTGGCCATTTTAAGACAGGTAGGCTGTTCTCCCAGCACAGCCAGAAAACTGACCACGCTGAGATAGATATGATTTCATGCCTAGAGTGGTCAGTTTGAAATAGAAAAGACTGGCTGTATTACCAGGTATTTCACACAAAGGGAGCAAAACAAAGAGAACATACGTTTTTTTTTTTTAACATGATTTTTAAGTGCATAGTACAACAGATATATATTGAGAATATGAAATGATTCCCATCATCCCTCACACGGTGGTTGAAATTTTTCATTCTTAATTGACCCTTTGTATATGCTATACACCATTATAAATTTATAGCAAACCTTTGCTTTAAAAACAGGGATTTTCGGTTGACATATATTAGATTTGCCAACTGTTCCTGCGCTAGATGCTAAAATCGAAAAGAAGGAGCAAACCAAGGACAAATGGCACAAAGCCAGGAGTATATTGACATGCAAATTTCAGTTTCTAAAGAGAAGCTCAAATAATGTTCTACTCCTATTCTCCAACTTCCATTCCACTGATTTTAAAGACTAACTCCACTTTTGTTGAAAAAAAAAAAAATCCCCTCCAGGTAATCCGTGTGCATTGCAAGGATTTTAACAAACTTTGTTGCAGATTCCTATCTTTTGTTATTGAAGGAATAGCTGTTTGTTTGTCTGTGTCCATGTTCTGAGTGAATCTGTATGGGAGTGGTTTTATAATTATAATTTACCTGCTGCACCTGCAGGGCTCTAATGAGGAAAGTCGCAGGGTCTGCATCCCTTTAGACGTGATTTCCCTTTTGAGAGTATCTCACCAACATTTTTGTCGCAGGGGTTTTTCAAAAAAAGGACTTGTATCTTAGTGCAGACTTCGGGGAAAATCAGTAAGCCAATCACACAGGAAAATACATTTCTGGGGGGCGTTCTGTACACAATCTGTGTACAGAATGCCTCCAGGTAGCCATTTTACAGAAAACGACAGCACTGCAGAATGAAAAAGAAAGTTAATTTTTAATAACATTCAATTGCAATATGCCTTGTGCCGTAATTGTATGTGCTATATTATTATTATTTTTTTATTTGCTATTTTTTTCCCCCATGAAAGTGGAGTTATCCTTTAAGGCAGTGGTCTCCAAACTGTGGCCCTTTGCTTGCCTTTTTTCCGGCCCTAGGGACTCTATTCCTCCCACTGATGACACAACTCTGCCATCTGACACTGACAACGGGGCACTATTTCTCCCACTGACACCAGTAACAGGTCCCTATTCCTCCCTATGATGACCATGATGGACCACTATTCCTCCTTCTAATACCAAATGTAGTGATATTTACTCCCAATGATGCCTGGAAAATTTTAATCCCACTGGTCAAAGTCCGACCCTCCTAGAGTCTGAAGGACAAAACCGGCCCTTTGTTTAGAATGTTTGGAGACCCCTGCTTTAAGGGATAAGCGGAGTTAAATAAAGTTTTGGGAATAGAGATGATGGGCCTCAACTTAATCTGCAAAAATTATAATTTGCCGAAAATGCTGGGTAAACCCGTATGTAATTATTGAGGGCGCCTGCCTTGACCTTAGGCCACCACTATGTTATTTAGAAGAGGAATAGTTTGCTTCACTTTAAGGGTTTCTTCATTCTCTTGCCATTTAAGTGACTTATGTGAATGGTAACTGGCTTTGTCATGAACTAATGAGTCATGAAATGTGTACATACTGCTGCCACGTGTTATATTCATGAAAGTAATTAGTGCATTGTGGACTTGCAGTTGATGAGTATTCTTCTAGCATGTAACTGCCTCTGTATTGCTGGGAATATTCTTATGGGAAATTTGAACTCATCACCAGCATAATGGTGCCATTTTATTCCTTTTTTTCGGGCAAAATAATATATTTTAGGTGAACTTGACCTTTAAAAGAGGACCAATCTTTACACATTTACATTTCACATAAACCAATTATCAATATGACCTTGAGTCAAAAATTGATCTCTTGCATGGATACAAAGTACTGCCCTAGTTCTCCCTCATGTGACCGAAATCCTAGACTTATACAGGGCCATATGCCAAGTGTCTCCAGCCTCCAGAGTACAGCCCATGTGCTTACCATGTAGATATAGTCATCATTGAGGCCAGCAGGCCACGGCTGCGCTACCGAGATAAGTAAGTAGGTGGGTATGAGGGGTATGGCTGTCCAGACAAACAGATACATTTTAGAGTATTAGGGCCGGTTCACACTGGGGGCGATGCGAGGCGACACGACTTTCCTCGCCGCAATCTGACAAGTCGCCCCCGTTCTGTACAATGGAACCGTTCTGAGAGGAGCGACTTGAGTCGCTCCGACTCAGAAAAAAGGTTCCTGTACTACTTTTGGGCGACCTCGGGGTGACTTGCATTGACTTCTATACAGAAGTCATTTGCAAGTCGCCGCTGAGGTCGCGGCAGGTCGCGGCGAGGCAAGTCGGTGTCGCCTCGCATCGCCCCCTGTGTGAACCGGCCCTTAAGGTTGGTTGGTCTGAGCTACTTTCTAACATCTGTAATTTTTAATACATATCTAACTAGAGCTAAAACCTAGGCATTTTGTTTTTAACCACTTGCTTACTGGGCACTTAAACCCCCTTCCTGTCCAGACCAATTTTCAGATTTCAGCGGTGACGCACTTTGAATGACAATTACGCAGTCATACAACTCTGTACCCAAATTAAATTTTTCTCATTTTTTTTCACACAAATAGAGCTTTCTTTTGGTGGTATGTAATCACAGCTGGGGTTTTTTTATTGTTTCTAATGTTTCATAGTTTGTAAACAGGTAATTTTTATCAATCTTCATTGATATGCGCTGATGAGGCTGCACTGGTGGGCACTGATGGGGACAGATAAGGCGGCACTGATGGGGACAGATAAGACGGCACTGATGGCCACTGATAAGACGGCACTGATAGATGGCACTGATGGGCACTGGTAGGTGACACTGATGGGCACTGGTAGGTGACACTGATGGACAGCACTGTTGATGAGGCACTTAGTGGTGACACTAATAGGTGGCACTGTGGGTACTGATGGGTGGCACTGTGGGCACTGGTAGGTGGCGCTGGTGGGCACTGGTAGGCGGCACTGGCAGGTGGCACAGATGAGCTGGCCGCAGCTCTCCTTGATTGGGACTGATGTCCCTCTGAGAGCCGCTGGTGATCGGCTTTTTTTCCTCATGCTGTCAGCGTGATGAGAAAAAATAGCCGATTACTGGCTCTGTTTACATCACATGATCAGCTGCCATTGGCCAACAGCTGATCACATGGTAAGGGGTGGCAGGGGGCAAGCAGGCCGCTCGGGCACGTGTGGACGTCGATAGACATACTCCCAGCAAAGTAGGTCCGCGCTGTACCCGTCATTTGGCTATAGCACGGATCCAAAGAAGTTAAATCGCTATGTATCATGAATTTTGTTTCCTTTTTTTTCTCTTGAAAATACTGTTTTCACCTTTTTTCATCGTCTTTTTGAACTCAGTACTGAAGAATTCTGAGCCCTTTTCATCCACCTCCTTTTTACATGCACTCACTCCAGCATTGGCTGTAGGGATGCCACCTTTTCTTCAAGCCAAACCCGAAGACTTTTGCAGCCTGGGAAACCTTTGGGGTCCCCAAGGAGAGAAGTAATGCGGCGCGCATATCGCGCTGTAGCGAACCGTGTGTGTAGCCAAATTATTCATGCCGACATCATCGCCCTGCCCCCAGTGATGCCGAACTTGCCCCCAGACAGCCGCAGATTTGTGTGTGATTATCTTGGGTACTTGAGGAGCCACAGCCCGGTCGGAATAATGTGCCCGGGTATCAGTCTGCCTGAAACTCGGACACATGATTCAAAACCTGGACTGTACGGGTGAATCCTGGACAGGTGGCAACTCTAGTTGGATGCATCTCATTGCTGTGATGGTGACAACAGTGAACCATGCTTGTGGTCATATGTGTCGATAATGCTGCTTGTAATCTCTATGCAGACATATATGACAGGGTGACAGAAAGGAGCACAGGAAGTATCTAATCAGGGACCTTCATGGTACAATTGTAGTATTATAATAAAAGCTGAAAATTTAAAATAAATAACTATTAAAATTAAAGTGTAATTAAAGAAAAAAATTTCTTTTTCCTTTTGGATAGAGTAAGGGAGGTTATAACCCCCGTCAGCTTTCTTGCCATCTGTGTTTCCATAAGGGAGATTTCTCTTCACTTCCCATCTCACAGCCAAACAGAAAGTGAGAGAAGATCCCTGCAAATTAAGGGAATTCTCAGGGGACCCCCCCCCCCCCCCCCCGGGTCACCAGAACCAGTGTCCCCATTAGATTTCCCTCAATCAACCCGAAATTTGGGATTTTCTTTTACTTTCAATGATAATGATAAACAGGATAAATAGAGAGGGTGACTCTCCCTAACGGGGACATAGACAGCAATAAAAAGGGGTTCTAATCCCTTTCCACTCTATCCAAAACTTAAAAAAAGCTTTTGTCTTTAGTTACACTTTACCACTTATGTGGAAATTTAATTACTTGATTTACATCTACAGTTTCCGCTGAGATATATACACTCACCCACCATTTTATTAGGTACACCTGTTCAATGGCTTGGTAACACAAATTGCTAATCAGCCATTTACATGGCAGCAACTTAATGCATTTAGGCATCTAGACATGGTGAAGACAACTTGCTGAAGTTCAAAGCTAGCATCAGAACGGGAAAGAAAGGGGATTTAAGCGACTTTGAATGTGGCATGGTTGTTGTGCCAGGAGGGCTGGTCTGAGTATTTCAAAAACTGCTGATCTACTGGGATTTCCACACACAACCATCTCTCAGGTTTACAGAGAATGGACCGAAAAAGAGAAAATGTCCAGTGAGCAGAGGCTGTGTGGAGGAAAATGCCTTGTTGATGACAGAGGTCAGAAGAGAATGGGCAGACTGGTTCAAGATAATAGAAAGGTAACATTAATCCAAATACAATCTATGAACGCAAAACACAAACCTTGAAATAGAGGGGCAACAGCAGCAGAAGACCACACCAGGTGCCACTCCTGTCAATGGATCCGATTGGAAAAACGTTGCTTGGTCTGCCGAGTCTTGATTTCAGCTGCAACATTCAGATGGTAGGGTCAGAATTTGGCATAAACAACATGAAAGCATGGATCCATCCTGCCTTGTATCAACAGTTCAACCTAGTGGTGTAATGGTGTGTGGGGATATTTTCTTGGCACATTTTGGGCCCCTTAGTACCAATTGAGTATGGTTTAAACGCCACGGCCTACCTGAGTATTGTTGCTGACCATCCCTTTATGACTACAGTGTACCCATCTTCTAATGGCTCCTTCTAGCAGCAGGATAATGCACCACAACACAAAGCTCAAATCATCTCACCACTGGCTTCTTGAACATGACAATGAGATCTCTGTACTCCAATGGCCTCCACACTCACCAGATCTCAATCTAATAGAAGCACCTTTGGGATGTGGTGAAATGGAAGACTTGGATCATGGATGTGCAGCCGACAAATGTGCAGCAACTGTGTGATACTATTATGTCAATATGGACCAACACCTTGTTGAATCTATGCCACAAAGAATTAAGGCAGTTCTGAAGGCAAAAGGGGGTCCAACCTTGTACTAGCAAGGTGTACCTAATAAAGAGACCAGTGAGTGTATACTTTTAGGTTTTTTTTTTGCTCACACTCTAGACTTCGTCTGATATTATTAAATATCACAGTATTCAGAACAATGAGAAGTCTATAGGTTAGATTCTGTTGAGTCTCTCTTTTATGACTAATATGTCAAAGCTTTAGAACTATCTGAGATTTTTAGTGGACTGCCTGTGGATATATTATTTACTATAATAAACACACCAGAGGTAACTGAATATAGATGCTTTTTGTCATGAACTGGAAGATTAAAAATTTAGCAGAAATCTTTGGGCACAGCAGTTGTAAACACATTAGAAAACATCTAAATTATTCTTAAATGTTCTAATGGCAACCAGACAAAAAAAAGCCTATAAACACATATCCCCCCAGCAGAGATCTGACCTGCTCACTACTGACATTAATGAATAAACATCGGGTGCATTATGATAGACACAAGTGTATAAAGTTGAACTCAAAACATAACATGCACTAATAAATTACATTTTGCATTAATAAAATCATAAGATGTATTTCACATGCACCTAGTAAAATAACCTGACTTTTTCTGGATATCTACATAGTCCATGTATAGCAATTGTGAGAAGGAAAGCCTGCACTAGGAGCCAAATAGAAACTGCTGTAGTGAACATGTTCTGAAGGAGTCCAGTCATTATAGTAGTCACTTCAGGGTTTAATCAACTGGGGGGGAGGTATATGCTTGGGCGGGCATACACATGTACAGTTACAGTTATATACGTGTGTATGTGTGTATATATATCCCCAGAGAGCCCCCCACTTACATCAGGGTCCCCAGAGAGCCCCCCCTTACATCAGGGTCCCCAGAGAGCCTCCCCCTTACATCTGGGTCCCCAGAGAGCCCCCCTTACATCAGGGTCCCCAGAGAGCCTCCTCCTTACATCTGGGTCCCCAGAGAGCCCCCACTTACATCAGGATTCCCAGAGCGTCTCCCTTACATTAGGGTCCCCAGAGAGCCTTCCCCTTGCATCAGGGTCCCCAGAGAGCCCCCCACTTACATCAGGGTCCCCAGAGAGCCTTCCCCTTGCATCAGGGTCCCCAGAGAGCCCCCCACTTACATCAGGGTCCCCAGAGAGCCTCCCCTCCCCTTGGGGACCCCTGCAGAGATTTGTGGGCAATGGTCCCCAGATTCGGGGCTATAGCCCCAAAAGCCACCCCCTAGCGACGCCACTGCCTGATGGTAATTTTGCTTTCCTTATGCAAAGCATGACAGCATATACTCATGGGTAGGCTCCGCCTCCTGCCCTATTCTAGGACCGAGTATACTATATAAGTAAGTCTCTTCCCTGCAGGCAGCATTCTCGTAACTTAGTACCACTGCAAAGCCCTTTTGGGAGGGACCTATATGCTGTCATGCTTTGCATCAGGAAAGGAAAATTACCGTCAGGTATGTATAAAATTTCCCTCTTTCCTGACACAGCATGACAGCATATATGTATGGGATGTACAAAATCACTAGACAACAAGGGTGGGTAATGCTGAAGTGTTTAAGTCGAGGATTAGAGCTATCTCCACTAAAGACTGAAATGTATTGCAGCTAAGGCCGCTGGGTCCACAAAAATGGGCATCCAACGTGTTGAATGTAGACCAGGTCATAGTTTACATGTTAGTTCTGGAGGGACTCCTTTGGAGTTCCGTCCAAGGATGCGCAGTCCAACTGGGAAAGCGGTCTCTGCTCTCAAATTGATGGATTTGTCCTAGCCATCTAAGTCCCTTGACTAACATGAGCCACACCACTGCAATTGTCTTTAATGGACAGCAAATGTCTTCTGATGCCATTAGACCTGAAGAGCCTATTGTTTTCTCCTTGAAGAAGGGCCAATCCTATGTATCTCTATAACCTTGAATTTCCAATGCTTGTGATACTTCAAACACTTTAGTTTGGATATGCCAGAAGGATGATGTTCTAACCGAGATGCAAAAATGCACAGATCTCTGTATAGTGCTGAGGAAAAGACTAGATCCATTTTGCCTGATAATTTCAGCAACAAGGTAGTTTATGGCTTAACACTTGAATATCTGAGATCCTTCTATACCTATTAGTCATATAAAATACTTCTTTAATGTTACTGGCCATATTGAGGATGTCTTATCCCTCTGAATGGAGAGTGAGACACTGTGTCCCACACTATTTGAAAGACCCCAGGGGGAAAGAACAATCTGCCCAGGTCTTTCGGAATTGGTTTGCCAAGATATGCAACAGTTACTGGATCCCAGAGAGTGAGGACACAACCGAGCCTCATCTATCCTTTAATGCCGTCTCTAGGCTTACTTGTATACAATTCAATCCTTACAGCAGGGAACAGAGGATTCCATCCTTTAAATTCATTTCCTCTAATTGAATGTACTTGAAGTTTGGAGTAGGCTTCATGACCTCCATAGGATTTCAAAACACTAAAAGGTGAGACCTCCAGGTGAGCCTTCATTTCTTGTTCTCCGGCATCTAGCTATAACTTGTCTGAATGTGGAAGATACCGTTGGCCACACTATATGAGATGTTGCTGTTGGATCTCAGGAAGGAGAATAGGAGGTTCTTGGATCTGAGACTGTACCCGCAGATATCATGACCTGCAGGCTACTGGGCAATTATTGTCCTCATCACCACTGAACGACTGCATAAGGATCCTGGAGACTATTAGGTTTGTTCAATATAAATATTGGCTAATCTGCAGACCCAGCTGGATGTCAGTAGTTTCACTGTTTCCACCTCTGGGAAGCCATCAAGGTTACTATCAGATCAATATCCTGATAGCCTTATTTGTTGCCGATCCCTTGACCGACTTGTTGGTTTGGAGACCATCTCTTGGTATCCAACGGCTTTGTACCTTACACCATCTGACCCAAACCTAAAGGGCTGGCAGACCTGACTGGGAGATACTTCTGACAGAAGTTGACTAGTCTTGCATTCCTTCTTGACAGCGAAGATAGGACTTCTCTATTTTGCTGAGTCTTTGCAGCATAGCGGAGGCTCTCTTTGTTGCGTTTTCGGAAGGACTTCAGTCTGCTACCACTGCAACTCTGACTTTGGACACCTTGTCCTCCATTGGCATGAATACCCAACAAGTAATAGATTGCGATGATTGGTATGCCTAGTAGCTGATAAGCTGAAAGATTAGCTATTTTAGCTACCTCCCCAAAAGGGACTTGTCTCCTCTGTGAAGATACTGTTTCTGGTGCAGGAAGAAAATCTTCCCTTACTACAAAACCAGTTAATACAGTTGTCAGCCTTCCCTTGGGCCCATCGTACCACATGGGTTACTACAGGCTACTTCTTTACCCTTTTGCGACCTTGGGATGCAACCAATGGGAAAGAGCTTTAATTTGTTCAAGTGAGATACTTATACTGTTGCTCTCTGAACTCTACTGTATTCTTCAGAGATTCAGAACTGCTTCCAGGTAGGTCATTGCTATAATGAGACTAGTTGGTCTCTTCATGATGGCTCCTCCCAATTTTTTCAGAGTATGAACTAGAACTTTTTTCCCCGGGTCCTTGAAGACATTGCACCAGACTGTTGCCCAAACAAGGCTCACCAGAAGTCCTTGCTCCTGCAAGATGGCCACTACTGGACCCAATATCCTGGGAAATGCCCGGAGTTTGTGGAAAAGCCACAGTCTGCCAGATGAACTCGTAGTGAACTCTCGAACGGCCAAGCAAAGGTACTTACAGAAACATGGGTGTCTGGAAGTGTGTATATAGTATACACACACACACACCTGCTAGGTCTAAAGGCACTCTGCAATCTTAACCTAGGTTTCCACTATTGTGTCCTAAAAGTCGTGCAATTTTGTTACGACTTTTATGAGACTTGAAGCAATGCCTTTGTATTCTAGAGGTCCATGGCCCAAGTTCAAGTCCCATCAAAGTGGGATCAAAGTAGTGCAGGGACTACTTTGAAATCCCTGCGTTTTGAAGTCGCACCGCTATTAACTTTACTCCTTGGATCATGGATTATGATTTGTAGAAGCCAAGCCTTACTGATGGCTGGAGAGATTGATTGCAACAATGCCATATGCAGTTTTGGATCCTCTAAAACCTTCTGCTTTTTTACTTTTGACTAAAGAACATGCATTCATAACCCATGTGCTCTAACGCATCATGGAGGGAACACAATGAGATGGAGGAGAGAAATGAAAATTCCAATGGCTTCCTTAATGCACAGGACCCACGCATCCTAAGCTCAAATTTACATA
Organism: Lithobates pipiens; assembly: GCF_037356315.1. NCBI lineage: Eukaryota > Metazoa > Chordata > Amphibia > Anura > Ranidae > Lithobates > Lithobates pipiens. The sequence goes on along the minus strand of NW_027507784.1, from coordinate 291,338,033 downwards.
TAGTGCATAAGTGAGTACATTAATATAATAACATAAGGGATTAATCCCCCTTCTAGATATCACCGCATCCGACTTGAACAGTCACCACTCTGACTTAAAAGCGGTATGTGTTACTTGTTGGATCAGCCATAAGGGTTAACTGACCACAACAGACTACCAGAGAAACAGCATACAGTCTTGTATCCACAGTGGCTGAACTGCATCACTGGCTATTTTATTTTTTCACTCTAGGACTAGCCTTCATAGAGAGTTTATAACTGGCCAGAGCTCTGCTTTCATCTTGTCTGGGATCCTGGCAGTCTGGCTACCGAAGTTAGCTCAACCGCAGGTCACAAAAGACTACTTAATAGTAGTATGAACCTTCTTCATCTCCAGATCCATTCCCTGCCCCAGGGTCTCTGCAAAAAATATTGTTTTTCTGCTGGCAGAATGGCATCCCTGGTTAATCTGATGAAACCTGTATGGCCAGCTGCTTTTGAGGCAGAGGTACCCTTTAAATGATTTAGTTGTTTGATTAGCTTAGTATCTGAGCATTATTGAATAGAGATCCACACAGTCAGTTTGGACAGAGTTGAAACATTCACTTTTTGCTTATGATATGCCAACGCAGCTGTTTGATTAGGCTTGGTATGGAACCCAATAGTGACTGTAGGCCTTCTCAGTCCCTGCCCATTTGCCACTACCTCTTGCCTGCAACTTGGCTTGCATTTTGGCTGACACACCAGTCCACTATGATTATTGTAGAGATTTCCTTGGTCTGCCTCTTTTGGCAGTTAAATACATAGTGGTTCCTTCAGGGCTAAAGAGGACCTGTCCCCTGTTGCAGAAGCATGTTGACTCTCCTCTTCCGGAGAAGTGGTGTTGGTGGCTGGAGAGATTTACAATCCATTATGCCCATAATGTGCACTCTTTTAGGATATTGAATATACCTACCTGCCCTCTCCTTAATGAACATTGTTGGTCTCTAGGAAGGCTGATCGCTACTGCCCCAGAGATGAGCTGAAAGACTTGAGCCATGCCTGGGAGTAGTTGTTAAAAAACCATCAGTAATAACCAGTACAAGCAGCAAACTACATATCCCTCTGTGGTGTACCACAAATAACAGAAGCCATTACACATTGCTAACAGGTAATACTAAGGAAATGTAACTAAGCAGATCCTGACTTTAATTTTAGCATCAAGGTCAGCATGTAAATAGCAGTTATTAGTACTGTAGTATCAATATAATTACAGGCAAGCAGCGCAGGTTAATAGTCAACAGACAATTAACACTAGCAGGTTAAACCTACCTTAGACAAATGTACCGCAAAAGGACCATACCACAACCAAGCATTAATATACAGTAAGACCAACCTGCAGGGCCAGGCCCTGCGTTAATAGGAACGGCTCAGCACCACCTAAAATCAGCCAAAGCATTAGCAATACTGCAGACACAGACCACAACCTGCGAAGCATTAGTAAACCCATTGGTCCAAGTTCAGAAACAGACTCCTCCAGCCCCAAACGCCTTAAAAAAGCCAAAAGTATTTAAACCTAGTCCATTATTTTTTTTAAATATCACTCAAAGGTTTACACTTATGTTAATTAAAGGCTTAACAATAAAGAAGCCAAATCCCTATACCCCTCTATTCACTTCTGATAAGTTAATAAATATTGAACGAAGTCAAATGAATAACTGCATTAATCTAATAATAAAAGTGTATCTAAACCCAAAATCAACAATATATGTGTTTTCTTTGGTGTTTACATAGTGTTACCAGGCTTGGGCCCTTATTACCAGAGGATGGCTTTCATTTGAGGGGTGGCAGCTAGTGATGGACGAACTTCCGACGGGACGTTTCGCGAACGCGAAACGCGAACGGACACAAACGTTCGCGAAAACGACCGTTCGCCGCGGGCTCCATTGACTTCAATGGGAGGCGAATTTCGCAAACCTTTAGGTCGAATTTGCGGCCACGGGGTAATTATTAGGGGGTAGCACGTAGTCCCACCACCTGGACAATAGCATAATACATGTATGAGGTGAATTTGGGATCGATAACTACAAGCATTTTTTTTTTATTTGGGAAATTGTTCTGACAATTCAGGACTATGGAGCTAATGAAGGCAATGGAGGAGAGGGAAGGTCAGGGACCAGGGTAGGCAAACAAGAGGGTGCAGGAGATACAGAGCACTGACAGCAGCACCGTAATACAGAGCACTGACATCAGCACCGTGACATACAGCGCTGACAGCAGCTCCGTGACATACAGCGCTGACAGCAGCTCCGTGACATACAGCGCTGACAGCAGCTCCGTGACATACAGCGCTGACAGCAGCTCCGTGACATACAGCGCTGACAGCAGCTCCGTGACATACAGCGCTGACAGCAGCACCGTGACATACAGCGCTGACAGCAGCTCCGTGACATACAGCGCTGACAGCAGCTCCGTGACATACAGCGCTGACAGCAGCTCCGTGACATACAGCACTGACAGCAGCTCCGTGACATACAGCGCTGACAGCAGCTCCGTGACATACAGCGCTGACAGCAGCACCGTGACATACAGCGCTGACAGCAGCTCCGTGACATACAGCGCTGACAGCAGCTCCGTGACATACAGCGCTGACAGCAGCTCCGTGACATACAGCACTGACAGCAGCTCCGTGACATACAGCGCTGACAGCAGCTCCGTGACATACAGCGCTGACAGCAGCACCGTGACATACAGCGCTGACAGCAGCTCCGTGACATACAGCGCTGACAGCAGCTCCGTGACATACAGCGCTGACAGCAGCTCCGTGACATACAGCGCTGACAGCAGCTCCGTGACATACAGCGCTGACAGCAGCTCCGTGACATACAGCGCTGACAGCAGCTCCGTGACATACAGCGCTGACAGCAGCTCCGTGACATACAGCGCTGACAGCAGCTCCGTGACATACAGCGCTGACAGCAGCACCGTAAGCAGCCCCAGGAGGAAGTCAGCACAGCACAGGGATGGTGTGATCCCCTCATAATAAGAACCCCCAGGAGGAAGTCAGCACAGCACAGGGATGGTGGGAGCCCCTCATAATAAGAACCCCCAGGAGGAAGTCAGCACAGCACAGGGATGGTGGGAGCCCCTCATAATAAGAACACCCAGGAGGAAGTCAGCACAGCACAGGGATGGTGGGAACCCCTCATAATAAGCAGCCCCAGTAGAAATATGACACCGCTCAACCTCTTCAAAGAGGAGGGTAGGGGCATATAGTACGGTGTGCTTTTTTGGGTCAGGGAAGTGAGCCAAATGAATTAAGAAGGTCTGTGTGCTTGATTCCAAAAATTGTTTATAGACATATACATGGTCTACTGATCACATGTGTTGAATTCCTCCGAGATCCATGCCTCATTCATTTTTAGAAATGTGAGGTAGTTAACACTGTGGTGAGCTAGGCGAGTACGCTTATCGGTCACAATCCCCCCTGCTGCGCTGAACGTCCTTTCGGACAGGACACTGGATGAGGGGCAAGCCAACAGTTCGATTGCAAATTGGGCAAGCTCTGGCCAGAGGTCAAGCCTGCCCACCCAGTAGTCTAGGGGTTCATCACTCCTCAGAGCGTCCACATCGGCCGTTAACCCAATGTAGTCGGACACCTGACGGTCTAGGCGTTCCCTGATGCTGGATCCGGATGACACCTGTCGATGGGTCGGCTGAAAGAATGACCTCATATCCGAAGTCACCAACACATCTTCAAACCGGCCTCTTCTTGCAGGCGCTGTTGGATTGGTACCCGCAAATCCTTCTCTGGGAGTGGGAATTGCTCCTCTGCCAGCGCACGCAAAAGCAGAATGCAGCATTTCTCGAAGCAAGGCCTGGAAGTGCTGCATTCTGACAGCCCTCTGCGACGGCGGTAACATTTCCGCCATTTTGTGTTTGTACCGGGGATCTAAGTACGTTGCCACCCAGTACTGGTCCTTGACCCTCATGCTTTTTATACGGGGGTCCCTATTAAAACACTGGAGCATGAAGGCCCCCATTTGCACTCAAGCGGAAGGTATGTGGTGGTGGTGGTGTTGTTGGTGGTAGTGTCTTTGGGGGTGCACATAGCAGAGAGTGAAGAAGAGGGTGCAGATCGAGAGGATGAGGAGGGTGCAGAAGAATAAGGCTGAGTGAGCCACTCAACCAAGTCTGGTGCGTCCTTTAAAGTAATTGAACGCACCTTCTGCAACTTCCCACTTTGGCTCAAGGCTGTTGCTCCTGCCCTACCCCTACCACCCCTGCGGAAGGGCCTGCCTCTTCCTCTGCCTGTCATTTTTTAAATCACCCTGTGACAAAACTCTTAGTCCCTATACCGCTGAAGGACTGCTGCAGTATAGGGCAGCGGTCAGCAGTAGTGCACGTCAACCCTATGTATTGTGGACCGATAGCGGTCCTTACAGAACAGCAGACTGTACTGCACTCAGGCCTATGTACCGTAGCACCCTATACCAAGTTACCAGTCCTTATAAGAACTTTTGTGGACCAAGCAGGTTGTGTGTTAGTGATTAGCAGACTGTACGTCAGTCCCTATACCAATGAAGGACTGCTGCAGTATAGGGCAGCGGTCAGCAGTAGTGCACGGCAACCCTATGTATTGTGGACCGATAGCGGTCCTTACAGAACAGCAGACTGTAACGCACTCAGGCCTATGTACCGTAGCACCCTATACCAAGTTACCAGTCCTTATAAGAACTTTTGTGGACCAAGCAGGTTGTGTGTTAGTGATTAGCAGACTGTACGTCAGTCCCTATACCAATGAAGGACTGCTGCAGTATAGGGCAGCGGTCAGCAGTAGTGCACGGCAACCCTATGTATTGTGGACCGATAGCGGTCCTTACAGAACAGCAGACTGTAACGCACTCAGGCCTATGTACCGTAGCACCCTATACCAAGTTACCAGTCCTTATAAGAACTTTTGTGGACCAAGCAGGTTGTGTATTAGTGTTTAGCAGACTGTGCGTCAGTCCCTATACCGCTGAAGGACTGCTGCAGTATAGGGCAGCGGTCAGCAGTAGTGCACGGCAACCCTATGTATTGTGGACCGATAGCGGTCCTTACAGAACAGCAGACTGTACTGCACTCAGGCCTATGTACCGTAGCACCCTATACCAAGTTACCAGTCCTTATAAGAACTTTTGTGGACCAAGCAGGTTGTGTGTTAGTGATTAGCAGACTGTACGTCAGTCCCTATACCAATGAAGGACTGCTGCAGTATAGGGCAGCGGTCAGCAGTAGTGCACGGCAACCCTATGTATTGTGGACCGATAGCGGTCCTTACAGAACAGCAGACTGTAACGCACTCAGGCCTATGTACCGTAGCACCCTATACCAAGTTACCAGTCCTTATAAGAACTTTTGTGGACCAAGCAGGTTGTGTGTTAGTGATTAGCAGACTGTACGTCAGTCCCTATACCAATGAAGGACTGCTGCAGTATAGGGCAGCGGTCAGCAGTAGTGCACGGCAACCCTATGTATTGTGGACCGATAGCGGTCCTTACAGAACAGCAGACTGTAACGCACTCAGGCCTATGTACCGTAGCACCCTATACCAAGTTACCAGTCCTTATAAGAACTTTTGTGGACCAAGCAGGTTGTGTGTTAGTGATTAGCAGACTGTACGTCAGTCCCTATACCAATGAAGGACTGCTGCAGTATAGGGCAGCGGTCAGCAGTAGTGCACGTCAACCCTATGTATTGTGGACCGATAGCGGTCCTTACAGAACAGCAGACTGTACTGCACTCAGGCCTATGTACCGTAGCACCCTATACCAAGTTACCAGTCCTTATAAGAACTTTTGTGGACCAAGCAGGTTGTGTGTTAGTGATTAGCAGACTGTACGTCAGTCCCTATACCAATGAAGGACTGCTGCAGTATAGGGCAGCGGTCAGCAGTAGTGCACGGCAACCCTATGTATTGTGGACCGATAGCGGTCCTTACAGAACAGCAGACTGTAACGCACTCAGGCCTATGTACCGTAGCACCCTATACCAAGTTACCAGTCCTTATAAGAACTTTTGTGGACCAAGCAGGTTGTGTGTTAGTGATTAGCAGACTGTGCGTCAGTCCCTATACCGCTGAAGGACTGCTGCAGTATAGGGCAGCGGTCAGCAGTAGTGCACGGCAACCCTATGTATTGTGGACCGATAGCGGTCCTTACAGAACAGCAGACTGTACTGCACTCAGGCCTATGTACCGTAGCACCCTATACCAAGTTACCAGTCCTTATAAGAACTTTTGTGGACCAAGCAGGTTGTGTGTTAGTGATTAGCAGACTGTACGTCAGTCCCTATACCAATGAAGGACTGCTGCAGTATAGGGCAGCGGTCAGCAGTAGTGCACGGCAACCCTATGTATTGTGGACCGATAGCGGTCCTTACAGAACAGCAGACTGTAACGCACTCAGGCCTATGTACCGTAGCACCCTATACCAAGTTACCAGTCCTTATAAGAACTTTTGTGGACCAAGCAGGTTGTGTGTTAGTGATTAGCAGACTGTACGTCAGTCCCTATACCAATGAAGGACTGCTGCAGTATAGGGCAGCGGTCAGCAGTAGTGCACGGCAACCCTATGTATTGTGGACCGATAGCGGTCCTTACAGAACAGCAGACTGTAACGCACTCAGGCCTATGTACCGTAGCACCCTATACCAAGTTACCAGTCCTTATAAGAACTTTTGTGGACCAAGCAGGTTGTGTGTTAGTGATTAGCAGACTGTGCGTCAGTCCCTATACCGCTGAAGGACTGCTGCAGTATAGGGCAGCGGTCAGCAGTAGTGCACGGCAACCCTATGTATTGTGGACCGATAGCGGTCCTTACAGAACAGCAGACTGTACTGCACTCAGGCCTATGTACCGTAGCACCCTATACCAAGTTACCAGTCCTTATAAGAACTTTTGTGGACCAAGCAGGTTGTGTGTTAGTGATTAGCAGACTGTACGTCAGTCCCTATACCAATGAAGGACTGCTGCAGTATAGGGCAGCGGTCAGCAGTAGTGCACGGCAACCCTATGTATTGTGGACCGATAGCGGTCCTTACAGAACAGCAGACTGTAACGCACTCAGGCCTATGTACCGTAGCACCCTATACCAAGTTACCAGTCCTTATAAGAACTTTTGTGGACCAAGCAGGTTGTGTGTTAGTGATTAGCAGACTGTACGTCAGTCCCTATACCAATGAAGGACTGCTGCAGTATAGGGCAGCGGTCAGCAGTAGTGCACGTCAACCCTATGTATTGTGGACCGATAGCGGTCCTTACAGAACAGCAGACTGTACTGTACTCAGGCCTATGTACCGTAGCACCCTATACCAAGTTACCAGTCCTTATAAGAACTTTTGTGGACCAAGCAGGTTGTGTGTTAGTGATTAGCAGACTGTACGTCAGTCCCTATACCAATGAAGGACTGCTGCAGTATAGGGCAGCGGTCAGCAGTAGTGCACGGCAACCCTATGTATTGTGGACCGATAGCGGTCCTTACAGAACAGCAGACTGTAACGCACTCAGGCCTATGTACCGTAGCACCCTATACCAAGTTACCAGTCCTTATAAGAACTTTTGTGGACCAAGCAGGTTGTGTGTTAGTGATTAGCAGACTGTGCGTCAGTCCCTATACCGCTGAAGGACTGCTGCAGTATAGGGCAGCGGTCAGCAGTAGTGCACGGCAACCCTATGTATTGTGGACCGATAGCGGTCCTTACAGAACAGCAGACTGTACTGCACTCAGGCCTATGTACCGTAGCACCCTATACCAAGTTACCAGTCCTTATAACAACTTTTGTGGACCAAGCAGGTTGTGTGTTAGTGATTAGCAGACTGTACGTCAGTCCCTATACCAATGAAGGACTGCTGCAGTATAGGGCAGCGGTCAGCAGTAGTGCACGGCAACCCTATGTATTGTGGACCGATAGCGGTCCTTACAGAACAGCAGACTGTAACGCACTCAGGCCTATGTACCGTAGCACCCTATACCAAGTTACCAGTCCTTATAAGAACTTTTGTGGACCAAGCAGGTTGTGTGTTAGTGATTAGCAGACTGTACGTCAGTCCCTATACCAATGAAGGACTGCTGCAGTATAGGGCAGCGGTCAGCAGTAGTGCACGGCAACCCTATGTATTGTGGACCGATAGCGGTCCTTACAGAACAGCAGACTGTAACGCACTCAGGCCTATGTACCGTAGCACCCTATACCAAGTTACCAGTCCTTATAAGAACTTTTGTGGACCAAGCAGGTTGTGTGTTAGTGATTAGCAGACTGTGCGTCAGTCCCTATACCGCTGAAGGACTGCTGCAGTATAGGGCAGCGGTCAGCAGTAGTGCACGGCAACCCTATGTATTGTGGACCGATAGCGGTCCTTACAGAACAGCAGACTGTACTGCACTCAGGCCTATGTACCGTAGCACCCTATACCAAGTTACCAGTCCTTATAAGAACTTTTGTGGACCAAGCAGGTTGTGTGTTAGTGATTAGCAGACTGTACGTCAGTCCCTATACCAATGAAGGACTGCTGCAGTATAGGGCAGCGGTCAGCAGTAGTGCACGGCAACCCTATGTATTGTGGACCGATAGCGGTCCTTACAGAACAGCAGACTGTAACGCACTCAGGCCTATGTACCGTAGCACCCTATACCAAGTTACCAGTCCTTATAAGAACTTTTGTGGACCAAGCAGGTTGTGTGTTAGTGATTAGCAGACTGTACGTCAGTCCCTATACCAATGAAGGACTGCTGCAGTATAGGGCAGCGGTCAGCAGTAGTGCACGGCAACCCTATGTATTGTGGACCGATAGCGGTCCTTACAGAACAGCAGACTGTAACGCACTCAGGCCTATGTACCGTAGCACCCTATACCAAGTTACCAGTCCTTATAAGAACTTTTGTGGACCAAGCAGGTTGTGTGTTAGTGATTAGCAGACTGTACGTCAGTCCCTATACCAATGAAGGACTGCTGCAGTATAGGGCAGCGGTCAGCAGTAGTGCACGGCAACCCTATGTATTGTGGACCGATAGCGGTCCTTACAGAACAGCAGACTGTAACGCACTCAGGCCTATGTACCGTAGCACCCTATACCAAGTTACCAGTCCTTATAAGAACTTTTGTGGACCAAGCAGGTTGTGTATTAGTGTTTAGCAGACTGTGCGTCAGTCCCTATACCGCTGAAGGACTGCTGCAGTATAGGGCAGCGGTCAGCAGTAGTGCACGGCAACCCTATCTATTGTGGACCGATAGCGGTCCTTACAGAACAGCAGACTGTACCGCACCCAAGCCTATGTACCGTAGCACCCTAGACAGACCAAGTTACCAGTCCTGATAAAGAGCTTTGTGGAACAAGTGAGTTGTGAATGATTAGCAGACTGCAGCAGAAGGGCAGCAGTCAAGTATAATATTCTTTCTATATTTGGAAGAAAGAATATTATACGTGTACAAGCCTATTACCGTACCACTGATACCAGTCCTGAAAAGAACCTTTGTGGAACTAATAGTAACAGCAAGTCTTTAAAATTATCCTCACTGCCTGACACACTGCTTCCTGCCTGTCCCTATACAAATTGGCAAAAAAGAGTAGGCTGGAACGATTAGCTGGAACAGCTCTTTTGTGGACCTGATAGTAACAGCTAATGATGATGATGATGATGATGATGAAGAAAGACTAATCTGGCTGAGCTGTCCCTAAAATAGCAGCATACAGCGCTCTGTCCCTTTATCTAAACTGACAAAAGAAACTCAGGCTGCTGACCTAACACCTATACCAGTCCTGAAAAGAACTTTTGTGTACCAAATAGCTAGCGTTTTCTCTGTCCCTACTCCACACAGGATCCTTTCCCTACAGTGACAGAAGAAAGAATGTAAAATGGCCACCGGATCGGGTGTATTTATAGGTTAGGGGGAATGTCCAAGTGTCCATGAGCTGTCATGTCTCAATTGGTTGTCCTGTAACACATGATAAACGTGTCACGAAAGGTTAAAGTTCTTGTATACATTAAACACGTAAGTCCGCCGGGGCGAACGACGGAAAAAGGCGTTCGAACCCGCGGACGGCGAAAGTCGGAAATTCGCCGCGAAACGACCGCCGGGCGAACCGTTCGGCCATCACTAGTGGCAGCTTGCAGTGTACTGGGAAGAGCTCCACATTACTACTTCAGATACTGGGATGTTTCCTCTAGGCAGGCATTGTCCCTGATTTCCCCCTACTCACCAGAAACCTCTCCCTGCACTATTCACTTTACCTCCTCATTGGGGTCTCTGTCACTGACCTACCATTCACTTTAGGTGCCCAAATGACGCAGATCTCCCTATTATATAGGGTCCCACACCAAGATGGCTGCCTGAGATTGCGAGAGATTACAGTATCCAATAGAACAGCTGACCTCTCTGAGAGACTGACGGTGTCCATGAGGGGACGATTCCCCTAACAGACCCCACTCAATATACAATACATCCCTCCTACACATGCGCACGGGAGCCGCCGGTCATGGCACAGTGCCACCTACAGGATGAATGGAAACCTGCACCTGCCTACAAGCTATCATCTGTTTTCATGATTAATACATCCCTATAAATATTAAAGTGGAGCTTCGCCCAAAAGGAGACTTTCCGTTTTAAGGCCTCCTCCACAGGTCCTGTTTTTGGAGAGGAGGGGGGAAGCTGGTACCTGATTTTGACAGGTACCTGCTCCCACTTCCGTTCTGGTCGCCTTAGGCGATCGGAAGCAGAAGCTCTCTTTCCCCCCTCCCTCCCGAAGTCTTCTGGGATTTTGTTCCCAAAGTCTTCTTTGACTGTTCCATAAGCTGGCACAGGCACAGAGCGCAGCACCACTGGTACATGCACAGTGGGCACCCAGCTGTAAAGCTGCAGGTTGTCACAGCAGGGTGCCCAATGCCCATAGTAAAGATGTCAGCGCCGCCGAGGGAGGACAAAGTGTGAAAACGGCTGGGATAAGTGCACCACTGGATTGTGGGACAGGTGAGTGGCTGTGTATTAAAATTCAGCAGCTACGCTTTTTGTAGCAGCTGACTTTTAATAAACACAAAAATGACTGGAACTCCTCTTTAAGATGAGATTCACCTATACAGTTGCTGTATATTTATATAGCCTTGTTGTGGCATGCATTAACTACTAAACTTTACGGAAGAGGTTGCTAGATCCGAAGACTTGCTAAACAGAATTACAAGGGTGGCCAGCAGCAGACATGTAGACAGCGCACCTTGAGAGCTCCTCCGGCACCGAAGTATCCTGAACAGCATCCGAACGCAGTGACCTGTCTCTGCCCTCGCAGACAGCTCCGGTAATATCCCCGCCACCACCGGGAATCAAAAGAATGGGTCGGAACGGGCCGGCCGGCCATAAATCCGCGATGGAGCGGGCGGCATGGCAGGCCGCGAACAGGACCAAAGATGCAAGCTGCTGAAGAGCAAGTCACACCTGAGGGGTGAGTCTGGTTCTCAAGCCTGCACACAGAAATCCTCAGGCGCCACCGCTAAGGCCAAACCACCGACCACTATCAAAGAACACTTTGCGGATTCCCCGCACAGCCAGCACACTCCAACGCCAGTGATACCACATGCGGTGGAGGGCACAGAGCCATGGGAGGAAGCTGGAGCCTGGGAGGAGGATAGTGAGCCGGGTTATTTATCACAGAGTGCAGGCAAGGAGGCAGAGGCTGAGGGGGAGCTGGAGGGAGAGGAAGAGCTCACTTTAAAACATGTAATGGAGGCTATTCATCAATGTCAGACTACATTAACAATGCAGATCGAATCAGTCAGATTGGATTTGTCTATTGTTAAACATGACACGCAGAAGAGCCGCTCTAGGATCTCCAATGCAGAACAACGAATCAGCGATGTGGAGGACAGTATACAGCCCATGTCTGCTACTATCCATACGCAACAACAGGATATTAAGGAACATGCCATGAAATTAGGAGACCTGGAGGACCGCATGCGCAGGAACAACCTGCGGTTTGTAGGTTTTCCAGAAGGTGAGGAAGGCAAGGATACGGAGCAGTCCTTGGAGCAATGGCTGAGAAATCTGCTTGGGCGGGAGTCCCTATCACCCTGTTTGTGATCGAACGGGCACATAGAGTACCTATGTGCCCTTTGCCCCCAGGGGCTCCTCCCCGCCCTATCCTGGTGAAATTGCTCCACTTTCGGGATAAAGAATCCATCCTGCGCACTGCTCGCAATCTTCAAGATATTCAATACAATGGAAAGAGAATCTCGATTTTCCCTGACTTTTCTGCCACCACTCAGAAACAAAGAGCAGCTATCACTAATGTGAAGAAGCGTTTGAGAGATAAACAACTTCCTTTTAGCTGTATGATGTATCCTGCTAAACTGAGGGTGATTAATGATGGCAAGGTCCAATTTTTTCTTTCTCCTGTGGAAGCCTCAGAATGGCTGGACGGTCTGCAATAGACCTCCTTCTCTAAGGTACTGCACGGACAGTGACAGTGTCGGTTCCGACTGGCGTTACAATGACACTGTATTAACTATGTGATAATGTTTAAGATCCACAAGACCTACCTCTAACATCCTAGCTGGGAGGAAGAATTGGCGGTGGGTTCATGTGATGCGGACCAGTGAGCGGTACTCCCCTTGGATGGAGGATTGCCTAGGAGCAGCTCCCCCTCCCTCCCCCCCCCCCCTTTATTTTTATTTTTTTCTCTTCCCCCCCTTTTTCTCTCTCCCCCCTCCCCCCCTTTTTTTTCCCCTCTCCCTCCTGCTCCTGGGCTTAATTGATGCCTTCTGCAGGAATATTTATCCAGTGGTCCACTAACTGTTTGCCACAAGCCAGCAAGGGATGCGCACCTGATAACTTTGTAACCCTGCTTGTAGGTGCCTTTATTGCTCACTATGACTTGCCGGAAAAAAAATCTTTTTTTTGTTCTCCTTTTGTTTTTTTCTTTTCTAACTGAACTGCCAAGTTTGAAATGCTAACACTAACTGGGAGATACGTCTGGTCACTCCCCAGTCTGATTTTTTTTGGTTATTGGGATGAAGCTCGTTACAGTTGGGGGCAATGAGCAGGGAGGGGAGAGGGGTGAATTTATGTGTTTAAGTTTGAGTTTTTCTTCTTATTTTTATTGCACGTACATTGCACATATACGCCGGAGGAGGGTAAGATTATGGAACAAGTGTGGTCAGTACTTGGTTCATGTAAGAAATATTCAAGGTGTCTTAATAACCGAGGTGGTGTGGAGGCCTGGTTTTCACCGGGATGACCTTCTGCCCCTTATTGTTCCATGGGCTCTCCATCCCGCCGATGAGTTTTAACTGTATTACCTGGAATGTTAGAGGCCTAAATTCAAAGATTATCTAAAACGTACTAAAGCGCAAATATTTATGCTCCAAGAAACTCATCTGGTGGGATCCCGAGTCATGGCCTTAAAGAATCGTTACATAGCACATGCCTTTCATGCAACTTACTCTAGTTACTCTAGAGGTGTTTCTATACTTATATTGAGATCTTTGCTGATCCAAGTATTGGAGGTCAAAACTGACCCGCAGGGTTGTTACATTGTGGTAGTTTTGCAATGCCAGGGAGTATTGTATACATTAGTGAACTTATATATGCCACCGCCCTTTGATCCACAAAGGCTGAGGGATTGTATGTCTATAGTACTCCCCATGGTACAAGGTCACCTCATTATAGGAGGTGATTTTAACAAGGTAATGAACGCTGATATGGATAGGCTCTGATGCACTGGATCACCATCCCCTGTGTTAAGAGAATGGGCGACAGCCTATGACTTGACAGATATATGGTGCTGGAAACACCCAGATCGGAGGGAGTTTTCTTGTGCACCGGCGTCCTATAGGACTCTATCTAGGTTGGATATGTTTTTTCTCTCCAGGAATGCGTTGCAGGGGGTGGGAGGGATTTCCTACCTACCGAGAGCAATCTCGGACCATTCTCCCCTACAGTTGACTATGAGAGTATCTAGGGAGTCGGGTAGCCAGGTATGGCAGATGAGTCCCTATTGGTTGCTGGAACCCATGGTGACATACACTTGTAAAGATGCGGTAATTAACTTCTGTCAGGAAAAACGGGAAGAGGCTTCAGAATTAATCACATGGGACGCCTTTAAGGCGGTCTCCAGGGGAGCTTACATGAAAGGGGTCCTGGATCTGCGGAAAGCAAATGGGGAACGAATACATGGGTTGGCCTCTAACTTAAAGGAGGCGGAGGATCGCTATATTAGGGATCCTTCCACTCTTTGTTATCAGCACCTACAAAGAATCAGCAGCTAATATGATCTAGCACTTCTCTCGAAAACTCCAGAGGATTTTTGACATGGGAGACAGGAGCGGAAAACTCCTGGCGTTTCTGGCTACACCGATTTCTGATCCCATAGTCGTCCCTTGCATTTATGATGCTTCTAACACACTTAGAGACGCATAGGAGGAGATCATTGAGACCTTCCAGAACTTCTATACAGACCTATATTTGTCACAGGCCCACTATACCCTCCCAGAATTATACGATTATGTCGATACTATTGAATTCCCTTCTTTATCCTTAGAACAAAAAATGTCCCTGGAAATGCCCATTTCTGTAGAGGAGATAACGCTAACTATTAAAACTTTTGCTAAACACAAAACCCCGGGTCCAGACGGATTTCCCATTGAATGGTATTTGGAATATCAGGAAGCCCTGGTCCCTAGACTGTGTAAACTTTTCTCCACTATTTTCGCACAGCGTTGTCTACCCCCATCTATGAAAGAAGCTCTCATTGTATTAATCCCCAAGCCTAATAAGGACCCTCTTTATTGCGAATCCTACAGACCAATTTCCTTAATTAACACGGATTTGAAGATTCTATCAAAAATTCTAGCTTCCCGTATAAACTCTGTAATCACCACTTTAATAAATTCGGATCAAACGGGTGTTTATCCCGGGGTGATCTACTTATATTAATATTCGTAGATTATTTACCAATTTTCAGGCCCCAAATGTACTAACAGTCCCTAGAGCAATAGTGTCCCTTGACGCCCAAAAGGCGTTTCATTCAGTGGAATGGCCTTATCTCCTCTACATTATGGAAAAAATTGGATTCGGAGACAAGCTCATTACCTGGATTAAAATATTGTATGATCAACCCACAGCCCGTTTTAGGATTAATGGCACCATTTCTGGACCTTTTAGAATTCGCAGAGGCACCAGGCAAGGGTGTCCTCTATCACCTCTTTTATTTGCGTTGGTGGTGGAGCCCCTTGCTAGATTAATCAGAGCTTCCACTGAGCTACAGGGAATGTGGATAGGCTCGTTGGAAGAGCGTATATCGCTGTATGCAGATGATATGCTGCTTTACTTGTCGGACCCAAAATATACGATCCATAAGCTGTTCAATCGAATCACTGACTTTGGTGCATACTCCGGGCTGAAAATTAATTGGACTAAGTCCATTGTGTTCCCAATAGATTCGGACTCTCCTGACGATCTACCGCAGAACTGTCCATTGCAGGTTGTCACAAAGTTCAAATGATTGGGAGTGACGGTTCAATTACCAATTGCAAAGTATATACCAAATAATCTTCTCCCCTGTATAGACTCCTTTAAGATTAAATTGAATAACTGGGTCAGCCTGCCCTTGACATTGATGGGGAGAGCTAATCTATTTAAAATGGTGTTTCTCCCCAAACTATTATATATTCTAGCAAATTGCCCGGTTTATGTGCCAAAGATGACTTTTCGGGAGATTGATTCCTTACTATCCACATTCCTTTGGTTCCCTAAGAATCCACGAATAGCGCTGACTACTCTACAATTACCCACGACCACGGGAGGGCTAGCATTACAGAATTTGAGATTGTATTACTACGCCTCACAACTGGTCTACATGCATTGGTGGCTTTTCCCACAGCTGAATAAAGCTGCTACTGCAGCGGAGGCGGCTCTGCTTTCCTCCTACGAAGCTCTGACTAATGCAATATTTAGGAGGATGGTTAGAGGAGAGGGAGGCACAGGCATGATCAAGGTCTCACTTAAAATTTTTAAATTGTGTCAGTCAATGGTCCCTGAGGTCCAACCCACAATATCACCGAATCAGCCCATTTGGTATAACCCTTCATTTCCGCACTTCTACGATGCCGGTAGGTGGGCAAGGAGGGGCTTAAAATATGTGCATCAACTGTATGAGGAAGGTACTTTTAAAACATTCCCCAGGCTACGACAAGAGCTGGGAATACCTGAGACTTGGGGTTTTAGATATCTAAAGCTAAAACATGCCACCGGCACCCAGCTGGGACTTAGGAATGTCTCCCTTCAGAACTCCGCGTTAGAAGGGGCATTGGTACGACCAGAACATACAAAACTGATCTCCACTTACTATAAAGTGCTGGGCGAACCTAGGTCTACTTGACTACAAACTTTGAAACATCACTTGATGATGGATATACCTGACCTCTCGGAGGATAACTGGGAAGAACTCATTAGTACATATTTTAGCACTGCTATCTCCGCCAGGGATAGAATGATACAGTTACGTGTCTTTCACAGAATATATTACACCCCACTACGACTCTAGATGCAGAAAATACCTAGCCAAGTGTGCCATAAATGTGGTAAAGGGGTGGGGAACTTATTGCATTTGCTCTGAGACTGTGAGAAAATAAGACCGTTCTGGTCCCAGGTGACTCACTTTATTGCGGTCACTTTTGACCTACCCAATATTTGCAGTCCTAAATGGTGTCTCCTCTCAATCTTTGAAGAAGTGGAACTTAGTAGCTATCGCAAACAGTTACTGCACTTTCTGTTATACTATGCTAGGAAGGCTATACTTCTGCAATGGACACAATCAGCACTGATCTCCTTAAATCAAAGGAAAACACTGATTAATCATGACATACCAATGTACAAAATCACATACGAGACCGGGGGATGTGCAGGGAAATTTCTAAAAATATGGTGAGACTGGGTTGAGAACGTGGACACATGTGAAATCCCTGAATACTGAACCTGACTACACCAAGAGTAATTCTATTGAAGGTTTTCTAGGGCCTATGGAGATGGGTCCGAGATTATTGGTAATGGGAACCAGTTTGCCCGGCGGTACGTGCAAGAGTTTAATTGTTTAGTATTGTTTGGGGAGCGGGGGAGGGAGGGGGAAGAAAATAACCACTTGATGTTCAAATGAAGAGCAGGTATAGTAAGATTAAAAGATATTGTGTTAGGAGGTGGATGTTTAATGGTAACCTTGTTACGATATGTAATTGTTCTAAACCATGATGTTGATATGCAATATGTATGTTGAACATTACCTGTCTGAAATGATTGTTAATAATAAAAGAAGTTTAAAAAAAAAACAGAATTACAAGTCCCTCGGCAGGTAAAATAGTTCACCCCCAGGTGTGTTTAGCTTGTTCCATTAGGCCTAATTCACACAGGATTTAACTCACAGCTGCGGGAAGAATTGCAAGAGTTCCTGCGTCCGGAGGCAATTATCTATCCGTAATTTCAAGTAACCACTCCATATGCGATTTCATCCACACACCCGCAGACAGCTGCAACAGCTGTCAGCCTGTCATTGCTTTGTACCTTCTCGGCAGCAGCAACTATCCATATCTCCATGTGAATCCAGACACAGAAATAAGCTGAATTCCTGCTGCAGCTGTGAGCTAAATCCCATGTGAATGAGGCCTTAATCGCTCCTCTGCATATTATTATGCATCTGTTAAATCTGCAGAAAATAAATATACTCATACAATTGTGTCAGAATCCTTTTTTTTTTTTTTTTTTTAGTTTGCTCTTACATTTAAAATTGCTGGTCAGCAGAGTGTCAAGGCGTACCGACTGAACAAAAGCAAAATAAATTATGTGACTACACACAATAGCGGTTGCCATTTTATGACCTGATGCAATAATTAGGACAAATGCAGTCATCCAGCTAAGAAACAGTAATATCACTGAGAGAAAACGGGAAGGAGTAACAAAAGCTAAAAGGCAATTGACAAGAGCTTCATCACTGTCACTTGCTTGCTCTTCACATCTCCAATTCTCTTTTTGGTATGTCTCAGGAAAGACCCATTTCCTGTCACAGCTAACTCTTCTAAGGTCATCTAGTGATGCCTTAGTGACATACAAGCATGGATGAAAAAGCATATTTAAACCCAAAAACAAAAATTGCATATACTGCAGATTACCAATCCTTAGATGTGGTGGCTGCATTCATTTTCTGTTTTTATTTTTTATATTTTTACCTGATGATTTGGTCAAGAACACACATTCTGTCTTAAAGCGGTTGTAAACCGCTGGACTATATTTTTTTTCTTTCCTTACCTGCAAGACAAAGGCATAATGTGCTAGTATGCATGGCATAATAGCACAATATGTGAAACTTACCTGAAAACAAAGCCTTCCAGCAATGCAATGTCATCACTGGAGACAGCTTCCATTTTCACCCGTCTTGCTTCCGGGGGTTCACGGACTCCGGCTCCGTGACTGGCCGGAGCCACGATAACGTCTCTCCTATGCATGCGCGCGGGAGCCGCGGGTCACGGCACAGGACTCTGAAGGAACAGCACGGATGGCCGTTTCTTCAGAGTGCATGCGCCAGTCATATTACAGGCTGCATGTACATCAAATAGCTCCTAAACGTGTGCCGATATTTACACTACCTATAGGTAAGCCTTATTATAGGATTATCTATAAGTAAAATTCAAAGATGGAAGTTTACTTCCTCTTTAACCACTGCAGCCCCGGAAGAATTTACCCGCTTCCTGACCAGGCCATTTTTGGGATACGGCACTGTGTCGATTTAACTGGCAATTGCACGGACGTGTCATGTTTTACCCAAACAAAATGTACGTCCTTTCTTTCCCACAAATAGAGCTTTCTTTTGGTGGTATTTTATCACCTTTGCGGTCTTTATTTTTTGCGCTATAAAAAAAAAGAAGAGTGACAATTTTGAAAAAAAAAACAGAACAAAAATATTACAGCGCACACATGCAAAACTAACATTTACCTCCAGAAAGGCTTTTTAAAAACACCTAGACATTTTAAAAAAATATGGGGATTTGGTCACACCATATTGCTACATGGTGCTTAAGCCCATTTACTGCGACAAAGTACCCCATGATTAGTGGGTCCTACACTATCCATAGATTGGGAGATCCTGCTTCTCTGAACCATGGGAGCTATACTCCTCTATATGGGAGAACATGAGGTCTCCACCATGACACAGGTGGTCACTAATGAGAGGTACTTACTGAGGGAGTGGGGTACTCCACCCAACAGGATTTGGTCAGAATCCATACAATAGACAAACAAGATATTTGGGGGGGGGGCACACCCTAAAAAATGCATAAGGATGGTTCTGCCATAAGACCATACAACAGAACAAAAATATTACAGCGCACACATGCAAAACTAATATTTACCTCCAGCAAGGCTTTTTAAAAACACCTAGACATTTTCAAAAAACATTATCAAAAAATATTTTTGTTCTGTTGTATGGTCTTATGGCAGCACCATCTTTATTCCTTTTTTTTAAGGTGTGCCCCCCAAATATCTTGTTTGTCTATTGTATGGATTCTGATCAAATCCCTTTGGGTGGAGCACCCCACTCCCTCAGTAAGTACCTCTCATTAGTGACCACCTGTGTCATGGTGGAGACCTCATGTTCTCCCATATAGAGG
Source organism: Lithobates pipiens (assembly GCF_037356315.1). Classification (NCBI taxonomy): domain Eukaryota; kingdom Metazoa; phylum Chordata; class Amphibia; order Anura; family Ranidae; genus Lithobates; species Lithobates pipiens. The sequence goes on along the minus strand of NW_027507784.1, from coordinate 291,318,397 downwards.
AGTATAGCTCCCATGGTTCAGAGAAGCAGGATCACCCAATCTATGGATAGTGTAGGACCCACTAATCATGGGGTACGTTGTCGCAGTAAGTGGGCTTAAGCACCATGTAGCAATATGGTGTGACCAAATCCCCATATTTTTTGATAATGTTTTTTGAAAATGTCTAGGTGTTTTTAAAAAGCCTTGTTGGAGGTAAATATTAGTTTTGCATGTGTGTGCTGTAATATTTTTGTTCTGTTGTATGGTCTTATGGCAGCACCATCTTTATGCATTTTTTTAGGGTGTGCCCCCCAAATATATTTTTGAAAAAAAAAACATCATATTTTTTACTTTTTGCTGGTCTGGCGTGGTAAGTGAGGTACCCCAGGGCTCTGTCCTGGGACAGATTCTGTTTAATTTATTTATAAAGAATATAGAGGATGGGATAAATAGCTCAATCTCAGTGTTTGCTGATGGCACAAAGCTAAGCAGGGCTATAACTTCACAGCAGGATATAGAAACTTTACAAGAAGACCTTAATAAAATAAAGGGGTGGGCAACTATATGGCAAATGAGGTTTAATGTTGAAAATCATAAATTAATGCACTTGGGGGCTAAAAATTTAAATGCAAATTACTCAATAGTGGGAGACCCTCTGGGGGAATCCAGGATGGGAAAAGATCTGGGGGTCCTAGTAGATAACAGACTCAGCAACAGCATGCAATGGCAAGCTGAATATTAGCATGCATAAGAGATAAAAACTATAATCCTACCACTTAATGAAACTCTAGTTCAGCCACATCTGGAGTATTCCATCCAGTTCTGGTCACTAATCCTCTGCTTGAGCTGGAGAGAGTCCAGAGAAGAATAACAAAGTTAATAGGAGGACTGGAGGACCTCAGTTATGAGGTAAGACTACAAGCACAAAACTTATTCTCCGTCAAGAAGAGATGCTTGAGAGGAGATATGATAGCAATAAACAAATACCTCAATGGTGATTCTAGCATAGGGAATAAACTATTCAGTCTCAGAGACACGGGGTCATTCAATGAAACTGGAGGAGAAGCTGTTCAACCTTAAACTGGGTATGGGGTTTTTCACTTTCAGGGCAGTAAGGATTTGGAACTCATTTCCACAATCTGTGGTTTCAGTGAGAAGTATTTAGAGTTGTAAAAAACTCTTAGATGAGCATCTTAGTGAGCACAATATACAGGGATATGGGATATGATTTTTGACATGCACACACACACAGGTTGAACTGGATGGACTGGTGTCTTTATTCAACCTTACCAACTATGTAATTAGGTAAGTTGAGCTAACAATGGCACACATAATGCACTGTGCTGAAATTGAAGAGGGGAGGGGTACATCATAGCCCTTGTACACACGGTCGGACATTCCGACAACCAAATCCATCTGATTTTTTCTGATGGATTTTGTCCGAAACTGGTGTTGCATACACACGGTCGGACAAAGTTGTCGGAAAATCCGATCGTTCGTAACGTGATGACGTTATTTTGTTACGACAGGACTACGTTCAGGCTAGTAGCCAATAGCTTTGGTCTAGGAATTTGATCTGAGCATGTGTGGCACTTTGTCGGATCTCTCGGAATTCTCTACATACGACAGGACAAAGTCCGATTGGATCATGTTGTCAGAAAATTTTATAGCCCAGCTCTAAAACGTTGTCGGTCGGATATTCCAACGGAAACAGTGCGATGGAGCCCACACACAGTCGGATTATCCGACAATGCAGTCCGATCGGACATTTTCCGTCGGAATGTCCGACCGCGTGTACAAAGGCTTACACAGCAGTCAAATATGGGTCAGACAATGTTGTGGTTAATAATTATAGGCCAGAACTGGCTTAAATGATAATAATATGCTCACCTGCTCAAACAGGGGCGGCTTGACAATACAGGGTATAAAATAGACATTTCTGACAATACTTTAATTACAAATGATCAATCATTAGAATATGCAACCAGAAAGCAGGTAAAATTGACTGTATGTGGACAATAAACGGACAATTATTGACAATATTTAAAAACAAACAGACATTTGTAACAATATGCAGACAGTAAATGGGAAATTGTGACAATATGCAGACAATGAATGGGTAATAAGAACAATATGCGGACAATAAATACATAATTGTGACAATGTCCGGCAGAAGGGAGACTCAGTAGGCCAGAGTCTCTGGGCATGATCCAAAGAGCTCCCAGGTATGCCAATCACCTGGAAGACCCTAAAAACAGCTATTCATTATCCTGAGTGTGACACCCTATGGCTTCATCTAGCATTATGCATAAAAAACACAAGAATAAGCAGGGCTCAAACTCTCTATTTATTTTAAAGTTTATGGAAACCCAGTTACTAATCTCTAATAGTATATTTAACTTGTTATTGCAATTATAAAAGTAATTTTCAATCTCTTTGAATTTGCAGCTTTAATTAAAATTATACCTGGTGATCCCATCATAAAGGTCCTTGTTCTGGCACTTTCTGTTATAGGAGGACAACAGCTGTCTCTGCCTCTGATTAGCAGCAAAGAGATGGAAAACTAATTACAAAACATGAAAACTGTATTTTTTAAAAAGCATAAAATATGGCACTTGATACACAAAATGTCTTAAGTTAAGGGTTTACATATATTTTAAATCAAATGCCAGTTAGGGCTCATACAGAGCCTACAGAGAGTTGTTCTTCTGCGTTTTACATGCGTCATCCATCAAATGTGCACCTGCAGATTCCAATATACTTCAATGGTGTAGTGTGAATGATGGTTTTGTAGCTGTGTTTGACCTGCTTTGCATTTTCTCAGACTCAGCCGGTCCTATGGGGATGTGCTTGCACTGCATTCAAAGCAGGTCAAACAGCCTTTTGCTGCATTTTGCATTCAAGCACATGTGTTTGAGCTGCGCGGTATTATGCCGCGTACACACAATCGTACATTCCTACAACAAAATCCATTGGATTTTTTCCGACGGATGTTGGCTCAAACTTGTCTTGCATACACATGGTCACACAATGTTGTTGGAAATTCCTACACAGAACCTAAAATAAATCTTTATAAGGGCTCATTCTGAGGTGTGCTGGGCAGCCTTGCCCAGCACATTCCCAACACAGTAAGCCTGTTCACTATGAAGGCAGTTAAAGTTAGTTTGTAAATAGGGTCCGAGGAGGAGAGGGGAGGTTTAGGGTCTGAGGAGGAGAGGGGAGGTTTAGGGTTGAGTCCCCCTTACTTTGTACTCACAGATCATATAATCTAGAATGAAGGCAGCTTCTCCTTACCCTCTCCTATTATGTGATAATTAACATGATGGGGGAGAGAGGAAGAAGGGAAGTCTGCCTGGGGTGAGTTCTCAGTCTTAGTGCCAGCTCACTTCCACCCCCTGCAGGTTGGAGGGATAAGAAGACCTAATCATCTTTCAGCTATGGGCTGCTGCTCTTTCTAGCAGGAGTGACACTGCAGTCACTAAGGAGCGGGATAAGTGACCAAATCTGCAGCACCCTGAACACATTTACTTTATGGAGTGGATCATGTTTGACACTCCAGAATTAACAATCACATCTTTCTTGAAAATCCATGTCTTGAAACTGACAATCACCTAGCTCTTTGGTATTGTGCTTAATTTCCTGTGGAATGAGGGTCCTTCCCCTCTTATGTCATCTCTGGCAGACCAATATCTCTGCAGTGATCACTCAGTGCCAATGAATTGGTCAGGAGAACGCCCAGACTACATGATGTTGTGTTTCTAAAGTGGAGTTTCAGCCATAAGGACACTTACCTGTCCAGGGAGCCCGCAATGTCGCCCCACCCCCCGAGACCGATCTGTCCATCTGATCAGGTGCAGGTTCAGCCCTTGTAACTAAGGGAAACCGGCAGTGGTGCCTTGAGGCTTCACTGCTGATTTCCTACTGCTCATTTGTGAGTTGTGCGGCACTTTGTAAATCACCAGTTTGTCTTCTGGGATGCACACAGATCCCAGAAGACAGCGAGGGGGCTCGCCGCACAAGAGGATATGACATCACGCATCACGGCCCAGCTGCAACGGAAGTACACTTAGTACTTCAAAAAAGGTACAGTACTTAAGGGAAAAAATTTAAATATCCAAAAATGAGGGGTGGAGGGTTGGCTTTTAGTTTAAGATCACCTTTCAAAAGTCGGTGGAACTCTGCTTTAAGTCAAGAAAGGTCAGCGGTGTGCTACAGATTGGTACTCACCCAGTCATACCCTTGCCCTTTAAATCACAGCTCTCCAATTCTACCAACATTTCTATACTTACATGTATATTTCTCCCATCTGTGCAATATAAGGGCTCTTTGATTTTGCACGATAAATCTACAAACAAAAGGAGTGTTCCAAGGCAGAAAGTAAAATCTGAGTATTGAGTTCAAGACAGGGGAGGAATAACTTACATAACTCTGCCATGATAACACTCCCCTTTGGTGGCATAATTTAAATATGGTAGTTTTTGGGGGGGTTTAGCAAGGACGGGGACTTCTATATAACTATTTCAATACTATATGTGATATGCCTTTAAGTGTTTCCTATTTCTATATAGTTCTATATTAATGTTATAATTCATTGTTCATTATAATTCATTTCATCAAATTTCTTATTTAGCATATGGATTTCCAGATTACAGTGGGTTGGCAGGGAACACAGAACATCAGCAGTCATTTCCTTTAAGGCAACGTAGCTCTTATTGAAACTGAAACTCTCAAACTGAGCCATCTGATTGGGGATTCAATGAGATGAGTCATTCCCATGAGTGTGTAAACTTCTGCCTAAGATACTGGGTCTGTAAACAAGTTTCTTCAGCAAAGGGGAAAACAGAGATAAACACGTGTAAAGAAACCCACAGCTCCACCTGCTGACTTAAAAAAGAGATTAAAATATGAATATGCAATATTTTTGTCCTCACTATAATTTTTGAATAAATAAAATATGGTAAAGCCATTATACAATGTTTTAAACATACAAAACAATAACATTACAACACATAACATGGACAACTGGTGATGATGGGCTTACATATGGATAACATTACGTTGGATAACATATAATTGTACACATTAAACCTTGCACTCAGAGGTGCTTTCCTGCTTTTTTTTTTTCATGTCACCCAGGCAGGATGCGGACATCCAAAAAGGACTCTTTTCCTTTGCAGTAATTAAAATAAATTAAAAGTAATTAAAATTTTCATGACCAGGATAAAAATGATCTTTAGGCTTATTTAACTTTAAGATTTTTTTCTAACATAGTAATTAGTTGGGGGGGGGGGGGCAAAGGATTGTGGGGGGGTATTAATGCCCAGAGTTTAATTTTAAATAATTGTGAGTAGTTCTTCTTTTTCAGCCTCCATTCTGTATCAGGTAGCATGCACTGCTTCATCTAATTGTAATGGAAGACTAGATTTACACTATTTTAATGACAGAGGGATCGTCTGCTGGCTGCTGAGAACGCCACTATGTACTTTCCATTCGCGAGCGCGTCCTGTCATGTAGGAATACATTTGCTTACTAGAAAGTTAGAACTAAGATGTAATCTCATTTTGTTTTCAATAGACCGAAGCAAAATTAATTATTCATTAGGATATTTTCTTAAAGTAGTGTCTTAGCCTTAATTTCCAATTCCCTTAATGCGGTAAGGATCTGTGCTGGCAAGCTATCAATTATTAATGGAGTTAAAACAATATTTGTTTTACATACGATAAATTCCTTTGGGGGAGCATTAAATCTGCTTACAAATTCTCTGTTAGCTTTTCTCTTCTGCACAGAAGAGACTTGAGTGTGGTACAGCAATGCCAGCCGATAGCGTTCGGGGGCTTTATTTTGTTTTCAAAGTTAGTTAAAGTATTGTTATTAAGAAAACTGAAAAGTTAGACTTCCCGGAAGCATGCAATGCCAGGGGAGTATCATGTTTTAAAACAGGACTTACGTGATAATAATTAGGCTGGGGTTTTAAAATGCATTATCATAGAAATGCTTTTTTTTTTTTTTATATATATAAAATTACTTTAATAACTTTCAGAAAATTGTTTGCTTTTTTTGTTTATTTCTTGTGTGGATTTCATTATTTTGAGATATTATGTATGAGAATAAAAATAATTTGTTTCCAACTAAACTGAAAAAAAAAATATTAGTAAGCATGTACATTATTAGCAAACATTACAGATGCCATATACTTAGCCTCAATTTGTTGGGTGCCACCAAAAGATATGTTTGGAGTAGCTTGGTTCCTCTAATGTTTATTTCAGGATAAAACCTGACTTGTTTTTTCTTCCTATAGTGTGACCAAACCAATTTGCTTCTATATTGTCCAGCTGCTGAACAATGTTTGTGGCTGCTATCTCTCAGATAATGCAGTCTAATTTGTCCCTATTATAGTGCAGCCTAACCAAGCTCCTTAAAAGCTGTGCAGCCGCTGTACATCATTTGTGGCTATTGACCCTCAAGTCAAGCTTATAAGGGGCAGGAGAGTTCCAACCACCCCCCCCCCCCCCCAGGTAGCAGTTCTGGATCAATTGCCAAAAGCACTCACACTTACATGCGAGGAAGGGGAATGAGTCACATGCACCCTAGATGGGAAAGAATAGGTCTGCAAAAGCCACAGTCATTCAAGTCATCTTGTCAGCAGCTCAAATAATCCTGCCCCCCTCCTGCCAGCCATAGGGAATGGGGAGGAGGATAAGCTTTACTGCTGAAAGAACGATGTGAAGGACAGTGCTTGTAGCTGCAGAAGCTAGTGCAGGCTAGGTTTAAAGCTCAGTTACAGGCAAAGCTTACTAGTATTAAATTAGTTGAACATGGTAAGGAGAAAGTTCACAGTTACCGAGTAAGCTTAATGTGCCTGGAATCAAGCATTAATGAATGGGCCCTTGAGCCATGGTGAAGGGGAATGTTGATGGTGGAAGCATCTCATAAGTTAAGAGCCATTTACTGAACATGCTTTTAAATAATTAGAACAGGCAAGCGATTGGATACCTTTACTAGAGACAGTTAGGACAAGAGTGAGGCTAGTTAAATGAAAGTAAAGCAAAGTCACAGAGGGGTCAATTTACTAAAGGCAAATCCGCTTTTCACTGCAAGTGCACTTGGAAGTCCAGTTGTTGTAGACCCAAGAGGGAAATTTTTGTTTGTACTAGATTGCACTTGATTGGATAATAGAAATCAGCAGAGCTTCCCCTTATTTCAGATCTTGCCCTCAGATCTGCAGCGACTGCACCTCCAAGTGCACTTGAATTGCAAAGAGGATTTGCCTTTAGTAAATCAACCCCACTGACCCAAAATTATGCACCCGCATGAAGTTTTACCACTCTCCCAACCTAATTATTTGTTATTGTCATGGCTTAATTGGCAGAGTTTACCTTGCCAGTTGTCTATAATTTATTAATTTTCTTACAGTGCTGTAGATAGTTGGAACCCTTTAATACACTTGTAGGGTGGGGCCACTCGCCCTGCATGTGGAGGTACCTTTCACCGTGCACACGCATATCAATGCCTGGGACCAGGCGGGGGGACTGCGGTCATGTGAAAGTCTAACATTAAGGCAGTTCCCTGACTTGGAGATGAACGGTGTCAATGTGTGCAGTAATAAAATCATGTATACTGCCTCTGATAAAAAAAAAATTGCCAAAGCCCCTGAACTCAACTCAACAAAAAAACAATAGGGTTGATTTATTAAGACTGAAGAGTGCAAAATCTGGTGCAGCTGTGCATGGTAGCCAATCAGCTTCTATCTTCAGCTTGTTTAATTAGCTTTAAAAAGTCTGGAAGCTGATTTGTTTCTGTGCAGAGCTACAACAGGTTTTGCACGCTCCAGTTTTAGTAAATCATCCCCAATGTGTCTATGTGCACTTATTTTTAATCTTTTACATAGCTATACCTGTAAAAGGAGCCAGTCTGAAGTGATCTAGCAGGACTTAACTTTCTGACTAAAGTTCCACATTAATGAAGAATACACCACAGTAAAAATCATCGAAAAATTAATAAATAAATAAAAAAAAAATTCTTGAGTTGCACTTTCAGTCTGAGCATTTTGGATATAATTCTAAATGGAAATGCTGGTGGGTGTTTTAAATAGGCTTTTAGTAGACTTTAACAAACTTGGAGGAATGTTAATGCTTGGAAAAACTTGCTGAAAACCTATTTAACCACTTGACCACTGGGCACTTAAACACCCTTAATAACCAGACCAATTTTCAGCTTTCGGTGCTCTCGCATTTTGAATGACAATTACTCAGTCATGCAACACTGGACCTATATGAAATTTTTGTCCTTTTTTTCACACAAATAGAGCTTTCTTTTGGTGGTATTTAATCACCGCTGGGTTTTTTATTTTTTGTGCTATAAAAGAAAAAATACCGAAAATTCTGTAAAAAAATGAATTTTTCTTTGTTTCTGTTAGAAAATTTAGCAGATTAGTAATTTTTTCTTCATAAATTTTGGCCAAAATTTATACCACTACATATCTTTGGTAAAAATAAGTACAAATTGGTGGATATTATTTGATCTTTGTGAAAGTTATAGAGTCCACAAGCTATGGTGCCAATATCTGAAAATTGATCACACCTGAAGTACTGACGGCCTATTTCAATTCTTGAGACCCTAACATGCCAGAAAAGTACAAATACCCCCCAAATGACCCCTTTTTGGAAAGAAGACATTCCAAGGTATTTAGTAAGAGGCATGATGAGTTTTTTGAAGTTGTCATTTTTTCCCACAATTCTTTGCAAAATCAAGATTCTTTTTACTTTTTTTTTTTTTTTTCACAAAATTGTCATATTATCAGGTTATTTCTCACACACAGCATATGCATACCACAAATTACACCCCAAAACACATTCTGCTATTACTCCCGAGTATGGCGATACCACATGTGTGAGACTTTTACACAGTGTGGCCACATACAGAGGCCCAACATGCATGGAGCGCCATCAGGTGTTCTGGAGCACCCAGGACAATTCTGACATTTCTCTCCTACATGTAAAAATCATCATTTATTTGCTAGAAAATTACATAGAACTCCAAAACATTATATATGTTTTTTTAGCAAACACCCTGGAGAATACAATGGTGGTCTTTGCAACTTTTTATCTCGCACGGTATTTGCGCAGTAATTTTTCGAATGCTTTTTTTTGGAAAAAAAAACAGTTTTGTGCTTTAAAAAAAAAAAAAAAAACACGGTAAAGTTAGCCAAATTTTTGCATAATGTGAAAGATGAAGTTACGCTGAGTAAATAGATACCTAATATGTCACTCTTCAAAATTGCACACGCTCGTGGAATGGCGCCAAACGTCGCTACTTAAAAATTCCCATAGGCGACGATTTACATTTTTTTTACTGGTTATATATATTTTGAGTTACAGAGGAGGTCTAGGGCTAGAATTATTGCTCTCGCTCTAACGTTCGCAGCGATACCTCACATGTGTGGTTTGAACACCGTTTTCATATGTGGGCGGGACTTACGTATGCGTTCGCTTCTGCATGCGAGCACATGGGGACAGGGGCGCTTTAAAAAAAAAACATTTTTTTTATTGTTCATTTTACTTTATTTATTTTAGTTTGACATTTTTTTCCCCAAAAATAATTTTTTTGATCACTTTTATTCCTATTACAAGGAATGTAAACATCCCTTGTAATAGGAATATGGCATGACAGGTCCTCTTTACAGTGAGATGTGGGGTCAATAAGACCCCGCATCTCACCTCTAAGCTGGGAAGCCTGAAAAAAAAAAAAGATTCTGGCTTTGATCGTACTAGCGATTCGGTAGAAGCACCGGAGGGCGGAGGGCGGCGGGGGGGGGATGTCTATGGCTGGGTATTGCAGGGTATCACCGACTATGGCTGGGTATCTCAGAGTATGGCTGGGTATCTCAGAGTATGGCGTTGCAGAGTACTGCGTTGCAGAGCATTGCAGGGTATCGGCGGGTGTTGCAGAGCATTGCAGAGTGTTGCAGGGTATTGGCGGGTGTTGCAGAGCATTGCAGAGTGTTGCAGGGTATTGGCGGGTGTTGCAGAGTGTTGCAGGGTGTTGCAGGGTGTTGCAGGGTGTTGCAGGGTGTTGCAGAGTGTTGCAGGGTGTTGCAGGGTGTTGCAGAGTATTGCAGAGTATTGCAGAGTGTTGCAGAGTATTGCAGGGTATTGCGGAGTGTTGCAGAGTGTTGCAAGGTGTTGCAGAGTGTTGCAAGGTGTTGCAGAGTGTTGCAGAGTGTTGCAGGGTGTTGCAGGGCGTTGCAGAGTGTTGCAGGGCGTTGCGGAGTGTTGCAGGGCGTTGCGGAGTGTTGCAGGGCGTTGCGGAGTGTTGCAGGGCGTTGCGGAGTGTTGCAGGGCATTGCAGAGTGTTGCAGGGCATTGCAGAGTGTTGCAGGGCATTGCAGAGTAATGCAGAGTAATGGCAGGGTATTGCAGAGTAATGCAGAGTAATGGCAGGGTATTGCAGAGTAATGCAGGGAATCGAGCGGTTAATTTTCGGTGAGCAGCGATGTGGGCACTGCAGATGCAGCCCACATCGCTGCTGACACCGATCTCTTCCCCCTCCGCTGTACCGATCGGTACAGAGAGGGGGAGGGAGGAACCGGCGTCATAACATGACGCCGGCTTGTTTACAAGTGATCACTCCGTCATTTGACGGAGCGATCACGTGGTAAACAGCCGCGATGAGCGGCCGTTTACCGTGATTCGTGATGCGCCGGGTCCACTGGACCCAGCGGTCACGGATGCTCTCGTGTGCGCGCCCCAGGGGGCGCGCGAGAGCAGAATTCTGGGAGGCCGTTAATTAACGGCCTCTCAGGCCGCGTACACACGCGGGGACTGTTCGCTCAACTTTGTCCGCTGAACAGTGTTTCGGCGGACAGTCCGCTCGTGTGTGGGCTTTCAGCGGACAGTTTCAGCGGACAGTCTGCTGAACAAAGTTTTTCGGAAATTCCGAAAAACTGTCCGCTGAAACTTTGTTTCAGCGAACAGTCCCCTCGTGTGTAGGCTTGTTCGTCAAACTAAGTTCCGCGCATGCTCAGAAAGGATTTACACGCCGAAGTTTGCATTGCAGTGTATAGGACGTCGTTTTCTAGTCCCGTCGTACGTGCCGTTCACGTCATCGCGCACGGTTTCAGCGGACTGTTCGTTCGTCGTGTGTGGCCAAGTCCGTCCATGCTAATTTTGAGCGGACTGTCCGCTGAAACTGTTTGACAAACAAAGTTGAGCGAACAGTCCCCGCGTGTGTACGCGGCCTCAGAGTTAAACAACCGCCCTGAAGCCGTTAATCGGCAATGGGTGGTTGTTAAGTGGTTAAAGTAGAACTCTTAGGTGGATCACTAAAATCTCATATACAGTACGCATTAACATGCTAAAGTGATATCAGAAGTTGTTTTCAGTCTTTTTACACCTGTAGCTTTTATGAATAATACCTGGTGATTCTACCATGAAGGTCCGTGTTCAGGCCTTCCTGTTATAGGGTGACAGCGCTCTGCTCCTTTCTCCCCATTGTGATCCTGCGTGTCACCCTGGCATGTGCCCTGGTGAAGATTAGACATGTGCATTCGTTTTCGTCCGAATGCATTTTCGTCCGAATTTCAGCTATTTTCGTTTTCGTTTTGACAAACAATAACGAAAGCACAAAATCCGAAAAACGAAAGATCCGACATAAATAAATGCTTTATTTTCGTTCGTTTTCATTGTTACAACAGTTCGATATAGAATAGGAGATTGGGTCCTGCCCCAGGGGACATGTATCAATGCAAAAAAAAGTTTTAAAAACGGCCGTTTTTTCGGGAGCAGTGATTTTAATAATGATTAAAGTGAAACAATAAAAGTGTAATATTCCTTTAAATTTCGTAGGGGGGGGGGGGGTTGTCTATAGTATGCCTGTGAAGGGGCGCATGTTTCCCGTGCTTAGAATTGTCCCTGCACAAAGTGTCATTTATGCAGGAAAAAAAGTCCTTTAAAATCACTCGCAGCTATAATGAATTGTCGGCTCCGTAATACAGAGAACACTCATTGAAAGTCATTGATAAAAAAATAAATAAATTAAAAAAAAAAAAAAGCGTGGGGGTCCCCCAAATTCAATTACCAGGCCCTTCAGGTCTGGTATGGATATTAAGGGGAACCCTGCCTCAAATTTAAGAAAAAATTTGACGTGGGGTTCCCCCTAAATATCCATAACCAGACCCTTCAGGTCTGGTATGGATATTAAGGGGAACCCCGCGTCAAATTAAAAAAAAAATTGACGTGGGGTTCCCCCTAAAAATCCATACCAGACCCTTTATCCGAGCACGCAACCTGGCAGGCCGCAGGAAAAGAGGGGGGGACGAGAGAGCGGCCCCCCCTCCCTCCTGAACCGTACCAGGCCACATGCCCTCAACATTGGGAGGATGCTTTGGGGGTCTGTGACCCCTCAAAGCACCTTGTCCCCATGTTGATGAGGACAAGGGCCTCATCCCCACAACCCTGGCCGGTGGTTGTGGAGGTCTGCGGGCGGGGGGCTTATCAGAATCTGGAAGCCCCCTTTAACAAGGGGACCCCCAGATCCCGGCCCCCCCCCCTGTTTGAAATGGTAAGGGGGTACAAAAGTACCCCTACCATTTCACAAAGAAAGTGTAAAAAATGGTTAAATAAAACAAACACACTTTTGAAAAATTCCTTTATTAAAAATAAAAAAATAAAAAAAAGATTCCAGCGGCGGTAATCCACTCTTGCTATCCAGCGACGGACGGTCATCTCTCCAGCGATGTCTCATCTCATTCAGCGCAGCGAATACATCCTTCTTCTGTCTCCTCCACGGAGACACTGCAGGCATTCCGGCGGCTGACGTTTCTTATATGCGGAGGGCGGGGCCACCCGTCACCTGACCCCGCCCCCCTCTGACGCAAGGGGAAACCCGGGGTTCCCTGTGACGTAGGGGGGACCCGCACCCCTCTGATGTAACACAGGCAGGTTTCCGTTACATCAGAGGGGGGCGGGGTCACCCATACGTCACGGGGAACCCCGGGTTTCCCCTTGCGTCAGAGGGGGGTGGGGTCAGGTGACGGGTGGCCCCGCCCTCCGTATATAAGAAACGTCAGCCGCCGGAATGCCTGTAGTATCTCCGTGGAGGAGACAGAAGAAGGATGGATCGCTGCGCTGGATGAGATGAGACATCGCTGGAGAGATGACCGTCCGTCGCTGGATAGCAAGAGTGGATTACTGCCGCTGGAATCTTTTTTTTATTTTTTTATTTTTAATAAAGGAATTTTTCAAAAGTGTGTTTGTTTTATTTAACCATTTTTTACATTTTCTTTGTGAAATGGTAGGGGTACTTTTGTACCCCCTTACCATTTCAAACAGGGGGGGGGGGCGGGATCTGGGGGTCCCCTTGTTAAAGGGGGCTTCCAGATTCTGATAAGCCCCCCGCCCGCAGACCTCCACAACCACCGGCTAGGGTTGTGGGGATGAGGCCCTTGTCCTCATCAACATGGGGACAAGGTGCTTTGAGGGGTCACAGACCCCCAAAGCATCCTCCCAATGTTGAGGGCATGTGGCCTGGTACGGTTCAGGAGGGAGGGGGGCCGCTCTCTCGTCCCCCCCTCTTTTCCTGCGGCCTGCCAGGTTGCGTGCTCGGATAAAGGGTCTGGTATGGATTTTTAGGGGGAACCCCACGTCAATTTTTTTTTAAATTTGACGCGGGGTTCCCCTTAATATCCATACCAGACCTGAAGGGTCTGGTTATGGATATTTAGGGGGAACCCCCCGTCAAATTTTTTCTTGAATTTGAGGCAGGGTTCCCCTTAATATCCATACCAGACCTGAAGGGCCTGGTAATTGAATTTGGGGGACCCCCACGCTTTTTTATTTATTTATTTATTTATTTTTTTATCAATGACTTTCAATGAGTGTTCTCTGTATTACGCAGCCGACAATTCATTATAGCTGCGAGTGATTTTAAAGGACTTTTTTTCCTGCATAAATGACACTTTGTGCAGGGACAATTCTAAGCACGGGAAACATGCGCCCCTTCACAGGCATACTATAGACAACCCCCCCCCCCCCTACGAAATTTAAAGGAATATTACACTTTTATTGTTTCACTTTAATCATTATTAAAATCACTGCTCCCGAAAAAACGGCCGTTTTTAAAACTTTTTTTTGCATTGATACATGTCCCCTGGGGCAGGACCCGGGTCCCCAAACACTTTTTAGGACAGTAACTTGCAAATTAGCCTTTAAAATGAGCACTTTAGATTTTGAACGTTGGAGTCCCATAGACTTTAATAGGGTTCTAAAGTATGCTATATAGTTAGCTCCGTCAAATCTTCTTTATACATTGACAGACACCATAAGCCTTCCAAGACAGATTCGAACGTAATTCATGTGGATTTTCGGACGAATGCAATTTTTGAACGAAAAACGAAATAAATAAAAACGACTTTCGGGAGTAACTAAATAAATTAAGTTTTCGGACGAAAACGAAATTCCGAAACGAAATATTTTACTCTGCACATGTCTAGTGAAGATAAGAGGTGGCTGTGCTGATACATTGTGCAGTCATTGTCCAATGCTTTTAATATCACAAAGCTGGTCCAGAGCAATGATGTATACTGTAGTTAATGCTGGAATGTATACCTAGAGACAAGAAGTTGAAAGGCTGCAAAGGTGATGAAGTAGTGTTGACAAGCAAAAAAGAAAGAAAAAAATATGAAAATGGTATTTTTCCAAAACAAATTTTTTTTCTTAGTATTTGTTTATAATACACAGTGCTTCAGCAAACTATTAGGTCCCTTTCACACATGCGGACAGTATGTCCGTATTTCATCCATCCGTTTGCAGATGAAATACGGACATACATGCATCCCTATGGGATAGCGGGTGTCTGCGGATGAACATCCGCAGACACCCGCTATTGTCTGCCTCCGCTACTGTCCGATTCTGCAGACGGAGGAAAATCCTATTATTCTATCCGTCTGCAGAGCGGATCGGATGAACATGGACAGACGGGCCCCATAGAGGAGAATGGAGAGCTGACAGGGCGGTCCCTGCACAGTGTGCGGAGACTGCCCTGTCCGCCGCCGGCTCAGCGGGGACAACGGAGCGATCCCCGCTGAGTGAGCGGATCATCATGGGGCGGATCATTACTGATCTGCCCCGTGTGAAAGGGGCCTTAATTATATCTGTTTCCACGCAATAGGATATAGGGTGTATTATTGGCAGCTGCTGTCACCAAGCATTATGTCCAACAACAGTAGGATATATATGATTATTATGAAGGTATTAATGGTGTAGCGCTACCAAACCCCACCTTACTATTGTGCTTCTAATAGTAAAAAGTGCCCCCCGCGCTGCAAAAATGTTGCAGTTCAAGTAACATGTGCAAATCCTCCAAAGAGCTTTGACTAACCCTATATATATATATATATATATATATATATATATATATATATATATATATATTAATTACACAATATACTGTGCAATAAAAATACGGAAATACAAAATGTGCATTTTCAATGCTGAAAAGCTCTGGATAGGGCTAGGTGTCACTGTGGGTGGGATGGGGGTTCTAGAGGGAATTAGGGGCTCTGCAGCAGACTTTGTGGCCCTGTAGGGGCCCTGAGAGGTTTCTGGAGGAAGCTGGGGACAACAGTGGGGGGTTGGGTCTCTCCAGGAGACTAGGGGCTCGGCGGGAGCACTGTGGGGAAATATAGGGCCCTGCAGGAGCTGGGGGACATTATTGGAGGTTGGGGCACTATGGGAGGACTGGAAGCTCTGCAGCAAGTTAGGGGCACTGCAGTGTGTTGGGTGGAACTGTTGGAGGCTGAGGGGCACTGAGGGCTCTCAGTGATCACTGTGGGAGGATGAGGGGCACTGTAGACCACTAAGGGAGACTAAGGGGCAATATGGGAATTGGAAGGCACTGTGAGAGGTTAGGGGATCTGCAGCTGACTGGAGCCACAGTTCAGCAGCAGGCAGCAGTCAGGTGGTTTAGAGCCACCAGAAGCTTGTTAAATGCTTTATAAGTGTTTGCTGAATCTGATTACATTCAGACTGGCATTATTAGCTACAATTAAACATTAACTTCATGTTTAGGACCTATGATTCTCTAAGGGCTCATTCAGTCGCCCATTCATTTTGAACATGCAGGTACTATACCTTACCCCATTAAAATGGGCTTGATTCTTTATTTTAATGCAACACACCACAACCCTTGGCATGTGCATTTTGGTGTGCTGGAGTGGACATCGTTGCCCACTACTGTAATAATGCATTGAGTGCCATATAAAAATGGATAGCATCACAATGCACTACACTGTTGCATTGTGGTAAAATGCATACTTACTGCTGGTTACTGCAACACACAGATATAAATGTACCCTAAATGTGTGCTTGAATAATAACACTGTTTAACTGGTGCTATCATTCTGAAAATTATTTTTCTAGATTTTTTTGCACTGATGGTAAAAAAAAAGTTTGATAAAATATTTTCTTGCCTCTTCAGCCATGCACTTCAATATGTAGTGTTCTGAATCAGAATAAAAATAAATAAATAAATAAATAATTCATGGAGAAAGAACTGTGCTGGCAATAGAAAGGCAGATTGTTGTCAGATGTGGGACAGACAAGAGGAAAGATATGCAGTCTGTGCAAAACTGACGAGTGATGGATGAGAGACATCTCAGTCTTCCCTTGTATCCTCTTTCCATCCAATTTATTAGACATGTTTTGAGCATGTCATTAAATTAGGCATCTGATACTTCTTCCTTTTTCCTATGCTGAAAGCAGACCAAACAGGGGATAAGGTAACAGGTCACATGTCAAATTGTAGTCACCGGGAGGACTGGAATTCACAACAGTGCGGAGAACTGGTGTGCTGGTAAGTCCTCTTTTCTAGTCCATGCTTCTACCCCCTCCCACCCCCAATACAGTCATTCTGCTGTCATTGCCAGTATATGGAAACTGTGAGTTCCAACAAGAATACAAATATCAATCACAGAGTTGTTTATTCACACATTGTGGAGGGTGCCATCAACACAGCTGGTGGCTACTGTCTAAAAATGGAGAAACGGATCCTCACATATTTACATCTAAACACACCCTAGATTGTACGGATTTCTGGTTCCTTAATTACTACAATAACCTAGAAAAATGTGCTGCTAGTTTGTCGCAGTAAAATAAAGCCCAATTAAAACATTTACTTAAGGTAAATAAAAAAGCTACATTTTAAATGTCTTGCAGGTCCTAGTTGTTTAATAGTGCCAGCACTCAGCTGTACAGAGGAATCATCGGAGTCAGGGCTTAGGCAGGTTGACTACAGGGTATGTTCGTTTTGTAGTGGCTGGCCCAGGCTGGGAGGAAAGAATTAATCATTGATAGGTGGCACTGATATGCAGTACTGATGGACACTGAAAGGCGGCACAGATGGGCACTCATAGGTGGCACAGATGGGCACTGAAAGGCGGCACTGATGGGTACTTATGGGAGGCAATGATAGGCGGCACTGATGGGCACTGATAGGTGAGCACTGATGGGCATGCATGGGCACTGATAGGTGGCAATGATGGGCATGGATGGGCACTGATAGGTGGAACTGATGGACACTGATGAGTGGCACTGATTGTCATCACTGATTAGGAGGCACTGGCAGGTATTGCTGGTGGGCACTGATTGGCATCATGTGTGGTCACACATTGGCAGCATGTGTGGCCACACATTGCCACCCATAACCACCAGGGGTGCCATATCCAGTGGTCATAAGTACTGGCCATCCCTGGTGGTCCTGGTGGCATCCCTGGTGGTCCTAGGGGGGCATCCAAAGGGGGGGGGGCTGCGCTGATTCAGCGCAGACCCCCTTGTCAGAGGAGCAGCCGATCTGTCAGATGCGAGTGTGGAAAAAACATTAAACGGCTCTTCCTATTTACATTGTGATCAGCTCTAATTGGACACGGCTGGTCACGTGGTAAAGAGTCTCGGTCGGAGACTCTTTGCCTAGATCAGAGTTGCGGTATGTCAGACTGACACACTGCAACAACGATCGCCACGATGCGTGCCCCCTGCTATCCTGACCACGTCATGCGACGTCCGGTCAGGATATCGCAACCACTTTGCCAACGTCATTTTGCTATATGGCGGACGGAAAGTGGTTAATTAAAAAAGAAAAAAAAAAACACACGACTAACGTGCACTGCTCATTCCTAACAGAAGTGAGAGAGAAAAAAGGTGAGGCTCAGGAGCTCACATTACAATGAGGCAGAAAACCACAGTAAGAAACAATTTCATGGAAAATAGATTACAGGGCAAATAAGGATATCATTTAGTGTCACGTTAAGATGTGAAAAAACATTGCATTGCATCAGGTGCTTAAAAGCAATGCTGTGAATGGGGCCTTACAATATGGCAAGCAGGGAAGGACAAAAATTTGAGCCATTCAGCATAGAGGTTGTAAAATGTATACCGTAATTTCATGTTCCCTACCCCTGGACTAGGGTATTCCTTTTGATTTTATTTAGAGCATTTTAGTGTTTTTGATTTTACTGGCTGGGTGAAAAAAAAGAAAGAAAAGAAAGATCTGATAGAAAGAGTGCGGTGACAGAACATCTGCCAGGTTTGTTGCGTAGCGGATAAAACAGGTGCTGTTTCAGTGAGTAGGTTTTAATTTAAACCCACAAGGTTTTCACACAGTTCCCTTAATGGGATCCGTGAGGTCAGTTTATAGACAGCAATAATAATGAAGGTTAATTACTGGATATATAGATATCCACACCGCTTCTTTCTGCCAGCACTATCTACATAATGCATAATTAATTCAATATTGTAAATTCAACTGGCCTGCCTAAAATATTAAAGGAACAGTCTCATAAAAATAATATTCATGTAATTAATTATGGCTGAACCCTTCTGCAAGTTTTATATTGGCTGGATTCACACAATACAGTTATACTGTATACATGCTGAGCTTTAGCCTTTACTGCACTTTAGCAAGCATTTTGCTTTGAGCATATTGCCGAGTTAAAAACACTGCAAAAATGCAAACGCAGCCAAATATTTGGTACAATGCTGTATAACTTGATAAAGTGCAGCAAATTGTAGAACAGGGTGCATTAAGGCTTGATTCACACCTGTGCATTTTTAGGGCTTTTTGCATTTTGCATTTTGCAGATTTGCACTACAGCCCATTTAACATGGTTTCCTATGGAACACATTCTGTAGAGCAAATCTGCAAAATGCAAAAAGCAAAAAAAAATGCATAGGTGGGAATCAAGCCTAAAGATTCACGTTAACATGCAGTGTTTTTAGAGGGCAATAGTGTATATCCAAATGGATAATAAAATTCCTCCTTTAGGCTGGATTCACACCTATGCATTTTTTGTGCTTTTTGCATTTTGCAGATTTGCACTAGAGTAGATTTAACGTGCTTTCCTATGGAACACGTTCTATAGTGCAAATCTGCAAAATGCAAAAAGCACTAAAAATGCATAAGTGTGAATCCATCCTTAGGCTGGACTCACACCTATGCATTTTTAGTGCTTTTTGCAGATTTACACTACAGAACATGTTCCATAGGAAACAATGTTAAATGGACTGTAGTGCAAATCTGCAAAATGCAAAAAGCACTAAAAATGCATAGGTGTGAATCCAGCCTTAAAGTCCAACTCTATCAAAAACTCTTTTTTCATATAAACCTAAATGTAAAATAGTGCAGTGCTTAATGAACTACATAAAAAATTGTATATAACTTGCAATATATAAATGTAAAAAATGTCATACAATTTTTTTTTTTTTGTATTCAGATATATGTACTTTTGTGATTTTTTTGCACTGTTGCACTTTTTTATGCACTTTGATTAATTTGCAGTTGTATTTTTATGACATTTTTTACGTTTACATACTGCAAGATATATACTTATATAATTTTTATATAGTTCATTGAGCACTGCACTATTGTACATTTAAGTTTATATGAGCATTGTCAGCTCCCAGTGCAAGCTGCTGAAGCTTCCTAGTGCTCACTACACTGTGGGGGTTATTTAGTAAAGGTAAATCCACTTACAAGTGCACTGCAGGTGAACTTGGAAGTGCAGTCGCTGTAGATCTGAGGGGGACATGCAAGGAAAATTTAAAAAAAGCATTTTTTCCTGTACATGGTTGGATAATAAAATCAACAGAGCTTCCCCTCATTTCAGAGCTTCCCTTCAGATCTACAGCGACTGCATTTACAAGTGCACTTGTAGTGCAAAGTGGATTTGCCTTTAGTAAATAAACCCCTATGTAATTGAAGCTTAAGCCTCAGACAAGAATTGAGATTCTTATGGTCAGTCAAAATGAGGACCGGCGCAGTGGTACCTTTGAGGAGATGCCTCCATTCTTTAAGAGTTAAAATGATAGCTAACAATTCTCTGTCCCCAATCTCATAGTTGCATTCTGCAGGAGACAAGTTCCTAGAAAAGTAGCAACAAGGATGCATAGCGATCTCACAGGTAGGATGTTGAGACAGATAGGCACCCACTCCAGTCTCAGATGCATCAACCACAAGAATGAAGGGTAGTGTAGGATCAGAATGTGCCAACACAGGAGCAGAAACAAAGGCAGCCTTGAGAGACTTAAAGGCTTTAATGGAATCCCAGAGACCAATTTTTTGGGTTACCATCCCTTCTGGTCATATCAGTCAGGGGTTTGACCAGAGAAGAGAAGTTCCAAATAAATTTCTGATAATAATTGACAAAGCCCAGAAAACGTTGTAACGGATGTAGACCTATGGGTCGAGGCCACTGTAGAACTGCAGATAATTTCTCTTGGTCCATCGAAAATAAAAAAACAGCAGTAGAAATGTCATAACCCAGAAATTTAACCTGTTCACGATGGAACTTGCACTTCTCCAACTTACAATACAGGTTATTATCTCTCAGCCTCTGTAGCATGCGGGAGACATCTGTGTGGTAGCTCTCTAAGGATTTCGAATATATGAGAATATCGTCGAGATAAACCACTACACATTGCTGCAACATATCTCGGAGGAGATCATTGATGAACTCCTGAAAAACACTGTCCTGTCCTGGTGTTAAACACAGTTTTCCATTTGTCGCCTCCTCGATCCTCACAAAATTGTAAGCCCCTCTCAGATCAAGCTTTGTGAAAACTGTTGCTCCCTTGAGGCAGTCAAATAATTCTGTAATCAACGGAATCGGGTATGCATTCTTAATCGTGATGCGATTCAGACCCTTATAAATCGATACAAGGTCTCAGTTCACCACTCTTCTTTTTCACAAAGAAGAAACCAGCACCAGCAGGAGACGAGGACTTGCAGATGAACCCTTGAGAAAGTGCGTCAGAAATATAGTCCTCCATAGCTTTATCCTCCAAGACAGACAAAGGGTAAACCCGGCCATGGGGAGGCATAGTATATCCCAAACTGGTTCAGAAACCCTCCACATTGAACTGGATCACCCCCAAATCACTGGGGAAGCAGAGCGGAACCAGACATACCTCTTACAGAGGTAATATTCGAGGTGGGTGCCTGCACAGAGACTGGAGCAGCAGCAGGGATGGTCTGCAACACAGGTTGTAACAGAACACCCACTGTGGGAGGATCCAAGTGAGCAGTGTGAATCAGGAGCGTCTAATGCTATGGCAAACTGATCCATGCGGTGACCCTCCTCGTTCAACCTGGAAAAAATATAACCACTAGGTGGATTGTCTACATCTTCTGAATTCGTGGCCTTTACTTACTGCCAGGAATCATGAAACAGACAGAGACAGAAATGCAGTAAAAATCACATCTTTTGATAAAATGGTAAAGGAGATGATCAACAGGTAAGTCTTTGTGGAATGATGAGGACTGGCAATTAACTGATAGCTGAGCAACCTGAGCACAGAGAATGAAGGGCTGAGGGCCCAGCCCTGACACAGAGTTACCAGGGGCCTCTTGACTGTTTCTCTGAATAATGCTCTCCTTGTTCGGCCTGTCCATTTAGTTGGGTGGCCATGTCTTGGTAGGTTTTCAGTTGTGCCATACACTTTCCATTTCTGTGTGATGGATTGAACAGTGCTTTGTGAGATGTTGAAAGCTTAGGATTTATTTATAACTTAACCCTGCTTAAAAATTCTCCACAACTTTATTCCTGACCTGTCTGGTGTTCAGGATGATGCTGTTTGTTTACTAAGGTCCTTTAACAAAGCTCTAAGGCACGATTCACACCTAAATTGGCCGCGGATTGCACAGCAACACTGCCCGTCCCAGTTCTCCATTTCAGGGATAAATCAGGGCTGAATCTTCGCCTGAATTGGGCCCTGAAATGGATGCAAAGACACACAGCGTTTCTGTGCAGCCCACTCCGCAGCCGCCCTGGAGACATGTGAACCCCCTCCATGCAGAGCCGGTCACATTCTCCTGCTATGCGAACTGGATGCGTATCCAATTCACATAGGTGTGAGCCCAGCCTAAGGGCTTAAAAAAACAGTTGTATTTATACTGAGATTAAATTATACACAGGTGGACTCTATTTACTAATTAGGTGACTTCTGAAGGCAATTGATTCAAATTTAGTTTAGTTAGGGGTATCAGAGTAAAGGGGACTGAATACAAATGCACGCCACACTTTTTTGTAAAGAATTTGTGTGTGTGTGTGTGTGTGTGTGTGTATATATATATATTATTTATTATATTATTATTATATTATTATATATATACACAGTATATTGTTAAGAATTTTATACTTCCCACAAGACTCTGCATTAATCTGTCTGTCAAGTAAGTGTTGGCATTCTTCTGACTCAGCTTCATATCTTGTTTGCAGTATAAAAACGATACACATAGGCAGCAGTTGTTCACACCTTTTAATGGCACTTGCATCCTGGGAATTCATGGAGGATGTCAGCAGTGTTGAAATGTCATTGTACAAATATGTCTCTTTTTTTACAAATGCTGCTTTTCCATTCAAGTCTTTTTTTTTTTTGTAAAATTATGCGTATTCTTGTAACTCCTGTACATTTAGAGAAGGAAGGAAGACTGGAAAGGGAAGGAAGAGAGGAAAGAAAAAGAAAGGAAAGGGAAGAAAGAACATATGGGAGGATGGAAGGAAGGGGGGTGGAAGGTCAGTCTGGGAATTACCAACCCCACCCAAACATGAGCTGGATTAGGAATAGGGATTAATAGCATATATGCTGAATACGTATTTATTAGGAGAATTATGTGGGGTAGTTAAAAGTTAAAACACGCCCCTGGTTTATACTACCTATATCTTCTGCCAATCAAACCTTTTAGCTTTTATTAGTATACCACTTGTTTGAATCTTACCAGCTAGCCACTGACATCAGATCCCCCTTTGGGAAACCCATATGCAGTAGACAAATAAAGCAGAAGATACAGTATCTCACAAAAGTGAGTACACCCCTCACATTTTTATAAATATTTTATTACATCTTTTCATGTGACAACACTGAAGAAATTACACTTTGCTGGGTCCCTTGGACACAGCGCATCACCGATTAGGGTAAAGAGCCTATGAGGTAGGTTCTTTACCATGTGATCAGCTGTGTCCAATCACAGTTGATCACATGTAAACAGATGCCGGTTATCAGCATGTCAGTGTCCGTCAGCGCGGTCAGTGTCTGAGGAAAGAAAAGCCGATAACCGGCTTTCCAGTTACAGGGGATATTTACTCTGATAATCAGGGCACTGATGATCAGTACAGCGCCATCAGTGCAGCATATCAGTGCCCATCAGTGCAGCCTCATCAGTGCCCATCAGTGCAGCCTCATCAATGCAGCCTTATGAGTGCCCATCAGTGCAGCATATCAGTGTCCAACAGTGCAGCATATCAGTGCCCATCAGTGCAGCAAATCAGTGCCGCCTTATCCCCTGTACACACTGTCGGAGATTTCCACAACCAAATCCGTCGGGTTTTGCCCGTCGGATTTTGTCCGTCGGATCTTGTCCGAAACTGTTGCATACACATGGTCGGACAAAGTTGGCGAAAAATCCGATCTTTCAGAACGTGATGACGTAATTTCGTTACGATGGGAATACATTCAGGCTAGTAGCCAATAGCTTTGATGTAGGAATTTGATCTGAGCATGCGTGGCACTTGGTCCGATCAAAATTCTCTACACATGATCGGAGTATGTCTGATCGGCCCAGTTGGTCGGGAAATATTTCCAACATGTTGGAAAATTGGGTCCGACGGATATTCCGACGGAATCAGTCCGATGCATACCACATACAGTCGGATTATCCAACGACACGGTCCGATAGGACACATTCCGACAGATTCTCCGACCGTGTGTACAAGGGCTTATCAGTGCAGCCTCATCAATGCAGATCATCAGTGCCCACCAGTGCCGCCTCATCAGTGCCCATTAGTGCAGCCTCATCAGTGACTATTAATGCAGCCCATCAGTGCCCATCAGTGCATCCAGTGCCCATCAGTGCAGCCAATCAGTGCCCATCAATGCAGCCTATGAGTGCCAATCAGTGCAGCCCCATCAGCGCACATCAGTGAAGTTGGAAATTATTATTATTATTGCAAAAATCTTATAACAGAAATTAAGAAAAACATTTTTTTTTTCAAAATTTTCAGTCTTTTTTTGTTTGTTTAGCAAAAGTAAAAAACCTAGTGGTGATGAAATACCACCAAAAGAAATTGTAATTTAAAGTGCGACAGCTCTGAAAGTTGAAATTTGGCCTTGGCTGGAAGGGGGTGAAAGTGCCCTGTATTGAAGTGGTTATTATTCACTTTGCCCCTTCCTCTAGTAGTCACGTCAAGAGATCCTACAATCTGCTGATTTGCTGTGAAGTTTACCTTCCAGATAATCTACTGTTCTACTGAATTGTAGCAACCACCACATTTTCAAATCCTCAGCAGGCTGCTTAAAATAAAAGTTGCAGATGTATACATCCAATTTCTGCAGCTTTCTGCCACATTCTCTTGTTAGCACAGTGAGCAGCGCCATTCTAAGTGTAATAAGTTAATTAAAAGGCTTTCATTTGCTCTAAAATTAAACTTACATTTGAGCAGTATTTTACAGGCATAAGTGGTTCTTTTGGTAGTCCTGGGTGTTCTCTTGGTTCCATTTGGGCTGCGGTGAAGGGTTAGCCCTTGGCTGCTCCAGTGGCGTCCGTGGCTCCGAGGCGGGAAATTCCCACAGCAGACACGTCAGCAGGGCACGTCGGCAGAAATTTTCAATTGTTTGAGAGCCCAGGTTCAGAGCATGCGTACTCCTTCGCCAGGTGTCTAAAGAAGGACTGACCCTTCACCGCAGCCCAGCTGGAACTGAGGGAACATCTATACCACCTATACATGTAAAATACTGCTCAAATAGGAGTTTAATTTTAAAGAAAATGAAAGCCTTTTAATTAACGTATTACGCTTAGAGCGACACTGCTCTCTTTTCCTTCTCTCATGCTCTTTTGAGCAGCTCTCAACACACACCAGAACCTTTAACACAGGTCTGGACCCAGAGGAAAATGGACTTCAAAAGTCTTCAAAGACTAGATTTTACTACTGTTATCTCTTGACAGATCTCACTAGAAGTTCCTGCCAGCGCTCCATTTCCCCCTTTTTTCTTGTTAGCACAATGCAGCTTGTGATTTTAGGTCTCTGACTCCCTAAGCTCACAGGAAGTTCATTGAACGATGCTAGCTGTCATTTAGCTTGGAAGAAACCCACCTCCGGATCACAGAATGGTGGATCTATTCAGTGCGTCACTACTGGCTTCCAGGTTCTGCCAGCAGCCTATGCATATCCAATGACTCCTGGGTCTCCAGTGACCCCTATGCATTTTAGTCCGCTGTTACATTGGTATATCTGCTGACCCCAATGTTCCTTAGGTTCCACTGAATCATTTGTCTCCAGTGACACCAGCATCTCCAGTGATGCCATCATTCCTGAGTCTCCAGTGACTCCTGTCTCCAGTGGGCTTGCGTCTCCACTGACCCCAGCATTCCTGACTTTCCACTGACCCTGTGTCTCCGGTGGCTTATGTATCCCTGGGGACCCCTTCATTCTGGAGTCTCAAGTGACTCCTGTGCCTCCAGTGGCTCTTGCATCTCCACTAACCTCAGCTTTTCTGACTTTCCACTGACCATGTGTCTCCGATGGCTTACGTATATCTTCATTTCTGAGTCTCCTGACTCATCTGTCTCCAGTGACTTCAACACTACTGTGTCTCTACTGACTCCTGTGTTCATATGTCAACCAGTGACCCCAGTGCATCCTGAGTTATGTAGTGACCATAGAGCTCCCTCTGACTAGACATGTGCAGAATGGAAAAATGTGCTTAGTTTCAGATAGATTTGTTATGTTACTAATTTTGTTTTGTTGATTCACTTCAGGATTAATTTACATTTGTCAAATTTTGTTCTGTTTATAAATTTTATTTGTTAAAGGAGGCTTCCCTGGGCAGTGGTTGTGGGGGTCTGAGGGTGGGGGGCTTATCAAAGAGGCCTTTGTCCCCATCAACATAGGGAAAGGGTGCTTTGAGGTGGGGGGGCAGAACCCTGCCCCAATTCCCCCCCCCATGTTGAGGGCATGTGGCCTGGTATGGTTCAGAAGGCGGGATGCTCGCTCACCCCCCCCCCCCCCCCCCTTCCTGGCATGCCAGGCTGCATGCTCAGATAAGGGTTTGGTATGGATTTTGGGCAGGTTCCTACATTGTTTTTTTTGTTTTGTTTTTGGTGTGGGGTTCACCTCAAAATCCATACCAGACCCTAAGGGCCTGGTATGCATATGGCTTCGGGGGGGCACACACTGTTTTTTTCAGAATTTTTTGACGGCATTCTTTTGTTTACAGTTCAGCTGTCAATAGAAAAGCCCGCTGACTGGTGATAAGTCATCGGATGTTAAAGCAGTGGACCAGCTGATTATTTTTTTTTTTTAAAGTCACCAGCTACAAACACTGTAGCTGCTGACTTTTAATAAACACACTTACCTGTCCAGGGTGCCTGCGATGTTGGCCGCCCGAGGCCGACCTGTTCCTCATCTCTCGGGTCCCGGCACCGCCATTCATACTAAAGGAAACAGGCAGTGGAGTCTTGCAGCTTCACTGCCCGTTTCCTACTGCACATACGCGAGTCGCGCAGCACTTTGTGAATGGCCGGCTGTGTTCTGGGACACACACAGTTCCCAGAACACAGCGTGCCCCATTCCCCAGAAGACAACGCGAGGAGAAGACTGAAGACCACTGCGGTGCAGGAAGTGGCAGATTAGGACAATCTGCCTAGCAACAGCCATTTCTGGTCAATTAAAAAAAAAAAAAAAAATGTTTTTTCCCCAGATTTTTAGGAACATTTTGATGTCATTTTATTTTTTTTGAGGGTGGCCCTCCGCTTTAACAACCAGATATTCTTCACATAGTATTTGAATCGGTCAATATTTTTTGGATGTATCAGAATCTCAGAATAACCAACATTTTTTCATTCATATTCGGACCGAAAGGAATTGCTCGTCTACCGCTGACTTCACAACATTCCGTTTTATTCAGTAACCCCAGAGCATCCAGTGACTCCAATGCACTCTGGGTGGCTCCTTGACACCTGTGTTTCCAATCAGCCTCAGGAATGCTCCTGTACACTCTAAACTGACTTTCTCCCGAAGGATTTGGACCCCTGCCCGTGATATGGAGATAAGATGAGTAGGGTGAGCCAGGCATGTACTGGCCATCGGAACTACCGGGAGTTTCCCGGTGGGCCGATGGCTCAGTGGGCCACTCTGATGTAAGGGGGTTGCTGATGGACCACTCTGATGTAAGGGGGATGGTGATGGGACACTCTGATGTAAGGGGGCTGCTGATGGGACACTCTGATGTAAGGGGGCTGCTGATGGGACACTCTGATGTAAAGGGGCTGCTGATGGGACACTCTGATGTAAAGGGGCTGCTGATGGGACACTCTGATGTAAGGGGGCTGCTGATGGGACACTCTGATGTAAGGGGGCTGCTGATGGGACACTCTGATGTAAGGGTGCTGTTGATGGGACACTCTGATGTAAGGGGGCTGTTGATGGGACACTCTGATGTAAGGGGGCTGGTGATGGGACACTCTGATGTAAGGGGGCTGCTCATGGAACACTCTGACGTAAGAGGGTGCTGATGGGACACTCTGATGTAAGGGGGCTGCTGATGGGACACTCTGATGTAAGGGGGTGCTGATGGGGCACTCTGATGTAAGGGGGCTAGTGATGGGACACTCTGTTGTAAGGGGGCTGGTGATGGGACACTCTGTTGTAAGGGGGCTGGTGATGGGACACTCTGTTGTAAGGGGGCTGGTGATGGGACACTCTGATGTAAGGGGGCTGGTGATGGGACACTCTGATGTAAGGGGGCTGGTGATGGGACACTCTGATGTAAGGGGGCTGGTGATGGGACACTCTGTTGTAAGGGGGCTGGTGATGGGACACTCTGATGTAAGGGGGCTGGTGATGGGACACTCTGATGTAAGGGGGCTGGTGATGGGACACTCTGATGTAAGGGGGCTGGTGATGGGACACTCTGATGTAAGGGGGCTGGTGATGGGACACTCTGATGTAAGGGGGCTGGTGATGGGACACTCAAAATGTAAGTGGGCCGGTCTGGATGAAGTCCAGGGCCAAATTTCTGTCCCAGTCCAGCCCTGGGGTGAGCATTGCAGTAAGAACTGCTATTATTTTGTCATGGCTTTTTTTTTTTTTTTTTTTTTTTTTTTTTTAGGGACCTGCAGTTGGGCTTTAATAATATTGATATGTCTTCTGACATTGACATACTAGCATGTTCGTGTCCTGTTTGACATTTCTGTAAGAAAAAAAGCAACATGGCACAGAGAGATGCAAACGTTTCCCAACAATTCAACAAAGCAGATTTTCTGTAGAAGTGTTCAGGTTGTCGCTTAGAAGCAACATAAACGAAGCCTCATTTTCCACACATCGAGCTTGGCAGGTTACACCAGAGAAGCCTGGAATAATGTGCACATGTAATAATAACACAGCAAGTCAAATGAGGAGAGAGAGACTGACTAGCTGTTTGCCAGGAAAGGGAAACAGACTCAAATTTTTAAGGGAGGTCCAAAAATTCACATCGCCTTAGCAGCTCATAAGAAAAAAAGTGATCACAGCTTGAAAGTCCCATTGCCGAATCCTTGCGGCTTTTTTTGGTGGAAATTACGAGGAAAGCGTTGACTGCGGGAAGAATTCAGGTTGTTTGTGTCTCTGCCAGCTCATTAAAATGGTTTATGTTATCAAAGACTCATTCAAAACCATTTTCAGATGATTCTTTACTCCCAGCAGCTCCTCCACCTGCCTGAAAATTTTGTGTCCAGCCTCCCAGGTCAGAATTTCAACATGAAAAGATTTGCTCCTCATCAGCTTCCTTCGGGATTATTTTACAGATAAAAACTACACTTCTAAAGCATCCAAAAAAAAAAATATTCCTATTATTCATCATAAGGCACAGTTTCATTTGCATGTTGCTGGTGCACAATGCTGTGAACTGCATCCCCCAATGCAATCAAATATTGCAAGGTGCTCCTGGTGCTCCTGCCATCATCAGTGGTCGCTTAATGAACACCAGATGCCAAATTACATTTTTTTTTTAGCCAGTTGCAAGTAATCATCTTAGCAAAACATTACTGACGCTTCCTTATGTAAGACCCCCTTTAAGAATACAGTACAACTATAGTAGTGGGCAATTAAACAGTGCACTACAACGTGTATGCTGGGCGTTGCGCTGTACTAAGTTACAATAAAAGGTCATGTAAATGTATTTTATCATGGAGGTACATTGACAACACATTCAAATTGAATAGCCTGCCTTAATGCAAAATGCATTAACGTGCAAAATACAAAACACAGAATAATAAAGGGGCCCTTTGTGCCCGAACCAGGTAAAAAAAAAAAATCAGCTCATACTCATCTGAGTTTATTTTATATTTTACAGCAGGTGTTTCTGAATGAAAGCATAGCTGAGGTTCATACGTGTCCGGTACAAATTCTCCCTCCGTTTTCACTGCGAATTTACAAAGCAGCTGTTTAGCTGCGATCACTGCATGTGGTTCTGATGTGAATTTTCAGAGTCGGCGGCCACCGGCATCTTTAAGAATTTACTGGCTGTTAAGAAGCGCGCCAGGAAGCCGGCCACCGCGTCCTTAGAACCAATAACTAATGAGCTGTCAGTGGATTCCCGCTGACAGCTGAATGTAAACCAAAAGAATTTGCAGCAATGAAAAATAAATAAACAAAGCAGCGTGAGGTCGCCCCCCCATTCCATACCCTTCCGGTCTGGTATAGATTTTAAGAGGAAAAATAGAGGCATGGGTTCCCTCCCTCCAATCCATACCAGACCCTCCCATGCCAAATATTGTTTTTAAATGGCATGGGGTCCCCCCTAAATCCATACCGGACCCTTATCCAGAGAATGCAGCCTTGCAGGCAAGTAAAGGGGGGGGTGAGCAAGCGTTACCCCCCAAACCATACCAGGCCACATTCCTTCAACATGAGGGAGTGCTTTGAGGAAAAGGGGACTCTGCCCCCCAAAGCACCTTGTCCCCATGTTGATGGGGATAAGGGCCTCTTCCCTACATCCCTGGCTAGTGGTTGTAGAGGTCTGTGAGCAGGGGGCTTATTGGAATCTTGAAGCCTTCTTTAACAAGGCGGTCCCCATGTGATTGTGTATGGGATACATTGTACTCCTACTCATTTACCAAAAAAAGCATCAAAAAGAAATAAAAACACAGAGACAGTTTTGGCAATTCCTTTGTTAAAAAAAACCCCCAAAAAAACAATAAACAATGTCCCCAGTGTAGATCCAGTATCAATCACGATGAACCTGCCCCCTTGTGACATCATTGACCCAGCATGAATCGGTTGATGCCGTTATGAGGGGTGGGGCCACCCAGTGACATTGCCAGGTGTCCCCGCCCCTTAGTTATTTAAGAACAATCAGACAGCGGAGTTGGCAGAGAGCAGGAGTCAGCAACAAGTACGGAATGCTTTTTTTTTTTTTAGGGGTCAGCGGCAATGTTCATCTTGATTGATGCTGGATCTACACCAGGGGACATGTTTTTTTTTTTTTTTTTAATAAAGGAATTGTCAAAAACTGTCTGTGTTTTTATTTATTTTTTACACTTTTTTGGGGGGAATGAGCAGGGGGGAGGCTGGTATCTGGGGGCCCCCTTGTTAAAGAGAGCTTCCAGATTACAGTAAACCCCCTGCTCACAAACCCCTACAGCCATGGTTCTGGGGAAGAGGGCCTTGTCCCCAAAGCACCCCCCATCCATGTTGAGGTTATTGGGCCTGGTTTGGTTCAGGAGGGAGGGGGGGCACTTGCTTGTCATCGTCATCGTCCCCTTTCCTGGCCTACCAGGCTGCATGCTCAGATAAGGGTCTGGTATGGATTGGGGAGGACCATGGTGTTTTCTGGGGGGTGGGGACCCACGCCGTTTTTTTATTTATTTTGCCATGGGGTTCCCCTTAAAAGGCCTTTTTTTTACTTTTAGTGTGGGGTTCACGTCATACATACACATACTAGGGCCAATTTAGAACATGCAAATTCCAGGCTCAAATTGTTATTGATTTGGACTGGGTGGGGGGCCTCTATGCCATTTAAAAAAAAAAAATGTTGGCGTGGGGTTCCCCTCAAAATCCATACCAGATCTAAGGGTCTGGTATGGATTTTTTTTTTCTTAATTTGGTGTGGGGATCCCCTTAAAATCCATACCAGACCGGAAGGGGGCCCTACACTGTTCTTTTTATCAATTCATGTTCAAAACTGAGGACATGTGTGATTCAGATGCGTTCCCATAGAAGGAGATGAGCCTGGAATTTGCATGTTCTGCCTGTGTGGGTTTCCTCCTGTTAATCAGGTTTCCTCCCACTCTTCAAAGACATTCTGGTAGGTTGATTGGCTCCTGTCTAAATTGGCCCTAGTATGTGTATGTATGACGTGAGTTAGGGACCTTAGATTGTAAGCTCTTTGAGGGCAGGGGCTGATGTGGATGTATAATATACTGTATATATAGTGCGCTGTGTAAATTGACAGTGCTATATAAGTACATATAATAAATGAGTATGTACTACTCATCATAAATGCAGATTTGTTAATTTTATTACTGATTTATTTACAGCGCATGTTTATGTGCCTGTATGTACGGGCCCATTAAAAGCAATTAGATCAGTAAAAAAAAAAAAAAAAATGTATCAATAACTAAGGCCTCATTTACATTGCCATAAAAAATGAATTTACCATTTTGTATTAACCCAAAATCGCACAGTGACATGTGTGAACATGCTCCATTGAAAGCCTGGTCTGGTCCCCCCATAGTACACAGAACATGTAAATGCAATTTTTTTTTAGTAAATATAAACTGCTAAATCTCATCAGCAGTATATAGCAGACTTGTGACTTCTATCAGTGTCTGGTTAAAGCTTGTAGGAGGAGTTTTCATATTGCACTAGCTGTCCTATCAGGATGCAGGACCCCTGATCCTCTGTCTGGACAGTGCTGATTGGCCCTGTGCTGATCTCTCTCAAAAAATAAATAAACACTCTAGCACTCTAGCAGTACGCACCAAACTAAGCATGTGCAGCCTGACTTCAGTAATTCTGTCTTACCCGGACTTGTTTTGGAGACAATGCAAGTACGTGAGGATCTGTACATACAGTATCAAACAGCCTTTTACAATGCAGAGGATTAACCCTTAGGTTCCACAGTGAGTATAACAAGCATTATTTTCTGCATATACAGACTGATTTTACTGTTGTGGGTTTAGTAACACTTTAACTGTAGAGTGGAAATCACTGGATGCAGTGATGTCATAGTATATTCCCTGAACCCTGATAGTAGGATAGACAGTGATGTCATTATTCAACTTTTGGATAGCTCTAAAACATAGAAGGGCAGGAACGCAAGAGAATGAGGGCCTAAGGAGGTGAGAGAAGATGATCAGTGCTGAAACTTCTCCATCTGCTGGCCATCACTCAGCACTACAACTCAGATCTCTGCAGTGCATACCTGGATGCTGGGAATTCAGCCTTTAAATTATCAACTAGGTTCTGTGTTTGCTAAGGCCCTATTCAAATCTCGCAATTTGGCATCGCGAGCAGAATCCCTGTGATTCTGCCCGTGATCCCAATTTCCACATACACCTTGAATGTGTGGATGGGGAAATTGAGGCATTTTCCTTTGTTCATCCCACTGGTTGAACAAAAAAATGCATAATGTATGGGCTACCTTAGATTTTTTATGCATATTGTATAAGCTGTGTTTAAACTCAGTTTGTCTTTTCTTATCCTGTTCATTAGCATGTTTTCTCTGCTTTTGTCCCATTTTCCTGTCTGGAAACTGGATTCTGTCTGTGCCTCTTGAGGTTGGTCATACAAGGCTCAAATGTTGGCCAATCCCTGCTTAAATGCCCTGTTGACACCAGCCAGCTCAACAAACATCGACCAACAAATTGAAGGAACCAGGTAGAAAATTGTCAGCTGAACAGTGCCTGCAGCCAATCAGATGCAGTCAGTGTTTGGGTATTCAGACAGGTGAGGGTGCTGTGGCTGTCTGAATGCAATAGCAGTAGGGGAGATTCCTCCTATCAAGCTGTGTGGGGTGGATAGAGAAATACACTATATTGTTAAAGGTATTGGGACGCCTGCCTTTACATGCGCATGAAGTTGAATGGAATCCCAGTCTTAGTCCGTAGGGTTCAGTATTGAATTGCCCCATCCTGGGCATTGTAGCAGCTTCAACTCTTCTGGAAAGGATGTCCACAAGGTTTACAAGTGTGTCTATGAGAATTTTTGACCATTCTTCCAGAAGTGCATTTGTGAGGTCAAGCACTGATGTTGGACGAGAAAGCATGGCTCGCAGTCTCCTCTCTTATTTATCCCAAAGGTATTCTATCGGGGTGAGGTCAGGACTCTGTGCAAGCCAGTCAAGTTCCTCCACCCCAAACTCTCTCATCCCTGCCTTACTTTGTGCACAGTCATGTTGGAAGAGGAAGGGGCCATCCCCAAACTGTTCCCACAGATTTGGAAGCATGAAATTGTCCAAAATGTCTTAGTATGCTGATGCCTTAAGAGTTCCCTTCACCATACACCCCCCCCCCCCTCCCACCAAATGATTTGGACCAGTGTACAAAGCAAGGTCCATAAAAACAGGGATGAGTGAGTTTGGAGTGGAAGAACTTGACTGGCCTGCCTCCTTCTGGCCTCATCCCGATAGAACACCTTTGGGATGAATTCGAGTGGCGACTGTGAGCCAGACCTTCTCCACCAACATCAGTGCTGGACCTCACAAATGTGCTTCTGGAAGAATGGTCAAACATTCCCATAGACATACTCCTAAAATTTGTGGACAGCCTTCCCAGAAGAGTTGAAGCTGTTATGGCTGCAAAGGGTGGGATAACTCAATATTCAACCCTATGGACTAAGACTGGAATGCCATTAAAGTTCATTTGCATGTAAAGAAGGTGTGCCAATACTTTTGACAATATATTCTAGGTTAGATTTAATCCATGGGTTGAACTAGATAAATCTAAGAGTGTATGGCTAGCATGGGGGACACACAGTAGGGGGTCAAAGGGACAATAAAAGGAGTTCAAGGAAAGAAGAATGCATGCAAAGTAAAACAGATTTAGGTATATTGCTTTAACTGTAATATTATTTCTGATTTTACAGTTTGCCTAGACTCTTCATCATGCTGACTGTAATCAGCCGAGACTATGTCCTTGACTTTCATAAAAAAAAAAAATTCAGCCTAAAAGAATCACGTCTGGAGCTTTGCATGAAATTGTACACAACTTTTAAGCAGCATGGTTTGTTAGCTTTGGACAACTTTCTAGTACAAATTGTACAACCAAAACTAATTATACAGAAATATATGGGTTTCATCACCCAAAAACAATTTTCCACATTCCTACACCTAACTGCTTCCATAAGATTGTCTACAGATGGAAAACGAAAAATCAATATAAACATAATGACACCAATGTTTTGGTGTTAAACAAGATCATAAAATGCTATAGTAACAAGCTTAAAAAATGAAATGTATAATTAATGGGCCAAATGATGACAAAACAAGATATGCAACAAATATACTTTATACTTTCGTGGTCATGTTGTGAAGCTAATCAACGAGGACCTACCCAGTCCCCACTCAGATCCCCCACTGAAGGTCGTAGATTGTCCATGCTTGTTATAAAGAGTCAAGTAGTTTGTATATTGCTTATTGTTACGAGTGTTGTACAAGGTAAAAAAACATGGACCAGTGGCAGGAAACAAAGTCACATTGAGTGTGAATTTAAAAGAAAGACTAGATGGTTGCCACAGAAGAACTTTAACTTTTTTTAAGAGAACCTGAAATACAGAAAATGGTCACGTGGTTAGGGGGTTCCGATCCAGTATGATGTGCTGATTACATGGTCCTGGTCCTCCTGACCAGCCCCCAGGAAGGCTATGGCCTGGGGTGCGGATCCACCCGGCTTTAATGCCTCGGGGCTGGCTAGCCCAGGGCAAGGAAACTAAAGGAGGATTCTGAGGTAGTTGGTAATTCTCTGGTTCAGGAGAAACCTATTGTACTTCGAGCATTCCAGGGGAGGACTCTTTAGAAGAACACCACGTACGGGTTGGTTTTCTTACCAAGAGCCTGGAAGGGGTGAAGTTACAGAGAGAATCCGGTCTTGTGGATATCGCCAAGCAGGCTGAAAGATCCAGGTATCCTACAAGTGTTCTAAAGCTTAGTTTCCCTACGTGTTCTGCAACAACGTCTGTAACAAAGACTTTGTTCCTGAGTAAGCACCTTGTTGACTGCTAGGCCTTGTGAGAGAGGGACTGTCCAACCTGAGTGTTCATCCAGCTGCGAATGGATATTCTCTGGATGCCGTCAAAATAAGCAAGTTCTTTAACGTTTTTGGACTTTGACATTGAGAGTACCTGTCACGTACCTGGTGATGGAGCCTGATATGCAGAGGACGGCCTCTCTTACAACTCTGACTTGGAGCCCCTGATAGAGCTGACAGGAAGCACCGAGATGCAGAGTCGCATGAGTGCCTGGTGGGATCGCTGAACCTGGAGCTGGATCGGAGCACTCGGCCGGGCTGTAGAGGTGTCTGTAGAACTCCCAGAGCAGTGATAGGCAGGTAGCTGGAACAAGTAGACAACTGATCCCCACAGGCAGGAGTGCAGATGCAGCAGAAGGGATGGTGGCACCCTCAAGGCTGAAGAGAAGGCAAGTACAGGCAGGCCGGGTCATACACAACGGGCACGTCAGGAACAGGGGCTGAAGCAGAAGCAGAATCAGATTACAGGCCGGGTCGTCAACAGGCTGGCAGCGGAGTAGCAGAAGGAGCAGGCAGGTGTGGAGTGGGGGACAAGCCGGGGTCGGATGCAGGCAGGAAACAGGAACGTCAGGAAGCAAGCCGGGTCACAAAAGGAACAGACGTCAGGTAGCTAATTGCAGGTTACACAGGGAACGCTGTAGAGCAGACAGCACTGAGCCTGGAAACTGGCTGAGTTTAAATAGCCTGTTTGGGCGGACAAAGCTGTCACATGGTGCGTGCACACCAATGGCATCCTGACAGGGGCAGAGGTAATAGGTCATCTTCTTCTGCAGCCATCTTGGGTGCTGGCATGCCCTTCCTGACAGGAATAGGTAACAGGTCGTCTTCTTTGGCAGCCATTTGGGTGCTGGTATGCCCTTCCTGACACTGCCCCTCCCCAAAGGGCAGCCTCCGGATGCCCAACTTGGCCCACTTGTCAGGATGGGAGTTCTTGAAAGTCTGAACCAAATCTTGGGCATGGATATTACCTTCGGGTTCCCAGGAGTTGTCCTCTGGCCCATACCCTTTCCATTTTTATCAGGAACTGGATCTGATTTCTTCTCTTCCTGCAGTCTAAGATTGTTTCTACCTCAAACTCTTCCTCCCCGTCAATAATTACAGGTTCAGGCGGACCGGAACTTCGTCCTGGAAAGGGGTCAGGAATGGCAGGTTTCAACAAAGTTATGTGGAACACAGGGTGGATTCTAAATGACTCAGGCAACTCTAATTCATACGCAACCTCATTGATCAGTCTCTTCACCGGAAAGGGTCCTATAAATTTAGGGCCCAGTTTCTTCGAGGGACAGGCCAGTTTCAAATTAGTAGTTGCTAGCCACACTTGGTCACCAGGGTTCAAGATCAATTCTCCTCTTCTTTTCCTGTCAAAAACTTCCTTATTGTATACCTGTGTCTTGGCCATTGTTTCCTGTAGCAGTTTGTTATTGGCGTTGAAGAAATTTATAGTTTCGGAAACAGTTGGTACAGGGGAATCTGGAATTGTATTAGACAAAAAAGAAGGGTGGAAACCGTAGTTTGCAAAAAATGGAGATTGCTTTGTAGCAGAGTGTACTGAATTGTTATAAGAGAACTCGGACAAGGGAGGAGAAGCCCAATCGTCTTGAGAAAATGAGGAGAAACATCGCAGGTACTGTTCGAGGGTCTGATTAGTCCTCTCTGTTTGCCCATTTGTTTGTGGGTGATATGCAGAAGAAAATGAAAGTTCAATCCCGAGCGAATCACATAAGGCTCTCCAGAATCTGGATGTAAACTGCACCCCACGGTCGGACACAATATTGGCCGGAATCCCGTGAAGCCTTACGATCTCCTTAACAAAGGTTTGAGCTGTTTCTCGAGCAGATGGTGTGCCCTTCATGGGCAGGAAGTGTGCCATCTTAGACAGCCTATCGACAACTACAAAAATGGTGTTGTGGCCCTCAGATGGGGGGAGTTCTACAATAAAATTTATTGAGATCATCTTCCAAGGTCTACTGGGAACTGGTAAGGGTTTTAGAAGACCCCAGGCTCTGGATCTGCTGGTTTTATTGCGGATGCAAGTGGTACAAGATTCTACATATTTCCTACAATCTTTCTCCACCCCCGGCCACCAAAATGTCCGTTGTACTAATTCAGTCGTCTTGCCAATGCCAAAGTGACCTGCCAGCACATGATCATGGCATCGCCCCAGAATGGCCATTCAGAGGTCTTCCGGCACAAAGACCTTGTCTTAGTGCCAAAGTAGCCCATCCTTTGCCAGTAGAGAGACCCCAGCTGGTGAAGGGTTCCTTACTAGAAGGGGTTATCGCCCGAGGGGTTACTGGGGGTTACCTTGCAGGCACACTCCCGATTCCAGCATTCTGCATTCATGGAGGCCAAATGCAGGACCTGGCCCCAAACCCCCCCCCCCCCCTGGCGCCCACATCAATGGATTTGATTGACAGCAGCAGGAGCTAATGGCTGCACTGCTATCAATCTATCCAATCAAGAGCTGAGAACCCCGGGCAGAGAGACAGCGCATACCTGTGGGTCAAGTTCTAGGGCTCAGGTAACTAAAACGGGGGGGCTAGGGGGCCGGTCACTGTCAGAAGTTTTTTCACCTTAATGAGGTGAAAATACACATAGGTTTACAACCCCTTTAATCCTGCAAAGAAACCCTTGAAATTTTGTCAGGTCTTGAGGAACCCTGAAAAAAAATTCTGATCCACAGCTCATGGCACATTAGTATGATCAATAAGTCTTAGATATAATAATAAATAAAAGCATAAAGACATGGAGCTTGGAATGTTAAGCCATCAATACATGGATCAAAATTCAGTCAGTTCAGCAGGGATCGGACAATTTTCTATCCATGCATGTGTAGCCTGGTTGTAAAGAAGTTGATCTACCCATCAACTCAGTACAACCAGCCTGTTGGTTTTTTTCTGATCTATCAGTGCTGTCAGGTATAGCAAGAAGTCTGATCATTGTATTCTGACAGCGGAAAAGGCTCCCCACCATCAGAACACAATAGCACCATCAACTTACTTTAACCACCTTCAGACCGGACCATTTTGCTGGTAAATGACCAGAGGTCTTTTTACAATTTGGCACTGCGCTGCTTTAACTGGTAATTGCGCGGTCATGCAATGTTGTACCCAAACAAAATTTGCGTCCTTTTCTTCCCACAAATAGAGCTTTCTTTTGATGGTATTTGATTGCCTCTGCGATTTTTATTTTTTGCGATATAAACGTAAAAAGACCGCAAATTTTGAAAAAAAATGATATTTTCTACTTTTTGTTATTAGAAAAATCCAATAAACTCAATTTTAGTCATACATTTAGGCCAAAATGTATTCAGCCACATGTCTTTGGTAAAAAAAAAGTCAATAATTGTATATTTATTGGTTTGCGCAAAAGTTGTCACATCTACAAACTAAGGTACGTTTTCTGGAATTTACACAGCTTTTAGTTTACGACTGCCTATCTCATTTCTTGAGGTGCTAAAATGGCAGGGCAGTAAAAACCCCCCCCAAATGACCCCATTTTGGAAAGTAGACACCCTAAGGAAATTGATAAGTGGCATGTTGAGCCCATTGAATATTTTATTTTTTTGCCTCAAGCGATTGAATAATGACAAAAAAAATTTTTTTTTTTTTTTTTTTTTACACAAAGTTGTCACTAAATGATATATTGCTCACACATGCTATGGGCATATGTGAAATGACACCCCAAAATAAATTCTGCTGCTTCTCCTGAGTACGGGGATACCACATATGTGGGACTTTTTGGGAGCCTAGCCGCGTACAGGGCCCCGAAAACCAAGCACCGCCTTCAGGCTTTCTAAGGGCGTAAATTTTTGATTTCACTTCTCACTACCTATTACAGTTTTGAAGGCCATAAAATGCCAAGATGGCACAAAACCCCCACAAATGACCCCATTTTAGAAAGTAGACACCCCAAGCTATTTGCTGAGAGGCATTTTGAGTCCATGGAATATTTTATATTTTGCCACAAGTTGCGGGAAAATTACAAACTTTAATTTTTTTTTATTTTTTTTTCACAAAGTTGTCACTAAAT
Organism: Lithobates pipiens; assembly: GCF_037356315.1. Taxonomy (NCBI): domain Eukaryota; kingdom Metazoa; phylum Chordata; class Amphibia; order Anura; family Ranidae; genus Lithobates; species Lithobates pipiens. Next base: position 291,278,620 of record NW_027507784.1, on the reverse strand, counting down.
GATATATTGCTCACACATGCTATGGGCATATGTGAAATGACACCCCAAAATAAATTCTGCTGCTTCTCCTGAGTACGGGGATACCACATATGTGGGACTTTTTGGGAGCCTAGCCGCGTACGGGGCCCCGAAAGCCAAGAACCGCCTTCAGGTTTTCTAAGGGCGTAAATATTTGACTTCACTCCTCACTACCTATTACAGTTTTGAAGGCCATAAAATGCCAAGATGGCACAAAACCCCCACAAATGACCCCATTTTAGAAAGTAGACACCCCAAGCTATTTGCTGAGAGGCATGTTGAGTCCATGGAATATTTTATATTTTGCCACAAGTTGCGGGAAAATTACAAACTTTAATTTTTTTTTTTTTTTTTTCACAAAGTTGTCACTAAATGATATATTGCTCACACATGCTATGGGCATATGTGAAATGACACCCCAAAATAAATTCTGCTGCTTCTCCTGAGTACGGGGATACCACATATGTGGGACTTTTTGGGAGCCTAGCTGCGTACGGGGCCCCGAAAACCAAGCACCCCCTTCAGGCTTTCTAAGGGCGTTACAGTTTTGAAGGCCATAAAATGCCAAGATGGCACAAACCCCCCCCCCAAATGACCCCATTTTGGAAAGTAGACACCCCTAAATTTAGGGGTACACTAGTGAGACTAGGTAATAAATGGCGGGTGCCCTGAAACTATAAAAAAAATAACTAACCAACCAGCGTCACCTGTAACAGTTATATGGTGATCACTGGTGAAAGGGTTAACTAGGGGGCAATCAGGGGGCTTTATGCGGTAGTATATGGGGGTCCCTGGCGCTATAAAAAGCTGCGGCGAACCTAAATACCTACCTGCCTAACTAGCGTCACCTGTGACACTAATACAGTGATCAGAAAAACGATCGCTTATTAGGCTGGGTTCACACTGGAGCGATGTGGGAACGCCACGAATGCGCGGCGGGTTCCCGCATCACATGCCTCCCGGCGGCAGTTCACACTGCCCTATGCGAACTGCTGGGAGTGTCAGTGAAATGTTAATGACACCCCCAGATCAGTTCGCATATCGCAGTGCGATCTGCAAACTCGGATCGCATGGTGTGAACACCCATGCGATCCGATTCTGCTGCGGACCAAAAAAAGGGTCCCGTGCGAGTTTGCGGCGGGTGCGGCGGGTGCGACACGAATTCAGCCATACTATCTGTATGGCTGAACTCGAATCGCACAGAGATCGGATGTGATTTGCACTGCAGTGCGGTGCGAATCACATCCGTTCTCATAAACCGCTGCAATGTGAACCCAGCCTTAGTGACACTGGCGACGGGGGGTGATCACGGGGTTAAACCTTTATTGGGGGGGTTAGGGGGGTACCTTAGAACTAAAGGGGGCTAACCCTAACTGCCCTAACAGTTATTACAGTCACAAATGACACCCGCCGGGTGATCAGGGGGTTAAACCTTTATTAGGTAATAAATGGCGGGTGCCCTGAAACTATAAAAAAATAACTAACCAACCAGCGTCACCTGTAACAGTTATATGGTGATCACTGGTGAAAGGGTTAACTAGGGGGCAATCAGGGGGCTTTATGCGGTAGTATATGGGGGTCCCTGGCGCTATAAAAAGCTGCGGCGAACCTAAATACCTACCTGCCTAACTAGCGTCACCTGTGACACTAATACAGCGATCAGAAAAACTATCGCTTATTAGGCTGGGTTCACACGGGAGCGATGCGGGAACGCCATGAATCCGCGGCGGGTTCCCGCATCGCATGCCTCCCGGCGGCAGTTCACACTGCCCTATGCGAACTGCTGGGAGTGTCAGTGAAATGTTAATGACACCCCCAGATCAGTTCGCATATCGCAGTGCGATCTGCAAACTCGGATCGCATGGTGTGAACACCCATGCGATCCGATTCTGCTGCGGGCCAAAAAAAGGGTCCCGTGCGAATTTGCGGCGGGTGCGGCGGGTGCGACACGAATTCAGCCATACTATCTGTATGGCTGAACTCGAATCGCACAGAGATCGGATGTGATTTGCACTGCAGTGCGGTGCGAATCACATTCGTTCTCATAAACCGCTGCAATGTGAACCCAGCCTTAGTGACACTGGCGACGGGGGGTGATCACGGGGTTAAACCTTTATTGGGGGGGTTAGGGGGGCACATTAGAACTAAAGGGGGCTAACCCTAACTGCCCTAACAGTTACTACAGTCACAAATGACACCAATGCAAAAAAAAAAAAGCAATTGGTGTCACTGTGACTGGGGGGGCAAGGGTAATTGGGGGGTGATCGGGGGGTAAAGGGAGGGTGTGAGTGTGCCTGGCATGTTCTACTGTATGTGGGGTGTGTTGGTGCAACTCACCGAACCTCTCTCCTCGGTGCCGGAACGAAAACTACCGACACGGAGGAGAGAATACATCACTTCCTCTCCTGTGTTTACATTACAGGAGAGGAAGTGATGTCACCGGACATTTTCATTCGCCGGGAGCGATCGCGAGGGGGTGGCCATGAATGAATGGCCGTCCCCTCGTCCGGGATCGCTCCCGAACGAATACCGACCGCTGCAGGCACCGGGCAGGGGCCCGATCGGGCCCCCGACCGGCGGGCAGGCAAGGACGTACATGTAAGCCCTTATGCCTGGCCGTGTCATTCTGCCGACGTACATCGGCGTGCGGCGGTCGGCAAGTGGTTAAGGAGTTACTTTAGCTAGCGAAGACAAGAAGATCAAAGACTGAGGCCGCGTACACACGGGCGGACTGTTCGCCCAACCTTGTCCGCTGAACAGTGTTTGGGCGGACAGTCCGCCCGTGTGTGGGCTTTCAGCGGACAGTTTCAGCGGACAGTTTCAGCGGACAGTTGGACGGACAAAGTCTTTCGGAAATTCCGAAAAACTGTCCGCTGAAACTGTGTTTGAGCGAACAGTCCGCCCGTGTGTAGGCTACTTTCGAAATGAGCAAACTGTTCCCGCTCGGAAAGTCCGCCCATTTCGAGCGCGTGTACAGGTAGGCGGGGCCCGCGAAGGAGACGTCGCGGGCTCCGCCGCCTGGAATGGACTTAAAGGGGAACCCAACGCCGAAAAAAATCGGCGTGGGGGTTCCCCCAAAATCCACACCAGACCCTTGTCCGAGCACGCTACCCGGCCGGCCAGGAAAGGGGGGCGAGCGAGCGCGCCCCCCCTCCTGAGCCGTACCAGGCCGCGTGCCCTCAACATGGGGGGTGCCTTGGGGAAGGGGGGGCCACGCGGCCCCCCCACCCCAAAGCACCTTGTCCCCATGTTGATGAGGACAAGGGCCTCTTCCCGACAACCCTGGCCGTTGGTTGTCGGGGTCTGCGGGCGGGGGGCTTATCGGAATCCGGGAGCCCCCTTTAAGAAGGGGGCCCCCGGATACCGGCCCCCCACCCTATGTGAATGAGTATGGGGTACAATGTACCCCTACCCATTCACCTGTGAAATAAAGTACAAAAAAAAACACAACACAGGGAAAAAATATTTTATTGCACAGCTCCGGGGGTCTTCCGTCTTCGGGGGTCTTCTCGCCGGACTCCTCCGCTATCTGTGTGTAGCTCTTTTGCTAGCGGAGGAGTCCGGCTTTCTTCCTCCCCGCCGCCGGCCTCTTCTCCCGACTTCGGGGGTCTTGTCCCCCTCTTCGGTTCTTCTGCCGGGCCACCGCGCCTTCTTGTAGCTCTTTTGCAGGCGGTGGCCCGGTCTTCTGTCGCCGCTGCCTTCCGTTCTTCTGTCGCCGCCTTCGGTTCTTCTGCCGGGCCACCGCGCCTTCTTGTAGCTCTTTTACAGGCGGTGGCCCGGTCTTCTGTCGCCGCTGTCGTCGCCGCCGCCGCCGCCTTCCGTTCTTGTTCTTCTTCTTGTTCTTCTTCTTCTTCTCCTGGAGATGTTGACTCGACGAGCTCTCCGGCCGGAATGCCAGAGCCGCGCTGTGCGGTCACTTATATAGTGACAATGGGGCGGTGTCACATGGTATATGTCACATGGGTTGGTCACATGGGTTGATGTCACATGGGGACTATGACATCGTAAGGGGACGGGGTCAAGAAGGCGCGGTGGCCCGGCAGAAGAACCGAAGGCGGCGACAGAAGAACGGAAGGCAGCGGCGACAGAAGACCGGGCCACCGCCTGCAAAAGAGCTACAAGAAGGCGCGGTGGCCCGGCAGAAGAACCGAAGAGGGGGACAAGACCCCCGAAGTCGGGAGAAGAGGCCGGCGGCGGGGAGGAAGAAAGCCGGACTCCTCCGCTAGCAAAAGAGCTACACACAGATAGCGGAGGAGTCCGGCGAGAAGACCCCCGAAGACGGAAGACCCCCGGAGCTGTGCAATAAAATATTTTTTCCCTGTGTTGTGTTTTTTTTTGTACTTTATTTCACAGGTGAATGGGTAGGGGTACATTGTACCCCATACTCATTCACATAGGGTGGGGGGCCGGTATCCGGGGGCCCCTTCTTAAAGGGGGCTCCCGGATTCCGATAAGCCCCCCGCCCGCAGACCCCGACAACCAACGGCCAGGGTTGTCGGGAAGAGGCCCTTGTCCTCATCAACATGGGGACAAGGTGCTTTGGGGTGGGGGGGCCGCGCGGCCCCCCCTTCCCCAAGGCACCCCCCATGTTGAGGGCACGCGGCCTGGTACGGCTCAGGAGGGGGGACGCGCTCGCTCGCCCCCCTTTCCTGGCCGGCCGGGTAGCGTGCTCGGACAAGGGTCTGGTGTGGACTTTGGGGGAACCCCCACGCCGATTTTTTTCGGCGTTGGGGTTCCCCTTTAAGCCCATTCCAGGCGGCGGAGCCCGCGACGTCTCCTTCGCGGGCCCCGCCTACCTGTACACGCGCTCGAAATGGGCGGATTTGCCTCCTCCTTACGTGGGCGAGTCCGTTCATTTCAAAAGTTGAGCGAACTGTTTGGCAAACAGTTCGCTGAAACAGTCCGCTCGTGTGTGGGCAAGTCCGCTCATGCAAATTTTGAGCGGACTGTTTGCCGAAACTGTTTGACGAACAAGAATGGGCAAACAGTCCGCGCGTGTGTACGCGGCCTGAGTACTTTAAGTGAGATCTCACGCATAGCTTTAAAAGTAGGGGGAGCTCCCGGGTATATATATATATATATATATATATATATATATATATATATATTGTTTACAATTGTTTATGTTGAAATCCATTGTACTGTCGTTGGATGACAGCACAATTACTGTAATCACCTTTTGAAACAAATTCACAGTAAAATATATCTGGTTAAGTATCCAGTTGTGTGAAGTGTTGCTTTCTCCCAGCAGGTGGAGCCAGTGGATCCTGAGAATTTAGTACAGGTATATTGTATTACATTATATTGTACTGTATTTTATTGTACCACATCTGTGTCAAGGGGACTCAGCCAATTCAGGGGGGGTTTATTAGCAGAGTGCAGGCCCGAATCAAATTTCTCCTTCGGGGGTCAGTGCTACATATACATATATTTTGCTATTAAACAACATTTCTAATCATATGAAGTTAATAACAAGATTCCCCTTTACATCAGAGTTCACAGAGTTCCCCTTTACATCTGAACTCACATCGTTCCCTTTCACTATAAGAGGTAACTCAGCAAGCTCTGATGTAAGGGAGATCTCTGGGGACTCTGACATAAGGGATGCTCTGGGAACCCTGATTTAAGGGGGAACACTGAGAACTCTGATGTACGGAGAGGACTCTTATGTAAGGGAGAACACTGTGGCTTCTGGTGTAAAGGGGAACTCTGATGTAAGGGGTGCTCTGAGAACCCTGATTTACCTTAGTGTACTCATTCAGAGGAGAGAAAAAGGGGAAACTTCAGTCACAGACAGGGATGGATGGTGAGCTCACTTACCCCTTGGCAGTCAGCATCTCTCATCCAGTTGTATCTGAGGCTGCTGGACTTCAAATTTCCAGCCCCAACTTTCCTTTTCTGAGGCACAGCGCCAGGGATTGGAGTGTGGGCAGACGCAGAGGCTTAGGGGTGAGGGGAAGGAGAGGTGCAGATCAAGCCCTCTCTCCTCTCCCGTCTGTGTGTTTGGGGGGGGTTGTTAGTGCTAGCTTTGGGCAGTGTGAAAGAGTGTAACAGATACTCTCAGCTTAGACAACTGCAGCCAGCAACCCTGCTGGGAAGCCATAGTCTAGTCTGAATAATGTGTCCGGGTTTCAGGCAGTCTGAAACCTGGACACATGATTCCAAACCCAATCTGTCTGGGTGAATCCTGGAAGGTGGCAACCCTACCTCCAAGGTGGCAACAACTTTGTTACTCCTTAGCCGGTGTTGTGTCTAAACAGCCAACTCATCGTGTATTGTAGTGTATACGCTGCCAGTGTTCTGTGAAAACAGTCAAGTCATCAAAATCTGCAATTACTACTGCTGGAGAGTTGCCGGAAGTGATGTAATTAGAGATTTTGATGAGCTGGCTCTTTTGACAGAACCCCGGGAAGAAACTCTCTGCTATCCCTCCCTATCACAGGAGTTCTTGTGGGTCTTATAGGTCGCAGCTGCATTCACTTCTGCAGTGCACCTCTCCTTGCAAACTACATTTTCCAAGGTTCCAAGTGGCTTCATCATAGTCTCTCTAGTCCTTTCTGTCTCTCCAGCTCCTCTAGTTTGCAGAGGCAAGGTAGCATGGTGAGGGGAATATAGGGCTGTAAACAAGCAGGAGAAGACATCGGCAGTGTCTGTATACTGAGAGTAACCTTGCCAGCGTCGCTAAAATTAAAAACATTATCAGTGCTGGAAGACAAAATCCTTCCCCTTTTAATATCAGTCTGTTAGTAGCTGCCATGTATCCAATTTTACCAATTCCTTGTCTGGATTTGAAGAAGGGAACCTGTAAAGGAAGGATGGCTATAAGGCCCAATTCACATTTGGAATTGCCATCAGAATTAGTGCAGTTTTGCCAACAATTTCCAATAGCGGTAAAATGTGCGACATGCGTTCATTATTTATAGCACTCCAAACGTGATTTTGTCACGACTGTCAGCGAAAATTGTGCTTTTAAAAATCAAGCCAAGCTGGTCACCCAAAAAGGAGCAGGAGCTTCTTTTGGCAGACAAATGCGCATAGCACAACCAACCAAAGTTAATGGGCTGCCCTATGAGTGACACGTGGATCAAAAAAGTGAGGAAAGAAAATTGGAGACAGCTGGATTTATCAGAATTAGATTACAGGTTTAAATTTATCCAGGGCAGAATAAAAATGTGGTTGAAGCAGAAATAAAGCAGCTGGTTTGGTAAAATGAAGAACAGCCAGAACGTGAATAGGCTTCCAGTAAAATAGTTAAACAGAAAGTAAAGCGTCTTAATAGAAGTAAAGCAGCTGTCTCAGCAGAATGATAAAATGGGACAGAAAATGGACACCCAAAAAAAAAACAGCTGGACTGAAAAAAATGTTTCTGGGCAAACAGTAAAGTCCCATTCACATCTGCAAGTTTTAGGAGCATTGAGAGAGAGGTGCTTTGTATGCACACATTACTTTATGTAAAGTGTGCTTTCCTCTTTCTCTGACAGTCCAGGTAGCCGGCTGGAGGGTTCCGCAGACCTGTTCCACAGGCAAGTGGCATGAAGAGTCTCTGGTCTAAATGGCTGTAGGCAGGGCCGAAACAAGGGGTGGGCAGAAGGGGCTTCTGCCCTGGGCTCTGTGGTATTATGTGAGGTGAGGGGCACCATGAGGAGATGGGGCGGGTATTTGTGTTGGGAGAGGGGATTTGTGTTGGGAGGGGGATTTGGGGGTAGCAGGGGGTAAGAATTGTTCTGGGAGTGGAAATTTGGGGCTGTGTGCTAGGAGTGGTGATTTAGATTGATTTGTGTTGGGAGGGGGGAAAGAGGATTTGTGCTAGGAGGGGGCTTTGTGCTAGAAGAGGTAATATGGTAAAGGGGAGGGGAATTGTTCTTGGAGGGGATTTTTTTTGGGTGGGGGGGCGATTTGAGCTAGGATGGAGATTTGTGCTGGGAGGGGAATTTGGAGTGGGGGGATGGGGGAGAGGATGTGTATTTGGAGAGGAAATTTGAGGGATTTGAAGGCTGAAGGATTTGTCCTAGAAGGGATGATTTTTGGGGCGGCATTTGTGATGGGGAAATTCAGCAGGGGAAGCGGATTTGTACTGGGAGTAGGGGGAATTTTTGCTTGGGGGAAAATCATGCACATTGGTATGCTGCCATATAATGCTCATACATACCTCCCAAGATTTTGAGATGGAAATGAGGGACATCTACTAACAAATGTATGTAGGCATAGGACACGCCCTGTGCCACACTCCCTTAACCACTTGCTTACTGGGCACTTAAACACCCTTCCTGCCCAGACCAATTTTCAGCTTTCGGTGCTCTCACACTGTGAATGACAATTACTCAGTCATGCAACACTGTACCCAAATGAATTTTTTGTCCTTTTTTTCCCACAAATAGAGCTTTCTTTTGGTGGTATTTGATCACCTCTGGGGTTTTTATTTTTTGCGCTATAAATGAAAAAAGACCGAACATTTTGAAAAAAAACGCATATTTCTTTGTTTCTGTGACAGAATTATGCAAATTATTAATTTTTCTTCATAAATTTTGGCCACAATTTATACTGCTACATATCTTTGGTAAAAATAATCCAAATTAGTGGATATTATTTGGTCTTTGTGAAAGTTAGAGAGTCTACAAACTGTGGTGCGAATCGCACAAAATTGATCACATCTGATGTACTGGTGGCCTATCTCATTTCTTGTGACCCGAACAAGTCAGAAAAGTACAAATACCCCCCAAATGACCCCTTTTTGGAAAGTAGACATTCCAAGGTATTTAGTAAGAGGCATAGTGAGCTTTTTGATGTTGTCATTTTTTTCCCACAATTCTTTGCAAAATTAAGATTTTTCATTTTTTTTATTTTTCTCCACAAAATTGTCATTGTAATAGGTTATTTCTCTCACATGGCATGTGTATACCACAAATGACACCCCCCAAAAAATTCTGCTACTCCTCCTGAGTATTACAATACCACATGTGTGGGACTTTTTGCACAGCCTGGCCACATAGAGAGGCCCAACATGCAGGTAGCGCCATCATGTGTTCTAGGAACATAAATTACACATCTAACTTGTTGACTATTTATTACACTTTTGAAGCACCAGGACAATGACACGTGACACTGATGACAGATGGCACTGATACGTGGCAATGATGACACTTATACGTGGCACTGATGACACGTGGCACTGATGACAGATGGCACTAATATGTGGCACTGATGACAGATGGCACTAATATGTGGCACTGATGACACGTGGCACTTATACGTGGCACTGATGACACGTGACACTAATACGTGGCACTGAAGACACGTGGCACTAATATGTGGCACTGATGACAGATGGCACTAATACGTGGCACTAATACGTGTCACCGATGACAGATGGCACTAATACATGGCACCGATGACGCGTGACACTGATGACAGATGGCACCGATAAGTGGCATTGATGACACGTGACACTGACAACAGATGGCACGTGACACTGACAGGTGGCACTGATGACAAATGGCACTGATACGTGGCACTGATGACAGATGGCACTAATACATGGCACTGATGACACTTATACGTGGCACTGATGACACGTGGCACTGATGACAGATGGCACTTATACGTGGCACTGATGACAGATGGCACTGGGGACAAATGGCACTGACAACAGGTGGCACTGGGGACAGGTGGCACTGGGGGCAGGTAGCACTGGGGTGGATGGCACTGGGGGCAGGTAGCACTGGGGTGGATGGCACTGGGGCAGATGGCACTGGGGGAGGATGGATGGCACTGCTGGGGGAGGATGGATGGCACTGCTGGGGGAGGATGGATGGCACTGCTGGGGGAGGATGGCACTTTTTTTTTTACTTTTTTTTTTTTAATCAAAACAAAGCAAAGCAGAACGGCTGCCGCTGCAGCCGTTCATCTCTCCCCTCTCACACTCTGTCTGTGTGAGGAGGGAGAGCGGCGCTGAGAGATGATCTCATATGTTTACATATGAGATCATCACCCATTGGACACGCCAATCGCGCTGTAAAGGGCCGCTGTGATTGGCCGTTTACAGCGATCTGTGTTTGCCTGTCCCCGGGGACACAGCGAACACAGAACTTCCGCGATGCGCTCCCGCGGCGGCGCGCATTGCGGAAGTAAACATTAGGACGTCCAGGGGCGGCCTCCCGGAACGAACGCGCCTGCTCTACGGCCGTCATTCGGCTATAGGGCGGGCGCAAGGTGGTTAAAGGAGAATTAACCAAACAAGAAGTTAATTAAATCCACAATGACTTTTTTTTACCACTACTATTCCTTTATATTGGCTTTTACAATGTACAAATGCAGCAATTTAGAAATTGGATGAAAGGTTTAGCACTGGGAAACACTTTTTGAAAGATAAAAAGTTCATTTTATATATAGATCAGACCAAAATGAGGGACAAATGAGGTGGAATGAGGGACAGAGGGACATTGCTCCAGTCCCTCGAAATCAGGGACAGTTGGGAGCTATGCTCATACATCTTATGGGGAGCAGTTTGGTATGTTTGCTCTGGGCTCAAGAAGACCTTGTCCCAGTACTAACTGTAGATGCAGGACCACCTCATTAGAAGCTTAGCACCCTGGCAGTTAAAGCAGTGCGCCAGTTTGCCCAGTCCCCTTTTTTTCTCATCAGTGCTCTCCCGGAACCTGGGCTGGACTGGGACAGAAATTTGGCCCTGGACTTCATCCAGACCGGCCTACTTACATTTTGAGTGTCCCATCAGCACTCCCTTACATCAGAGTGTCCCATCAGCAGCCCCCTTACATCAGAGTGTCCCATCAGCACCCCCTAACATCAGATTGTCCCATCAGCACCCCCTAACATCAGATTGTCCCATCAGCACCCCCTTAAATCAGAGTGTCCCATCAGCACCTCCTTACATCAGAGTGTCCCATCAGCACCTCCTTACATCAGAGTGTCCCATTACCAGCTCCCTTACATCAGAGTGTCCCATCAGCACCCCCTAACATCAGAGTATCCCATCAGCACCCCCTAACATCAGAGTGTCCCATCAGCACCTCCTTACATCAGAGTGTCCCATCAGCACCTCCTTACATCAGAGTGTCCCATCAGCACCTCCTTACATCAGAGTGTCCCATCAGCACCTCCTTACATCAGAGTGTCCCATCAGCACCTCCTTACATCAGAGTGTCCCATTACCAGCTCCCTTACATCAGAGTGTCCCATCAGCACCCCCTAACATCAGAGTGTCCCATCAGCACCCCCTAACATCAGAGTGTCCCATCAGCACCTCCTTACATCAGAGTGTCCCATTACCAGCCCCCTTACATCAGAGTGTCCCATCAGCAGCCCCCTTATATGAGAGTGACCCATCACCAGCCCCCTTACATCAGAGTGGCCCACTGAGCCATCGGCCCACCGGGAAACTCCCAGCAGTCCCGATGGCCAGTACATGCCTGCCCGGAACTGACAAAGGCGGAAATCAGGGAAACCTACATTCCCTGAGCATGTCCAGGGGCATGTGGGAACCCAGGAAATTGTGGGAAAAGGATAAAAAAGAGCCTGTTTCCACCTCTGAACAAGGGGTATAAAGAAAGACTGCACTGCACATACCTATTTTTACAATCTACAAGTCTGGTTGCTAACAGATTCCTTAGTAGTTTACTGTGGCAAAGTAATCAATACAAGAAATCTACCTTTATCATATATTTTCGAGTAGAAGCATCCCAGCACTGCCATGTATGTGACGGTCCTTAGACACCATCTGTTCTTCTGGGGTATATTCTACCCAATTCTACCTGTGCTCATTGGTTTACAATGATGGGGTCATCAGGGGTTTTAGCCTACAACAGGAAGAGCTGTCCATTGATAGCTTGCACCTTCACTAATGTCTCGCACTGCTTGAAAGATAAGGTAGCCTGATAAGGTCTAGGTCCACTTTAATATAAAACTGCAAAACAGTTCATGCATTTTGAGCAAAAACAGGACTATAAAACAATCAGTGCTATTATTAAAGGCAATAAAATATCAGGATGAGGTAGGACAAACCTATTATTCACAATGGTAAATTTATGCCCCCCTTATTTATCAAATACAAGCACTGGTATAGAAGACAAGAAGGACATGATTCCAGTTTGTCTGAATGATTATTCTCCTTCTCAGTGACAGACACAAGCAATGAATTAGAGCATGCCAGCATTAGACACAGCAAGTGATGATGAAATGTCTGCTGGTAACTGGCAAGGTGTGTATTGTTTGTATTGTTGGGATAAATTTCTGCATTAGTACAGTTCATCGCTAGCAGACAGCAAAGTTGAGATGTCCTTGATAGGGTTAAGGATAATAGCCAGTCATTGTAAAATATGAGCGATTGCTCGTCAGCAGTTTGTATAGCAATTTCTAATAAGGGTATAGAAACATAAATGTATGCCATTTTGTAACTCTGGAGGCAGCCACATATATTATATGACAGGTGCTTTCCTAAAGGCCTCCATTTCTTAATAGAAATAAAAAAATCCAATTACTAAATGATCGTTCTTCAAAACAACTGGTGCATAAAAACGCTTACTGATACCTGCAGAGCATGCATGTTGATGCACTGTGCAGAACCCCCAGTCTGTGCGTGTCTTTTATTTTCAGGAAGCAAAAAGCCAAGTATATTTTGCAATGATCCTCATCTATGATTACTATTACTGTAGTCCCATAATGAATGGATAAATGTCCTATGTACCTATAACAACCCTTCAAAATTATTGACCCCAAGCTTTGCAACACTTAAGAATTACACCACCCAGTATGGGTATGTTACCTTCTTATGGAAACCTCTGCTTCCACTTAGTAGCAACTACATCTTAATAGTGAACAGAGTTCCCTAGTTTCCCCTCTGCAGTGCATTTGCTTGAATTGGACTCCATTCTATGCAGAATCCATTATGGCAGTGGTTTTCAGTCTAGGGTACATGAACCCCTAAGAATACATTGAGGTCAACAAGGGAGTATCACTGGGACTGCACCAGATATTGCCTGATCACCTGTCTGCTACCCAATAGTAAACTGGAAAAAAAGGAGTCCATTGTACCCATTTACTGTATCACCACAGATAAATTTCCCCAGGTTGCAAGTTTTTTAGACAGAATCATGTTATACATTGCAGGGTGGGGAAAGATTCCTCACCCTTTCAGTTAAACTATTTACATGGGATCTGAAAGTACCTGGACTGATATGGGTGTGCAAATACCCCTTTACTAAATCCCTAACATAGTTACATAGTTAGTAAGGTTGAATAAAGACACCAGTCCATCCAGTTCAACCTGAGTGAGTGTCTACAATTGTCCCTATCCCTGTACATTGCACACTCACATCGGTCCCTACCCTCAAGGAGCCCACAATCCAAGGTGCCCATTCATATACTAGGGCCAATTTACCTACATAGGAAACCCACGCAGGCACAGAGGAGAACATGTAAACTCCAGCCAGGTAGTGTCTGGTTGGGATTTGAACCAGCGACCCTTTTTACTGCTAGGTGAGAGTGCTAACCACTGTGCCACCCATTGAACATGAGAGGGTCCTTATATAAACGTTGGGAAAACGAATAAAAAAAATTGCTTTTAAAAAGCAAATAGTCCACTTGGCTTGCATATCTGTATACTGATGTATTTAGATAAGGTATACGACTTTGCATATCCCATTTACATTGTTTTAAGGCATGCTAAGAATCCCACAGGATTTCGCTTTGCCAATTAGATACACTTCAAGACTTTTTGCTTTTATTTATTTCTTTATTTATTTTTTGGAGTGTGTTTGTCCTCAGCAATAGATAGTAAAACAAAACTCAGCCCATCGTTATTGTGTAGAATTTGAAGATAGATAGACAGACAGACAAGCAGATAGATAGATAGATAGATAGATAGATAGATAGATAGATAGATAGATAGATAGATAGATAGTACCATGGTTTTGAGTTGAACCCTTTTATCATAAATAGGGGAAACAGACAGGAGTGTTCCCTATCTCCCATATTGCTCATCCTCCCGATGGAGCCCCTGGCAACATCTAATATATCTCTGCCAAACCCCACTCTGCAATGCTTCCAACAAAAATAACCCTTTGAATAGTGTGGGAGATTAGCTTGTGGGAGATTAGCTTCAGAAAAGGGATCACCTTTTCTGAAAAACAAGGTCAGCAGACAATTTCTTTAAAATCTGGCTGGTTTCCAGGTTTATTTAGCAGAGGTTGGCAAAGTAAGGACACAGAGGGGGTGGCTGGAGAGAGGGGGCAGCACCCGAGCACCCCTAATGGACTTACCGACACTGGGCCCGTGGCAGCTATGCTCCCTTAACTATCAGGAAGCAAAGAATAAGAAGCACCATGATTAATGAAAAGATGACTGCTATCCTTTAAGACTCTCGTAATAATTTCTTAAATGTTTGGTTACCCCAAATAGCCTGCATGCATTCTAAAGGCCTTGTAGGGCACAAGGCAAAACCAGGCCTCCCCTGCAGAGATGAGGAAGAGAACTACTCCTTCCTTCCACCCCTTCTTTTCGCTTATCTTGGTTCTCACACATACCGTATTTGCCGGCGTATAAGGCGACTGGGCGTATAAGATGACCCCCTATTTTTCAAGTGAAAACATAGGTTTTGGGCAATACTCGCGGTATAAGACTACCCCCCTTCTGAGGCAACACTATTAAAAAAAAAACATTAGAACCATTAAAAAACACAAAGCAAGAATGCCAACTACTCATCCGCCATGCTGTGATATGTCATAAAGTAAATCAAACAATAATAACACAAACAGAGATCTATTGAATGCCACAACTCTGGAAAGTAGAATTTTTCACTAACCAAACCTATGCCACTTTTGGGTTACAGTCTATGGGAATTGTCCACCAAAATGCATTTAATAACCCTCCTGTCATATGTCCCAGATTTACCTGTCCCTCTTGGGTGCCTGGGACCTCAAAGGCAAATAGCAGGATGTATAGTAGTAGGAGATCAGTGAATGGATTTACCCAGGGAAGTATGGTGAGCGGTGTATTATTTTAATGAATACAACGCCTGCTTGGATTGGCAGAGGCTGTAGCATCATCAGCCCTTGCCTCTCTCTAAGCCAATCCGAGCAGGCTACTCTATGTAGCCTGCTCGAATTGGCAGAGGTTGTTACTCCAATCCAAGCAGGCTCTGTATTCATTAATAGGATACATCGCTCGCTGGGATTGGCTCAACGGCGTATACCATTTGTAGCTGAAGCCACATACAGTATTAGCAGACATTTGGGGGCTGACATCCATCGGGCAGCATTGTATACCTGTATACCCGGCGTATAAGACGACCCCTGATTTTTGGGCATTTTTTTTAAGTGTAAAAGGTAGTCTTATACACCAGAAAATACAGTATTTCTTTCCCTACTTCCATTCTTCTCTTT
The DNA here is from genome assembly GCF_037356315.1 of Lithobates pipiens. NCBI lineage: Eukaryota > Metazoa > Chordata > Amphibia > Anura > Ranidae > Lithobates > Lithobates pipiens. The sequence goes on along the minus strand of NW_027507784.1, from coordinate 291,263,207 downwards.
TACTTTCATGTATCTCTCTCTCTTGCTCTCTTCTTCACCCTGTGAAAAATCCCCCAGGTTATCTTTTCTTCCCCCACCCATTTACATTCCCTTTCGTATGCCTGTAACCCTATACACCCAGTCACCCCTTCATACCGCCCCCTACTTCCAGTCCCTACACCAACTACATGCATACACTTATCACTCCTGTACACCAGTCACCACTATACACTCATTCTCAATACATAATACAACAGTTTTTTTACAATCCATAAAAAACTTTCTGTATCCCTCAATGGAGGTGGAAAGAGGAGGAGCTTTCCAGTTCTCAATGCATTTTGTTGAAATCTAAGAGACAACAATACAAATATAATAACCTCTAATAATTAACAATATAACATATTTATCTTACAAGCAGGTCCTGTTGCTTTGCAGGCCAGAGAATTACTACTTAGTTGCAAGTTGAATAACCTATAGCCTGGTCTGTGTATTCATAAACCTGCATTCTCCCTACTAGCTCTCCCTTTCTCTTATGCCCCTCTATACTCACCCCTAGGATAAGTGGACGAGGCTGTATGCCTTGTCTAGGTGTAAATATATAAGATTTGGTCAGTTTATTATGGTTATGACCATATACATAAATATATTATCTTGTTAAATATTGGGGGCCATCATATTTGTATTGTTGACTCTTAGATCTACCATCTGCCTCCTTGTTCCCTCTCCTGAAGGAAGCGGAATTCTCCATGTAACACGTTGAGAATAGGATGTCCCCTCTTCTCCTCCCCCCCTCCCTTGTGGGATACTGGAAGTTGTTTGTGGACTGTAATTTAGTTATGCAATATGTTGCTTTAATATTTAATCTAAGTGTATGGGAAAATGAGTAGTCTATATAGGGAACAGTTTAATTCAATTCAACTCATTTTAAATTATGTTTTTATTATTATGTTAATAACATTATTATTTTAAGATATCATTGATTAATTTGTTCATGTTGCACCACCAAAAATTAGTCATTTGCTCCATCAAGCTTTTGATACTTGAAAACATAGGGAGTAACACGTTATGGGTTTAGTTGTTCTCAAAACCTTGGGTTGTGGGTCTTAGTGTATTGGGGATGGAATGAGAATGAGGCTATAGGGGTGATTGTGGGGTATAGAAGTGATAGAAGTTGTTATTTTAAGAAATAATTGGGTAATTTGTACATGTTGCACCACAAAAAATCCATTATTCCCCAGTTTGACTTTTGGTACTCAAAAACATAGGGAGCAACACGTTGGGGGCTTAGTTGTCCTCATAACCTTGGGTTGTGGGTCTTAGTGTTTTGGGGATAGAAATCAGAATGATGGTATAGTGGTGATTGTAAGGTATAGAAGTGGTAGAAGTGGTTATTTTAAGAAATAATTGGGTCATTTGTTCATGTTGAACCACAAAAAATACATTATGCCCTAGTCTTGCTTTTGTTACTTGAAAACATAGGAAACACTTGGGGGCTTAGTTGTCCTCAAAACCTTGGGTTTTGGGTCTTTGTGTATTGAGGATGGAAATGGGAATGAGGATATAGTGGTGAATGTGGGGTATAGAAGTGATGGAAGTGGCTATTTCTAAGAAATAATTGGGTAATTTGTTTTTGTTGCACCACAAAATATCCATTATGCTCCAGTCTCGATTTTGGTACTCAAAAACATAGGGAGCAACACGTTGGGGGCTTAGTTGTACTCAAAACCTTGGGTTGTGGGTCTTAGTGTACTGGCAGTGGAAAAGAGAATGACAGTATAGTGTTGATTGTTGGGTACAGGAGTGATAGAAGTGGTTATTTTAGAAAATAATTGGGTAATTTGTTTGTGTTGCAACAGTAAAAAATCCATTATGCCCCAGTCTCGCTTTTGGTACTCGAAAACATAAAGAGCAACACGTTGGTGGCTTAGCTGTTCTCAAAATCTTGGGTTGTGGGTCTTAGTGTATTAAGGATGGGAATGGGAATGAGGTTATAGTGGTGATTGTGGGGTATAGAAGTGATAGAAGTGGCTATTTTAAGCAATAATTGGGTCATTTGTTTGTGTTGCACCACAAAAAATCCATTATTCCCCAGTCTCACATTTGGTAGTCAAAAACAATGGAAGCAGTTGGGGGCTTCGTTGTCCTCAAAACATTGGGTTGTGGTTCTTGGTGTATTTGGGATGGAAATGGGTATGAGGGTATAGAGGTGATTTGGGGGTATAAGAGGTATGTTGCACCACAAATAAATCTGTTATGCCCCGGTCTCATTTTTGGTCTAAGATATATCATGGATGAGGTAAAGCTTAATTTATACCTTCCAACTATCTTTGTATTATCCTATGTTTTCAAAAAGTGTTGAATATGTGATTGTTCTCATCTCAGTTTATTGCTACTCTGCAGTATGTACATCTGCAGAATGTGGAAGGAACACCATTCATGCTATTGTTGTGTTGTAACCACTCTTTACTATTCCTGAACCAAAAAGAATAAAATAAAACAGCATACTGACCATTTTTATCCAGTGTCTTTAGACAGGTCCAGGTACATGACAGGTCCTCTTCATCCTCTTCTGTTTCCGTCAGTGGACAAATCCTGAATGATGCTCTATTGCAGGAGTAGGGAACCTCGGCTCTCCAGCTGTTTTGAAACTACAAATCCCATCATGCCTCTGCCTGTGATTCATGCCTGTCATGCCTGTGATTGTTAGGGTCTTGCAATGTCTCATGGGACTTGTAGTTTCAAAACAGCTGGAGAGCCAAGGTTCCCTACCCCTGCTCTATTGTGAGCCCAAAGTGGGGACAGAGCCCTACGCGGGGTCTGCGGGGAGCGGCACCAAAGATCGGGTGTGTATATCTGTTGATTTTCTATTTTATTTTATTTTCAGTTGAGTTGATTTTCTAATTTAATTCACTGAAATAGAGCAATTCATTTAGATGCTTGCCAGGAGTTTAGCTTTAAGAGACTGAAGAGGTCGTTACTTTTTTACATAAGAACAACAGACGGGATCGTTGATGTGTCTGGCTTTGAATACCATCAGATGGTAATTAAAAGTAAGATTATGTTTTTCCTTGGTGGTAAAAAGCAAATAAAAGGCACGCTGTTAATTATAGTATTACAATTCTGATACACTGTTAATGACACCTAGCTCCCAAAATAAAATAAAAAAAGCACAAAACGTACCAAATGATAGCCCAGACACCCCGAACACTGCTTTATTCTTCTTTTCATTTGATGAAAAGCATGAGAGATCACGGAACAGCAGCCTTTCCTTAGAGAAGGAAATTGCCTTTCTCTTGCAAAAAGGAACGATTTGATCTACAGTAGACAAAAGCCGAGGATTAATAATAGAAATGCTTATTAATGCTATTAATTCCGCACAGCTGACTCCAAGATCAAACCGTCAAATCCTGTGTAACAACAACCTGAACATTTCAAATTCTAAGCAGTATTCATTTGAATAAAAGAGATGCAAATAAAAGCGTTTTCTGCCTTGGAACTATTTGACCTCTTGTACCAACAGTCTGTTGATGGGATCTATAAAATCAAGGCCATATGTCTTGGATATTGAGTTAGGTCTGCCGTGAGACAGGAGAACTTTTTATACCTGATATATTATTTACGTAAAAGCCTAATTAGGAATTCCCAATCCTCACAGCAGGCAGCTCATATAACAATTTGCAGCCCCATGCTGCCTCCACCTGTTTATAGATTTGCAAATCCGGCCCCTAGTTGGTACCTAGTCACATGTTCTTTCATGCGTCAGATACCTTTTGTAAGTGTCAGTTGTTTGTGTGTTCATTCACAAAGAAAAGCTGTGCAATTTCAGAGGTCGGAGATGAGGATAAAAGAAACGAGGCCGCATGCTTTATATTTGTTAGTGTGCGGTTACACAGACGTGAAGCTTAACTCCGAGACAAGAAAATATGGTCTACATATAAGAGGCACGTCTATTCTCACTTGAATCTTGGTGTGCTTTGTGTCTTTCTTCAGGATCTGTACAGTAATTCTTTGCAAAACTTTACCTCTGTGCAGGAGCTTCCTGTAATAAAGACCGCTCCCTGCTGCTCTCTCTCCTTGTGCAGGGTGGCCGGTCTTGTCTCCGCTCCCCTCCTCTAGGTTTATGCAGGCAGCCTGTATTGGATGGGGGCCTTCTGGGCTCCTCCCACAGCTCTCTCTCCTTGTGCAGGGTGGCCGGTCTTGTCTCCGCCCCCTCCTCTAGGTTTATGCAGGCAGCCTGTATTGGATGGGGGCCTTCTGGGTTCCTCCCACAGCTCTCTCTCCTTGTGCAGGGTGGCCGGTCTTGTCTCAACCCCCTCCTCTAGTTTTAAGCAGGCAGCCTGTATTGGATGGGGGCCTTCTGGGTTCCTCCCACAGCTCTCTCTCCTTGTGCAGGGTGGCCGGTCTTGTCTATGCCCCCCTCCTCTAGATTTATGCAGGCAGCCTGTATTGGATGGGGGCCTTCTGGGCTCCCCCCACAGCTCTGCTTTCAGCACAGGTTATGTGGCTGATGAAGTCACTGCTTATTTTATACAGTAATAATTGGGATTGAAAAGGTATTTGGTGCACACAAAGTGGATTTATATGCTTTGTGGCCAATTAACTGCTTGCCGACCAGCCGCCGTCATTATACTGTGGCAGGTCAGCACCATCCCACGAATCGCCGTAACTGTACGTTGGCTCGCGGGATCGGAAAAGCAGGCACGCGCACGGGCCCGTTGCACTGAGGGGGTGTCAATGCTTGTGGACGATGGTCATGATGAACGTCGGCCACGAGCGATCGCAGGCACGAGAGGCAGAGCAAGGACGTGTGTGTGTAAACACAGAAATCCCTGTTCTGTTACATAGTTACATAGTTAGTAAGGTTGAATAAAGACACCAGTCCATCCAGTTCAACCTGAGTGAGTGTCTACAATTGTCCCTATCCCTGTACATTGCACACTCACATCGGTCCCTACCCTCAAGAAGTTCTGTAAGGAATGACATATCATGAGATCCTAATTGCTAGGAACCAGGATCTGTCATCCCCTCTAGTCAGTCCCCTCCCCTACAGTTAGAAACACACACAGGGAATACAGTTAACCCCTTGATCGCCTCCTAGTGTTAACTTCTTCCCCGCCAGTGACATTTTACAGTAATCAGTGCATTTTTATAGCACTGATCACTGTATAAATGCCAATGGTCACAAAAATATGTCAAAAGTGTCCGATGTGTCCACCATAATATAGCCCGCCAATAAAAAATCGCAGATCACCGCCATTAGCAGTAAAAAAAGTAATAATAATAAAAATGCAATAAATCTATCCCCTATTTTGTAGACGCTATAACTTTTGCACAAACCGATCAATATACTCTTATTATTATATTACCAAAAAAATGTAGAAGAATACATATCGGCCTAAACTGAGAAAAAATTAGCTTTTATAAAAAAAAGCGGGGATATTAATTATAGCAAAAAGTACAAAATATTGTGTTTTTTTTCAAAATTGTCATTCTTTTTTTGTTTATAGCATAAAAAATAAAAACCACAGAGGCGATCAAATACCACCAAAAGAAACCTCTATTTGTGGGGAAAAAAGGACATCAATTTTGTTTGGGTTCAGTGTCGCACGACCGCGCAATTGTCAGTTAAAGCAACGCAGTGCCAAATTGCAAAAAATGGCCCGGTCATTCAGCAGCCAAATCTTCCGGGGCTGAAGTGGTTAAGTAATATGTTTATATGAAAGTCTTTTTTTCCTGGAAATTCAGCTTTAACCACTTGCTTACTGGGCACTTAAACCCCCCTCCTGCCCAGACCAATTTTCAGCTTTCAGCGCTGATGCACTTTGAATGACAATTGCGCGGTCATACAACACTGTACCCAAATTACATTTTTATCATTTTTTTCCCACAAATAGAGCTTTCTTTTGGTGGTATTTAATTACAGCTGGGAGTTTTATTTTTTGCTAAACAAACAAAAAAAGATGCAAAATAAAAAAAATTAAAAAATCATGTTTAATAGTTTGTTATAAAATTTTGCAAACAGGTAATTTTTCTCCTTCATTGAAATGTGCTGATGAGGCGGCACTGGTGGGCACTGATAGGCTGCACTGGTGGGCACTGATAGGCACAGTTAAGGCGGCACTAATAGGCACAGATAAGGTGGCACTGATAGGCACAGATAAGGCAGTACTGATGGGCACAGATAAGGCGGCACTGATGGGCAAAGATGGGCACAGATAAGATGGCACTGATGGGTGGCACTGATGGGCACTGATAGGTACCACTGATAGATGGGACCGATGGGCACTGATAGGTGGCACTGATAGGTGGCTCTGATAGGTGGCACTGCTGGGCACTGGTAGATGACACTGATGGGCACGGATATGTGGCACTGAAGTGCAGCACTGTTGTTGAGGCAAATTGTGGGCACTGATAGGTGGCACTGTGGGCACTGATAGGTGGCACTGTGGGCACTGATGGGTGGCACTATGGGTACTAATTGGTGGCACTGATGGGTGGCACTTTTCCCATACTTTAGGTGGCACTGGCAGGGGGGAGGTGGGCACTGATGCGCTGGCCCCAGCTCGCCGTGATCGGGACTGAAGTCCCTCTCACGGCCGCCGGTGGACGACTTTTTTTTTCTCCTCGCGCTGACAGGAAAAATAGCCGATTACCGGCTCTGTTGTGTCATTGGCTGACAGCTGATCACGTGGTAAGGGGGTCGGGATAGACTCGCTGATCACAGAGCGATTTTGAATATATATATCTTTTGGGTCACAAAAGATTTATACCGTATTTATTGGCGTTGCCTCGGAAGGGGCAGGACGAGTGCCTTCAGATTACATACAGGGGAATCTTCTGTTTACTCGGCTGCGTCTGTAATAGGAAGTCCCATCTCCTGGGCTGCCATTGGGCAACTGTTCTGTCTATCATAGAAGGCGGGACTTCTTAAGAGTGTATTAAAGAGGCCACCAAGAAAACAGAAGATTCTCCTGTATGTAATCTGTTGGCGCTTGTGCTGCCCCGCTACCTGTCCCTTCTGAGGCTGCAGATGGGCATTAAGGCTGCACTGATGGCAAAGGTAAAGCTGCATTCATGACAATGGTAAGGCTGCATTCACTGCAATGATAAGGCTGCATTCATGGCAATGGTGAGGCTGCATTCATGGCAATGGTGAGGCTGCATTCATGGCAATGGTAAGGCTGCATTCATGGCAATGGTAAGGCTGCATTCATGGCAATGGTGAGGCTGCATTCATGGCAATGGTGAGGCTGCATTCATGGCAAAAGTAAGGCTGCATTCATGGCAATGGTGAGGCTGCATTCATGGCAATGGTAAGGCTGCATTCATGGCAATGGTAAGGCTGCAATCATGGCAATGGTAAGGCTCATCCTTAGTCCTGAGCGGCACGCAGGGATTCGTTGGGGGCCACAAAAGATATATATATATATATATATATATATATATATATCCAAATAATACGCCCAAGCTCATCTCTCCACCACACACAGCCACAAAGGCAAGAGAATTCTTGTTGGGCAGTGTATTAGTGCTCGGACGAACACACTTAGTTCAAATTTTAATGGTTCAAAGAATGTCAGGCAAAATGGTCGGCCCTTCATCAAATCTGACCCTCTTTGAAAAAAGTTTAGACATCCCTGACATAGACCATCCTCCACACCACCGGCTCTGACCGCTGTCGGTCTGCAATCATTACCGCAAAGACTACCCTTCAGTGGAGTGATCTGAAAGTGTGGCTTGAACCACTCGTGGAGCGCAGAGTCAAAGGGACAATGTCAATGGCAATGAGGAGGAGGATGGTTTATGTGGACAGCTTTACTCCAGATGCCTGCATACCTAAATGTGCCTCTTTTAATCAACCATGTGAGTTGCTAAATGTTGTACCTTCATTAAATGTAACCATATTGCTACACTTAGAGGCGTCTCTCATACTCAGTTGTGACATGACGCTACTTGTATATAAAGACATCGCTAGTATATCAAGTCACAATTTATTTTAAAAATTTGCTAGTCTTGCAAAACACTCTCAAACCAAGTTACTCTCAAACCAAGGTTTTACTCTATGTGAATACTTTTTGTTGTAGAATCATACTTAGCTAGGTGGATGCAGCATCGTTTTGATGCTGCATCTGTACCCTCGCCGGCTCTAACACTGAGAACCGAGCGATCAAACACTGCTAAGCAAAGAGCTGGTGACTGGCAGTCAGTGGCTCTCTGCTCTGCCTCCCACGCTCACTGGAGAACTGGGCTGTGGAGGGGGTGGGACAGTCCGGCTAAAGCTCTAATTGGCTCGCTGGTACAGGCATGTGGGCGGATCCCAAACATATGGTCGTGATCTTTCCTGATCCTGGACCGGCTCTGTGACTTCAGCCGACAGCGGGCTTCAGTCTGCTGTTTGCTGAACACGGGTCACTGGAGAGCAGCCCTGTGATCCATAATTCTTCCCTACCAGGCCAACTCTGACATTCCTCTCTCATGTAAAAATCATTATGTTTTTTGCTAGAAAATTACTTAGAACCCCAAAATATTAGATAGTGCTTTTAAGCAGAGGCCCTAAAGAATAAAATGGTAGGTATTTGCAAAGTATTTTTTTCAATGCTATTTTTTGTGAATATAGTGAATTTTAGCACACACAAGCACAATATAATACCCATTTTTGTTTGTAAAATTAAAAAGAAGATGTTACGCCACCCCACTCCCGCTGCATGTAAAATCAATCCAGCGGCTATTAAGCTGCTAGAATTTCTTTTAAATTAAAGAGCATTACCGGCAAAAAAAAAAGATGCCGGGATAATGCCTGTAGCTAAAAGTATTATCCCGGTGTCCGCACTGAAAGTCCAGAATGTCATATGGCATGACATCCTACGGGTAGGACGTGGTTGAAGTTTACAGGACCAGGGAAAGAGGGGTAGCTGCTTTGGTCACTGTGGCATCATGTGAGGTAGAGGGGCTGCAAGCAGATTGGGGGAGGGAATTTGTGTTGGGAGGGGAATTTGGGGGTGGCAGGGGGTAAGAATTGTTCTAGGAAAATAAATTTGCGGGGGGGGGGGATATGCTAGTAGTGGTGATTTAGGCAGATATGTGTTGGGAAGGGGAAGAAGGAATTGTGCTAGAAGAGGTGATACGGTAGAGGGGATTTGTGCTAGAAGGGGAACTTTTTGGGGGGGGGGGGATTTGTGCTAATAGGGATGATTGGAGGGGGGGTATTTGTGCTAGGAGGGGAGCTTTTAGGAGGGGATTGGTGCTAGGAGGAGGGATTGGGGGCAGGGAATTTGTGCTGGGAGGGGGATTTGGAGTGGGGGGGAGGATCTATACTTAGAGGGGAAATTAGAGGGGTAGATGATTTGTGCTAGGGGAGGTGATGTTTTTTGTTTTTTTTGGGGGGAGGGGGGCATTTTTGCTTATTTGTGCTGGAAGGGGGGATTTCAGCAGGGGGGAGGTTTGTATTTGGAGGAGGGTGGACTTATTCTTAGGGGGTAGGCATACAGTACAGATAGTGCTAAATTTTTGGAGGGAGGTGGGGGGGGGTTGCTGACACTCATGCATCTTGGGGTGGGTGCAGTTTACCAAGTTTGCCCTGGGCTTCTCCCAGCACTGAAAATGTAAATCTAAAATATATTGAAGGTATGTGACAGGAACCATGAAACAGACAGAGACAGGAGTACAATCAAATCACACTTGTTTATTAATAAAAATAAAAAGGTAAATAGGAAAAAGCGTAGTCAAGCAAGCCAGAGAGTCCAGTAGCCAGATCGGGTAGTCAGCCAGTCCAAAGTTCATGAACCAGATCGAGTAATCAGCCAGTCCAGACGTCAGGGATCCAAGGAGAGCTACTGCAAGCAGGATGGAAGCCAGAAGGGATGTTAGCAAGCCCGTCTTGAAACAACAGCAGGAGATGGTTCCTAGTGATGTGACCAAATGTGAAGGCAAAGGAGAAATGAGCTGGAAGACTTTAAATAGCCAGACCAGTCGAGCATCATCGGGAACAGCTGGTAACTGTGGAGAGAGAAGAGAGCTGGCAATTAGCTGACAGCTGAGCAGCCAGCCCAGAGGAGGAAGGGCTAAGCCAGCCTTGACAGTACCCCCCCAATGACCCCTCTCCCTCGGAGGGCCACTGGGCTTGAGGGGAAACCGTCTATGGAACTCGTGGAGGAGGACAGGGGCATGTACGTCAGAGGATGAAACCCAGGAGCATTCCTCCGGACCGTACCCCTTCCAATGCACCAGGTACTGTATGTGCCCACAGAACCTACGGGAGTCAACAATGGATTGTACCTCATACAACTCATGGTTCTCAACCTGAATAGGGTGAGGACGTGGCACCGAGGTGGTAAGACCAACGGTTTCAATAAGGAGACATGAAACACATTTGAGATGCGCATACTAGGAGGAAGTTCCAACACGTAAGCTACTGGGTTAATCCTGCAAAGGATACAGAAAGGCCCAATAAACCGAGGTGCAAACTTCAGTGAGGGAACACGAACCCGGAGGTTGCGAGGCGACAACCAGACCCTGTCCCCAACCTGGTAGGAAGGCGCTGTCAGGCGTCTGCGGTCAGCATGGAGTCTGTACCTATCATTAGCATGACGCAAAGCCTCCTGGACTTGTACCCAAGTGGAACGAAGACCATGGAGATGCTCCTCTAACGCAGGAATACTCTGCGGAACAAACGAGTCAGGCAACATGGAAGGTTGGAAACCATAATTCGCCATAAATGGAGACAATCAGGAGGCAGAATTCAGGCACTGTTGTGAGAAAACTCTGCCCAAGGTAATAGGTCAGACCAGTTGTTATGATGGTCAGAAATATAGCAACGTAGGAATTGCTCCAAGGACTGATTGGCTCGATCTGCGGCCCCATTAGAATGCGGGTGATACGTAGAAGAGAACGCAAGCTGGATTCCCAACTGTGCACAAAAGGCTCACCAAAACCGGGAGAGAAACTGACTGCCCCTATCTGAGACAATCACCTTGGGTAGCCCATGTAAGCGAAAGATCTCCTGAGCAAAAATGGAAGCCAGTTCCTTAGAGGTGGGCAACGTCTTAAGTGGAATACAATGACACATCTTTGAGAACCGGTCAACCACCATAAGGATAACAGTGTTGCTTTGGGTGGTGGGCAATTCCACAATGAAATCCATAGACAGGTGAGTCCAGGGCCTCTCTCCATTGGGTATGGGTTGTAGGAGGCCCACTGGAAGGTGTCATGGAGTCTTACTCTGAGCACACACGGGACAGGCAGCTACGAAAGCAGTAACATCAGCCCATAGACTAGGCCACCAGAATTGTTGGGAGATGGCCCAAATGAGTTGATTCTTCCCAGGATGGCCAGCTGCCTTGGGAGAATGATAAGTCTGGAGCACTGCAGTACGGAGACACTCTGGGACAAAGCAGCGGTCACAAGGTTTATCAGGAGGAGCATGGACCTGAGCAGCAAGAATTTTGTCACCCAAAGGAGAAGTAAGACTGGTGCGAACCGTAGCTAAGATACCATCAGGAGGAATCTTAGGAACCGGAACCGACTCTGACTTGGAAGTGGAGAAAAATTGTCGTGACGAGGCATCAGCCCTTACATTCTTAGTACTGGGTAAGAATGAGACAATGTAATTAAAGCTCGACAAGAAAAGAGCCCATCGCACCCTTCTGGAAGAGAGTCGCTTAGCCTCAGACAAGAATGTAAGATTCTTATGGTCAGTAAGAATAAGAACGGGCACAGTGGTACCTTCAAGGAGATGTCTCCATTCTTTCAGGGCTAAAATGATCACCAACAGCTCTCTGTCACCAATCTCATAATTGCACTCAGCAGGTGACAATTTCTTGGAAAAGTAGCCACACGGATGCATAGTGCTCTCAGAGTTAGGACGTTGAAACAGAAGGGCGCCAACTCCAGTCTCAGAAGCATCAACTTCTAGGATAAAAGGCAACCTAGGATCAGGATGTGCCAACACAGGAGCAGAAACAAAGGCAGCCTTGAGAGTCTCAAAGGCCTTAATGGACTCCAGAGACCAACTCTGTGGGTTACTGTCCTTTCTGGTCATATCAGTCAAGGGCTTGACCAGAGTCGAGAAGTTGCGAATAAACTTCCGATAGTAATTGGCAAAGCCCAGGAAACGCTGCAGAGGACGTAAACCCACGGTTTGAGGCCACTGTAGGACTGCCGAAAGTTTCTCTGGGTCCATTGAAAAACCAGCAGTGGAAATGACATAGCCCAGGAATGTAACCTGTTCACGATGGAACTCACACTTCTCCAGTTTACAATAGAGATTGTTCTCTCTTAGTTTCTGAAGTGCACGACAGACATCTGTGTGGTGGCTCTCCAGGGACTTGGAAAGTATGAGGATATCATCTAGATAAACCACCACACACAACTGCAACAAATCTCGGAGGACAAGGTTAATAAATTCCTGGAAAACTGCCGGGGCGTTACAAAGGCCAAAAGGCATTACCTGGTATTCATAAAGGCCTGTTCTGGTATTAAATGCAGTCTTCCACTTGTCGCCCTCCTTAATGAACACGAGATTGTATGCCCCTCTCAGGTCAAGCTTCGTGAAAACCGTTGTAAAGGTCTCCCGTCAAGAGCCTCAATGGCAAGTGGAGTGTCACGCAGCTGCAGCAGAATCGAGTGCTGCGAAACAAATGCAGCATCAATGAACAGGCCTGCAGCCCCAGAGTCGATTAGAGCCTGTATCTCGATGGACGACTCAGCCAAAGAAAGGGTGACCAAAACCAGGGGCTTATCCTTCAGGATAACTGGGGACGAAACAACGCCACCTAAGGTCTGTCCATGACAGGACCGCAAGGTTCGGGCGTTCCCTGGACGGGTAGGACAAGACTTCAAAAAGTGACCTGCCTGGCCACAATAAAGGCACAATCTCTCCCTCCTCCTAAAGGCTCTCTCATCCGCAGAGAGACGCATGAAGCCCAGATGCATGGGTTCATCTTCACTGACCAACTCGGTATCAGGAGGCATGGCAGGTGAGGGAGGCATGGGTGGGACTACAAAGCTCGGAGGCAAACGTACAGGAGGCTTCCACAAGCGCTCCTTAAGAGAAAGTCTTTCTCTGAGTCTGGAGTCAATGAGGATGGCAAAGGAGATCAAGCTCTCCAGCTCAGTGGGTATATCTCGGGCTGCTATCTCATCCTTGATGGAATACGAGAGACCATGAGAAAAAGCAGCCATGAGGGCCTCATTGTTCCAAGCAACCTCTGCTGCCAGAGTACAGAATTCAATGGCGTAGTCGGCAACAGTTCTCGTACTCTGTTTGATGGACATGAGGCATTTTGGCAGCAGAAGCGGAGCGTGCGGGAACGTCAAAACCCCTTTTAAAGGAGGCCACAAACTCCGGGTAACTCAAGACAACAGGTTTTTGCATCTCCCATAGAGGGTTAGCTCAGGCCAAGGCTCTCTCAGAAAGCAAAGATACCAGCAAACGAAACCTACTTTGCTTCTGTCTGTGGGAAACGCCTGGGGCAGCATTTCGAAGTATATCTCAACCTGATTGAGAAACCCTCTGCATTGAACTGGATTGCCCCCAAATCGCTGGGGAAGCGGAGCAGAACCAGACATACCTCTTATAGAGGTAATACTTGAGGCGGGTGCCTGCACAGAGACTGGCGCAGCAGCAGGGGCGGCCTGCAACTCAGGTTGTACCGGAGGAGCCACCGTGGGGGATTCCAGGTGAGCCGTGTGATTCAGGAGCGTTTGTAACGCCAAGGCAAACTGATCCATGCGGTGATCTTGCTCATCCAATCTGGAAAAAAATGCCAAATCATGCTGAGGTGTGGAACAGCCAATCCTTTCAGAGCAGCAGAAGAAAGGAGTGGGAGAGAATTAAAAAATAATGCATGTCTCTTAGGCTAGTGCACTAAATCACCTGTCACTCACAGCAAGGGGGAGGATTTGACAAAGTTTTTCTCTGTTTGTCAAGATTTATCTCACTGAACAATAAAAGAGGATTGCTCAGAGCTGGATTAACTATTTGTGGTAAGACAGGGCTCAAATGATAGGAAATCTTATACTCTACATTATGACATAAAAAAAATTTCTGGTTTACATCCTCTTTAATATAGTTTTCTTAAAGAGGGATTCCACCAAAAAAAAAAAAATATTAAAAGCCAGCAGCTATAAATACTACAGCTGCTGACTTTTCATAAATGGACACTCACCTGTGCCGGGTTCCAGCGATGCCGGCAGCCGAGGCCGATCGATCGCTCGGCTCTCGGCTGCTGCCGCCACCATTCTAGGTGAGGGAATCAGGAAGTGAAGCGAATCGGCTTCACTTCCCGGTTCCCTACTGCACATGCGCGAGTCGCGCAGCGCAATAGGAAATCTCCGCGCTGTCACTGGGACCCGTGTGTGTCCCAGCAGACAGCGCGGCAGGGCAGGAAATGGCGTAGACTCCCACGGGAGTCTATGCCCGGAAGTGGGTGTAAATACCTGTCTTTGACAGGTATCTCCACCCCCCTCCCCCCTGAAAGGTGTCAATTGTGACACCGGAGGGGGGGAGGGATCCGATCAGCGGAGGTTCCACTTTAGGGTGGAATCCCGCTTTAAGCAATTCATTTTTAGTGAATGTATTTTTAGTGAGCGTGATCCTGAAAATCCTGTCAGTAACAGTACTTCCTGTTGCGGGCTGACAACACTAAGCCACTGCCTCACAAATAGTAGCAGCGTTGTCAGTCTGCCAGTTGGCTGTATCAGATAGGCAGCCCAAGGGTCAACTGAAGGAGCTTTCAATGCTGGCTGACAAATTTGCTACTAATTGTGAGGCAGTAGCTTAAGGCTCGGTTCACACTTGTGCGATGTGGAAAACCCTACGAATCCAGTGCGGGTTCCAGCATCGCACCTGAATCACCGGCGGTTCGCACTGCCCTCTGTTTGTCAATACAAAGTTAATGACACCCCCAGATCAGTATGCAGATCACAGTGAGAACTGTAAACTCGGACAGGAATCGGATTGCATGGGTGTTCACATGGATCCGATTCCAGTGTGGACCAAAAAAAGGGTCCTACACCATTTTGGTCTGAATGCGATGCAAATTCAGCCGTACAACCTATGAGACTGAATTTGCATCGCTCAGACAATGCACGTGATCTGCACAGCAGTGTGGTGCAATTGCAAGGTCTGATGTTGCTATAGTGTGAACCGAGGCTAAAGCTATAAATTTAACAAAGTAGCAAAAGTATGATCATTAGCATGGTTTTAAATTCTGTACAGATAGTCTTATGATTTAGACACATCAGCCACAATGTGCATTAGTAGATTGATCTACCTGGCTTTATTGTGTAGAAGAAATGCTTAAGTTGGAAAAGCAGCTGAATAAAATGACAAAGCCTTTGAATGTCGAAAGCCTTTACACACACATGAACTTTAAAGCGCAGGTCCACCCTAAAATTAAAAATTACATTAACATTCTAAAAAAAAAATAGAAAAAAAAATAGAAAAAAACATTTTTTTACTTACCAGAAATGCCTGTTGCTAGGCAGTCTGCCTAATCTGCCTATTCCTATTCTGCGGCGCTATTCCTTCACTTCCTTCTCTTTGGCAAGCTGCCCCGTTACCTTCTGGGACATGTGTGTGTCCCAAAAAACAGCAGGGCCATTCACAAATTGCTGCACGCCTCACGCATGCGCAGTAGGAAACGGGCTGTAAATTAGTTAGGATGGCAGCGCCGGCACCCAATCCGATAAATGGATTGGCCTCGGGGGGCCGACATCGCCGGCACGCTGGACAGGTAAGCGCCCTTACTAAAAGTCAGCAGCTACAGTGTTTGTAGTTGCTGACTTAAAAAAAAAAAAAAAAAGTCCGGACCTCTGCTTTAATGGCATCCCAGTCTGTGGGGTTCAATATTGAGTTGGCCCACCCTTTGCAGCTATAACAGCTTCAATTCATCTGGGTAGACTGTCCACAAGGTTTAGGAGTGTGTCTATGGGAATGTTTGACCATTCTTCCAGAAGCGCATTTGTGAGATCAGGCACTGATGTAGACGACAAGGCCTGGCTCGCAGTCTCCGCTCTAATTCATCCCAAAGGTGTTCTATTGGGTTTAGGTCAGGACTCTCTGCAGGCCAGTCAAGTTCTTCCACCACAAACACGCTCATCCATGTCTTTATGGACCTTGCTCTGTGTACTTGTGCGCAGTCATGTTGGAACAGGAAGGGGCCATCCCCAAAGATGGGAGCATGAAATTGTCCAAAATGTCTTTAAGCTTTCTCTTTACTGGAACTAAGGGGGCTAAGGGGACAAGCCCAGCCCCTGAAAACACAACCCCACACCATAATCCCCCATCCGCCAAATGATTTGGACCAGTGCACAAAGCAATGTCTATAAAAAACATGGATGAGCGAGTTTAGGGTGGAGGGACTTGACTGGCCTGTACAGAGTCCTTACCTCAACCCGATAGAACACCTTTGGGATGAATTAAAACGGATACTCCGAGCCAGGCCTTCTCGTCCAACATCAGTGACTGACCTCACAAATGCACTTCTGGAAGAATGGTCAAACATTCCCATAGACACACTCCTAAACCTTGTGGTCAGCCTTCCCAGAAGAGTGCAAAGGCAAGTGTACCAATACTTTTGACAATATAGTGTATATACACACTATGTAAATGTATACTGTATATTAGCCCAAGTTGCTCTTTCCTGGAGCCATTACCATTATTATCATGTACTGCGCATTTCATTTTCACAGAGTACAAAGTGAATGAAGTAAAGAGTACTCATCAAAAACACATTTTCACATTTATTATCATCCTACAACAGACACTTTGCTATAAAATGTGATATATATACACTATGATATTTTTAACTTGTAATTACACTGCGGTAATTCAAAGGCTGTAAAAAGGCTTATATCTGTTTACATGTTTATTGTTGCAGAAGATTTGAATATTCTTCAGAAAAATATAGCGGAGAGGGTTTATAATGCCTTGCTTTGTGGCATTTTCATACACACAGATGCAGAATATGGGCATAAACCACTATAAAATATAATGTATATTTTATATATATGCACCAATTAGCCATAACTTTTTTGCAGCTACCCCCACAGCCCCCCAAAATACATACCTGAGCCCAGTTTTGATCCAGAGGTGTGCACGAGAGCGAAAGCTCTCCCAAGTATCTCTTCAGATACAGCAACATGAGCCATTGGCTCTGGCTGCTGTCAATCAGAGCCAGTGATGAGGGGGTGGGAGGCAGGGTGGAGCCTCGCTCTGTGCATCTTATGGACACTCAGAATGGGGCTCGGGAGTGAGAACGCACAAAGGCCCATAGCAAGAGGCTTGCCAGGAGCTCCAGGGGGAGCCCCAGAAAAGGAGGGTCAGGGCTGCTCTTTATAAAACCATTTCACTGAGCCGGTGATTATAACATGTTTGTTAACAACTTCAATACCAGGTACTTACACACCTTCCTGCCCAGACCAATTTTCAGCTTTCAGCGCTGTCGCACTTTGAATGACAACTGCGCAGTCATGCTACACTGTAACCAAACTCAATTTGTATCATTTTGTTCCCACAAATGCAGCTTTCTTTTGGTGGTATTTGATCACCTCTGCATTTTTTAGTTTCTGTTAAACAAATAGAAAGACCAAAAATTTGGAAAAAAAAAAGTTTTTTGTTTCTGTTACAAAACTTTCTAAATAAGTACGTTTTCTCCTTCACTGATGGGCACTGATAAGGCGGCACCGATGAGGTGGCACTGATGAGGTGGCACTAATGGGCACTGATGGGCACTAATATGCAGCACTGAGGGGGCATCGATAGGCGGCACTGATGGGCACTGATAGGTGGCACTGATATGCAGAACTGATGGGTACACATAGGCGGCATGGATGGGCACTGATAGGTGGCACAGATGGGCACTGATAGATGGCACAGATGGACATGGATGGGCACTGATAGGTGGCACTGATGTACACTAATGGATGTTACTGATGGATGCCAATCAGCGCCAAACAATAATGCCTGCCAATCACTGATGCCCATTTTAAGCATTGATTGGCATCCATTGTGGGCACTGATTGGGAACCATTGTGGGCACTAATTGGGATCCCTGGTGGTCTAGGGTGGCATACCCGGTGGTGACTAGTGGTGGGCATCCCTGCTGGTCCTGGTTGCGTCCCTGGTGGTCCAGTGTGGGCATCCTCGGGGGGAGGCTGCGCTGATGATCAATCAGCACAGACACCCCCCCCCCTCAGAAGAGCAGCCGATCGGCTCTCCTCTACTCGCATCTGACAGACGCAAATCGGGAAAAGCAGATCAACGGCTTTTCTTGTTTACATCGTGATCAGCCGTGATTGGACGCGGCTGATCACGTTGTAAAGAGTCTCTGTCAGAGGCTCTTTACCTAGATTAGAGTTGCGGTGTGTCAAACTGACACAATGCAACAACAATTGCTGCAATGTGTGCCCCCGGAGGCACGCAGCGGCTTGATATCCTGGCGACGTCATATGATGTCTGGTCAGGATTTCACAACCACTCTGCCGATGTCATATTGCTATATGGCGGGAGGCAATCTGTTAAGAGCAAAAAAAAAAAATAAGGATTTACAATGACTTTAATAGTATAATAACATTGTCTATCACATTACAATGGCATCTGAAAGTCAGTGAGATATTAGGCAGCAAATAAACATGTTGTACTTATAGTGTTGAAAGCAAAAGAAAATAGACATTGCAGTTTGTTGTGTATGGAGCTGTATAGCTGCAGAACGCTCATGGAGCTCATGTGACCCCTGTCCACAACTAAAAGTACCTACAGTGGGCACTTGAGCATCAAAACTGGACCATGGAGTAATGAAAGAAGGTGGTCTGGTCTGATGAATCACGTTTAGTTTTTTTACATTGTGTGGACGGATGCGTTGCTCACCTGGGCAAAAGATGGCACCAGGGTGTAGTAAAGGAAGAAGGCAAACCGGCAGACGCAGCGTGATGCTTTGAGCCATGTTCTGCTGGGAAACGTTGGGTCCTGCCATTCTTGTGGATGATACTTTGACACATACCATCCACCTAAATATTGTTGCTGACCATGTATACCCCTTAATGAAAATGGTATTCCATGATGAAAGTGGCCTCTTACAGCAGGATAATGCATCCTGCCATACTGCAAAAATGGTTCAAGAATGGTTTGAGGAACACAACGAGTTTGAAGTGTTAACTTGGCCTCTAAATTCTCCAGATCACAATCCAATTGAACATCTGTAAAATGTGCTGAAAAAAAAGGTCCAATCCACGGAAGCCCAACTTTTCAACTTACAGGACTTAAGGGAGAAGTATAGCCAAAGCTTGTTTTGCTGCACTTCTCCTGTGGATCACAGGAGTGCATTTTGTTCTACACTCCTGTGACCCGTTTTTCTGCAGACATCAGGCTGAAGCTTGCTGTCTGCTGACGTCACAGACTCGGTCCAGGCTCAGGCAAGATCACGACAATGAAGTCGGGATCCGCCCACATGCCTGGACTGGCACCACAAGCCACTGAGAGCCAAAGCCAGCTGCTCCCGCCCCAGAGGGCAGAGCAGAGAGCTCTGAGAACCAGCGGTGTTAGATTGCTCGGTTCTCAGCCGGCAGGGGACAGATACAGCTTCGGACTGGTACTACATCCACCAAGCTTAGTATTAAATAAAAAAAATAAAAAAACGAACCCCATACATCTCTTTTAAAGGATCTGCTACTGACGGATTGGTGCCAGATACTACAGCATAGAGGTGTAGTAGCAACCATGCCTTGTTGGGTCAGGGTTGTTTGGGCAGCAAAAGGGGGGCCTACTCAGTATTAAATGTGTGGTTATAAAGTTACGGATCTATATATAGAGACAAAAAACAGTCAGACTGTCAAACCCACAAAAGTACACAGCATAACAAGGGAACCATGACAGCACATCAAGAGGCAGACAGAAGACTCTGAATCTGAGGTCATTTATATATATATGTCCACACCACGATATACACCCTTGTAGCTTCCTTTCCCTTGTTGACTGTGGCTATTGTGAAGAGAGTGGGATTGATACCTATCCAATTGTTAGATTGTCCGTATCCACTGAGGGGCTTCAATCATTGGTGTCTAACCACCAACAAGCCTGAATGATTCATGGAGTGTAGGTCCTATTGAATCCATACACTCCGGTAAGCCTCAGTATTATCAGTGTGCTCTGTTTTCACCCTTTATACACTTATAGTGACAGTCCAAAGTTTTGAGCAGCAACATTTATATATGCACTTTAAGATATAGTCATCTATCAACACTTTTTGTCCTAAAGTGGACTTTTTTGTATATTTCATGTCATAACAATATTGGTTTTTGGATTTTATATAGTTTATTCTTAGTTGCTTCACTCCATTTGCACTTTCCAATTATTGTACTTCTCACATTCAGAATTTTGGAATTTTTGCACCTGTATATTAATTTATTATTGTGCTTTAATATTTATCATCACTATGGTTTTTTTATTCAGTTTAAAATACCTATATATTTTCATTTGATTTATTTTTAAATGATATTAGGGCTGCACCACTATATTTTTACATACACTATTTTGCAATTGTCATTTGCTGTGCCAGCAGCTGCCTTTTGACAGCGCGGTATTATATATATACTTTTTACTGTGGAGAAGTTTAAAGCAGGGTCAGGTTATAAAAAATAAAAAAACAAGCTATGAACATCTCATTCGATCCATCATCTGAAAATGGAAAGATTATGGTACAACTGAAAACCTACCAAGACATGGCCGTCCACCTAAACTGACAGGCCGAGCAAGGAGAGCATTAATCAGAGAAGCAGCCAAGGGGCCCATGGTAACTCTGGAGGAGCTGCAGAGATCCACAGCTCAGGTGGCAGAATCTGTCAACAAGACAACTATTAGTCGTGCTCTCCACAAATCTGTCCTTTATGGAATAGTGGCAAGAAGAAAGCCATTGTTGAAAGAAAGCTATAAGAAGTCCCATTTGCAGTTTGCGAGAAGCCATGTGGGGGACACAGCAAACACGTGGAAGAAGGTGTCCTGGCCAGATGAGACCAAAATTGAACTCTTTGATCTAAAAGCAAAACGCTATGTGTGGACAAAAACTAACACTGCACATCACCCTGGACACACTAACCCCACCATAAAACATGTTGGTGGCAGCGACATGATGATCAGAGTTGATAGGAAGATGGATGGAGCCAAATACAGGGCAATCTATTAGGGAAAACCTGTTACAGTCTGCAAAAGACTTGAGACTGGGGCGGAGGTTCACCTTCCAGCAGGACGATGACCCTAAATATATAGCCAGAGCTACAATGTAATGGTTTAGATCAAAGCATATTCATGTGTTAGAATGGCCCAGTGAAAGTCCAGACCTAAATCTAATTGAGAATCTGTGGCAAAACTTTTCACAGACGCTCTCCATCCAATCTGACAGAGCTTGATGTATTTTGCAAAGAAGAATGGGCTAAAATGTCACTCTCTAGATGTGCAAAGCTGGTAGAGACATTCCCAAAATTACTTGCAGCTGTAATTGCAG
Organism: Lithobates pipiens; assembly: GCF_037356315.1. Lineage (NCBI taxonomy): Eukaryota > Metazoa > Chordata > Amphibia > Anura > Ranidae > Lithobates > Lithobates pipiens. The sequence continues at coordinate 291,241,731 of NW_027507784.1, read as the reverse complement.
TGAAAGGGGGTTCTACAAAGTGTTGACTCAGGGGGGCAGAATACAAATACATGCCACAATTTTCACATATTTGTAAAAAAAATTGAAAACCATTTATCATTTTCCTTTCACTTAAAAATTGTGTGCCACTTTGTGTTGTTCTATCATATAAATTCCCAATAAAATACATTTACGTTTTTGTTTGTAACATGGCAGAATGTGAAAAATTTCAAGGGGTATGAATACTTTTTCAAGGCACTGTGTGTGTGTGTGTGTGTGTGTGTGTGTGTGTGTGTGTGTGTGTGTGTGTGTGTGTGTGTGTGTGTGTGTGTGTGTGTGTGTGTATACACACACACACACAGTATCTCACAAAAGTGACTACACCCCTCACATTTTTGTAAATATTTTATTATATCTTTTCATGTGTCAACATTGAAGAAATTATACTTTGCTACAATGTAAAGTAGTGATTGTACAGCTTGTATAACAGTGTAAATTTGCTGTCCCCTCAAAATAACTCAACACACAGCCATTAATGTCTAAACTGCTGGCAACAAGAGGGAGTACACCCCTAAGTAAAAATGGCCAAATTGGGTCAAAATTTGTAATTTTCCCTCCCCAGTGTCATGTGGATTACTAGAACCATGTCCTGTGGTCTGATGAGACCAAGATAAACTTACTTGGTTCAGATGGTGTCAAGCGTGTGTCATGGCAACCAGGTGAGGAGTACAAAGACAAGTGTGTCTTTCTTACAGTCAAGCATGGTGGTGAGAGTGTCATAGTCTGGGGCTGCATGAGTGCTGCTAGCACTGGGGAGCTACAGTTCATTGAGGGAACCATGAATGCCAACATGTACTGTGACATACTGAAGCAGAGCATGATCCCCTCTCTTCGGAAACTGGGCCGCAGGGTAGTATTCCAACATGATAACGATCCCAAACACAACTCTAAGACGACCACTTCCTTGCTAAAGAAGCTGAGGGTAAAGGTGATGGACTGGCCAAGCATGTCTCCATAAATACACCCTATTAAGCATCTGTGGGATATCCTCAAACAGAAGGTGGAGGAGCGCAAGGTCTCTAACATTCACCAGCTCCATGATGTCGTCATTGAGGAGTGGAAGAGGACTCCAGTGGCAACCTGTGAAGCTCTGGTGAACTCCATGCCCAAGAGGGTTAAGGCAGTGCTGGAAAATAATGGTGGCCACACAAAATATTAACACTTTAGGCCCAATTTGGACATTTTCACTTAGGGGTATACTCACTTTTGTTGCCAGAGGTTTAGACATTATTGGCTGTGTGTTGAGTTATTTTGAGGGGACAGTAAATGTACACTGTCATACAAGCTGTACACTCACTACTTTACATTGTAGAAAAGTGTCATTTCTTCAGTGTTGTCACATGAAAAGATAGAATAAAATACTTACAGAAATGTGAGGGGTGTACTCATGTTTGTGAGATACTGTATATATAAATATATACACACAAATAAAATATCACTATAATATACACAACACTGGCTGACAGGATTGTGGATGGTGCATTTGCGGCACTTAAGTTTCAAACATACACATGTGGGGGAAAAATAAAGCTTATCTGAAACCGCACACTAACAAATATAAACCATGTTGTTGTCCACAGGCTGTGTGGAAAAATTAAAGATAAAAGCTGATTGGTTGCTATGAGCAACAGCAGCGCTTCAGAAAGAAATGGACACTTTCTGTTAACTGTCCTCATGGTGAGGGGCTCCAGGACTGATATAGAAAAAATTAACTTTTTGGTTTCTCAGAATTTTAATTGTTTTCTGTTATCGGTCCTGGAGCCTAGAGGCAGAGCTTTGGGTGACATAAAGCCTCTATCCCCAGGTTCACATCTTACTTGATAGTCAGACCTCATTATTAGTCTCAGCTGTCCACAGGCCTTTATATATGCAAGCTGGCTAATGCTCTCTGCTGTAGGAGACTTCTGCTGGGTGAAAAGGCTGAGTGCCAACAGAATTCTAAAAAGGTACAAATGCTGCCTGTCAATTTAACCACTTCCGGACCGATGCACGCCGATATATGTCCTTACTTTGAGGAGGAATATCGTTGTTATGGCCATAACCCCTGGTATCCTCTTGTTCGGCCGGCAGTCCGCTACAAGATAAAAGTGTTCTCTGGGGCGGATTTGCAGCAAGATCACTTTTATCGGCGGCGCCCGGCACTCTCCGATGTCCTCCGCCGCTTACCTCTACCGCTGGCCTTCAGCAGCAGAGGTGATCGGGCCCTCATTCTGGCTGGGCATGGAGACTAGTGAGGGAAAGATGGCCCCCACCTGTTTCCATGACATTACAGGGCGGAAGCGACATTAAAATGTCACTTCCGCCCATAGCTCTTAAAGGGCCATTTTTTTTTTATTTTTTTTTTTAAATTACGTTTTTTTTTTTAATTATTGCATTTTTGTGTAAATATGAGGTCTGAGGTCTTTTTAACCCCAGATCTCATATTTAAGAGATCCTGTCATGCTTTTTTCTATTACAAGGGATGTTTACATTTAAAAAAAAACTGTGTAAAAATAAAAAAATAAATGTAAAATAAATAATAAAAAATAAATAAATAATTTTAAGCGCACCCTATCCCACCGAGCTCATGTGCAGAAGCGAACACATACGTGAGTAGTGCCCGCATATGAAAACAGTATTCAAACAACACATGTGAGGTATCGCCATAATCTGTAGAGTGAGAGCAATAATTCTAGCCCCAGACCTCCTCTGTAACTCAAAACATACAACCTGTAGAATTTTTAAAATGTCACCTATGGAGATTTTCAAGGGTAAAAGTTTATCGCCATTCCACGCGCGGGAGCAATTTTGAAGCGTTACATGTTGGGTATCAATTCACTCGGTGTAACGTTATCTTTGACAATATAAAAAAAAATTGGGCTAACTATACTTTTGTCTGTCTTATTTTTTCATTCAAAAAAGTGTATTTTCCAAAAAAAAGTGCACTTGTAAGACCACTGTGCAAATATGGTGTGACAGAAAGTATTGAAATAACCGCCATTTTATTCTCTAGGGTGTTAGAAAAAAAGTATAATGTTTGGGGGTTCTAAGTAATTTTCTAGCCAAAAAAAAATTTAAATAACACATCTAGAAAAGAAGTTTGGTGCTTAAATGGTTGGAGCCCAATAAGGACACCCTGTTAGTCAGGAACTGATATGAGTTTAGTTAGTGGCTCGGGCATACAGATGTTTTCCTTGTTTTTTGGATTTTCAGTACAAAGTCCTCATGCACTGAAGAGTGTTTGCTCGCTGCCTTGCTAAATAAAAGGACAAGAAGAATCTGCCTGGACTATTCCTGGTTGTCTTATTCACCAAAGCCCTGTTCCCTGCATAGCTGTCAGGTGATCTGTAGTTTGCAAGACAGTCCTGATATGTTCACGTGTTTAAAATGAAGTAAATGTGTATTTTCTGTTTTTGTTACTAAATGTTTAACAACATTTACATATGGACATTACATAGTAATGTATATGCAAAGTGATGAGACCAGTACGTGTAATGAAATGCATTAGTTATTAAAGGAAAATATAAATGTGAAGGATACTAATGTTTGAAAATCACAGGTTGGTTGTTGAAGGGTATACATAGGCATGTCTCTTGCGGAGTCCCTCAAGGATTGCCCTTGTCACCAGTGCTCTTCAACATATACATCCGCCCACTCCTCAAAATCACCAGATTATCAGACCTCTGCTTCCACTCGTACGCTGACGACGTGCAACTTTACTTCCGTATCACCGGACAAAGAGACCATTATCAGCAACTAGAAAATTGCCTCACTTTGATAGAAGACTGGATGACCACTAACTCCCTCAAACTCAACGAATCAAAAACAGAGCTTCTTATCCTACACGCAAACCATAATTCCCGAACCAAGATCCCCTGGACACCACCCACTATCTTTGGGCAGACCATCTCCCCACAGACCAAGGCCAAGAGTCTCGGGGTCACTTTTGACTCACAAATGTCAATGGATGCTCAAATAGGAGCAGTAGTCAGCGGTTCTCACCATCTGCTCCGCCTGCTACGCAGACTCATCCCTTTCATCCCAAAGAAGGACAAAGCAGTGGTAGTTGGAACAGTCATTAATTCACGACTTGACTACGCAAACTCCCTTTACATAGGATTACCCCATTATCAACTTGCGTGCTTACAACTTATCCAAAACACGGCGGCAAGGCTGATAACAGGAAAAAAACGTGGGAATCAATCTCCCCTTCCCTGAGGAGCCTACATTGGCTAACCGTAAACAATCGGATCACATTCAAGACCCTCTGCCTCACCCACAAATGCATGCATGGAGACGCTCCTCAATACCTTACTTGAGAAAATAAAACACTACACACCCAACCGCAGTCTTCGATCATCTAACCAAAACCTCCTCCTCGTTCCCAAATTCCAGTACAAATCAAAGGGAGAACAGAGATTCACTGTCAAAGGACCATGGCTATGGAACGCTCTACCAACCAACATCCGCTTGGAAGAAAACCACAAAGGTCTTCAGGAAAAAACTCAAGACCTTCCTCTTCTAGAAGCTGGACAACAAAGCTCATCACATCGCCTTGAAGCAATTCAGTTCACGTTGTGCGCTATACAAATTATTTGTTCATTCATTCATTCATGTGACGTGTAACTGGTATAGGGCCAGCATAAGTATGCATACCGCCCAACTTTTTAAGATGGGAATGAGGGACCCCTATCAGCAAAAGTATGCAGGCATAGGACACACCCTGACCATGCCCCCTTAAAGGAGAATTGTACAAAAAATAAGATTAGTTAAACCCACAAGTGCTTTTTTCTACCAGTACTATTCCTTTATATTGGCTTTTGGAATTTACAAATGCAGCAATTTAGAAATCAGATGAAAGGTTTAGTGCTGGAAAACACTTTTTGATAGATAAAAAGTGCATTTTATATACATCTATATAGATCAGACTCACAATGAGGGACAGAGGAACATTGCTTCAAATCAGGGACAGTTGGGAGCTATGAGTATGTGAATATTAGTGACTAGACTAATGTAGGTATGCATCATACATACAGTATATGTGGGCAAAGTGCCTATCACTATCATTATAGTCATTATCAGAGTACACACATGAGTGCTTCAGCATTGATTTGATGTCATTTTCTGACCAATGCTTTTTAAAGAACTACTCTTGACCTAATGCAGCACGTGTCACAGGAATAAACAATCAGATCTCCTATTAGGGATAAAAGCAATAATATATCATTGTGATAATTGAAGGGCAGCAGCACTAACAAATATAAGCACATAAATAATATGTAATTAGTAACTATGACGTCAGATCATTCATAGAATTCCCATAGAGAAATTCTGATAGCAAAGAGGAAATCTGTTGTATTAAAGCAATAAACATCCACCCTCTCTGTACTAAAGACATTTTAGTAATAGGAAAGATATCAGAAAATGTTTAACTATAGTGCCATCTGCTGGAATTTCAGAGGTATGTATTCAGAAGTGGCATTTAGTTCCTTGAATCTTACCTTGTGTTGTGTTACCTGTACATATGTGTATAGCATGTGTTATGCGAGTAGCTAATATATGCAAAGTGACACAAAATCTATTTAAAAATGTATTCTTAACTCAAAAAAGTCCCTTCTAGTTCTTTCAGCCTTCTTTTTGTTGCTGCTGTGATCTGACTTTCTGTTAGAGGGTAGCTACGTTCATGCTCCACGGTCCCACTGCATGTAGGAAGCCATGTCAGTGGTGACAGCGCGCCACTGGGGGGATCCATTATAAGGTAAGTCTTTTTATAATATACTAGTGATGTGATGGATACTAACACATAATGCCCTTAACTGGCAGGGGGAAGGGGTTTTTTATCCATACTTTCCTACCACTTTTATGTAATTTCAAAAGCCCTTTTCAATCCTTAAAAAGCAGGATTAAATTCCACCAAATTTTTTTTAATTTTTTTTAATGGTTTGCCATAATGTGCTAGTATGTACTGCATACTAGCAACCATTATGGCAGAGTTACCTGTCAAAACGGAGACCCCTGCACTGCACTGTCATGGTGTCATAGCACCCACTGCTCTCTGGTGCTTCCGTCTCCACCTGGTCTTCCTTTCCGGGTTCTTTCTGCCTCTTCGGCCCCTTGAATGACCGGGGCACGATGACGACACTTCTGTGCTTGTCACACCATCACAGCACACAGTTGGTGCCATAAATGTGTTCTAGTTGCGCATGTGCGGTCCAGATCACATTACCACTGACGAGCAGGAGAAGACATTTATAACAGGGGAGACCACTAGGGTCTTTACTGTTAGAAAAACCGGCCTGTTAGAGGTTTTTTTTAAATGTTAGTTCAATAACACTTTAAAATCTGCAACTTTTCATGGATATATCACCTGGTGATCCTGCTATAAAGGCCCTTGTCCAGGCACTTCTCGCTAGACATTTTTATTGAAAGGACAAAGGAGATCTCACAACTTAAATTTATGATAATTGATGGCATATCTCAAAACAGACAAGGAAATAGGGAACTCACTTTGAGAAAATGGGAGGTCTAATAGGGTACAGTGTGTGAAAACAATGGATCTAATGGGTTAAATTCTGATTTTGATTTGTATTTATTCTTATAAACTAGAGTTTGGCATGTTATGGTTGCAATGAGGATACTTTTTATAAGTGTGTAACATGATGGAGTTTTATGATTATTCTATTGTCTCAAATTATATATTTTTTTAATAATAGGTCATTTCCGGGAATGCTTCATATGTGTTGTTAGGGAGTGATAGCACTTTGCTTGGTCTCGCTGTGATAATTAGCTTGCAGATGTACACGTGCTATGTCATTTTGAGTGTTAATTATCTAATTGGTTCCATTTTGTAAATTGAATATACACTATACTACCAAAAGTATTGCAACGCCTGCCTTTCACACACATGAACTTTAATGACATCCTAGTCTGAGTCCGTAGGGTTTAATATTGAGTTAGCCCACCCTTTGCAGCTATAACAGCTTCAACTCTTGGGGAAAGGATGTCCTCAAGGTTTAGGTCAAAGTGGTTTGAAAGGGTTTACAACCACTTTAAGGCGTCAGCATACCAAGACATTTTGGACAATTTCATGCTCCCAACAGTGTGGGAACAGTTTGGGGACGGCCCTTTCCTGTTCCAACATGACTGCGCACCAGTGCACAAAGCAAGGCCCATAAAGACATGGATGAGTGAGTTTGGGGTGAAGGAACTTGACTGGCCTGCACCTCAAGCCGATAGAACATCTTTGGGATGAATTAGAGCGGAGACTGTGAGCCAGGCCTTCCCGTTCACATCAGTGCCTGACCTCAAAAATGCACTTTTGGCAGAATGGTCAAACATTCCCATAGACACACTCTTATACCCTGTGGACAGCCTTCCCAGAATAGTTGAAGCTGTTATAGCTGCAAAGGGTGGGCCAATGCAATATTGAACCCTACGGACTAAAACTGTGATGCCATTAAAGTTCATGTGCGTGTAAAGGCGGGTGTCCCAATACTTTTGGTAATATAGTGTAGATGGATGATTCCCAGAGAATTATGAACTTTTTAAAAGCAGCAGGAGGTTTCCTTTCAAACTCTGTCTCTGTCTCTCTATTTCTCTCTATCTCTCTCTTAAAGAGCGTGTACTAAGTCATCTGAGAGGAGTGGGCAGAGAGACGAGGAAAAGAGAGAAATCACAGACTCATTTATTTATTTGTCTAACCTTCCTATTGAGCAAGCAACATATTTTCTTTTTAATAGAAAGAGAACTGATAGGCTGTTGCCCCCAGGAATATATTTTTGAATCATTTCTGTTATTATCCTATGCATATTACATAGAGAAACAAAAACTACCCTACAGTCCCTTTAGGTGTCTAGCTTGCCTTTCTTCAGGTATAATGGAGGTAGAAGTTCCAGCAAGTGTGTTCTACTGTTGTGAAGTTACAATGGACAGGATGAACAAAAGTTAGAACCCCAGTGTTTTTTGGTTCCCAGTGTGGCATATCCTCCATAGGTGCAATGTATGCTGGGCACAAGGGCCCAAAGAGGGTGGGACTCACTGAGCTTTCACACAGTGCACAAGTGTAAGGGAAACACAGTTTGGTTCTTTGTCTGTGTTGTAGCCGCACTGTAAGAAAATCCATCCAGCATTTGTGTTTGTTGCAGAAGAGATTGGGTATTTAAGTAACACTGGGGAGGGTCCCTGTTTTCTGGGGTAGCAGGACTGTGGTTGGCCACTGCTGTGGTCAGATTTTAGTCTCGCCAACTGGATTTGGGAAAAGAATGAAAAGAACTTGTACTGAGGGCAGAGAGAATGGCGGTAAACTGTGCAGGAAAGGGTTGTTTGGTCATCCTGTGAGGGGGTCGTTTACTCTGCACTCATGCACTCTGCATTACTTACTACTGACCCCTGCACTCTGTATCACTTACTACTCAAACCTAAACTTTGTGTCACTTACTACTGAAACCTGAACTATGTATCACTACTGGCCCATGAACACTGCATCATTTACTACTGACCCCTGAAACTCAAAGCAATGTCGTTCCTTTTGAGAGTAGGTAAATTTCTTGGCTAGAGGCCAAGCCTGGGTGTGGTTTGGTTATCTGGGTTGGGAGTGGCTCAGAGTAGCGCTGGGTGACTCACAGGTGGTATCATCAGGACCTCCTACTTCTTTCCAGAATCTTCTGGTACTTTCTGGAAAGAGGGGTGGAGAGGGGGGATGGAGCTACCTGGGGTGCTCTAAGGAGCCCTGACGAATCCCCAATCTGGATTGGCAGGGGGCAGGCCACCTTTAATACCCAGGGTCAGCCCAGCTGGGGAGGAGTTGTATTGGGTGGAAAATGGACATGGAGTGTTAGGCTGTCGGGGGCCTTTGAGAGAGGTCCCTAGTCTGGGGGGGTGACCTTGAGCCTGGGCTAGGGTGCGGACAGGGCCCTCTTACAATCCTCAGAGGTGTCCCGACCAGAAGGCACAGTAGGAACAAGAGAGAGCAGTGGGAGAACACTGCCAGGCAAGTCTCCAGGAGTTCCACAGAGGCAGCCAAGAGGGCTGGTGAATGTACTCACAGTCGGGAGGATTGGAAGGCAAGCTTGAGAGAACTGAGATGGAGCAGTCTGGGATGGCTGCAGAGCCAGTCTGGAGGATTCTGGTGGCACAGGTAGTAGAAAGGGGCAGCTGCAGCCAAGAGGGCTGGCAGTTCCTGAAGAGGTGGTGCTGGGACCAGTAGCCACAGGGACAGCTAGCTCTGGGACTTTTCTACACTTTTGCTACACCATAGGGGCCTGCAGTCCCTGCCTGTAAAGGGCATCTGCTTTAGGCCTGGCTGAGCCAGTGTCGGGCCTACAGTGCTAGCTAGTCTGGAAAGAGAAAGGAAGTGGTGTTCAGGAGGAGAGGGGAGTGATGATCTGCAAGGAAGTGATGTGTAGGAGGAGAAGAGGAGATTGTATATACTGCGATGTATATAGTAGTCCCAGCTTTGATTATCTGGGCATATCATAAGTTCCCTCATCCCTATCCAAGTTCAATTCCCCTCAATAAAACATAAAAACAAGTGCAAGGACTGCTTTCATGTCTCTGAGCGAGTGAAGAGCATGTGCCTGGCTGGGCGGGGTGACAGATGGACCACTATACTCAGCAGCTTCTACTGGGGTACTGCTACATAGGTCTACTGACCCCTGAACTCTGTCTCATTTACAGCTGCCCCATGAACTGTGTCACTGACGAGCGACCCCTGAACTCTGCGCCACTTACAAATGATGCTGAAGTTTTAGTTCCTTTAGTCCCTTACAACCTGGCTCCCTTACTTCTGACCCCTGAACTCTGCGCCACTTACAAATGATGCTGAAGTTTTAGTCCCTTTACTCCCTTACAACCTTACTCCCTTACTTCTGACCCCTGAACTCTGTGCCACTTACAAATGATGCTGAAGTTTTAGTCCCTTTACTCCCTTACAACCTTACTCCCTTACTTCTGACCCCTGAACTCTGTGCCACTTGCTACTGACCTTTGCGCTCTGTGTCACTTTCTACCAGCCTCTGAACCCTGTATTACTTACTACTGAACCTCTGAATTCTGCATCACTAGTGACTCTTGAATTCTAACTCATTTACTACTGACTTTTGCACTCTGTCTCTTATTACTGACAGAGATGCAGAGGGATCACTAACTTCTGATCCTCTGCACTCTGCATTACTTATTACTGGCCTCTGAATCCTGCGTCACTTACTACTGACCCCTGAACTCCGCATCAGTTATTACTGACCTTTGAAACCTGCGTCACTTACTACTTACCCTTTTACTCTGCGTTACTTACTACTGACCTCTGCACTTTGTGTTCCTTACTACTGAATTCAGCACTTTGCACCACTTACTACTGACCCTTCAACAGGTGCCAATGTCTAATGTTGGGCCCTGACTTCTCCAATGTACCTCCAGATTCTATGCTGTATATTCCCTATTCAATGCTGCCTCATTCTATGCAAGTTATCTCAGACTCCTTATAACCAACCTTTAAACCACACTCAATATTTAGTGCAATTAAAAAACCATGCCTACTTTTCTGCCACAGTGTGCACATTTTTCTTTTTCTCTAGCAAGTGAGCCCAAGTTATGATCTTGCATATAGGCCCTCTGCTTTCAAAGATGCCTTTGGTTCCACTGTATCCAACTCTGTTTTGCTACTTACAATATTCGTATAGCACCCTCCTAGATAGGTACTAGGATTAGGCAAATTTTTCTCTGGTTTACTGTATCCAGTGGAGATGCATTTTGTAATTAGGCAAGTTTTGTTTGGGCTCACTGTAGTCAGAGTGACTGAGTTTGATTGTTCTGGCCTGTTCTGTGTTTCAGTAACTGCTGGATTGACTGCTTCCTCCTGATTTGCCAGAAATGTTCTGGAAGTTAGTGGGTGGGGTGAGTTCAATCATTAGCTGAATATTTACACAGCCCTGGCCAATCCCTGGATAGGCATGCTCAGATGGTGACTGGGAGTCTGTATAAATACTCTGGGACTTTGAGCAGCTGGGTCTTTTTTCCCTAAAGAGGAAATCACAGCCTAGGGGGGCTACTAGCCCACTAGGCCATTTCGTCATGTGCCTGTGGGTTATCGAGGCTTCAGTGGAGCTAACTGGAGCTCTACTATGCTGAGAGTTTCTGAAGTTGACTGAGGGTCTGTCGTCTGAGGATCTAGTCTGGTACCACAAGGTGGAGGTTTTTAAAAGATATTGGATGGAGGCAACCAATTTTCCAGGAACATTAGTGAGTACAGACTGGTGAGAGACAGCCTAGACTCTATGTGCTGTTGCCATTCCTCTTAGGCTAGTGGAAGGACTTTGCTCGGACAGCCCAGAGAGGAAGATTAATCTCCTCAAGTTGCTACGCAGAGCTCAGTCCATCATTTTTTTGTGCAGGGACTTGGCTCACGGGTCTACAAGAGAAGGTTCAGAGTCCTCAAATCGTTACATTACCCACAACCTATCCAAGTTCTTATTAAAGGAGAAGTACAGCCAAAGCTTTGTTCTTTACTCCTGTGACCCGTTTTCAGCAGACAACGGGCTGAAGCCTGCTGTCGGCTGACGTCACAGAGCCGGTTCAGGCTCAGGCAAGATTGTGAGAATGGAGTCAGGATCCACCCACATGCCTGGACCAGCACCTGGCTCAGCCTCTCAGTATGCCCCCTCCACAGCCCAGCTCTCCAGTGAGCGCAGAGGGGCAAAGCAGAGAGCTGTAAGTACCGAGCTATCAGCAGTGTTTGATTGCTCAGTTCTCAGTGTTAAAGGTGCGGGGGGACAGATGCAGCATAGGATCAATGCTGCACCCATCAAGGTAAGTATAATAAAAAGAAAATACATCTCTTTTAAAGCATCAGAAAAAGCTGACTCCTAGACTGGTTAATGAGCTGAAGAGTGATTGGAATTCTGTGCTTAGCTGTGAAGGAACTAATGGGAAAAGAACCAGGGTATCTACTTAGCGGACCCTATGGGGGTAACTAGAAACTCCCATCCTCTCCTTTCTCGCTAGTTGTTTTCTTTTTCCACCTCAGCAGAGTCAGGCATGGATAAGAAATGTCTTTTCATTGTACAAAGAAAATGTAGAAAATTTTTGGGTGAGTTGACACAGCCCTTCCTTCTCTGAGCTGGATGCTCAGCTTGCTGCTAATTGCCAGCTCCCATCTCTCTCCACAGTTACCTAGCTGTTGATGATCCTGCTCGTCAGTCCTGCCTACTTAAGCCATCCAGTCCAGAGGAGCTCTGCCTTTGCCACATCACAAGAAACTATCTCCTGCGTTCCTGTTTAAAGACTGACTTTGCTGACATCCCTTCTGGCTACAGATCCTGCTTGCTGTTCTACAACTTTGATCCCTGACTTCTGGCTTGGCTGACTATTCTTCTTGTTTCTGAACTTTGGCTATGTTTTGACTGCGTTTGTTCTTTTTAAGTGCGAAATAACTGTACTTCTGTCTCAGCCTGATTCATGGTTTCTGACGCTGTTGATCTTTTCAATTCAGAAAGTTCTCAATCTGTCCACAGAGACAATGGGGTTGATTTACTAAAACTAGAAAAATCTGGTGTAGCTCTGCACAGAAACCGATTAGCCTCCATGATTTTCCTTAAAGCTTAATTGAACAAACTGAAATTACAATCTGTTTGTCTATCATGCGCAGCTGCACCAGATTTAGTAAATCAACCCCAAGGTCTCAGAAGATATGTATTTTATAATGAAGACAAAACATTGAGATTCTTCTATCGCTGTCTGTGTTGACATTGACAGTCTGAAGTTCTTTTATTGTTGTCTGTGTCCTGGTCGTATGAAATTTGTAACTCTACAGTAGCAGAGTAGGCATGCTGGGATGTCTAGCACTGCTATATCTGGTTCCATTATAATAGCACAGTAGCTGGCATTGCTGGACAGAAATCAGCTGCATTTTATCTGATACAAACAAACCATCTTGTTCAAAATTCATTTGCTTTTATAGGTACTTAGACCAATCAAAAACCAATATAGGCCAATAAATGCTCTATCATTGACCTACATTGCACATCTAAACCTAAATTATAAACCCAATAAACCTCTTCATTCGCTTGTTTACTTATCAAATTCAAGCAGAGCAAATTAAACCCCTTTATGAATAAACACAGAAAAAATAGCAAGAAAAATACATCATAAACAAAAGCAAAATATGAATTCTGTTAGCTCTTTTCTGGCCTCTGTTTTAAATGCGGCACAATTTGGACGGGATACAAAAGCTAGCAGTTGCATTATACATGGCCTCGCACATTTAAAAGTGTAAAATGTGATGAAATAGTAGTTCGTTAATAAAGCTTTATAGGGGAAGGGTATTTAGTGTGAACCATAAATACAAAAAAATAAAATAAATATGGACATTAGCTGCTAGGAATCTTACCATAAAATACTATTTATTAGTCTCCAAAAGGAAAAAAGGAGACTTAAAGGGCCTTTCTGATGCAAATGCGTACAATTGCTAGCGGTATTTTGAAACCGTGTTTTATTACTCAAACTCCTTCATTATATTAAACAAAGTATAATTCTACAAGTTATGATAAAGTGATCCAGAAGGAATCAACTTCCACTGAAAAGCAAAGAGAATTTTTTCTTCTGCAAAGGTGGAGGGGGCAGAAGCTCTGCTGAACTGAGCATCACTCTGAGGTCTCATTCACATCTTGCGTATCTGTAATTACGGGCAGAATTGTGACTCTGGATCACACTAAAATTGGCATAAAACAAATTCCTAATAGCACCCCAAACGGAGTGTGATTTTGCTACGACTGTCACATGACAAAAAGGCACAAAAATTACAGCAAAACACGTGAAAAAATACTCGTCGCCTAAAAAAGGTACAGGAGCTATTTTGAAACGTTTATCACATGTACAGCAGCCCATTTAAAGTGGTTGTAAAGTCAGAAGGTTTTTAATTTTAATGCATTCTTATACTTACCTGAGCCCCATCTCTCTCCAGCAATGCCCACGAGTGGCTCGGCTATCCAGGACTCTCCTCCTGATTGGCTGAGAAACAGCAGCGGCACCATTGGCTCCTGCTGCTGTCAATCAAAGTCAGTTAGCCAATCAGGTGAGAAAGGAGGAGGGGGCGAACAAGGGCTTTGTGTATAAATGGACACAGGGAGCTTTGACTTGGCTCGGGTGCCCCCATAGCAAGCTGCTTGCTGTGGGGGCATTCAGCAAGAGGGAGGGGCCAGGCGAGCCAAAGAGGGACCCGAAAAGAGGAGGATCTGGGCTGCTCTGTGCAAATCCACTGCACAGAACAGGTGAGTATGACATTGTTTCTTTTATAGAAAAAAAAACTAGACTTCACAATCACTTTAAGTAAGTGCTAAACCTCTAGGGCAGGCATGTCCAAAGTCTGGCCCGTGGGCCAATCGCAGCCCGTGTTCCGGTTTGAATGAACCGCCTGGTTATTTGGACATGCGGCCAGGGCCACAAAAGATGTATATGTCTTGGAGGGGACAGGGAGGAGGCGGGACGAGAACCGTACACACACAGGAGAATTACCTGTTTACAGGTGGCCTCTGTAATAGGAAATGTCCCGTCTCTGGCGCTGCCATTGGACGACTGTTCTGTCCATCAAAGGAGATGGGACTTTCTATTAAAGAGGCTGCTGTGTAAACAGGAGATTATCCTGTAGGTATTCTTTGGCACTTGTGAGTGCATTCCTGGCAATGGTGCTGCATTCCTGACAATGGTGCTGCATTCCTGGCAATGGTGAGTGCAGTCCTGGCAATGGTGAGAGCATTCCTGGCAATGGTGAGAGCATTCCTGGCAATGGTGAGAGCATTCCTGGCAATGGTGCTGCATTCCTGGCAATGGTGCTGCATTCCTGGCAATGATGAGTGCATTCCTGGCAATGGTGGGTGCATTCCTAGCAATGGTGAATGCATTCCTGGCAATGGTGGGTGCATTCCTGGCAATGGTGGATTCTGCAGTCTTAGCAATGGTGAGGCTACATTCATGGGAGTGGTGGGTCTGCAGATGGGCACTTGTAAGGCTGCAGATGGGCACTGACCCTTATTTTGCTTCACAATTCTTTATTTAAAATGTAATTGTTTTGCTGAAACTTCCCTCTTAAAGTGAAGGTGCGTGTTGTACGCCAATAAATACGGTATATCCAAATAATATGCCCAAGCTCATCTCTTTACTCACACAGCCACAAACGCAAGAGAATTCTTGTTGGGCAGTGTATTAGTACTCAAATGAACACATTTATGCCACGTACACACGACCGGACTTTCCGGGAGACTAGGTCCGACGGTCTTCCTGGCGGACTTTCAGCGGAGTTCTGGCGGACTTTCCGAACTAATGGAATTGGCCACACACGAACAGTCTAAGTCCATTTGAAAGTCTGTTAGTTTTGAACATGGTGACGTAAGACGGAACTAAAAAGGGAAGTTCAATAGTCAGTAGCCAATAGCTTCCCTTGCGTTGTATTTGGTCCGTCAGACCAGCATACAGACGAACGGTTTTCCCGATAGGAATTGAGTCCGTCAGACAGATTTGAAACATGTTCTATTTCTAGGTCTGTCAGAATGTCAGGCAAAATGGTCGGCCCGCATGTTCACTTCATCAAATCTAGCCCTCTTCGAAAAAAGTTTGGACACCCCTGCTCTAGGGGTTTTGTGCAACATAAGTTAGCATTGTCTGTGGAAGTAAGTTGGGTTCTACACAGTTAGGAATCTCTGGAGGAGGAAGTGGAGCCTGTATGCTGGAGAAGGATACAAGAGGAAGACCAATGTGTGTGCTGGAGGAGGGATACAGGAGGAAGATGAATATGTATGTGCGGAAGGTGGGATCTCACTTGTGAAAGAACAATGTGTGTGCTGGAGGTGGGCTCTCACTGGGGAAAGACCAGTCTATATGCACTCCCCTGCTCTTTCCTTCTCCAAAACGAACTGATTGACTTGAGACTTCACTGTCGACTGTTAACTCCTCGTGGGAAGACCATAAGTTCAGGGAAACGGTACTGATAGCAGGAGCCAGCAGCATTGAAAGAATTTTAACAAATAGCTTACCAGGTAATGTTTATTTTATTGTGCTCAGTGCATTAAGCTAAAAACGCTGAGTGTTTCAAACTACTTTAACCATTTTCCGACCACCAGTTGTACTGCGGCAAGGTGGCATGACTGCGAAAAACTACGTACCTGTACGTTGTTCCATGCAATAGCCAGTGGGTGGTGCACAAGTGCACCCATTGGCCACATAGGGGAGCCAATCAGCAGGTTGTTTCCGAGAGGGATAGAATGGCGGTCTACTAAATGTAAACTAGGAAGACTGCTGTTCTATCAGGCATGGACACTCTGATCTTTTGTTCCTGCTAATCAGAAACACGGATCAGAGTGTCCATTCAGTGAACCCATCCCCCCCACAGTAAGAAAGCACAAACCGGAAACACACTTAACCCTTTGATCACCCCTGGTGTTAACCCCTTCCCAGCCAGTGTAATTTATACAGTGTCAGCGCATATTTTTAGCCCTGATCACTGTAATACTGTCACTGGTTCTCAAAAAAGTGTCAGTTAGGTGTCCAATCTGTCCATGGTAATGTCGCAGTCCTGTTAAAAATTGCAGATCGCCGCCATTACTAGTAAAAAAAAAAAAAAAAAATGCCAGAAATCTATCCCTTATTTTGTAGACACTACAACTTTTTTTTTCCATAAATAAATATGTAGCAGAATACATGTTGGCCTAAACTGATGAAGAAATTTGATTTTTTCTTTTTTTTATTATTGGATATGTTTTATAGCAGACAGTAAAAAATATTGTTGTTTTTTTTTTCAAAATTGTCACTTTTTTTGTTTATAGTGCAAAAAATAAAAACACAGAGGTGATCAAATACCACCAAAAGAAAGCTCTTTTTGTGGGGAAAAAAGGATATAAATTTTACCTCGCAGGAGACTTGGGATGTCTGGGAATATATGTTTTTTGAAATTGTTAAATTGTTGGGTTTAATTCTGCTTTAAAATCTTATTGAACTTTCAGTTTAAATCATTAAAGCGGTTCTTCACCCTAAAGGGGAAGTTCCGCTAATATGATCCCTCCCCCCCTCCGGTGCCACAATCGGCACCTTTCAGGGGGGAGGGGGATGCAGTTACCTGGATAATCCAGGTATCTGCACCCACTTCCGGGCAGACCGCTGCAGACGCCCCCCCCCCCGTTGTGTTCTGGGAAACACACAGTTCCCAGAGACACAGCGGGGGACCATAAGAGATGCGCAGCGCGACTCGCGCATGCGCAGTAGGGAACCGGGCAGTGAAGCTGTAATGCTTCACTTCCCGATTCCCTGACAGAGGATGGACCCTGGGACAGGTAAGTGTGATTTTATTAAAAGTCAGCAGCTGCAATATTAGTAGCTGCTGGCTTTTAATATTTTTTTTTAGGTGCAGAACCGCTTTAACTGCATTCCAGGTGCATTAAATCAAAGGTTTGCAATGCCTAACCGTTCGTATTCTTTAATTTAATCCTACAGCTCTCCAGTCACCACAACTCATACTCCCTGCTTGTAGGCAGGTGCCTACAAGAGGGTTAACTGCGTGAGTCCTCATTTTTCCTGTCTGGGCTCGTGCCCTCATGTTAACCAGTTGCCGAGTGCCTACTGCATATCTACTATGGCAGGTCAGCTCTATTGCGCATCACGTACCTGTAAGTGATTTTGTTCAATAGCCACTGGGAGCCACGATCGTGCGCTGATTGGCAACAGGGGGAGCCAATCGGCAGGCCCGGCGGACATTGCGCCACCCGTTATTGCTCTCCACAGAGATAGAACTGTGGTCTGTCGATGTAAACAATGCAGACCGCCATGCTGTCAGGCATGGACACTGTGATCTTGGATTCCTGCTAATTAGGAACACGGATAGGGTTGCCACCCAAACATTTTAGCGGCCTGGGACACCTTTGGATGCCCCAAGTAGAGTAACAATGTGGTGCGCATAGCGTGCTGTAGGGAACTTTGGGTGTGGCCAAATTTCTCTTGCTGACTTCATCGCCCTGCCCCCCCCCCCTTCAGTGATGCTGAACCTGCCCCCAGACAACTGCCCGCAGTGTGGCTATTTGGTTACTTGGGGAGCCACAGCCTGGTCTGAATAATGTGTTTGGGTTTCAGTCTGCCTGAAACCCTGACACATGATCTCAAAACCCAGACTGTCCGGGTGAGTCCCGAACAGGTGGCAACCCTAAACATGGATCACTGTGTCCATGCAGTGAGCCTATCCCCCCACAGTAAGAAAGCACAAACCCTTAGATCGCCCCTGATGTTAACCCCTTCCCTGCCAGTGTCATTTATACAGTGTCAGTGTATATTTTAAGCAGAATACATATTAGCCTAAACGGATGAAGAAATTGGATTTTTTTTACAATTTTATTGAATACGTTTTATAGCAGAAAGTAAAAAATATTGGTGTTTTTTCAAAATTGTCGCTCTTTTTTGTTTATAGCACAAAAAATAAAAGCCAAAGGAGGTGCTCAAATACCACCAAAAGTAAGCTCTATTTGTGGGAGAAAAAAAATGATTTGGGTACAGCGTCGCACGACCGTGCAATTCTCAGTTAAAGTAACGCAGTGCCGTATTGCAAATAAAGGCCTGGTCAGGAAGAGGGTAAAACCTTCCGCGAATGAAGTGGTTAATTGAGTCAGGCAGGTGCAAAATTTTACAATGTCTTGATGTTGTACTGTTTTCAGAGGTTGACCTGGGAGCTGGAGGTATCCAGGCTGTAAGGGTTAATATTTTTACCACCATTTTCAGCAAGATTACCACCCCTACAGGTCAACCCACATAAAAGGGGCTGGCTCCAAGCCCCTAGAGTTAGGGAGACCACACTTCCAAACTGCCATTCTGGGACAACCCTCCAACATGCACCGGTCGGTGATGTCACAAGGGGGCGGTGCCACCATGTGACATCACGGGGTGGCCCCGCCCCTTACCTATTTAAGCATTTGTTTCATGTATGGTAGCCCAACATTGCAGCTGCAGGCGGCCAGATTCACAGAGTGTAATTGTTCCGGGGACAGAACCGGGGCAGAACCAGGTCCAGGGACAGTGTCCTCAATCCGAGGTCTGTTCCCGGAAACCAGGGATGTCTGGTCACCCTACTCTAAAAACTTGCACTACCTCTTGTGGAATTATTGCCTAAATTTACTTGTTGCTTAAAAGGGATTGCTTAATAGACTTGCCTTCTGTCTAAGCCCTTGTACACACGGTCGGAGATTCTGACAACCAAATTCGTCAGATTTTTTCCGTCGGATTTTGCCCGACGGATTTTGTTCCGAAACTGTTACATACACACGGTCGGACAAAGTTGTCGGAAAATCTGACGTGATTACATTATTTCATTACGACGGGACTACGTTCACGCCAGTAGCCAATAGCTTTGGTGTAGGAATTTGATCTGAGCATGCATGGCACTTTGTCCGATCGGAATTCTCTACACATATGTCTGATCGGAGCATTTTGTCGGAAAATTTTACCGGCAAGTTGGAAAAGTTGGTCCGTCGGATACTCCAACGGAAACAGTCCGATGGAGACCACACGCAGTCGGAATATCCGACAACATGGTCCGATTGGACACATTCCGTCGGAATTTCTGACCGTGTGTACAAGGGCTAAGATGCGCACACTTTATGGGGCACTAGAGAGCTTTGTATAGGAACTGTGTTAAAGATGTCTTTTGAGAACTGTTTCCTGCAACAACCTCAGTAAGGATCTTGACATTTGTAAGGACTTAAGCCCCCCCTAGATGCGTATCCATAACCTCCCACCCATGGTCGACACCCGCCTCCAAAACCTGATCCCCACCTTTAAAAAACCACGGACAAGGTATGGAGTAAATGGCCAACTGGCCTTAATTTATTAACAAAAATATATATAGTTTAATAAAATACTATAAATAACTTTCAAAATGTAAACATTCCCAGCCTTTAAACGGGTCATGGGTACCATCATAACAACACACTGGTCACTGCGAACGACTTCCCACTTTTGACCTCTTGACCTCCAGACGGTATCCCCTGTCTCGGAGGCTATACCCAAACCATCGCAGTGACCTACCCCTTTTAACCCTTCCAGGTTAACAACTCTTAACCTGAAAGTACATTAACCACCCCCATCCCATGGATGGGTACAACAGTCTTTTTACCTGTAAAAACCTCCCCTTTCCTACCCAAAAATCCCCAAGCGCCGCCTGCGGCCCCACCCGTCTAACCCCCAACCTAACACACTTGACCTAAACCAGGGAGGGTGGGTGGGAATCGCTTCCTCCTCCGCTCTCCGAGTGAAAGCATGGTACGCCGCTATCACGTACCATGCCGTAGATCCGCCCCTTACCTCCGCCTGACCCCTCGCCTTAAAGCGGCCTCCCCCTGGGCAGCTAATTAAAGTGGCAACAGGGCTGTCCTGCACCTGTCATGCCGTCCTTACGCCGACCCCCTCCCCTTCGGGGGGGGGTATGGCTGCAGGACTCTCTTTATTTGTTCACTTGCTTTGCCTGGTCTGAAGTCTCTTAAAGGGGTGCATGCACACTGTATCAAAAGAACAGGGCTTGCAACTCAACAAGGGGCTGAGTTATAGGAAGATAAAGAATATGGGTTTAACACACAGAGTGCTGTCCAGAGGAAGTTAATGGTTTTGCTTCAATATCTGGCCAATCAGCCTGGAGATGGGTGACATGGCAAAGGTGATGGTTACTCTGGTAGTGGAGAGGGTTGTGTGCTTGGCATCTCCACTAGTGGCCAGTTCTCCACTCTTTGGGAATGGACAATTGGCACAGAATGCCTAGGGATCCAGCCTGGAGTCCCGGGAGAGAGATGTATAAGGCACCACCAAGCACAGTGGTTGGAGAGAGCGTTTTCTGTATCACATAGCAACCTTGGAATTAGTCACTGGGAGAGAGGTGAGATGCATTGCTGGATTGGTGAAGACCAGTACAGACTCTCTGGTACCGGTCCCTAAATGTTGCACACCTGGAAAGTGGTGTCCTTTAACTGGTTCATCCCCAGAAGATTTTACCCCCTTCCTGACCAGAGAACTTTTTGCGATTCAGTACTGCATTTAACTGACAATTGCGCAGTCGTGCGAAGTTGCACCCAAACAAAATTGACGTTCTTTTTTTCCCACAAGTAAAGCTTTCTTTTGGTGGTATTTGATCACTTTTGCAGTTTTTTTTTTTTTGCGATATAAACGGGTGACAATTTTGAAAAAAAACAATTTTTTTTTTACTTTTTGCTATAATAAAAATCCAGAAAGGTATATAAAAAACTATTTTTTTCCTCAGTTTAGGCCGAAATGTGTTCTACAATAAGCGTATTTTGATTGGTTTGCGCAAAAGATATAGCGCCTACAAAATAGGGGATAGTTTTATGGCATATTTATTATTATGGTTTTTATTAGTAATGGCGGCGATCTGCGATTTTTATCGGGAATGCGACAGTTGTCATTTATACAGCAATCAGTGCTATAAAAATGCATTGATTACTGTGTAACTGACACTGGCAGTGAATGAATGAATGAATGAAATACTTATATATCGCACAATGCGAACTGAATCGCCTCTAGGCGCTGTGGCGAGCTTTGATCATCTGCTAAAAGAGGAAGGTCTTGAGTTTTTTCCTAAAAGCCAGGTGATTTTCTTCCAGGCGGATGTTTATTGGTAGAGCATTCCATAGCCGAGGCCCTTGGACAGCGAATCTCCGATCCCCCTTGGATTTATACCGGGCTTTGGGCACGAGGAGGAGGTTTTTGTTGGCTGATCGAAGACTGCGGTTTGGTGTGTAATGATTTATTTTCTCCATTAGGTATTGCGGAGCTTCTCTATGCACGCATTTGTGGGTGAGGCAAAGGGTCTTGAACGTGATCCGATTTTTTACGGTTAGCCAATGTAAGCTCCTCAGTGAAGGAGAAATGGATTCCCAGGGTTTTTTTCCTGTTATCAGCCTTGCCGCCGTGTTTTGGATCAGTTGTATTCGCGCAAGTTGATATTGTGGTAATCCTATGTAAAGCGAGTTTGCGTAGTCCAGTCGTGAATTAATGATTGTTCCAACTACCACTGCTTTGTCATTCTTTGGGATAAAAGGGATGAGTCTGCGAAGCATGCGCAGCAGATGGTGAGATCGACTGACTACTGCTCCTATTTGCGCATCCATTGACATTTGTGCGTCTAAAATAACCCCGAGACTCTTCGCTTTGGTCTTTGGGGAGATAGTCTGCCCAAAGACGGTTGGTGGAGACCAGGAGGTTTTGGTTGCGGGCTTATGATTTGGGTGTAAGATAAGAAGCTCTGTCTTTGATTGGTTCAGCTGGAGGGAGTTGGTGGTCATCCAGTCCTCTATTGATTTGAGGCAGTTTTCAAGTTGTTGTTGGTGATCTTTTTTTCCATTGATCCGGAAATAAAGTTGCGTGTCGTCAGCGTAAGAGTGGAAGCAGAGATCTGAGCATCTGATGATTTGAAGGAGTGGGCGAATGTAAATGTTGAAGAGAACGGGTGACAACGGAGAGCCTTGAGGGACTCCGCAGGTGACTGCCCGAGTTTCGGAGAGGAATTTTCCTAGTTTCACTGTCTGTGACCGATTTCCTAGGAAGGACGCGAACCAATGGAGATCTATGTCTTGGACTCCGGCTACTTCTGTGAGGCGGACGAGTAGAGTATTGTGATCTACTGTATCAAACGCTGCACTTAGGTCTAGCAGTACGAGGAGACACGGCTCTCCGTCATCTGCCGCTTCGAGGGCGTCATCCCAAATCTTGAGGAGAGCTGTTTCTGTTCCATGACCCGGGCGGAAGCCTGATTGCAGCGGGTCCAGGAGTTTGTGAGTATCCAGGTGAAGTTGTAGCTGATGTACTACAGCTTTCTCCATGATCTTAGAAATGGTGTTGAGGCTTGTAATTGGCCTACGGTTGTTTGGATCCTGAGGGTCCAGGTTTGGTTTCTTGAGTAGAGGTTTGACGATGCCTTGTTTGAGGATCCTGGGAACAATCCCTTCGTGGAATGATCGGTTTATGAGGTGGGTTATGGTTGAAGCCACGATGTCGGAGCATTCTTTCAGTAGTTTTGTGGGGATGATGTCAATAGGTGAGGTACTGTCACGCAGTTTATTAATGATGTTTTTTGCGGTGTCTACGGTAATTGGGGATAGTGAAAATTTTGGCGGTTGCGGTATGTTGGTGCAGACATCCTCTTTATGTATTTGCTGGCTGGGGTCGGATGTTTTCTTCTGACAAATTGTTTCCCTGATGGTTTTGACTTTATCGATGAAAAAATCAGACAGTTTGTCACAGTAATCCTGGGATTCGCTTTCTGGGGGTTCTAGGCACACCGGATTCATTGATTGATTAACCAGTTTAAACAGTTCCCGTGGTTGGTTTGCGGCCGTTGAGATTGTATATGAGAAGTGGTCCTTTTTGGCTTTGAAGATTGCTTTCCGATAATTCTCTGTCAGACCTTTGTAGTTAAATAGGTTTTCCTCGGTGGGATTTCTTCTCCATGTTCTTTCCGCTCTTCTGCGTTCTTGCTTTAGTACGGAGAGGGAGCTATTAAACCATCCAGCATTTTTCTTCCTGATGAGAGCCCTGCGTTTTGGTGCTACCGAGTCTGCTGATTGCAGTAATGCCTTGTTCAGGGAGTTGAGTGTTTCCTCCGTAGAGTGGTTTAAGGTTATTGTAGATATTTTTTTGGACAGAGTGGTTTTGAAGGCTTCGGAGTACAGTTTTTTATGCGATCTGGTCCAGTGCGTTGTTACAGGTTTCCGTTTTGCGTTGGTGATGTTGGTAGTGATTTTGAATTTGATGGCGTGGTGATCCGTCCATGGCAGAGTTATGTTGTCGCATATGTTGACGTCGATGTTCTGTTTGAAAATGAGGTCCAGGGTGTGTCCTGACCCATGCGTGGGAGTCTTTATCAGTTGCTGTAGACCCAGTTCTTCTAGTTGATTGATGCAGGCAGTCGCGATGGGGTCTTTAGGCTCGTTTGCCCAAAGGTTGAAATCTCCGAGTGCCAGGAAATTTTTGAATTTTAGGGTGTGCATTGCAAAGGATTCCGTGAGGGGTGAAAGAAGATTGGACTTTGGTCCCGGTGGTCTGTAGCACAGTAGAATATGAGTGGTGTCATGGGGTGTTGGTTGAAAATGTAGCGTCAGGGTTTCCATAAAAGACACTGGGTTCTGAGATGATGGTTTAGTGAGATCCAGGTGACCTTTAACCACTTCAATACAGGGCACTTTCACCCCCTTCCTTCCCAGCCCAATTTTCAGCTTTCAGCGCTCTAGCGCTTTCAGTGACAATTGCGCGGTCATGCTACACTGTACCCAAATGAAATTGTTATCATTTTGTTCGCACAAATAGAGCTTTATTTTGGTGTTATTTATTCACGACTCCGTTTTTTTTTTTTTGCGATATAAGCGCAAAAATAGCGGAAATTTGGAAAAAAAACAATATTTTCTTTTTTCTATTTGAAAAGAAATCCAATAAAATCAAATTTTGTCATAAATTTAAGCCAAAATGTATTCTGCTACATGTTTTTGGTAAAAAAAAATCCGTTAAGTGTATAATAATTGGTTTGTGTGATCACGGACATATGTACGCAAATGATCATGTACATATGTGTGCAGGTGATCACGTACATATGTGTGCAGATAATCATTGGGACATGTGATTTTAGTGGGACATATGTGGGGGACATGTTTTTATTATTAGGGACATGTGTTTTTATTATTTGGGGACATGTGTTTTTATTATTTGGGGACATGTATGTTTTGGGGACATGTGTGTTTTGGGGACATGTGTGGGGACTGTGTGGTGTGTTATGTGTTGACACTACACTGATGATCAGTGAGTAAAAAGCTGTAAAAAGCAGCCCATACTCACTGATCATCAGCCGGCTGCAGCGTTCTGCTCTCCTCTCCTCAGCGGTGACTTCCGTGTGAGGAGAGGAGAGCCGATTGCCTAGCAACCGGCTGTTTGTTTACATCACATGACGGCCGTGATTGGACACGGCCATCATGTGATCAGGAGGGCCAATCACAGAGCCCTCCTGCCGATCTGAGATGTGCCGTGTCCGGGTGACACGAGCACATCGGGATCGCGCCGCTGCGCGAGCGCGCGCGCGCGCGATCCCGCTATTCTTGAAGGACGTTCCTGAACGGCCTGTCAGGAATAGACGGCTCCCACCCGGCCGTTTATATGCATTGGCCGGGTGGGAAGTGGTTAAAGATCACTGCTAGGCCTCCTCCTTTTTTCCCTATCCGGTGTTCGGTTAGGATCCTGTAGTTTTCCGGCACCAATTCGGTGAGGATGGTGTTGCAGTCAGAGGTTAACCAGCTTTCGGTGATGAAGAGACAATCTACATTGTTCTCGATGATGAAGTCGTGTACTTCCAGTCTATGTTTGACTGCAGACCTGGCGTTAATCAAGGCGCAATCTAATTGTAGTGGTCGAGTAGATGTCTTCCTGTGGTTGGTAGCTGCTTGTCGTCCGGTTTTTAATAGTTGTTCTCTTTGAAGTATTTTTTGTATGGAAGATGGCAATGTGGTGTTGATGTTCCTTAGTCTGTGCAGAACTTCAGCTGAGTATTTGAAGTAGCACATGGTTTGTGGATGCTGTTGATGGTACTATGGGCCTAAGATGATGATCCTGATCAGGGTATTGATCCTGAGGTGGGGCTAGGTATCAGACTTGCCGCCGTGCTTGAGGCTATTAGCGCGCAAGTTGATCAGGGGATGCCTATATGGATGCGGAAGGAGTTGTTGTATTCGGTTGCTTTACTTAAGGTGGAGGTCTCCGCTTAGAAAAGAAGTCTGGCTGTGATCTGGAATAATCGTCCTAGGATAGCGTAAAAAATGGAAAGGAGGCCGGAGGTAGGGGTATGCTAACCTGTGGTTGTTCCAGAGGAAGGCAAAAAAAACCCTGACAGTAGCAGCCAAATGCACCAGTGGGGCAAAAATTCCTTCCTGATCCCCGTAGGCGGTCGGACAGAGTCCCTGGAACAATCACTGGGGGGGGGGGAGTGGAGGTGCGAGCTTACCTGGCTGCGGTTGTCCCCTTAAAACACTCTGATCTGGTGAATCTGGCTTGCTGTCAGCCTGACATTTCTGGAAAGCTGTCTGGTTGCCCCTTGCAGTAGGATCTTTAAAATGGAGGGGAGGATGGATGTAGGATAGAGGTTAGAGACTCCTGTCTTAACTCCTGTTTTCAACTCCTGGTTATTAACTCTCCACTTTAGTTCAAAAAAATCCACTTATGTTCAGAAAATCCACATGCAAGCCACAATCAGGGAGCAAGCTCAAGGGGGAGTTGTATAACTACCTTTATACACCTGTGAACAATTAACCCCTCCCCTAATTTGGGAGGAAGAAAGAGGGGAAAAAAAATGCTGTTTAAAAAGTGTCAGCAAAAAAGGTCTTTTAAAAACTGCTAGCAAATGTATCAAATAAAGGAGTGGAGAAAATAAAACACCCCCAAAAACAACACTTGCAAGCAGAAGCAGTCAAGCAGAAGCAGTCAAAGCACAACTCCTGGTTATTAACTCTACACTTTAGTTCAAAAAAATCCACTTATGTTCAGAAAATCCACATGCAAGCCACAATCAGGGAGCAAGCAGTGAAGGGGTTAACCACTAGGGGCCGATGAAGGGGTTAAGTGTGTCCTAGGGAGTGAACTGTGGGGGGGGTGGGCTTCAAGTCACATGACAGTGAGCACTGCTCTCAATGACAGAGAGCAGTGATCTCTGTCATGACACAAGCCAGAACGAGGAAATGATTTGTTCACATAGGCAATTCCCCTTTCTGAGGCTCTGTGACACGATCGCCGGGAGACAGGCGGACATCGAGTCAGCCTCTCCGACAGGCACAGTCATGCTGTACACGGCGGGCGCGCGCGCCTGCTATCCCCGGCTCTTAAAGGGGACATACAGGTACGCCCATTTGCCCACGTATATCACTGTGCAGCAGTCGCCAACTGGTTAACAGAGAGTGTGTCTGAAGTGTCCAAGTGTCATCAGTGTAATGCAGTGAGCCATGAATTACAATGAGCTCAGGAGATCTGCCTCAATGTTGATTGTCACATGACCACAGCTCCCTGCCTTGGGTTTCAGCATTAGTGAGTGCAGTTCAGCTTGTCTCCACTAAGGTGCCTCAAGCTTCTGCAGGGAATCCCAATATGCAGCATTCTGTCAGGGGACTGGCTGCTTTTAAAGGAAAAAAAAAACTGTAGGACTTAGCACACTTTTGTTTTGATGTCCCAGGGGATCCGATACACTGCTTAAAGCAGGGGTGCCCATCCGCTGGCCCTCTGATGTGGCCCCTCATGCTTTGGGATGGCGGGTTGGCAAGCCCAGATCGCAGGTTCCCAACCTGCCATCCCAGAGCATCAGTGTGAATAACAGAGCCAGCGCTAGAGGAAACATGCGCCTGCAGTAGAGAGCAGATGTCCAAAGACATGCAGTTAGGTTAATTGGCTTCTGTCCAAAATTGAGTATATGAATTGGGACCTTGGATTGTGGGCTCCTTGAGGGTAGGGACCAATGTGAGTGTGCAATGTATAGGGATAGAAACAATTGTAGACACTCACTCAGGTCGAACTGGATGGACTGGTGTCTTTATTCAACCTTACTAACTATGAAACTATGAAGATGAGTCTGCTATAGCGCCGGCTCCTGTCACAGGCAGAGTGATACCAAATGCACTCCACCTGAGACAGCAGCTGCCAGCAATACCCACCAGCAGTACCCACCCTGGGGGGCAGCCATTAATTCCCGGTCATCTTCATACCCGCCCTGAGGTACAGCCAGGAGCGCCCACCAGCCATACCCGCCTGGGGGCCAGTCAGCAGTAGCCACCAGTCATACCGGCCTGGAGGACAGCCAGAAGCAGCCTCCAGCCATATCCGCTGGGGGACAGCAGCAGACACCAGCCATACCCGCCTGTGAGACAACCAGGAGCAGCCACAAGCCATACCTGCCCCAGGGGGGACAGCCAGTAGCAGCCATCAGCCATACCTGCCTGGGGGACAGCCAGCAGCAGCTGTCAGCCATACCCGAATGAGGGACAGGAGCCATACCTGCTGGTGGGACAGAGGTAGCCAGCAGCCATACCTGCCCTGGGGGGGGCAGCAGCAGCAGCCCCAGCCATACCTGCCCTGGGGGGGCAGCAGCAGCCACCAGCCATACCCGTCTGGGGGACAGCAGCAGCCACCAGCCATACCCACCTTGGGGGACAGCAGCAGCCGCCAGCCATGCCCACCTGGGAAACAGCAGCAGCCGCCAGTCATGCCCACCTGGGGGACAGCAGCAGCCAGAAAAAGTGCGCTTTCAGAAAGTGCACCACACCTGCAAGATATAATGTCATTCTATGGCAAAGTGCAGCTAACTCGCAGGAAAGCAACAGGTGCACTGCGCTGCACCCACGGTGCGGGTAAACCATAGTGCATCAATGTGAAAGCAGCCTTAGTCCCCTTTCACATGATCAGTCTGACAGGGTCCGCCTGTCTGTTTTTCTCAAGTCATCTTCCAGGACGGCACACCTGAGAGATGAGAGGCTCCTCCCTACAGGAAACACAATCAATCGACAGCTGTTTTAAGTCCCCACCCTTCCCCTTGATCCTCAGTTTTTGATTGTGTTTCTCCCTACACAGCGAAACTGTTTGTTTTTTTCCAAATGACCCGAAGCCTGGGGCTGGTGGTCTCCCCCTGGGAGCCGGACCACAAGCCTGGGAAGCCTCTGGGTCTGGTAGGATATTCTTGTCCTTCCTGGGGGGTTCCCCTATCTTTTCCTCAGGGCGGGCAGCAGAAATTGGAAGAGCCCCCCTGAGAGCTGAAGGACCCTGGGTACAGTGGTGTACCCAGAACTTCAGGGGCCATTATCCTGTCTCCCCCCTCCTTACCTGTACAGGTGGCTGTTCAGACGGGGGTGCTGGCCATCGGTTCTTTCCAGGGGGCTTGTCCCCGACTCCTGGGTCCCCGGTAGCTCGCGTGGGCTGCCGGAGAGGGCGTGGCAACAAGCACCCGCGTCATTTTCAAACTTCGGGAAAATGGCAGCGGCGTTCTTACCCAGGAGGGAAGGCTGAGAGTCAGTAGGAGCAGGCGCCCACATCCTCCTTTCTCTAGAGCGAGGAGGCACCAGTTTACTACGGTGGATGTCTGCCTTAACCACCTCAGATATGAAGATGGGAATGAGGAATGGAAGGCATTGCCCCCCCCCCCCCCCATGTATATAGACTGACTTCCCTATGGGGACAGCAGTTGGGGGGGGGAGCACTTTGGCGGCTATCCTCCTTGCGTGTGGACCATAAGGATGGAAAAGCAAGCCCGCTGGCTGTGGCAAAAAGAGGAAGACGACAACGGTGAGTACTTTACTTTCCTTTTGCCGTGGGAATTTAGCTGCAAAATCCCCAATTCCAGCCAGAGGGTTCCTGGGCATTTGAGATCTCACCTGGGGTCTGGATTCAAATAGCCCTTAAGCTTCTGCTAAAAACACCAGCCGCAGCTCCCTCTTACATCAGAGAAGCTGTATGGTGGACAGGTGGTGCAGAGGAACGAGTGTGCCTAAACCACTTCAGATGAGAAAGAGGTAGGTAGGCCATTGCTCCCCCTTCCCCGTGTATATACTGACTGGTGCAGTGCAGAACCTGGGGTCGGGATACAAATAGCGCAGACGCCACTGCTAAAACCACCAGCCACAGCTCCCTCTTACAGCAGAGACACTGGTTATCGCAGCAGTAGGTTGCCAGCCTCTCCCTACATGCCCAGTTGTGGTACATTTAGTAGGGATGAATATAGCGTACAGAGGGGACCTGGTAGATACAAAGTTACTTACAGGCCAGGTATACCACTGAACAGGTTATTAATTGGGCAGTGGTTGGTGGATTCAGAAGCTCCCCTGGTCAGCAGGTGCACTAGGTTACCGGCCCTATTAGCCCAGCTGCTAGGAATCTGAAGTTGCTTCACAATGTTTAAAAGCTGACCTAACATTCAAGGATGGGCAGAGACCAAGCTACTGTGTGGCACAGTAGGGGTTCCCTTGTCACAGATCCTCCTTTTGGGGGTTGCCTGCTATAGTTAACTTTCATAAGCTCCAACCTCCCACTCCACCTTTACACTGTGTTTATATTATAGTGTAGGAGGTAAGAAGAAACTTATTTTTTATTGGTTTGGGCTACAATCCACGCAGTGGCAGATCTAAAGGCGATTCACCATAGATCGCTCCCTACATCCTTTTAATTGAGGATTTTCTGTGCAAACCTATGCAAGAGCTACATAATTAATTGTTTGAAGCCTGCAAATAGCTATTTACCTCCCAGGCTAAACTGGTAACCACCTCTTCTAGAGAGGTCTTAAATTGGTCTCTAGGGCTGGGCTCATTGAGACTTTAGTTGCTAATCAGCACCACCTGGATATGTGCTGGCTAGCGTTTGCTCAGTCTATGGAGGTAAGGTAGGACAACAACTACTACTAATAGTAGGGTGTCCAACCATTTTAGGATCTGTTCCTTCTCTGGTGGTGAAGGTTTAGTATCTACAGCCCAGGCTATGCCTATGAAATAAATTGCCTGTTGGTTATTTCATAAAGGGATAGACCATGACTCCTCATTGGCTGCACACCAGTAGACCTCAGTAGTGAAGGTTTGTGCTTGCTGGGATGTTTTTGTGGCACAGCAGAAATACACATTGAGATTTGTGACATCTCTGCTTATAAGGGCTATATTGCTGTACATCAGAAATGCACTGCACTGAAGCTTGTTTGCTGTCCTTTATATACTAAAGGTACTGCTTTGTTTGGCTACAGATCAGAAAAATACAACAGTGAAGGTGGTCTGTACTTTCTGGTTTTGTGTTGCACAGCAGAAATGCACATCATTGTGTCTGGTGACATCTCTGCTCATAATGGTTATATTGCTGCACATCAGACATACACAAGATTGAGGTCTGTCTGTGGGGCTTTGTGTCCTGTTTTACTGCCTTGTTGGTTACTTATCAGAAAGGCAGCAGTGAAGTCTGATGGTCCTGATTTGCAGGGCGCTGTGCTGATTCAGACAGTGCTATTAACAGCAATGGCTGCCGAGTTTAAACATGCGATTTGACATGTTGAGTCGCATGACAAATCATTTCAATATGGATGTGCTATCTCTATTCATAGTGTTTTATTGTTGCACATCAGATTTGTACAGCATTAAGGTCTGTGAGGTTTTGTGTCCTGTATTACTGCCTTATCAGAAAGGCAGCAGTGAAAATTGATGGTTCGAATTTGTTGGGCTACATAGTAGAAATACAAATTGAACCCCTGCCAGGTGTAGTACATATACTGCCTTTGGTAATCCATGTAGCACCACAAAGTGGTGTTGTGCTGATTTTAGCCATGCGATTTGACATGTTGAGTCGCAAGGCCAAATCGCTTCAATATGCATGTGCTATCTCTATTCAGAATTGTTATATTGTTGCACATCAGACATATACAAGATTGAAGGTTGTCTGTCCTTTTATGTCTTGCATATTCTGCCTTATTGGCTGCATATCAGAAAGGACACAGCAGTGAAGGTTGCTTGTCTTTTTCTGATTTTGTTTTTGCTGCTCAGCTGAGAGACACATTGAGGATGGTGGCCTCTCTGCTCAGTATTGGTATATTACTACACATCAGACATACACAAAGATTGAATGTTTGTGTCCTGTATGTCCTATATTTACTGCCTTATCGTTTGTATATCAGGCTAAGCAGTGTTTCTCATGGATCTACCTTTCTGCATCTTAGGGATACACAGCAGGGGTTTGTTGGCTGCAATCCTCCAGGGAGTCACAGCATTGGGGACCCCTTACTGGTTCGACCTGAAAATTGCTATTTGTTTTTTTTTTTTTTTCCCTGCGACCTGTGTAATCTTGAGGTCTGTGGATCCAGGAATCAGGGACTGCTGGTGTCGCACAGACACAAATGGTACCCATTGGAAGCCATAGTATATGACTTCTCATGCGTCTTGCAGTCCCAAGTCGCAGGTTGGGTCGCACGGGTGTGGGAACCCTAAACTTATCTGTCCCTTCTGATTGAGGTTTTGCTACACAGCAGGAATACTCATCATGGCGTTATTGTTTTATTTTGCAGCAGACCAGAAAGATTGCAGCTGTAAAGGCTGTCTGTCTTTTTCCTCAGTGTCTGCTTTTATGTTGTTGCACAGCAGAAATACTCAAGATTGAAGCTTGCTGGTGCTTTCTGTTTCAGAAAAACACAATGCTGCAGGTTGCTCGTGTCCTTTCTCAGTGTTGTTTCTATCTGAACTACACTACAGAAGTGCATGACAGAAAGGATTGTCTTGTGTTCCATATTTTTCCCTGTGGCATAGCAGAAATGCACAACACGGGAGTTGGTGTTCATATTAATCTTATAACTGTGGTGGTTTGTCAGAAATACACAACATGGAAGTTTGGGTCTTTCTGTCTTTATAGCCTTGTTTTGCTGTACATAGGTAAAGCACAACAGTAAAGGGGGTTCCTGTCCTTTCCGTATTTATATATCAGTTATGACCTAGCTAGCTGCACTAAAGAAATACGCAGCATTTAGGGTTTGCTTGAGTCTTAATGTTTTTACGTCTTGGCAGCACATCAGAAAACCAGACTATGAGGACTGTTTGTCTACGTTGAGGTTCAGATTTGGGTCTCTTCCCATATTTGATATATTGGTTTAGCTAGTCACACTCAGGCACACAACATTGTTGTCTATGCTTGTGTCCTTTCTGTCTAAATCTATTGTGCCGTGCCCACAATCTATGATCATTTTATTTGTGATATTAATAATGCATGTATCACCTTTTGTATTTCAGCCTTCTTTTCCATGGAGGGGCCAGGAGTTCGGGCTGCAGCTGCCACATGTCAGAAAACCTTGACCACTTGCATTCAGGGATGCCAGAACCATTTCCTAGGGTTGAAGCCCTGTAGGGTTATGGGACACTGGAGGAAGGGGATAATGAATCGCCCTGTTTAGTAAGAACTTGGAGAGTTCTGTTCAGAGGAGTATTAGGGCCTGAGGATGAAGTATAAAGATGTATACCCGATCGAATAGGTTTCGGCTTGGTGCATGGCCTTCATTTTGCCCTTTTAGCAAAACTAGACATAGCAATATGGGTAGTCTACTCCTGCTAGGGACTTTAATTCTCCTGAAGAAGGCTCTCAGGCGTAAGTAAGGACATAGATTGGGCATGCCTTAAACCCAGGGTTCAAGCTTCTGTTAATCTATTTCCCTTAAGTAGGCTTCCCTTTAGTCTTTTGCTGACATAAAGATAAAAAGGAAGCAGTTTTATTTCCCTCAACAGGATAGTGTTAAGACAGGCCCTCTTATTGATTAATGTAGTGTCCTTGTCTTACACAGGTCTCTTATTTATCTTTTTAGTGGTTCTAAGTAGCACCTACAGGCATAATAGGCCATGGTTGTTAGATGTGTGAGATAGGCAACATTGCTAACCTACAAGTTTAACATGTTTTCTGATTCCATTTTTAAGAGCCCATTTCACCTAGATACTGCATCTGAAGCGGAAAAGGCAGGAACATCTGTGGAGCAGACCTGCAGATCAGCCGCATGATCCAGCTAACATGCCTTCATCAAGCATATGAGCGTATGGAGTGGAGGTAAAGCTCACTGCAGAGCCAAGGTTCGCCAAGAGGGTTTTGCAGTGGCCCCACCCTAAGGTAGGCCTGAGGTACTTGTTTATCCTCTCAGGTGTGCCGTCCTGGAAGATGACTTGAGAAAAGTACCAGTTACTTACCGGTAACTGTCTTTCTGGGAAATCTTCCAGGACGGCAGGCCTACTTCCCGCCCGTTGGAGGAGGGAAAATTCTAGAACACTAGAAGGTGAGTACCTATGAGGAATGATTTCCCTTGTGAACCTGGTTCAGGAGTTACTTCTCTACAAACTGAGGATCAAGGGGAAGGGTGGGGACTTAAAACAGCTGTCGATTGATTGTGTTTCCTGTAGGGAGGAGCCTCTCATCTCTCAGGTGTGCCGTCCTGGAAGATTTCCCAGAAAGACAGTTACCGGTAAGTAACTGGTACTTTTCAGGTGGACCCAATCAGACCCTCCATTCACCTCTATGGAGCAGCAGATGTAAACGGATTTGTATCTGTTTACACCCGCCTACCTCCAATCCGATCCACAAAAAAAAAAAAAAAAGATCCACCCCTTCCATCTGGGTGGATAGCATTGGATGGCCTATAGAGCAGAGAGGGATGTGTCCCTGTTTGCTCTGCATATGCGGAGTGGACGCGGACCTGTCATCCACCCGCTCCGCTCATTGTGGCCTGCGACTGGTTACCAAGTCGCTTAAGTGGACCTCACTCTTCAAAAGGTTGGGGACCCCCGGGTTAAAGTTTGTGCATCCTCCTGCATATCTTCTACTAACTCTAATGATAACATAAACTGTGTATTTCCAGGAAATGCGAACCATAACCCCCATTAAATTGATACTAAAGGCATTTTTTAAATAAAGAGGTTTTACTTACCTGCTCGGTCGCTTACCCCCTCTTCTGTAGCTGTCAGCTTCCTTTGGTGCCTCCTGTAGCAAGTCAAGCGCTAAGAAGGCAATCGTGCATGCTCACTCCTGTCGGGTCCAGAGCCAGGCTGTGCGTATCTGTAGACACACACTGCCGGTAAGCCACACCCCTGCTCTCTCCTCATAGGAGTTTGACTTGTCAAGCTGGAAAACCTGCCAGATTGTGGCCAAGATGGTCATCTTCTTCCAACGATAGAGTATGCACATACAGTAGCTATAGAAAAGAATCCCCTCCTTTTAAAATAATCACATTTTATTGCTTTGCATTCTGAAATAAAGACAGACACCATTTTTGTTTTATCCAGCTGTATTTACTCAGTGCAAGTAATAAAACCAAGTGAAAGATATAACACCAGCATGTCAGAAAACAATTCAAAAACAGAATCACAGGGCTGGAAAAAGGATCCCCCCCCCCCCCAAAAAAAATGACTTGTAAACTCAATCAGATGTAGCTAACCAGCTTCTGAATGGTAAGCAATGCCTTTTAACTTTCAGTTGTGATCCGTTGTGGTCATTTTGATTAACCCCGCATGAAAAGAGCTTTCCTAGAGCATTTCAGTCCCTGGTAGTGCAACTGAAGCAAACAATCAACTAAGGGTGGCAAGGCACTGTCAAAAGATCGCTGGGATATAATTGTGGACAGGCACAAGTTAGGAGATGGATAAAAAAGGATTCAAAGGCTTTATCAATGCCTAGAAACACAGGGAAGTCTATTATTAAGAAGTGGAAGGTGTTTGGTACACCATAGACCCTCCCTGGATCAGGACGTCGCTCCAAACTGGATGAAAGAGCCAGAAGGAAACTGGTCAGAAAGGCTGTCAAGAGGCCTACAGCAATTCTGAAGCAGCTGCAGGAGTTTATGGTCATTGTGTGCATGTGACCACAATATCACACATTCTCAACAAGCGTGGCTTGTATGGGCGGCGTGGAGCAGCAGATCCCTTGGATTCCAAACATCAGTTTGTCAGTTAAAGCGTTGCAGTGCTGAATCGCAAAAAGGTCAGGAAAGGGGTAAAATCTTCCAGGGCTGAAGTGGTTAAAGTGTTACTAAACCCGCAACAGTAAAATCAGTCTGTATATGCAGTAAAGCATGCTTGTTATACTCAATTCTCTGCATTGTGTTAAAAAGGCTGTGTGATCCTGTCTCCTCTGATCCATTCCTCCTTCCCCTGTCCCCGATATATTTCATGATAATATAGAGCCAGGGGATAGGCTGCCCATGGTGAGGGGTATGTTCGACTTGAACATCGGCTGTTCGCCCGTTCGGCGAATTCCGAACGTTATGGGCCAAATTCATGTGGCGCTCACGGCCCACAATGCACTGCGCCATCGCAGTGCATTGCTGGCTCATGATTGGCCAAGCATGCACTGTGACCCTGCATGCTTGGCCAATCACAGCGCCGGCAGCGAGGAGAGCCATGATTGGCCACAGGCAGGATGCCTGTGGCCAATCATAGCTCAGGCTGTGTAGTACACGACCCAAACTATATAAGGCTGCCAGTGCGGCGGCCTTGTGTAGTGTGTTGGCGTCTGTAGGAGTTAGTGGGTGTTCTGTGTACCTTCAACACAGTATACACCGATCGTTATCGGCCGATTTTGCGTTCTTGCTCTTCTGTAGTGGTTGTTGTCTGCGTGCCCTGACCGCAGTATACACCGCTATATCCACCTATATAGCTAGCTATATTTCTCTTTTTTAATAGAGCTTGCAGTCAGGTGTAGGAGATTGTGCGTGCTGTATGCATGCTCTGAACCCAGTATACACAGCTATATCCATCTATATAGCTAGCT
The DNA here is from genome assembly GCF_037356315.1 of Lithobates pipiens. Lineage (NCBI taxonomy): Eukaryota > Metazoa > Chordata > Amphibia > Anura > Ranidae > Lithobates > Lithobates pipiens. The sequence continues at coordinate 291,205,419 of NW_027507784.1, read as the reverse complement.
ATCTTGCTCGTTTTAAATAGAGCTTGCAGTCAGTTGTAGGAGATTGTGCGTGCTGTCTGCTTGCTCTGAACCCAGTATACACCGCTATATCCATCTATATAGCTAGCTATCTTGCTCGTTTTAAATAGAGCTTGCAGTCAGTTGTAGGAGATTGTGCGTGCTGTCTGCGTGCTCTGAACCCAGTATACACCGCTATATCCATCTATATAGCTAGCTATCTTGCTCGTTTTAAATAGAGCTTGCAGTCAGCTGTAGGAGCTTGTGTGTGCTGGCTGCGTGCTCTGATCTCTGAGGACTTCCAGAGTGGTGGAGAAGGAGAGGGAGCTGATGGCTTCAGTCAGCCCAGGCCAGGTGGCTGTTTCTCAGCCTGAGGAAAGGCGTGGTGCCCTAAAGCTCCAGGAGTTTGTTAAGGAGGAGAGGCTGTACTTAGAAAACCAGCTTGACTTGGTTGACTGGTCTCTGAGACAGCCAGGAGAAGACGTGGAGAAATCTGCGGAGAGGAAAAGGAAAGCCAAGAGCTTAATGGTAAAGGCTTCTCGCTGTTACTGCGAAAAAATGAAAATTTTGGCCGAGCTGAGGCATAGACACGACAGATCGGGTGTCGGAAAGAGACCAGATTTTAAAGTTGCCATTGACGGGCTGAAAAAGCAGTGTAACATGCTTAGTGGGCTTTTGTCAAACCTAATTGAAAGTGCTTCAAGCGAGAAAGACTTTTTATTGGGCATAGATAAGGTCATGAGAGTGGCGTGTGAGGAAAGCTCTCAAGCAGGAAGACGCCGCAAGCAGCGTTTAACCATAGCCGCAACGCCTGAAGGAGAGATGGGAGATCCCTCTATGGAGGACACCCGTGGAGAGGCAGATGTAGATGGAGGGTCCAAGGCGGTAAGGCGCCATAAACAACGTCTATCGCAGACAGTAGAGCCCATGATAGAGGCGGCGGACCTTTCAGAAGATGAGATGTCAGCAGAAGAGGAAAAGGAACCGAATGTTTTGACTTCAAAAGAGACAGCTGTGGAGAGAAATGGTATGAACTCTAAACCCACGACCACTGGTTCAGGTAACACCGCGGAGGGTCCCAGCAAACCTGGGGGTACTCAGCCTGCAAGCAAGGCTGTGATCCCAGTGGTAGCGGTGAACTCCGGTGATGCGATTGTGAGCCAGGGTCAGAGGGTGAAACAAATCCCGGATGGCGTGATGGACTCTAAACCTATGACCATGAGCTCAGGTAATACTGTGGAGGGTCTTGGTAAACCTGGAGGTTCTCAGCCTGCAAGCAGGGCTGTGATCCCGGTGGTAATGGTAGACTCCGGTGAAGCAGTACCGAGCCAGGGTCTGAGGGTGAAGCAAAACTTGGTAGTACAGCTTAAGAGACTAGAGGAAGATAAAAAGACAATGAACTTACCTTGTCAACCCCTGGTGAACCCAGCCGGTGTTTGCGGGCAGGGCACGCCGTCAGTGGCTTTGTCGGCTGCCGCTGCTGCAAGCCGGTCCCAGGGCAAGGGGAAAGGACTCAAGGGTGAGGGTGGGAAAAAAGTTCAAGCCAGCATGGCCGTTGCTGTAGGTAAAACAGTAACGGCCAGCAGTAAAGTAATGGCGGCACAGCCTAGTGAGACGCCGTCTTCCCGCGTTGGGAGAGGAGGTGGTGACAAACAGGAAGTAAAAGAATGTTTGGCGGGAAAGACTGGCGCGGTTTCTATGGGTGGGAAAGCTGTGGTCGCGCCGGAAGTGACACGCTGCCCGGAAACGGAAGTTGACCGCATGGAGCATTTCCGGTCGGTGACTTCCGGCGAAACGGCCCAGCGGGAGGAAGTGGGTGGAATCAGTGATGCCTGTATGGAAGAGCCTGATAGTTTTCAACCTGGCCAGGTGTCAGCATGAGGTGATTGTCCCATGGGTGATCTAGGGGACAACAGTCCGGCAATGGCTTATATCAAACATCTGGAGGAGTCCCAGCAGAACAATAAGGGACAGGTTGAGGTGGATTCCTGTGGGGCACATACGGAGGTGGGTGAGTCGGACAGCCTGGATGCTCTCATATGTGGCCAGCCATTGAATGACTTGGAGGTGAGCTCTCCAGTAGTCCGGCAAGAGAATATGGAGGTAGAAGGTGATAGGCAAACTGAGGAGGTTGGTGCCGCTCATTCAGGTCCTGTGGAGGGGGTGTCCTCCCCCAGGCCTGTTTTAAGGGGTTCACCGGAGGTCAGGCTCCTAAATGCGCTAGGGGAGAAGCGCTCTTATGCAAACGTGGCTGGTTCAAATGTGTCTCTGGACCACCTGTACAATCAGTTTGGTGCCGGTAATTTTCGTGTCCCCCCGACTGACCAATTCTCCGGGGCCAATTCGTGGTCTCGGGGTACAGGTGGTCCAGAGCGCAAGCGCTGTAATGTGGTGCAACTGAGATGGGAGGGGGAGGGTCAATGCCCCAGTAGAGGTCAGGTAGTTGACATGGTTTTGTCATTAGTCATCAAGGTCAGCGAGATCTTTGCGGTCATTCACCCCGCAGGATCTCCTGATTTTGATCTAAGCTTTACCAATGTTGTGATTATGGAAATTTTCATCACTTCCTTTGGCTTGATTAGGGGGTCGGATCCCTGGAAAGGCTTCAGGATCATCCCTCTGAGTCGGCAGGAGGATGTGAAGAGTCTAACAATTTTGGTGAGGAACGAAAGTTTGCCGCCAGAGGACATTGCAACATGGCTAAGTAGGCATGGTCAACTGCAGTGTCCCCTGAGCAAAAGTTTAGATGAGCGAGGGGTTTGGACTGGGGCGTGGAACACCAGGATTCGGTTGCGGAGAGCTGGGAATACGGTGGCGCATGTTCCCGGTAGTGCGTTTATTGGAAGGGACCGAATCCTGGTGTTCCATCCAGGACAACCCAGGCGGTGCTTTAAATGTGGATGTCCGACCCATCTAAGTGCGGATTGTACAGTAGTGAGATGCATAAGGTGCAACAAGTTTGGTCACTCTGGTGAAGCTTGCGGCCTGATTTGTTGTAACCTGTGTGGACAAATGGGTCACCCCTTTAGTAGGTGTCCTAAGGCCTATAGGGGTGATGGCCGTCTGGTGGTCAATCCAGAGGGGAAGCCCCCCCCCCTAGGCCCGGAAGGGGAAATGTGGGTGAAAGACAGAATGTGGCCGAGGGGGCACGGAGAGAACCTTCAGGGGCAGCTAGAACCCCTCTTGTTGAGGAGACCCCTGGTACTGCTGATGTGCCTGGAGGTGGGGGGTCATCCGAATTGAATGTACCAATGGAAGGTGTAGCTTGTCCTGAGGATGCCTCTACAGCGAAGGTTTCTGGGGACAAAAGTATCTCTCCTGCTCCTCCTCTTGCTGGGAGTACCCCAAGTGGCAAAGTGGTGGCCCGTCGGGGACGGAGTCCGGCAGAGGGGAGGGGAGGAAGGGTTTTGGGGAGGGGGTCGATACGTCAGAAGCCGGAACCGGTAAGGAGCTCCTCCCGGAGTAGGAGCCCCCTTAGATCTCCTGGCCCGGCTTCTCTCTCTCCGTGTCGTCTTCCAGGTAAAGGGGTTGAATCCTCAGATTCGTCAGTATCAGGGGATGAGCGGGGGAATAGTAAGGTGATGGAAATGGAGGTTGGTGCAGCTCAGGATAAAGAAAGAAGGGAAGGTTTGGGTGAGGAAAAAGGTCCTATACCTGGTTGTAGTAGTAAAACTATTGGTAAGAAAAAGAAGAAAAAGAAGGAGCGTAGTGACTGGGATAAGGTCTTTGACAGTATGTTTGATGACCAAGTACGAGATCTTATTTTGTCTCCGTTATGTAAGCAAAGTGGCGCTAAGTAATTAAGTTCTAGTTAATGTTAAATTACTTTTGTTATGTAACCTTGTAAAGTTTGTTATGTCATAAGTTATGTTTGGTAGCAGTCAAAATTAATAAAAACATCCATCTATATAGCTAGCTATCTTGCTCGTTTTAAATAGAGCTTGCAGTCAGTTGTAGGAGATTGTGCGTGCTGTCTGCATGCTCTAAACCCAGTATACACCGCTATATCCATCTATATAGCTAGCTATCTTGCTTGTTTTAAATAGAGCTTGCAGTCAGTTGTAGGAGATTGTGCGTACTGTCTGCGTGCTCTGAACCCAGTATACACCGCTATATCCATCTATATAGCTAGCTATCTTTCTCGTTTTAAATAGAGCTTGCAGTCAGTTGTAGGAGATTCTGCGTGCTGTCTGCGTGCTCTGAACCCAGTATACACCGCTATATCCATCTACATAGCTCTTCTCTAATTGAGCCATCTGTCATCTGCAGGAGTTAGTGGATGTTGTGTGTGCCTCCAGCACAATATACACTACTCAATTGCTGGTTTTCCCAACTCATTTCAGGCCATTACCATGTCTGGAAGGCCAGCAAGGAGAGGCAGACAGGCGCGAGCCGATAAAAGAGGGCAAGCAGGCTCTGTGTCTAGAGACAACAGTGCTGGTCATGGACGCGGTGCATCGTCATCATCAGCACGTGGCCATGGGACACGCTTGTCCTTCTTTTTGGCAGCTGGACATGTTGAGCTGCAACATGCCAACGACTTGGTAGAGTGGATGACCAAGCCCTCTTCATCCTCCTCATCCTCTCTCACCCAGGCTCTGGGTACTAGCAAAGCAGCTGCCAACGCATCGTCTTCCCTCGTCTCAATGTCATCATCAGTGACTCCTTCCCTAGACCCACCGCGTCCTCCTGAGGAGTCTCCTGAACTCTTTGAGCACAGTGTTGGGTACATGCTCCAGGAGGATGCCCAGTGTTTTGTAGGCTCTGATGATGATACTCAGCTAGAGGAAGGCAGTAGCATGAATGCAGAGAGAGTGGATGCTCAAGAAGGACAGCAATCTGGCAGTCAGGTTCCACAAGCTGCAGCATACTGCCAGGTTTGCTCCAGCGATGAAGAGGGAGGGGATGATGAGGGCACTGACTCTATGTGGGTGCCTGGTAGGAGACAGGAGGAGGAGGAGGAGGCACATGTCCAACGAGGCAGGATGCCCTCCGAGGGCCTGCTTAGGGGCAGCTCACCGTCCGAATCACACCGCAGAGCTCCGCCTGTGCAGGGCGCTGCCTCTGTGCATTATTCTAAAAGTTCTTTGGTGTGGGCCTTTTTTGAGACGAGTGCATCAGATCGCACCGCTGCTATTTGCAACATATGTCTCAAGCGTATCTCGCGTGGCCAAAACAGCCGCTTGGGCACCACATGCTTGACCAGACATATGTTGACCTGCCATGCAGCTCATTGGCAAGCGTACCTCAAAGACCAACACCAAAGAACAAAGTGGACCTCTCCTTGCTCCTCATCAGCTGGGATCTCCAACCCCACTAGACCTTCAGTCCTCTCTGAAACCTGCTCTGAGAGGAATGAAGGTGTAGAATTAGGTGTGTCACAGCCAAGTGCTTCTGGGCACTCTGCTAGCAGTACACCCACGTCCGATTATAGCAGGCAAATGTCCCTGCCCCAGCTGCTGGACCGGCGAAAGAAGTTCACTCCCAGCCATCCACAAGCCCAGCGGTTGAATGCTAGCTTTGCTAAATTGCTAGCACTTCAACTGCTGCCTTTTTAGTTGGCAGGCTCGGCCCCCTTCCGTGAGTTTGTACAATGTGCGGTTCCTCAGTAGCAGGTCCCCAAACGCCACTTTTTCTCACGGAAGGCAATTCCGGCTCTCTACCGGCATGTGGAAGGCAATGTCCTTGCCTCGCTGGACAGGGCGGTCAGCGGTAAGGTGCATATTACCGCTGACTCATGGTCCAGCAGGCATGGACAGGGACATTACCTGTCTTTCACGGCCCATTGGGTCACTCTTCTGGCAGCTGGGAAGGATGCAGGACAAGGTGCAGTAGTGTTGGAGGTTGTTCCGCCACCACTCCTCCAAAATGCTACTATTGGTTGTGACACACCTCTCTCCTCCACCCCCTCCTCTTCTTCTTCCTCCATGGCCCTTTCCAGTGCTCTGTCCTCAGAACCAACGGTGCTCAGTAGGCGTTCCAGGGGCTACGCAAGTACGCAGGCAAAACGATGCCATGCCGTGCTTGCGCTGGTTTGTTTGGTGGACAGGAGCCACACTAGGGCGGATGTTTTGTCAGCTCTGCAGGGGCAGGCCGAGAGGTGCCAGCTTAAGCCAGGAATGGTGGTTTGCGACAATGGCACCAACCTCCTCTCCGCCCTCCGACAGGGACAACTGACCCATGTGCCCTGTGTGGCTCACGTCCTTAACCTGGTGGTGCAGCGGTTCTTGGGCAGGTACCCAGTCTTACAGGATGTCCTGAAGCAGGCCAGGAAAGTCTTTCATTTAATGCCTGTGCTCGGCTGGCTGAGCTCCAAAATGAGTTGAACCTGCCCAAGAACCACCTTTTATGTGACATGCCCACCAGGTGGAACTCAACGTTGGCCATGCTGCAGTGGCTGCACACGCAGCAGAGGGCCATCAATGAGTACCTGTGCGACTACGGCACCAGGACAGGGTCAGGGGAGCTCGGTTTTTTCTCACCACGCCAGTGGGGCATGATCAGGGATGCATGCACTGTCCTGTCACCGTTTGAGGGGGCCACAAGGATGGTGAGCAGTGACAGTGCATGCATCAGTGACACTGTACCTTTTGTCCACCTCTTGGAGCATACGCTGTGTGGAATAATGTACAGGGCCCTTGAGGCAGAACAGAGGCAGGAAGAGGAGGACTTCCTTGCCGCTCAAGGCCCCCTTTATCCAGACAGTGTTCCTGCTGTGCCACCCATCACACAGGAAGAGGATGAGGAGGAGGAGGAGGATGATTGTGTCAGCATGGAGGTGGAGGCTGGCACTCAGCATCAGCAGCAGCAGTCTTGTAGGGATGATTTACAGTCCCAAGAAACCCGTGGACTTGTACGTGGCTGCGGATCATGTTGTCCTTAGTGACCCAGAGGACTCCGGACTGAATGTCTCAGTTAACCTATGCTGCATGGCCTCCCTGATGCTGCAAAGCCTGCGGAAGGATCCTCGTATTCTTCGGATCAAGGAGAGGGACCATTACTGGCTGGCCACTCTCCTTGATCCACGGTACAAGGGGAAGGTTGCCGACCTTATCTTGCCATCGCAGAGGGAGCAGAGGATGAGACATCTCCGGAAGGCCTTGCAGAAAGGTCTGTGCAACGCGTTCCCAGAGACTGGGAGGAAACAAACTCCTGGTCCTGGACAACGTGTTGCTGAGGCATCGGTCAGAAGGAGCGGTGGAGAAGGTGGCCATCTGACCGATGCTTTCAGACAATTTTTTAGTCCGCAGCCCCAAGGTATGATCGGTTCCAGCAACCATCGCCAGCGTCTGATTTACATGGTGCAGGAATACCTAGGGGCAAGGTCAGACTTGGACACCTTTCCCACCGAAAATCCTCTGGCTTACTGGGTCTTGAGGATGGATCACTGGCCAGAGCTTGCACAGTATGCAATTGAGCTACTGGCCTGTCCTGCATCCAGCGTTCTTTCGGAATGCACCTTCAGTGCTGCTGGTGGCTTTGTTACCGATCACAGGGTGCGCCTGTCCACCGACTCAGTTGATCGACTGACCTTCATCAAGATGAATCAATCTTGGATCACCCACAGCTACCAAGCACCTGAAGCTGATGCAACCAAATAATTTTTTTTGAAATATCACATCCCTTCAAGACTGCCTATGCTGATGCTGAGTGACTGTCCTGTTATGTTGATTGTCTATGCTCTTCCTCCTCCGCTGATATGTTGGAGGAACATTTTTGGTTCTGGGTGATGCCACCAGCCCAATTTTTCTGCCCCTGTTTAACAGGGGCGTTTAATTACAATTTTTGATGCAATGCTTTGCAGCAGGGCTCATTCCTGCACTACAACTATGGTATATGGGAGAGGTTGCAGTGTCGTGGCACCAGCACCAGCACCAGTGCCAGCAGCCCAATTTTTCAGACCCTGTTTAACAGGGGCATGTAATTACAATTCTTGATATAATATTTCACAGGAGGCAAAACAAATTATACAGGGGTGATAACCCTTCCCTATGTTTTCCAAAAAGCTTAAAAATAGATTTTTTGACTGGAGCTACACTTTAAAAATGTACCAGTTGAAAATTACAAACAGATTCAACTTAACACAACAAATCTACACAGTCCCTGTCTTGTTTGCACAGCCTGTATACTGCTGTTCTGAGTAGGGCCTGGGGGCCACACGTATTTCCTTTTTTTAATATGGGTACGGGGTTCCCCTTAATATCCGTACAAGACCCAAAGGGGCTGGTAATGGGCAGGGAGGGCTACCCATGCCATTTTTCTCAATGATTTTCAACCATATTGCAGGAACCAGATATAACATTAAAACCGCAAGCAGTTTTAAATTACGTTATTTCCGTTAAATGTCATTTTGTGCAGGGACTGTTCTAAACACGGGAAACACGTGGCACTTCACAGGCATACTATAGACACCCCCCAGGCATGATATTTAAAGGAATATTTCAGTTTTTTTTCACTTTAATCGTCATTAAAATCAGTGCTCCCGCCAAAACGGCCATTTTAAAAAACATTTTAGGCATTGACCCATGTCCCCTGAGGCAGGAGCCAGGTCCCCAAACCCTTTTTAGGACAGTATCTTGCATATTAGCAGTTAAAATTAGCACTTTTAATTTCGAACGTTCGAGTCCCATAGACTTCAATGGGGTTCTAACGTTCGTACAAATTTGGGGTCCGTTCGAAAGTTCTGGTGCGAACCGAACCGGGGGGTGTTCGGCTCATCCCTAGTGAGGGGTGTATTGCTTGAGAGTTGTAGCTTTTTTTTCTTTGGAGGGTACATGTGATCAGCACAGGGCCAATCAGCACTGTCAATATAGAGGATCAGGGGTCCTGCATCCTGATAGGCCACTTAGTGCAGAATAAAAACTCCTCCTGCAAGCTTTAACCAGACACTGAAAGAAGTCACAGGACTGCTATATACTGCTGATGAGAAAAGGTATTTAGCCATTTATATTTACTAAAATAATTGCATTTACATGTTCTGCGTACTGTGGGAGACCAGATATAGTGAATGCAGAGTCCTGGGTTTAGTAACACATTAATGCACAGAATGCATTAGGGTGAAAAAAATGTTTAAAGCCAAATACACACTATCAGATTTTCTGCTGATTTTTGTCTTCAGATTTACCAAAACCATGTAGTGGAAGGGCCTGCCTGATTGCATACAAATTGAAACTCCTAAGGTTGGACCTCATATAATATGGTTTCGGTAAATCTGAAGGAAAAAAGCAGCAGAAAATCTGATGTGTGTATGGGGCTTAAGGCTCAATTGGAGGCATAGAAAGAAATATGCAATCATAAAGTAATTTTACGGACAACCTCCATTTTGACAGTGCTAACTCCACTATCCTTTGGTAAGTGGGGGACTGGAAAACTTTGGCCTGGTGGTAAACACCACCAACTAACCCTTTCATGGAAAGGACAGATTTCTATTGGCTTAGGAAACAGTAAAAATGTCATGGTGCTATACTGATTGCTGATTATGGTGAGAGTTGGCTGTTCCAATAGGAAAATAGACTCACCTTTTCACATCTTCCAAGATGAGCTTTGGCATAAGATTTGGTCATATGACATCTCAGAGTAACAAAGGAAGTCAGTGGTGGAAGACTTTGTTTGCCAGAAGCTACGTTTTCAGGCCTGAATAGTGTATTCATGGCACAGTGGTGTGGGGCGGCACAGTGGTGTAGTGGTTAGCACTCTCACCTAGCAGTAAAAAGGGTTGCTGGTTTGAATCCCAACCGCAACACTACCTGCCTGGAGTTTGCATGTTCTCCCTGTGCCTGTGTGGGTTTCCTCCAGGTACTCCAGTTTCCTCCAACACTCCAAAGACATGCAGGTAGGTTAATTGGCTTCTGTCCAAAACTGGTCCTAGTATATGAATGGGGACCTTGGATTGTGGGCTCCTTGTGGGTAGGGACCAACATGAGTGTGCAATGTACAAGGATAGGGACAATTGTAGACACTCACTCAGGATGGACTGGTGTCTTTATTCAACCTTACTAACTATGTAACTATAGTGTCCAGTAAGTCATTGAATGTGTTCAGTGTTTGAATGGTGAAGTATCTCCACTTTGAGCCACCAGCCCAACATATCATAAGACCCTGTTTCCCTGAAAATAAGACCTAGTGTGATTGTCAGTGATGGCTGCAATATAAGCCCTACCCTGTTTCCCCAAAAAATAAGCCATAAGACCTACAAGGACTTTAACTAGGGCTTATATTGCAGCCATCACCGACAATCACGCTAGGTCTTATTTTGGGGGAAACAGGGTAGCAATGGTCCTGGGGGCAAACGCCCCTATCCCAGTTCTTCCATAAGAGGTGGTCAGATAAGGGAAACAAAGTAAGGAAAAAATGATCCCAGTTTATACATTCCCAACCTTGCTGCTGCCCTAAGCACTGACCAACGAGTGTCATTACAGAAAATACTGTTCTGTCTGCACCTCAGCTCAAGCACATTGCAAAACTCCTATCTAGTGTCCTCAGTTAGGTCATTCATTTATATAACATATTTTTATATGTACACATTATTTTTTTAAATTTAGATTTTCTGTGTGGTAAGAGCATAAAAACAAGATTTGCTCTCAATAAGACTCACCATTTTAAAAAAGCACAATGAAAAGATGAAGAGACTAGAATACACACTGCAATGTCAACCTCTTTTGTACTAATGGGGTCAGATGTTGAACCGTCTTCTTTGTCAGGGCTTTAACAAAAAAAAAAAAACATTTAATATAATGTGAAGGACCAAACTGCTGTACGAGAGCATTTTTGTTAAAAATAACCCAAACCAAGTTCTTTCCTGTTGAACTTTATATAATTCGAAGAGCTCTTATTACATAAGCACCAAAACTGAACACACAGAACGCATTCCGCTGGCGTTTGGAGCACAGCCATTGTACGGGTCAAAAAGTTCTTTGGGTTCAATGCTTTGTGACACACTTAAGTGCACAATGGCTACTGGGTCGTCTGGAGTTAACTCTACATCTCCATTTACCTGAAGATTCTTTCAGGGTTTCTCTATGCGGGAGAGACTTTTCCATCAAGGAAGATTGGGAAGCATGTATGTCAAAGAGGGACACCTTTTTAGCACAGATTATGCCGGCAAAGGTCTCACCCCCCTCCACACTCCTGGAGAGAAATCACACACACAATCTGTATGGGAGGAAAGACACAGACAACCAGCAAGATGTAGGAGGATTGCTGGAACTTGCAGTCCTACCCGAAGATGCCAATTTCTGGATGTTGCCAAGTATGGACTCTGCCAAAGATGAATTCTTACCCATACAGATATGTTTGGGCAGCCCCAAGCCTGAGTTAGGGACTAGGATTGTAGACTTGCCGCCCGTCCTATAACAGATACATGGCGGCATAGTGGTTTCAAAATCCTGACCGGACGTCATATGACGTGATCAGGATTTTGAGCCGCTGCACGCCCCCGGGGGCGCGCATTGCGGCGATCGTTGTTGCGGGGTATCAGTCTGACACCCCGCAACTACGATCTTGGTAAAGAGTCTCCGACGGAGACTCTTTACCATGTGATCAGCCATGTCCAATCACGGCTGATCACAGTGTAAATAGGAAGAGCCAGTGATCGGCTTTTCCTCACTCACGTCTGCCAGGCGCGAGTAGAGGAGAGCCGATCGGCTGCTTCTCTGACAGGGAGGTCTGTGCTGATCGATTATCAGCGCAACCCCCCCCCCCCCCCCGAGGATGCCCACACTGGACCGCCAGAGACGCCACCAGACCACCAGGGATGCCCAGCACATGGTATGCCACCCTAGACCACCAGGGATTCCAGTCAGTGCCCACAATGGATGCCAATCAGTGCCTATAATGGATGCTAATCAGTGCCCACAATGGGCATCACTGATTGGCATGCATTACTGTTTGGCACTGATTGGTATCCATTAGTACAGTATAATATAATACAATGCCGCCTATCAGTGCCCATCTGTGCCACCTATCAGTGCCCATATGTGCCACCTATCAGTGGCCATCCATGCCCATCTGTGCCGCCTATCCATGCCCATCTGTACCGCCTATCCATACCCATCCATGCCGCCCATCCATGCCAATCCGTGCCAGCTATCAGTGCCAATTTGTGCCACCTATCAGTGCCCATCCGTGTCGCCCATCAGTGCCACCCATCAGTGCCACCTATCAGTGCCGCCTATCAGTGCCACATATCAGTGTCCATCAATGCCACCTCATCAGTGCCCATCCGTGCTGCCTTATCAGTGCCCATCAGTGTAGCCCCATCAGTGCTCATCAGTGAAGGAGAAAACGTACTTATTTACAAAGTTTTGAAACTGAAACAAAAAAATACATTTTTTTTTTTTTTTAATCTGTATTTTTTTATTTGTATAGCAAAAAATAAAAACCGCAGAGGTGATCAAATACCACCAAAAGAAAGCTCTATTTGTGGGGAAAAAAATATAAAAATTTAATTTGGGTACAGTGTAGCATGACCGCGCAATTGTCATTCAAAGTGCGACATCGCTGAAAGCTCAAAATTGGTCTGGGCAGGAAGGTGTTTAAGTGTCTGGCATTGAAGTGAAGTAAAAACTTTTGAAATTTTGCCTTTGCCTGGTCTGAAGTTATTAAAGGTGTGCAATGCAAGCAACTGGCATATATAGTCTACATGTCGGGTAACTTCACATGACGTTAATCCGTAAGTTGACCTGACCACTTGGACCTGCTGGTGGCTTGTAGCACAGGCTGGGCTCTGAGGAAGAAGGTGTCCCTTTTAAACACGTCAGCCGGCAGTGGCCCTTAAAATCTTCTCCATTACCACATGGAGTCTGTTGTCGTGATACCGACTGGCATCATCTGAAGGCTATTTATATTGCGGTTTTCTTTCACATGTTTGTGAATAGTTTTTAATTTATTCTTTCAATAAAATATATCGAAGGATAATGCACAAGATTGGTGTGCCCTCTTTTTTCCATTTCTCTTTTGTTTGTAACGCATGCTGTGTAATTCCTTCAAATTTGGAAGTGTGATATTACAATTGTATTAAAATCTTGGTGAAATACTACACTATATGGGATTTCCTCTGTATTTTAACTTCCTCCATGAAGTCTATCTTGGCTTAGATCACGGAACCTTTGCATGCAAGATCGTGGTGTATATGGCTGAGAGGCGTCTGATGGTCTCTTGGTGGGATCAGAGCAGCTGGTAAGGAGCTAAATTTCATAATTTATTTGGTGGTGCACGCTATCATCATTCTGGCAAAGAAAAAGGAACTATTGATGTTTAGAAAATCTGAGCACCTTTTTGCATATATTTATATATATATATATGTAATGATATATTTTTTTTGCATAGCATTTCCACATTTTATGGGGATTTAATTTGCACAGATATGGCAATTTAGGATGGGTTCATCATATGTTTAATGCACTTTTGTTGTGTCTTTTATGTGATTTATTAACTTAAACCTAGCACAAGGATAGCACACTTTTAATTATTGTTTGGGTGGAGCTTGTTACATATCCTACTCGGATTGGTGATTTAGATGCTGCTGTAAATTTGATTTAATTGAGTTTTTATTGTATTTGTTTTACTTAGTTTTTTGTCACTAAGGTTTACAGCTTTTCTGCAAGCACTCGAATATTATCTTGGGTTTAGTATTTCAAAAACAAAATTCACACAATTTGTGATGAGACATTCAGCTTCCTCCCCCAACCAACACACCAAGTCCAACACCACACTCAATAATTTCCTCCTTCAACCCTGTTACCCAGTCCATAAGGGCGCACGGGCCCTGCCCCCTCTCTCCAGCCACCCCCTCTATCACCAATAGATAGATTCATGCATTGCATGAATCTATCCATGGCTGCCGCTGGCTCCTCCTATTCAGGCTTTTTATAAAGTTTTGCAAACGGGTAACTTTTTCCCTTCACTGATAGGCTACACTGATGGGTACTGATAGGTGGCACTGAAGGGCACTGATAGGCGGCACTGATTTCCCTTTCACACATCGGCTCTCCTTGCCTCACACTGTACACTGGAAAGGAGTGCCAATAACCAGCTTGCGTTTACATCGTGATAAGCTGTGATTGGACACAGCTGATCACATGGTGAAAGGGAGCTGTGATTGGTCCTTTACCCCAATCTGTGATCAGCTGTGTTCTAAAGACACAGCAATCACAGAACTTACTGCCGGCAGGCTCGATCCTGTGAGGACATCATATGATGCCCTCCCATAACTGGATGACCGCACTGTAGTCATTGTTCAGCTATAACGCAGTCAGAAAGTGGTTAATATCACTTTAAAAAACACTCACTGTTTGAATATTTTAAGGCCCATCTCCCTGTTCCCGTTTCCAAGCTTCTTGAAAGCATTGTCTACAACCGTATGAGTTGCTACCTCACTGACAACAACCTTCTCGATCACCTATAGTCCGGCTTTCGCCCATAACATTCCACCAACACTGCCCTGTTAAAACTCACCAATGATCTACTAATTGCTAAAACTAAAGGCCAGTACTCCATACTCCTACTCTTGGACCTTCCTGTTACCTTTGACACAGTTGACCACCCACTCTCCTCCTCGCTTTCAGTGTCACATACAACACAATCTCCTCTACTCCGCTTGTTATTTCTGTTGGGGTACCCCAATGCTCCAAAAATATGGGCCCTTCATATTTTCACTCTATACCTCTTCCCAGTTGATAAACTTCAGGGGCTTCCAAAACCACCTCTATGCCAATGACACCCAGATCTATCTCTCAACTCCTCAACTCACCCCCTCAATCTCCTCACATATCACAAACTTGAGTGAGCATCATATCAGTATGGATGTCACACCACTTCCTCAAATTCAATATTTCTAAAACTGAGCTTGTAATAATTCCTCCTTCCCGATCCCCTGCCCATGACCTTACCATTGAGATCATTGGCACAACTATTGGTTCCTCCACCCATGCCAGGATGCTAGGTGTAATCCTACACTCTGACCTCACCTTCAGCCCCCACATTCAATCACTGGCTAAATCTTGCCGTCTTAACCCCCCAGCAACATTTCCAGAATTCGCCCCTTTCTAACCAACGACACCACAAAACAACTTATTCACTCCTTGTTTTTTTTCCCCACCTTGACTATTGTAACGCCCTCCTTACTGCCCAACTTTACACAGGCTATTCCCCCTTCAGTTTATTATGAATGCTGCTGCTAGACTAACCTTAATAACCAATCCATAACTGCTACTCCTCTCTGCCAATCTCTTCAATGGTTTCCCCTACCCAATCATATAAAATTCAAAATACTAATCATGGGGGCAATAGGCAATCCTGGAAAACTAATTTGTTCAGGGAAGCCTACCCTACCTCCACCTAAGAACTGTACTTGAGTCACCTCCATCAGATCATCCCATGCAGCTATTACCTTTTTAGATTGTAAGCTCCATGAGCAGGGCCCTCCTATTCCTTCTGTATTGAAATGTATTGTAATTGTACTGTCCCTCTTTATATTGTAAAGCATTGCCTAAAATGACGGCACTATAAAAATACTGTATGATAATAATAATAATGTATGAGTGTTCAGGGAATAAAGTTTAGTGTAGTGTTACCTATAGCAGTCCCCATTCCTATAAGCCAAACAAGCCTAACCTACTGGTATGTGGCTGCTATCAGGAAAGCCATGTTTACTGGCTAAGAGATACAAGAGGGTGAACAAAGAGTTTCTGTGACTCCAAGAGTGCAGTTCCCAGGTGGCTGGGACTGGTGTCTCTCAGGAATGTAGTCAGCAGGATGTGCAGATGGGTCAGTTCAGGCAGAAGGTAGAGACATTGTCAATAAACAAGCAAAGGATTGGTCCAGGCAGCAGTCAGAAAGGTGCTCAATACACAGGCCAGGGTCCGTACAAGTGGCAGGCAGAAGAAACACTGCACTGGTGTGGCAGTGCCAGTGATCAAGAACACTGTTGTTGCTGCTCTCTCTGTGTCTACACTGTATGTATGTGAGTTCAGTGGCCCTGTTGACTGCACTGGCTCTGATGATGGTGACACAGGTGTGGCAGCAATCAGGAACACTGTTACTGGTCTGGAAACACTGTGACTAGTGTGATGGTGATTGGGGACACTGACTGGTGAAATGGTCTGCTTTTGGGGCCTTGCCCCCACACCCTCACAGATGTCAGATTAGGAACATTGGCTGCATCCCTAACTGCTGTGTCCCAATAGACATCAATGGGACTACCTGCATGGGGATGCACAGAAAACCTGTACATCCCCATGTGGGTAAACACAGCCCTTGCATAGGGTATGCATTGATATGTGAATGAGACCTGGTATGGTGTAAATTAAGTTATTGGTATTGTGCTAAAAGACACTGCGTTTCAGGGGGTCAAAAAGAGATGAGAACCTCGAATGGAATCAAAATAAGTATTTTCTGGGTGAATCTGTGCAGTGAAGCTAATTGCTGGGTAAGAAAAATTATCTCATCTTATAATATTATCTTGATTGCTTATGCAGATACGTCTGCCTAGTAGTTCTTCCTGTCCAGCAATTAGCTTCCCTGCACAGATTCACACACAGCACCGGATTCCGTGTGCACCAGTTTTAGTAAATCTCCTCCAGTGTTTATCAATGTGTACTCCATGCAAGGGCTGTGTTTGTATGGGGATGTATTAGACCCTCTGTAATGCTCAGCAGGCATTAACACCTCTCAAGCATGACCCATTCAAGTGAATGGGGCCACACTAACTTCCCAACAACCACACACAAAGCACGCAGGTGTGTTGTGGTAGTCCAGAATTTAGGTTAAAACTGTCTATTGCTCTATGAACAACAATCCAAACAAGGTTAACTCCGTAGAAGACATCAGGTGTGACAAAACACATAGGATGGAGCCTGCTGTGATGATGTCATCACGCTACCAAATATTTATGTGCAGCCATTTGTTTACTGGCTGGAATTGATGTATTGAATGTCAAACTATTCAGTTTTAAGTGTGAGTGCCTTTCTTTTATTATTAAAATTGTTTTTATTGGTACACTATATGGCACTTTTTCTTTTGATATGTATGCATATGATCCCGCGATTGAGAGTGTCCAGGGGTACTTTACATTATATGACAAGTGACACCATCCCAGTACCCAGAGGATCCAGGCTTAAAGCTCCTGTGGCAGATGCTCTGTTTGACCTTCCCATTATAAGGATGTCATGGCTATCTGGTAAGCCTCTCTGGATGCTTTTTGGTGGAAGAGTTTGTGCCATCTTCTTTCAAAGCACTGTTTTCAGCTAATCATCCCCTTGGGGGATATTGTCCATTTCTCGGATCACGTTGCACATTTTTCCTTTCAACTGATTTTTTTTCACATTGGACTTATGAACTGTTTATCACTATAATACTATTTATGATGTTTATCAATTTATGTTGGGGTTAGTGCAACATGTGATTGTTACAAATTTCAGGACTATGTTTATATCCCATAGTATGTTTTCTGCTTTCCCCTTATAACTCAAGATACACTTTAGTGCAGTTTACTATTTGAATAAGATTTAGCTTATAATAGACACAAATACTGGCAACTTTGTAATCAGTAATATATCATTCAATGCAAGCCCTGAATTTGACTTGGAATTCACTTGCACGGCAGTATTCAGATTTGGAGAGAGAGAAGCCACAAGGAGGCAAAGCCAATACATTGTGCTGCAATGCTCATACTTTACAAGCTATATGCTGATAGGATGACAAATCAGAGTGACAGAGAGAGGAGCTCATCAGTATGCTGCTATTCCTTCACTGTCCAGTCATAGGCTAGGGGAGGAATAAGACATGTAAGTATAACAACTGCAGCAGAGAAAATCAGGCCCCCCTCACCGTCCGGTGTTGTGTGACAGAACTGTATAAATTGAAGGAATGCATTGACAGAAATACAAATCCTTTGCCAAGTAAAACAGCTCCCATATACCGTATGTATTTCCTTTGTGTATGTAGTTGTTTGCCTGGAGTTCTGCTTTATAGTCCAGCAACACCGTTTCCACCCAGAAAGCCAAACCAAACATTATAAGGAAGCAACAAAATAAGTATTATGGCCATCGTACCGTTAATTGCAAATAATGCTTATTTAGAAGCTCCTTGGTGTTCCTTCTCTCAGCAGGGAAGTCTGAAAATTACCTCTACTAAATACAGCTCCGAAGAATTACATTAATCACAGATTACATGCTAATAATCTTGAAAATATTTCTTCCTTAGTAAATAATGGTGGGGACCTGCTGAGCTGATGCAGACTGATGACGGCTTCTGTTCTCGTATAATTTGCTTCCAATTAAGTGTTCATAGAACAGAGCTCACTAAAAAGCCGGGAATGGTGTATGTACATTGCAAAATGTGACATTAAAAGAAATAAAATATTACTTTCAACACCAGGCTGTAAATGAACTGATGAGTAATTAGCACTTTTATAAGCCTCTGGGCAGCCAAACTTGTGTCTTTGGCAGGGATGGGGCCAAAGCAGAAACTGCATAAATTGTACTTTATTTTGTGTAATAATCCCTTAGCATTCAGTAAACACTGCTTTCATGTGGTACAATGGGTTATTTTTTCCACCTTTCATTAAACTTTTCAATAGATAAGAATGTCATAAGCATTGTATTAAAGACTTAGTGCTACTTAGCTGGTATGCTGGAACATAGCGACATTGTAAAGCTAGAGACAAGCTGCCTTCCTGTCTTCTTAGATGGTTGTTTGTATATAAGAACTTGAAGCAATATAGTTAAAGCTACACTAAGTTCTGGTTAAAAAAAAAAAAAAAAATCTATATATATCTATATCTATATATATACAGTACAGACCAAAAGTTTGGACACACCTTCTCATTCAAAGAGTTTTCTTTATTTTTATGACTATGAAAATTGTAGATTCACACTGAAGGCATCAAAACTATGAATTAACACATGTGGAATTATATACTGAACAAAAAAGTGTGAAACAACTGAAAATATGTCTTATATTCTCGGTTCTTCAAAGTAGCCACCTTTTGCTTTGATTACTGCTCTGCACGCTCTTGGCATTCTGTTGATGAGCTTCAAGAGGTAGTCACCTGAAATGGTTTTCACTTCACAGGTATGCCCTGTCAGGTATAATAAGTGGGATTTCAAGCCTTATAAATGGGGTTGGGACCATCAGTTGTGTTGTGCAGGAGGTGGATACAGTACACAGCTGATAGTCCTACTGAATAGACTGTAAGAATTTGTATTATGGCAAGAAAAATGCAGCTAAGTAAAGAAAAACGAGTGGCCATCATTACTTTAAGAAATGAAGGTCAGTCAGTCCGAACAATTGGGAAAACTTTGAAAGTGTCCCCAAGTGCAGTGGCAAAAACCATGAAGCACTACAAAGAAACTGGCTCACATGAGGACCGCCCCAGGAAAGGAAGACCAAGAGTCACCTCTGCTGCGGACAATAAGTTCATCCGAGTCACCAGCCTCAGAAATCGCAGGTTAACAGCAGCTCAGATTAGAGAACAGGTCAATGCCACAGAGAGTTCTAGCAGCAGACACATCTCTAGAACAACTGTTAAGAGGAGACTGTGTGAATCAGGCCTTCATGGTAAAATAGCTGCTAGGAAACCACCGCTGAGGACAGGCAACAAGCAGAAGAGACTTGTTTGGGCTAAAGAACACAAGGAATGGACATTAGACCAGTGGAAATCTGTGCTTTGGTCTGATGAGTCCAAGTTTGAGATCTTTGGTTCCAACCACCGTGTCTTTGTGCGACGCAGAAGAGGTGAACGGATGGACTCTGCATGCCTGGTTCCCACCGTGAAGCATGGAGGAGGAGGTGTGATGGTGTGGGGGTGCTTTGCTGGTGACACTGTTGGGGATTTATTCAAAATTGAAGGCATACTGAACCAGCATGGCTACCACAGCATCTTGCAGTGGCATGCTATTCCATCCGGTTTGTGTTTAGTTGGACCATCATTTATTTTTCAACAGAACAATGACCCCAAACACACCTCCAGGCTGTGTAAGGGCTATTTAACCAAGAAGCAGAGTGATGGGGTGCTGCGCCAGATGACCTGGCCTCCACAGTCACCGGACCTGAACCCAATCGAGATGGTTTGGGGTGAGCTGGACCGCAGAGTGAAGGTAAAAGGGCCAACAGGTGCTAAGAATCTCTGGGAACTCCTTCAAGACTGTTGGAAAGCCATTTCAGGCGACTACCTCTTGAAGATCATCAACAGAATGCCAAGAGTATGCAGAGCAGTAATCAAAGCAAAAGGTGGCTACTTTGAAGAACCTAAAATATAAGACATATTTTCAGTTGTTTCACACTTTTTTGTTCAGTATATAATTCCACATGTGTTAATTCATAGTTTTGATGCCTTCAGTGTGAATCTACAATTTTCATAGTCATTAAAATAAAGAAAACTCTTTGAATGAGAAGGTGTGTCCAAACTTTTGGTCTGTACTGTAGAATTATGTATTTATTTAGCGCTACCCCCAATGAAACCACCATAGATTTAACCAATTATTTTCCAAAACAGTGCAGATGCAGCCAGGTACACAGCAACAGTTCATTCACTCAGGCTCATTAAACAGTCTAGGGGGTTGTCTTTGTATTTTTACATTTTTAAATGTGTTTATTTTTTGCTCATAGAAACCTGAGAGAGAATTTGGGGTGATGTGGAATACTCCAAAAAGCACAATTCTGCAGAGGACAACTCTTTTTCTCTAAACTGCAACGACGACACAGTCATCCACTCAAAGCTTGGAACCATGAAAATTTTGCAGAATAGGTTTAGCTAGACTGGAAGAGTCCATAGGTTTACAGCTGAAGACCATTTTCAAAATAGGTATGGCTAGACAGGAACAATTTATTGGTTAACGGCTGGGGACCATGAGGTAGCTTCAGCACAGGTGATAATTTTCCATCTCAGAGCGTTTTAGAAGAGGAGCATCAGATTTTCGCCATGAAAGGAATTTAGATTTAGTAAAAGTCGGAGAGAAAAATGCTATTCCAAACAGCAGGGTCGAGGTGCTAGGTCTTGAGGATAGTAAGTAAATCTTTGGTGAGGTAACTGTCCCAAATCCGTAGTGTATGAGAAGTCACGAGAGGCAAGGTAATAGGGGGTCTGTGTGTCGGGTCTATCCATGGTAGAGACGTGAGATCTGGAGATATCAGGTCATTTTCTAATAACGTCCACAATTTAGTTGATTTACCATGGTACCACTCAATTATCCAGAGTAGCGATGCTGCATGAAAGTATAACAAGGGATTAGGAAGATCAACACCTCCTCTCATCATAGGTAGCGCTAAAATGGTAGAGCTAATCTGAGGTCTCTTATGCTGCCAGATAAAGTTAAGAATAGCCCTTTTGATGGTCAGGAAAAACCCCCAGGTAGGAGGACAGGGATTTCCATAAAGATTGAGATCTGCCAGGGTAGACAAGGAGGTAGGAATTTGGATACCAATGTATTTAATAGCCTTTTGTTGTAATTTAAGTGTGAAAGTAGATTGGAGTTGGGATAAAGTAGTCTTGGGTAAGGTTATGTTAAGAACCTCAGTTTTATCGTAATTTACTTTGACGTTGCTTACTAAGCCAAACTCTGTGAATGCTTTGACAATGGCTGGCAGAGAGACATGAGGGTTAGAAACATATAATAAGAGGTCATCTGCATAGAGAAATAACTTATCGTGACATTGGCTGATAGAAAGACCCTGAGTGTTGGGATTTTGTCTTATGGCAATGGCAAGATTTTCCATAGTATGTGTAGTAGTGGTGAGAGGGGGCATCCCAGGCGGGTTCCATTACATATCCAGATCGGGTCTGATAGTAAGCCATTAGAGCGAATCCTCCATAGAGAGCCCAGATCTTACATAGTATGTTGGACCCAGGGCCCACTTGCTGAAGTGTACTATCAAGGAATTGCCAATGAACCCAGGCAAAAGCTTTTCTAGCATTGACCAAGATCAAGCAATCGGGGATTTGGCATTTTGTGGGTGTAGTCAATCAGGGCAATTGTTTTAACAATGTTATCCGTGGCCTCCCTATCAGGGGTAAACCCCGCCTGGTCAAGATGGATCAGACTAGATATCGGCGGCATAAGGCCCCTTTCACACTTGAAAGTTGCACAATTTTGTCACTATTTCAGGGAATGCCTGTGCAAACTCGAGGTCTATGGACCTCAACTCACATCAAAGTCGGACCAAAATAGTATAGGGACTACTTTAAAGGCGGTGCGCACAGATATGAATGGTTATCATTGGGAATCATGGGGTACGACTTGTCATGTGACTCTGATGTCCAAAGTCGCAGGAAAATTTGCACAAGTGTGAAAGGAGCCTTAGACCATTGGCCAATAATTTTGAGTATAAGAGAATATTAATATTGATTAGTGAAATAGGGTGATAGCTACCACAGAGTGTAGGATCTTTCCCAGGCTTAGGTAGTACCACGATATGAGCTTCTAGGGCATGTCTCAGGCAGGGAGAATCAGGGGAGATAACGTTAAATGTTTTTGTAAGAAACGGTAGGAGAGAGTCCTAAAAGGGTTCGTTAAAGCGAGCAGAGTATGCATCCGGTCCTTTTATTAGTCTTAAGAGAGGATATCGCAATCCTCTCACAATCAAAGTTCATCCTCTATAAATGGTCGCTCAAGATCTTGCACCACAGTCGTAGGGAGAGTCAGAAGTATTGTGGTGGCGATTTACTCATCTATGTGTAGTATGTAGTCTGATGTAGTATTAGAAGGGCATGTAGGTAGATTATATAATGTGGCATAAACAAGCAAACTAGCTCATAAAATTTATTTGGGATAGTGAACAATCTGGCCATCAGGACATTTAAGCTTGGGAATAGAGGTAAGGCAATTTTTGTCATGGACGGCTTTGGCATCCTACCTGGTTTGTTAGTCTCAACATAGAACAGTTTATGCATTCTGTCTCTGATGGACAAGGTCTTAGCCCTTGTACACACACTCAAAGTATTCCGACTGTGTGTGCTCTACATCGGACTGTTTCCGTCGGAGTATCCGACGGACCAAGTTTTCCAACTTGTTGGTAACATTTTCTGACAAAATGCTCCGATCGGACATACTCCGATCATGTGTAGAGAATTCCGATCGGACAAAGTGGCACGCATGCTCAGATCAAATTCCTACACCAAAGCTATTGGCTACTAGCGTGAATGTAGTCCCGTCGTAGCGAAATAACGTCATCCCGTCGGATGCTCCGACAACTTTGTCCGACTGTGTGTATGCAACAGTTTCGGACAAAATCTGACGGACAGAATCCGACGGATTTAGTTGTCGGAATCTCTGACCGCGCGTACAAGGGCTTAGTCTAGTGTCAGATAAGGCAAGTTGTGTGGTCGGAGATTTTTCAAAGTCTAAACATTAACACATTTTAATGCCTTGCACTGGATCAGGGCAGAAGTATCGTCATTAGAGTGGTCAGAAATTAAATTGGCAATAGTGGTCTGGATTTCTGTAGAACACAGGTCGTCTTGCAACAATGAGTCATTCAATCTACATAAATAAATAAAAAAGGTGATCAGCGCAAACTAAATACCATATATTACTACAAAGATGGAATATCCTTGTTTGATACGTATTCTACCTCATAGATAAGGTGAATAAATCAAAGAATTAAACAAGGATATTCCATCTTTGTAGTAATATATGGTATATAGTTTGCACTGATCACCTTTTTTTATTTATTTTTGTTCATGGTATACACTTTAGGTCTAGCAGCAATCTAACCGACATACCACATTCAGATATTTTTCACTTTGATAGCACAAGCGAATCCCATTTTTCTACATGTCCAGTCATGATCGGATAGATCAGGTAGGGAAAGGGACAAATACACAGGCGCGTGATCGGACCATAATATGTTGCCAATCCTACTTTGAGGGTGAAATGTTAAAGCATAATGATTTACAAGTAAAAAAAATTTATGCGGGAATAGGAGTTATGAGCAGCAAAATAAAAGGAATAATCCCTGTCCATAGGGTGGAGTATGCTTCAAACATCCATCAGGGTATGCTGAACAAAAAAATCGCTTCAAACTACTAATTTGGGTGTATGAGATAGACTTTCTGCCGGATGAAGTATCCAATACAGGATTAATGACACTATTAAAGTCTCTAGGAAGAAGGATTACTCCTTCGGCGAATTCCAGTAATTTATGGAGATATACTGAATGGTATGGTTCATTTGGTCCTGATTAGGGATGTATATGTGAGCCAGGGTTTATGTTTTACCACTAAGGGATATTTTCAAAACAAATATCGCCCATTAGAGTCAGAGTAGGAATCTAAGTGAGTATAGTTTATCGACTTGTGGGAGGCAATCGCCACCCCTCTGGATTTTGATTGGGCACAAGTACTATGGAGCCAGGTCGGGTAGTATTTCTTCTGCAGCGAGGGAATATGGTTTGAGCGAAAATGGGTCCCTTGAAAAAAGATTGCATCGATCTTGGACCTGTGAAATTTGTACAATATCGGTGAACTCTTTGGCTGGTTCATTCAAGCCACAGGCATTGAGTGAGCAAAGGTGAATGGTATCAGCATTCTGCCCCCCCCCCCCCATGGTATCAGGGATGGAGAAAGAAGAAGGGGGGGAAAAAAAGGGGGGGGGAGGGAAACCAGAAGTGCAAAAAAACTGAGCTGCTAGTATAGAGGATAGCACCATTTTTGTACCCTAAACAGGGATGGCTATGAAGGCCAACAGGTTTCTGCCTGTTTTGAAATGTCAAAACAGGCTGGAGTTCTATTGTCTTAAACCACGTACGCACAATGAAATTTTCCAACGGGAAATGTGGGATGACAGGCTGTTGGACGAAAATGCAACCATTTGTATGCTCCATCGGACAATTGTCGTATTTTCTGCAGACAAATGTTGGATGGCAGGCTTTAATAATTTCAGCGGACAAATGTCTGTTGTCGGATTTTCGAGCGTGTGTATATAAGTCCATCAGACAAAAGTCCAAAGTACAAACACGCATGCTCGTAAGCAAGGATGAGCCAGAAGCGGTCGGTCTTGTAAACTAGCGTTCGTAATGGAGAATTAATATTCGTGACAATGCAAATTATGAAATCTCTAAATGCAGCTCACATTCTCCTTCTTTAATGGGATAATATTGAAGCTGCTTTGCTGGAGATACTGATGGAGTTATTGCAAACAAATTTTCAAAGGCTTTGTTTTTCTATTGATATCAAAAATAATATTATTATTTTTTTGTTTTTGTTTTTTTGGTGCAAGTTACCACAACACCATTATCCTGTAGTTTTTAAGATCAAAGATACAACTATGTTGGTGTCCCTTGTTAATTTTACATTTTTTTAAATGTAACTGCCTACTCCCAAACTGTCATTTGAAGTAAAACACATAGACAAGTATTATTCTACACATTTTTTTATTGTGCATTAAAAAAAGAAAAAAAATTAGACATGCTATCTGCCAATAGAACTTAACCAAAAAGTGCATTCTATGCATCCAAAAATATAGAAAATATAACAAATCAAATCATTATTATTCAACCAAAAAATAAAATAAAAGCCTCATGCATGTGTCCTACTTCTTAATATAGGGGGTCACCAATGGCAAGAGTTGGTGAAAGCAGGGGTCTGCCATCTGGAGATGATTCCGAAAATCATCCGGATTATTCTCCTGGAGCTCCTGCAGCAAAGGCATATGACATAATCGGTCACGATTAGTAAAGCAACCAATTTTTGGTCCAAGGAATCCTCCTCCTAGTGTTCCTGGACTGGACTTGGGTCAAAGCAATAACTTCAAGGCCGAAAATAAATAACACATTATCTCCTCTAATTCCGCAACATGTCTGGTTGACGAACGGCCGTCCAGAAACGAACTGAAAAGCACAAAATGAAAAGCGTGAACTGAAAAGCGCGAAATGAAAAGTGCGAATCAACACGCGCCAAACTTCTACTAACATGAAACTAGCAGGAGGAGCCCAATGGGTGATGCTAAAGAGCTGAAAAACCACGCAGTATGTCACTACACTTGTGTTGGCCGACAATTCCTTGCCGTTTGTATGCAAGACAAAATCCAGACACACGCCTTTGGACAAAGGTCAGAGGTTTTGTCTGCGGAAAATCCGATCGTGTGTACGAGGCTTAAAGCTTTAAACCGAAAAAAAACATGGACTGAAGAAGATGGCCAATTTAAGGTACAACTGTACTTTAAAATAATTTTCTTTCATTTTCACTTTCCATCTGTCCGCGTTCTGCTCACCTGGTGTTATACTTACCTTCAGGCCTGATCAAGTGATCTTTTTAAAATGGTCCATTCATACCGTACATACATTCCACGGCCGTATTGATTGGTATGGGAAAGCCATAATCATGTTGCCCTCAAGCAATCACTCTAAACCTGGCTTTTCCATAGGAATCAGTGAGGCCAGGGTTTACAAATTGTCCATTGTCACTCAGAGCAGGGCTGCACAGTGAGGCCACACAGCGAAGAACTGAAGAACACTGGCTCAGGGCATGGTGATAAAACAGACATTAAAAGTAGAGTTGTCCTTTAACCACTTCAGCCCCAAGCCTCTTTTTTACACTTGTTGTTCATAAGTTAAAATCATTATTTTTTAGCTAGAAAATTACTTAGAACCAAACATTATAGAATAAAATGGCGATCGTTGCAAAACGTTCTGTCACACCATATTTGCGCAGCAGTCTTCTAAGCACACTTTTTTTGGAAAAAAATTGTTTTTTAAATTAAAAAATAAGAGTTATCCATTTTTTTTATATATATTGTGAAAGATAATGTTACGCCAAGTAAATTGATACCCAACATGTCATGTTTCAAAATTGCGCCTGCTCGTGGAATGGCGACAAACTTTTACCCTTAAAAATCTCCATAAGAGATTTACAGAGGAGGTCCAGGGCTAGAATTATTGCTCTCACTCTAACGATCGCGGCAATACCTCACATGTGGTTTGAACGGTTTTCATATGTGGGCGCTACTCATGTATGTGTCACTTTTATTCCCATTACAAGAACTGTAAACGTCCCTTGTAATAGAAAAAAAGCATGTCAGGACCCGTTAAGTATGAGATCTGGGGGTCCAAAAGACCTCAGATCTTACATTTCCACTAAAATGCAATAAAAAAAATAATAAAAAAAAAGTAATTTGAGAAAAAAAAAAAGATTTCTCTTTTAAGAGCTATGGGCAGAAGTGATGTTTGACGTCACTTCGGCCCTCCCATGCCATGGAGCCAAGCAGGGCCAGCTTCCCCTCAGTTGGCAGCCAAACATCCACAGGAGAGGACGTGATAGTCTCCGCTGCTACCTGCGGGTCCGTTAAGCAGCGGAGATGAATGGAACACGGCGGGAGAGCGGTGGGCACCTCTCTCAACACCGGTAAAAGTGATCTTGCGGGGAACCTACCAAGGAGACCACTTTTATCTTAAAGAGAAATGCACAGCATTCCCGAAAATACCAGGGTTATGGCAGCTAGTCATTTAGCATCAAATTATTGACGTACGGGTACGTTGTTTTGCACGAAGTGGTTAAAGTTTAAACCAAGATAGATATAGAATTGTGCATCATCATTTTTTTTTTTAAATACATCCAGTGTAAGTACCTGAATTTGACCTGGTGTCTGCCTCTTGCAGTTTACTATACAACAGAGCTCAGAGAAGTCGAGAGGGAAGCAACACAGGGAGCCAATGAGGTGTGTTGCAGTACTAGGAGCATGCTGATTGGTGGAGATAGAATAGAGACAGAGACATGAGTTCACTGGTGTACACCTTTTCCTTTCACTGTCCAGTCATGGAGTGGGGAAGGGAGGGGGGCCTGCGAGTGAACATGAAACGGCAGCAGCGGGTCACTGACATGACGCTGTTGTTTCTCTCCAGCTGAAATCCCCACTTCATCCCAAAGGATAATTTACTAAATATATATTATTTAGTATCTGAAGAATCTTCAGAGGTTTATTATTTATAGTGCTCAGAATTTTCTTCCTCTGAAAGTATTTAAAACGAAGTGTTTTTATCTGAGACATTCATTATTGCATATGCAGTTCCATCAAAGAGACATAGAGAATGATGGCAGATGAGGAGGTTCCTATAGGAGCCTGCCTCTTCTCTAGGATCTCATTAGTGATGGCATTGATGAAGATTTTTTTGGCCTTGTTTGATCTATTGGACATCATCATCTTTAGACTTTTTGCTGTCACCAGGTGTCTGCCACTACATCTACTCCCTCAGCAAAGAAGAACAACTTGCTCCAAAAATAATGTAAGATGCAGTCTCCCCCCCCATACTTTTAGGGGCTAATTTAACACTATAGTATTGGGTTGTGGGTTGCTTCACTGAACTTGGACCAGATTGCTTTTTCCAGGTCTTAGTCAAGCCAATATGATAATGGTTATAGGGTATATTCACAATACAACCTTTAAGGCCGCGTACACACGGGCGGACTGTTCGCCCAACCTTGTCCGCTGAACAGTGTTTGGGCGGACAGTCCGCCCGTGTGTGGGCTTTCAGCGGACAGTTTCAGCGGACAGTTGGACGGACAAAGTCTTTCGGAAATTCCGAAAAACTGTCCGCTGAAACTGTGTTTGAGCGAACAGTCCGCCCGTGTGTAGGCTACTTTCGAAATGAGCAAACTGTTCCCGCTCGGAAAGTCCGCCCATTTCGAGCGCGTGTACAGGTAGGCGGGGCCCGCGAAGGAGACGTCGCGGGCTCCGCCGCCTGGAATGGGCTTAAAGGGGAACCCCAACGCCGAAAAAAATCGGCGTGGGGGTTCCCCCAAAGTCCACACCAGACCCTTGTCTGAGCACGCTACCCGGCCGGCCAGGAAAGGGGGGCGAGCGAGCGCGCCCCCCTCCTGAGCCGTACCAGGCCGCGTGCCCTCAACATGGGGGGTGCCTTGGGGAAGGGGGGGCCGCGCGGCCCCCCCACCCCAAAGCACCTTGTCCCCATGTTGATGAGGACAAGGGCCTCTTCCCGACAACCCTGGCCGTTGGTTGTCGGGGTCTGCGGGCGGGGGGCTTATCGGAATCCGGGAGCCCCCTTTAAGAAGGGGGCCCCCGGATACCGGCCCCCCACCCTATGTGAATGAGTATGGGGTACAATGTACCCCTACCCATTCACCTGTGAAATAAAGTACAAAAAAAACACAACACAGGGAAAAAATATTTTATTGCACAGCTCCGGGGGTCTTCCGTCTTCGGGGGTCTTCTCGCCGGACTCCTCCGCTATCTGTGTGTAGCTCTTTTACTAGCGGAGGAGTCCGGCTTTCTTCCTCCCCGCCGCCGGCCTCTTCTCCCGACTTCGGGGGTCTTGTCCCCCTCTTCGGTTCTTCTGCCGGGCCACCGCGCCTTCTTGTAGCTCTTTTGCAGGCGGTGGCCCGGTCTTCTGTCGCCGCTGCCTTCCGTTCTTCTGTCGCCGCCTTCGGTTCTTCTGCCGGGCCACCGCGCCTTCTTGTAGCTCTTTTACAGGCGGTGGCCCGGTCTTCTGTTGCCACTGTCGTCGCCGCCGCCGCCGCCTTCCGTTCTTGTTCTTCTTCTTGTTGTTCTTCTTCTTCTCCTGGAGATGTTGACTCGACGAGCTCTCCGGCCGGAATGCCAGAGCCGCGCTGTGCGGTCACTTATATAGTGACAATGGGGCGGTGTCACATGGTATATGTCACATGGGTTGGTCACATGGGTTGATGTCACATGGGGACTATGACATCGTAAGGGGGCGGGGTCACCATGTGACCAACCCATGTGACATATACCATGTGACACCGCCCCATTGTCACTATATAAGTGACCGCACAGCGCGGCTCTGGCATTCCGGCCGGAGAGCTCGTCGAGTCAACATCTCCAGGAGAAGAAGAAGAAGAACAAGAAGAAGAACAAGAACGGAAGGCGGCGGCGGCGGCGACGACAGCGGCGACAGAAGACCGGGCCACCGCCTGTAAAAGAGCTACAAGAAGGCGCGGTGGCCCGGCAGAAGAACCGAAGGCGGCGACAGAAGAACGGAAGGCAGCGGCGACAGAAGACCGGGCCACCGCCTGCAAAAGAGCTACAAGAAGGCGCGGTGGCCCGGCAGAAGAACCGAAGAGGGGGACAAGACCCCCGAAGTCGGGAGAAGAGGCCGGCGGCGGGGAGGAAGAAAGCCGGACTCCTCCGCTAGTAAAAGAGCTACACACAGATAGCGGAGGAGTCCGGCGAGAAGACCCCCGAAGACGGAAGACCCCCGGAGCTGTGCAATAAAATATTTTTTCCCTGTGTTGTGTTTTTTTTTGTACTTTATTTCACAGGTGAATGGGTAGGGGTACATTGTACCCCATACTCATTCACATAGGGTGGGGGACCGGTATCCGGGGGCCCCCTTCTTAAAGGGGGCTCCCGGATTCCGATAAGCCCCCCGCCCGCAGACCCCGACAACCAACGGCCAGGGTTGTCGGGAAGAGGCCCTTGTCCTCATCAACATGGGGACAAGGTGCTTTGGGGTGGGGGGGCCGCGCGGCCCCCCCTTCCCCAAGGCACCCCCCATGTTGAGGGCACGCGGCCTGGTACGGCTCAGGAGGGGGGCGCGCTCGCCCCCCTTTCCTGGCCGGCCGGGTAGCGTGCTCAGACAAGGGTCTGGTGTGGACTTTGGGGGAACCCCCACGCCGATTTTTTTCGGCGTTGGGGTTCCCCTTTAAGCCCATTCCAGGCGGCGGAGCCCGCGACGTCTCCTTCGCGGGCCCCGCCTACCTGTACACGCGCTCGAAATGGGCGGATTTGCCTCCTCCTTACGTGGGCGAGTCCGTTCATTTCAAAAGTTGAGCGAACTGTTTGGCAAACAGTTCGCTGAAACAGTCCGCTCGTGTGTGGGCAAGTCCGCTCATGCAAATTTTGAGCGGACTGTTTGCCGAAACTGTTTGACGAACAAGGTTGGGCAAACAGTCCGCGCGTGTGTACGCGGCCTAAGCCTCGTACACACGATCGGATTGTTGGCCGAAGGGCATTGGCCCAAACTTGTCTTGCATACAAATGAAAAGGAATTGTCGGCCAACAAACACGAACTTAGTGACGTACTGCATGATTTTTCAGCTCTTTAGAGCCACCCTTTATGCTCCTTCTGCTAATTTCGTGTTAGTAGAAGTTTGGCGAGTGTTGATTCGCGCTTTTCATTTTGCGCTTTTCATTTTGTGCTTTTCATTTTGTTTCTGAACGGCCGTTTCGTCAACCAGACATGTTGTGGAATCAGAGGATATAACATATTATTTATTGTTGGCCTTGGAGTTATTGCTTTGACATTATTTTTTTGGTTGATTAATGATTTGACTTGGTATATTTTCTATATTTTTGGATGCAGAAAATGCACTTTTTGTTTAAGTTCTATTGGCAGGTAGCATGTCTAATTTTATTTGTTTCTTTTTTTTTAATGCACAATAAAAAAATTCTGGAGAATAATACTGGCTATGTGTTTAACTTCAAATGACAGTTTGGGAGTAGGCAGTTACATTTAAAAAAAATACAATGCAAAATTAACAAGGGACACCAACATAGTTGTATCTTTGATCTTAAAAACTACGGGATAATGGTGTTGTGATAACTTGCCCAAAAAAAAATAACAAGCATAATAATATTATTCTTGATATCACTAGAAAAAAGCCTTTGCAAATCAGTTTGCAATAACTCCATCAGTATCACCAGCAAAGCAGCTTCATTATTATCCCATTAAAGAAGAAGAGAATGTAGGCTGCATTTCGAGATTTCATAATTTGCCACGTAACGAATGTTAATTCTCCATTACGAATGCTAGTTTACAAGACCGACCGCTTCTGGTTCGTCCTTGCTTCCGAGCATGCGTGTTTGTACTTTGGATTTCTGTCCAACGGACATGTATACACGCACTCGGAAAATCCGACAACAGACATTTGTCCATGGAAATTTTTAAAACCTGCAGGCCAACATTTGTCTGTGGAAAATCCGACAACAATTGTCCAATGAAGGGTACAAACGGTCGGATTTTCCACCAAAAGCAAGTCATCAAACATTTCCCGTTGGAAGATCCGATCGTTTGTACAAGGCTTTAGTCCTTTTAACTTGTTCAATAAAATTTAATTGTTACTTGCAACTCTTGCTCTTACAATTCATCAGCATAATTACACACATGAAACATGCTTATTAAGACTACACCCCCTAGAAGATGATGCAGACTCATCTGAGGTGCAGAGTATAAGCACCAACTGATGGTACAGATAGGTTTTATTGTGTGCTGGTACCAGGTCACAGCATTCAGGATCCTCCCACCACAGAGTGAGTGGGGAGCAGGAGGTTACAGTGCAGAAACAGGAGATTAGAGCATAGTCAGGATCAAGCAAAGTGTCAAGGCAGGCAGCAAACAGGATGTCAAGGCAGGCAGCAAACAAGAGAATGGTTTAGGTCCTGGCAAAGGGTCGAGGCAGGTGGCAAGCAAGAGGATAGTCAGAGTCCAAGAAGAAGTTGAGGTGGGCAGCAGGCAAGTGGAAAATCAGGACAATCAAGCAATCTCGCTGGTATTATAGCTCTTTATAAGCAAAGAAAACCCTCTGCACTACCACTTTCCACCAACTATTAAATAACTTCATATGCTCACATATGAAGCTTGCTCAATGTGTCCCCACATTCTATACAAAATAAATAAGAATTATGCTTGCTTGTGCAAAAAAAAAAAATTTAAAATAAACATAAGCTAGCAAAGCAACATGTGATAACCCTACTAGGTACCGAACTCCAAGTGGCAGTACTGCAAGGAGCTTCAGCAAGTGTGCAAATACCACCAATAAATATACAATCTTAAAGAGGAAGTAAACCCTGATGGGTTTACTTCCTCTTTCATTCCCTGCAAAGGCAAAGCATAATGGACTACTATGCATCGCATAGTAGCCCATTATGTGTCACTTACCTGACACAGGAGCCAGCGAAGTCGCCGCTGTCCCCAGTAGTCCGCCGCATCCATCTTGCTGGTGGCGTTTCGCAGCTCCGCCGCTGTCATTCGGCGAAGCCGCGATGACGTCACTCCCGCGCATGCGCACGGGAGTCGACGCGCGGCAGCTCCATTCTTGGAAATGCCGCGCTCAGTGCGCATGCGCGCCGCTGTTTACGGCGCATGCGCCATAGACAGCGGTGCCCGTTTTTGGGCAAATATCTCCTAAACCATATAGGTTTAGGAGATATTGCTTGGACCTACAGGTAAGCCTTAATCTAGGCTTACCTGTAGGTCAAAGTGGTTTGTAAGGGTTTACAACCACTTTAATTTCATATATCACAATCAATCATTAAAATAATACCCCTACTGGGTAGTGTAACCAAATCCCCGGTGCTGCAAAAAATACATAAATGTGCAAATACACAAATAAATGTAGCAGTGTAGTTGCCACTAGTAACAGACAATCCACCAATTCCCCCCACTGCCAGACTTCATACATCATTTGCAGAGACAATGAACAGTCTTTTGCTGGTTTGGGTTTTTTGTTGTTTTATTGGGGGGTACAACTTGGTTGGGAAAAAGGGTATATGGGATGCCCATAGGATCATTTAATTGGCATCTTATTTTAAAGATTACACACACTAGCACATAGTTAGAGCCAAAAGAGATGATGTGCATTTATAAAGAATATGATTCTCCTCCTGCATCTCCATGCAGACTGTTGCTCCTCTTCTGCTTAACTCCTGCCGACTATTCCTTCCAAGAATGCCCCATCCATCACCGTGTAAAGGATGAGGATATCACTTTTGACCATGTAAAAGTGATGGTCCCAGAACTTCTTCTCCTTCTGCACAAACTTATTAATTCTGAAGTAATGTACATCTTCTTCTATGAACAAGAAGGACCCACTCTGAATGAGTCCTTAAGCAGGCTCTGGTTGCCCGCTGCTACTAGGCCAGAGGTCCATAGCACCTATCCCCAGAGGCCCAGCAGTCTAAAAGTATTCTTATGGATGGTGGACTACTGTTCCCAGCCAGCCCAGCTTGCAAACCCTGTGACCTCAGGCAACATCGATTTGAGATGAAATGGGGGTCACCGCTCCAGGTGGAAATGTTGGTCTAGAACTCTCCTCGAAACTGGAACACCAGGTGCTGGCTAAGCATATAGCAACATGAGGCAAAAAGGAAGTTCTGGACAACCGCATTCCAGAATATAGCCTTTATTTGTAAAAAGTCCAACAGATACAAGCCACAGCAAAAAAATGGGACAAGCGACTGACGCGTTTCACACTTAACAGTGCTTAGTCATAGCTACCCAGGTAGCTATGACTTTCCTCTGATCCAGGACTCCTCATCATTCACTGTGTAAATGATGAAGGCTTTGCTAACGACCGTTTAGAAGCAAAGTTCCCTCACATCCAGCCCTCCACTGTGGTAACACTCACTGACCTTCCAATGCCCTGAGTTTTTGATGAGGAACTTGCCCAGATCATACGTTCTGACAGCTTCACCTGCCCCTCTGCTCCAGGAGTTCTTTATCACCAACAGGGCCGTCTTTAAGGCAGGGCAAAAGGGGCAGCTGCCCTGGGCCCTGTCATTGTTGTGGGGCCCAAAGCAGCTGCCTCATACTTGCCAACTATCCCAGTTTAAATTCCCTTGTCTCTTGAAGTTTTAGTCCTGTGCTGTGTCCCGATATCTCAGTGTGAAGTGAGGGTACTAATGCTGCCCAGCTCTACCCTATTGTGTACAGATGACTCACCTGCAGACCCCGTGTTTACATGTAAATAACCAAAACTCATATGTAAATAACTGCGGCTGGCAGCATTGATATGTAAATAAAGGCAGCATTCATATGTATATCATGCACCCCTGCAGTGAGGAAATGATGTGCTGTAACCTCTAGCAACTAATCAGTGAGCCATAATGTGTTCTGTAACCTCTAGCAACCAGTCAGTAAGCAGTAATGATATGCTTTAACTGCTCGCAACCAATCACATTTTCTGCATGATCTGATACAGTAAACTGATTTTAAGTTTAGCTGCTATTTATTGTATGTTTCAGAGCAGGTGGAGAGTGAAATTGCATGGGGGGGCCCAAGAAAATTTTTGCCCAGGGTCCAGTTAATATTAAAGACGGCCCTGATCACCGACCGTGTGATGATAAAGACATTGCCAATGACCGTGTAGAGGCAAAGTTCCTTCACAGCTCTCCCTGGGCCTCCTCCTGCGATCGGTACACCCCCCTTCCAGATGGGGGTGCCCTCCTGCTGCTACCTAGTATTCCATTCCTCACTTCACTCAGCCGACCTCTCCCCCCAGTGGCATGTTACCCAGGGCCTTCTTTAACCGGTTCCCGACCACCGCACGCCGATGTACGTCGGCAGAATGGCACGGGCAGGCATATTGGCGTACAGGTATGTCCAATCTTCAATGCTGCCCTGCCATCACGAGCGCGCTGCCGGCGGCATGCTCGCGTGCCGGTCGGGACCCCAGTGAGTCTAGTCGCAGGTCCCGCGGACTCGATCGCCGCGGGCATACCCGCGATTGTCTCACGGGACGGCTGAATGGAGAAATGCCGTTGTAAACAGCATTTCTCCATTCTGCCTAGCAACTAGTGACGCTGATCTCTGCTCTGATTGGAGCAGAGATCAGTGTTCACTAAATGAAACCCCCCACAGTTAGTAACACACCCCTAGAAACACTTAACCCCTACACTGCCACCCACTGGTTAACCCCTTCACTGCCAGTGTCATTTACACAGGAATCACTGCATTTATATACCCGCTTATTGTGATTTTTTTATATATTTTTGGGGGATATTTATTCTAACAAAAAGTAAAAAATAATGCATTTTTTTCAAAATTGTGGCTCTATTTTTGTTTATAGCGCAAAAAATAAAAACCGCAGGGGTGATCAAATACCACCAAAAGAAAGCTCTATTTGTGGGAAAAAAAGGACGTCAATTTTGTTTGGGAGCCACGTCACAATTGTCAGTTAAAGCGACACAGTGCCGAATCACAAAAAAGTGGTCTGGTCTTTGACCAGCAAAATGTTTCTTGCCCCCCCCCCCTCCCCCCATGCAATTTCCCTCTCCACCTACTCTAAGGCCGCGTACACACGGGCGGACTGTCTGACGGACTTGGTTTCAGCGGACAATCCGCTCGTGTGTGGGCTTCAGCTGACTTTTTCAGCGGACAGTCTGGCGGACTAAGTCTTTCGGAATTTCCGTAATATTGTCCGTCCAAACTTGGTTTCAGCGGACAGTCCGCTCGTGAGTAGGCTAGTTGGACGGACTAAGTATGGCGCATGCTCAGAAAGGATTTACACGGCCGAAGGTTGCATTGCAGTGTATTGGACGTCGTATTTCTAGTCCCGTCGTACGTGCTGTACACGTCATCACGCAAGCTTTCAGCGGACTGTCTGTTCGTCGTGTGTGGTCAAGTCCGTTCATTCAAAAGTAGGACGGACTGTCTGTCGGATTGTCTGACGGACTTAGTTGGACGGATAGTCCGCCCGTGTGTAAGCGGCCTAAGACATACAATAAATAGCAGATAGACTTAAAAATCTCATTTTCTGTATCAGATCAGGCAGCAATTGCGATTGGTTGCCAGCAGTTACAGCATATCATTACTGCAATACTGACTGGCTGTTAGAGGTTACAGCACACATTACGGCTCACTGATTAGTTGGTAGAGGTTACAGCACATCACCTACTCACAGCAGGGGGCATGATATACATAGGAATGCCGCCTTTATTTACATATCAATGTAATTTGCCTGTGCGGACAGGTCCTAATAAAAAAAAAAACTATTACTAGCATCTACCTATTGGTAGAGGGTGCTACATAAATATAGATAAATCAATCAATATATTGACAATGTGTCAGCACCGGTGATTTGGTTACACTACCCTGTAGGGGTATTATTTTTCCTTGCCTGTCCCCCTCAGATCTACAGTGACTGCACTTACAAGTGTACTTGCAGTGCATAATAGATTTGCCTTTATTAAATAGCGATGGTCCCACTGTGATCAATGTCTTTATCTTATTAATACAGACCCGGGAGGCAAATCCTCCCTGCCTCCAGCCCAATTCTTCCCTGCTACACAATCAGACTCCAACTTGTGAAGTCATATTTACTTTGCAAAGATCTTCATCATACTTAGATACAAAAGGATAACTCTGCCTTTTGGCTTATATCAAATGTCAAGAAAAGTTTCTAAATTCCCTTATAATCTGCGGGGAGCTTACATCGATCAGCTAGTAGATATGTGAGAACTTGTTCTGAGCTGGATTCATCTATAAACTTGTAAGCACTTGTAAGCATTGATTTGAATTCTCCTTTTCTCTACCACCTGCTGGTGTTTCTCAAAACAAACAGTTCTTACAAGGCAAAGGTTCTTAAATCTTTAGCAGTCTTTAAAAAGAGCAGATACTTTAAATGCCACTATGCTTTCCGTATTCTCCAACAGAAAACCATATTTATTTTTTATTTTTTATAGTTTGATTGATTTTGTGTCATAAGTAATTTTGTAGCATATATGATTAAAGTGTGGAGACACCCTGGGAAAAGTATGAGTACATAGTCAAGCAGAAGGAAAATGTTCAGTCTATTGGTAAATTATAACTGCCACTTTTTTTACATTCTTTCTAGCATTGGACACAATAAAAAATAAATAAACAATTGAGGGAAACTGCCCAGGTCTTAATGCATCCTATACAGGTGTTTATGAGCTTAGTGGAAGTATTAGTAATGACTGATCAGTGGGAAACTGATCAATGCCAGAAATGCCAACAGGTTTAAACTGGGAACAATTTTTCGATATACCCCACACACTTTAAAACTTAATCAGCCCATATATTATACAATTTTGTTTTCTTCCACCACAGGTAGAAGGAAAGAAAATCACTCGATTCAAGGTTTCCCCACTGTCAGAATACAATAACTGCTGGCAGCTATAGTCACAGACCGTGATAGCACCGGAAAAACCCGATATGTAACAAGAACCTTCCCCCTCGAATGGGACTTTAAAAGCCACATACAATGAACAGCATAGGAAAA
This sequence comes from Lithobates pipiens, assembly GCF_037356315.1. NCBI lineage: Eukaryota > Metazoa > Chordata > Amphibia > Anura > Ranidae > Lithobates > Lithobates pipiens. The sequence continues at coordinate 291,167,492 of NW_027507784.1, read as the reverse complement.
TGTTTATTGATTACATAAAACAAGTGACTCAAACAATGATCGAAAAATCCAATCATAAAAAGACATCTAACAACCAATGTTCTGTGATAAAACAAACATGACACAAAACATGATGTACATATAAAATGATACTAGTACTCTTCCGTGGATGGTGATCCCTGGTTACCAGACGTGTTTCCAGCCTAATGCCTTCATCAAGGGGAGAGAGCAAGAGTAAGTACGATCAAAAACATATATTTTAGCTCAAATAGAGCAGATTCATATCACGAGTAAGTGAGGCAACTGTTAGGATGGGGATACAGATCAAACGCCAGCTTAAAATCAAAGTCTAGAACATCGAATTCCCAAATCCATTAAGTAACAGATAAGTAGCAGCAGCTGGACTGGTGTATTCTCGTTTTTCAGGTGTATGCTCGGGTAGGTAACAGAGAAGGAGCTAGGAGACGTCACTGAGACAGATACCAACCTTTACATATGACACATGCAGGAAGATAGGGACTATTGGGAGCCTTAATTTTAAGGCTTTGGCTTGCTCCTTCCCCATTACCTACCTGAGCATACACCCGAAAAACGAGAACACACGAGTCCAGCTGCTGCTGCTACTTATCTGTTACTTAACGGATTTGGGAATTCAGTGTTCTAGATTTTGATTTTAAGCTGACGTTTGATCTCTATCCCCATCCTGACAGTTGCCTCACTTGCTCGTGATATGAAGCTGCTCTATTTGAGCTAAAATATATGTTTTTGATCGTACTTACTCTTGCTCTCTACCCCTGATGAAGGTATTAACCTGGAAACACGTCTGGTAACCAGGGATAACCATCCACTGGAGAGTACTAGTATCATTTTATATGTACATCATGTTTTGTGTCATGTTTGTTTTATCACACAACATTGGTTGTTAGATGTCTTTTTATGATTGGATTTTTCGATTATTGTTTGATTCACTTGTTTTATGTAATCAATAAACATTTTTCTATGCTGTTCTATGTATGTGGCTTTTAAAGTCCCATCCAAGGGGGAACCTTCTTGTTACATACACCATAGGGATGTGGCCACTACATTGATTATGTACTATACTAGGCCAAATGCTAAGGGCATGTGGCCTGGTATGGTTGGGGAGGCGCTTGCTCATCCCCTCCCTTTCATGGCCTGCCAGGCTGCATGCTCGGCTAAGGGTAGTGGATGCAGGGTACCCCTCAAAATCCATAACAGACCTAAGGCTTTGCTATGGATTGGGGGGGAGATACAGGTTTTTTTATTTTGGGGTGGGATCCCCCTTAAAATCCATACCAGACCCAAAGGGCCCCACGCTGTATTCTTTCTTAATTTTTATTGTCGGCATTTCTTTGGTTATATTCAGCTGTCAGTGGGGGTCATTGGTTGTTAAGGATGAATTGGTCGGCTTTCCGCCCCCTCCTTAACAACCAGCCATCCTTAAAGAAGCCAGTGGCTGCCCGCTCCTAAAATTCATATCTGGACCGTTTCTAAAAATCGCAGCTGAACCACTGCTTTGTAAATTCGCAGTGAAAATGGACATGAAATTAGCACCGCACATGTGTGAACCTAATGCCCCGTACACACGAGCGGAATTTCCATTGGAAAAATCTTGGATGGCTTTTCCGACAGAATTCCACTCAAGCTTGACTTGCATACACACAGTCACACAAAAGTTCTCTGAACTTTCAACCGTCAAGAACGAGGTGGCGTACAACACTACGACGAGCCGAGAAAATTACGTTCAATGCTTCCGAGCATGCTTCAAATTGTTTCCGAGCATGCGTTGGAATTTTGCGCATCGGAATTGCTACAGGCAATCGGAATTTCCGATTGGAACTTTTTCCGACTGAAAAAATGGAGAACCTGCTCTCAATCTTTTGCTGGCGCGAATTCCACCAGCAAAAATCCATGGTCGGAATTTCTGACCAAAAGCTCAAATCGGACTTTTGCTGGCAGAATTTCCGATCATGTGTACAGGGCATCAGACTGTATGGCAGCATTGTGAAGCTTCATACTTAAAGCTCTTCTCTAAACTCCAGTAGTCATCAGAATTGGCAGGCTATGTGGTGGTCACACCACTTCTTTATTAGTGCACCCCAAAATATTCAAAATAACATTTAAACTTTTGCATAAACCCGGTCATGACTCCTTCTCTCAAATATTACTATCAAGTTCCATTTGCAAGGTCTTACAAACACTTTTTCTTTTAACAGTTACTTCACATGTTAATCGGGGACACCTGAAAAATAACGCATCTAAGAAAATACATTCTGAAAGGGTCCATTAACCTCTTCATTTTACCAGAAAAAAGTCTTGCTTTAAATATGGAGTACTTTGTGTGCCAGGATACCGCGCTGACAAAGAAATTGAATACATTAACTTCTGACATGGTATTTACATTATCTAAAACTTCAGTCTATTAACTTTTATTTTTGTATCAAAGTTGTTCTTTTTTATTTTTTTCCATCTGCCGAGTTTTTTTTCTTCTTCGCTGTTTTATAGAGCGTTGCACTTTATGCCTTGCATTTTACTTTACTCTGAGGAATTTTACCATGGTACATTAAAAATGTCACAAGTATTCTCTAAGGGCTTTTATACGTTTAAGTGGAAGTTAGCTGGTAGAACGTTGTGTGATTAAAGTTTATATAACTCAGATTTCATGCCGCTAACACAATGGTTACATCTGCACAGTAAAATCTTAGAGCCTTAACTGAGACAGTCATCTCTTATATTTATTATGATTACTGGGACGTACCTATAGTTGGCATATATTGCAGAGCACTATGGCTGAGAATGTGGTTTACTTAAAGCTGAACTCAAGTCAGATAAAAAAAAAAAGCAAATAATGTACTCAAAAATTAATTCCATTTATTTTAAAGGCAGCTGTTATAAGTACCATATAACAAGCCTTAACAAAGAATGTTTCTTAAAGTGGTTCTAAAACTAAATAAGCTAAAAAAACGTCTGCATGCAGCTTTCCCCCCCCCCCCCCCCCCCCCCAAGCCCCACTTATACTTATGCCACGTACACACGATCGGAATTCCGGCCAGAAAAAGACCAACGAGAGCTTTTTCATCAGAAAATGCGACCGTGTGTATGCTCCATCGGAATTTAGCTGTCCGAATTCCGCCAGCCAAAAATTGATAGCATGTTCTCAATTTTCCCAACGGAAAAACTTTCTATCGGTAATTCCGATCGTATGCAATTCTGACATGCCAAAACTCACGCATGCTCAGATTCAACTACGAGACAGAAGCTATTGGCTACTGGCTATTGAACTTCCTTTTTCTAGTCGCGTTGTATGTGTTGTACGTCACCGCGTTATAAATCGGAATTTAGCGTGACCGTGTGTAGGCAAGATAGCTTGAGCTAAATTCCTTCGGAATTCCGTCGGGAAAACCATCAGAGCTTTTTCCGACACGAATTCCAATCGTGTGTACGTGGCATTACATTAGCATGATCTTGATCCAGCGATGTGCACGACAGTAGAGGCTCTCTCATCTCTCTACTTCCTCATTGGCTCAGACCCTGCAGTGGGAGCCATTGGCACCTGCTGCTGTCAATCACATCCAATGAGTACGGAGCGGGGGGCAGGGCAGAGCTTAGCTCTGTGTGCCAACGGGAACACACAACGTGGCTCAGGAGCAAGCACGCATGAGTTTCCCCATAGCAAGCAGCTTGTTATGGGGGTACTCAGCAAAAGGGAGGAGCCAGGAGCAGTGGTGGCCAATGGAAATTTTTTGTGGGGGGGCAGCAAACACTATGCCACTCCCCGGTCAGTCGGTAGCACATCACCGGTGACTTCCCCTGCGCGGCGGCGGCCTCCCGTGCTCCTGCTCTTTACGGTCATCACTGCAACTGCCTCTGTTTCCTTCCTCCTACTCGGCGGGAGTCTTCTCTTTTCAGCCAATTGGAAAACGGGTCTCACACCCGCTTCTAATTGGCCAGAATGAGGATCGGTGTTTCAAAAACAAATATTCATTCGTTGTTGTAACACACCTGGGTGGGCTTAGGTTGCATGCTCTGCGACCCGAGTCCACCCTATTTTGAAGCCTATTGGAGCCTCTAGCGCTAATCAGGTGCTTCGAAAAACAAAAAACCCTGGCTGCTGAAATTTGATGTCACTGGTCTCCTTTCGGGAGGTTCTGACATGAGGAAGCAAAACCGTTCCTCTATCAACATGGCAGCATCAATACAGAGACAGTGCAGAACAAGGCATGACAAGTCAGTGATGGGGAAAGATCAACTGCAGAGAGTCCACAGACCAGGGGCGTAATTATAGGGGGTGCAGCAGTCGCGACCGCAACCGGGCCCTGTGATGCAGGGGGCCCATGCAGCCCCCTCTACATATGGCCAGCAGCAGCATAGGCAGCTAGGGGTACCAGTGCACCATGCACACGGGTGGCTGGAGTTGGAGAGTGACTAGCAGAGCTCCATGCTCGACTATCGTACTGGCTGCTCTTTAGTTGTGCATTCCCCGCATGACCTGTGTCCTCAGCCGGCTCCTCAGAGTACCCCTATCCTGCTCCATGCATTGGCGCTCAGTCCGATGTCTGTTCTCCCCGGCCAGAGTCCCGCCCCCCCCCCGAGTCCGGCTCACTCTGCACTGCATACTTCTCCCGGGTAAACAAACTTTAAGCATACAGATGCAGTGCAGCCCTATGAGAGCCGGCTCCCCGGAGGACACTGCAGGCTTGTCTGCCAGCCCCACTCCTCCTCCGTCATACACAGATGATGAAAGGTCTTTCTGGGAGATATGCTGATCGCCCATCCAGCACACTGGATGGAGCCCAGGCCAACATGGATGAGTGCGCGGCCTACAGCTTGGTCATGGTGAGTGAGAGGACCCCATCCCCCACACATCATAACATACCCCCTCCCTCTCCCCCTGGGGACAGGGACCCCTTCTTACGTAGGGACAGAGACCCCCAACTCCCCTGGGGACCGGGACCCCTTCTCACCTGGGGGCAGCTACTTCATCTGCCCTGGAGAAAAGGACCTCATCTCTTCTGGGGACAGGGACCCCATCCTTCCTAGGGACAGTCCCCCAATGGGGCACCTAAAAATTTTAAAAAAATTATTTAAAAAAAACTAATGATACCAGTGGTGGAACTACATGGCTCACAAAGGTCATACCTGTGACCACGCCCTGGAGTTCCACCGCCAGACTCGAAGGGAAGGGCCCTGGCTGGGATTCAGGGGGGCCCTTCATGGTTTCTTGCATCGGGGCCCTGAAGGTTCTAGTTACGCCACTGCCACAGACAATACTGCTGACTTGTTCTTTGTCTTCTGCCTGCCTTTTATGGGACACATATTATTCCACAGTTCAAGTTCTCTTTAATGGCATGGAGGACTGAGGCACAATTAGGGTTTGTGTAGGTGGGAACATGCAGCTTACTTTTGAGGTGCAATATGCATGCATTTGACACCACTTTGCCAGATAGCAAGGATAACTTGCCACACATTTGTGGCAGTGTGAAATGTAAAGCCTCGTACACACAATCAGATTTTCTTCCGGGAATTGTGTGATGACAGACTGTTGGCCGAAAATCTGACCGTTTGTACGCTACATCAGACAATTGTTGTCAGACTTTCCGCCAACAAATGTTGGATGGCAGAATTATAAATTTTCCAGGGACCATGGTCTGTTGTCGGATTTCCCAAGCTTGTGTACATAAGTCCTTCATACAAAAGTCCAAAGTACAAACACGCATGTTTGGAAGCAAGGACGAGCCGGAAGTGGTTGATCTTGTAAACTAGCGTTCATAATGGAGAATCAACATTCGTGATGCGGCAAATTATGAAATCTCGAAATGCAGCGCACAATTCTTGTCTTCTTTAATGGGATAATAATGAAGATGCTTTGCTGGTGATACTGATGGAGTTATGCCAAAAGTATTTAAAACTGCTTTTTTTTTCTAGTGATAGCAAGAGTAATATATATATATATATATATATATATATATATATATAAAAATATAAAGAGAGATCTATAGTATATATATATATATATATATATATATATATATATATATATATATGTATGTGTGTGTATGTGTGTATTTATTTATTATATTATTATTATTATTATTATTATTATTTTGGTCAAGTTATCACAACACCATTATCCTGTAGTTTTTTAGATCAAAGATACAACTATGTTGGTGTCCCTTTTTAATTTTACATTGTACTTTTTAAATGTAACTGCCTACTCCCAAACTGTCATTTGAAGTAAAACACACAGCCAAAGTATTATTCTCCACAATAGTTTTTTTATTGTGCATTATTCCAAAACTTAAATCAAATAGATTAGACATGCTATCTGCCATACGAATCTAAATAACATAACCAAAAAGTGCATTCTATGCATAAAAAAGAAATAAAGTATAACAAATAAAATCATAATAAAAAAAAAGAAGAAAATGAGTACCGTATTTACCGGCATATAACAGCACAGGTGTATAACACGCACCTTCATTTTAGGAGGGAAGTTTCAGGAAAATGTTTTTTTTTTAATTAATAACTTTGAAGCAAAATAAGGGTCAGTGCCCATCAATGCAGCTTCACCATTGCCCATCTGTAGCCTGATGAATGGCATATGCAGCCTCACAATTGCCCATCAATGCAGCTAGATCAATGCCCATCTGCAGCCTCACAATTGCCCATCAATGCAGTCTGATCAATGCCCATCTACAGCTTCACAATTGCCTATCAATGTAGTCTGATCAATGCCCATTTACAGCCTCACAATTGCACATTAATCCAGCTTGATCAATGCCCATCTGCAGCCTCACAATTGCCCATCATTGCAGCTTGATCAATGCCCATATGCAGCCTCACCTTTGCAATGAATGCAGCCTGATCAGTGCCCATCTGCAGCCTCACCTCAGCTTACTGCTGCCTTGAAGGGGACAGAGAGGGGGCGAGACGAGCGCTGTCAGATTACATACAGTGCAAATCTCCTGTTTACTCTGAGTTCTCTATATTATACTTTAATACAAAGTTCTATGATAGACAAAATAGTGGTCCAATGCCGACCCAGGAGACGGGACTTCCTATTGGAGAGGCCACTGAGTAAACAGGAGATTCTCGCTGTATGTAATCTGACAGCTCTCGTCCCGATCCCCTTCCCCGTTCCCTCCTAGGCAGCCCAAATTGCAGTATCGGCGTATAACACGTACGCACTATTTGCACCCGATTTTCAGGGTAAAAAAGTGTGTTATACGCCAATAAATACAGTAATTGAAGGGCTGAAAATCCCCAAGCCAGTGACCTTGTTGGGGGTCTTGTGGTTGAAATTGCCACTGTCTGCCATGCTGCTGTGGTAAGTGGGGTGCCTGTTGTGGGTGGGGTGCCTGTGGAGGTGGGACATCAAAATCTGAAGTGACACTTTTTGGGCAGTTTTAAAACTTTTTGGGCCACTAGCTCGGGTTAAAAGCGCCCCACTAGTGGCCAAAAATCATGCAAAAATGACGGTAAAGCACTGTGAAAGCCTGAGTGCTCTTGCAGGACAGGAAAAAAAGTCCTGCAAGCAGCATCTTTGGGACAGTGTATACACCGCTCCTACACCACCCCTGCCCATTGGAATTATTTGGCAGCACTTCCGAAGCACCTGAAAAGTGCTTTGAAAGCACCACAACATGGGCACTTTTAACCCCTTCTTGGGGATTAAAAGTGTCATGCTAGTGGCCGAAAAACGCAGCTTAAACAGCGGGAAAGTGCCGCTAAAACTAGTGGCGCTATACCACTAATAGACCCGCTGCCCCAGTGTGAAACAGTCTAACAAACTGGCTTGCAATGAAGCCAGTTCACATACAGGATATTACCAAAAATATTGTGACGCCTGCCTTTACATTTACATTTTTGGTTGTAGCATGACAAAGTGTGGAAGGCACTGTATATGCTATTTTAATCTATTTGTCTGTGAGTATCCATTTGTCTTGCATGTCGGCATAAACTTGTCTATGGTAATGCACGAGGTGCTTGCGCTCTCCTGTGATTTTTTGGTGAATACAAGCTTAAATGCAAGTGCATTTTGTTTTGGGTTTTTTTTTTTTTTCGTCAAAAGAAAGTTTTTCATTTTTGTGTCGGAAATTACACTGAAGTTACATTTTGTAACCATTTTAAGAAACCAGTACTACTTATCAGTGTACTTTAATTACTTTTTTTATAAGCTGTCATATTTTAGGACTCGGTTAAAGGAATTTAGTTTTTTTAGCCCGATCAGCCGCACAATAGACTCCATTTGTATTTGTACAGTGGAGTTGGGATGTTGATAAATGACCGATAGACCTAACAAAAATTTTAACAAACACTCTAGAGACCAGCTAGTAGAACAAAGCCATTGTGTAACCGGAGACACACAGACAGTTCAAAAGCAAACAAAAGACTTCATAATTGAGCTCAGGTCACAGAGTTGCCACAATCACATAGCAAGGAGAAGAGTTTATTAAGCTATACCAGGGATTCATCCCCATAAGGAGAATGAGTCTGAACAATGGCAGATCCTGGGAAATAATAAAATAAAAATAGAGGAAAATGTTAGAAGGAAAAGTGGGACATTTTGTGCTTTAATGTTGTTTATGAAAGCTTATTTTTGGAAACATGGAAGAATTAGAACCTCTGTCTAATTTTATTAATGTCTGTGTCCCTATTTTGGAGACTTTTCCTTACTTCCTGTCTATTTGACAAAGTTGAAGTGGTTGTAAACCTCAGTCATGGAATCTGAGCAAAGCACATACATCTGTAGTTTTTACTCATCTCTCTGCAAAGCTTGAAGTGTTGTTTCTCTCTGGTGCTTCCTTCCTCTGTTATCAGCAGAGTCACTTCTGAGAAGTTTTCCCGACATATGCGATAAATTTGTGTCCTCAACTCAGTTGTCACACACCGTTACTGCCAGTCTCTCCACCCCCTCCTCTGAGACAGATGAAGAGAGGTGTTAACCTCCCTGGCGGTGATCCCGAGTCTGGCTCGGGTTGGGATTTTACTATCACGAGCGGTAACCCCGAGCCGGACTCGGGATCGCATTGTTGGATGCAGGGAGGACACAGGGAGAGTTACTTACCTTGTCCCCTGGATCCAGCGATGTCCTCCGCGCTGTGTGATCGAGCTGTCCTCCGCTCGATTCACACAGTGCCGAATGCCGCTGAGCTCCGTTCCCTGCGAAGTTATGGCGCACGGGAGCGGAGATCGGCGACAAATTCAAAAAAGTAAAAAGACACAAAACACACACAGTACTGTAATCTTACAGATTACAGTACTCTATTAAAAAATTACACACCCCCTTTGTCCCTAGTGGTCTGTGCAGTGCCCTGCATGCACTTTTGTATTATAAATACTGTTTTTTCTGCCTGAAATTTGGAGATTGTCCATAGCAACCAAAAAGTGTCCCTTTTTCAGTGTTTTAGGATTTGATTACATTATTGAATAATTTTTATTATTCTTTCTTATATTATGAACTTTATCATACCCGGATGTCTGCTAGACTCTTGTTTGAACAGATTTAAGAGAGTTATTCCTAAGAATTACAGGACTACAATATAAAACTGCAAATTTCCATGCAAAATAATTGTACCGCTTTCAGCACCTAAAACCAGAATGAATCATACCGCCAGGGAGGTTAACATGATCTTCCCTTTTGAAGGTGTGTAGGGAGGAGAAGACTGCAGATAAACAAGTAAAACCTATGTAAGAGGATTTGTTTCATCTCTGCGTATCATCTGAGGCTGGTCACTTCACTGGATATACTGTATGTCAGGGTTTACAACCACTTTAATGTCCTATTCCAGTCTAATGCCCCATACATGCGGTCAGAAATTCAGAAGAAAAAATTCAGATCGGATAACGTTGTCGGAAAATCCGATCGTGTGTGGGCTCTATCGAATTTCCAACGGAAAAAGTTTGAGAGCTGGATCTAAAATTTTCCAACAACAAAATCCGATTGGACTTTTTCCGATCGTGTGTAGAGAATTCCGACGCACAAAGTAGCACGCATGCTCAGAAAAAAAATTGGAGACGGAAGCTATTGGCTATTGGCTACTGGCCACTATGTAGTCCTGTCATACGTGTTCTACATCACTTCGTTCCGAACTATCGGATTTTCCGACAACTTTGTGTGACCGTGTGTATGCAAGACAAGTTTTGGCCAAAATCCGTCGCAAAAAAAATCAGACAGATTTTGTGTTCAGAATGTCGGACCGTGTGTATGGGGCATTAAAGGACCTCTCCTGGAAGTGTTACAATCCCTGGATAGGTTCAGTTGAGATTCCTGAATCTCTTCTTTCCCTTTGGGCTTCATTTTTGTATTTTTTATTCTTTGCTTTAAGCCAATATAGAAAAAATAGTTTCAGCTAGTGTTGCACCGATACTGATACTAAGCATTTGCACAAGTACTCATGCAAATGCTCCAATACTACACCCGATACTGTCAAGCTGACTGTTCAAAATCGCATGACAAGTCGCACCCCATAGCCAGCAATGGAGCCGTTCAAATCTTTGCGACTCAAGTCGCAATGACTTTGAAACAGGTTCATACTCTTTTGCGATTTCGTTGCAACTTGCATTGACTTCTGTTAATCACTTCAGCCCCGGAAGGTTTTACCTCCTTAATGACCATGCCATTTTTTTGCGATAGGGCACTGTGTCGCTTTAACTGACAATTTCCCAGGCATGCCACGCTGTACCCAAACAAAATTGATGCCCTTTTTTTCCCCTCAAATAGAGATTTCTTTTGGTGGTATTTGATCACCTCTGCATTTTTTTTATTTTTTGCGCTATAAACAAAAAAAAAAACACAACTTGCTATAATAAATATTAAAAAAATTTTTTTTTTTTAAATCTCTTCATCAGTTTAAGCTCATATGTATTCTTCTACATATTTTTGTCAAAAAAATCTTAATAAGCGTATATTGATTGGTTTGCGCAAAAGTTATTGTGTCTACAAAATAGGGGATAGATTTATGGCATTTTTTTATTTTATTTTTTTTACTAGTAATGGCAGTGATCAGTGATTTTTAGCGGACCTGCGACATTGCAGCGGACAGATCGGACACTTTTGACACCTTTTTTGAGACCAGCGACATTTATACAGTGATCAGTGCTATAAAAATGCACTGATTACTGTATAAATGATACTGACAGGTAAGGGGTTAACACTAGGGAGCGACCAAAGGGTTAAGTGTATCTTAGCCCTTGTACACACGGTCGGACATTCCGATAACAAAATCCGTCGGATTTTGTCCGAAACTGGTGTTGCATACACACGGTCGGACGAAGTTGTCGGAAAATCCGATCGTACGCAACGTGACGACCTTATTTCGTTACGACGGGACTACGTTCAGGCTAGTAGCCAATTGCTTTGGTCTTGGAATTTGATCTGAGCATGCGTGGCACTTTGTCCAATCGGAATTCTCTACACACAATCAGAGCCCAGCTCTAAAACTTTGTCCGTCGGATATTCTGACGGAAACAGTCCGATGGAGCCCACACACAGTCGGATTATCCAACAACACGGTCCGATTGGACATTTTCCGTCGGAATGTCCGACCGTGTGTAGAAAGGGCTTAGGGAAGTGTACTGACAGGGAGTACAGAGAGATCGCTGTTCCTGATCACTAGGAACAGACAATCTCACTGTACTCTCTTGACAGAACGGGGATCTGCTTTGTCCCAGTTCTGCCTCTCTGTGGAGCGATCACAGGTAGCCTGCAGACACGCACATCGGCACTGCGCCATGGTCATGCGCCTCTGTTCCCTGAGCGCGCCCGCTGATGCAGCAGGGGCTAATCTACGTCAGACATTTGTGAACAGAACCAAGAACTGCACAGGCACCTAGATTTACATGGTTGTGTCATCTTTCAGTTGAGGAAGAAAGTGGTTGAGCTTGGGTAAATCCTAAAGACAGATGGCAATGTCCTTATGATAAAAAATAAAAATCAGATGAAGACATTATCGGGGGGAGTATTGTAATCTCTGCAAGATTTAATACATTCCTGGAAGTTAAACTTACCCATCACTTTGCCAGGAAGCACTTAGCATGAGAAAAATGATCTGAGGTTAGTTCGACTTTAATTGTTTATAAGTGATATCACACAATTGAAACACTGTATAATAGAGTTAATAATGCTCAGAACAAATCAATTAAAGCTTCCACTACAAAACGCAAACCTTGAGCAAAATGTAAGGAAACAACACATAAAAGGACTTGACTTTGCTATTTGTAAAACATGGCAGCTGCCACATTCACAGCAGCAGATGGCCATGCTAAAAACAAACTGCGGAGAACAGGTTGATAAAGACATCACATTCATTACACTTGCTCTTTGCAATTACAGAATATTGCATGATGGTATTAAAATGAAAAGTCTGCTTGTCTCCGAAGAACAGCCATTTTACAGTGGAAGATGCACAGTCTGCATATTCCCTTAGGATCAACTCTGTCAGTAAATTAGGGGTTAATATCCATTTTTTCTTGAGGATTTTGCAAATAAAGTGATATGATGTCACTCTAACGGGCTATGGGAGGATCGAAGCATGGCCATTTACTGATAGGGCAGCTACAGTAGCAGCAAAGGTGACAACACTGCTGTGATTTCATTACAGAAAAGCGTTGTCATGCTATTTAAAGTGCCTATCCAACAGTTGTACCAGCAGGATCAAAAGGGTATTTACCAAATGTTGCGGGGTACTTAGAAAAACAGAGAGCCTGTTCTTACTAGTATGGGCAGCCAACTGTACATCACATATGTGATTTTATAGTTTTGTTGAGTAACGGTATCTGCCAGTGGCATATTAAATTAGGTTTACTCAACGATAGTGAATAGAAAATACAAAAAGATACAAGAAGGATTGCAATGATTAAAGCACCCTTTCCCAACTATGTTACCAAAGAGGAAGCCTTGGATTAGTTATTAGATCTCAGGAAGCCCCTGCTAAAATTGCAGGTCATTGGTAAACATGCCTTGACCTTAGTGGTCAGGGCAAATGCCCCCTTTATCATAGTGGTCAAAATGCCCCCCTCTCAGACTTCTAAAAAGTAATTGGTGTCCTGCTGGCTTTGCCAAGTGGCATTTGATCACCAAACTATCCAGGCACCGTCAGATGGGAGGTCAATCAACAACAACTCAAGGAACCCCTAACAACCTCTTGAGGAACCCTAGGATTCCATGGAACCCTGGTCCAATATATACAGAGTTTAAGTGGAGCAAAGCTAAAGCGAGGTAGCTCCATAAATAGCGGTCCACAAGAGGACAGCAGAAAATAACAGACCTACAAGCATAAACCATTTATTTGAACAAAGTGAATACTTGCAGTTCCTTGGGCATGGTGACCAGAGGTCTCACTGTTTTATCAGGGGACCAAAGGATCCCCGCAACTGGCTGCAGCTGAGGAAGTCTTTAGAATAGCATGCCAGGCAGCTGAAAGCAACATCATCCCACTAGAATGACAAGCTTTCTGGACAGCGCCCACCAATGTGACTGGGACTAGGGTTAGTGCTGCATGTTAATGTACTTTGGTGGCCTGCAAGCCAACTCTAAGATAGGGGGCCCTGTACCTGATCCTAGCTAGCTAGCCTTGTCACAGCTTCACTGAGTTTGTTAGATGAAGAATTTAGATTCTAGATTCGCCAGATGTGTCCAGTAGTCCTTGGGGTGATGGAGCCCAGGAGACTGTGGGGTAATGGAGTAAAAAGACCCTGTGCCTTCCACTGGGGCGGCCAGGAAAGTAGAACTTTGCTACAGTTTGACTTTATTTCTACTTTAATACCGTCAGAACAGCATCTTCTATTTTTGTGTGGTTGTTATAGCTAGATAAAGCAATCAGCTGCATTCGGTGCCAATATTTGTGCTCCAAATTTTTAGAGCAGATATTTTTACTTTTTCCTTGTTGGAAACAACTTTTCTTGTTATGTTACTTCTAAAATTAGTCTCATAATTCTAGTTGTGATTATTTTTCTGACAATGTTTAGGTTGTGGTTTAGGTCTGGTTACTCAGTCATAGGGAAAGAAAGGCAACAGTTTGGTAGCCGACACCAGAAGGCCTAACTAGTTCAGTGCTCCTTTCTTCATATGCCACTGGAGCTGCAATTTTTTTCCCTTTCTAAGATCATCTACAACATCTTGCTCCTTAAAGCAGACCTTGCATGAAAAAAAAAAATGTCTACAGTTTTAATGGTCAATTGTAAAGAGGCTGGGAGAATTGGGTCGAGCCTACTGTTTCCATTGCGTTACCAGTCCTGTTATACAAGCACTTGTTCTACTTAAATTTGAGCGTTTTCATTTACCTTTTTAATAAATTTCCCGTTAAGCGGATTCACAATATGTGTGATTTTTATTGAATTTATGATCATACATCTGGGAATCCATGCTTTGGACTACATTTCTGAAGTTCCGCTTCTCGAGACATGTGTCCCCAAAAGGAAAGTGGGATTACTTAACTTCCGGTGTCTAAACATCCGCACACGCTGACGTTTCCGACCATTGGTGTATTGTCACCGCAAAGCGCTGATGACTCATTTGGCATTTGCCTTATTGAGTCCATATATTCTGGTAAGCCTCCGTTTTATCGGTGGTGGCTTCCTCTATCATCCACACACTATTATGTTTATATCTGGATGTTGATATCCAGTTCATCGAGATCAACACTTCAATAACACTTTTTGTCACCAATTATTTTACTGTTTTGGACTATATTTTATGGTTTTTAACCACTCTTTTCAGTGTGGACTTTTAACGTGGATAACTTTGCACTTTATATATGTTTCTACACACCCAAGTATATTTTGCATACGTTTTTAACGTCTAAATATTAGTCAGTCATTCTCATATAGCTTAACACTATTTGTATTCAGTGCTGCACCTTTTCATATATCGACTGTAATGAGACTAGATTTCGGCGTGCTAACATCCCCATTATCTCCCCTGTACACTATAACTCCCCTGTTCCCAAATGCCTCAACCATTCCCCCTGCTCACACTCGGCATTTTGGTATATGTTAAATTGATCAAGTACCCTTTCCTGTTATGTACATTGTCTCATCCTTTAGATATATACATACTGTATGTCCTGTAAATTGAAAGATATACAAGCGTTCTTTTTTGTTATCATGATAGAACGCTGTTGGCCATTCTTTGTGATCCTTCTTTAATTAATGGATGAAATGAGATTATCGTTGTAAATTTAAAGTCTTGTTACATAAAGTTCTTTAAAAATAAATTTGCTCAGGGTCCATTCATGCAATTGTTTTGCAGAAATGTGCGTGTTACTGTGCACAACACAAAGCAATAAACATTACCTGTGTTTGTGCAATGTGGTGCCATTCACTCTGAATTGCACCCCAACACACCTTACTGATTCACTGCGGAGACAATGCAAAAGAATGGGCTGCCTTAATGCAACGCATGTTACCGTGTCAACAGTGGTGGCTGGTTCTCCACAGGTGGGCAGCAGACAGACCTGACCACATCCCCTGTCGCTCCAGCCTGGTACCACACACCCACACACCCCCCACACCCTGGTCGCTGGCTCACCCTCTGGCCCGCCATGCCCCCTCGTCAGCCCTGCACTTACCCCATGCAGGTCATGGCTGTGGCTGCTTTCCCCCTTTGTCTCCTCCATGTCCCGGCTGTCATTTCTCCTCCAATGGGGTCTTCGGAATCCCGGCCAATGGCGTCTTAGGACTCCAGACCAATGGGGTGTCAGGACCCACTTCCTGATTGGCTGGGAGGAAAATCAGGCAGACATTAGCAGCGAATATTAATTCAATATTGTCACACAACGTGGGCTCAGGGCGCAGTGTTCTGTGCCCCAAGCCCACCCCAGGCCCACGCTTATTTGTATTTTAAGCCAATTAAAGCATACGGCTCTAATCACATGTTTAAAAAACAATCTATGCATGCGGTGCCCTGCATGTATATTAGGTGTAGGGTGCATGGATTAGGGGGGAAGCGCCCCTAATGGGCGGCCGCAACTGCATGTGAAAAAACGCTCTTACTGGACCCTGGGAAAGCTGAGGATTTCAAATATCACAAGAAGACAGAACATGGGATTCGGATCCCTCTTGAATGTCAAATGTCAGCTACACCCAAGTATTAATTAAGCTTTTTTTTCTTCCATGCCAGGTTTGCTTTAAAGTTACAGACAGGGCATAATGCAGCTTTGGGAAGTGTGAGAAGGAAGAGCTGTACAAGGAGCCAGTCAATGCAAGAAGCATGCCAATAGTAGGAGAGAGCTGAGTGACACAGTGATTTGTGACATCATTATCATCCTACCCGCCTACCTTCTCTAATAAGAGAACACCTTGAATTAATGTAGAGAAATTCAAGACATTCTGTGACTGGCCCCATGCTGAGCAAGCATCCCCCTGTGTTTATTAAGCAGCAGGCAGCCACTCTGCAAATAAAAAAAGCAACACCCAGAATTCAGTGTCAAAGTAGAATCTTTGGCCAACTGAATGATGTGAAGCCAACTTATTGCTATGTAGATGAGATTGTGGCTCTTAATCAAGAACCTATGTATTAAGATGGCAGTGTCTTTGACAGGCTTTCTCAACATTTTTAGCATGGAGGAACCTTTGAAATAAACTGTCCTGTCTCAGGGAACCCTTCATAATAATTGCTGGATCTGTCTAATGCCATTTACACACGATCAGACTATCCGGCGGATTTAGTCTGGCAGACAAACCGCCATAAAGTCTGCCGGACTGTCCGAACGAGCGTACCTGACCACACACGTGACTTTTCTGGCGGACGTATTATCCGCCGTACTTTTGAAATGAACGGACTTGCCCACACACATAGAGGAACGTCCGTTCATTTTGAGCGCGGCTCCAGGTAGCCAGGACCAGCGAATGAAGCACCGCTGGCCCCGTCACCTGGTATGGACTTAAAGGGGAAGCCCTACGTCAAAAAAAGGTGTGGGGGTAACCCCCTAGGTCCATATCAGACCCTTATCTGAGCACGCAACCTGGCCAGTCAGGAAAGGGTGTGGGGAGGAGCAAACGACCCCCCCACCCCGTCCGAACCGTACCAGGCCTTCTGCTCTTTTGCTTGCTCTTTTACTAGCGGAGGAGCCCGGCTTTCTTCTTCGCCGCCATCCGGGGGTCTTGTCCCCCTCTTCGGTTCTTCTTGCCAGGCTTCCGCTCCTTCTTCTAGCTCTTTTACAAGCGGTGGCCCGGTCTTCTGTCGCCGCTGTCTTTGTCGTCGTCGCCGCCTTCTGTTCTTCTCTTCTCTTCTTCTCTTCAGAGGATGCTTGGACTGTGACATCATAATGGGCGGGGACGATGTCCATATATAAGTCGCCGTGCGCCGCGTGCCTGTCATTGTGGCCAGAGACAGCGACGAGGCAACAGCTCAAGAAGAGAAGAACAGAAGGCAGCGACGATGACAAAGACAGTGGCGACAGAAGACTGGGCCACTGCTTGGAAAAGAGCTAGAAGAAGGCGCGGAGGCCCGGCAAGAAGAACCAAAGAGGGGGACAAGACCCCCGAAGTCGGAAGAAGACTCCCGGACGGCGGCAAAGAAGAAAGCCAGGCTCCTCCGCTAGTAAAAGAGCTAGCAAAAGAGCAGAAGATAGCGGAGGAGTCCGGCGAGAAGACCCCTCAAGACGGAAGAAGACCCCCGGAGCTGTGCAATAAACTATTTTTAACCCTTGTGTGTTGTGTTTTATTTACATTTTTTTCACAGCTGAATGGGTAGGGGTACATTGTACCCCATACTCATTCACATAGGGTGGGGGGCCGGTATCCGTGGGCCCCCTTATTAAAGGGGGCTCCCGGATTCCGTTAAGCCCCCGCCCGCAGACCCCGACAACCAACGGCCAGGGTTGTCGGGAAGAGGCCCTTGTCCTCATCAACATGGGGATAAGGTGCTTTGGGTGGGGGGGGCCGCGTGGCCCCCCTTCCCCAAAGCACCCCCCATGTTGAGGGCACGCGGCCTGGTACGGCTCAGGAGGGGGGGCGCTCGCTCATCCCCACCCCCTTTCCTGACCGGCCAGGTTGCGTGCTCGGATAAGGGTCTGACATGGACCTGGACATGGACCACGCCGTTTTTTCGCTTCCCCTTTAAGTCCATACCAGGTGATGGGGCCAGCTGCGCTTCATTCGCTGGTCCCGGCTACCTGGAGCCATGCTCAAAATGAACAGACTTTTCTCAGTGCGCGGGAAAGTCCGTTCATTTCAAAAGTACGGTGGACTAGCACACACGCGACCGTATTATCCACCGGACTGCGAGTCCGGCGGACATATTTTGGTGCAAAACTACTTTCTTAGTCCGCTGGACTTTTAGGTAAAAAAAAGTCCGCTGGAGCACACACACGGGGGGATTGTACGGCGGACTTGAGTCCGCTGGATTTTTCCACCGGATTGTTTGATCGTGTGTACGCGTCATTACTGTACATTAGTAGGATGATCACTGGGAAGAATGCTCCTTACATTTGAGGTCAGTGAGAAGAATCCCCCCTTGCAGATAGCTAAAAAGATTAGGATGATCTTCATGATCAGGATGATGATGAAGGATGATTTTGGCATCGAGTGCTTCCTGATTAGTGATGGACAAACTTCCGATGGGACGTTTCGCGAACGCGGCCGATAGTTCGCGAACCGTAACGTTCGTGGCGGGCCCCATTGACTTCAATAGAAGGCGAACTTTGCAAACCTACAGGTCAAATTTGCAGCCACAAAATAATTACTAGCTGTGCAAACATAGTCCCACCACATGGCCAATGACATGACACATGTATGAGGTGAATCTGGGATCGACAACTACAAGCATTCTTTTTTTATATGGGAAATGATTGTGACAATTCAGGACTGTGGAGCGCATGAAGGCAATGGAGGAGAGGGAAGGTCAGGGTAGGCAAAGAAGAGGGTGCAGGAGATGATAACCAGCAACGTGACATACAGCAATGACATCTGCACCATGATAGAGAGCACTGACATCAGCAGCGTGACATAAAGCACTGACACCTGCACCGTAAGCAGCCCCAGGAGGAAGTCAGCATAGCACAGGGATGGTGGGAGCCCCTCATAATGAGCATAGCACAGGGATGGTGGAAGCCCCTCATAATATGCACAGCAGAGGTACAGCCCCAGGAGGAAGTCAGCACAGCACAGAGATGGTGGGAGCCCCTCATAATGAGCATAGCACAGGGATGGTGGGAGCCCCTCATAATATGCACAGCAGAGGTACAGCCCCAGAAGGAAGTCAGCACAGCACAGGGATGGTGGGAGCCCCTCATAATAAGCAGCCCCAGTAGAAATATGACACAGCTCAACCTCTTCAAACAGGAGGGTACGGGCATATAGTACGGTGTGCTTTTTTTTTGGACAAGGAAGTGAGCCAAATGAAGAAAGAAGGTCTGTGTGCTCGATTAAAAAAATTGTTTATAGACATATACATGGTCTACTGGTCACATGTTTTGAATTCCTCCGAGATCCATGCCTCATTCATTTTTAGAAATGTGAGGTAGTTAACACTGTCGTGAGCTAGGCGAGTACGCTTATCGGTCACGATCCCCCCTGCTGCCCTGAACTTCCTTTCGGACAGGACACTGGACGAGGGGCAAGCCAACAGTTTGATTGCAAATTGGGCAAGCTCTGGCCAGAGGTCAAGCCTGCCCACCCAGTAGTCCAGGGGTTCATCACTCCTCAGAGCGTCCACATCGGCCGTTAACCCGATGTAGTCGGACACCTGATGGTCTAGGCATTCCCTGATGCTGGATCTGGATGACACCTGTCGATGGGTCGGCTGAAAGAATGACCTCATATCTATCCGAAGTCACCAACACATCTTCAAACCGGCCTCTTCTTGCAGGCGCTGTTGGATTGGTACCCGCAACTCCTTCTCTGGGAGTGGGAATTGCTCCTCTGCCAGCGCACGCAAAAGCAGAATGCAGCATTTCTCGAAGCAAGGCCTGGAAGTGCTCCATTCTGACAGCCCTCTGTGACGGCGGTAACATTTCCGCCATTGTGTTTGTACCGGGGGTCTAAGTACGTTGCCACCCAGTACTGGTCCTTGACCCTTATGCTTTTTATGCGGGGGTCCCTATTAAAACACTGGAGCATGAAGGCCCCCATTTGCACTAAACTGGAAGCGGTGTGGTGGCCTGGCTCCTGCTCATCATCCAGGAAAATGTCGTCCTCTTCATTCTCCTCTCCCCATCCACGCACAACAGGGATCCCAGAAAGGTTTAAAGCATGCTCTTCTTGCTCCTCCTCATCCGCCCCGGCAACATCCTCCTCTGACTCCTCTTCAGACTCCTGTTGTTCACTTGTCTCAGATAGAGTAGCCCCCCCTGGGAATTCATCCAGCATTGCTACTTCCTCATCTTCTGATCTGCCTGTGAACGCAAAGCTGAAAAGGAGTGCCGGGCCAGTGTGGCTCTTGGCTTCCAGGCACAACAGACGCAGCACGGCATGGCAACGTCTCACCTGGCATGTCGAATAGGTTCTGGGGAGCTTGGGCGGCGCAGCGGAAGAGACGCTAGCAGCGGAAAAGGAGGAGTCAGCCGGGGAGGAGAGGGAGAAGGATGGAGTAGGAGGAGGAGGAGGAGGAGAAGAGCCAGGCCTGCATGCAATCTGTGGCGGTAAAACCAAATCTACACGGGTGCCACGGGTTACATGCTTGACGGCCGTCAGAAGGTTCACCCAGTGGGCAGTAAAAGGTGTCTGTGGTCAGATGTATCTTGGCACCGACACCGTGTGCCAGAGATACATTCACTTGCTGCTGAACATGGCCATATAGCTCTGGGATGCCCTTCTCTGAGAAATACTTCATTCCTGGGACCTTCCATTGTGGTGTTCCAGTGGCCACAAATTTTCGAAAAAAGGCCTCCGAGTCCACCAGTTTATATGGCAGTAGTTGGCGGGCTATCAGTTCTGACAAGCCAGCCGTCAACCGTTGGGCAAGAGGGTTATCCGGCGTCATCATTTTTTTACGCTCGAACATTAGGCCCACGGAAGCCTGCCTTTTTGCAGAAAAACGTGAGCTTGGCGTGATGGAAGGTGGAGTAGAGGACAATTGTGAGGAGAGAGGAGAAGGAGAAGTAGAAGACGAGGCTGGACGGTGAGAGCCTGGAGTGTGGCTTTGTGTGTTCCGTTGCTCCCACTGGGCTCGGTGATGGCTGCTCATGTGCCTTCTTAAGGCGGTCGTCCCTAGGTGAGTGTTGGGTTTACCGCGACTAATGTGTTGACTGCAAAGATTGCAGATGGCAACGCTATTGTCAGCAGCGGACACGTTAAAAAAAAGCCCATACTGCGGAGCCATGTGCCGGTGTCCTGGGAGCGCCAGATGTGACCGCACATGGTCGATGACTCGCTCCGGATACATTTGCAGTCTGTTTTGTCCCTCCTGTGCAATGTAAGTTATTCCTGCTTCTCCTCCCTATCTGCTGGTCCATATCTCCCTCTGAACTCCCCTCCTCTTCCTCTCTTGTGGGCACCCACGTGACATCACTAGACACGTCATCATCGACGTCACCTTCCCCACCGCTATAAGTAGAGATCTCGGAGTAGGCAGCAACAGCAGGGACCAACCTCCTCCTTGGGCTGATCTGGGTACTGTCGTCAGACTGCTGAGTGGCGGTTGTTGCTACCTCCTCTTCTTGATCCAATACCAAGAGTGGCTGCTCATCAGAAATGTCTTGATATGGATCGGAAAATAATTCCTGTGACTCAAGCGGAAGGTATGTGGTGGTGTTGTTGGTGGTAGTGTCTTTGGGGGTGCACATAGCAGAGAAGAGGGTGCAGAAGAGGGTGCAGATCGAGAGGATGAGGAGGGTGCAGAAGAGTAAGGCTGAGTGAGCCACTCAACCAAGTCCGGTGCGTCCTTTAAAGTAATTGAACGCACCTTCTGCAACTTCCCACTTTGGCTCAAGCCTGTTGCTCCTGCCCTACCCCTACCACCCCTGCGGAAGGGCCTGCCTCTTCCTCTGCCTGTCCCTTTTTAAATGACCCTGTGACAAAACTCTCAGTCCCTATACTGATAAAGGACTGCTGCAGTATAGGGCAGCAGTCAGCAGTAGTGCACCTCAACCCTATGTATTGTGGACCTACAGTATACCAGTCCTTAAGGAATAGCAGACTGTACCTCACTCAACCCTATGTACTGTAGTACCCTATACCTTACCAGTCCTTATAAGGACCTTTGTGGAACAAGTAGGTTGTGAATGATTAGCAGACTGTACCTCAGTCCCTATACTGATAAAGGACTACTGCAGCAGAAGGGCAGCAGTCAAGTATAATATTCTTTCTATATTTGGAAGAAAGAATATTATACGTGTACAAGCCTATTACCATACCAGTCCTGGAAAGAACCTTTGTGGACCTAATAGTAACAGCTACTGATTAAACTGACTGTCCCTCACTGCCTCACACACAGCTTCCTGCCTGTCCCTATTTAAACTGACAAGACAGAGGTTGCTGGAACAATAACTTGAATAGCACTTTTGTGGACCTAATAGTAACAGCTAATGATTAAACTGACTGTCCCTGCAGCACACAGTGTCCTGTCCCTTTCTCTACACTGACAAAAGACACTCAGGCTGCTGCAACAATCACTAGCACAGCAGTGCCTCAAACCTATATCCTGAACTACACCTAACACCTATACCATGATACCAGTCCTTAAAAGAACTTTTGTGGACCTAATAGCTAGCGATTTGGGTCACTGAAGTCTCTCCCTGCTCCACACAGCAACCTCTCCCTATAGTGACAGTAGAAAGAATGTAAAATGGCCGCCGGATCGGGTCTATTTATAAGTTAGGGGGAATGTCCAAGTGTCCATGTGCTGTAATGTCTCAATTGGCTGTCCTGTACCCCATGATGGATGTGTCATCATAGGTCAAAGTTCTTTTACACAGTAAACTTGGAAGTCCGCTGGGCGAACGGCGGCAATAGTCCGCCGATCGGGTGGACAGCGAACAGCCGAAATTCGCCGCGAAACGACCGCCGGGCGAACCGATCGGCCATCCCTATTCCTGATTGCCCACCCAACCTCCCATGGCTATTAGTTATGAGGGAGGCTATTTGGGTGTCCCTGATAGAGGGGAGGGACTTACTCTCTTTCCCCACTCCTCCCGCCTTCAGTCCTGGCACTTGCATGCTCCTCCAGGGGTGCCCTCACCGGAAGTGATGTCAGAGGTCAAGCTTGACCTATCACTTCCAGTGGGATTGTGCATATTTAAGATGGCAATGCCAGCTGTTTCACCGACAGATGCATCTTACTGCTATCAAGCACGGTGCGTTTCTTAGGCACCTGTGCACTGATCGGGACCTTTAGGTGCTCCACATCCCAACTGACTGTCCCTGCAGCACACAGAAGCAGATAATACTATCTGTCTACTCAGGACAGATAAGGATCATCAATCTTGGTGGGATTTTAGCTGCAAGGCTTTAGCTGTAGTAGTCATGAGGGCACCTCTAGCAACAGAAGTATTATCTGCTTCTTGCTGGACTATACCTCATTAAATAATATGGGCCCCTTTCTATTTGATCTACTTCTGAGCCACGCTAATACATTACTAGTATAACTCTGGCCTTACATTTGTCTTGTATATATCTATCATATTAACAGCTGTAGGTAATGACCGGCGAAATTAATTTATATCCGGTCGTGAATACCTGAAGAGACTACTACTCTAATCAATCCACACCAGCATAGATTAAATCAAGAATTACTGTAAACCTCAAATGGTAGTATTAGGCGTATAAATCCACCTCTCTGGACCGCTTGTCCATCGTTTTACAAATGACAAATAAAATAAACTTGTCCAATAATGTAAAAATATACATATATATATATATAAAATGTTTTAAAATTAAGCCTCACTATTCCCAATGTATATATCATAATTGCATTCATGGAAGTTTATGTCATCATGATATGATGGCATAATTTAATATCATGGCTATCTAGCTGGTCATGTCTACTAAGCTTATATCCTTCCTTTTTTATTGAGATCTATGAGGGGTATATATCGAGCCACGTAGGTTCCCTATTCTCTGAAAGAATTTAATAATAATAATTAATTAGTCAAATATGAAGCATTCACTGTGAGTATATATATATATATTATATATATATATATATATATATGTATATATACATATACATACATATACATATACATATACACATATATACACACACAGTACAGACCAAAAGTTTGGACACACCTTCTCATTCAAAGAGTTTTCTTTATTTTCATGACTATGAAAATTGTAGATTCACACTGAAGGCATCAAAACTATGAATTAACACATGTGGAATTATATACTGAACAAAAAAGTGTGAAACAACTGAAAATATGTCTTATATTCTAGATTCTTCAAAGTAGCCACCTTTTGCTTTGATTACTGCTCCGCACACTCTTGGCATTCTGTTGATGAGCTTCAAGAGGTAATCACCTGAAATGGTTTTCCAACAGTCTTGAAGGAGTTCCCAGAGATGCTTAGCACTTGTTGGCCCTTTTGCCTTCACTCTGTGGTCCAGCTCACCCCAAACCATCTCGATTAGGTTCAGGTCTGGTGACTGTGGACCCCATCACTCTCCTTCTTGGTCAAATAGCCCTTACACAGCTTGGAGGTGTGTTTGGGGTCTTTGTCCTATTGAAAATATATGATGGTCCAACTAAACACAAACCGGATGGAATAGCATGCCGCTGTAAGATGCTATGGTAGCCATGCTGGTTCAATATGCCTTAAATTTTGAATAAATCCCCAACAGTGTCACCAGCAAAGCACCCCCACACCATCACACCTCCTCCTCCATGCTTCACGGTGGGAACCAGGCATGTAGAGTCCATCCGTTCACCTCTTCTGCGTTGCACAAAGACACGGTGGTTGGAACCAAAGATCTCAAACTTGGACTCATCAGACCAAAGCACAGATTTCCACTGGTCTAATGTCCATTCCTTGTGTTCTTTAGCCCAAACAAGTCTCTTCTGCTTGTTGCCTGTCCTCAGCAGTGGTTTCCTAGCAGCTATTTTACCATGAAGGCCTGATTCCTCTTAACAGTTGTTCTAGAGAAGTGTCTGCTGCTAGAACTCTGTGTGGCATTGACCTGTTCTCTAATCTGAGCTGCTGTTAACCTGCGATTTCTGAGGCTGGTGACTCGGACGAACTTATTGTCCGCAGCAGAGGTGACTCTCGGTCTTCCTTTCCTGGGGCGGTCCTCATATGAGCCAGTTTCTTTGTAGCGCTTGATGGTTTTTGCCACTGCACTTGGGGACACTTTCAAAGTTTTCCCAATTGTTCGGACTGACTGGCCTTAATTTCTTAAAGTAATGATGGCCACTCGTTTTTCTTTACTTAGCTGCTTTTTTCTTGCCATAATACAAATTCTAATGCCCCGTACACACGAGCGGACTTTTCAACATCCAAAGTCCGACGGACTGATTCCGTCAGACTATTCGATCGTGTGTGGGCTGCAACGGACTTTTGATTCACCAAAGTCTGACGGACTTTAGAATATGGAACATGCTTCAAATTTTTCCGACGGAACTCCGCCGGACCCGGTCCCTTCGAAAAATTCGCTCGTGTGTATGCTATTCCGACGGACTAAAACCGACACTAGGGCAGCTATTGGCTACTGGCTATGAACTTCCTTATTCGAATCCAGTCATACGTCATCACGTTCGAATCCGTCGGAGTTTAGTGTGATTGTGTGTGGCCAAGTCCGCTTAGCCGAAGAGTCCGTCAGAACTCTGTCAGAACTCCGGCAGAACTCCTTCGGAAGTCTGTCGGACATAAGTCCTCTCGTGTGTACGGGGCTTTACAGTCTATTCGGTAGGACTATCAACTGTGTGCTGTATCCACCCCCTGCACAACACAACTGATGGTCCCAACCCCATTTATAAGGCTTGAAATCCCACTACTAAACCTGACAGGGCACACCTATGAAGTGAAAACCATTTCAGGTGACTACCTCTTGAAGCTCATCAACAGAATGCCAAGAGTGTGCGGAGCAGTAATCAAAGCAAAAGCTGGCTACTTTGAAGACCCTAGAATATAAGACATATTTTTTGTTGTTTCACACTTTTTTGTTCAGTATATAATTCCACATGTGTTAATTCATAGTTTTGATGCCTTCAGTGTGAATCTACAATTTTCCCAGTCATGAAAATAAAGAAAACTCTTTGAATGAGAAGGTGTGTCCAAACTTTTGGTCTGTACTATATATATATATATATATCTTTAATCCGTAGACCACTGTCACTAATCAATCCCTGGCAATTAACATGATCCAATATCCTCACTGATCAACCCTGTTGGATCTGGCCTCCACCAGGAATTTGTTGTGGGCGGTGCTCGTGATGGCTGATCTTTGCACAATGAGATGCCAAAATCATTCAATAAATCTTTTAAAACTACAAGCTAGGTGAGCATGTGCAATTATTATTATGCTATGAATTTTTCTATTGTGTAAAATCTAATATCGATTAATTGTTATTATATTAACTACATGTTTTACGTAACCTAGATGAAACTATAGATGCATGCAGTGCCTTGAAGAAGCAGGAATCTGCAAAACATGTCGGCTTCTTTGCATATCCAAGGATTTTGTTTCATATACTAAGTATACTGTACATTCATGGTCTAAATGGTTCATGACTAAGTGATGATTTTTTATCTGCTTTGTCACAAATAAATGTAATATTCTCTTAAACCATATTTTGGTGTATATGTGCTTACCTTGGTAACAAGGTATCTCCAGTTAAAATCCCATAATTTTTGAGGGAGCAGTGTCTCTCTGCTACTCTTCCTCCTTTTATCTAATACTAGGGATTTGGATGTATATGTCTGTTTCTGGAAACTATCCAACAACACATCTATATATATATATATATATATATATATATATATATATATATATATATATATATATATATACACATATTAAAAAGATCATTGTGGTCAATGAATCCCCAGAAACCTCCAAGGAACCCTGGTTAAGAAAGGCTGGTCTAGGGCAATGTTTCTCAACTTCAGTCCTCAAGTACCTCCAACAGGTCATGTTTTCAGGATTTTCCTCAGATGAAACAGTAATTACTAAGGCAGTGAAACTGATCAAGTCACCTGTGCAAAATAATGGAAAGCCTGAAAACATGGCTTGTTGGGGGTAATTGAGGACTGGAGTTGAGAAACATTTATCTAGGGCAACAGAGTAAAAAAAAAAAAAAGAGAGCATCAAACCAGATCTGTTACAAAGTGTAGTTAGGGTTCTTTTATCATGCCAGTCCATTTCTTTTGAAAATGCAGCTGGAGAACTGAAAGGCACTTTCATATGAATCTCTTCTCCCTCACCACCTCTATCTTTGGTGCACCCATTGAAGCTCTGTCAACACACCCACTTCACAATACATTTGAACTGCTATTGTGGCTATCGGGGCATCTGTGCAACATCAAACCAGTAGCAATATTATCTCCCATTCTCCAACTGGGATCATTGAGAACTGTATCTTTACATGAGACTACTAAGAAGGATCCTTCTATATTGTTTCCTCCATCATTTACACTCTTCTTGCTTTGTGTATGGATGTAACTTACATGAGAAAAGAAAGAGAGGGTCTTCTGATGTGATTGTTTATTCATACCGTGTTCGTAGAGCTGCGTTATCAGCATTGATCAAACAGGGAGATGCATTGTAACAATGCATCAGTTCGCCCCTTCACAACGCACACCAGTGGTAGGGTTGCCACCTATCCGGGATTCACCTGTTCAGTCTGGGTTTTGACTAATGTTTCCAGATTAGAAAACCCAGACACATTATTCAGACAGAACTGCAACCCCCCCCCCCCCACCACCACCACCCATCTCACTTAGGCATGCCTGGGCCCACCCTATTCACCCAGTGTGGCACAGATTCCTCTTATTGCCCGGGTTGCACACACCTATGCTCTCCATTAACTAAAAAAGTTATTAAAAGTTATTAAAGTTATTAAAAGTACCGCAACCACCCAGTGCATAGGCCCCCTCCCTCCCTTCTCTGTCCTGCCCCTGAACAAGTGAGTACACTAAGGTAAGGGGGACTCAGATGTAAGGGGTGCTCTGTGGACTCTGATGTAAGGGGGAGCTTTGGGAACCCTGATTTAATGGGGAATGGTGGGAATTGTGGTGTACGTGGAGGCTTTGGTATGCAGAAACCCTTTTACATCAGAGTTCCATTTTTACCACAGTCCATAGTGTTCCCCCGTAAAAAAAATTGCTGTGTACCGCTAAAGTGTTCGGGTTTGGCTTGAAGAAAAGGTGGCAACCCTAACCAGTGGGCAGGCATTATGCACAGCCTAAAGTATTCCTGCTGGTGTGAATGATCCCCAAAAAGACTGAGAAACATGTCTCTGCAACAGCGTTCGTAGCTCTGAAGTGGATATATTGTTCCATAGAAATGTGTCGGTATATGAAACACTGTGCAGAAATATCTGAAACATATGGAATGGTATTCTAAAAATTTTTTAAAAAACTATGCATGCTCATATATCCTTTATACATTGCAAATTAAGGAATATCTTTTTTAAGCAGGTGGCTCAAATAAAGTGCTTTCTTGTACTAAAAAGTTTTAATCACATTATAAATTCAATAAAATACGAGGATTTAAAATGATATGAACAAAAATGACTTATTAGAATGAATGAATTAATGAGTGACTTGTATAGCGCTACCGATGCGAACTGAATCGCCTCAGGGCGCTTTCTTGCCACCAGAGTCCATCTGCGGCTCTGCGTGGTCCTTTACCATGTAAGGTCCTAACACGCTTACAAACACATACAACATTGACATACACATAGACACATATTAAGGCCAATTTTTTTAGACAAGGTCTAATTAACCTACCAGCATGTGTTTGGAGTATTAGATACCATTAAATCGGAACTAAACCACTTGTGAACTACCTCCCCTACCCTTCTTCCACACTGCAATTTATTTATTTTAACCACTTGGGATCCGCGCTATTGCCAAATGACGGCATTAGCGCGGACCTCCTTTTCCGGGACTACGTCTATTGACGTCGTCCCGTGCACGAGCGGCCGGCGCGCTCTGTGATCGGCGAGTCCGTGAGACTCGCCTGATCACCGATCTGAGCAAGGGGTCGATCCCGACCCCTTATCACGTGATCAGCTGTCAGCCAATGACAGCTGATCATGTGATACAACGGAGCCGGTAATCGGATATTATTCGCGCTGTCAGCGCGAGGAGAAAAAAAAAGAGCCGATCACCGGCGGCCGTGATCGGGACATCAGTCCCGATCATGGCCAGGTCTGCTAGTGCCCACCTGCCCCCTGCCAGTGCCCACCTGCCCCACCTGCCCACCAACATTAATAAAATGTTAGTGCCACCCAGCAGTGCCCATAGTGCCACCCAGCAGTGCCCACAGTGCCACCCAGCAGTGCCCACAATCTGCCTCAACAAAGGTGCTGCACCCCAGTGCCACATATCCGTGCCCATCAGTGTCATCTACCAGTGCCCATCAGTGCCCAGCAGTGCCACCTATCAGAGCCACCTATCAGTGCCCATCAGTCCCATCTATCCATGCCACCCATCCGTGCCACCCATCTGTGCCATCTTATCTGTGCCCATCTTTGCCCCTCAGTGCCGCCCTATCTGTGCCTATTAGTGCCGCCTTAACTATGCCTATCAGTGCCCACCAGTGCAGCCTATCAGTGCCCACCAGTGCAGCCTATCAGTGACGCCTCATCAGCGCACTTCAATGGAGGAGAAAAATTACTTGTTTGCAAAATTTTATAACAAACTATTAAACATGATTTTTTTTTTTGCATCTTTTTTTGTTTGTTTAGCAAAAAATAAAACTCCCAGCTGTAATTAAATACCACCAAAAGAAAGCTCTATTTGTGGGGAAAAAATGATAAAAATTTCATTTGGGTACAGTGTTGTATGCCCGCGCAATTGTCATTCAAAGTGCATCAGCGCTGAAAGCTGAAAATTGGTCTGGGACTGAGGGGGGTTTAAGTGCCCAGTAAGCAAGTGGTTAAAGGCGCATTTGCAGATGCACCACTGACCTTTTCCTGGCATACGGGAGCTATGGGAGACCAGTGGTGCATCTGTACACACGCGGGGGATTTTCACACATGCGCACAAATACCCCCAGCATCTGGCGCAGTGTTCATTTTGATGCCAAGCTTGCTCCTAAATCGCCTCAAAAATGCTACTTGCAGGACTTTTTTTTATCTTCCTGCCAGCCCTTTGCTCCAGTGTGAAAGCCTTTGGGCTTTCACACTTGAGTGACAGGAGAGGCGCTTTACAGGCACTTTGCAGGTGCTATTTTTAGCACTTTAGCGCCTGTAAAGCGCCTCAGTGTGAAAGCAGCCTAAAAGGGTGGATAAGTCCCCTCTTCATGGTCCTACTGTAGGTAGGAATGTAGCCACCCCTCAAGGGTCGGCCCTACCATGGGACCCAGTGGGCCCATGGTCCCAGGCGGCATTTTAAGAGGGGCGGCATCCAATGGGTGTGCAGTCACTACTGAGACAGTTTCAAACTGAGCAGATGGTTCTGCTTGTCAGAGCCACTCAGTGTGTGAGTCTGTCTCGTAATGTAACTGAATGCAGAGAGAGAGGCCAGCTGTCAAAATTCAGCATTGATGTCGGGGGTGGGTGTCATCAAATACCAGCCATTGGGATGGGATCTGGGCAGGCCAATACGTGTATGTGGCCCCACTTCCTTTCTTAAGCAGCCCACTAATTGGCTGGTGTTTGATAGCTATTGGGTCCCACCCACCCCTGATAGTCCTGGAGGGGGAAGAGCTCTAAAGACCCTCCCAGGACTAGAGGATAGGCTGAATGAGGCCGGAAAATGAGGACGGGTGGAAGGTACAGGTGACCAGGAACCACTCCATCTCACAGCAAACAGATCCCCTGAGAGGAGCAGGACACTGTCCCCACCCAGAATGAGAGCAGACCCTGCCTGGCCATTACGAACATTCTGTTGGCATGGAAGGTACCGTACCAAGCTTCACACACAGCTTCCCACAGACAGGCACTGCAGACTGGGACATAGGGCACAGGAGGGGCTGCCGACAGGGACAGGGCTAGAGATCTCTCTCTCACCCCCTCTCTCTCTCATGCCCTCTCTCTCATGCCCTCTCTCTCTCTCACCTCCCCCCTCTCTGTCTCTCTCACCTCCCCCCTCTCTTCCTCACCACCCTCTTCCTCTCTCATCCCCCCTCTCACCACCCTCTCTCTCACCCCCTCTCTCTCTCTCACCTCCCCCCTCTCTTCCTCACCACCCTCCTCTCTCCCCTCCTCTCTCCCCCCACTCTCTCTTTCACCTCCCCCTCCCTCTCTCCCTCACCCTCTCTCTCTCTTTGCTGGGATCCCCTCACTCTCATTCCTCTGTGGATGTAGAATGATTCAGTGACACCCCTTTTCCCATTCTCCCAAGGCACAGGAGAAAATGCCTTGGAAGTGGTGCTGATCGCCTGTGTGCTACATCCATGCATCTTTCTGCAGTCATTTTTACTTGCTTGAATTTTTTTATCCATTATGGACGTGAGTGGGGCCTCGTGTCTAAATTTTGCCTTAGGCCTCACAAAGCCTAGAGACACCTCTGGGTAGGGGCAATTACCCAGCTGCCATCAAACCTCCTCCATTGTAACCATCCATAAATAGTCATCCTGACACATGTGTAGACATAGTACAGCGGTTTGTCGCCTGTGACTGTGTGTGCAATTTATGTCTTTTGTTTTGCAATTTTACATTTACAACAGCTGTCTTTATATTTTCCGCTCCCGACCCTGGCAGCGGCGGCTCCTTCACAGATCAAATAGCTGTGTTTACTGCTCGCTAATTCAAACAGCTGGTTATTACTCACCCAGCTCCCTGCCTAATTACCAGGGGAAGAATTATAAGTAAATGTATACAAGCAAACAGATGCTGTCATTTTAACCAGCGATCCATCTCGCAGAAATACCCCACTTAGGACTTAAGTGGTGAATTTCCAGAGCATGTGTATCGATGGCATTTTTATAAAATACCAAAACAATGGCAGGCTGCCTGGCTCATTGATTTGAAGCAGATGAGAGCTGACATGTTTTTCATAGAGGAAAGAGGACTGTAAAATATTGCATTTGGACAGTGTACATGAATTATTGGATGGTCGATGCTAGCAGAATATAAGCAAGCTCAATGCCAGGGATGAAGACATTCCCCTCGTTCCATCCCACAGGGATTTTTCTTCAGCATAATTAAATTTGACCTTGACAAGCTAATATATTCATAGCAAGGGTTATTATTAAGACTGGCCATAGACCCGAGGTGACAGTCGCCCATTCCGGACATTTTTGATGGTTTCAAGTCTGTAAACGGCTGCAAAAGCTCGGTTCACACCTATGCTGTTTGCTTTTGATCCATTTCTGCAGTGCATTTTGCAACGTTTTGCTTAAAGCTCCTGACCCTTTCCAAAAAATGCAGCGGCTGAAAAAAAAAAGCATAGATGTGAATGTATACCATAGGAAACCATGTGAATGGACTCTAGTGCATTTCTCCAAAAAGCACATAGGTGTGAACCAAACCTATGTGCTCAATAGGAAAGATTTGGTCCTTCTTTTTTTAAAGTGGTTGTAAAATGATCACCTTGTAAAACAAGCCATTCAATAGAAATGAAAGGTACGTCAAGCGCCAAGGTGCCTTTTTCTCTTCCCTGACTTCGGATAGAACTCTTTCCGGTGCAAAGGCTGACATCTAGGAATCACCTTCTCCCCTCTCTCCCCTCCGAAGCTTACACTCACGTTTTTTAGCCAAAGCTCTTGGGGTTAGGGGACCTTTTTACCTTTTTACCTTTCCAATTGAAACGTTTTGCGGGTTCATTAGACCACATACCCAGTAACAAGTTTGCCTTATAGTTTTTTTATGTATGGGATGGTTACTTATATGTTATCTGCCTGATTGTACCTCTGGCATACTATGTAACGCAATCTGTAATTTTTTCCTTTATGAAAAATAAAACTTTTATGGAAGAAAAAAAAAAAGAAAGGCAAAAGATTTGTGTATGGATATAAAAAAAACATTACAAATACACTTTTTCCCTTTTTTAGATGAGATCACATTCCCCGTTTTTAGCTGCAAAGGCCTGGGGATCAGAAACAGCAGTACACTGATCTTCCCAGTGAAAGGCTGTGGGGGGGGGTGTCAGGACAAGTCTGATCATTGGAGAAGAGCACACTGAGTTCCCAGCCTAGCTAAAGAACTGACCACAGTGTGTTCTCCTGATTAGTATGGTCAGTTTTTAATAGGAAAGCAAGGGGACTGGCAGGAACACCATGGGTTTCCCACAAAGGAATCAATACAAGGAGAGCAGGATACTTTTTCATACAAGTACATGGTACAGCAGGCGCATATTAGAAATATTAAATATTAAGTTTACATATACTTTAGGTAGGCATAAACATAAATGCTTGTCTGGGCTAAGGCCCATAGATGGGGGAGAATGAAATTATGGAAGTTTGTTCCAAGGCAGAAAGTTTCTAGACATGGCCATGTTCGGCATTAGACTATAGTACACCTTGAGATCCTTGAGATGGGTCCAGTGAAGACTCCTTCAAGTAAGGATTAAACCAAAGCTCTGTGGAAAAGAGAGCACTCTAGCCTTTTACAACACCTTTGACACCTCTTTACTGCAATAAATCCGATTAAAATACTCACAAAAGTATTAAAATCACAGACATGAAACCAATCCTTATGTTACACAGAGTGGACCTTCTCACAGCTTGCAATTTACAAAAAAAACTTGTTATACTTACCTGCTCTGTGCAATGGTTTTGCACAGAGCAGCCCCAAATCTCTTCTTTTTGAGTCCTCCACTGGCAGTCCTAGCTCCTCCCCCCCTGCTGAGCGCCCCCAATAGTAAGCCTTTGGTTATGGTGGCACTAAAGCAGGCTTGCTCTAGAGCTCCCGCTTCTCTCGTCATTGGCCCAGTGGCTGTGATTAGCAGCAGTAGGAGCCAATAATAGTATCAAAAACATTTACTTAGAAAATATATAAACAAAAACAATATTCATGTATAAAAAGAGAAAGGGAAATAAAAACCTTCTGTCTTTAGAACCAATTTAAGGTATGAAATGGCAGGGTCTGCACTCCTTTCATAAGGACATTTTCTTCAATGGGATGCTGTTGAGCTAAACATTTTTGAAGGTGTAAAAATCTTCTCCAGGTGAGGCATATGGCAGATTCCATCATAACCAGAAAGTTTTTTGCTAGTAAGAAAATGTAAAAGACCCCATACTGAACAAAAAGGGTAGGAATGATCTCCATTAGTATGGGGGAAATCTATGTAGCAGGTGTGCCATCCTGATCTGATGCCTCAAAAGGCAACAGATCCTCCTCAGCTGTCACCTCCACCCAAGGCACTGTGTCAAGCACGAAATTAATGGGCAATTCAGAAGGGGAAGTTGAAGGGGCACAGGGGTGAGCCCTGCTATCTATGGCCTCAGTAAGGCCAGAAATTCTGCATATAAAATCCAAAATCATGGCAGAAAGTCCCTCTTTAAGGAAATGCAAAGCTGGTGTGGCCAACAGTCAGCAGAATGGTCAGACCACCCCTAAAAGGAACAAAAAGCTGAGCCTGAGCTAGTAAGTCCATCTGACCCCATTTCCCTGTGATGTGCCATACTTGTAAAATTGTCCCCAGAGCAGAACTCACGACCTCAGCAGCAAGAGACAGTGAGTGGGATTCCTCGGTGATGAGCACTTGTAAGCCACAATGACCTAGGTATTGCAAGAATACCCACTTCTGATGTGCCCTCAAAGGAAGAACCAGATATTGCCAGCCCAGTGTTTTGTATACAAATAGGAGGAGGCAGACTTATAGGCACAGTAGCACCTATTAATATAGGAGCAGAAGAGATCAGCCCTTCACAGGGGTCTTTAGGGCCCTGTAAAGCACCTTGAGTTTAACACCATGTACCCACAGAAGGATCCAGTGCAAAACATTGCAGGCTATCTTTACATCTTCCACCATGTGGGGCCTGGGTTCAGTCCCCCAAGACTGTGGGGTGATTTACGAAAGCCATGCACCATCAGTAGAGCCAAACGGCGAGGCGCAACACACATTTCCATATTTACGAAATGGGGCACTGGTAACAGAGCGCAAATCCCCCATTTACTATAGCGATCTTGGCGCACAGGAGAATGCAACTGTGTACCACTATGGACATGGCGCATGGCATCTCCAAATAAATATTGACAGAAGATGGAGGTGCCAACATTATGGGGTGATGTGAGGAAGTTTAGTAACAACTGCCCAAGTAACAAATATAAACAAAATAGAATGAGAAAGTAACTTTTTCAGAGAAAGCGTGCTGTGCCTGCAAGTACGTTTAGAACTGCGTGAGATCAATGTAAGCAGTGCGCATTTTACGTTGCCAACATGTGCACCTTGTTAAAATGATGTAAAAAGACTCTCGCTCCTCTAGCGCCTCCTAAAAGGGTATTTAACCTTCCCCCTCTAATGCATATGATTTCCGTGGGCTAGCTTTTGCTTTTAAAGCGGAACTCCACACTCCATTCTCCAATGCTTTTGTCTCCCCCCCTCTAATCCCTCGGATTTCCATGGGCTAATTTTGCTTTTAACCCCTTGCCGACCAGCCGCTGTCATTATATTGTGGCAGGTCGGCACGATCCCACGAAAAAACGTAGCTGTATGTATGCTCCATTAAGCCAGATAGCAGGCCACACTGCGGGGGTGCCAATTCTCGCGACCGGTGGTCGCGAAGACCTCCTGCCACGCACGATTGTGGGCACGAGAGGCAGAACAGGGACATGTGTGTAAACATACAAATCCCTGTTCTGCAAGGAGAGGAGAGACAGATCGTGAGTTCCTAATAACTAGGAACCCCGACCTGTCATCTCCTATAGTCAGTCCCCTCCCCCTACAGTTAGAACACACAGTTAACCCCTTGATCAACCCCTAGTGTTAACCCCTTCCCTACTAGTGACATTTATATAGTAATCAGTGCATTTTTATAGCACTGATCGCTGTATAATTGTCAATCGTCCCAAAAATGTGTCAAAAGTGTCCGATGTGTCCACCATAATGTCGCAGCCTCGATAAAAAAATCGCAGATCTCTGCCATTACTAGTAACAAAAATAATAATAAAAATGCCATAAATCTATTCCCTATTTTGTAGACACTAGAACTTTTGCGCAAACCAATCAATATATACTTTTGCAATTTTTATTACCATAAATATGTAGAAGAATACATATCGGTCTAAACTGAGAAAAAAAATAGAATCTGCAGTGATTTGTCCCTGAAACGGGGAACAGGGACACACAGCGCTCCTGTGCAATCCGCAGCGGATTATAGTGTGAACCCGGCCTAAATCTGAGGGGAAGCACTGGAGATTTTATCATCTAATCATGTAGAAGCAAAGATGCTGTTTTTTTTTTTTTTTCCTTGCATGTCCCCCTCGGATCTCCAGCAACTGCACTTCCAAGTGCACTTGTAACGCAAAGTGGATTTGCCTTTAGTAAATAAACACCAAAGTCCAAGATAAGTAATAATTTGGGTTGTACAGAGCAAAATGCAATTTACCTAATGGGGAAACCATTTAGATCGACCTGTGTGTCCCCAAGGAAAGACATTAGTAGGGTTTTACCCTCACTTCCTGTTTGGCTATGTGACAGGAAGTGAATACATTTGAAGGCGAAATCAGGGGTGTAGACATCCCCAAAAACTGACAATATATAGTTTGGAAAATACAAGTGGGTCATGGCACATCTACATTCCAAATTTTGCACTTAAGATGGTCCTGCACTATGCAATCTGATTGGCCAATCTCTGTACAACTCGATATTTCGGCAAAATAGTTAATAGGAAGATGCACTTGAAAAATGTATTCAATTTATATGAAATCAAACAGGCTCTTGCACTAAATCTAATTTATTTAAGCTCTAACTGACTGCAGTGTATGGTCATTTTAAAGATTAAAATCGGAAAAAAATAATTTATTGGGTTTAGAAACACTTCTCTGTTTTTTTTGTAATATATTGAAAGATTTGGGTTTAAAAAAGAAAAAAAAAACTCCCATAGCCCAGACCTTTTGGTCAAAAATATTTAATATTCTCTCTACAGTGTTTGAAAATACTTTACAACTTGATCCATCGGTGGCTCTCCTAAATAATAAACCACGAAAGATAACACAATGCCAATTTAAACTCCTACTATATGTCACAGCGGCAGCAAAACAATCTATAGCTAAAGTCTGGAAGTCAGACAAGCTCTGTGAAATTTTGGTAAAACAATGTGTAACACAAGCTATGATCCATGCCAAAATGGAGGCAATCATACATGATAAACTTGTTAAATTTGAAACACTATGGCTTCCATGGATAACACACATTCTACCGCCAGATTTTGACTTCTCACTTCTTTTACCCTGATGAGGCTCACCACCTTTACGGACACTAATGTTATATGATCCTTTGTATATTTGAACAATCGATTCCCTCTGGAGACCCCTCATTCCCTCCAACCTCCTTTTAGATCCCACCCCTTTTTTTCCTACTTATTAAACTTCATTTTTAGATATGTATAATAGTGGGAATGTATTATTGCATTCTTATACTGAATTACTCATTGGAAGAAAGTAAATGATCGGTTTAGAAACAATCTACCCAAAGTTATGTTGGGAGTGTTTTGGTGGGATGTCCATTCATCTGGGAAAAGCCGGGCCACATAGCCAGACCTTGGCCCTGGTTGGGTGGGTGTCTCTCAGGGACCCAATACAGACCAATTTATCCAACATAGTTGTATCTCTATGTCTAATTCTTTAATATATGATATATTATTAATTTTCCTTTATGCAAATTATACCAGGTTTATTAATTGTTATGATTATATTCTTTACATATATTTACTGATAAAAGATTCCCATATTACTCCCTATACGGTAACTGTACTATTGTTTTTCCAAATTAATAACTGAGAAGTTCCTTTATTCAAGTTTGATAGCTCTATACAATGTTAAAACTTGTATTATTAACTTGTATTGTATCATTCTCAATAAATTATTTTAAAAATAAAAAAAATACATTTAAAAAATATATTAAAATTTATAGGAATGAGATTAGCATCAAAAGGGTTAATTAACTGAGAACAACCTACTAATTGCCTAACAAGACACATCCAATGAGATGAAATGAACCAATTGTATTGGGCATGCGCCATTATTAATGAGAAAACCGCAGTTACCCTAGCGACAGTTGCAGTTTACATATGCGGGTGTTTATTATCGTTATTTGCGCTTCAATGTGTGCCGCTTTGCATGTTCAATTAATGACTTTTCCGGGGCACCAATTAATGTATGAACTGGTACAGTGCCTTCTTCTTAGTATATCACCCCCTGTGTCTAGGAGTCCACGTAACAAGCATTAAAAGCTGCAGTGTC
The DNA here is from genome assembly GCF_037356315.1 of Lithobates pipiens. NCBI lineage: Eukaryota > Metazoa > Chordata > Amphibia > Anura > Ranidae > Lithobates > Lithobates pipiens. Next base: position 291,129,102 of record NW_027507784.1, on the reverse strand, counting down.
TATGATGCAGCCTATTTACAGAGGAATCATCTGGCACGCTAATGTATTTTGGGGCGCACCCCCTTTTTCAGAGCTAAGCTTAAAGAGGAACTGCAGTCTGCTCGCTAATAATTTGTAATAAAAACATTTTTTCCATTCTGAAGCTTCCCTCTAGCCATTTTGCATATTATTTTATATATATCGTGATTCTGTACTTGCCAAATATGCTGCAGAAATCTCCCTCCACTAAGTCTGGCTGCAGCCATTTTAACTGTGGGCAGCTGAAGCTGCTAGACAAAAAGATTTTTCTCCTATTCTTGTGCCCTACTACAGAAGGTGGCACTCAACAGAGGGAAAAGATAGCAGCTACTTATGGCATCGGCGGACACATAAGACATAAAACTAATAAATTAAATCAAAAAATATAATCAGAAATGCATAAAAGAATTAGTAATAAATATTTGACCCGAATTTAATTATGTCACAGAAATTGATCCTAAGTGCTCCACAAAATGATCCAATATATCATTGGATCATCTCTACCGACATAAATAATACACCCTGACAGCACCGGACATAGAAAACACACAAATCACATACATACATACAACACTAGATGGATGAGGCGCCTCTGTGGCCATACACCTGATGATATAACGATTAGAATATAAATTTCAAATCATGAATGATTGTAAAGTAAGGAAAATCGGCATGTGTATGGTCACATTTGTAGCAGTAATCAACAACGGGGATAACTACTTTTAAATGCATAGCCTTTTCTACATATTCTATCCCCTATATAACTTGTGTAGCCAGACTATCTGAAGAAATCGGAGTCCCTTATAACACCACGGGTTTACAACAGTTCATGCTCCATTAAAGTCTATCTAGCAAAATTCATCCAATGATTTCTTGTAGATCTTATTCCACATATCCACTTTACATGCGATTTAGGAAATCCCAACAAGATCTTTAATCATGTAGAGTTCTCCTTTTCCCTCTTAAACCTCTACACGAGGAAGAACGTCTGGCAATCAGTGCTGGTAGTACACCGGCTTGTAGCGTGCAGTTAATTAGTTCAAACCTCAGTCATTTATTTCATTTCAAATGCGCTACATCTATTCGGTTTCATTTCTTCAGCACTTGTCAAACGTTCAGGAAAGTATAGATATTGCCAAAGATCTTATAGTCACACGCTCCTAATCTCCGCAAATAGATCACAACAAAATAAGTATTTTCATGAGCTACTTTACCGCTCCTTAGCCCTTGTACACACGGTCGGAGATTCCGACAACCAAATCCGTTGGAGTTATTCTGACGGATTAATTCCGGAAGTGATGTTGCATACACACGGTCGGACTAAGTTGTAGGAAAATCCGATTGTGCATAACGTGATGACGTTATTTCGTTAGGACAGGACTACGTTCAGGCTAGTAGCCAATAGCTTTGGTCTAGGAATTTGATGTGAGCATGCGTGGCACCTTGTCCATCGGAGTAGGCTACACATGATCGGAGTATGTCCGATCGGAGCATTTTGTCGGACAATATTTCCAGCAAGTTGGAAAAAAGTTGGGCCGACAGATATTCCTACGGAAACAGTCCGATGCAAACCACACACAGTCGGAATATCCGACAAAACGATCCGATAGGAAACATTCTGACGGAATCTCCGACCGTGTGTACAAGGGCTTAGAGTCTCCAGATAGATACTTCTTAGTAGAGGTCTTAATCAGCCCATGAACCGATAAACAGATTGAACGTATGTGGGATCCTTCACCGCTTATGCTTTAACATCTGAGCCATACCGTTCCTGTCGTTATATATTCTCACCCCGGGGTGTTTTCTGTTGACTATATAGATGTCTTATCCGGATGCTTATTTGGACACTCCGTATTCCATACCAGAACTGCTAGCACGTTGATTAGTGCTCTGTGAGGGCCTGCTATCCTCATATATGCAGGGGCAGACTGACCATTGGGCCACTCGGGCACTGCCCGAGGGCCCTGTGCCACTAGGGGGACCCATCAGGGTTGCCAGCCTCAGTAAAACCAGGGAAAGTATGTAAAAATCTGTGTTTTTTTTTACATCTGTCTCTGAAATGTCCCTTACCGACTCTAAAAATCCTTAGATTATAGCTACCCAACCTCTCCAGTACCTTCTCAGCCAATATAAACATGTCTGTGTATACTGTGTGATTGTATACTGTGCGTGTGTGTTTGTGTATACTGTGTGGCCCCATAATGTCCGATTGCCTGGGGGCCCCATGATCTCCTATTGCCCGGGGGCCCCATGAGTTGTCAGTCCGCCCCTGCATATACGTCAACGTGTTTCGCAACGTGGCGTCCCATAGCCTCAACTGGACGTGTAGGAACTCAAATGACGTCTCCTCTTTATAGTGTCACTGGACGTCATAGTTCCTCCCATAGTATGTTATATTAGCATGTACTTAAAACTGGCCAAGCGATATGTTCACCTAAAATGACCCTTTCCTAATGCTAGGTGACACAGAGAGCATTTATGTGCTGTTCTCTTATAATTTGTTTACCTTTTCTATATTGCACCGTCGTTTATATTTATACATCTACTTACACATCATATAGGCTATTTTAAGAAGGGAAGAGATTTTTACTGCTACCGTTATTTTTACAAACATAGATACAAACAGGACAAAAACAAACTGCCCCACTAACTCCCATTTATCCTCTAAGCTAGAAGTGAGTCTAGCCATTGATAGATAGAAAAAGAGAAAGGAAGAAAAAAGGGGGAAAAAAAAGAACGAAAACCAGCGGGCTGAAATATCTTTCATTCGAGGGGCGTGGCCAGCGCGCGAGCCGAATGGACGCTCTGTGAGAGCTCCGTGACACGAACGGGCATATTAGCAACAATTCACAGCGGATATCAGTAAAAAAGATACGAACAGACGACGGAAGAGTTCCTGAATTCGAGGGTGATGTCGAAAAAGCGGAAAGACGAACGGAAAATGAAAAAACTAACGACGTTCTCCTCTCAGTCAGCGGGAGGGAGAAAAAAAGATGGCGCAGATCCTCTCACAGCTGCTGTACCAGCAACAGCCTCCTCAGGGAGAGCGCAATACACTGACAGGCCTGATGAAGAATCCACTCATAAAACACATCTGGAATCTCCTCATGAGGAAGATTGTCTCAGTCCTGCATGTCGCAGCCCGGCTAAAACTCATATCAAACTGGATTTCACAGGCCAGGAGGTAAGCCATGAACTACCTCATATTAGTCAAGAAGACACGGCCATAGCTCCTATAGCTTCGCCTATAGCCGCATTACCCACTAATAATCAGCCTATTCTGGACACCCAATTAAAAGAAATGCTATTGACTTTACATACTTCGCTTCATACGGATATTTTACAACTCACAAATCAATTCTCCAAAGCAGTGAACTCCTTAGGTGAAAGAGTACACACTGTTGAGAACTCTATGGGAGACATGACCAATACTATTAATGACTTAATATATGCTCATGAAGAAAATAAGGCTGAAAAAGAGTGGCTTAAATTTAAAATCGCAGATTTAGAAGACCGCTTAAGGAGGAACAATCTCAAAATCAGGGGTATACCTGAAAATATACAACAGTCCGATCTTAAAAAATATGCCACTGACTTATTCTCCAACTTGCTGCCAGCTATACCAGCCTTAGAGCTCACAATAGATCGTATCCATCGGATTCCGAAATTCTCATTTCTGTCATTTCTCCCTCCACAGATACCACGTGATGTACTACTTAGAGTACATTTCTACCACGTTAAAGAACAAATCATATATAAAGCGCGACATCTAGGACAACTTCCACAACCATATAACACAATCCAGATTTATGCTGACTTGTCTAAACATACCCTAGATATGAGAAGACAACTTTCCACGATTACAAAAGCTCTGTGTAATCATAAAATTGAATACCGTTGGAAACAACCATCCAAACTACTGATACAGAAGAACGACAACTACCATACAATCACTTCTGTGGAACAAGACATTAAGTTACTTCACACATGGGGTATTATCCCCGAACCAACTCCACCCATCGGAGCTAAGAAGAATCCGGAGAAACATACACCACAATGGCATTAACTTTCATTGACTAGATCCGGTCAAACTACAATCCTAACTACAGGAAACTGATTTATCAGCTTGCCCGCCGTGCCGAGCGATACTAAAATCTTTGGAACAGCTGACCTTTGAACTAATTCCCCATTCCAATGTTGCAGTATGCATTGAAATGTTTACCACTGCAAGTTAAGTTTAATGTTTGGTTATATTTTGGTTTGTGTTTTTACTTTTTTTTTTTTTTCTCCACAGTATCTTATACACAACTCATAGCATTCAAAGAGACAGGTATGTTGCGAACCTACGAAATTTGAATCAAAACTTTCCAGTCACTAAATTTTTGAACATTCATAGTCATTTCAGACTACAAACTGCTCACATGGAAGTAGGGTTTAAAGCTATTATCAGGCTAGTATGTACTTTTTCCATCTTATTAATATCCTTTTATGAGTATAAAGTTAATATCTTTAACCACTTAACAACCGCCCTATAGCCAAATGAAGGCTACAGGGGGGTTTCTTATCTCTGGGAGGCCGTCATATGACGTCCTCCCAGAATTCCGCTCTCGCGCGCCCCCTGGGGCGCGCACTCGAGAGCATCCATGACCGTCAAGTCCACAGGACCCGGCGCATCAAGGATCATGGTAAACGGCCGCTCATAGCGGCCGTTTACCACGTGATCGCTCCGTCAAATGACGGAGTGATCACTTGTAAACAAACCGGCGTCATGTTATGACGCCGGTTCCTCCCTCCCCCTCTCTGTACCGATCGGAACAGCGGAGGGGGAAGAGATCGGTGTCAGCAGCGATGTGGGCTGCATCTGCAGTGCCCACATCGCTGCTCACCGAAAATTAACCCCTCAATTCCCTGCCATTACTCTGCAACACTCTGCAACACTCTGCAACACTCTGCAACACTCTGCAACACTCTGCAACACTCAGCAATACCCTGCAACACTCTGCAACACTCTGCAACACTCTGCAACACCCGCCAACACTCTGCAATGCTCTGCAACACCCGCCAATACCCTGCAACACTCTGCAATGCTCTGCAACACTCTGCAATGCTCTGCAACACCCACCAATACCCTGCAACACTCTGCAATGCTCTGCAACACCTGCCAATACCCTGCAACACTCTGCAATGCTCTGCAACACCCGCCAATACCCTGCAACACTCTGCAATGCTCTGCAACACCCGCCAATACCCTGCAACACTCTGCAATGATCTGCAACACTCACCAATACCCTGCAACACTCTGCAATGCTCTGCAACACCCGCCAATACCGTGCAACACTGCAATGCTCTGCAACACCCTCCAATATCCTGCAATGCTCTGCAACGCAATACTCTGCAACGCCATACTCTGACATACCCAGCCATAGTCGGTGATACCCTGCAATACCCAGCCATAGACACCCCCCCCCCCCCTCCCGCTGCCCTCCGGTGCTTCTACCGACTCGCCAATACAATCAAATCCAGAATCTTTTTTTTTTCTTTTTTTTCAGGCTTCCCAGCTTAGAGGTGAGATGTGGGGGTCTTATTGACCCCATATCTCACTGTAAAGAGGACCTGTCATGCCATATTCCTATTACAAGGGATGTTTACATTCCTTGTAATAGGAATAAAAGTGATCAAAAAAATTTTTTGGGGGAAAAAAATGTCAAACTAAAATAAATAAAGTAAAATGAACAATACATTTATTTTTATTTTTTTTAAAGCGCCCCTGTCCCCATGTGCTTGCATGCAGAAGCGAATGCATACGTAAGTCCCGCCCACATATGAAAACGGTGCTCAAACCACACATGTGAGGTATTGCTGTGAACGTTAGAGCGAGAGCAATAATTCTAGCTCTAGACCTTCTCTGTAACTCAAAACATATAACCAGTAAAAAAAATTAAATCGTCGCCTATGGGGATTTTTAAATAGCGACGTTGGCGCCATTCCACGAGCCTGTGCAATTTTGAAGAGTGACATGTTAGGTATCGATTTACTCAGTGTAACTTCATCTTTCACATTATGGAAAAATTGGGCTAACTTTACTGTGTTTTTTTTTTTTAAGCACAAAACTGTTTTTTTTCCAAAAAAAAGCATTTGAAAAATTGCTGCGCAAATACCGTGCGAGATAAAAAGTTGCAACGACCACCATTGTATTCTCCAGGGTGTTTGCTAAAAAAAACATATATAATATTTTGGGATTCTATGTAATTTTCTAGCAAATAAATGATGATTTTTACATGTAGGAGAGAAATGTCAGAATTGTCCTGGGTGCTCCAGAACGCCTGATGGTGCTCCCTGCATGTTGGGCCTCTGTATGTGGCCACACTGTGTAAAAGTCTCACAGATGTGGTATCGCCGTACTCGGGAGTAATAGCAGAATGTGTTTGGGGGTGTAATTTGTGGTATGCATATGCTGTGTGAGAAATAAACTGATAATATGACAATTTTGTGAAAAAAAAAAAAGTAAAAAAAATCTTGATTTTGCAAAGAATTGTGTGAAAAAATGACAACTTCAAAAAACTCATCATGCCTCTTACTAAATACCTTGGAATGTCTTCTTTCCAAAAAGGGGTCATTTGGGGGGTATTTGTACTTTTCTGGCATGTTAGGGTCTCAAGAATTCAAATAGGCCGTCAGTACTTCAGGTGTGATCAATTTTCAGATATTGGCGCCATAGCTTGTGGACTCTATAACTTTCACAAAGACCAAATAATATCCACCAATTTGTACTTATTTTTACCAAAGATATGTAGTAGTATAAATTTTGGCCAAAATTTATGAAGAAAAAATTACTAATCTGCTAAATTTTATAACAGAAACAAAGAAAAATTCATTTTTTTACAGAATTTTCTGTATTTTTTCTTTTATAGCACAAAAAATAAAAAACCCAGCGGTGATTAAATACCACCAAAAGAAAGCTCCATTTGTGTGAAAAAAAAGGACAAAAATTTCATATAGGTCCAGTGTTGCATGACTGAGTAATTGTCATTCAAAATGTGAGAGCACCGAAAGCTGAAAATTGGTCTGGTTATTAAGGGTGTTTAAGTGCCCAGTGGTCAAGTGGTTAAACACGAATGATCTTAACCATCCAGCAAAAAGAGCGTCAATGTGGCAAATGGCTAACACCCAGCGATGTCAAATATTGTGTATACAAGAAACCCATTTCAAAACGGGCGCTATTCCCACATGTACCCATAAGAACTTTCCCCATATCTTTACAGCCTCAGGCCAACAGAAAAAAAGAGGAGTACTTATTGCCATACATCATTCAGTTAATTTTCGATTACATGAATCTATTGTAGATACCAATGGACGATACATCATATTAATATGTACCATTGATAATACACTTACTACATTGGTAAATGTATATGCGCCTAATAAGAGGCAATCCCATTTTCTGAATGGCCTGATGAGAAAAGTAGGTAAATGCCGAAAAGGTGCCTTAATAATGTGTGGAGACTTCAACACAATACATGAACAAGAACTAGACACTTCTAATCCCAAAACCAGAACCAACTGTGCACTTAAATTTTTTTTGAATAAAAGCGATCTCTATGATGTATGGAGATGCCATCATCCTGGAGATCGTGAATACACATATCATTCCCAGGTGCATAATACCTATACTCGTATCGATTATATTTTTACGGATAAGTGGTTATTACAGAGGGTGAGGGAGTCTGACATTGCACCTATCACCTGGACTGATCATGCCCCAATTTGTATGATTATACTACCTAAACACTCTCAAATGACTCATTTTTTATGGAGAACAAATGCATATCTTATTAAAATGCCTACCTATGCTACAGCTATACAAAACCAGATAACTGAATTCTTGAAATATAATGTGGGATCGGTGTCAGACTCCGTCACCCTATGGGGTGCTAATAAGGCATTTAGTAGGGGAATCCTTATGCCACTGAATGCTCAATTCAGGAAAAATAAAACGAAACTCATCGAGAAACTTACTGCTGACATTAAAACACTAGATTCCCAAAACCAATCTCATCCATCACAACATCTGAAAACGAAACTACAAATATTACGCCAGGAACTCAGAACGACTTTATTGGATACATTTGAAAAACATACTAGAAAACTTAAAGCTAAATATTACCATACTAGCAACAAAGCAGGAAAAAACATGGCACTACGAATCAAAGGCAGATATTCCAAATCGAAGATTCCATATCTATACCACCCTATTACTAGAGAAAAATTGCAAGACCCTCAAGACATAGGGAATGCATTTAGCTGTTATTATAGCTCCCTCTACAATCTTAAAGAAGATTCTCAAACTCCCACACCTACCCCAAAGATAATAAGTGATTTCTTAGATACTATTAGTCTCCCATCATTAACTACAGATCAAATCTCTGACCTCAATGTCCCATATTCAGTGGAAGAAATTGCTAGAACTATAGATTCCCTGCCCAACAATAAATCTCTGGGCCCAGACGGAATGATAGGAGAATACTATAAATTACTTCTAGATATACTAGCTCCCCACTTATGCTCACTTTTTAATGAAGCGGCATCCAAATCAGAATTTCCGGCTGAGATGCTTCAGGCCTTGATCATCACTCTGCCGAAACCAGGCAAAGACCCCAACGCTCCCCAAAATTTCAGACCAATTTCATTATTCAACATTGACATCAAAATATACACCAAAGCAATAGTGAATCGACTGATGAACTACATACCAGACCTCATTCACAAAGATCAATCTGGCTTTACTAAAGGTCGACAATCTTCAGATGCAACAAGACGTCTGATTGATATTATACACTTCACTGAGAGACATCAAACGCATTCTCTGCTCCTTTCTTTGGATGCAGAGAAGGCATTTGATAGGGTCCATTGGGGCTATTTACAGACAGTGCTTTTAAAATTTGGCTTTCATGGAAATATTTTATCTGCAATTTTTGCACTGTATGAAAACCCCTCAGCGAGAGTATACACAAATGATACGATGTCTAGACCCTTTGGCATCTCGAATGGAACACGACAAGGTTGCCCCTTATCTCCTTTAATATTTAATTTAGCCATCGAACCTCTAGCAGAACGTATACGATCTGACACAAAACTATCTGGAATAAAAATTGGGCAAATAGATAATAGAATAAGTCTGTTCGCAGATGACATAGTGCTTATAGTGTCTGATCCCATTTCATCTCTCCCGAATCTCCAAAATATACTAACGACATTTGGAGCAGCATCATATTATAAAATCAATGAAACCAAGTCCCATATTTTAGACCTAGGATTAGATAACACAACCAGGCAGTTATTGTCTAACAAATACCCTTACCACTGGAAAGACTAGGGGATTTCTTACTTAGGAATCACTCTCACTAACAAAACAAAACAGTTATTTAAAACAAACTTTTTACCATTTAAGAAACATTTTGAAACAGATCTGACAACACTTAGTAAATTCGAATTTACATGGGCTCGTCGCCTGGCAGCTTTCAAAATGATGACTTTACCAAAATTATTATATCAACTCAGTCCCTTCCAATATGTATCCCTAAATACTACTTTAAATCCTTACAAAGCAGTTTGGGAAAATATCTATGGAATGGCAAAAAATCTCGTTGCGCATACCATATACTAATTAAACATAGAAATATAGGTGGAGCGAACGTACCTGATCTACAGGATTATTATGACGCAACTATTTTGACCCAATTGCAAGAATGGTTCTTGCCTACTCCTAAAACTTTATGGGGACAAATTGAGAAAGACATCACGCAACAACCTAACATGCAATTTTGGTTGCTTAGTAGGAAAATTAAGTCCACTATTACGGCTCAATTCCCACCAGCGGTGAAAGCAACGTTACACTCTTGGCAGAGAATCATCACATACAAATGGGATAAAACTCCAATCACCGTGTTAAACCCTCCTCTAAAAATCATACCAACATTAATTCCTGGCGTACAAATAGACGACTGGAATTTGGGTCGGGATATCAAACTTGGTTCCTTCTTCCAACAGGGATCATTAAAGTCTTTTTCTCAGTTAAGTAATGAATTATAGCTTCCGAAATCTGAGCAATCTACATATAATCAAATAGAAAAGTGTCTGCTACACAATCCACAACTCAGAGCTTTAATCCCGGTTAAAATATAGTCTTTCCTCAATTACCATACCACATCACAGAAAGGAATTGCTACAATACACCCAATTCTAGGGGAAAAAAAAACATACCCAGCAAACTACCTTTCTTCCTTAAATGGGAACAGGACTTGGGGCAAGAATTTTCAATTAAACAATGAATGGCTTCCCTACAAAGCCTATATAGGACCACTGCATGTGTTACACTATGGGAATTGGCACAAAAAATTGTTCAAAGACAATACCCGACTCCGCATATCCTAGCAAAATTCAAAGGGAACTCTTCACCTAATTTCTGGAGAAATTGTACCCAATTAGGGACCCTATTTCATATTATGTGGGACTGCCCAAGTTTACATAACTACTGGCAGACAATCTCCTATTTACTTACTTCAGTAACAGGTATACCACCAAAATAAAGAAAAAAAATATATAAAAATGTTGTCTCGTTACAGTGTTGCATGACTGAGTAATTGGCATTCAAACTATGAGAGCACTGAAAGCTGAAAATTGGTCTGGGCAGGAAGGGGTAGAAATGCCCTGTATTGAAGTGGTTAAAGTGGTTGTAAACCCTTACAAACCACTTTGACCTACAGGTAAGCCTAGATTAAGGCTTACCTGTAGGTCCAAGAAATATCTCCTAAACCTACACGGTTTAGGAGATATTTGCTGAAAGACAGGCACCGATGTCTACGGCGCATGCCGTAGACATCGGTGGGAGATTGGCAACATGCTTCAGGAGTCAGACTGAAGACACATCACTGCTGTATGAGCCCCTTTACAAATCAAGGCTTCCACATTTGTGCTCCCTGCAGCCCCCTAGGGTTCATTCACCCTTGTGCTCCCTACAGCCCCCAGGACCCATTTACACCTGTACTCTCCACAGCCCCCTAGTTATAAAGTTACCACTCTATGCACCAGAATGCAAAGTGTGATTTGACCCTGAACCTAATTGGAAGAGCAGCCACTGGCCATGAAATTTCCTCAATATGCGGCCAAACTGTTACTAAGTTATGCTGAATTTGAAATCATATAAAGCCACAGCTTCAGGTGGTAGAAGAAAATGAACATTAGATGGTAAAGGCTCCACAAGAAATGCTAATGAATGAATCTCAGAAGGTCATCAGTTGCATAAAGAGCATCAACTGTGGATCTTCTGAGATTCATTCATTAACATTTCCAGTGCATCTGCCATCTGCAGGGCTTTTTTATTCTACCACCCAAAGCTGTGGCTTCAAATTATTTAAAATTCAGCATATCTTTACTACTTTAGCCACAGCTAACGTACATATAATTTGCATAGTTGAAGTGGTTATACCAGGATCATGCCTGCAAGCTACAGGACTCATCCCATGTACTTTTTTCAGTCGTTGATGCGCTTTGTTGTAAAAGCATTACTAGCAGCTAATTAGCCACTGGATCTCCTTTACAAGCAGTAGAATGGGGTGACCCCCCCACCGCCTTTCTGGGTTCTCTCATCCCAACGGAATGTCCCTGATCATCTCTATGGTCTAAGGCAGCCTTTCTCAATCAGGGTGCCTTATGAGTTATTCAGGGGAGGCTTGGCAAAATGCCTAAAATTTGCCCAACAGTATGTGGGTCAGCCTTCCTTTTTGATATACAAAGCCACAGATTTTCATTGGGAAGTATTACAACCTTGAGGCATTGTACTAACATCATTTGTTGAAAAGAAGTATATTGAGCACCGGGACACCATCCTTGTTTGACCCCCCCCCCCCCCCATGCTGTCAGCACTAGGGTCATGTTAGCTGTGTGGGGCAGAGCAAATGAGGAAAAAGATAGAATAGTGAGTATCAGTGTGCAAAAGTGTATTTGCTTTAAAAGTATAACTTACCTCTAATGCTGGGTGTATTATGTGTATGAGTGCTGTTGCAATATGTAAAAATATTACTTTAGTTTAACATTTTAGAATGGGGTGCCTCAAGACTATGCAGAATTTTAAAGGGTGTCTTGACTGGAAATATGTGACAAATTCACAGGGCATTTTAATCTGCAACTTGATTCATTTCACTACTGTCAAAGTTCATAAGAACTAGATTTGTCTAGCCATGAGCATCTGAGTTTGACCACCCTTCTTCCATGGTTGCAAACACCACTTCCTGTGATCCCCCACAATCTGCAATCTTAGTGTTATATTGTGAGACAGCAAGTCTCTAGTGAAGCCACAGCTGGTACTTGTTGGGTTACTTTTCACTCTTATGAAAAATTAGCAAGAATACAATTCAAATTTGTGATTAAAGGGACATTAAACTATGGTTTTAAAAAAGTCTGTTGAAGTATGTGTTCTTAACTCAAAAACATACTTTTTATTGCTCTCATCCTCCTTCAAATTCCTTTTTTTGCTGCTGTTAGAGGGTGGCGATGTTCGATCACCTTGGTACCACTGAGTGTTTCTTTCTCCCAAGATGGACTAGGACAAGGAGGTAGAAAACACAGAGAAACAATTTCATAAAAAGTAGATTATAGGGCCATTAAGTGGTATATGAATTATATTTATAAAATAAAAATATTGGAGTGCACACCAAGAGGCGGAGTGTCCCTATCAGGGCCGTCTTTAATATTGATTGGACCCTGGGCAAAATTTTGCCCCCCCCCCCCAATGCAATTTCCCTCTTCGTCTGCTCTGAGAAATACAAAAAAATAGCAGCTAGACTTAAAATCAGTTTACTGTATCAGATCAGGCAGCAATTGCGATTGGTTGCCAGCAGTTACAGCATTTCATTACTGCTTACTGAATGGTTGCTAGAGGTTACATCACACATTACAGCTCACTGATTAGTTGCTACAGGTTATAGCACATCATCTCCTCACAGCAGGGGAGCATGATCTACATATGAATTCTGCCTTTATTTACATATCAATGCCGCCGGACGCAGCTATTTACTTAGTATTGTCGCCACTATTTACATATGAATGCCGGTTATTTACATGTAAACACAGGGTCTGCAGTTGAGTCATCTGTACACAACAATAGGGCAGAGCTGGGCAGCATTAGTAGCAGCACTTCACACTGAGATATCAGGACACATCACGGGACTAAATCTTCAAGGGACAAGGGAATTTAAACCTGGATAGCTGTCAAGTATGAGGCAGCTGTTTTGGGCCCCACAACAATGACAGGGCCCAGGGCAGCTGCCCATTTTGCCCTGCCATAAAGACGGCCCTGATCCTTATGAACGTTCCATGCTCAGCTGATCTCACTCCTGTCGCTGCATCTATTGCACGGATAGCACAACGGCCGGGCATTTTTTTAAACTGGGTGGGTGGAGCCTGATAGGGATTCAAAGACACTAGTTCCCCATCAGGTCCACTCTCCTTGTGATTGACAGCAGGCAGTGGGAGGATGCATACTCAATACACAGCCTGCTAATAGCAAATAAATCTTCCTGTTGTCAATCACAAGAATAAAGTAGACCCAATGAGGAACTAGTCCCTCAGCTTCCTCCATCAGGCTTCACCCACTGTCAGTATCACTGGTTGTTAGTAGGCTGTCTACTGTACATCCTAAACAACCAGCGACAGGTGAGGTAATAGAATGTGCCACAGGGGTCAGCAAAGGTACTGAAATGGGTGTCAGGGAATCTTTTTAATCTGGCAGAGGCCATTTTAAAGTGGTGCCCCAGGCTCTTTCAGAAAAATACTGTAGCTGCTGACTTTTAATATTAGGACACTTACCTGTCCACCAACCCAGAGATGTCTCCACCCGAGATGATTTTTCTGGTGCTGCCACCACCATCTCAGCCTTGCGGTTTCACAGCCGACTCCCTGCTGCGCACACGTGAAGCATGCTGTGCTCTGTGAATGGACCCAATGGTGGGGGGGACGAGGAGGGTGCCAAACTTCTGATTGAGTTTGTCTTGGTGAACTCAGCTGGAAGTGGGAGCGGGTATCTGTCAAAACCAGTGGCAGCAGAGAGGGGGGGGGGAAACAAGCAGAGCTTCCCCTTTTGGGTATAGGGTGTTCTTGAATTCCCTCTGTTGGGCTCTACTTTAGAATCCAATTAGGGGCAATTCAAATTGAATGGCATCGCACAATGGGTAGGTGAATTGCCACGCATTGTGGTAATGTGCATTTAAGCAACGTGCATTTTAGCATGCATTGCCACAACACACAAGAATGAAAAAGTGAGCCTTCGCGCTACTATGGGAAAAGTGCAACTGAAGTGAATATGAGTCTAAACAACTGATAATAAATGAATAGAAATGGATAGAATTATAGATATTAAAATATCTGAAATCACGAAGTGCACGTGCAAATATATAGTGCAAAAAATGCAGCAAGACGGAATAGTGAACACAAAACTATCAAAAAAGTGATAACGGAGAAGAGAGTCCTGCGCAAATGATGCCAATACTATATATATAAATAAATAAATAAATAAATCAAAATTAGCTAAGTGCAAAAACCAACGTGTGAAAAGATAAAAAAATAAATAGTCCATATAAGCACAAAAAATGTTGAAAAAATAATGATGAAAAAACAATGATGTGAATTCAGACAGTCAGGGCTCCCAGAACTCTCACCTTAAGACAGAGAAAACAGGCTCATCAAACAACACAGGGGGTCTCCCATTTCATTCCTCATATCCAGCCATCAAGGAAATCCAGATGAAAGATGTAGATATCTAATTCGGCCACTAGAGGGCCATTATTAGCATAGATGCTTTTACTGTTAATCCAAAAGATGTATTCCGTAGTGTATGGCTCAAAACAAGAGGGGAAGGGGGAAGAAAGAGAGAGAGGAGGCTCCAATGGTGTAGTATTAAAAGTTTTCAGATCGATTTATTAATAAAAACAAGAGACTCTCACATTTCAAATAAGATAAAACAGCACAGCAAGGTAGATAAAGATGGTGGCGTGGCGTCTTCCGCCAGTCTTACTCTACTTCCGGTACGTCCTACGGCCACTCCCTACGCGTTACGTCAGACCACGCGACTTCTTCCTCTCCTCCACGTATGCCACCATGTAAGTCGCCCTTTGCCAAAGGAACAGGTGGTAAGAAACAAAAGCTGTTTGAAAACTACCATCCGGCTACTCCTCCACAAAAATCTAGCAAGTTGAGGGATAACCGTTAATCACCCGTGCAGAATAAGTGGGATACTAAAGATGCCTCGAATAACTTCCAAGGATTGCTGAGTAAATGACCGCTAACTTTACATGAGAACTCTTTACTATTATATATAACTGCTTCATTGTCATTCCTTTTCTTCACCGCTAGATGGCTCAATCAGCCAGCTCAACTTACTCTGGACTGTAAGAAAATCTTTTCTTATGTTTTTCCTCAGAGAATTTGTCATAACTACTGTGGTGACTGTTACTCTCTTTTTTTTTTTCCTTTTTTCCTCAGCTGCTTTCATTATTCCTTTTTTTTTATTCCTTCTTTATACTCATTTCTGGGAACCCAGGCCTATGGGAGTACAGACCAAAGTCAGATCTTTTCTACCCTATAGACAATGACATTTATAAGCCTGTCACTTGAAAGAAGAAGTGAAAGATCAGAATGAATGTGATCCTCAAGTTTGATGGACTAACATCTCATATGCAGTTATACCCTGGTTTATAGGACAATTTTAACTCTCGAGAATCAGTGACACTCATTCACCAATTTTGGTGTTTTGACTATCTGTTCTCGTATATTCCCAATGCCGTGATAAGCTGAACTGTTATTACTCTATATCTTGATCTCAATAGACTATACCCTGGACCTCCTTCGCAGCTTAAAGGTTACTCAATTGAACTGAATTAGACAATTAGCGATCTTCCAGATGGGGGAATGCAAGATGTGAACCCAAAGCTATAACCCTCAACTCTCCCCTTCTTCCATCAGTAGTTCACCAGAGGGAAATTACTTACATTAGGCGCTCTCAGTTATTACTTAAAGAGGGATTCCACCTAAAAAAAAAAATATTAAAAGCCAGCAGCTATAAATACTACAGCTGCTGACTTAATAAATGGACACTCACCTGCCCCGGCTTCCAGCGATGCCGGCAGCCGAGGCCGATCGATCGCTCGGCTCTCGGCTGCTGCCGTCACCATTCTAGGTGAGGGAATCAGGAAGTGAAGCGAATCGGCTTCACTTCCCGGTTCCCTACTGCGCATGCGCGAGTCGCGTAGCGCAATAGGAATTGTCCGCGCTGTCACTGGGACCCATGTGTGTCCCAGCAGACAGCGTGGCAGGACAGGAAATGACATAGACTCCCATGGGAGTCTATGCCCAGAAGTGGGTGTAAATACCTGTCTTTGACAGGTATCTCCACCCCCCTCCCCCCTGTAAGGTGCCAATTGTGACACCGGAGGGGGGGAGGGTTCCAATCAGTGGAAGTTCCACTTTAGGGCGGAACCCCACTTTAAAGATTGATATATAGTACCCTAGCTAGTGGTATTTATTGGAAATGAAGCTGGCTTACTGGAAGGTTTAAATAAGGAAAGTTGGGACCACCATACACACAGTTCACACGTTTAATTTCAATAACCTGTCTTATCCCACAAGAGACTCCAACCTAATTCCCAAAAGGGAGGAGGAGAGGAGGGAAGAGGAAGAAAGAGGAAAGAGAGGATAAAGGAAAGAAAAGGTGGGATTCACTTATCTACTATCATTACATTAGTACCCCACACATATCCCATTTTCCTGATAATACTATAAACCAAACTGTGCTTACAAAGATAATACCCCAGGTTCCCCGAGTATGATTCTGCATCCCAGGGGCTTAACATGCTCTATGGCTCTCCTCTGCTGATGGACCCACACTAGTTCACCCCTAACTATATTGCCTAATTAAGGTAGCAACACGGGACGCTATATTAAAACCAGTGAATAATTTAAGTTTACTTACCCATTTAATGACATTTAGTGGTCACCTTCTTACTTTGGTTTTTTCAGTCTTCTTGGAAGTTATATATGCATTTATTCTGCAATATCCTTACCTTTTCTACAGTTATTGTTCAACGTTGATTGTTAATGTTTATGTTTCCGGCCCGGCTGCTGACCTATCCTCGAGGCCTTGGTACTTTGAAAGTTCGGCTTTCACCGCACGATGGGTCGGTGGACCGGAGACGGACTGTTTTATAGTCTAATTACAGTTATATCGTTATGATTTGTTTTAATGAGAGCATTCTCCCCCCCCCCCCCCATATTTCTAACTCTGTCTATCCTTTACAGTATTTTGACAAGTTTTGATTTCACCATCTATCCGGTGCTAACCCTTCCACCAACCCCCCAGACTACACACCAAACATAATAAGATAAACTGGTATCTAACTTTACTCTCACATTCAGTCACGAAGGAGAAACTCTCCACGTGATAGAATTTTTGACAATCCCCTCTTCCCTTTTTCCAATCCCCCCCCCTTTTTTTTTTTTTTTCGTTACCTAAGTGAACATTCTCAGGCCTTCCACAAAATGGCATTACAAGGCCTAGGACAGGCTCCTACAATAATCTCACATAACGTGAATGGCCTAAACACGCCTGAAAAAAGAAACAAATTACTTGCTGAACTTAAAAAGGCTAGACCACAAATTGTCTTTATCCAGGAAACCCACTTTAACCACTTGCCGACCGCCGCACGACGATATACGTCGGCAGAATGGCACGGGCAGGCATATGGGCGTATATATAAGTCCCTGCCTTCCCGCGGGTGGGGGGCCCGATCGGGCCCCCCCCCCCGGTGCCTGCGGCGGTCGGCATTCGTTCGGGAGCGATCCGGGATGAGGGGGCGGCCATTCATTCATGGCCACCCCCTCGCGATCGCTCCCGACGAATAGAAATGCTCCCTGACATCACTTCCTCTCCTCACAGGAGAGGAAGTGATGTAATCTCTCCTCCGTGTCGGTATTTTTCGTTCCGGCACCGAGGAGAGAGGATCGGTGAGTTGCACCAACACACCACACGTACAGTAGAACATGCCAGGCACACTCAAACCCCCCCTTTACCCCCCATCACCCCCCCAATTACCCCTGCCCCCCCCAGTCACAGTGACACCAATTGCATTTTTTTTTTTTTTTTTTTGCATTGGTGTCATTTGTGACTGTAATAACTGTTAGGGCAGTTAGGGTTAGCCCCCTTTAGTTCTAATGTGCCCCCCTAACCCCCCCAATAAAGGTTTAACCCCGTGATCACCCCCCGTCGCCAGTGTCACTAAGGCTGGGTTCACATTGCAGTGGTTTATGAGAACGAATGTGATTCGCACCGCACTGCAGTGCAAATCACATCCGATCTCTGTGCGATTCGAGTTCAGCCATACAGATAGTATGGCTGAATTTGCGCCGCACATTCGCACGGGACCCTTTTTTTGGTCCGCAGCAGAATCGGATCACATGGGTGTTCACACCATGCGATCCGAGTTTGCAGATCGCACTGCGATATGCGAACTGATCTGGGGGGTGTCATTAACATTTCACTGACACTCCCAGCAGTTCGCATAGGGCAGTGTGAACTGCCGCCGGGAGGCATGCGATGCAGGAACCCGCCGCGGATTCGTGGCGTTCCCGCATCGCTCCAGTGTGAACCCAGCCTAATAAGCGATCATTTTTCTGATCGCTGTATTAGTGTCACAGGTGACGCTAGTTAGGCAGGTAGGTATTTAGGTTCGCCGCAACTTTTTATAGCGCCAGGGACCCCCATATACTACCGCATAAAGCCCCCTAGTTAACCCTTTCACCAGTGATCACCATATAACTGTTACAGGTGACGCTGGTTGGTTAGTTATTTTTTTATAGTTTCAGGGCACCCGCCATTTATTACCTAATAAAGGTTTAACCCCCTGATCACCCGGCGGGTGTCATTTGTGACTGTAATAACTGTTAGGGCAGTTAGGGTTAGCCCCCTTTAGTTCTAAGGTACCCCCCTAACCCCCCCAATAAAGGTTTAACCCCGTGATCACCCCCCATCGCCATGTGTCACTAAGGCTGGGTTCACATTGCAGCGGTTTGAGAACGGATGTGATTCGCACCGCACTGCAGTGCAAATCACATCCGATCTCTGTGCGATTCGAGTTCAGCCATACAGATAGTATGGCTGAATTCGTGTCGCACCCGCCGCACCCACCGCAAACTGGCACGGGACCCTTTTTTTGGTCCGCAGCAGAATCGGATCGCATGGGTGTTCACACCATGCGATCCGAGTTTGCAGATCGCACTGCGATATGCGAACTGATCTGGGGGTGTCATTAACATTTCACTGACACTCCCAGCAGTTCGCATAGGGCAGTGTGAACTGCCGCCGGGAGGCATGCGATGCGGGAACCCGCCGGGGTTTTGTAGCGTTCCTGCATCGCTCCAGTGTGAACCCAGCCTAATAAGCGATCGTTTTTCTGATCGCTGTATTAGTGTCACAGGTGACGCTAGTTAGGCAGGTAGGTATTTAGGTTCGCTGCAGCTTTTTATAGCGCCAGGGGCCCCCATATACTAGCGCATAAAGCCCCCTGATTGCCCCCTAGTTAACCCTTTCACCAGTGATCACCATATAACGGTTACAGGTGACGCTGGTTGGTTAGTTATTTTTTTATAGTTTCAGGGCACCCGCCATTTATTACCTAGTCTCACTAGTGTACCCCTAAATTTAGGGGTGTCTACTTTCCAAAATGGGGTCATTTGGGGGGCGTTTGTGCCATCTTGGCATTTTATGGCCTTTAAAACTGTAACGCCCTTAGAAAGCCTGAAGGCGGTGCTTGGTTTTCGGGGCCCCGTACGTGGCTAGGCTCCCAAAAAGTCCCACATATGTGGTATCCCCGTACTCAGGAGAAGCAGCAGAATTTATTTTGGGGTGTCATTTCACATATGCCCATGGCATGCGTGAGCAATATATCATTTAGTGACAACTTTGTGAAAAAAATAAATAAATAAAAAAAAGTTTGTAATTTTCCCGCAACTTGTGGCAAAATCTAAAATATTCCATGGACTCAACATGCCTCTCAGCAAATAGCTTGGGGTGTCTACTTTCTAAAATGGGGTCATTTGTGGGGGTTTTGTGCCATCTTGGCATTTTATGGCCTTCAAAACTGTAATAGGTAGTGAGGAGTGAAGTCAAATATTTACGCCCTTAGAAAACCTGAAGGCGATTCTTGGCTTTCGGGGCCCCGTACGCGGCTAGGCTCCCAAAAAATCCCACACATGTGGTATCCCCGTACTCAGGAGAAGCAGTAGAATTTATTTTGGGGTGTCATTTCACATATGCCCATAGCATGTGTGAGCAATATATCATTTAGTGACAACTTTGTGTAAAAAAAAAAAAAACATTTTTTTTTTGTCATTATTCAATCGCTTGAGGCAAAAAAATAAAATATTCAATGGGCTCAACATGCCACTTATCAATTTCCTTAGGGGGTCTACTTTCCAAAATGGGGTCATTTGGGGGGGGTTTTGTACTGCCCTGCCATTTTAGCACCTCAAGAAATGAGATAGGCAGTCGTAAACTAAAAGCTGCGTAAATTCCAGAAAACGTACCTTAGTTTGTAGATGTGACAACTTTTGCGCAAACCAATAAATATACAGTTATTGACTTTTTTTTTACCAAAGACATGTGGCTGAATACATTTTGGCCTAAATGTATGACTAAAATTGAGTTTATTGGATTTTTCTAATAACAAAAAGTAGAAAATATCATTTTTTTTCAAAATTTGCGGTCTTTTTCCATTTATATCGCAAAAAATAAAAATCGCAGAGGCAATCAAATACCATCAAAAGAAAGCTCTATTTGTGGGAAGAAAAGGACGCAAATTTTGTTTGGGTACAACATTGCATGTCCGCGCAATTACCAGTTAAAGCAGCGCAGTGCCAAATTGTAAAAAGACCTCTGGTCATTTACCAGCAAAATGGTCCGGTCTGAAAGTGGTTAAAGGGCACCAGATACCCAGATTAACAAACAACTTCTTCACAGAATCTTTTCACTCCACGAACCCTCACGCTAAGACAAAGGGGGTCTCAATCCTCCTGAGCAGGGATTCTTCATTTGTTGCACAGCAGCAATTAACAGATCCAGATGGTAGATACATTTTCCTAAAAGGTCTCATACATAGCAAACCAGTCACGCTAGCTAATGTATATTTCCCAAATACTTCTCATATCTCCTTTTGCCATCTGATTGTAGACGAGCTGAAGGGTTTTGCCGAAGGCTGCATCATTCTGGGTGGGGATTTTAACATCCCTCTAGAACCAACACAAGATACCTCTTCGGGCAAATCGTGCATGGCCTACAACATTCTCAAAAAAATGAGGACCCTACTTTAATCCCTATCTCTCCTAGACACCTGGCGTACATTACACCCTACAGACAGGGACTTAACCTTTTATTCAAACGCACATAAACGCTATTCTCGAACCGATCTTCTCTTCATTACCCAAAGGGACATACAAGACCTTCAGACAGCGGAAATAGGATCTATCATTCTATCTGATCACGCCCCCATTTCCATCAAACTACAGATTAACACTAACCAAAAAGGCTCCTTCTGTTGGAAACGTAATGCCTCCCTTTTAGCAGACCCTGTCATTCATGCACAAATACATAAAACCCTCACCGACTACTTCGCCCTGAACGACACACCAGATATGTCCCCCCTTACGATATGGGGGGCGCATAAAAGCGTGGTCAGAGGTGAACTGATCAAATGGGGAGCTAGGAAGAAAAGGAAAACTATATAACCAAGTTAATACAGAAAATACACAAACACTCCTTAGCCCAAACCAGCTTAAACAAGCTCACAAAAACTAGACAAGAATTACAGGAATTTCTAGATAACAGAACAAGGAAACTACTATTTTAAGAAGGCCATCTATTACGATCAGGGAGACAAAAGCGGCAGATTATTAGCCAGGGCATTAAAAGATTCCATCATGTCCAACAATATTCATGGGATGCGTTCCAAAGAGGGGAAGGTAACCCATGACTCTTTCAAAATTGCCGAATTATTCCATTCTTACTATTCATCCTTATATGACATTCAACCACCAAATAATCCATCACCAAACCTGAGGGATAGGGCCCAGACCTTCTCCAATTATTTATCCAACTGTAACATGCCAATTTTGGCACAATTAGACACTGACATTTTAGACAACCCCATCTCTACATCTGAAATAACAAAAGTCATTAAAAAAATGGCACCTCGGAAAAGCCCGGGACCGGATGGTCTCACCTCTCAATACTATAGATCTTACACAGATATCTTAACAGAACCTCTTACTAGGGCCCTAAACGCAATTTCATCAGGTCACCAAGCATCTTCTGAATTCCTAATGGCATACATAACCGTTCTCCCCAAACCTAATAAAGATTCCACCGACTGTTCAAACTACAAACCCATCTCGCTTCTCAATTTAGACCTAAAAATCCTAGCAAAGATCATAGCGAATAGAATTAGACCCCTACTGGAGAAACTTATTGGTCCTGAACAAGTCGGCTTCATGCCAAACCGCGAAGCGAAAGATAATACCACCAAAACTCTCAACTTAATCTACAAGTTGACACGGGACAAGGTCGAGGGCCTTCTACTATCTACTGACGCAGAGGGCCTTCGACCGAGTCACATGGGACTACATGTTCCGAGTCTGCAAGCATATGGGTTTCGGTACCAACCTAATGACGTGGATTAGAGCTATCTATGCTGACCCCAATGCCAAAATCAAAGTAAATGGAACCCTCTCTAATATGGTGAAAATCCATAATGGAATGAGACAGGGATGTCCTCTTTCGCCCCTCCTATTTATACTTTCCATTGAACCACTTATCAGAACCGAACTATTAATCTTCAAACAGATATTAGAGGCTTTACGATATCCGGAAGGGAATATAAAATAGCAGCCTATGCTGATGATTTACCGTATATACTCGAGTATAAGCCGAGATTTTCAGCCTCTTTTTTGAGGCTGAAAGTGCCCCCCTCGGCTTATACTCGAGTCACCGCTGTCTGACTGCCCGAACAGTGTGTCGAGCAGACAGACAGCGGCCATTCTACCTTTCAAAAGCCGCGCCTCCGCCTCCGCCTCCGCCTGTGATAGGCGGAACACTCAATTTCCCAGCAGTCAGTGTTCCGCCTATCACGGACATCGGCTCATCCTCGGATGAGCCGATGTCCGTGATAGGCGGAACACTGACTGCTGGGAAATTGAGTGTTCCGCCTATCACAGGCGGAGGCGGAGGCGCGGCTTTTGAACAGGGGAATGGCCGCCAGGGCGCCGACGAAGAGTGGCGATCCTGGCATGGGACGACACGGAGGCTCGGGACGGGACGACACGGAGGCTCGGGACGGGACGACACGGAGGCTCGGGACGGGACGACACGGAGGCTCGGGACGGGACCGGACGGACACAGGTAGGCTGGACACACAAGGCTGCACGGACACACACACACACACACACACACACACACACACAGGGATGGATGGATGGACACACACACACACACAGGGATGGATGGATGGATGGACACACACACACACACACAGGGATGGATGGATGGATGGACACACACACACACACACACACACACAGGGATGGATGGATGGATGGACGCACACACACACAGGGATGGATGGATGGACACACACACAGGGATGGATGGATGGACACACACACAGGGATGGACGGACACACAGGGATGGACGGACACACAGGGATGGACGGACACACACAGGGATGGACAGGCATATCTCACCCTCGGCTTATACACGAGTCAATAGGTTTCCCAGTTTTTTGGGGGTAAATTGGGGGCCTCGGCTTATACTCGGGTCGGCCTATACTCGAGTATATACGGTACTCCTTTATATAACTCAATCCCACATATCAGTTTCAAATCTTATTAAGACCTTTCAAGAATTCTACCTCTTATCAAATTTTAAGATTAACCACAAAAAATATGAAGCCTTAGGACTCAATCTCTCTAAAGAGACAGAACAACTGACCAGATCCAACTGCCCTTTTAAATGGGAAACCACTTCACTACAATATCTGGGAATCCATGTATCTCCAAAACTAGACTCCCTATTTGCTCTTAACTTCCAACCCCTACTCAAGAAAATCGGGACTGACCTTGGGAGATGGAGTGGAGGGAAGTTTTCCTGGTTTGGCAGGGCGGCCATTCTAAAGATGGCAGTTCTGCCAAGACTACTTTACTTATTCCGTACCCTTCCTATTGACATTCCAGACTACTTTTTCAGGCAACTAAATAGAATGCAGAGTGCTTTTCTCTGGGCAAAAAAGAAACCTCGCATAAGTCTCAACTTTTTACAAAGACCCAAATCAAAAGGGGGTATAGCTCTACCTGATTTTAAAAAGTACTATTACGCATCACAACTTGCCAGAATCATTGACTGGCATTGCCACGACAACTGTAAAGATTGGGTGAGACTTGAAAAAGCGAGCTCAGATCTGAACGTCTCATTCTTGCCAGACACCTGCTGGAGATGTGGAGAGGACGTGGGCTCTTTCATCCATATATGGTGGAACTGCCCAAAAATTCAGCCTTTCTGGACCCAGGTTATACACTGGACAAAACACCTCACAGGCTACAAAAATGATCTTAATGCTGCCTGGTGCCTCCTCCATATAACACACCTTTCTTACAAGGCTTATAAGAAATCACTCATCAGACATTTGCTGAATGCGGCAAAGAGTTTGATACCATTACATTGGAATTCTCAAAATATCCCCTCCATCAAAGATTGGATTGTTAGAATATTCAGAACATGGAAGAGATTGTGGCTACGAAAATAGAGAACACTGAACGTTTCCACCAAACGTGGAAACCATGGCGTACTCTCTCATCTTCAAACACATACCGTATATACTCGAGTATAAGCCGAGATTTTCAGCCCCTTTTTTTAGGTTGAAAGTGCCCCCCTCGGCTTATACTCGAGTCACGCAGATCAGGTAGGCAGACGGCGGCCATTCCACTATTCAAAAGCCGCACCTCCCTGTCTGTGATAGGCGGAACACTCAATTTCCCAGCAGTCAGTGTTCCACCTATCATGGACATCCGCTCATTCTCATACTACGGACGAGGATGAGAGGATGTCCGTGATAGGCGTAACACTGACTGCTGGGAAATTGAGTGTTCCACCTATCACAGACAGAGAGGCGCGGCTTTTGAACAGTGGAATGGCCGCCGTCTGTCAGACGAGGAGGAGAGGTGCGGCATGGCACACAGAGGCTGCAGATTGGCACAGGTAGGCTGCGATGGACACAGGGATGGATGGGACACAGGGATGGACGGGACACAGGGATGGACGGGACACAGGGAGGTATGCAGCTGCAGATGGGCATTGTTGACCCTCTTTTCCACTCTTTTAAGCTGTAACAGTAGCTGCTGCATGTCTCACCCTCGGCTTATACACGAGTCAATAAGTTTTCCCAGTTTTTTTGTGGTAAATTAGGGGCCTCGGCTTATATTCGGATCGACCTATACTCGAGTATATACGGTACACTCTTTTAACCAAATGATCACACGAGACCTAACACTCTATTCACTGCTCTAGATTAACTTTCCTCTGTTCTCCCAAATCTAGATCCCACTCATATACTGACTTTTCATATCGGGTATCTGGTGGCCAACAATACTAGACTTAAAGTGGTCTTCACCCCCTTCCTTCTATTGCTCTATCAGATTATTGCTCGTATATCTTGATTAAGATTACTTTAATAACAATAGTATGTTGCTCTCAATAATATTGTATTGTTATGGAATATTGCCTAACGGCGAAAGCTTATATTTAGCTCACTTTATGTTCTTATCATTTCCCTGTTTTCTCTGTATTTACCTATTTTCATCAATAAAACCTATTGTGGAAAAAAAAATGACATAAAAAGCTATGGAAACTCAGTAGGGTATTGTTGGCATCAGGCGTTCCTCCTTTTTGGAATGGATTTTCCTTATCAGGTGATGTACACTGATGTTGAGAAATTGTGTGCATTTTAGGATCCATACATTATTTATCTTATTCATAAATGGATATTGAATTTAAAAAAAAAATTATAGTCTCTTTGTGATACATTTAAAGTCTGCATTTTTTTCTTTGACTTGGATTTATGAACAACAAAACTGGCCAAACATACAGTTTTCTTATTCAATATTCTTTATATTTACCTTCAACTATGTATTGCAAGGACTGCCTGGTTGCATACAAATTGAAAATATTTAGATATGACCTGATATTATATGATTTTGGTCAATCTAAATCAAAATTGAACAAGAAAATAGTATAATGTATGACCAGCAGGGCTCCTGTCCTATGGGAACGCGTAGGAATGACGCTCCTGCACTTTTTTCACAGCAGGAACGTCTTTTCCGTTAACAGCCGTGGCCTGCCACAAACATACAGTATCTCACAAAAGTGAGTACACCCCTCACATTTTTTTAAATATTTTATTATATAACTTTTCATGTGACAACACTGAAGAAATTACACTTTGCTACAATGTAAAGTAGTGAGTGCACAGCTTGTATAACAGTGTAAATTTGCTGTCCCCTCAAAATAACTCAACACACAGCCATTAATGTCTAAAACGCAGGCAACAAAAGTGAGTATACCCCTAAGTGAAAATGTCCATATTGGGCCCAAAGTGTTAATATTGTGTGGCTACCATTATTTTCCAGCACTGCCTTAACCCTCTTGGTCATGGAGTTCACCAGAGCTTCACAGGTTGGCACTGGAGTCCTCTTCCACTCCTCCATGATGACATTTGGTGGATGTTAGAGACCTTGTGCTCCTCCACCTCCTGTTTGAGGATCCCCCACAGATGCTCAATAGGGTTTAGGTCTGGAGACATGCTTGGCCAGTCCATCACCTTTACCCTCAGCTTCTTTAGTAAGGCAGTGATCTTCTTGGAGGTATGTTTGGGGTCTTTATCATGTATGAAATACTGCACTGCGGCCCAGTCTCTGAAGAGAGGTGATCATGCTCTGCTTCAGTATGTCACAGTACATGTTGGCATTCATGGTTCCCTCAATGAACTGTAGCTCCCCAGTGTCGGCAGCACTCATGCAGCCCCAGACTATGACACGCCCACCACCAGGCTTGACTGTAGGCAAGACACACTTGTCTTTGTACTCCTCACCTGGTTGCCGTCTCACAAGCTTGACACCATCTGAACCAAATAAGTTTATCTTGGTCTCATCAGACCACAGGACATGGTTCTGGTAATCCATGTCCTTAGTCTGCTTGTCTTCAGCAAACTGTGAGCTTTCTTGTGCATCATCTTTAGAAGAGGCTTCCTTCTGGGACAACAGCCATGCAGATCAATTTGATGCAGTGTGCTGCGTATGGTCTGAGCATTGACAGGCTGACCCCCACCCCTTCAACGTTTGCAGCACTCATATCTCTATTTCCCAAAGACAACCTCTGGATATGATGCTGAGCACATGCACTCAACTTCTTTGGTCAACCATGGCAAGGCCTGTTCTGAGTGAAACCTGTCCGGTTAAACTGCTGTATGGTCTTAGCCACCATGCAGCAGCTCAGTTTCAGGGTCTTGGCAATCTTCTTATAGCCTAGGCCATCTTTATGTAGAGCAACAATAATTTTTTCAGATCCTCAGAGAGTTCTTTGCCTTGAGGTACCATGTTGAACTCCCAGTGACCTGTACGAGAGTGAGAGAGATAACACCAGATTTAACACACCTGCTCCCCATTCACACCCGAGACCTTGTAACACTAAAGAGTCACGTGAGAGCTGGGAGGGAAAATGACTAACTGGGCCCAATTTGGACATTTTCACTTGTTGCCAGCAGTTTAGACATTATTGGCTGTGTGTTGAGTTATTTTGAGGGGACAGCAAATTTACACTGTTATACAAGCTGTACACTCACTACTTTACATTGTAGCAAAGTAGGGCCGAGACAACTAATCAATTATGAAAATAGTTGTCAACTATTTTCATAATCGATTAATCGGCCAGCCAGTTAGTTGGCCTGCATATAGAATACAATATTTGTTTAAATATCAGCAAATACAGTGAAGCACACATATAGCTCAGTACACCATCCATACATGTCAGTAAGTGCCTAAGAATTTGTGAATGTGTGAGGAGCAATGCCTCATGGAACATGTAGTCCTGGACAGGAAGTGAGTGGTTCTAAAGGCAGTTTTTTTTTACCTTGCTATGGGGAACTCTATACTATAATTTACAGCCTGCTATTGGGGCACTCTGAAGGCAGGAGGAGCCAGAAGCATTGGTGGGGGACCCCAGAATAGGAGAATCAGGGCTGTTCTCTGCAAAACCATTGCACAGAACAGGTAAGTATAACATGTTTGTTTAAAGACTCTTACGCCTTAGGCCTGGTTCACACCTATGCATTTTGGGTGCTTTTTGCTTATATATATATATATATATATATATATATATATATATATAGTGTGTGTGTGTGTGTGTGTCTTTAAAAGGAACCATGGCACTTTTATCTGTACTTAGGTGTTTTACTAGTGAGTAGACCAAGCAGCCAAACCCCCTGGACATCAAAGCAAAACTTATTCTTAGAAATAAAAAGCAGCTCTACCTATAATTTTTTGAATGTGCTATTAAACTTAAAGTGGGTCTAAGGGCAAAAGTTTTTGTTTGTTTTTTAAATCTTGTAGCATTCTATGCATTAAGATAAAAAAAAAACCTTCAGTGTGCAGCAGCCCCCCTCAAACCCCGTAATACTTACCTGAGCCCATCTTGATCCGGCGATGTTGCATGGGAGTTTTACGCTGCCTGGAGTGTTCCCTTTAAAATGGCTGAGAGCAGCAGGGCACCATTGGCTCCTGCTACTGTCAATCAAGGTCAGTGAGCCAATGAGGAAGAGAGGGGTCGAACCATGGCTCTATGTCTGAAAGGAAGTACAAAGCAGTGGCTTGACTCAGGTGCCCCCATAGCAAGCTGCTTGCTGTGGGGGCAGGAGGGAGGGGCCAGAAGCGCTGGCATGGGACCCAAGAAAAGAAGGATCTGGCCTGCTTCTTCTGTTTGTTATTTTTAAATAAAATATATAAAAAATGGTAAAAAAGAGCAACTAAGGGATATTTCTAGAAGAGAAACCTTGTGGATTTATGATTCAGGGTTTGAATATAGAAAAAGATTTCAGTTGTTTTATCTCCAGTTATTAGGAAGGAGATATTTCATACTTGTGAGATTTTATAATTCTAACTTAGCTATATTGGTGTTGATATCGTTTTTATATATGGGTAGTACAATTAATTTAAATTCTCATGTTATCTATTGTATTTTAACATTTACATTTTTTTCCATAAATTAGGTACTAATAAAGTTTTATAATAGTATGAATAGGTTGAGAATATATCTTAAATTGCCACTAGATGGCCTTAGACTGTATATGCATTTTTGATGGTGAAGGATCTATATTACAGCGCCACTAGACAGCATTAGACTGACCTGGATCATTTGGGTTTTACATCTCCATAGACATGTAACATTGTATCTAGAGGGACATGTTAAGCTTGGTTCACATATGTCCAGCAGCGTTTTAGAAAAAGGAGTCCAGTGTTCTTTTCTTCACCGATTCAGGGGCGTGTTTTTTTTGTTTTGTTTTTTTAAATGAACCGAGGCCGCCCAGGACATATGTGAACTGTCTCCATTGTAAGTCGTTCGGTTCACATGTTATGTGCACTGAATTCGGTTCAAAACGCATCCAATTCGCATATATGTGAACCGTGCCTTAAACTGTAAAAATTAACACTTTTTCCTTTCCAGAGGGCAGAAGATAGTCAAATCTTTGCTCTCTTTAAGAGTTATGGGAATGAGTGCTGTTGCTCTCTGGCATTATTCTGCTGTGTGTTAGATATGGAGTCCCTTGCCAGACACAGTGGTTCATCCTGCTATGTGACAGCAGAGCTCGGGGACCAGATATCCCTCACATCTTTAAGTACACTAAATACCAGCGGCAGTTCATTAAATAAAAGTTTTACAAATTTAAGAAAAATAAATTTCAATTGAATTAATAATAAGAAAAAGATTTAAAGCACCCCCCCCACATGCATATACAAAATAAACACGTATGTTGTGTGCCCAGGCTTTTTATATTAGTGTGAATAATGCGTTTCCTATTCAAGACACATAGAAAATAGATGGATGACTGCCATCCGATAAAACAAATTATTTATTATGACATATCTATAAAGATAAAACTGATGACCTGTAAAGGGGTTTTAAAGCATCGTCTATAGAAAATTTTGGGTATCAAATTTTGTTGCCATTTCAATTTTATGGCTTGACATGTTGGGTATCTCATTGGCTTAACCTAATCTTTTATATTTTACCAAAAACCAAAAAAATAGGATTATTTTGTATTTGTGTACATTAAAACTAACTTCAATGTATTTTTTTTAAAACAATATGGGATTTTTAAACCACTGCGCTAATATTCTCTCACATAAAAAATTGTTAATACCATCATTTTGCTCTCCAGAGTGTCTGCTTTCAGAAAATATATAATTTGTTGGGAATGTAAAGTAATTGTCAGCCCAAAACTGTGCAGTTTAGCCTGTGTGCCAGAAAATGCAGGAAAAAGTCTCCAGCAGTGAAAGGGTGGGTCATGTGACCTGAACCTGTGATGCCATGGCGATGGTGTGAGGCAGCCATAACCAGGAGGTCACTCTTAGCTCAGCGTTCGAGGAGGAAGGAAGCGGGAGACTTGGCTGGAGATTTTTAGCCACAACCACAGCGATTTTCAGCGATTTCGATTCAGGGAGGATTGGAGATGGCGTCTGAACGCCCACAGACAAAAAGTATGTGGTTTTAAGTACATTTAACAAACTGTTGCTATGTTATGGTTACCAACTGTCCTGTTTTGAAGCTTCTGTCCCCAGCAGTGCCCCTGTGAATCTGAATGACTGGGTCCCATCAATAATCCCAATTACAGTGCTAGCCCCGCCCACCAAATTTACCCCTCCCCTAGAGAGCCAAATATTCTCCCGTGGGTGGGGTTTGGTGTGGTAGCCCTGCCCCCTGGTTCCCAGGTCCCTCCCATATGTCATGACAAATGATGCAGATTAATGGCACTGAGGCTGGAGCCTGTGTAGACTACAAGTCCCAGCATGCCTTTAGATATCCAGGCAGTGTGCTATGTACAGCCTGCCATCATTCCTAAGCAGCATTCACTGAAAGCTCAGTCTGGGGATGATGTAGGAGGAGTGTGCTGTGACACAAAGCTCTTGTTGCCCCTAGCAACCACTCAGCTTCTAGCTGTCAGTGCTGCTCCAGGCTGTGAAAATCAACAAATTCTGCTATTAGCAACACCACATTGTTCCTCCTAATACACTTGTCATACAAAGGTCTATTTTTTTACCTATTTATGTAGAAGAAATCCACTATATCTGATTTGGGTGCATCGTATTGTTTACTATTTCACCAAAGCTTTATTGAAATGTCACAAGTGACATTTCATTCAATTCTGTTCACCATAGAGGCAATGTGATGTGGAGGCTTGTGTCACCTTATACTAAACCTAAAAAAAATAAAGTGTGTGATATAAGTGTATAGGTTGTATATGTGTATATAGTTCATGGAGTATAGGGAATAGGAATGTATTGTCCCTGCTGAGGTACAATATGGGGATTTAAGAATGCTGCTGAGGATCTATTTTTTGCTGCTGGTGTATTTATTGTTGCTAGGGTAACTATTGTTGCTGGAAGGGGTCTATTATTTCAGCTGGGGGGTCTATGGTTGCTGGGGTCAGTGCGGTTTATTGTCGCTGCTGCTGCAAAGATGCGCTCTAATGGCTCATGCACACTGGCGCTTAGGGCTGTACAGTGTAAAAACTGGGGGTGTTTCTGTGTTAGCAAATTGTAGGCCTTGCTAGTAGAAATCAATAGAAAGCTGAAATACAGCATCCAGTACCCATATATTATTGCAGCACCTTCTCAGTGGTACTTGTGATCAGTGATTTATGTGTATAGGGACATATGCTCTGAATACAGTCTGCATTCAGGGCATATCGCTGTAGGCATGTGTCCCTGTATGCAGTTATCTCTGGGATGTGTAAATATGTATACAGCTCCTGTGTATTTCATCCTGATATTGATTTCTACAGGACCCTAGCAGCTAAATGACATCTGTTTTTGATACTGTATATGAGCCCTGAAGTCCCTTTTCACCTGAGAAGTACAGTGCAGCTCTATGAAGTGCATCCATGTGAAATGTTATAATTAAGGCCTCATTCGGATGTGCGCTGGCACCTGTCATTGGTGCGCTGGCACCTGTCCTGGGTGAAGACTGACTTTGTTTTAACTTCTGCATCCGCCCTGAGCTGCATGCAGACAGCCTATAGAAGTGGATACAGATGCAGCCTCATGTCAGAAGAGGCCCAAATGTAGATTGTGTGCGCATCCCCATACACAGTGTGCATCCAGGGCTGTGCAGATGTTCCTGCATGGCTGTCAAATTTTGACATGCAGCTGTGTCTATACATCCTCTGCCTTTGCATCCACTTCTATAGGTGCTTGCATGCAGCTTGTGGTAGATATAGGAGCTAAAACAAATGCTTCATGCAGTACGGGCACAAGTGTCCCTTTGAGCAAAGCTTTAATATTTATTTGCACAGTGCCTCTGAGCTTACTTTGAAAAGTGTTGTATATTTTGAATGTTATGTACTTTTATTTTACTGCTTTTTTTATTAGCAATGCATATCCCAAAACATGTATATCTGGTTCCATGTTCTTTAAAAGGGAGTGGTGCCAGGAGGTGGGTGTGGTTAAGACAAGGGGCAGTGCTAGGAAATGGGTAGGGGTGTAGACAAGTATGACACAGGGAAGGGGGTGAGTTACTGCACCTATTCTTTGAGGAAAAAAACATATATGTATTTACTGTACACACATACATACAAACAGTACTGTGAAAAAGTTTTAGGCAGGTGTGAAAAAAAATGTTGTAAATTAGGAATGCTTTCGCAAAATAAAAAGAGAATATACAAAAAAATTTTTTATATATATATATATATATATATATATATATAAAATTATTAATGTTATTATACTCTATTATTATTATTTTTTATTATAATACTCTAACATTATACCCTATGATTATATATACTCTGCTATAACATACTTATATATACTCTACTATTATATATAGTTTCCTATCTATAATATTAACTATATACTTTATTTAAAATAAAATAAATAAATAAAAAAAAATAGAAATGCTTTCAAAAATAGAAGTGTTAATAGTTTATTTTATCAAGTGTAACAAGGTCCCGGGCCTCCTTTGGTCTGATGAGAACCTCCAGGGCCAGAGATAGCTGACATCCTTCTGTATATGGTGGGTTGTGAGGCATAGTGGGTGGTTAAAGTCATTGGGAGCCAGACACTTCTTGAATGCAAAGGAGATTTTTATTTCTCTTAAACTTTTTGGGGGGAAAAGGGTTATAGCCAGGACACCCTTAAGTAGTTGCAAGTTAAAGCGGAGGTCCAACCTAAAGTGGACCTTCCGCTCATTGGAACCCTCCCCCCCTCCGGCGCCACAATTGGCACCTTTCAGGGGGGAGGGGGGTGCAGGTACCTGTACAGTACAGGTATCTGCACCCACTTCCGGCGTAGATTCTGCAGAAGGCACGCCCCTTTCCGCAGAATCTACGCCCCTTTCCGAAGGTCCCCCGCTGCTTGCTGGGAAACACACGGATCCCAGAGACAGCGGGGACCATCCTTATTGCGCAGCGCGACTCGCGCATGCGCAGTAGGGAACCGGGAAATGAAGCCGAAAGGCTCCACTTCATGATTCCTATACCCAAGATGGCGGCGGCAGCACCCGAGAGACGATCGAGAGATCGGCTTCGGGTGCAGACATCGCGGGCACGCTGGGTGGCTAAGTGTCATTATTTTAAAAGTCAGCAGCTGCAGTATCTGTAGCTGCTGGCTTTAAAAAAAAAAAAAAAAAACGGCGGACTCCCGGCGGACTCCCGCTTTAAATTGGCAGACTCCGAGACTTCAATAGGAGGACAGCCACATCTGCACGTGCAGGAATGCTGTCTCCTATGGCAACATTGCTTGGTCCTTAGCTTGGCACACTAGATACCTCTCAAGCTTCACGCCTCTGGCCTGCTTGGTCTCTAGGTTGACACACAAGACTGCTCTGCAAGCGTCACCTCTGCTGGCTTGGTCCCTGGCTTGATACCCACTGAAGTTTCCAGATTCTTCACCGTCCCCGGTTGATGAGAATGCTGCTCCGGTACTTGCTTCAGTTACTCACTGTGGTCCCTGGTTATAAGGTGGTTGGTCCCTTAGTGGCGACAGCCTCTCTTCTACCTCCGACCACAACAGGTTCTCCGGGACGCAGAACCGTCCCTTTTGGTTGGTCTGTAAGTCGTAATCCCAACCCTGTGCTGCGCTCCTGTTTCTGGATAGGCCCTCAGACAGCCTAGCAGCCAGATGTGCCCAATCTCCAGCCTAGCAGCCTGGGCAATATAACACACGTCCACCCAGACAGCCGACCAGGTAGCACAGAACATAAATCACCTGACTCCTCCCAAATATATATAGGTTCTCCCAGCAGGCCAAGGGATCCAAGAAAACCCTAACCCATTGGCTGAGACACCCCACATACCCATAACCTGTGTTGCCCTTCTCATATATAGTACCACCAAGTACCCGGCCACCTAGAGATAGAAGAGAAAAGTGCAACAAGGCCAAACTTAGGGAGAAATCAGTAGATCTCTAATAATCAACCAGGATAATTATTCCTGGCAAGTAAATTTGTGAGGAGCAACCCTGACTAAACTCCAGGGTGCTACACATGTAAAAAAATGGAAAGTAAATTAACAGAAGAGAAGCCCAAATCAAACCAATATTTGGTGTGACAACCCTACTACACTTTCACACAGTTTTTGAAGGAGCTTGGCAGGTAGGTTGTTCCAAACATCTTGCAGAACTAACCGCAGATCTTTCATGTATAAATCCTTCTGTCTCTTCATGTAATACCAGAAAAACTCCATGATGTTGAAATTAGAGCTCTGTGGGGGTCAAACCATCACTTCCAGGACTGCTTGTTCTTCTTTAAACAGAAGATAGTTCTTAATGACATTGGCTGCATGTTTGGGGTCATTGTCCTGCTGCAGAATACACCTACCCGGTTGTTATGGCATGATGGATAAGTATCTGCTTGTATTTCTCAGCATTGAGGACACCATTGATCCTGAACAAATCTCCAACTCCATTGGCAGAAATGCAGTCCCAGACTTGCAAAGAACCTCCACCATGCTTCACTGTTGCCTGCAGACACTTATTATTGTACCACTTTCCAGCCATTCCCAAAAAATGTTGTGTCCTGAGGCAACAGTGAAGCATTGTAGAGGTTACATTTCTGCAAATGGAGTTGGAGATTTGGTCAAGATCAATATAGGCAAATTATCCATCATGCCATACCATCAGGGAGCCGTATGATTGCCTGTATGTTTGTGATGGTTGTTCTACTGCTGAGTAAATTTGGGACCAATGTCACTAAGAACTATCTTCAGTGTAAAGTGGAAAGAACCATGGAGTCCTGGAAGTGATGGTTTGAGGCACCCTACCTAAAAATATATATATATATAATATGTATAAATATGTATGTATTTATCGGCGTATAATACGCACTTTTTTTCCCCTTAAAATCGGGGG
The DNA here is from genome assembly GCF_037356315.1 of Lithobates pipiens. Classification (NCBI taxonomy): domain Eukaryota; kingdom Metazoa; phylum Chordata; class Amphibia; order Anura; family Ranidae; genus Lithobates; species Lithobates pipiens. The sequence continues at coordinate 291,093,323 of NW_027507784.1, read as the reverse complement.
GAAATCATGGGTACGCGTTATACGCCGATCCTCCTGCCGATCTGCGCTGTCTGTGGAGCGCCGCCGACATTTACCGAGCCGAGTGTATTGTGTACTCGGCTCCGCTCTCAGTCACGCCCAGTCCCGCCTCCTAGCCTTTACGTCCCGCCATTGGCCCGGTGTTGTGTCCATCACAGGAGCCAGGACAAGGGGCGGGACGGGGGCATTACTGCGAGTAGAGCCGAGTAGCCGAAGATCTCGACGGCGGGAGGAGCAGAAGATCTGGACGGCAGCGGCAGGAGGAGCCGAAGATCTCGGCGGCGGCGGTAAATTTAAAACTAACCATGCTGCAATTGTAGGAAAGGATGCAGGGGGACAGTCGAAGGTTTCTAGGGGTACAGTGGAAGGCTGCAGGGGGACAGTGTAGGGCTGCAGGGGGACAGTGGAAGGCTACATTGATGAGCATTTAAAATGTAAGGTTTTTTCCTTAAACTTGCCTCCTAAACTTGGGGTGCGTGTTATACGCCGATAAATACGATAGAGATAGATAGATAGATAGATAGATAGATAGATAGATAGATAGATAGATAGATATCTATCTATCTATCGACCGATATTTGGCCATTTTTTTATAAATTGACATTGGCGGATTATCAAAATTAGGCCGATATTTAACACTGACCGCCGTTCCTCCTCCCTTCTCCACACTCAGCGCGGCGCTGAATGCCTGCCAGAGCCACTGAGTGTGTGAAACTGACACGTAACAGAGAGGAGAGAGAGAGAGGGTCTGTCTGAATTGAGGTTGATGTCGGGGGTGGGCGGCCAGCAGCTATCAAACATGGGATGGGATCTGGGCGGGCAGCTATGTGTATATGGCCCCGCCCCTTTCTTATGCAGCCCATTCATTGGCTGGTGTTTGATAGCTGCTGGGTTCGGCCCCCCCCCAACATTAAGCTCAATTCTCACAGCTCCTCTCTCCTCTCTGTTACTTGTCAGTTTCACACACAATTACACTTGGCTCAGTGTGAAACCTGCCAGTGCCACTCAGTGCCACCTGCCAGTGCCACTCAGTACCACCTGCCAGAGCCAGCCAGTGCCACCGCCAATCAGTGCCACCTGCCATTGCCAACCAGTGCCACCGCCAATCAGTGGCACCACCAATCAGTGCTACCTGCCAGTGCCACCTGCCAGTGCCAATAGCTCCACCTGCCAGTGCCACCTACCAATGCCAATCAGTGCCATCTGCCAGTGCCATCTGTCAGTGCCACCTGCCAATTAGTGCCACGTGCCAGTGCCATCTTTCAGTTCCAAACCAGTGCCACCTGCCAGTGCCATCATTCAGTTCCAAACCAGTGCCACCTGCCAGTGGCAGTCAGTGCCATCTGTACTGAGGACATTAAGTGTGTGGTAGAGTGACAGGAGCAAGCAGGGAGGAGTGGAGTGGGTGAGGGGTTTTTTAATTGACCTAAAATATCGGCCACAAAAATCATCATCATAGATTGGCCATCGGCCAGAAAAAAAAACCCATATCGGTCCATATTTATATATATATATATATATATATATATATATATATATATATATATATATATATATATATATATATATATATATATATATATATATACCCTGGGACAGGTAAGTGCCCGATTATTAAAAGTCAGCAGCTGCAATATTTGGAGCTGCTGACTTTTTTTTGGGGGGCACCCCACTTTAAAGTGTTTCTAAGGTCAAAGGGTTTTTTATTTTGTAGCATTCTATGCATCAAGATACAAAAAACTTCAGTGTGCCTCAGCCCCTCCCCCCTAATACTTATCTGAGCCCATCTCGATCCAGCGATGTTGCACAGGAGTCTTGGTTACCTGGGACTCAGTTCTCAATGACAGAGAGCAGCAGGGCACCATTGGCTTCCACTGCTGTGAATCAAGGTGAGTGAGCCAATAAGGAGAGAGCTGGGGTGGGGCTGAATCATGGCTGCAGGTCTGAAAGGACACACAGAGCCGCGGCTTGGCTCAGGTGCCCCCATAGCAAGCTGCTAGCTGTAGGGAAGGAGGGAGGGGTCAAAAGTGCTGGCATGGGACCCAAGAAAAGAAGGATCTGGGCTGCTCTGTGCAAAACCACTGCACATAGCAGGTAAGTATAACATGTTTGTTATTTTTAATAAAAAAAAAAAAGGGGACTTTAGTATCGCTTTACTTTTTTACTTACAAATAAAGGGCAATAAAAGTTATATATTAAAGATGGTGAAAAAGAGCAACTGAGGGATATTTCTAGAAGAGAATCCCAGTGGATTTATGAATCATTTGACTATAGAAATAGATTGCAATTGTTTTATCTCAAGTTACTAGGAAGGAGATATTTCATACTTCTGAGATTTTCTAATTCTAATTTAGTTATATGGGGGTTGATATCGATTTTATATATGGATTGTACAATTAATTAGAATTCTTATGTTATCTGTTCTATTTTAACATTTACATTGTTTTTTCCATAAATTAGGTACTAATAAAGTTTTATCATTGTACGAATAGGTTGAGAATATATCTTAAATTGCCACTAGATGGCATTAGACTGCAGATGCAGTTTTGATGGTGGTGGCTCTATATTACAGCAAAAGAACTAGTGAAAGTCCCAAAACATAAATAATAAAGTCCCAACAATAAACATATGTGTCAGATAATGTCCATAATATACTTGATAATCAAACAGACAACTTAAATGGGTTGATAGATAAGTGCAATCTTCCACCACCAATAAGTGCCAAACACCATATGAATTACACACTTACCAGAAGGCAAGCAACAAGAGCTTGTGGCTATACACCCAGCCAGGGCCTCTGTCCAAGGAAGTCCGGGGCAAACAGCTCAAAGGGCAGGGGTCAAGTCCTGGGGAAAAAAGTGTGGGAACTCCCACCCAAGATCCACTCCCCCACAAAAAAAAAAAAAAAACGCTCATATGCATATATATATATTTCACATAAAATACAGTGACTGCAAATGCGACATGCTACAAGAGATGACCAGACTGCGAATGCGACTACAGGAGATGACCAGACTGCGAATGCGACTACAGGAGATGACCAGAGACTGCGAATGCAACATAGTACAGGAGATGACCAGAGACTGCGAATGCAACATAGTACAGGAGATGACCAGAGACTGCGAATGCGACTACAGGAGATGACCAGACTGCGAATGCGACTACAGGAGATGACCAGAGACTGTGAATGCGACATACTACAGGAGATGGCCAGACTGTGAATGCAACATACTACAGAAGATGACCAAGTAGCCAGTTTTAAAATTTAAACCTGTCCTCTGCCCCTTTTATAGCACCCTTCTTCACATTCCTGTCCTCACTCCCTTTATAGAACCCCCCTTCACATTCCTTTCCTCGCCCCCTTTTTGGCACCCCCTTTACATTCCTGTCCTCACCCCCTTTGTAGAACCCCCCTTCACATTCCTGCCTTGCCTCCCTTTTATATCACCCCTCCTCATTCCTTTCAGTTTCTGATACTTTCCTTCAAATGCAAATGCGACATGCTACAAGAGATGACCAGACTGCGAATGCGACTACAGGAGATGACCAGAGACTGCGAATGCGACTACAGGAGATGACCAGAGACTGCGAATGCGACTACAGGAGATGACCAGAGACTGCGAATGCAACTACAGGAGATGACCAGAGACTGCGATTGCGACTACAGGAGATGACCAGAGACTGCGAATGCGACCACAGGAGATGACCAGAGACTGCGAATGCGACTACAGGAGATGACCAGAGACTGCGAATGCGACTACAGGAGATGACCAGAGACTGCGAATGCGACTACAGGAGATGACCAGACTGCGAATGCGACTACAGGAGATGACCAGACTGCGAATGCGACTACAGGAGATGACCAGACTGCGAATGCGACTACAGGAGATGACCAGACTGCGAATGCGACTACAGGAGATGACCAGAGACTGCGAATGCAACATACTACAGAAGATGACCAGCCAGTTTTAAAATTTAAACCTGTCCTCAGCCCCTTTTATAGCACCCTTCTTCACATTCCTGTCCTCACTCCCTTTATAGAACCCCCCTTCACATTCCTTTCCTCACCCCCTTTTTGGCACCCCCTTTACATTCCTGTCCTCACCCCCTTTGTAGAACCCCCCTTCACATTCCTGCCTTGCCTCCCTTTTATATCACCCCTCCTCATTCCTTTCAGTTTCTGATACTTTCCCCCTCCCTCCTTCATAACAGTGCCCTCTTCCCTGTCTTACCTTACACAGGACACAGCAGATGACATCGGAGGCACAGAGCTGACATCGGAAGTGCAGCAAAGGGATGGACAGAGGGCGGGACCTGCCCCAGGTAAGTGATTGGTTGATAGATTGCAGAGCGGTTCTACTAACCAATCAGCTAACTGGGCCAGCCCCTGCCCTCCGTGCATCGCTGTGCTGCTCTTCCGATGTCAGCTCTGAGCTCTGTGAAGACACAGCTAGCAGGCTGTGCTAGAGCCTCGGGCGGCTCTGGTCCTGCAAAGGGAACGGCGTTCCTGCTGTGAAAAAAGTGCAGGGACGCCGTTCCCACGCGTTCCCGCAGGACTCAAGCCCTGTCAAAGGGCATTAGACACAGGAGCAAAATGCAGCCACTAAACCAATGATGAGGTTCAAAGGGGGCTCACGAATGGACATCATATATTACCTGTAATTAAGTATTTCCCACCCTGTACAGGTAGCTGAACACACAGGACACGAGCCCCCTTTGAACCTAGTTCAAATTAACCTAGCTTAATTTTTTGGTTAGAGCGCGGTATTCCCTCCCTTGTTCCATGAATTTAATGACATCCCAGTCTTAGTCTGTAGGGTTCAATATTGAGTTGGCCCACCCTTTGCAGCTATAACAGCTTTAACTTTTCTGGAAAGGCTGTCCACAAGGTTTAGGAGTGTGTCTATGGGGATGTTTGACCATTCTTCCAGAAGCTCATTGTGAGGTCAGGCACTGATGGTGGACAAGAAGGCCTGTCTCACAGTCTCTGCTCCAATTCATCCCAAAGGTGTTTCTTTGGGGTTGAGGGCAGGACTCTGTGCAGGCCAGTCATGCTCCCCCCCTCCCCCAAACTCCCTCATCCATGTCTTTATGGACCTTGCTTTGTGCACAGTCATGTTGGAACAGGATGTGGCCATCCCCAAACTGTTCCCAAAAAGTTGGCAACATGAAGTTATGCATGAAGTCTTGGTATGCTGATGCCTTAAGATTTCCCTTCACTGCAACTAAGGGGCCAAGCCCAACCCTTATTGTTTACAAGTTATAAACAAGTTTTTTTTTTTTGCTAGAAAAAATATGTATAATGTTTGGGGGTTCTAACACCCTAGAGCAGTGATGGCGAACCTTGGCACCCCAGATGTTTGGGAACTACATTTCCCATGATGCTCCACTACTGCAGAGTGCATGAGCATCATATGAAATGTAGTCCCAAAACATCTGGGGTGCCAAGGTTCACCATCACTGCCCTAGAGAATAAAGTGGTGGTTGTTGCAATACTTTGTCACACCGTATTTGCACAGTGGTCTTACAAGCGCACTTTTTTTTGGTAAAAAATACACTTTTTGAATTAAAAAAAATAAGACAACAGTAAAGTTAGCCAGATTTTTTTATACTGTGAAAGAGAATGTTACGCCGAGTAAATTGATACCCAACATGTCACGCTTCAAAATTGCACCCACTCACGGAATGGCAACAAACTTTTACCCTCTAAAATCTCCATAGGCGATGTTTTAAAAATTCTACAGGTTGCATGTTTTCAGTTACAGAGGAGGTTTAGGGCTAGAATTATTGCTCTCGCTCTAACGATCGTGGTTTGAACACAGTTTTCATATGCGGGTGCTGTTCACGTATGCGTTCACTTCTGCACGTGAGCTCGGCGGGACGGGTTGCGTTTTAAAAAACAATTCTTATTTATTTTAACTTTTATTTTTACACTGTTTTATTTTTAAAAAAATGGTGTCACTTTTATTCCTATTACATCCCTTGTAATAGAAAAAAAGCATGACAGGACCTCTTAAATAGGAGATCTGGGGTCAAAAAGACCTCAGATCTCATATTTACAATAAAATGCAATAACAAAAAAAAAGTCTCTTTAAGAGCTATAGGCGGAAGAGACGTTTTGATGTTTCTACCCTACAATGGTATGGAGACGGGTGGGGGCCATCTTCCCCTCACTTGCCGCCACACCTAACAGGGAGAAGGACATGATCGCCTCCGCCACTGCTTGCGGCTCCGGTAAGTGGCGGAGGGCACTGGGGCGCGGTGGGAGGGGGTCTTCTCTCCCGCCGCTGATAAAAGTGATCTTGCAGTGATCTTGCAGTGAATCCACAGCAGAGACCACTTTTATCTGAAAGCAGACCACCCGCTGAAGAAGAGGATATGGGGGATTATGGTAGCTAGCTGCTGCCATAACAGCGATATCCATCTTCAAAGTACCAACCTATAACGACGGCAGGCGGTCCCAAATAAACCATTACCAATGCAAAGAGAACTGCAAGTCAGTCTTCTCTTTATGCCCGATTGTCCCAGAATTCCTCACCCTATATTATATAGAATTCCTCACCGATATACTGCAGCAGGGAGGCTGTTCTGCGCACGTACACATTCGGGTCATGCATGCATGCCACCTGCGACCGCTCCCACTATTATTAGACAAAGCAGGAGCTAATCTGCAGATACCACAGAATCAATGCCCACCGACACCCGCCGATCATTAGGCCAAAGCCAGAACGTCGGTCTGCCAATGTAAACAATACAGATTGCCGTAGGGAAGGGAATGATCCCATGTTCCTGCTAAGCAGGAACATGGATCAATGCCTTCCCCTAGTAAAAGCACCTCCCACACAGTGAAAAAAACACTGGTTAGGCATACAGTAAACCCTTTGATCGCCCCTGATGTTTAATCCCTTCCAAGCCGGTATCATCAATATAGTGACAGTGCATATTTTTAGCAGTGATAAATGTATTAGTGTCACTGGTCCCCAAAAAATGTCAGTGTCTCGACTGCTCGTCCCAATATTGCAGTCCCACTATAAGTCACTAATCACCTCCATTGTTGGTAAAAATAAGAATATCCCATAGTTTGTAGATGCTATAACTTGCGGAAACCGATCAATATACGCATACTGGGAGTTTTTTTTATAACAATAGATTTTTATTGAAAATTTCCACAAGAATTGCAGCAAAGGAAATACAACAGCATATATATGCTCAAACTGTAGTACAGAATATATATATAAGCAGTATGAAGTCAGCACAGTAAACAATAAGAAAGTAAAGTTTAACATTGCTCTACTTTACTGGAGAGCAGAGACCCGCCAAAGCAAATGCGACTCTAGTGGAGACCCGAGACATGTCAAAGCAATTATTTGTGTTACAAACTGGATGATGTAAAATAGTGGAGCACTATGCGAGCAACATCAATATAGATATGTGTGTATAGAATGACTACTGGAAAGTTCTCAAAGAGAGGAGGGGAAGCATTTAGATAGGGGACGTACGCCTCTCCAGCCCGGGTGCCCCTTACGGGATCTAGCTGCACCCTAGCCAGTGGGCCGCACCTCCCCATGTTTCGGGTTGTGGAGTTCTCCTCTCTCGGGTGGCTAGCGGTGCACAAGGCCCGTCAATCCATACAACGGGTTTATACAGTTATACTATATGCCTCTTATACCAGTTCAGCCACGGTTCCCATTCTATGTAAGCCTGCCTATATTTGCCTAAGGATGAGGCGAACATTAGTTCATAAGAAATATGTAAGTTTGCTGTCTGGAGAACCCCCGAGAGTGAAGGTGCTGTTATCGACCTCCACCCCCTGGCCAACTCCAGGCGCACACTCAGGAGGATATGGGTTACAATTTTCCTTAAACGAGGAGGTAATATTTCAATGCCTAGAGACAGTATAGCTAGATCTGGGCATGGGTGCACATGTATGTTGGAAAGTAAGGATATTATGTTAAATACGTCATTCCATAGAGGTTGGATCACCGGGCACTCCCAAAAGATATGAATGAGTGTGCCTCTGTATCCACAGTTCCTCCAGCACAGTGGCGAGGCTTGTGGGGTATAGCAGGCTATCCTCGAGGGTGTGAGGTACCACCGCAGCAGCAACTTCTGGTAAAGTTCCCACAAGTTGGCGCTTCTTGTGGTCTTGTATGTAGAAGAAATGGCAATACGCCATTGATCGTCGGTATAGGACTTGGAGAGGTCCAATTCCCACGACCGCATGGAGGGGGTTTTTATAAATGTCGTTTTCTGCTGTAGAAGGCTATACATTAACGAGATTCCCTTAATAGACGTGGTAGGGTTGGTGAAGTAAAGATGGACCCTCCACGGTAAAACAATAGACGGTCGGGAAGAGTCGAGAGTAAGTGGGAGATTTGATTATAAGTAAAAATGTCGTCCGGTTGCAATCCAAATTCTAGTTGTAATGTTCTAAAGGTTTTCGTGGCTGGTCCTATTTGCAATGCATTAACTGCAGTGACATCTTTGGCCAGCCAGTGTTTGATATTTAAGTTTGGGATCAGGAGTTGAAGACTAGTTAGGGTTAGTGGAATGGATTTGGAAGGAGCATCGGCCAATGGAGTGTGAAGTAGGATTCTCCAAGCCTCTATGGCTGCCACCATAGGCGGAGAAATGTTAGGGGGTAATGTAGACATAAATCTAGCCGCCAAGAGTAGATCCAGTGGATTCCTGTAAGGACATTGGTGGATTTCCAAATCAATCCATCTAGCCCTGGCCCCGCTCTGAATCCACTGTCTGATTTGGGCTAAGCACGCCGCCAGATAGTAGTCTTTTAGAGCGATATGTCCTATACCTCCTACCAATCTAGACTTGATAAGTTTGTGAAATGCGCATCTGGCTTTTTTCCCCTGCCATAGAAAATTATTCAGCATGGCCTGAGCTTTAGTAAAGTGAATGTTAGGGGTTGGGATAGGGAGAGTGCAAAATAGATATATGAATTGGGGGAGTATTGTCATTTTAAGGGCCGCCAGTCGACCGGACCAGGTTAGTTCTACTTTAGATAAAGAATGCAGTTTGTGCTCTAAATGTTGAAGAAATGCTGTGTAATTTACCTCCGCTAACTGTGCAGTCCTAGCCGTTAATGTAATGCCTAGATATTGTATCCCATCGGTGTTCCAAGAGTAGGGGTAGACGTCCTCTAGGTGAGCCTGGACGACAGGGTCGATGCCCAGACCAAGAATGTGGGATTTATTTTCATTAACCTTATAATAAGATATTCGGTTGAACAAAGTCAAGGTATCAGAAATCGCAGCCAGGGAAGACTCCACCTCGGTCACGATCAGAATTATGTCGTCGGCAAATAAACGAATAGCATGACTGTCTGCGCCAACTGGAAAGCCCTTGATGGCAGAATGACTTCTGATATATATAGCTAGGGGTTCCATTAAGAGGTTAAATATTAACGGGGATAATGGGCACCCCTGCCTTGTGCCATTAGAAATTGTGAAAGAGGTGGACAGGACCCCGGATGCACTCACTCTAGCCGAGGGATTAGAATACAGAGCTAAAATAGCCGAGAGTATATTGCCAGCAAAACCAAAGGCTTCCAGGACTTTTGTCATATAGAGCCAGTGTATGCGATCAAAGGCCTTCTCTGCGTCCAGGGTTAGAAGCAGAGAAGGCCTCTTCTGCCTTTCGGCCATATGAATGATATTAATCATTCTGCGAGTGGCATCCGACGTCTGTCTGCCCAGGGTAAACCCTGTTTGATCCGGATGAACAATTGTAGGGATTATTTCGACTAAGCGCTGAGCAATCAGCTTAGCATATAGTTTAACGTCTGTATTTAGGAGCGATATCGGCCTAAAATTTGAGGGGGTGTCGGGAGTCTTCCCTGGCTTGGGTATAGTAACAATTATTGCTGCTAACATTTCAGGAGGGAAAGAGGCAGAGGCGGCCGCATCATTAAAAACTCTTAGGCCGCGTACACACGCGGGGACTGTTCGCTCAACTTTGTCCGCTGAACAGTGTTTCAGCGGACAGTCCGCTCGTGTGTGGGCTTTCAGCGGACAGTTTCAGCGAACAGTCTGCTGAACAAAGTTTTTCGGAATTTCCGAAAAACTGTCCGCTGAAACTTTGTTTCAGCGAACAGTCCCCTCGTGTGTAGGCTTGTTCGTCAAACTAAGTTCCGCGCATGCTCAGAAAGGATTTACACGCCGAAGGTTGCATTGCAGTGTATAGGACGTCGTTTTCTAGTCCCGTCGTACGTGCCGTTCACGTCATCGCGCACGGTTTCAGCGGACTGTTCGTTCATCGTGTGTGGGCAAGTCCGTCCATGCTAAGTTTGAGCGGACTGTCCGCTGAAACTGTTTGACAAACAAAGTTGAGCGAACAGTCCCCGCGTGTGTAGCTGCACCCTAGCCAGTGGGCCGCACCTCCCCATGTTTCGGGTTGTGGAGTTCTCCTCTCTCGGGTGGCTAGCGGTGCACAAGGCCCGTCAATCCATACAACGGGTTTATACAGTTATACTATATGCCTCTTATACCAGTTCAGCCACGGTTCCCATTCTATGTAAGCCTGCCTATATTTGCCTAAGGATGAGGCGAACATTAGTTCATAAGAAATATGTAAGTTTGCTGTCTGGAGAACCCCCGAGAGTGAAGGTGCTGTTATCGACCTCCACCCCCTGGCCAACTCCAGGCGCACACTCAGGAGGATATGGGTTACAATTTTCCTTAAACGAGGAGGTAATATTTCAATGCCTAGAGACAGTATAGCTAGATCTGGGCATGGGTGCACATGTATGTTGGAAAGTAAGGATATTATGTTAAATACGTCATTCCATAGAGGTTGGATCACCGGGCACTCCCAAAAGATATGAATGAGTGTGCCTCTGTATCCACAGTTCCTCCAGCACAGTGGCGAGGCTTGTGGGGTATAGCAGGCTATCCTCGAGGGTGTGAGGTACCACCGCAGCAGCAACTTCTGGTAAAGTTCCCACAAGTTGGCGCTTCTTGTGGTCTTGTATGTAGAAGAAATGGCAATACGCCATTGATCGTCGGTATAGGACTTGGAGAGGTCCAATTCCCACGACCGCATGGAGGGGGTTTTTATAAATGTCGTTTTCTGCTGTAGAAGGCTATACATTAACGAGATTCCCTTAATAGACGTGGTAGGGTTGGTGAAGTAAAGATGGACCCTCCACGGTAAAACAATAGACGGTCGGGAAGAGTCGAGAGTAAGTGGGAGATTTGATTATAAGTAAAAATGTCGTCCGGTTGCAATCCAAATTCTAGTTGTAATGTTCTAAAGGTTTTCGTGGCTGGTCCTATTTGCAATGCATTAACTGCAGTGACATCTTTGGCCAGCCAGTGTTTGATATTTAAGTTTGGGATCAGGAGTTGAAGACTAGTTAGGGTTAGTGGAATGGATTTGGAAGGAGCATCGGCCAATGGAGTGTGAAGTAGGATTCTCCAAGCCTCTATGGCTGCCACCATAGGCGGAGAAATGTTAGGGGGTAATGTAGACATAAATCTAGCCGCCAAGAGTAGATCCAGTGGATTCCTGTAAGGACATTGGTGGATTTCCAAATCAATCCATCTAGCCCTGGCCCCGCTCTGAATCCACTGTCTGATTTGGGCTAAGCACGCCGCCAGATAGTAGTCTTTTAGAGCGATATGTCCTATACCTCCTACCAATCTAGACTTGATAAGTTTGTGAAATGCGCATCTGGCTTTTTTCCCCTGCCATAGAAAATTATTCAGCATGGCCTGAGCTTTAGTAAAGTGAATGTTAGGGGTTGGGATAGGGAGAGTGCAAAATAGATATATGAATTGGGGGAGTATTGTCATTTTAAGGGCCGCCAGTCGACCGGACCAGGTTAGTTCTACTTTAGATAAAGAATGCAGTTTGTGCTCTAAATGTTGAAGAAATGCTGTGTAATTTACCTCCGCTAACTGTGCAGTCCTAGCCGTTAATGTAATGCCTAGATATTGTATCCCATCGGTGTTCCAAGAGTAGGGGTAGACGTCCTCTAGGTGAGCCTGGACGACAGGGTCGATGCCCAGACCAAGAATGTGGGATTTATTTTCATTAACCTTATAATAAGATATTCGGTTGAACAAAGTCAAGGTATCAGAAATCGCAGCCAGGGAAGACTCCACCTCGGTCACGATCAGAATTATGTCGTCGGCAAATAAACGAATAGCATGACTGTCTGCGCCAACTGGAAAGCCCTTGATGGCAGAATGACTTCTGATATATATAGCTAGGGGTTCCATTAAGAGGTTAAATATTAACGGGGATAATGGGCACCCCTGCCTTGTGCCATTAGAAATTGTGAAAGAGGTGGACAGGACCCCGGATGCACTCACTCTAGCCGAGGGATTAGAATACAGAGCTAAAATAGCCGAGAGTATATTGCCAGCAAAACCAAAGGCTTCCAGGACTTTTGTCATATAGAGCCAGTGTATGCGATCAAAGGCCTTCTCTGCGTCCAGGGTTAGAAGCAGAGAAGGCCTCTTCTGCCTTTCGGCCATATGAATGATATTAATCATTCTGCGAGTGGCATCCGACGTCTGTCTGCCCAGGGTAAACCCTGTTTGATCCGGATGAACAATTGTAGGGATTATTTCGACTAAGCACTGAGCAATCAGCTTAGCATATAGTTTAACGTCTGTATTTAGGAGCGATATCGGCCTAAAATTTGAGGGGGTGTCGGGAGTCTTCCCTGGCTTGGGTATAGTAACAATTATTGCTGCTAACATTTCAGGAGGGAAAGAGGCAGAGGCGGCCGCATCATTAAAAACTCTTAGGCCGCGTACACACGCGGGGACTGTTCGCTCAACTTTGTCCGCTGAACAGTGTTTCAGCGGACAGTCCGCTCGTGTGTGGGCTTTCAGCGGACAGTTTCAGCGAACAGTCTGCTGAACAAAGTTTTTCGGAATTTCCGAAAAACTGTCCGCTGAAACTTTGTTTCAGCGAACAGTCCCCTCGTGTGTAGGCTTGTTCGTCAAACTAAGTTCCGCGCATGCTCAGAAAGGATTTACACGCCGAAGGTTGCATTGCAGTGTATAGGACGTCGTTTTCTAGTCCCGTCGTACGTGCCGTTCACGTCATCGCGCACGGTTTCAGCGGACTGTTCGTTCATCGTGTGTGGGCAAGTCCGTCCATGCTAAGTTTGAGCGGACTGTCCGCTGAAACTGTTTGACAAACAAAGTTGAGCGAACAGTCCCCGCGTGTGTACGTGGCCTTACTAAGTAAGGGTTCAGTATTGGAGCAAATTCTTTGTAGTATCCCCCCCCAAATCCGTCCGGTCCCGGGGATTTATTTAGTGGTAAGGAGGCAATAGCTTTGTGGATGTCAGTATCGGTAAATGGTTCATTTAGTGATTGTAGTTGGTCGGCCGTCAGGCTGGGGATGGAGATGGAGGACAGGAAGTCGTTAATCGCACCCAGTTGCGGTTGGGGCGTCAAGGGGTCTTTTTTAAGGTTGTATAAGGAGTCGTAGTAAGAGCTAAATGCATCAGCTATCTGTTGGGGATGGTACACTTTTTGCTTAGTCACGGGGTGAATCATGTAAGGAATTTTAGATTTGTGTCTGTCGCCCCTCAAGTTACGCGCCAGGAGTTTGCCTGCTCTGCTGCCATGTACATAGTAGTTCATTTTCACTCGTTTGGATGATTTTTCGAAATCTTCCAGGAGCAGGAGCCTAAGATCATGTCTGAGTTGGGTCAATTTTACGGATAAGGTCGGAGTGGTGTGGATTTTGTTTTGTGCCTCTATGTCAGCAATTGCTGTAGTTAGCTCGTTTAGTCGCCACAGTCTCTGCCTCTTTGCCCTCGCTCCCAGCTGTACCAGAATTCCCCGCATAAATGCCTTATGGGCATTCCATAACACACAGTTATCTCCTACTGAACCATCATTATGATCAAAGAATTCCCGAAGGCGGGTATGTACAGTGTCTCTAGAGTCCTTCTGTTGGAGAAGATAAGAGTTAAGTTTCCATAGTGGACTCCTCTGCACTGCCGTTGGATCGGCAATGGACAACACCACTGGGGCATGATCCGCCCAAGATATTGTGCCAATGGAGACAGCCTTCGACAATAATAATACTCTTTGGTCGACCAAAAACAGGTCTATATGTGTGTAGACCCGATGGGGTGAAGAGAAAAAAGTGAAATCCCGTTCAGCCGCATGGAAGCAGCGCCAGGCATCGTACAGATTGTTGTTGTGAATTGAGGGAAGTAGTTTAGCCGCCTTCCGGTGGGAGGTCGAGGTGGAATCGCACGTCGGGTCTGGAGTGGCGTTAAAGTCTCCGCAAATCATTAATAAACCTTTCTGGATCTTCCGGATTTTCCTAATAAGCTTGTTGAAAAAATGCACTTGGTGCACATTAGGAGAATATACGGTGGCGATCGTGTAGGTGGAGGAGTTTACTTCACAGACCAGGATCAAAAATCTGCCTTTTGGGTCTTTAACCTCTAGGTACAACTTAAACGCCACCGTATCCCTAATAGCTATAAGAACACCCCTAGACTTGGAGTCAGCGTTGGCTGTGAAAACATAGGGGTAGTTGCTATGTGAGCATTTGGGGGGAGCCGAAGATTTAAAGTGCGTCTCCTGTGCGCAGACAATGTCACTGTTGTGGAGTAGAGCTTCCCGCCATAAGGATTTCCGCTTTACGGGATGATTAAGGCCCCTAGCGTTGATGGTGAGGACCTTCAAAGCCATGTGTTTCGGGGTCTACGTGCTGAAATGTAGCGGTGATAAGGGTCTGAGGCGGCGGTGCAAACGTCAGAGGGGAGATAGGGGTGCACAAATGAAGAAAGTGCCATAGCCAGTAACAAAAAGGGTGTACTTACATTGCCGACCATAGAGACATAGGGTCCATTTGGAGGATTCAGAGAAATGGGATACCAGTGGTCTGAGTTTCCTGTCATTCTGGCCTCCTGGAGGTTCTCAAAGAGCTTAGCCTCTTTGGCAGGTAGACATCTCGTGGAATAGAAACAGAACATATTAGGAAAAAGAAAAGATAAAAACACATTAAAAAAATGAGAGAGAAACATAGTCCAGAGCAGCCGAGCACCAACAGGGTGCTCCTCTAAGTAACTAACAAGTCACCCGCAATCAGTGGACAACTGCTGCTATTTATGGGGTTTTAGTCCGACCGAACAAGTCACGGCCCTACACTCCAGGGATACAAAGTTTCTCATGACCATCCGATATGCTCATGTATGAGAACGTGCATTTTTGCCGGTGACCTCTTTCCAGTCTCTGTCCACTTGTCTGGGGGTGCTGGTGGGAGGGGAGGTGATCACATCGTCAGGAAGAATATCCCATTCTCGCAGGAGAGCGATACCCTCCTCTAAGGAAGAGATCGCATATGTGCGATTGTCACGTGACACCACAAGCTTTGTAGGATAACCCCATTTGTATGCAACTTTGTGGTTTCGGAGAACTTTTGTAACTGTGTTCAGGTTCCTCCTTTTCTGCAGGGTGTATTGGGACAGATCTGCAAAAAACTGTAGGTTTTGATACTGTGGAGGAACGACCTCCCGCTTTCTCATGTATAACATGAGGTTTTCTTTAAGATGAAAGAAGTGTAGGCGTAGGAGAACATCCCGTGGTATTTGCTCCGACAAGTGGGAAGGTTTGGGTATCCGATGTATTCTATCTATGGTAACATCAAGATCTGTAAGCTCAGGAATAAGGGTTTTAAAGAGCGTTGTAGCATAGGAGTTCAGGTCAGATTGTTGCACTGATTCGGGGACCCCCCTTATCTTCAGATTGTTTCTCCTAGACCTGTCTTCCAAATCGGCCAATTTCGCCTTAACCCATGCAGTGTCACTTTCTTTTTCCTCATACACATCTACCAAGTCGTTAATTGTATCAGCATATTCGCCCATTTTAACCTCAATGTGATCCACCTTGTCACCCAGTTCATGAATGTCCCGATTAAACTTATGCATGCAGGACGCCATATCCGATTGTATGGTGCTTCTAAGGGACAGCAGCATGTCTTAACACAGTGTCCATTACTGGTTGATTCTGTGTAGGGAAAGATTCGATCGATTCCGGCATGTCCCTCGTGTCATCCCCGGACTCGGGGCCTGGGCTATCCAATGTATGCAATCCGTTGCCATCCAGCCTGGGTTTGGATTTAGCTGGGCTCCGGGTTGCTGGGGAAGGCGGAGGCGAGGGTCGGGAATCGGGTGAAAGGGTAATTTTAGCAGGATGCCCTGTCTTAGTGTGATGTCGTGCTGCTGAGGCTGCAGGGCCGGAGTAGGCCTCGGCGCCATCTTGCTTACCCTCCATAACTTTCGTGTGGAAGAAGTCCGTTAGTCGGTGCGGGTGCCTCGAGTTCCGCCGTTTGCTAGGCATGATCACGACTGTTGCCCCTGCTAGATCGCCGGTTTTCCGAGTAAAATCGGTGTTCGGATGATTCGCTAATAGCCGCTTAATCCCTGAAGCGCCGGAGCTCTGGATCTATGCGACCATCCGGCTCCGCTGCAGGCCACGCCCAGATACTGGGAGTTTTTTTTACGAAAGAATATGCAGAATAAATATTAGCCTAAATTGATAAATACATTTGATAGTTTCACAATTTTTTATTGGATATGTTTTACAGCAGAAAAGTAAAAAATGGTTTTGATTTTTTCAAAATGGTCAGCCTTTAGTTTATAGCGCAAAAAAATAAAAACCACACTGGTGATCAAATACCACCAAAAGAAAGCTCTATTGGGTACAGAGTTGCACGAATGCGCAATTGTAAAATTTTAAAAGTTGTCAAAATTAGATTTAAAAATCTACACTGCAAAAAAAGGCCAGGTCATAAAGAGGGGGTAGATCTTCCAGAGATCAACTGGTTCAAGGAAACAGAAGGAAAATATTGGTGAAGCATTGCAGCCATCCAGGACCTATCCTTGGTGTCCTGTACAATAAGCTAATATAATTGGCCCGGCTAACGGGCACCGGTTGGTATAACTGTTGGTTCCTCAGTCGAGGTGGTGGTGGATCTCGGGATTGGTGGAGGGCGAGGCTTTGGTCGATGGCGTGACTTCTGCCCAGATTGGAATGCATGCTGGCTCCAGGTGATTAGCAGAGCAGTGGAGCTCCCTTAAAGTTTATGCAGGCTTTCCATTCCGGGTGCCGGATAAGGCACAGGGCAATGTGAGTAAATAGGATTATGTTATTACATATATTTAAAAAAATTATAAAAAGTTGGAAAACAATGAGGATTCTTCTCAGTCTGTATGGAGTGAAAGTTTAGTGGCCTGCTCTGGGTGTCTAATGGTTAAAGGAAAGGAGAAAACCCCTTGGTGGTACAGATATTTTTACCTTCTGAGAATGGAGAGGAGCAAGGTTGAGTGAATATCAGGAGTGTGTGCAGATTATATTCAAGGAGCATTCAGATCTAATTATTATTATTAAAGTGGTTGTAAAGGCTGAAGGTTTGTTACCTTCATCCTGTGCATGGAGGTAAAAAAAAACCTTCTGTATGCAGCGCTACCCACAGCCCCCCATTCTCAATCCAGCAATGTAAATGGGAACAATGGCTCTCTCCTTCCTCATTGGTTCAGAGACAGCAGCAGCCACTGGCTCTCATTGCTGTCAATTACAGCCAGTGAGGAGGGGGGAGGGGCTGAGCCATGGTCTGTGTGTCTATGTCCACATAGCCAGCTCAGGAGAGAGCACGGACAAGTGACCAATAACAGGCAGCTTGCTATGGGGCACTCAGCAGGGGAAGGACACAGGAGCACTGGCAGTGGACCCAAAGAAGAGAAGAGGAGGACCGGGGATGCTCTATGCAAAACCATTGTACTGAGCAGGTAATATTGTTGATTTAAAAAAAAATACACCTATAGTATCACATTAACGGGTATAGTGAGTGAGCATTTTAAAGTGTTGGTAACCCTAAAAAATAAAAAAATGGATCCTGTTCTCTTATAGCAAGTTAACAGCACAGTGCTTGTGATGTCTAACCTGCCCCTCTGAAAACTGTAAAAAAAAAACCTGGCTGATCCCGCCAGGTTCTGCCCTCCTCCTGTAAACTGACCACAGTTCATCATGACTGCTGAGGCCTGACACCATGGACAGTTTATGTACCTCCATCATCTGCAGCTCTCCTCTGTCCTCTATCCTCGCCCGCCCTGTCAGTTCCATGTGTGGGTGTGAGCCATCTCCACCCCCCTCCTGCCGCTATTCATAGTACATTACACTTTAACAAAATGTCACTGCTGGCCCCTCTCCTTTATCCAGGGATAATTCACAGTGCAAGTGCTTACTAAAAACAAAGCCTCTAAATACTGCTACTCCGATCCTGGGGCTACAGCAGGAGAGGCTGTGCAGCCAGCATGGCGGTCACGTGACCTCCTGGCTGACATCGGAGGGAAAGCTCAGCCCCTCTCACTGTAGCCCGGGGATCGGAGTAGCAGAGCGGCTGGGAGTCACGTGACAGGCCTGAAGATATGTAAAAAAATAAATAAAGATATTTAGAGGTATTTATTTCAGTAAACACTTGCACTAATGCTGAATATAGGAGAGGGGCTGACAGTGAATTAAATGGTTAAAGTTACAAACACTTTAATGGGTAATAAGCACCAAACAAATTTTATTTTTCCTGGAAAGAATTCAGCATTGACTATATGCAGCATCACCTTTATGTTGACTTGTTTTATTTGGATATGTAAAATTAACTCGAAGAGTGGCAGTTTGTGCCCTTTATTATTTAATATAAGAGGTTACATTATTGATTGTTGATTCATTTCATACTTTGTACTTTATTCTATATTATATAAAGATTATAGCAAAGTAGCAATGCATAAAATAACATTTTAGTTCATGGATTTTCTTTAGCTCTGACAAGCTGCACCCAGCCGTATGGTGGAAAGAAGACAAGGAAGAGGCCCTCATGTGATGACAGCGAGCCGCAGACATCGAGGAAGAAGACCACAACACAGGTTCCTCCTGAATTATGGATCCCAGAATTGAGACTCAGTGCGAAGGACAAGGCTGACATTCTAAATGGTCAGCCTGGCTCCCTTGCTGTTTGCCATTATACAGCTTTTCTACTGAGACATCAATTCTGGAATAAATACTTCAGAATGGTTTGTAAAAATATATTACCTGTATTCTATCCAGTTATTCAGTTGCATCTTTGTGATAGCACAAGACATGCATTTGTCAGTGTTTGTGATGGTAAACGAGTGTATGTGGCTGACAGTTTAGCATTGATTCGATCTCCTCACCTTAAGCAGATCAGGGAAAGCTACGACTGTCTGCTTGCAAAACCTCTAAAACACATGACCTTTTTAAAAGTACACCAGCAGGCACCAGGTGATCGTAGCTGTGTCATGTATTCAGCTGCAAATGTGGTAGAGTTTTTGACACCTGGAGGTAATCCAGTGTGTGAGTATGACACAAAACTCCTAAGGCCACACTTTCTTCACTGTCTAGAAAATAAAAAATTTACCCCATTTCCCAAAAAACACCAGCCAGCATCACCACCACCATCCAAGCCTGCAAATGCATAATGTTGCCTGGATTATCTGATGTCTAACAATTTATATTGTTGTCTGTCGCCTCCATCCAAGATCTCTCATATTCGGTCTGCAAATAACCATCTTCCGAATATGAGGAGTCAGAGGAGGAGTGCAGTAGAGAAGAGGAGGTCGCGGCTGCGGCTTCCCCTCTCTATGGAGGAGGAGGTCACGGCTGCGGCTTCCCGTCTCTATGGAGGGGGAGGAGGAGGTCGCGGCTGCGGCTTCCCCTCTCTATGGAGGGGGAGGAGGAGGTCGCGGCTTCCCCTCTCTATGGAGGGGGAGGAGGAGGAGAAGGAGGAGGAGGAGAAGGAGGAGGAGGAGGAGGTCGCAGCTGCGGCTTCCCTTCTCTATGGAGGAGGAGGAGGAGGAGGAGGAGGAGGTCGCGGCTGCGGCTTCCCCTCTCTATTGAGGAGGAGGAGGAGGAGGAGGAGGAGGTCGCGGCTGCGGCTTCCCCTCTCTATTGAGGAGGAGGAGGAGGTCGCGGCTGCGGCTTCCCCTCTCTATGGAGGAGGAGGAGGTCGCGGCTGCGGCTTCCCCTCTCTGTGGAGGAGGAGGAGGTCGCGGCTGCGGCTTCCCCTCTCTGTGGAGGAGGAGGAGGAGGTCGCGGCTGCGGCTTCCCCTCTCTGTGGAGGAGGAGGAGGTCGCGGCTGCGGCTTCCCCTCTCTGTGGAGGAGGAGGAGGTCGCGGCTGCGGCTTCCCCTCTCTGTGGAGGAGGAGGAGGTCGCGGCTGCGGCTTCCCCTCTCTGTGGAGGAGGAGGAGGTCATGGCTGCGGCTTCCCCTCTCTATGGAGGAGGTCGCGGCTTCCCCTCTCTATGGAGGAGAAGGAGGTCGCGGCTTCGGCTTCCCCTCTCTGAGGAGGAGGAGGAGGAGGAGGAGGAGGAGAAGGTCGCGGCTGTGGCCTCCCCTCTCTATGGAGGAGGAGGAGGAGGAGGAGGAGAAGGTCGCGGCTGCGGCCTCCCCTCTCTATGGAGGAGGAGGAGGAGGTCGCGGCTGCGGCCTCCCCTCTCTATGGAGGAGGAGGAGGAGGTCGCGGCTGCGGCCTCCCCTCTCTATGGAGGATGAGGAGGAGGTCGCGGCTGCGGCCTCCCCTCTCTATGGAGGATGAGAAGGAGGAGGTCGCGGCTGCGGCCTCCCCTCTCTATGGAGGAGGAGGTCGCGGCTGCGGCCTCCCCTCTCTATGGAGGAGGAGGTCGCGGCTGCGTCCTCCCCTCTCTATGGAGGAGGAGGTCGCGGCTGCGGCCTCCCCTCTCTATGGAGGAGGAGGTCGCGGCTGCGGCCTCCCCTCTCTATGGAGGAGGAGGTCGCGGCTGCGGCCTCCCCTCTCTATGGAGGAGGAGGTCGCGGCTGCGGCCTCCCCTCTCTATGGAGGAGGAGGAGGAGGTCGCGGCTGCGTCCTCCCCTCTCTATGGAGGAGGAGGTCGCGGCTGCGGCCTCCCCTCTCTATGGAGGAGGAGGTCGCGGCTGCGGCCTCCCCTCTCTATGGAGGAGGAGGAGGAGGTCGCGGCTGCGGCCTCCCCTCTCTATGTAGGAGGAGGAGGAGGTCGCGGCTGCGGCCTCCCCTCTCTATGTAGGAGGAGGAGGAGGTCGCGGCTGCGGCCTCCCCTCTCTATGGAGGAGGAGGAGGAGGAGGAGGAGGAGGTCGCGGCTGCGGCCTCCCCTCTCTATGGAGGAGGAGGAGGTCGCGGCTGCGGCCTCCCCTCTCTATGGAGGAGGAGGAGGAGGAGGAGGTCGCGGCTGCGGCCTCCCCTCTCTATGGAGGAGGAGGAGGAGGCGGAGGAGGTCGCGGCTGCGGCCTCCCCTCTCTATGGAGGAGGAGGAGGTCGCAGCTGCGGCCTCCCCTCTCTATGGAGGAGGAGGAGGAGGAGGTCGCGGCTGTGGCCTCCCCTTTCTATGGAGGAGGAGGAGGAGGTCGCGGCTGCGGCCTCCCCTTTCTATGGAGGAGCCGGTCGCGGCTGCGGCTTCCCCTTTCTATGGAGGAGCCGGTCGCGGCTGCGGCTTCCCCTCTCTATGGAGGAGGAGGAGGAGGAGGTCGCGGCTGCGGCCTCCCCTCTCTATGGAGGAGGAGGAGGAGGAGGAGGTCGCGGCTGCGGCCTCCCCTCTCTATGGAGGAGGAGGAGGAGGTCGCGGCTGCGGCCTCCCCTCTCTATGGAGGAGGAGGAGGAGGTCGCGGCTGCGGCCTCCCCTCTCTATGGAGGAGGAGGTCGCGGCTGCAGCTTCCCCTCTCTTTGGAGGAGGAGGTCGCGGCTGCGGCCTCCCCTCTCTATGGAGGAGGAGGAGGAGGTCGCGGCCTCCCCTCTCTATGGAGGAGGAGGAGGAGGAGGTTGCGGCTGCGGCCTCCCCTCTCTATGGAGGAGGAGGAGGAGGAGGTCGCGGCTGCGGCCTCCCCTCTCTATGGAGGAGGAGGTCGCGGCTGCGGCCTCCCCTCTCTATGGAGGAGGAGGAGGAGGTCGCGGCTGCGGCCTCCCCTCTCTATGGAGGAGGAGGAGGAGGAGGTTGCAGCTGCGGCCTCCCCTCTCTATGGAGGAGGAGGTCGCGGCTGCGGCCTCCCCTCTCTGTGGAGGAGGAGGTCGCGGCTGCGGCCTCCCCTCTCTGTGGAGGAGGAGGTCGCGGCTGCGGCCTCCCCTCTCTGTGGAGGAGGAGGTCGCGGCTGCGGCCTCCCCTCTCTGTGGAGGAGGAGGTCGCGGCTGCGGCCTCCCCTCTCTGTGGAGGAGGAGGTCGCGGCTGCGGCCTCCCCTCTCTGTGGAGGAGGAGGTCGCGGCTGCGGCCTCCCCTCTCTATGGAGGAGGAGGAGGAGGTCGCGGCTGCGGCCTCCCCTCTCTATGGAGGAGGAGGAGAAGGAGGTCGCGGCTGCGGCCTCCCCTCTCTATGGAGGAGGAGGAGGAGGTCGCGGCTGCGGCCTACCCTCTCTATGGAGGAGGAGGAGGAGGTCGCGGCTGCGGCCTACCCTCTCTATGGAGGAGGAGGAGGAGGAGGTCGCGGCTGCGGCCTCCCCTCTCTATGGAGGAGGAGGAGGGTCGCGGCTGCGGCCTCCCCTCTCTATGGAGGAGGAGGAGGAGGAGGAGGTCGCGGCTGCGGCCTCCCCTCTCTATGGAGGAGGAGGAGGAGGTCACGGCTGCGGCCTCCCCCCTCTATGGAGGAGGAAGAGGAGGAGGTCACGGCTGCGGTCTCCCCTCTCTATGGAAGAGGGGGTCGCGGCTGCGGCCTCCCCTCTCTATGGAGGAGGAGGAGGAGGTCGCGGCTACGGCCTTCCCTCTCTATGGAGGAGGAGGAGGAGGTCGCGGCTGCGGCCTTCCCTCTCTATGGAGGAGGAGGTCGCGGCTACGGCTTCCCCTCTCTATGGAGGAGGAGGAGGTCGCGGCTGCGGCCTCCCCTCTCTATGGTGGAGGAGGAGGATGAGGAGGAGGTCGCAGCTGCGGCCTCCCCTCTCTATGGAGGAGGAGGAGGAGGTCGCGGCTGCGGCCTCCCCTCTATATGGAGGAGGAGGAGGAGGAGGTCGCGGCTGCGGCCTCCCCTCTCTATGGAGGAGGAGGAGGAGGTCGCGGCTGCGGCCTCCCCTCTCTATGGAGGAGGAGGAGGAGGTCGCGGCTGCGGCCTCCCCTCTCTATGGAGGAGGAGGAGGAGGTCGCGGCTGCGGCCTCCCCTCTCTATGGAGGAGGAGGAGGAGGTCGCGGCTGCGGCCTCCCCTTTCTATGGAGGAGGAGGAGGAGGCGGAGGAGGTCGCGGCTGCGGCCTCCCCTTTCTATGGAGGAGGAGGAGGAGGAGGTCGCAGCTGCGGCCTCCCCTCTCTATGGAGGAGGAGGAGGTCGCGGCTGCGGCCTCCCCTTTCTATGGAGGAGCAGGTCGCGGCTGCGGCTTCCCCTCTCTATGGAGGAGGAGCAGGTCGCGGCTGCGGCTTCCCCTCTCTATGGAGGAGGAGGAGGAGGTTTGCGGCTGCGGCCTCCCCTCTCTATGGAGGAGGAGGTCGCGGCTGCGGCCTCCCCTCTCTATGGAGGAGGAGGAGGTCGCGGCTGCGGCCTCCCCTCTCTATGGAGGAGGAGGTCGCGGCTGCGGCCTCCCCTCTCTATGGAGGAGGAGGAGGAGGAGGTCGCGGCTGCGGCCTCCCCTCTCTATGGAGGAGGAGGTCGCGGCTGCGGCCTCCCCTCTCTATGGAGGAGGAGGTCGCGGCTGCGGCCTCCCCTCTCTATGGAGGAGGAGGAGGAGGAGGAGGAGGTCGCGGCTGCGGCCTCCCCTCTCTATGGAGGAGGAGGAGGAGGACGCGGCTGCGGCCTCCCCTCTCTATGGAGGAGGAGGAGGAGGACGCGGCTGCGGCCTCCCCTCTCTATGGAGGAGGAGGAGGAGGACGCGGCTGCGGCCTCCCCTCTCTATGGAGGAGGAGGAGGAGGAGGACGCGGCTGCGGCCTCCCCTCTCTATGGAGGAGGAGGAGGACGCGGCTGCGGCCTCCCCTCTCTATGGAGGAGGACGCGGCTGCGGCCTCCCCTCTCTATGGAGGAGGAGGAGGAGGAGGACGCGGCTGCGGCCTCACCTCTCTATGGAGGAGGAGGAGGAGGACGCGGCTGCGGCCTCCCCTCTCTATGGAGGAGGAGGAGGAGGACGCGGCTGCGGCCTCCCCTCTCTATGGAGGAGGAGGAGGAGGACGCGGCTGCGGCCTCCCCTCTCTATGGAGGAGGAGGAGGAGGTCGCGGCTGCGGCCTCCCCTCTCTATGGAGGAGGAGGAGGAGGTCGCGGCTGCGGCCTCCCCTCTCTATGGAGGAGGAGGAGGAGGTCGCGGCTGCGGCCTCCCCTCTCTATGGAGGAGGAGGTCGCGGCTGCGGCCTCCCCTCTCTATGGAGGAGGAGGAGGAGGTCGCGGCTGCGGCCTCCCCTCTCTATGGAGGAGGAGGAGGAGGTCGCGGCTGCGGCCTCCCCTCTCTATGGAGGAGGAGGAGGAGGAGGAGGAGGAGGAGGAGGAGGAGGAGGTTGCAGCTGCGGCCTCCCCTCTCTGTGGAGGAGGAGGTCGCGGCTGCGGCCTCCCCTCTCTGTGGAGGAGGAGGTCGCGGCTGCGGCCTCCCCTCTCTGTGGAGGAGGAGGTCGCGGCTGCGGCCTCCCCTCTCTATGGAGGAGGAGGAGGAGGTCGCGGCTGCGGCCTCCCCTCTCTATGGAGGAGGAGGAGAAGGAGGTCGCGGCTGCGGCCTCCCCTCTCTATGGAGGAGGAGGAGGAGGTCGCGGCTGCGGCCTACCCTTTCTATGGAGGAGCAGGTCGCGGCTGCGGCTTCCCCTCTCTATGGAGGAGGAGCAGGTCGCGGCTGCGGCTTCCCCTCTCTATGGAGGAGGAGGAGGAGGTTTGCGGCTGCGGCCTCCCCTCTCTATGGAGGAGGAGGTCGCGGCTGCGGCCTCCCCTCTCTATGGAGGAGGAGGAGGAGGTCGCGGCTGCGGCCTCCCCTCTCTATGGAGGAGGAGGTCGCGGCTGCGGCCTCCCCTCTCTATGGAGGAGGAGGTCGCGGCTGCGGCCTCCCCTCTCTATGGAGGAGGAGGAGGAGGAGGTCGCGGCTGCGGCCTCCCCTCTCTATGGAGGAGGAGGAGGAGGAGGTCGCGGCTGCGGCCTCCCCTCTCTATGGAGGAGGAGGAGGAGGACGCGGCTGCGGCCTCCCCTCTCTATGGAGGAGGAGGAGGAGGACGCGGCTGCGGCCTCCCCTCTATATGGAGGAGGAGGAGGAGGACGCGGCTGCGGCCTCCCCTCTCTATGGAGGAGGAGGAGGAGGACGCGGCTGCGGCCTCCCCTCTCTATGGAGGAGGAGGAGGACGCGGCTGCGGCCTCCCCTCTCTATGGAGGAGGACGCGGCTGCGGCCTCCCCTCTCTATGGAGGAGGAGGAGGAGGACGCGGCTGCGGCCTCCCCTCTCTATGGAGGAGGAGGAGGAGGTCGCGGCTGCGGCCTCCCCTCTCTATGGAGGAGGAGGAGGAGGAGGTCGCGGCTGCGGCCTCCCCTCTCTATGGAGGAGGAGGAGGAGGTCGCGGCTGCGGCCTCCCCTCTCTATGGAGGAGGAGGTCGCGGCTGTGGCTTCTGGAGGAGGAGGAGGAGGAGGTCGCGGCTGCGGCCTCCCCTCTCTATGGAGGAGGAGGAGGTCGCGGCTGCGGCCTCCCCTTTCTATGGAGGAGGAGGAGGAGGAGGTCGCGGCTGCGGCCTCCCCTTTCTATGGAGGAGGAGGAGGAGGAGGTCGCAGCTGCGGCCTCCCCTCTCTATGGAGGAGGAGGAGGAGGTCGCAGCTGCGGCCTCCCCTCTCTATGGAGGAGGAGGAGGTCGCGGCTGCGGCCTCCCCTTTCTATGGAGGAGCAGGTCGCGGCTGCGGCTTCCCCTCTCTATGGAGGAGGAGCAGGTCGCGGCTGCGGCTTCCCCTCTCTATGGAGGAGGAGGAGGAGGTTGCGGCTGCGGCCTCCCCTCTCTATGGAGGAGGAGGTCGCGGCTGCGGCCTCCCCTCTCTATGGAGGAGGAGGAGGAGGTCGCGGCTGCGGCCTCCCCTCTCTATGGAGGAGGTCGCGGCTGCGGTCTCCCCTCTCTATGGAGGAGGAGGTCGCGGCTGCGGCCTCCCCTCTCTATGGAGGAGGAGGAGGAGGAGGTCGCGGCTGCGGCCTCCCCTCTCTATGGAGGAGGAGGTCGCGGCTGCGGCCTCCCCTCTCTATGGAGGAGGAGGTCGCGGCTGCGGCCTCCCCTCTCTATGGAGGAGGAGGAGGAGGAGGAGGACGCGGCTGCGGCCTCCCCTCTCTATGGAGGAGGAGGAGGAGGACGCGGCTGCGGCCTCCCCTCTCTATGGAGGAGGAGGAGGAGGACGCGGCTGCGGCCTCCCCTCTCTATGGAGGAGGAGGAGGAGGACGCGGCTGCGGCCTCCCCTCTCTATGGAGGAGGACGCGGCTGCGGCCTCCCCTCTCTATGGAGGAGGAGGAGGAGGACGCGGCTGCGGCCTCACCTCTCTATGGAGGAGGAGGAGGAGGAGGAGGAGGACGCGGCTGCGGCCTCACCTCTCTATGGAGGAGGAGGAGGAGGACGCGGCTGCGGCCTCACCTCTCTATGGAGGAGGAGGAGGAGGACGCGGCTGCGGCCTCCCCTCTCTATGGAGGAGGAGGAGGAGGACGCGGCTGCGGCCTCCCCTCTCTATGGAGGAGGAGGAGGAGGACGCGGCTGCGGCCTCCCCTCTCTATGGAGGAGGAGGAGGAGGACGCGGCTGCGGCCTCCCCTCTCTATGGAGGAGGAGGAGGAGGTCGCGGCTGCGGCCTCCCCTCTCTATGGAGGAGGAGGAGGAGGAGGTCGCGGCCGCGGCCTCCCCTCTCTATGGAGGAGGAGGAGGAGGTCGCGGCCGCGGCCTCCCTTCTCTATGGAGGAGGAGGAGGAGGAGGTCGCGGCCGCGGCCTCCCCTCTCTATGGAGGAGGAGGAGGAGGAGGTCGCGGCCGCGGCCTCCCCTCTCTATGGAGGAGGAGGAGGAGGAGGTCGCGGCCGCGGCCTCCCCTCTCTATGGAGGAGGAGGAGGAGGAGGTCGCGGCTGCGGCCTCCCCTCTCTATGGAGGAGGAGGAGGAGGAGGTCGCGGCTGCGGCCTCCCCTCTCTATGGAGGAGGAGGAGGAGGAGGTCGCGGCTGCGGCCTCCCCTCTCTATGGAGGAGGAGGAGGAGGAGGTCGCGGCTGCGGCCTCCCCTCTCTATGGAGGAGGAGGAGGAGGAGGTCGCGGCTGCGGCCTCCCCTCTCTATGGAGGAGGAGGAGGAGGTCGCGGCTGCGGCCTCCCCTCTCTATGGAGGAGGAGGAGGAGGAGGTCGCGGCTGCGGCCTCCCCTCTCTATGGAGGAGGAGGAGGAGGAGGTCGCGGCTGCGGCCTCCCCTCTCTATGGAGGAGGAGGAGGAGGAGGTCGCGGCTGCGGCCTCCCCTCTCTATGGAGGAGGAGGAGGAGGAGGTCGCGGCTGCGGCCTCCCCTCTCTATGGAGGAGGAGGAGGAGGAGGTCGCGGCTGCGGCCTCCCCTCTCTATGGAGGAGGAGGAGGAGGTCGCGGCTGCGGCCTCCCCTCTCTATGGAGGAGGAGGAGGAGGTCGCGGCTGCGGCCTCCCCTCTCTATGGAGGAGGAGGAGGAGGTCGCGGCTGTGGCTTCTGGAGGAGGAGAAGGAGGAGGTCGCGGCTGCGGCTTCCGGAGGAGGAGAAGGAGGAGGAGAAGGTCGCGGCTGCGGCTTCCGGAGGAGGAGAAGGAGGAGTAGGAGGTCGCGGCTGCGGCTTACGGAGGAGGAGAAGGAGGAGGTCGCGGCTGCGGCTTCCGGAGGAGGTCGCGGCTGCGGCTTCCGAAGGAGGAGGAGGAGGTCGCGGCTGCGGCTTCCGGAGGAGGAGAAGGAGGAGGTCGCGGCTGCGGCTTCCGGAGGATTAGGTCGCGGCTGCGGCTTCTGGAGGAGGAGAAGGAGAAGGTCGCGGCTGCGGCTTCCGGAGGAGGAGAAGGAGAAGGTCGCGGCTGCGGCTTCCGGAGGAGGAGAAGGAGGAGGTCGCGGCTTCCGGAGGAGGAGAAGGAGGAGGAGGAGGTCGCGGCTGCGGCTTCCGGAGGAGGAGGAGGAGGAGGAGGTCGCAGGTGTGGCTTCCGGAGGAGGAGAAGGTCGCGGCTGCGGCTTCCGGAGGAGGAGGAGGAGGACGTCACGGCTGCGGTTTCCGGAGGAGGAGATGGTCACGGCTGCGGCTTCCGGAGGAGGAGGAGGAGGAGGAGGTGGTGGTCACGGCTGCGGCTTCCGGAGGATGATAAATAGGAGGGGGAGGATAAATATGAGGAGGAGGAGGTCGCACCAGGTATGGTGGTGACATGGGGGAGAGGGGGGGAAGCTGGTACGGTGATGACACGTGGGGGGGTGCAGATATGGTGGTGACATGGGGGAGGGGGAAGCAGGTATGGTGGTGACATGGGGAGAGGGGGGAAGCAGGTGTGGTGGTGACATGGGATGAGGGGGTGCAGGTATGGTGGTGACATGGGGGAGGGGGTGGTGACATGGAGAAGTGGAGTGCAGGTATGGTGGCAACATGGGGGGAGGGGAGTGCAGGCATGGTGGTGACATGGGGGAATGGGGTGCAGGCATGGTGATGATATGGGGGAGGGGGAAGCAGGTATGGCGGTGACACGGGGGAGGGGTAAGCAGGTATGGTGGTGACACAGGGGGAGGGGGAAGCAGGTATGGTGGTGACACAGGGGGAGGGGGAAGCAGGTATGGTGGTGACACAGTGAGGGGGGGGACAGGTATGATGGTGACATGGGGAGGGTGGGAGAATAGGTATGGTGGTGACACGGGGGGAGGGGAGTGCAGGTATGGTGGTGACATGGGGGGAGGGGAGTGCAGGTATGGTGGTGACACGGGGAGGGGGGACAGGTATGATGGTGACACGGTGAGGTGGGAGAATAGGTATGGTTGTGACACGGGGAGGGGGTGCAGGTATGGTGATGACATGGGGGAAGCAGGTATGGTGGTGACACGGGGGAGGGGGTGCAGGTGGAGGGGATTAAGGCAGGGTGGATTTGGGATGGGTTATTGGGCAGTGTGGTAGAGATTAAGGCAGGGTTATATGGCAGGGTGGATGGAATTAAGGCAGGGTGGATTTGGGCTGGATTATAGGGCAGGGTGGAGTGGACAACAGCTGGGTGGAGCAGACTACAGCTGGGTTAAAGGGCAGAGTGGAGTGGATTAGGGCTGGGTTAAAGGGCATGGTGGAGTGAGTTATGGCAGGGGGGAGAGGATTAGGGTTGGGTTATAGGGCAGGGTGGAGGGGATTAAGGCAGGATGGATTTGGGCTGGGTTACACAGCATGGTGGAGTGGACTACGGCAGGGTGGAGCGGACTACAGCTGGGTTATAGGACAGGGTGGAGTGGATTAGGGCTGGGTTATAGGGAAGGGTGGATTGAATTACGGCTGGGTGGAGAGGATTAGGACAGGGTGGAGCAGATTAGAGTAGAGTAAATTAGTGTAATGTAGTGTAGTGTAGATTAGTATAGTGTAGTGTAGGGTCTGGCCAGAGAGGGATTACTTTGACGCAGTTGGCCAGCTTAAACATGCATTGCAATGCATGTGAACTAAAAATCCCTATTTTTATGTAAAGTTTGCTAGAAGGGTACATAGCTGTGTGCAGAAGGTTCATTTAGTATCTTTAGCATGTTTAGCGAGAACTTAATTTTAACTTCGTAGTAGTGTATGTTTAATAAAAATTGATAAATAGTTGTGCTAATATTGTGTGCCTTGTTGCTAGAACGTTGCTAGGGTGATCCCTGGCATTACTGCTTGCACTTACAAATCCCTGCACATGTGTACTCCCTCTTCCTGGTCACAGCAGCTCTGAGCTCAGTGCTCCTCTGACTGAGGAGAGCACAAACAGCGCATGCACAGGAATTATCTTAGCAATATCCTAGTATTAAGGCAGGACAGGGTAGGCGCCATATCTGAGAGGTAAGTAAATTGCCTACACCTTGAGCCCTCCAGCTGTTGCAGAACTAACTACAAGTCCCATCATGCCTATGGCAGTAATTGTAACTGCCAGCCTTGCAATGCCTCATGGGAAATGTAGTTTCACAACAGCTGGAGGACCCCAGGTTGCCTACCCCTGGCCTACACCAACATAAGGTGTATAATTCAGCTTTAATCATAGTACACAGTTGACTTCATCAGATTCTGGGAAAGGTAAACTAAAGTAGGCCAGAGATTTTGCAACTTTCTTTCCTTCCACCACAGGTTGCTCATTTTTCTCATCAACAATGTCCAAACCTTTTCTTAGTTTTGAGTGGGGAGGGATTAGGACACCTGTCAGGTTTTTATTGCTGTCTGTGTCCCTATCAATTATTACATTATGAGGAAAAATATGGAAGCCACCACTGATATATTTAGAAAAGTGATGTCATCCTCATCACCTGTAAGAAGCATGTGGGACAGGAGATCAGACCTGTCTGCCCGCTCATTATAGGGGAGTGATGAGGGAGGAGTAAGGTTCAGGAGGAGGATGACAACCCTGGATCAGTAATGACAGATCACATGAGCACACACGTTATGGAATTGTACAGACAAAAGGAGAGGTCTGAATAGGTGCAGAGCTGTGCACACACTCGGCCACCTCCAATCTGATCACAGCTTTTTATCAGGATTAGTCTATTCTACAAAAATGGGGGTGCTCACCACTGCTCCGGACAGCATCTCACCCAATTCTGGCTGGATAATTGTTAATATCTGCAAAGCGTAATGGGCTCTCTGGGAGGAGTATGCCAGGAAGAGAAAGCATGCTGGCTATGCTGAAAGATTATCAAAACATTATATATTGTCTGAAAGCAGACACCCTAGAGAATAATGGGAACAGAGGGGCGCCAGACTGAGTGCAGTATAAATCATATATTTAATAAAAACAAGTAGTAACTCACAGGTTAAATTAGATGAGTTCAGTATGTGGTGAAAATCGCCAGTCCTGGAGTCTCATAAAAGTCTTCCCTTTGCAGCCTGGGACACTGGTGTGATCTTACAGGGATCCAGAGAATGCTGAGAACCAGGAGGCAGGAAACAAGAAGCAGCTGGTCGTGACTTCACAGGAACAGGAAATGTGATTATTCACAGTGGCAAGGAATGGTAATGCATTTCTAAGCTACAGCTTCTTCATCAGACCATGATTGGCTGGCAAACCTGGCAGTCTTATATTACAGAGGAAATAGAAACAGAGAGATCTGATGGGCTGGCCAGCCCGTCAATCAAATACACAGATTCAAAGAGGTAGATGGCTGGAGACCGAAGTGAATGTAAATATGAGTAAGAAGCTTGCTGATTAATAGTGGAAGATAAGTTTATAACGTTTGCAGAAATCGATCAATTCACTAATTGATTAAATACATAAATATAAAATGTATAAATATACCTCAAATTTAAAATGAATACATTTTTATAAGTAAATTAACTCAGAAATGAATTAAGAAAATGATTAGCAATTTGGAAATTAATTGATTATTATAAATTATAATGAATTAATAAAATGGTGAGAATGGAGGAAAGAGAGGACTCTATGCTATGCATAATATTAAGGTTCTAAGTTATATCATGACCAAAAATACTTCTCAAAAGGATAAAATCAAATCTTCAGATAATAAATGGTTAATGGATAATGCTGGTGATACCCACTGTGTGTATATGTGTGCACACATATAGTCATACATATACACACACAAATACAATAACAGCTCATGCATACCCACATACCTGCACGTACGTGCAGTTGTAAACATGTACATGTGCAACAAACGCATGTATATACGTGAGTATATACAAACATCTTTCTGTCCCAATACTCTCTAGAGGGAACATAATATTGTATAAAAAAGGGGAAGGGGGAACAAAAAAAAAAGGGGGGGGGTGGTAAAAACAAAAAGGGGGGGTGGTAAAAAAAATAATAATAATAATAAAAAAATAAAAATAAATGAATAAATAAAAATAAAAAAGCGGTGCCAAATTTGTGTTTGTTGCCCAAATGAGCTATTTAGTGGATAAAACTGGGTATCCATTCACCAGTAACCGGGCAACCCACTGAGGCATGACCAGGGGAAAATCACACCAGCACCTGATTAAATAACAGTGCTGATTTCGATCTCCTCGTTCATTCCCCTAGGCGACATAGTATCCAAAGTGAAAATCCAATACGTTTCCTGACGGCACAGTCTTTTGAAACGTTCTGCTGGGGGAAATTTATCTGGAATTGATTCAAGGACCCAAACTTTTAGATCCTTGGATGATTGTTTATGATATTCTAGAAAGACCAGCTGCTTCTTGTTTCTTGCCTCCTGGTTCTCAGCATTCTCTGGATCCCTGTAAGATCACACCAGTGTCCCAGGCTGCAAAGGGAAGACTTTTATGAGACTCCAGGACTGGCGATTTTCACCACATACTGAACTCATCTAATTTAACCTGTGAGCTACTACTTGTTTTTATTAAATATATGATTTATACTGCACTCAGTCTGGCGCCCCTCTGTTCCCATTTCTACACAGAGCTCATCGCTTCACTCTAAGGGAGCTGCCTCCAGGTGCTAATCATACAAGATCTCGGATCATTTATGGACATTACGTTTTAAACAAATGTTTTAATATCATGTGTGCTTATTCACACACGTTTTATGTATACCTATATTCCAGTTGTTATATAATTTTATGTTATCACCATATCTAGCGCCGCTGTTCACCCCTGTTTTTACCCTAGAGTATAAAACAGTAGTAGTTCCAATTTTTTATGTCACACGATATTATCGCAAAGTCAATATGGCTGTAGCCACTGGGAATTCGTAAAATCCCCCACGATGTATGGACCTGACAGCTAAAGGGTTAGCAATTAATTATATTATTAATATTAATAATA
Organism: Lithobates pipiens; assembly: GCF_037356315.1. Classification (NCBI taxonomy): domain Eukaryota; kingdom Metazoa; phylum Chordata; class Amphibia; order Anura; family Ranidae; genus Lithobates; species Lithobates pipiens. The sequence continues at coordinate 291,060,450 of NW_027507784.1, read as the reverse complement.
CTATTAAAATGTAAATCAATGCACACAAAACAATTGATGTAAATAGAGGGGATTACATTCAATAAGGGAGATCGCATTTGTAAAGTCAAGGTAAATGAAAAAAAAAAAACTCGCAACCTGAATAAATTAATGAAACAAGTGCTCACAAATTTCCATGCCCAAAACCACTCCAAAAGATCAATAATCAGTTAATCAGTGATAAAAAATACTTAGTGTTGATGAAAAATATCCCTGTTATACCACTCATAAAATATATGAAAAAATATAAATCAATATGTGAAATATATGGTGAATCTGCCTCTCATGCAGACCAGCAACAACAAAGAAAAAAAATGAATCAATAAATAGTGTCCCCTGTGTTGTGCCAAACACTCTCACTCAATAGAACTACAAGTGACAGTAAACCATTGTTAGTGGTAAATGGTAGGCAATTGCTCAAAACAAGCCCACATTAAATACTTGCTGACCGCCCATAGCTGCAAAATGGCTGCAGGGCGGTCGGATAACTCTTGGAGGGCGCACTATAATGTCCTACCAGAATTGCGAGCACCCAAGAATATCCATGACTGCTGCCATCATGGATCACGGTATAGGGCTGATGGCAGCGGCCCTTTACAACGTGACTGCTCCATCAAATGACGGAGCAATCAGTGGTAAAAAAGCTAGCACATGCCCAGTTCATCTCTCCCCTCTCCGTACCTATCGGTACAGTGTCAAAGGAGAGGGGGAGAGATCGGTTGCAGCATCCATCCATGCTCAGCCATCCCATCCATACTCAGCCATCCCAATCCACAGCTCATCCATCCCACATCAGTTCTCATTAGTGCCACATCCATGCCACCACAGTGCCCATCAGTGCCTCACAAAAGTGTAATAGGTAGTCAAACTAGATTTTAAATGTATGCCCCTAGAACACCTGATGGTGTTCCATGCATGTTGGGCCTCTGTATTTGGCCAGGCTGTGTAAAACTCTCACACATGTGGTATCGTTATACTTGTGAGGAGTAGCAGAATATATTTTGGGGTGTAATTTTGGCACACACTATGTGTTAGAAATATTGTATAAATGTACAACTTTGTGTGTAAAAAAAAAAAAAAAAAAGTTTTCATTTTCTTTTCACATTTTCCAAAAAAACTTGTGGAAAAAAATGACATGTTCAAAGGACTCATTATGCCTCATAAAATTCACATTCTGGTGTTTTCTTTCCAAAATGGGGTCATTTTTTGGGTGTTTCGATTGTTCTGGTGCTCCAGGGCATTCAAAAGTGCAAGAGGTAGTCTAGAAATTATATGTGTAATTTATGTCCCTAGAATGCCTGACGGTGCTCCCTGCATGTTGGGCCTCTGTATGTAGCCAGGCTGTGTAAAAGTCTCACACATGTGTTATCATCATACTATCGTCATGGATGCAATTTAGGGTATGCATATGCTATGTGTGGGAAATCCTGTTAATAGGACAATTTTGTGAAAAAAAAAATCTTAATTTTGCAAAGAATTGTGGGAAAAAATTACAACTTCAAACAAACTCACCATGCCTTTTACTAAATACCTTGGTATGTCTACTTTCCAAAAAGGGGTCATTGGGGGGTATGTATACTCTCCTGGCTTGTTAGGGTCTCAAGAAATTAGATAGGCCATCAGTGCATCAGGTGTGATCAATTTTCAATGATTGGTACCACAGATTGTAGACTCTATAACTTTCACACAGACCAAATAATATACACTTATTTGGCTTCTTTTTTTACCAAAGATCTGTAGCAGTATACATTTTGGCCAAAATGTATGAAGAAAAATTACAAATTTGCTAAATTTTATAAACAGAAACAAAGTAAATATATTTTTAGGAGCTGGTGGAGAAACCACAGCATGCAGTGGGGGAGCAGATATTCCATACACCCAGAAGTGTGGTATACGTGAAGGGGCCAGAGAGGCTTTTCAAGTAATTTCACTCTTCTTTTACCAGGTAGGTTATCGGAGCGTCCCCTAATGAGAATTTCAAGCACTGTAGTTTGCCGCCATTCCACGGGCAGACACAATTTTAAAGCGTGACATGTTAGGCATCTGTTTACTCAGCGTAACATCATCTTTCACATTATATCAAAAATAGGGCTAACTTTTGTGGGTTTTTTCATTCATGAAAGTGTTTTTTTTTCAAAAAAAAAACCTGCATTTGAAAAACCACTGTGCAAATATTGTATGACATAAAAAAAATGCAACACCCACCATTTTATTCTATAGGGCCTCTCCGCAAAAAAATATATGTTTGGGGGATCCAAGTAATTTTATAGCGAGGAGAAAGTAGATTTTTACATTTAGGAGCAAAGTGTCAGAATTGGCCCTGATACGAAGTGTTTAACCACTTAAAGTGGTAGCATGGTCAATTTTTTAACTTTTACCTACAGGAAAGCCTATAATAAGGCTTACCTGTAGGTAAAAATAATATCTCCTAAACCTGTACGGTTTAGGAGATATTCCCCTCGGTATGCGCCGCTGACTGCAGCGGCGCATGCGCACAAGGGGGTTCTCTCCGTGAAAATCCGGCAGCGCTCGTGTGGCCGGACTGAAATCTCCCGCGCGCATGCGCAGGAGTGACGATATCACGGCTCCGGCCACTCACAGCGCCGGAGCCGCGATACCCGGAAGAGACGCCGAGGGAGCATGTCGGCTCCCTCGGCGTGGATCGGGCCAGATGTCGGGGCCTCGTTCTAAGGTAAGTATTTCATAATGAGCTAGTATGCGGTGCATACTAGCTCATTATGCATTTTGCTTTGCAGGTTTAAAAAAATAAAAAAATAAAAAAAATAAAAAAAATTGCGGGTTTACTACCGCTTTAAGCCCTGGACCATATGGCTGGCCAATGACCAGAGGACTTTTTACAATTTGGCACTGCGCTGCTTTAACTGGTAATTGTGTGATCATGCAATGTTGTACCCAAACAAAATTTGCGTCCTTTTTTTCCCACAAATAGAACTTTCTTTTAAAGGTAGTTGATTGACTCTGAGATTTTTATTTTTTGCGATATAAACATAAAAAGACTTTGGGAAAAAAATTATATTTTATACTTTTTGTTATTAGAAAAACCCAATAAACTCAATTTTAGTCATACATTTAGGCCAAAATGTATTCAGCCACATGTCTTTGGTAAAAAAAAAAAAGTCAATAAGCGTATATTTATTGGTTTGCGCAAAAGTTGTCACGTCTACAAACTAAGGTACATTTTCTGGAATTTACATAGCTATGACTGCCTATCTCATTTCTTGAGGTGCTAAAATGGCAGGGCAGTACAAACCCCCTCCAAATTACCCCATTTTGTAAAGTAGACACCGTAAGGAAATTGCTAAGAGGCATGTTGAGCCCATTGAATATTTTATTTTTTGTCCCAAGGGATTGAATAATGACAAAAAAAAAGAAGTTGTTTTACAAAAAGTTGTCACTAAATTATATATTGCTTTTTGGGAGCCTAGCCGTCTACGGGGCCCCGAAAGCCAAGCACTGCCGTCAGGATTTCTAGGGGCATACATTTTTAATTTCACTCATCACTACCCATCACAGTTTCGAAGGCCATAAAATGCCAAGATGGCACAACCCCCCCCCCCCCCCCCCCAATGACCCCATTTTGGAAATTATACACCCAAAGCTATTTGCTGAGAGGCATGTTGATTCCATGGAATATTTTATAGTTTGCCACAAGTTCTGGGAAAATTACAAACTTGTTTTTTTTTTTGCACAACGTTGTCACTAAATGATATATTGCTCACACATGGTATGGGCATATGTGGAATTACACCCAAAAATAAATTCTGCTGCTTCTCCTGAGTATGGGGATACCACATGTGTGGGACTTCTTGAGAGACTAGCCACGTACGGGGCCCCGAAAACCAAGCACCGCCTTCAGGATTTCTAAGGGCGGAACTTTTTGATTTCACTCCTCACTACCTATCGCAATTTTGAAGGCCATAAAATGCCAAGATGGCACAAACCCCCCCACAAATTACCCCGTTTTGGAAAGTAGACACCCTAAGCTATTTTCTGAGAGGCAGGTTGAGTCCATGGAATATTTTATATTTAGCAACAATTTGCAGGAATATGACAAACTTTTTTTTTTTGCACAAAGTTGTCACTAAATGATATATTGCTCAAACATGCCAAGGGCATATATGGAATTACACCCCAAAATACATTCTGCTGCTTCTCTTGAGTACGGGGATACCACATGTGTGGGACTTTTTAGGAGCCTAGCCGCGTACGGGGCCCCGAAATTCAAGCACCACCACCATTTCACGCCTCACTACATATCATAGGTTTGAAGATGGCACAACCCCCCCCCCCCCCCCCACCAAAATGACCCTATTTTGGAGACACTCCAAGCTATTTGCCGAGAGGCATGGTGAGTATTTTGCAGCTCTCATTTGTTTTTGAAAATGAAGAAAAAAAAATAAAAATATATATTTTTTTTCTTTTTTCAATTTTCAAAACTTTGTGACAAAAATCAAGGTCTGCAAAATACTCACCATACCTCTCAGCAAATAGCTTGGGGTGTCTACTTTCCAAAATGGGGTCATTTGGGGGGATTTTGTGCTATCTGGGTATTCCATGGCCACGAAACTGTGATAGGCAGTGAGGAATGAAATAAAAATTTACACCCTTAAAAAGCCTGAAGGCGGTGCTTGGTTTTTGGGGTCCCGTACGTGGCTAGGCTCCCAAAAGGTATCCCCACACTCAGGAGAAGCAACAGAATGAATTTTGGGGTGTAATTTCACATATAACCATGGCATGTTTGAGCAATATATCATTTAATGATAACTTTGTGCAAAAAAATAAAAATAATAATAATAATGTCTTTTTTCTGAAACTTGTGTCAAAATATAAAATATTCAATGGATTCGACATGCCTCTCAGCAAATAACTTGGGGTGTCTACTTTCCAAAATGGGGTCATTTGGGGGGGGTTTGAACTGTCCTGGCATTTTATGCAGAAACGTGCAGCGGCGACAAACTACATACATTTTTAAAAGCCTTTAAACGCCTTTACAGGTTACCACTTTAGATTTACGGAGGAGGTCTAATGCTAAAATGAGTACCCTTGATCTGACCTTCGCGGTGATACCTCACATGCATGGTGCAATTGCTGTTTACATATGACACCTGACCGATGCTTGCATTCAACGTTGTGCATAAGCAGAGGGGGACAGGGGTGTGTTTTTTTTGTTTTTTAATCATTTATTTTTTTTTTTATTTTTTTTTTAAACTGTTCCTTTCATATATATATATTTTTTATCATTTTTATTGTTATCTCAGGGAATGTAAATATCCCCTATGATTGCAATAGGTAGTGACAGGTACTCTTTTTTGAAGAAATGTGGGTCTATCAGACTCGATCTGATAGAGACTAGATCTCTCCTCTGCCCTCAAAGCATCTGACCACACCAAGATCGGTGTGATAAAATGCTTTCCCAATTTCCCAATGGCGCTATTTACATCCGGCGAAATCTAAGTCATGAAATGCTCATAGCTTCCTGTTTCTTAGGCCATAGAGATGATTGGAGCCATTCTGGTCTCTGATCAGCTCTATGGTCAGCTGGCGGAACCACCGGCTGCATTCTCAGGTTCCATGTTGGGACAGGAGAGCCTGAGAAAACCATGGAAGACGGTTGGGGGGGGGGCATTCCATCTCACTGCTTGTAAAAGCAGTCTGGAGGCTAATTAGCCTCTAGGATTGCTTTTGCATGAAAGCCGACCACTGGCTGAAAATAATGATACCAAGATGGTACCTAAACCTGCAGGCATCATTCTGGTATAACCACTCAAAGTCCAGAAACATACCAGTACATTGCTGGTCCTTGTTGGGCATATATTGTAATCTTTTTTTTCATACCAGCCTGTGGGCTCAACGAAAAAAAGATATTGATCGGTGGGCATGCCCACCATTAGAATACCTCCATTCATCCACCCACTTCTAATGGTGGGCATACATGCACCATTTATATATGCTGAAGCATGGGGGCATCCGCCCCAAAAGGTAGGAGCAAAACGCTCCTCCACCCCCGCTGCCCCCATGCTTCGGCATATATGCTCTTTTTAACCGTGGTAGTGAAATCACCTCCGACAGCGCTGGAGTCATGGCTTTATGTATCGTGGGAGCAAACGCTGTTGCTGTCAAGATAAATAAATGGATGCTGCAGCTGAATGGCATACCTGAAAACAAAAAATGGTTAACAATAAAACATTGCAGAATAAAATACAGTACAAAGGAGCAGAACAATAGAGAGAGAATAGAGAAAGCGTCGGTTTTTGTCCATCGGACTAGCATACACACAAATGGATTTCTCGGTCTGGCGGAGTTCCGGTGGAAAAATTTAAAACATGTTCTATTTCTAAAGTCCGCCGGATTTTTGGCAAGCAAAGGTCCGATGGAGCCCACACAAGATCGAATTGTCCGACGGACTCGTTCCTTTGCTGTCAAAAAGTCTAATCGTGTGTACGCAGCATAACAGTTCTAACTGTTGTAACGGTTCCAGCGGTTTGGGTCTCTCAAAATGCGATGGCATCTTGGGAGACCCTGTGAACGTTTGCCTAGTCAGTGTGCAATGCTGTACCCTACTCTAAAACTCAACTAGTGAATGGTAGCGTTCAAAACATTCACCAATGCAAAGACCAGGATTGTCAGGACAGCGGGGACAATAATGACGGGTGTCACGCCTATATCCACGCTTTCTGCAGACAACATTTTCTTTGGGGGGCTCTTTGGGTAGGGGTATGCGGGAGGACATAAGGTTAATGCCTCTCATGCAGCCGGCTTACTGCATTTGGTTGGGGAAGGTGAGGTGGAGCACCGTCTGGATACAGAAGGGCTCTGACGATATCTTCCTGGAATTTAAGGAAAGATCCAGTCTGTCCTGAAGCTCTGTGTAGCACATGAGCGTTCAGCATAGCCAATTGAAATAAATAAACAGACACTTTTTTGTACCAGTGTCTGACCTTACGGCAACTAGGTACAGCTCCAACAACTGGTCATTGAGGTCCACCCCTCCCATATTTTGGTTATATTTGTGGACACAGAGGGGTTTCTCCACAACACCAGTCGCCGTAGGAATTTGGACCGTCGTGTCTGCATGAAGGGAGGTAAGAACAAAAACATTCTACTTATCCCTCCACTTCATAGCGAGCAAGTTATTACACTTGAAGCAGGCTCTCTCCCCCAGCCTAAGACGAGAATCTACAAGCCGCTGGGGAAAGCCCCGGTGATTAGGTTGCACAGTGCCACAAGCTCCAATCTGCTGATCAAACAAATGACTAAACAGTGGCAGGCTCGTGTAATAATTGTCCACATACAAATGGTACCCCTTTCCGAATAGCGGTGACACCAAGTCCCACACAATCTTGCCAGCGCTTCCTATGTAGTCAGGGCAGTTCTCTGGCTCTACGTGACTATCTTTGCCCTCATAAACCATAAAACTACATATATAGCCTGTGGCCCTGTCACAGAGCTTATACACCTTGACCCCGTATCTGGAACGCTTGTTGGGAATGTATTGTTTGAATGACAAGCGGCCAGAAAACTTAACCAGGGACTCATCAACGCAGACAACTTGATGGGGAGTAAACTAGTCTGCAAAACGTTGGTTGAAGTGGAATAATTTTAATGGTTCAGCGTCACACAACACCTAACAAATATGGCACCACATCCCTGAAAGTTTGAAGCATGAATCAAAAGACAGGAAGGGAAATTAGGGATTTTAGCGGTGCTAATTAACAAATATAATTAAAGTACAAAATTTGTAATACAAAAATTTATTAAGTTTGAAGTTAAAATCAGTAGCAAATTCTGCTTAAAAAGTACAGGATAATACAATACAGTGGTTGTTTTTGTTAAGCACACATAGTCCCGACATGTTTCGCATTAGATTGCTTCTTCAGGGGATGTGTGAATGTTTGAACAAAATCTAAACCAAAAATACAAAATAATATAGTAATGAAATATATCACAAAATTCATAAGTGCAGACATGAGAAAAAAAAACAAAAAAACACATATCACACCCACCTTCAACCACTACGTAGATGGTAAAGTAGGGGAATTGTCCACCTCAGGGGTTAGCCGCAGCAGAGCTGGATCGCAGGGGGCTAAAAGAACAGCCCAAGATGGCTAATAACAAGAAAGTGTACAATGGAAATAGAATTTTTGGATTTTGGGGTAATTAAAAGTTCTTTGGTAAATGACTCAGTATAGAGGTTGCTAAAATAAATCAACCTAAAGGGGTAAATACCCTCTGAAGTACAAAAATTGAGAAAATTAATACAAAGGTATTTTAATTTCAGATGTATTACTTACATGAGTTAGATAGTTGTAAGAATAAGGGCGCACGTATTAAAAATTGAGCACTCAAGGAGACACACCTGCACGAGAGTACCAACTGGGCGGCCAATTGAAAGGAAAACAGAAACGAAAATTAGAATAAATGGATAGATAAGGTACAGATATATCTACATGGGGGTGCATGCATAGACATCTAAGTGTTATAGAAACACAGACATTAAGGCATATAAACACACACTGGGAGTTAAACAATGACATCCCAGAGCATAGAGTTCTAAGCTAGAGAGTCAATGCGGAAATGATAAAAAAACATGGCAATAGCCCAAGTGTGGAAGGTCGAAAATCAATAAGAAGAGGGAACAGGTTCAAAAAATGGGGAAGATAGGCTGTCGTAAGTGTAGAGAAATATAGCAGTCAACTTACTAAGAAATACGAAGTCTGAGAGATCAAGCGTCACCCTTGGCTGCAGCTAGCAAGGAATGACGGTGTCACGCTGGCTTTTTATAAGCCCCGCCATCAAGCCGGCGTCTTACGTAGTCGGCCTGATGCGGACAAAAGGAGCGCTATTGCGCATGCTCACCAGTGGGACGAGACTGAATAGGCCTACAAGTCCCATAATGCCTCAAGCCGGTGGGCGGGGGAAAGAGAGGAACGAACGATGCCTTGATCGCCACCCTCCGTAAGGGGCGACGGCATACACGAACGTGACCACCAATCCAACCGCCCAATCGGGCATAGAGAGGCAAAAACGATGGAAAAAACAGGTCGGAAAGGAGTGACCGAAGAATGGCCAGTCCTTCCGACCGATTGGAGGGGAGCGTCGCAGCGCTGAAAAGGGGCAGCGGCACACAAGGCGCCTATGCCCCCGGGCGTCCGTGCGAACAGCACTAATGGGGAAACCAAAGAGGTGGACGGTTGTGGTGGGAAGAGAAAAGGAAAAAGAAAGAAAAGAAAAAAGGAAAAAATCATAATTAAAATAAAAAACTAAGATTTTTAATACACTATTTTCCCTTTGGTTCATCATCAACAACACAACATATGTTTCTACTTTGTTATCTCACCAAACAGTAATTTGTATTGCTTTGTGTTTCTTTTTTTTTTTTTTTTTTTTCTCTCTCTCTCACATTCCCCCTTCTCGGTATGGCGGCCTTTAGTGGCAAGGCCTGGGATGCCCTAATGGACAAAGTCCAACTTACACAAAAAACAGGTGACATTTCAGATAAAGATCTTGATTTTGCTTTTCTTAGATTACAACGCCTACTCGAACGAAAGGTCCGAGTTTTTTGGCACAAAAAATATTTTCAGAAATATATAGAAAACCTCATTGTACCTTTTGGATTGCGAATCCAGATTTTCCCTAACATCAAGAAAGTTGATGACATTATTAAATCTAAATGGGAAGAAAATTTACAAACATGCTCATTTGGCATGATGTCTCTGTTATGTAATCAGTACGATCATGAACTCTCTGTACTGGTTATTTTAATCTCACATTGGTATGAAGACCATGAATCTAGAATATCGAGTACGAGATTTCAGAAAAAGGAACAGGACCTTCAAGTCCTTATTGAAAAATACACTTTAGAAATTATTCATACTAAAGAAAATAAATTTGCCAGGGATAACTTGGCCCACACCAATGGCTATGCTTACAAATGGACTCGTGATTCCAAACCTAAATTCACTAGACCTTTTAATTCACGTACAAATAGAAATAATGACAACACTTCTAATGTTTCTCCACCCTCTTCTTTTTCCTCTACACAGTCAACCATGTATCGTGATCTGTCTGAGGACAGAGTACCGAAAAAGGGAACTCTGAACACGCCTCCACTGAGTCCCTTCGGAATCAATTGGGCACTCCGCTTTCTCATCGGGCACCACCTTTCTCATCCAAACCAGCACCTGTTGGTACACTTGCTATGTTTCACCCCTCTCATTCTCTTTCCTCGGGCTCTCGAGGCACACAATCGATGATAAATCAATGCACAGCCCCTTCGGTTCAGGTAACCTCCTCTATAACTTCTTTGCAATCTGCCAATCCATCAGTAAGCACTACCAATGTCATCATTTCGCCTTTGGGCACTCCTTTACCTGCAGATTTGAAACTGGCACCTATTTTTTTAGGCAAGGACTCGATCCCACCTATGATTTAAATGATACTTATGCACAAAGTAACCTTGATTCATCTACAAATGAGTTGTCAATAATAAATTTATCGTCACAGAGGCTATCCGAACCTGAATTGGAAGTCCTGAAATTAGGACTAACTTTTTGTCCTGATTTCAACACACTACCAAATTTCAACTCATTAAGGATTTACATCTTTTTGCTCGTAGATTGCTGTATCGAGTTATATTTGATAAACCTGCTACTGTATGCTTTAATAAAAACGACGATGTTCGGTCACATGAAAATATAGCCGAACATTATGCCATTAAAAATCTGATGGAATTATGGGAGGAGGGCAACACCGATGACGACGATTCGGCAGCAATGCTTGCCCCGAGTCTGTCAGTCTCAGGTGTTTCCTTCCCCCCTCCTCCATCCTTTAAATGCAAATCTAGAGCATTTCCCCTGCTCAATGCAAACCCAAATATTTGGGCGTTTATACAACAAACAACTACAGAGATTGAGAAGTTGTCCTTTCATTCACCTTTATTTACTAATCTCTCGCTACAACATAAAGCAGCTATCAAATCTTTACAAAAAAATACAAATTTAATTATTAAACCCGCAGACAAGGGCGGAAACCTGGTGATCATGGAAGTCGCACAATACACTTCCATGTGCCTAAATATATTGTCCAATAGAAATTGGTACTGTCCTATCTCTAAAACTGTCATTTTAAATTATCAAAACATCTATTTGAATCTTATCTTTAAGGCATATCAACAAGGGGTCATTGACCTTAACACATGGAAATTCTTAAATACCAAGGACCCAAAGATCCCAACTTTTTACGCATTACCAAAAATTCACAAATCTCAAACAAATCCCCCAGGACGTCCTATTATTTCAGGATGTTCATGTTTAACTGAAAATGCGAGTGCATTGGTTGATAGTTATCTAAGTCCACACGTTATTTCTTTATCCTCATACGTAAAAGACACCATTGATTTGTTAAGAATGATTGAGGGAATGTCTCTCCCTCCCAACTCATGGTTGGTTGCCCTGGATATCGAAAGCCTCTAAAACACAATTCCCCATGACAAGGGAGTTGAAGTTGTACGCAGTTTTCTTTCAGAAAGAGGCTCCTCTTTCCTACAGTACAGTTCTTTTGTTATGGATCTTCTTGAATACATTCTAAAATACAATGTCTTTGTTTTTGACTCCACCCACTACCTCCAGGTGCAGGGGGTTGCGATGGGGACTAAATGTGCCCCATCGTATGCCAACCTGTACCTGGGGGGGTGGGAAAAGGAAACTTTCTCTAGAGAAGATCTGTCACCGTTTTTGGACAAAATCGTCTCATGGTTTCGTTATATCGACGATGTTCTTTTCTTCTGGTCAGGCACGGAAATGGAATAAAAATTTTTTTTTCAATTGATCTCTATTAATAATTTTAATTTGAAATTCACTATGCAATATAGTCAGTCAAAAGTCAATTTTCTAGATTTAACCATTTCCTTGGACAGTGAAGGTAGACTTAACTCTTTTTTATTCAGGAAACCGTCTGCCGGAAATACGGTTTTACACGCTACTAGCCTTCACCCAACCTCCTTGATCAATAGTATTCCTTACAGCCAATATTTGTGTTTAAAGCGGAATTGTAGTAAAAACTCTGACTTTCAATCAGCAGCTGATGATCTTTACCAAAGATTGAGAAAAAGAGGATACAGCCATAAATGTTTGGAACGAGCCTATAACCGTGTTAAACCTAGAACTAGAACTTCTCTTATTTTCTCTACCCGACGTTCCAACACAAATGATTCGGTTAGGATTATTACTCGCTATTCCAACCAGCATCGCAAGTTTAAGGAAATTCTACATAAGTTTTGGCCACTTCTTCTAGCTGACCCTACTACCAAGAAATATATTAAAGATTTCCCCGAAGTCACTTTCAAAAGAGTTCCCTCTCTCAAAGACAAACTAGTGCATAGTCACTTTGAACAAACAAAGTCAAATATTAAAAAAGTAATTAATGGCACCTTTCCATGTGGCCATTGTGACGTTTGCTGCTATGTCAACTCACATACCAAATTTAAACTGCCAAATGGCAAATGGCACTCCACTAGACATCGAGTCACATGTCATACACAGGGCGTTATATATCTTGCCCGCTGCCTCTGTGGCGGATTTTATGTAGGCAAAACAAAGCGACAATTTTGTATTAGAATCAAGGATCATATCAAACCTATTATTAAAAAGAAAATGGAGACGGCCATCAGTCGGCACGTTGGCCTCTTCCATGCCTTTAATCCCAAAATTATCACTTTCTCCGCACTTGAACACATTCCTCTTGATTTGAGAGGGGGCAGTGTGGACAATATCTTACTTCAGCATGAAGCTGAATGGATTTTTAATCTAAGGGCTACAACTCCACCTGGCTTTAATGAAAACCTAAGCTTTAAACCGTTTTTGTGAAATATACATATATTTTTTTCAATTTTTTTCTCTTTTTTCCTGGTCCTTTAGTTCTGTTGACTGTAAGGTGTTCGTCTTCTAGATTCCCCTGGATAGCCTAGGCTGGAGTGGCTCAATGGAGGTCCCAATCGCCGGCGGATAATCAAATACACATACACTCGTGAGTACGTGGTGAATGATTACAGAGTTTAATGGGAGAGTGGACCGTCTTTTATGTGGTACTCCACAAAGCCCTGCCCTGTGAGGGGCCAATCGGGTGATTTACACATACATAGACAATTTCTTAACTCATGATATTAGTTCATTCCTGAAATGTAAGTCAAAGGTTAGTACAATCTCCTGACAGTTATTTTGCCCTTTCAGCATCTACTGACTGACCATATTCTTGCGTAACCAGTCCTTATCTAGCTTTGTGCCTCTCAGCAATGTATAGAGACGAAAACACAGGCAGATGTTTTCCTGAGATATCAATATCTTGCATAGACCCTCTGGAGAGACATACAGATATCTGTCATCTAGTCACGCTATCTTGTATATAGTTTGTCACGTACGCCAGTATGCTTGTATGTCTTTAATTCTGAACCTATTGAAATGCAAGCCTAAGCATATTATCTTAGATTTTGACTTAGTATATCTTTGGTAATTTCTATAGGTATCCCCTTATAATCCTCCCTTTGATCATTCTGTGATTTACATAATGATCATTCCTTTTCTAATTTAATAGCACAGGCTTCATACTCCGAACCCTCGTGCTCTTGGTTTTTATACCATACCGTTGGATCTTTAACAATGGAAGTGAGTTTCAGATCCTCCGGAGCGGCCGTGTTTCCCTTTTTACATAAACATTTGATTATCTTATAACAGGCATATAAAAATAGAATGAAGAGAATCACAGTGGCAATTGTCATGGCAGTATTTCGGAGCCAAGATATTAATCCCCCAAAACTAAAGCTGCTCGAGAAGGGATCCCAGTTTTTTCCTATGTTTCTTGCCTCTTTCTGTAGTTTATTTACCTCTTCCCTGTGTTGGGCAATAACGTCATAGTAGTCTGGGACTTCGATGCTGGTATTATGAATCCAGGTACAGCACTCATAATCCTCAGTAGTCTCACAGAGGCCAGTAAGGGCTGCACTCATACTTTCTATAGCCAACTCATGTAGTTCTAGTTGCTTCCTAATTGCCCTAGTTTCTAGATTTAGTTTGGTTATGTCATCAGAATTTTCCTCCAGAATCTCATCAATTATGCCAGTGTAATTATTTAATCTTTTCATTAGGTCAATTCCCCACCCTGTCCAGGAAGGGAACCATGCCCAGGCCATATCTTTTTCTAAAAACAATTCTCGTTTATTACGGTGTCTAAGGGGATATCTAGGATGCATGCTAGCTTCAAGGAGGTGACTTCCCTTGTTATCCCCTAATACCCCCATGATAGGAACCAGGGCTGCAAGGTAACACCACCCCTGGGGTTTGGTTGGGATCCAGGGGTGACAGAGTTTGCCGCAGCATATATATGTGGTATTTCCTAGAGCTAGGGGCCGTTTATGGAACACGTTCCTAAGAGTATCAGAAAGGCCAGAGAGCATCAGAATTGACATTAATTGGTGTATTGTAGACTTAGTACTGGAGCTAAGAAAGTCTAAAAAGGTGGCATTTAGGGTGGGATCTGAAGTATGGAAGAAAGAAGGACTGTTAAGCGATGTCATTGAAATGTTAAGTTTTGCTTGTTTGCAAACCTCGGCTCCATCTGTGGTGTTTCCCAGTTGGAAACACCAGTCTGGGAAGTGGCTTCTACCTATAATTTGGAAAGTGAGGGTTTTATTTGAAAGGGTCCTAGTAACATTCGTTAGGACGATAGGGGGTGTTCCATTAAGGAGGGGGGTAAAATTCAAGGGGACTGCCATGAGAGGGATTCTAGCTGTACTGGGATGTAGCTTGCTGCAGATCCAGCATTTCTCAAAACCGGATTTTTGAGCATAGCTATATTTGAATTTTAGTAGTAACATCTTGTCAGTCAGTCCCTTAGGTGACTCATTAACGGGTATAATACTTCTGCTATGTCTTTGGCCGGGGGTATTATTCATTTTAGGTGGTCCACATATCCCTTTTAATAGACCTAAGTCTTCTGGATGATATATACAGTTGGCTATAAACCATGTGGGCAGGAATACAAGTAGTACCAGACTACCCCAGAGGCATACAGCCTTCCCTGACACTGAAGGTAAAAACATTTCTACAAGTTCTTATGCTTGTCCTTCTTCCTCGCTATCGTGTAAGGTTTCAAGGGTTAATTGTCCAATGCCTTCCTGAATCTCTTGCAGTTCCGGTAGCTGTTCGGGTGGGTCGGGTTCTCCTTCAATAGGTGGGGGGTCGGGGGTTGTGGGAAGCGGTGGGCACTTTTTCAGCCTGCTGGCGTGGATCCAGGTGTTTCCTAGGTCAGTCAGGACCGCAGTTCTGGACACCTTTTCAACCTTCCAAGGTCCAGAGTAGATTGGTCCGATCCTCTTTTTGTGGGCCAGTTGTTTGACTAGCACTTGATCTCCTGGGATGAAGGGGTGTGTTGGCTCTGTGGAGAGAGGATAGAAGGTGACAGAAACTTGTTCGTTTATTTCGTGGAGCATACTTACCAGATTTTTCACGTACATTTCCTGTTGGGAATAAATGTTAATGTCAGAGTTAGGATTTGTTAAGTTAGGATTTGTTATACAGGTTGGTTAAAGGGGCAGCTCCTATGTGTCCTGGGCCATGGAGGTATGAGAGTATGAGAATGCAACTTGCTTCAGGTATTCCCAGTACCTTCCCCTCTTTTGTCCAAAGACCCTCGGGGTCTTTGGTCAATCCTGCAGCGACCCAGAAATGAACGTCCTGGTCTGTGGCCATTGTTTGTATTTGTGCTACAATTGTTTTGAAGTTGGATGAAGTGAAATGTTCTTTAAAGAAAACTGTTGTGGGGGCAGGGGGGTTAGGGGAGGAGGCGGCAGCTTGCTTTGCAGTTCTATCGGCTAGGGCGTTACCCTTGGATATTTTGCTGTCGTCCGAGGAATGGGCTTTTACCTTGATAATAGCCACTTCCTTTGGAAGGAGGATGGCCTGGAGAAGAGCCATAATATGTGTGGAATTGGCAATTAGTCTATTGTCTGCGGTTTTGAAACCTCTATTAGCCCATATCACACCAAAGTCATGCACCACTCCGAAAGCATATCTACTGTCGGTGTAAATGTTCACCTTTTTATCAGTGAATAGAATGCAGGCTCTAGTGAGAGCTTCCAATTCTGCTACTTGGGCCGAAGAGGGAGGTAGTGGCTTGGCTTCTAGCACCTTGTCTGGTAATTGGACTATCGCGTAACCTGTTAGGAAAGTGGAATCAGAGGGGCGGGAGCAACTACCGTCAATGAAAACATCTTCCGCATCTATAATAGGTGTATCCGTGAGATCAGGTCTAGGGGATGTGATGGATTCCACTTTTTCCACACAGTCATGAAGCTGGTCTGGGTCTTGTGGTAGACGCAGCATGGAGTGCAGGAGGCGGACAGCAGGGTTGCTAGCGGGAACATATTTAAGAGATAGATTGTCAGTGTTCATAAGGGTAATCTCATAACCGCTGAGCCTTTGTGAGGTCATGTGTTGGGTGTTCATGTTCTGTATGAGGTGGGTGACAGAATGGGTGGTGAAAAGTGTAATTGGGTGGCCCAAGACCATTTTGTTAGCGTCCTGTACTGCCATAGCACAGGCTGCTAAATTCTGGAGACATGACGGCATGCCTTGAACCTGGACAGGGAGTTTCTTGGATAGGTAAGAAACCGGGCGGTATCCTGTTCCATGTTGTTGTGTGAGAACCGCGGCAAAAGATTTCCCTGAAACTACACAGTACAGCTGAAAAGCTTTACCATAGTCTACCAACCCCAGGGCGGGTGCACATGACAAACTGTTTAATAGAGCTTGAAAAGCTTGTAGTCTGTCTTCAGTCCAATCTATTAATTTAGGGGCTGTCGAGCCAGTAGGCTCTCTTGGGATACTATCATAATGAGAACAGTCAGGAATCCATTGGCGGCAATATACCATTGCACCCAAGAACGAGAGTAGGGCGGCTTTGTCTTTTGGGGGACTGAGAGCTCGAAGGGCTGCGGCACGTTTGGGGGACACTAGCCTTGTCCCTTCCTTTAGAATGCACCCTAGGTATTCTACCTGTGGCTGGCACCATTGTATTTTCTTCCTTGATGCTAGATGCCCGGCGTGAGCTAGGTGTTGTAACAGTGATGTTGAATCGACCGCAGAATCTTCAGCAGTTCGACTGCACAGGAGCAGGTCGTCCACATACTGTATTAGTACCGACCCACGCTCAGAAGTCCAAGACTTGACAGTCTCGTTGAGTACCATAGAGAAGGCGGCTGGACTGTCTACATACCCTTGCCAGGTTAGTTGGCCCCCGGCCCAGGAGAAAGCAAACATAGGTTGGGCTTCCTCTGCAATGGGAATGCTAAAGAAAGCATTCGCTAAACCAATTACTGTGTAGCATAGAGAGTCTGCCGGTATGCATGAGAAAATAAAAGTGATGTCTGAGACTAGGGGTGGGAGGGGAATCACTTGTTTGTTTACTGCTCTGAGGTCTTGGACGAGTCTCCACTCGCCACTGGCCTTCTTTACAGGGTAAATGGGTGTGTTCCAGGGGCTAATGATTGGTTTTAGGATACCTTTAGATATGTAGTCATCGATCTGGGGGGCAATGCCTTGGGTCTTTTCGGGGGGCAGGGGGTATTGTTTGTGATATTGTTTTCTGCGTCAGGGCGCATCTGAGGCGAGTAAGGCGTACAGTTAATGAAACCTACGCTACCTTTGTTTTCCGCCCAGATAGCATGTGTTTCGAGAGAGGTGGGGAGTAGCATAAAGAAGCCTCTGTGTGCATGTCGCTTAGGGCCATGTAAGTCACATAATGGTGAACTAGCTGTAAGGGAACCTTCTCTATTAAACTTAATGGTAATACACAGTTGTGCCAAGAGGTCCCGTCCCATAAGGGGCACAGGGCATGAGGACAAGACGGCAAAAGTTTGGGTACATAATTTCTGTCCTTCTGGAGTGGCTACAGTCAGTGGTGGAGTGATGGGATGGGTGACAGGTGTCCCATTAATACCAATAGAGTTTCCCTCGGTGCATTGTGGTGTGTTAAAAATCTCATCGTTCACTGAACTAGAGGTGGCGCCAGTGTCTATCAAAAAGCAGACACGTTGTCCATCTACATGTAATACAACTTGAGGAAGACTTCTCCATGAGGGATTGTAACACACTAGGCTGAGGGAAGGGACATACTCTAGGCATCCCTATTGGGGTGGTGGCTGCCGATTGGATGGCCACTGCATAGGAATTCTGGGTGGTGGTCTATTGGGGGCCTGAGGGTGCATTATTTGTGGCTGTGTAGGATATTGGGGTAGTGGTTGACGAGGGTTCTGGTATGGCGGATAACGGGGATACTGTGGGCGGGTCTGGGGGTTAAATTCCCTGCCTCTGCCTCTTGCTCTAATCTGTCCAGTCCTATAAGGGCACTGGGATTCCAGTGTCCTTGCTGTCCACAATTGAAACAACCTTGGTCCGGGGGATAAACAACAGCTGGACCAGGATATGTTTGCATGGCCATTAGGGTCATGGATTCCCAATTGGTGACACCTTTCCCGGACTTGTGCCCAGAAAGGTTCCACCTTGGGACCCGGCAAGTTATGTTGAACATACTCATACGGGGTGGGAGTTCCCGGACTCTGGGGCTGGGTGCCTGCAGAATTCCCCATCTAGTAATTTGGGTAAAGTATGCCTGGTATGTGGGCAGAGGTGATAACAGCCTGTTTGGTCAATAATTTGCTCCCTAATGCGGGGGTAAGTTCCCTGATCTTCCAGGTCAGATGGACTAATAAAACTGTGAAGATTTACCCTTAATATACGATGAAGGGTACCTTTCCTGGTGGCGGGATATACCCCTCTTACACCAAGTCTGCAAGAGAAGCCTGTAGGTCTAGTGGTCAAAAGAATCTACCTTTCATCAATGCTAAGAAAAAGTAAACCTAGCGTGCAGCGTCAACAGGCGGGTGCTACCTCACTACAATCTGGTTCTTCATACTCTGTATTCATTTATCAACAGTTGGGTTTATTCAAACAGATATCCACTCTATATAATTATATCTTATACAACGTTAATACTCTATATACTTACGCTTGCACCTAAAGAGAAACAGACATATTTTTATGGTTTAAGATTTCAGCTTTAAAACTTTATATGTACATTATCAAGTAATCACATCATGATGCATTTCATTATTTATAGTGCACTTTAAAAGTTCTCAAGTGGGCGTCCATTTAGCCAATCCTTATGTCACGGGCGTATATGATACCTCCCGTGTTAGAATATAATCATGAATATCTCTCTTAGTTTATAGTCGGACCAACCTAGTCAGACTCCTCAGTACCTGCGAACCCTTTTCACCCCCCAAGGGACCAGCCTAGTCCGTTGCGAAGGCACAGTTTATATATATATATATATATATATATATATATATATATATACAATTAAATTTCTTATAATGGTTGTTTGGACAGGTCAAGCATAAACGCCAATTACCATAAAAAGAGGTAAAGGTGTAAATGACTTACCTGTGCAAACCCCACTCCTGGTACCAAAACTGTAAAGTGTTCGTCTTCTAGATTCCCCTGGATAGCCTAGGCTGGAGTGGCTCAATGGAGGTCCCAATCGCCGGCGGATAATCAAATACACATACACTCGTGAGTACGTGGTGAATGATTACAGAGTTTAATGGGAGAGTGGACCGTCTTTTATGTGGTACTCCACAAAGCCCTGCCCTGTGAGGGGCCAATCGGGTGATTTACACAAGACAATTTCTTAACTCATGATATTAGTTCATTCCTGAAATGTAAGTCAAAGGTTAGTACAATCTCCTGACAGTTATTTTGCCCTTTCAGCATCTACTGACTGACCATATTCTTGCGTAACCAGTCCTTATCTAGCTTTGTGCCTCTCAGCAATGTATAGAGACGAAAACACAGGCAGATGTTTTCCTGAGATATCAATATCTTGCATAGACCCTCTGGAGAGACATACAGATATCTGTCATCTAGTCACGCTATCTTGTATATAGTTTGTCACGTACGCCAGTATGCTTGTATGTCTTTAATTCTGAACCTATTGAAATGCAAGCCTAAGCATATTATCTTAGATTTTGACTTAGTATATCTTTGGTAATTTCTATAGGTATCCCCTTATATTGACCACCCCTCTGAGAGGTGAATATGTGAGGGCTTCTCCCCCCCCCCCTCCTTTCCCTTTTTTTTTTTTGCATTATTGTTTAATTTGCAATATGTATGTATTGATTTGTTTGTAACTAACTGTGATAATAATTATAGTAATACATTATTGTAATATCTATATGTTATGTGCTCACGGTATTATGATGTGCAGCTTCAGAGAAAAAATCCCTCTCTTTATTATTAATTATTTATTTTTTGTTGTTTTTAATTTATTATTTTTCACCTTCCATCTTAGTTTTTTATTTTAATTATGATTTTTTCCTTTTTTCTTTTCATTCTTTTTCCTTTTCTCTTCCCACCACAACCGTCCACCTCTTTGGTTTCCCCATTAGTGCTGTTCGCACGGACGCCCGGGGGCATAGGCGCCTTGTGTGCCGCTGCCCCTTTTCAGCGCTGCAACGTTCCCCTCCAATCGGTCGGAAGGACTGGCCATTCTTCGGTCACTCCTTTCCGACCTATTTTTTCCATCGTTTTTGCCTCTCTATGCCCGATTGGGTGGTTGGATTGGTGGTCACGTTCGTGTATGCCGTCGCCCCTTACGGAGGGCGGCGATCAAGGCATCGTTCGTTCCCCTCTTTCCCCCGCCCACCGGCTTGAGGCATTATGGGACTTGTAGGCCTATTCAGTCTCGTCCCACTGGTGAGCATGCGCAATAGCGCTCCTTTTGTCCGCATCAGGCCGACTACGTAAGACGCCGGCTTGATGGCGGGGCTTATAAAAAGCCAGCGTGACACCGTCATTCCTTGCTAGCTGCAGCCAAGGGTGACGCTTGATCTCTCAGACTTCGTATTTCTTAGTAAGTTGACTGCTATATTTCTCTACACTTACGACAGCTATCTTCCCCATTTTTTGAACCTGTTCCCTCTTCTTATTGATTTTCGACCTTCCACACTTGGGCTATTGCCATGTTTTTTTTATCATTTCCGCATTGACTCTCTAGCTTAGAACTCTATGCTCTGAGATGTCATTGTTTAACTCCCAGTGTGTGTTTATATGCCTTAATGTCTGTGTTTCTATAACACTTAGATGTCTATGCATGCACCCCCATGTAGATATATCTGTACCTTATCTATCCATTTATTCTAATTTTCGTTTCTGTTTTCCTTTCAATTGGCCGCCCAGTTGGTACTCTCGTGCAGGTGTGTCTCCTTGAGTGCTCAATTTTTAATACGTGCGCCCTTATTCTTACAACTATCTAACTCATGTAAGTAATACATCTGAAATTAAAATACCTTTGTATTAATTTTCTCAATTTTTGTACTTCAGAGGGTATTTACCCCTTTAGGTTGATTTATTTTAGCAACCTCTATACTGAGTCATTTACCAAAGAACTTTTAATTACCCCAAAATCCAAAAATTCTATTTCCATTGTACACTTTCTTGTTATTAGCTATCTTGGGCTGGTTTTTTAGCCCCCTGCGATCCAGCGCTGCTGCGGCTAACCCCTGAGGTGGACAATTCCCCTACTTTACCATCTACGTAGTGGTTGAAGGTGGGTGTGATATGCGTTTTTTTTATATATTTCATTACTATATTATTTTGTATTTTTGGTTTAGATTTTGTTCAAACATTCACACATCCCCTGAAGAAGCAATCTAATGCGAAACATGTCGGGACTATGTGTGCTTAACAAAAACAACCACTGTATTGTATTATCCTGTACTTTTTAAGCAGAATTTGCTACTGATTTTAAACTTCAAACTTAATACATTTTTGTATTACAAATTTTGTACTTTAATTAATTATATTTGTTAATTAGCACAGCTAAAATCCCTAATTTCCCTTCCTGTCTTTTGATCCGTTGGTTGAAGTGATTTATGAGGGGCCGAATTTTGTAGAACCGATCGTATTCAGGGTCTCCACGAGGACGACAGAGTTCATTGTCATTGAAGTGCATGAACCGCAAAATCTGCTCGTATTGTGCCCTGGCCATGGAAGCAGAGAACACGTGTATATGGTGAATTGGGTCAGTGGACCAATATGGCCGCAACTCACTCTTTTTGGTTATGCCCATGTTGAGAGAAAGGCCCAGAAAGATCTTAAATTCGGAAACCGTAATTGGTTTCCATTGTCTGGCAAGGTAGGACTGGGGAATAGTGGCGATGTATTGACCAGCATACAAATTGCTTTGGTCCACAATAGATCTATAGAGATCTTCGGTGAAAAACAGTGAATAAAAATTAAGTGGCGTAAAATCAACTGTTTCCACGTGAATGCCGGGTTGGCCAGTGAATGGGGGAAGTACGGGTTCTGCAGAAGTGGTGGGTTCCCAATTAGGATTGGCGAATTCTGCAGGAAGGGCACTATGGACACGACAGGCCTGTCTTTGTCTTCTTGGTGGCAGTGGGACACTACTTGTGCTTGCCCTCGCCAGCTTAAACTGCACTTATGGGACTCGCCACGTCACCACGTGCTACTGCAGTGCTGGATGTACGACCAGGGTGTACTAGGCTGCTGGTGCTTGCCAGTTCACCAGAAGGAATAGCGGCACTAGTACTGCTCTGCACCTAGGCTGTCAGCGACTATATCAAAACGCTACCAAAAAAAACTGTTAGCGATCGCAGGGATCAGGCCTGACTCTCGACTCTAAACTATGTGTTTAGTGTTTTGTAAGTGACAATGGTCGATCGATACTGCACTTGGGCTGATCCCGCTAACAATGCGTTTTTGGGAAACCTAAACTGCTGGGGATGCTAGTATAGATCTGATCAGATCAGATATTGATCTGTTCATATACTATACTACTAAGGGAGGTGTATGCTTTGCGCGTGGATGTTAGCAGTACTGGCACTAACCTGCCTGGGGCGACGCAGACCCTAAAACCTAACTTATATCACCCGCCGGGTGATCAGGGGGTTAAACCTTTATTAGGTAATAAATGGTGGGTGCCCTGAAACTATAAAAAAAACGAACTAACCAGCGTCACCCGTAACAGTTATATGGTGATCACGGGTGAAAGGGTTAACTAGGGGGCAATCAGGGGGTTAAAACCTTTAGATGGATAGTATATGGGGGTCCCTGATGCTATAAAAAGCTGCGGCGAGCCTAAATACTTACCTGCCTAACTAGCGTCACCTGTGACACTAATACAGCGATCAGAAAAACGATTGCTTAGTGACACTGGTGACGGGGGGTGATCATGGGGTTAAACCTTTATTGGTGGGGTTAGGGGGGTACCCTAGACCTAAAGGGGGCTAACCCTAGCTGCCCTAACCGTTATTGCAGTCACAAATGACACCAATGCAATAATCAAAAAAGAAAAAAAAAATGCAATTGGTGTCACTGTGACTGGGGGTGCAGGGGGTGATTGGGGGGGTGATCAGGAGGTGATGGGGGGTGAAAAGTGTGCTTGGCATGTTCTACTGTATGTGTAGTGTGTGCAACTCACTGATCCTCTCTCCTCGGCGCCGGAATGAAAAAGACCGACACGAGGAGAAATTGCATCACTTCCTCTGCCTCTGTTTACATAACATGAGAGGAAGTGATGCAGAGTAAGCTTTCTATTCGTCAGGAGCGATCGCGAGCGGGTGGCCATGAATGCATGGGCTCCCCGTCATTTCGGATCGCTCCTGAACGGTTTCTGACCGCCGCAGGCACCAGGGGGGCCCGATCGGTCACCCGCGGGAAGGCATGGATGTACCTGTACGCCAATATGCCTGCCCATGCCATTCTGCCGACATACATCGTCGTGCGGCGGCCGACAACTGGTTAAACAAACATATTTATGTGACTCTACGGAGTAACTTTGTCCCCTTTCCCCATTTTTGCTATAGATTCTGAGCAGGATAAACTTCTAAAAGGCCAGAAAGCAGAGAGGGAAACAAGGAGAACACTGGGGACTTGAAGCTGTGCAATCCACTTTTTGCTTCTACTAAAGCTTCTCAGGTTAAAAATCAAGGCATTTCATTATGTTGTTACTGCCTAAGTAGTAGTAGTAGAAGTGTGGCCGTGTGAGAGACAGACAACATCATGGGACATTGTGTGATTTGGAGAAAGCTGAGAGCAAGAGAATTAACTAATTTTGAACTAAGAATATGCTGTATATTTTATAGTTTGTGGAGACTATACATTTCCTATGGACTAAATAATATACACTGGTTTGGGTTATTTTTTCCAGCAAAATGGAACAGAATACATTTTGGCATACATTTATAAAGAAAGATTTTCAACATTATATAACAAATTGTATAACAAATGAATAAAAACACTTTTGAAATACATTTTGGTCATTTGTGTTTACATAGCATTAAAAAAAAAAATGAAAAAAATATAAAAAAAAGGCAGTGATTTAATACCGCTGAAAAAAAGCTCTATTTATTTGACCAAAATTATAAAAATTGCCATTCAAAGTGTGACAGTGCTGAAAATTGCACTGGGCAAGAAGGGCGTACAAGTGTCTGGCACTGAAGTGGTTATAACAGAAGAGACCTTAGTGATCTCTTGTGTTCTAAATTTCCACCTTGCCTGCCAGCAATGTGATTTGAGCCACACATGTGCAGCTCATGTCCCATTTAGGCTGGGTTCACACTTAGTGCGACCATGGGTTTACAGCAGGGGGTCCGGTGCATCCCCGTTCAATGTTTCAGTTCGAATTAGGTCTGAAATTGGCTGAATTCAGACCCAAATTGAAGCTAAAGATGCACATGACTCTTCTCCCTTGCGCTCTGCGGCCGCCCTGGAGATGTGTAAACAAGCTCCATTGAGAGCCGGTCATAGTCTCCTGTCATGCAAATTGGATGTGGGGGAAACCTGAAATCAATTCGCAATATTGCATTAAGACTTAAACCTGCAGGGGACCAGTGTTTTTATTTTGAAAAACTTTGAGAGCGGATAGCTCTCATCCACAACCGTTAGTATCCCAGCTCTCCTCTCCTTTATGCAAAGATCATAATTTTTTTGCTAAAAAATTACTCAGAACCCCCAAACATTATATATATTTTTTTAGCAGACACCCTAGGAAAAACAATTACGGTTGTTACTACTTTGTATGTCACATGGTATTTGCGCAGTAATTTTAAAACCCGATTTTTTGGAAAAAAAAAAACACTTTCATGAATAAAAAAAAAAAAAAAAAAACTGTAGTTAGCCCAATTTTTTTGTATAACGTGACAGGGGATGTTACGCCAAGTAAATACTTCCAACTCTTCCACCTGACAACTTCTCCCAAACTAGGCTGCCCCTGGGTATTTGAGGAGGTCTGCCCCCTGCCAGTTCCAAGTTGGGGATTGATCAGGGCTCCTCAGAATACCCCAGGCAGCTCCACCTCCCCTCCTCTCTTTACAGAACCTTCTAGAGACCTCTGAAAAGAAAGAGGAGGTCTTGGTGATGCTGCCTGTTAGTAACCCAGCTTCTACCCTATGCCACTCCCAGTCCAAATCAAACAAAAACACATGCCTGGCTGCCAGCCAGGCCGGCCTAACATTTACCTACACTAACAATTCTAACTGTAGCACCTACACCACTAGAGGGTGCTACAATGTGTGTAAAATATTGGGCGTTGGCTTAAAGGGGTGTGGTTTAATACAGTCTGAGATGACTTACATAGCACAGAATGTGGTAATGTTAAATAGGGAATGTACAGTGCAGTGTATGGAGATGGGTAGTATGTGCAGGATAGGAGTGCAAAGTGTATGGAGGTGTATAGTATGTGCAGGAGAGGAGTGTGGCATGTATGGAGGTGGATAATATGTGCAGTAGAGGAGTGCAGAGTGTATGGAGGTGGGTAGTATGTGCAGGAGAGGAATGCGAAGTCTATGGAGGTGGGTAGTATGTGCAGAAAAGGAGTGCAGCGTGTATGGAGGTGGGTAGTATGTGCAGGAGAGGAGTGCAGCGTGTATGGAGGTGGGTAGTATGTGCAGGAGAGAAGTAATAAAAAATTATGAATAAAAATGCCATAAATCTATCTCCGATTTTGCGATAACTTTTATCAATCAATATACGCTTATTGCAATTTTTTACCAAATATATGTAGAACATTACATATTGGCCTAAACTGTGGAAGAAATTTCTATTTTTATATATTATTGGGGGATATTTATCATAGCAAAAAGTGAAAAAAAAATACTTTTTTCAAAACTGACGCTCTTTTTTTGTTTATAGCGCAAAAAATAAAAACCACAGAGGTAATCAAATACCACCAAAAGAAAGCTCTATTTGTGAGGAAAAAAAGGTACATTTTGTTTGGGTACAACGTTGCATGACCACGCAATTGTCAGTTAAAGTGATGCAGTCCTGTATCGCAAAAAGTGGCTTGGTCGGGAAGGGGGTAAATCCCTCCGGGGCTGAAGTGGTTAATACAGATATGAGTAAATTCATTAATAAAAAACAAACAAACATATTACATTAATACCTTGGATTGCGAGTAACGTGGTTAACGAACGTTTCGCAATACGAGCTATTATTTTTTTTAAATCCTGACTCAGTTTGTGAGCATTGTCTCCCAAAAAAAACAGGATTCAAGCCACTGCGGTGTGCAATAACGTATTTGGCCAGAGGTGTAGGGGGCCAGTGCATCCGAGCTGTTTCGGAGTTTCTCCGACATCTCCCACCTCTGGCCACATGCGGTACTGCATACCATAGAAGTCGCTGTGGAACGAAATATCTTAGTTTCCATTGACTTCTATAGGGAAACTAGATTTGCTATACGAGTGCTTTGGATTACAAGCATTCTTCCTCAAAGCAGAGTTCCGCCAAAAAAAAAAGTCAGCAGCTACAAAAAGTTTAGCTGCTGTCTTTTAATAATCAGACATGCACCTGTCCCACGATCCAGTGATGCGGGCGTAGAAAGCCCCGCTCCTCTCCCCAGCATCAGCATTCTTACTATGGGTGCCCGGCTGGGGCTTCACAGCCGGTCATGCACTGTTCATGCATGAGCCACGCTGCGAATGGCCGGGCAATCTTCTGGGACCTCTGACATGTTCCAGAAGGTTGCAGGAAGGGAGGGGGGGGGAGGTGAACTTTCTTCCTGTCCCGGGGAGACCCGGGAGGAAGTGGGAGCAGGATGTCTCTAAAAAGATGCCTCTCAAATGTGCCATGTCAGGGGGTCACCCTCACTTAAAGCGTGGAACTCCGCTTTAATATCAGAGGGTCAGACTAAATCAATATAAACATAAGCTACACCAGGGGTAGGGAACCTGCTAGGGTCTTGCAATGTCTCATGGGAGTTGTAGTTTCAAAACAGCTGGAGAGCTAAGGTTCCCTACCCCTGAGCTACACTATGAGCTTGATAGGTAAAGTGAGGCCTGGAACGGAAAAGACAGAAAAGAAAAAGTAGTGCAGGGCCGGGCATGACCGTGTGTTTAGGGGAGACAATGCATGGGTTAATATGAAGAGATAAGAGGGGAGGGGACAGTGAGTAAAGTCCAAGGGGGAGTGGTAATATATAAGGAGGAGGTGGGGCTGGGCTGGGGAACAGAAAGTTGTGGAGAAATTAAGGAGGAGGCAGTTTTTTACTCTGCTCCTCCAACATGGCTGAGATGTCACTCGGATGAGGGTCTTTATGGATGACCAGGTGAGCGGATCGAGGCTGTTTTCACCAGGATCCTCTTCCGGGGCCATGCGCCAGGCGAGGAGCCCTCTGGGGGGAACAATCTGGTCCCCCAGCAAAGAATAGCCAGCCGTCTGCCTGAGCAGGGTCTGGGCGAACTCCACGCCGCCAGCCCAGGCCGGTGGGTGGGGCCACGGGCCATTATGGTGCCGCTTCCCTACCCGTGAATCGCAGGACTACTACCTCCTCTGCCTGCATCGCTGCGCGGGGAGGAAGGCTCGGCAAGGGAGACTTATTAGTATGGCCATCGGGGCGAATTATAAAAAAAAATTAAAAATTAAAGGGGGCGGAGCTCCGCGGGCGGGCGTGGCCTATACAGGCAGCGCGAGATGGCACAAGATGGTGGTGGAAGGTCGAGGTTAACATTCCAGGTCACAGTATGTGAGGGCATGTGTGGAACCGTGGCAGGAGTCAGAGCTTCGGGGGTGAGACAGGCACTACAACAGAGGGACTCCACGGCCCCCAGGACCTCTTTGCCTGGGAGGCTGATGACACCACCGGTCCTGGTCTAGGACAACAGGTCGGTAGGCAAGCTGTCAGTGTGCAAGGTGGAGGAGCCGCAGGGATGCGAGCCAGCGATGGAGGCAAGCGAGCTGGCTGTTGGGGTTCCAGTCAGCCAGGTAGGTCAAATAATGTCTAAATATTTTTAGTTTAAGTTGCATTGCAGGATTTGTTGGGGGGTTGGAAAGGGGGGTGCAATGTAGGTAACAGTTGCTCCGCCAGAAACAGAGGTGTTGGATGCTGGCCCATAAGTGGCGGGCAGTGTGTCTGCCAGTTTGGGGACAGTGGTGTAGCGGTGGGGTTGTCAAGTAATGGTAGGATGGAGATGGTAAGGATTGCAGACGCAAAAAAAAAAAAAAAGTGAGATGTATGGGTGCTTTGAGGGTCCCCTCTGAACACAATTAAATAGGAGATCCGGGATATGATTTGAAAAGGCAAGTGTGTGGAGAATGTCTCGTTATAGCCCCCTTTAAAAAAATTTAAGTGTATAGGGTCAAGCAGGAAGATTAAGGGAAAAAGGATGAAGGTAAGAGGAGGTACCGATTGCTTTTGCGGAAGGCAGTCGCCATTATGCGATTGTCATGGGGGGGGGAAGAACCCGAACATGGTTCGGCGTTGTTTTGTTATATGTAGGCTATTGGTGGATGCACATGTTAAAAAGGGGGATCTGATTGGCTACGGGATGATGAGCAGTTTAGACCGCGCAGGTCGTTATGGCCGTCTCTTCGTGGGGATCAAAGGATAGCGGCCTCTGGATGCTGTTTCTGTAGTAGTAGAGGCCCCCGAAGCAGTTCCTTCGGGGGCAGAGGCGTAACTAGCATCTTCAGGGCCCCGGTGCAAGAAACCTTGAAGGGCCCCCACCAAGGTTGTTGCTAGGTCTACAAAATATCTCTGGCTAGAGCCCATAGCAGCGAAGAAAAGAAAGTCATACACATGGGCGGGCATACACGTGTATATTAGAGGTATATTAGAGATTATATATATATATATATATATATATATATATATATATATATATCAATAAATATAAATAGTGCAGCGCAAAAATACAAAAGTCCACGTGTATTGATCTTATATGACACCACAAAGAACATGTAGAGTGAGAACACCACGTGGAACAGCCGCTGATTACTTGTATGTGACACTCCTTCCCCCAGTAGTAGTGAACGCTTACCAGCTCAGTTGGACCTCTGAGTGTTCAGATGGTCAAATGCGCATGTTCACACTCCCCGTGTGCAGGGTTCGATATTTCCACATACAGATACAGCAGTACGCCAGATCTTTAGGTTACTTGCAGCCAACTCCGGGGACGAAAAATGAATTCACTCCAGAGGTCGGTGGGTGCGTTTGCATAAACAAAAATCCGGGAGCAAAAAAAGGAAAACATACAAGAAGGCGATCTAAGTGTAGCAGTAAATAGATCCCTTTATTAAAAAATTCATTAAAAAAGTAAAAAGGATTTTTTATATAACACAGACAAAATGTGAAAAAAATCCTTCAGTGTCAAAGTCCACAATATGGTCAAATGAATTAGCTAAATAGCAATAACTGGCTGAGAGTACGACTTAACACCACTAGATGTCAGTAGTGTTCCACAAATGATATCAGGTCAATGGCTGGAACAGGTACAGCGCCAGATACATTAAAAGGAAAAAATTGTATGAAGCAGAGAGCAACAACATAGATTAGACGGCGGGTGACGTCCGTGGTTAACTCCTCCCCCGTACGTACGTTACGTCCTATCACGGACTTCGTCAGCGGTGGGTGGAGCTATACAGCGTCACCCTCGTATTTATATAGTGATCCGTTGCCATGGTAAGCCTGTAGCCTAATCAGACGGCGGTGGCCGGAAACAGAAGACCGCCGCCATATTGTAGCCAGAAAAAACTTACTTTGCATATGGGGACACTTGAAGCCAAGCATCCACACACAAAACACTCCCATAATAAAACAAAAAAATTACTAAAAAACAAAAAGGACAACGCAGCAGGAACAACCCATTGCGTGTAACTTACTAAAGAATTACCATTACCAAATGATTAATGTAATCTATGTGTATTAAAAACTATATAATATATAATATATAATATTATATATATATTTTAGGCATATATATACCATTTTCATAAAAATGCCAATTTTTTTAAAGAAAAATACCATATTTCTTTAATAAAAATACCATGTTTCTTTAACCACTTTCAGACCGGACCATTTTGCTGGTAAATGACCAGAGGTCTTTTTACACTTTGGCACTGCGCTGCTTTAACTGGTAATTGCGCGGTCATGCAATGTTGTACCCAAACAAAATTTGCGTCCTTTTCTTCCCACAAATAGAGCTTTCTTTTGATGGTATTTGATTGCCTCTGCGATTTTTATTTTTTGCGATATAAACGTAAAAAGAGCGCAAATTTTGAAAAAAAATGATATTTTCTACTTTTTGTTATTAGAAAAATCCAATAAACTCAATTTTAGTCATACATTTAGGCCAAAATGTATTCAGCCACATGTCTTTGGTAAAAAAAAAGTCAATAATTGTATATTTATTGGTTTGCGCAAAAGTTGTCACATCTACAAACTAAGGTACGTTTTCTGGAATTTACGCAGCTTTTAGTTTACGACTGCCTATCTCATTTCTTGAGGTGCTAAAATGGCAGGGCAGTACAAAACCCCCCCAAATGACCCCATTTTGGAAAGTAGACCCCCTAAGGAAATTGATAAGAGGCATGTTGAGCCCATTGAATATTTTATTTTTTTGCCTCAAGCGATTGAATAATGACAAAAAAAAATATATATTTTTTTTTTTAAACAAAGTTGTCACTAAATGATATATTGCTCACACATGCTATGGGCGTATGTGAAATGACACCCCAAAATAAATTCTGCTGCTTCTCCTGAGTACGGGGATACCACATATGTGGGACTTTTTGGGAGCCTAGCCGCGTACGGGGCCCCAAAAACCAAGCACCGCCTTCAGGCTTTCTAAGGGCGTAAATTTTTGAGTTCACTTCTCACTACCTATTACAGTTTTGAAGGCCATAAAATGCCAAGATGGCACAAAACCCCCACAAATGACCCCATTTTAGAAAGTAGACACCCCAAGCTATTTGCTGAGAGGCATGTTGAGTTCATGGAATATTTTATATTTTGCCACAAGTTGCGGGAAAATTACAAACTTTTTTTTTTTTTTTTTTTCACAAAGTTGTCACTAAATGATATATTGCTCATGCATGCCATGGGCATATGTGAAATGACACCCCAAAATAAATTCTGCTGCTTCTCCTGAGTACGGGGATACCACATATGTGGGACTTTTTGGGAGCCTAGCCGCGTACGGGGCCCCGAAAACCAAGCACCGCCTTCAGGCTTTCTAAGGGCGTAAATTTTTGAGTTCACTTCTCACTACCTATTACAGTTTTGAAGGCCATAAAATGCCAAGATGGCACAAAACCCCCACAAATGACCCCATTTTAGAAAGTAGACACCCCAAGCTATTTGCTGAGAGGCATGTTGAGTCCATGGAATATTTTATATTTTGCCACAAGTTGCGGGAAAATTACAAACTTTTTTTTTTTTTTTTTTCACAAAGTTGTCACTAAATGATATATTGCTCATGCATGCCATGGGCATATGTGAAATGACACCCCAAAATAAATTCTGCTGCTTCTCCTGAGTACGGGGATACCACATATGTGGGACTTTTTGGGAGCCTAGCCGCGTACGGGGCCCCGAAAACCAAGCACCGCCTTCAGGCTTTCTAAGGGCGTTACAGTTTTGAAGGCCATAAAATGCCAAGATGGCACAAACCCCCCCCAAATGACCCCATTTTGGAAAGTAGACACCCCTAAATTTAGGGGTACACTAGTGAGACTAGGTAATAAATGGCGGGTGCCCTGAAACTATAAAAAAATAACTAACCAACCAGCGTCACCTGTAACAGTTATATGGTGATCACTGGTGAAAGGGTTAACTAGGGGGCAATCAGGGGGCTTTATGCGGTAGTATATGGGGGTCCCTGGCGCTATAAAAAGCTGCGGTGAACTTAAATACCTACCTGCCTAACTAGCGTCACCTGTGACACTAATACAGCGATCAGAAAAACGATCGCTTATTAGGCTGGGTTCACACTGGAGCGATGCGGGAACGCCACAAATGCGCGGCGGGTTCCCGCATCGCATGCCTCCCGGCGGCAGTTCACACTGCCCTATGCGAACTGCTGGGAGTGTCAGTGAAATGTTACTGACACCCCCAGATCAGTTTGCATATCGCAGTGCGATCTGCAAACTCGGATCGCATGGTGTGAACACCCATGCGATCCGATTCTGCTGCGGGCCAAAAAAAGGGTCCCGTGCAAATTTGCGGCGGGTGCGGCGGGTGTGGCGGGTGCGGCGAATGGCTGAACTCGAATCGCACAGAGATCGGATGTGATTTGCACTGCAGTGCGGTGCGAATCACATCCGTTCTCATAAACCGCTGCAATGTGAACCCAGCCTTAGTGACACTGGCGACGGGGGTGATCACGGGGTTAAACCTTTATTGGGGGGGTTAGGGGGGTACCTTAGAACTAAAGGGGGCTAACCCTAACTGCCCTAACAGTTATTAGTCACAAATGACACCCGCCGGGTGATCAGGGGGTTAAACCTTTATTAGGTAATAAATGGCGGGTGCCCTGAAACTATAAAAAAAATAACTAACCAACCAGCGTCACCTGTAACAGTTATATGGTGATCACTGGTGAAAGGGTTAACTAGGGGGCAATCAGGGGGCTTTATGCGGTAGTATATGGGGGTCCCTGGCGCTATAAAAAGCTGCGGCGAACCTAAATACCTACCTGCCTAACTAGCGTCACCTGTGACACTAGTACGGCGATCAGAAAAATGATCGCTTATTAGGCTGGGTTCACACTGGAGCGATGCGGAAACGCAGCGAATCCGCGGCGGGTTCCCGCATCGCATGCCTCCCGGCGGCAGTTCACACTGCCCTATGCGAACTGCTGGGAGTGCCAGTGAAATGTTACTGACACCCCCAGATCAGTTCGCATATCGCAGTGCGATCTGCAAACTCGGATCGCATGGTGTGAACACCCATGCGATCCGATTCTGCTGCGGGGCAAAAAAAGGGTCCCGTGCGAATTTGCGGCGGGTGCGGCGGGTGTGGCGGGTGCGGCGGGTGCGGCGAATGGCTGAACTCGAATCGCACAGAGATCGGATGTGATTTGCACTGCAGTGCGGTGCGAATCACATTCGTTCTCATAAACCGCTGCAATGTGAACCCAGCCTTAGTGACACTGGCGACGGGGGGTGATCACGGGGTTAAACCTTTATTGGGGGGGTTAGGGGGGTACATTAGAACTAAAGGGGGCTAACTCTAACTGCCCTAATAGTTATTACAGTCACAAATGACACCAATGCAAAAAAAATAAAAAAATGACATTGGTGTCACTGTGACTGGGGGGCAGGGGTAATTGGGGGGGTGATCGGGGGGGGTGTGAGTGTGCCTGGCATGTTCTACTGTGTGTGTAGAGTGTTGGTGCAACTCACCGATCCGCTCTCCTCCGTGTCGGAACGAAAAATACCGACACGGAGGAGAGAATACATCACTTCCTCTCCTGTGTTTACATTACAGGAGAGGAAGTGATGTCACGGGGGATTTCTATTCGGACGAAAACCGACCGCCGCAGGCACCGGGCGGGGGCCCGATCGGGCCCCCGACCCGCGGGAGGCAAGGGACGTACATGTAAGCCCTTATGCCTGCCCGTGCCATTCTGCCGACGTACATCGGCGTGCGGCGGTCGGCAACTGGTTAATAAAAAAACCAATGGACATTTCACCCGCCATCAAAAATCATACATCAGAACTTAACATAATCATTTATCAGAAATAAAACAATTTAAGTCGAAATCGACGTTCAGTCCTCCCGGAATAAGAACCCTGGTCTCGTGGATCCAAAAAGATTCGCGTTGACTCAGGCTTCGAGTGAAATTACCTCCCCTCCAATGTTTCTTCACTTTTTCAACACCCCAGAACTTGAGGCATCGGGGGTCTCTATCATGGGAATATCTGAAATGTTTGGAAACATTGTGGGAACGTAAGCCTTTTTTGATGTTGTTTACATGCTCTGCGACGTGGACTCCAAAGGACCTGGAGGTCCTCCCTATATATTGGAGACCCCAATCGCATTCAAGCATGTAAACAACCCCTTCAGTGTTACAGGTGATAAGACTTTTAATTGGATAAGTTGTCTCTGTGGCAGAAGCCATAAATTCCTTGCATCTCTTTATATTGAATTTACAGTGTTTACAGGCAGGACATTTGCCACATGCATAGAACCCTGTGAGAAAGGAAAAAATCCCATTTTCCTTCGTGACAGGCGGGTCAACTACACTCGGTGCCAGTATATTCCTCAAAGTGGGAGCTTTTTTATAAATAAATCTCGGTCAGGGTGGTAGAACTGGGCCTAAAATACGGTCTTTCTTTAAAATATCCCAGTGTTTCATGATGATTTTCTCAAATTTTCTGTGTTGAATATTATAATCCAGGATCAACCTAAAGTCATTGTTCATAGGTTTTTTGCGACACTCATCGCTAATTTTAGGGAGATCAGCGACCAAAGCCGCTCTGTCTAGGCCACCTACATCACGTTTTTGATATATATATCTCTTTGTCATTACATATCTGAGTACGGTTCCCCCACTTAAATCAGGGTCCCCAGAGATCCCCCACTTACATCAGGGACCCCAGAGAACCTACCTACTTACATTAGGGTCCCCAGAGATCCCCCCTTACATCAGGGTCCCCAGAGAGCCTCCCCCTACATCGGGGTCCCCAGAGAGCCCCCTCCTTCCATCAAGGTCCATCAGGGTCCCCAGAGAGCCCCCTCCTTCCATCAGGGTCCCCAGAGAGCCCCCTCCTTCCATCAGGGTCCCCAGAGAGCCCCCTCCTTCCATCAGGGTCCCCAGAGAGCCCCCTCCTTTCATAAGGGTCCCCAGAGAGCAACCTCTCTTACACTGGTCTCCCTAGAGGGCCCCTTCCTTACATTAGTGTCCCCAGAGGGCCCCCCCCTTTACATCAGGATACCCAGACAGCTGACCCCCCCTTCCAGAGGTTTCCCTGTACCTGGCTGGTGGAGGAGGGAAGTGGCGATCGCCAACTCTATGGTATCCACAGGCAGGGGGATCTCCCTGGGGCTTGTAGTTCTTCTCTACCGAGTGTATACAGTGGAGAAGAGAGGGGCCTCTGACCAGGGCATGTATCAGAAACAGTGTACAAACAGAGCGACTCACTGAAAGTGAAACTGATACCTGCCAGGGTCAGAGCCCCCCCCCCCTTTCCTCTCCATTGTATACACTGACACTCGGGAAGAGAGAACTACAAGCCCCAGGCAGATCCCGCCGCTCACAGGCACCATAGAGCTGCTGATCGCCGCTTTCCACCTCCCCCCCAGTGCTTTCTAATGTGCCAGCCAGAGGTGCGACTGCAGCAACCCCTATAGTTCTTCCGCTGTTCGGGGGTATACCCCCCTCTGGACGGTCGGCCGAAAAGAAAGGGGGTGGGTTGGCAATGCAATGTGAGCTCCTGTCAGTTTGGTGGTTTTTGACGTTAAACACGAGTGTTAAAGGGGTGGGGGGACCCATCCATTGTATTGTGGCTTCACGTGAGGACAATGTACAGACGAGCCTATTCACACAAGGGATGACAATTGGAAGGGGGTGAAAAGGTTGCAGCCTTTCATAAGTAGATACTTGGATAAGGAAATGGCGAGGCTGCTTGCCTCTGTGTTTTTTTTAATGATGTCTACAGTGGTGGTGCCTGAGAAGGAACCAAACAAGTTTTGCCTCGTTTCCCCACTTATCTGTCAAAGAAAAAAGTTCTGTCAGAATCCGATGCGGTGCATTGTGTCCGATACTTCAGGTACACAGCTATAAGGTGTGACAGAAAAGGGGCGCCTATGGCAAACTAGGAATCCGTGTTCCACTTGCTTACAGTTTATTCGGAGAGCTTTGGCTGCTGGATAGATGCTGGCAAGAGGAGTTTTTTACATGGATTGATGCCTGCCCATGGGTTGCTCAATTTAGTGGGCCATGGTTAGATGTTTAGTTCTTTACTGGAGTGGGGGGGTAGCGACGTGTCGGTCCCTAATTCAATCATACATGGCTTGGATGTTTGTGTGTTGGGCCGCCTTCCTCCGGTGTATTATACTTTATACATTGCAGCACATTGCAGGTAGGTTCATTAGTGCCATTGGCTGCCAAACACAGGGGGCCGATGAGGGATATTGTACTATTTAGTTTTGGCATTGTGATTGTTTCAGGGGTTACGGAGGGTCATCTGCCAGTGACCAAGTTGGAGGTACTTTAGAATGGGGTGTGGGAGGCCCAGGGACAGCGTGAGGTACAGTTGAGGACTTTGCATTCGTTGCTGAGTAAGTTCAATTTCGCCTGCCAGTTTTATTCTGATGAGTGGGTTTTGGCCGACGGCTGCCGTCTGCTACAGTGGGGGTGTCAGGCTAATTTAAACAATTGAATGCGGAACATAGGGAGGGTTAGAAGGTTTGGTATGAGTTCTTGGCCGCATACAAGGTGGATGCCAGGTCGATGGGAAAAGAGGTCACGAACACGGCGGGGTAAACAGGTTTGGGGGGAAAAAAAATTTCAGGGGCAATAGAGTGAGGAAATTTGGCCTGACACGAAGTTAAATTGTGATTAGGTGGGTGTGGTTTATGTGGTCAACCACATGTCCGCCTTGTCACAACTGGTCATATGGCGGCTATGCCATTTTGTGTTGCGTTGAAGTGCAGTTGAACATGTTCTATATTCTATTCTATATGCTATTCATCTTGCAGGCATTGGAAACACTGGGGGCTTACTCCTTGCATCTATTTACAGTGGGATAGGTTCAGAGAGTTAGCCGGCTACAGAGGGGGAGGAGTTCCCTACTCGGGCTGGATATAGGAGCATTGGAGTCACCACGGGAGGTAACAGGGCAGTCAGCCAGTGAATCCACATGGGCAGCTTCCGTGAAGTTATGAAAGGAAGGGTGGGTTGTTTGGTGCAGGAGTCTGAGGTCAAACATGGCTATGTGGGGGGTAAGGTTGTTGGTGGTACTGTGGTTCCAGTAACTTGGTAAACGGGGGTCGGTATCTGCCATTGAGCGGAAACTGGTGGGTTTTTGGCTTTTGTTTAACCTGCTGTGCAGGGTGGACTGAAAAAAGGAGTTTGAGTTGGACAATTATAAAAAATTAAAATAAAGAAAAATGATCAAAGGGTTAGAGGGGTGGAGGTGCTGCTGTTTGTGTTACCAGGCTTCAGGGTAATAACAATAAAAAAAGGGACAAAACGGTTAGGGAGTTTCTAGGGTTTGGAAGAGATAGCATGGGGGAAGTTCAAGGTTGGGAAGTATTGGTCGAGGTTCCAGTTCTGGTGGATTTTCTGAAAATGCTGCTGGGACGCAAGGGTTGATGGTGCAGAATATGCTTCACACTCCTTCCGCATCAGGGCAGCTGTAGAAGCTGCCAGATGTGGGTTGGATGAGGCGGCGGTAAGGAGGCATGGTAGGTGGGAAGCAAAGAGATTACGCACTTGCCTATGCCTTCATGTGGTGGTGGAATAAATAATAAAAAAAACTAAATAAAAAAAAAGAGTGGGGGAGTATGCTGTACATACAAGCTGGGTTGTTTGTGGTAGGGAGTACATTGGTTTACTTTAAAGTTGGTGCTGCCTTTGTTTGGCGTTTTTTTCATCCAGATGGAAAACTTATATGCCTTGTCTGGATTTTCTTTGTTATCTGTATGTTTTTTGGGGGGCCAGGAGAGATGATGCAAGATGTTTGACAGGCAGTTGGGTAGTTAGAGGAGGGAGGCATGTGTTCACTGGCTAGGGGTATGGGGGTTGAGATGGAGCAAGGTGATATTGGAAGTGGAACATTAGGCGCGGCGGGATAAACCGCCGGTCGTTTGGGTTATGCATGCAAGGGGTAATGCTTTTGAGTTTGAATGATCAGGGAGCTGATCTCGGACATTAAGTCAGAGGTTTTACAACTTCGTACGGTTGTCTAACACTCAGGTGGTGGGGAGGTTGTGGCTCAGAATGGGGGGCCTGGTGATCAGGCAAGTAGAGGTGGAAACTAATGTGGGCCTGTAATTGAGGGTGTTGGAATACACCTCTAGGTAGTGGGGATTGTTTTCTGGGCTGTGGGGCTGCAAGATGGGATCCAGCGGGCTCCAGGGGTGTGGGGGAGCCCTTAAGTGTAAGGTGTCATCCTTGCGGGCTGTGGCAGTGTTTTGTTGGTCTTTGACGGTGGCAGTAAACATATGTGATGGAAAGGGGTGGGGGGCTCATCGGTAGTATGTGCCCCTCTGGTGTATTCCAGCGAAAGGTTATCTGGAATACTGTAATGGTTGCACTGCGGGAAGGGGGTTGTCTCTGAGCTGATTAACTGCTGGAGGCCTATTGTGTGGAGAAAGGTCCCGCAGTGTATTGGTGGAATATGTGTTGGAGTTCGGGGGTGCCGTCAAAGACCAACAGACTGGAGTTAAAGAAGTTGTTGCAGAGGTGATATTTTGGTATATATTTGATATTGGAGTTATTTATATGGCGTGAATAATAAATAGGCTGCTATGGTCATTTATACTCCAAAATTAAGGTGTGGTCTCATCATTTTAGAAGGGTAAGAAATGGGGATGTTGGAGTACAAGTGGTATAGCAGTATGAGGCAGGTTGGGTACCTCTGAACTACACTGGTCAAGTAATTATTAAGGTTTTATTGATCTAATACAGAGATATTTTATTTGAGCCATCACAATATCAATGCCCCCCTTTCCTTTCTCTACAGATATGATGTAAAGAATACTTTTGTGCTGTAATGCCCTTTATGAGAACAGCATTTGAGGTTTCTCTCCAGGCGTATGGATCCTTGTGTTTTCCTTACTAGGGTGGTTGGGTTTTTCCTCCTCTTTGCATTCATGCGTTGAGGTAACTTTAGTTGATCTTTTGCATAGCTTTGAACAATTAATGATACAATAACTACCTTTTGATGTTGACCATGTAATAATGGATATTCATGTATATTAAATTTACACCTACCTAAAAGGAGATGTAAAGCCAGAAGGTTTTTTTTTTATTTTAAAAGATATGTAAAGGTTATTAAAAAAAAAAAAAAAACACACAAAACATGTCATTACCTCCTCTGTGCAGTTGATTTTGCACAGAGTGGCCTTGATACTCCTCTTTTGGGGTCCTTCAGTGGCGCTCCTATTCTCGAGTGCCCCGTTGTAGAGCCGCTCTCCCTCGGGGCACTCGTGTAGACACACTCCTCTGTCCTGCTGTTGCGTCCATTGACAGACAGCAGGAATCGCCGTGGCCCCTGGCTCCCTCATCATTGGATTTGATTGGCAGCAGTGGGAGCCAATGGGTGCGCTGCCTTTAATCTACCCAATCAGGATCCAAGACATGGGCTAGAGCTGGTGTGCTTGTCCCTGTCACTGAAAAAACCGGGTTCAGGTAAGTAAAAGGGGGCTGCTGCATCATAGGAGGTTTTACAACCCCTTTAATGCATTCTATGCATTAAGATAAAAAAAAACCTTCTGTGTGTAGCAGCCTCCTCAGCAACCCCACATTACATACCTGAGCCCCATCTTTCTCCATCGATGTCCACAAGTGTCTAAGCCTTATTGGGACATTCCTCCTGATTTGACAGGTGACATGACAGGGATATACTGCTCCCAGTGATAGGGAACAGTGATCTCTGTCATGTCCCTGGCAGCCTAAAGATAAACACACCTAGGGAACACATTTAACCCCTTGATCGCCCCCTATTGTTAACCCCTTCCTTGCCAGTGACATTTACACAGTAATCCGTTTCTATTCATAGCACTAATTTCTGTATAAATGTCAATTATACCAAAAGTGTCCGATCTGTCAGTCGCAATCCCACTAAAAATCGCAGATCTCTAGTGGACCAAAACAATTTGTACTCTGGTCAACACATCACCACTATTCCCCAACCTCCCTTGAGATTGGAAACCAATTACAGTTTCAGAATTTAAGACCTTTCTGGGCCTTTCCCTCCTCATGGGCATAACCAAAAAGAGTGAGTTACGGTCATATTTGTTCACTGACCCAATTCATGATATGCCAGTGTTCTCTGCTTCCATGGCCAAGGCACGATACAAGCAGATCTTGTGGTTCATGCACTTCAACAACAATGAACTCTGTTGTCCTCGTGGAGATCCTGGATACGATCAGATCTCCAAAATTCGGGCCCTCGCAAAACCACTTCAACCAACGTTTTGCAGACTTGTTTACTCCCCATTAAATTGTCTGCGTTGATGAGTCCCTGATTAAGTTTTCTGGTCGCTTGTCATTCAAACAGTACCTTCCCAGCTAGCGTGCCAGATACGGGGTCAAGATGTATAAGCTCTGTGACAGGGCCACAGGCTATACATGTAGTTTTATGGTTTACGAGGGAAGAGATAGTCACATAGAGCCAACAAACTGCTCTGACTACATAGGAAACGCTGGCAAGATTGTGTGGGACTTGTTGTTACCCTTATTCGGAAAGGGGTACCACTTGTACATGGACAATTATTACATGAGACACTTTTTAGTCACTTGTTTGATCAACAGATTGGAGCATGTGGCACCGTGCAATCTAATCGCCGGGGCTTTCCGCAGCGGCTTGTAGATTCCCGTCTTAGGCTGGGGGAGAGAGCCTACTTGAAGTGTAATAACTTACTCGTTATGAAATGGAGAGATAATAAGAATGTTTTCGTTCTTACCTCCCTTCATGCAGACACGACAGTCCAAATTACTACGGCGACTGGTGTTGTGGAGAAACGCCTCTGTGTCCACGAATATAACCTTAATATGGGAGGGGTGGACCTCAACGACTAGTTGTTGGCGTCGTACCTAGTTGCCGTAAGGCCAGACGCTGGTACAAAAAAGTGTCTGTTTATTTCAATTGGCTTTGCTGAATGCTCATGTGATATACAGAGCTTCAGGACAGACTGAATCCTTCCTTAAATTCCAGCAAGAGATCGTCAGAGCCCTTCTGTTTCCAGATGGTGCTCCACCTCACCTTCCCAATCCAAATTCAGTAAACCGGCTACATGAGAGGCATTTTCCTTATGTCCTCCCGAGTACCCCTACCCAACAAGCTCCCCAAAGAAAATATTCTGACTGTAGAAAGCATGGATATAGGCGTGAAACCCACTATTATTGTCTCTGCTGTCCTGATAATCCTGGTCTTTGCATTGTGAATGTTTTGAGTGCTACCATACACTAGTTGAGTTTTAGCCTAGGGTACAGCATTGCACAAACTAGGCACACTTTCACAGGGTCTCCCAAGATGCCATTGCATTTTCAGAACCTGGAACCGTTAGGCCGCGTACACACGGGCGGATTGTCTGGCCAACTAAGTTCGTCAGACAATCCGACAGACAGTCCGTCCAAACTTTTGAATGAACGGACTTGCCCACACACGGCACTTTTTGAGCGGACTAATACGGCGGACTAAGTCCGCCAGACAATCCGCTCTACTTTTGAAATGAACGGACTCGCCCACACACTCGGAGGAAAGTCCGCTCATTTCGAGCGCGTCTCCAGGTAGGCGGGGCCCGCGAAGGAGACGTCGCTGGCCCCGCCGCCTGGTATGGACTTAAAGGGGAACCCCAACGCCGAAAAAAATCGGCGTGGGGGTGCCCCCCAAGTCCACAACAGACCCTTGTCCGAGCACGCTACCCGGCCGGCCAGGAAAGGGGGGCGAGCGAGCCCTTATATAGTGACAATGGGGCGGTGTCACATGGTATATGTCACATGGGTTGGTCACATGGTGACCCCGCCCCCTTACGATGTCATAGTCCCCATGTGACATCAACCCATGTGACCAACCCATGTGACATATACCATGTGACACCGCCCCATTGTCACTATATAAGTGGCCGCGCAGCGCGGCTCTGGCATTCCGGCCGGAGAGATCGTCGAGGCAACATCTCCTGGAGAAGAAGAAGAAGAAGAAGAAGAAGAAGAAGAAGAAGAAGAAGAAGAAGAAGAAGAAGAAGAAGAAGAACGGAAGGCGGCGGCGACGGCGACAGCGGCGACAGAAGACCGGGCCACCGCCTGTAAAAGAGCTATAAGAAGGCGCGGTGGCCCGGCAGAAGAACCGAAGAGGAGGACAAGACCCCCGAAGTCGGGAGAAGAGGCCGGCGGCGGGGAGGAAGAAAGCCGGACTCCTCCGCTAGCAAAAGAGCTACAAGAAGATAGCGGAGGAGTCCGGCGAGAAGACCCCCGAAGACGGAAGACCCCCGGAGCTGTGCAATAAAATATTTTATCTCGTGTGTTGTGTTTTATTTTGGTACTTTTATTTTACAGGTGAATGGGTAGGGGTACATTGTACCCCATACTCATTCACATAGGGTGGGGGGCCCGGTATCCAGGGGCCCCCTTATTAAAGGGGGGGGATTAAAGGGGGATTAAAGGGGGCTCCCGGATTCCGATAAGCCCCCCGCCCGCAGACCCCGACAACCAACGGCCAGGGTTGTCGGGAAGAGGCCCCTGTCCTCATCAACATGGGGACAAGGTGCTTTGGGGTGGGGGGGCCGCGCGGCCCCCCCCTTCCCCCAAGGCACCCCCCATGTTGAGGGCACGTGGCCTGGTACGGCTCAGGAGGGGGGGCGCTCGCTCGCCCCCTTTCCTGTCCGGCCGGGTAGCGTGCTCGGACAAGGGTCTGTTGTGGACTTGGGGGGCACCCCCACGCCGATTTTGGGGTTCCCCTTTAAGTCCATACCAGGTGGCGGGGCCCGCGATGTCTCCGTCGCGTGCTCCGCCTACCTGGATACCCGCTCGAAATGAGCAGACTTTTCTCCGGGCAGGAAAAGTCCGCTCATTTCGAAAGTACAGCGGACTGGCACACACAAGGGCGGACTGTCCGCCCAAACCAAGTTTGGACGGACAATCTTACGGAAATTCCGTAAGACTTTGTTCGTCAGACTGTCCGCTGAAAAAGTCCGCTGAAGCCCACACACGAGCGGACTGTCCGCTCAAATGTGTTTCGGCGGACTAAGTTGGGCAGACAGTCCGGCCGTGTGTACGCGGCCTTACAGTTACAGTACAAAATAAAAAATACACAAAAAAATAAAATAAAAAACAAAATAAAAAAGTTGTCATTTATTGTTCTCTCTCTCTCTATTCTCTCTCTATTGTTCTGCTCTTTTTACTGTATTCTATTCTGCAATGTTTTATTGTTCTTATGTTTTATCATGTTTGCTTTTCAGGTATGTCATTTTTTATACTTTACTGTTTACTGTGTTTTATTGTTAA
Source organism: Lithobates pipiens (assembly GCF_037356315.1). NCBI lineage: Eukaryota > Metazoa > Chordata > Amphibia > Anura > Ranidae > Lithobates > Lithobates pipiens. The sequence goes on along the minus strand of NW_027507784.1, from coordinate 291,016,889 downwards.
CCATTTGTTTGTTTTCAGGTACGCCATTCAGCTGCAGCATGGATTTCTGTTGCTGTCAAGATAAATAGTTTGCTCCCACAATAGATAACGCTGTGACTCCAGTGCTGTAGGAGGTGATTTCACCACCACAGTTAAAAAAAATAGCATATATGCCAAAGCATGGGGGCAGCAGGGGTGGAGGAGCAATTTGTTCCTAACTTTTGTGGGAGGATGCCCCCATGCTTCGGTATATACATATTTTAGGCACAGATTGCGTTAAAAAATGTTTCATTTTTTACTATTTTTTTGTATTTGCTTTGCAGGTATGGTAAGTCTTACTTTTATACTGTAATGTTACTTTGTTTTATTGTTAAACATCATTTGATTAGCAGGTACGCCATTCAGTTGCAACAGGGATTTATTTATCTTGACAGCAACAGCGTTTGTTCCCACGATACATAAAGCCATGACTCCAGCACTGTAGGAGGTGATTTCACCACCACAGTTAAAAAAAAAAAAAGAGCATATATGCTGAAGCATGGGGCCAGAAGGGGTGGGGGAACGATTTGCTCCTACCTTTTGGGGTGGGTGCATGTATGCCCATCATTAGAAGTGATTCTAATGATCAATCTCTTTTTTTTTTGTTCAGCCCACAGGCTGCATGAAAAAAAAGATTACAATATATGCCCAACAAGGACCAGCAATGTACTGGTATGTTGCTGGACTTTGAGTGGTTATCCCAGAAGGATGCCTGTTGGTGTAGGTATCATCTTGGAATCATTCTTTTCAGCCAGCGGTTGGCTTTCATGTAAAAGCAATCCCAGTGGCTAATTAGCCTCTAGACTGCTTTTACAAGCAGTGGGATGGAATGTCTCCCCCATCGCCTTCCATGGTTTTCTCTGGCTCTCCTGTCCCAACAGGGAACCTGAGAATGCAACCGGTGGTTCTGCCAGCTGACCATAGAGCTGATCAGAGACCAGAATGGCTCCAATCATCTCTATGGCCTAAGATACTAAAAGCTACGAGCATTTCATGACTTAGATTTCACCAGATGTAAACAGCACCATTGGGAAATTGGGAAAGCATTTTATCACACTGATCTTGTTGTGGTCAGATGCTTTGAGGGTAGAGGAGAGATCTAGGGTCTAATCGACTCCAATTTTTCAAAAAAGAGTACCTGTCACTACCTTTTGCTATCATAGGGGATATTTACATTCCTTGAGTTAACAATAAAAATTATAAAAAAAAGAAAGGAACTGTTTAAAAATAAGATAACAAAGCAAAAAAGAAAAAAGCACCCCTGTCCCCCCCTACTCTCGCGCAAAGGCGAACGCAAGAAGCAAGAGTCGGTCTGGCGTCATATGTAAACAGCAATTGCATCATGCATGTGAGGTATCACCGCGAAGGTCAGATCGAGGGCAGTAATTTGAGCAGTAGACCTTCTCTGTAAATCTAAAGTGGTAACCTGTAAAGGATTTTAAAGGCTTTTAAAAATGTATGTAGTTTGTCACCGATGCATGTTTGTGTGCAATTTTAAAGCATGTCGTGTTTGGTATCCATGTACCTAAGATCATCTTTTTTATTTCATCAAACATTTGGGTAATATAGTGTGTTTTAGTGCATTAAAATTAAAAAAAGTGTGTTTTTTCACAAAAAAAAATTCAATTTGAAAAATCGCTGCGCAAATACTGTGTGGAGAAAAAAAAAATGTCTGTAGGGCCTTTGCTTTAAAAAAAATATATAATGTTTGGGGGTTCAAAGTAATTTTCTTGCAAAATAAAATATTTTTTCATGTAAACAAAAAGTGTCAGAAAGGGCTTTGTCTTCAAGTGGTTAGAAGAGTGATTAATGTGTGATATAAGCTTCTAAATGTTGTGCATAAAATGCCAGGACAGTTTAAACCCCCCCCCCCCCCCCCCCCCCAAATTACCCCATTTTGGAAAGTAGACATTTCAAGCTATTTGCTGAGAGGCATGTTGAGTCCATGGAATATTTTATATTTTGCCACAAGAGAAAATTACAAACTTTTTTTTTTTTGCACAAAGTTGTCACTAAATGATATATTGCTCAAAAATGGCATGGGCATATGTGAAATTACACCCCAAAATACATTCTGTTACTTCTCCTGAGTATGGGGATACCACATGTGTGAGACTTTTTGGGAACCTAGCCTCGTACGGGACCCCGAAAACCAAGCACCGCCTTCAGGCTTTCTAAGGGTGTAAAATTTTGATTTCACTCCTCACTGCTTATCACAGTTTCGGAGGCCATGGAATGTCCAAATGGCACAAATCCCCCCCCCCCCAAATGACCCCATTTTGGAAAGTAGATACCCCAAGCTTTTTGCGGAGAGGTATGGTGAGTATTTTGCAGATCTCACTTTTTGTCACAAAGTTTTGACATTTTAAAAAATAAAAAAAAGTTCTTTTCTTTCTTCATTTTAAAAAACAAATGAGAGCTGCAAAATACTCACCATGCCTCTCGCCAAATAGCTTGGGGTGTCTACTTTCCAAAATGAGGTCATCTTGGCATGTTATGGTCTTCGTAATTGTGATAGGTAGTGAGGAGTGAAATCAAAAATTTCATTTTGGAAATCCTGAAAGCAGTGCTTGGTTTTCGGGGGCCCCGTATGTGGCTAGACTCCCAGATGTCCCACACATGTGGTATCCCCGTACTCGGGAAAAGCAGCAGAATATATTTTGGGGTGTATTTTGGGGTGTAATTTGGGTTGTAAAAGAAAAAAAAGTTTGTAATTTTCCCACAACTTGTGGCACAATATAAAATATTCCATGGACTCAACATGCCTCTCAGCAAATAGCTTGGAGTACAGTATGCTAATATAGAGAGACGAACGTGCAAACGAAGGTAACATTTTTAACTTGGTACATCACTAGGCTATACTGCTTCTAGATTGAGGCCTGCATTAGTGGAGTTTAGCCTGACATTAGGGTTTGTCTTGTGTTGTGTCTTGCAGACATTATGGACGGGTTCAACGATCATAGCTTCCTCTCTCTGTTCATCGATAAATACAGAGACATGCCCTGCCTGTGGCAACCAACACACCCACAATATAGGCACAAGAGGCAGGCAGCAACGTTGAAACTGGTTGAGTTTGTGAAGCCGGTGGTCCCCAGGGCAGACGTCACCAATTTAAAAAAGAAAATTGGTTGCCTCAGGAGTACATATCTGAGGGAGAGGACCAAGGTGCTGAAGTCCATGCAATCTGGAGCTGCAGCAGATGACGTTTATGTCCCCACCCTGTGGTATTATGACAGGATGCATTTTCTGTCAGACCAGGCTGAGGTCAGAGAATATAAATACAATAAGTGCTGCGCTTGAAGGCACCTATTTAAATAGGTGAAAGAAGTAAATAATGTGCATAACTGACAATACAAGCAAGTAAATGAAAAAGTTCATGAAATATTTGAGAACTGTCCCAAAAAATTATTCACTCTGGTGCGTCTCAAGCTGAATTACAAGTCCGCAGATGGCATTCAGGGTGAATTATCCTGCTATGTTCTCCGCCCTTGGCGACTCTTGGAACTGAATTATAAGCAAGTAGAAAAAATAAGTACCCTTACCAGATGGGTTGGACACATCCACCTTATAGTAGTGTGTCTTGCGAGCTTATGGGGGGGCTCCGGCCACTCACCCCAGTACACCGACCCGATATGTTTTCCTCTCAGGGTTCCTCGCGGTCTGCGGATAGGAAAGGTGAGTGGGATTTCCGTGCCAAACACTGCGATCGAACTTGATGCCAGACGTCCCGTAAGAGTTCACCATAAAGGAAATAGAGCATAGAAGACGCGGCGCATGGTGAAATACAACCAATGATGGTTTATTGAATTTTTTTTCGATGAACAGAACTAAAAATATAAAATCACGTGATACATAAAAAATAGCAATGTGGGGAGCAGACAACTGCTAGCCCTACACGTTTCGACCTCAAAGTCTTCAACAGGGGCATAGCCTGACTCCCCCACATTGCTGCAATATATAGACTGAATACTCAATTAGAAAAACAAAGGCTCATGGGAAAACTCCACCCCCAAAGTTAACCCCATGTATGCTCACACCATGTTAAGAACGCAAACACACAGGACTCAGAATGCTTCTCAGCATACTCAAATTACATGCCCAAAGACACAGCACGGCACACGGTACCTGTCGTTGGTATGGCACTCATACATAACCAACTACAGGCTCAGATGGATTCAAATTACCGCACTTCCTGCGTTCCAGCTGAAACCGGAAGCAGGAAGTGCGTTAGTATATCTGTGTGATGACGCCGGTGTATCGATTAACCGGCGCCATCATATCCCTCGGGTGGCTCTGGATGGACATCTGTACCCGTCTCACCCCAAAAAAATGTTTTCGTCTGAAGGCAGTCATCCCCGTATACCGGGGGCAGACTTATTAACGGGGCCGGAACGCTGGCTTGCGTTCCAAGCCTCGCGTCCGGTTCCGGAAATGACGTTTACCATCTCCAGAGGGGAAACGGCGTCGCTGGTAAACAAAACTAGCGACGTCACATCCGCAGGGACTTCAGGTATGAATCTCGTCGGCGGAAATGACGTCGCCGACGAATCGGCGACGCCATACCCCCCTGTGCCCCAAGCCTCATCCTGATGCCTGAAGGAAGGAGGAAGTAACGTCTGATACTAAACAATGGACGTCCACTCTCCGTGGAGAACAATTGCAATATATAATGTATGAAATCAAATGAATCAATAGGTAAATAGAATAAATTGAAGTGAAATGAGAATGGAGAGTGATAAGGAGTGTAAATAAAAATTTAAAAGAAAATGAAATAAGAATATGAATAAAAATAAATAAAAATAAATATAAATAAATATACAAATGAAAAATAAATAGGAAAATAAATGAAAATAAAAATAAAAATAAAATAAGAATAAAAATAAAAATAAAAATAAAATTGAAAATAAAAATAAAATTAAATTAAAAATAAAATAAAATAAAAATGAAAATAAATGTAAATAAAATTGTGAATAAAAATGAAAATAAATATGGAAATATAAAAATGAAAATAAAGAAGAATGTAAATAAGAAAATAATGAAAATGATAAAATGAAAATAACAATGAAAATGATAATAAAAATAAAAATCTAAATAAATGTAAATGAAAATAAAGAGAAAATGAAAAATAAAAATGGTGAAAATAAAATAAAATTAAAGTGAAAATGAAAACAAAAATACAAAGATAACTAAATAGAGACCAATGAGGTGCCACTCAACCCTGGTCAATGAAACAATTAATGTCCCATTCGACGTTCATACCATGGGGTGAGTAGCACCTCAACTCATGTATCCAGTAGGTCTCAAGACGGGATATACCTCTAACCCGTGGTTCTCCTCTCCAATGGGGGGTGAACTTGTCAATTATCTGGAACATAGTCCCTTTAGGGTCTTTCTGATGATGCTCCAGAAAATGACGGGGTACAGTATGTTTGTCGCATCCTTTCTTAATCTTCGCAATGTGTTCATTAATGCGAACCGAAAACTCTCTCTTAGTGCGACCAACATACTGCATTTTACACGGGCAAGTAATTAAATACACCACATATTTCGTGGCACAGGTAGCAAAATGTTTCATGTTATACACACGTGATGTGGTGCTGGACATAAAAGAATCTGATTTCCGCTTCAAAACATTGTGTGAGCACACATTGCACCTTCTACAAGGAAAATATCTCTTACACTCTGGAAAGAAAACAGGCTTCCTAGGAGGGTCAATGACATTAGGAGCCAATTCCCCCCTCACTGAACGTGCCCCCCTAAAAATAACTGCAGCTCGTTCTGGTAAAGATGGTCCTAATATTTTATCGTTACGTAAGACCTTCCAATGTCTATTCAATATTTTGGTAATTTCTCGATACCGAACAGAAAAGGAAGTGAAAAAGGACCATTTCCAATGGTCTGCTTCTCTAATTTTTTGTTTAGGAACCAGCAATGATTTTCTGTCCACTTGTTGTACGGCTGCAATATCCCTATCAAGAGTTTCTGGTTTATAACCTTTTTCTAGGAACTTCTGTCTCAGAACCATTGATTGTGACCGATAGTCCTCCATATTTGAGCAATTCCGCCGTAGGCGTAAAAACTGACCTTTAGGAATGGACTTCAACCATTGCTGGTGATGGCAGCTATCTACCGGAATAAATCCATTCCGGTCGGTAGGTTTGAAATGGGTACGCAACACCAGTTGTCTATTCAAGATGGAAATCTCTAAATCTAAGAAATGTATCGTATTAGTACTAATTTCAAAGGAAAGTGAGATTCCACGGTCGTTAGCATTCAATTCTGCTATAAAATTAGAAAGCGACAAATTGTCACCCCTCCATAGGAGGAGGATGTCGTCTATATACCTCGCCCACAGGACCAACTCCGGTCTCTCATGGGCATAGACGACATCCTCCTCCCACTGGGCCATGAATAAATTGGCTAAGCTGGGGGCATATTTCGCCCCCATAGCCACGCCCTTGATTTGAGAGTAAAACTCACCCTGAAACCAAAAATAATTATGGTCTGTTGCAAATTTTAACAGTTCCATAATATAATTTTATGGATCAATGATAAGGTGGATTTTCTAAAAAGAAAGGATTCTACTGCAGCTAAACCTAAATCAAGCGGTATAGATGTGTATAAAGATGACACATCCGCGGTTACTAAAAGGAGGTCATCATGATACTCGACTTGTTCTAACCTATTGATGGTATCTCTAGTATCCTTCAAATAGGAGGGTATGTCTCTAACTAGGGGCTGTAAATAAAAGTCAATATATTTACCAATCCTAGAGGTAACAGAATCGATCCTGCTCACAATTGGTCTACCTGGCGGGTGAACAGGGTCCTTGTGTACTTTAGGGAGGTAATATATGACTGGGATCCTAGGAGCTAACGGGACTAGATGTTCTTGTTCCTTCTTATTAAGGATCTTCAAAGAAAAGCCCTCATTAACCAGTTCAACTAGAGCTGATTTATATTCCGATGTGGGATCTTTGGACAGAACCCTATATGTAGCACGATCACTTAATAAGGATTTCATCTCAGTGATGTAATCTTTTTTATCTAAGACAACTATTCCCCCACCCTTATCTGCGGGGCGAATAATGAGGTCCTTCTTATCACAAAGGGACCGAAGACCTGATTGAATAGCTGGATCCTGATGAATATGTTTTTTAGGCAATGAATCTAAGTCCTGAAGGACAAGAATCTTGAACACATTAATAGAATGTGCGGAAACATTGGGGGGGTTAAAGAGGGACGGGTTCGAAAGCGCGGAATGTAGAACGTCGGATGGTTGGTCTCTATTCGGACCATTAAAAGGATTTGATAAAAAGTGTCTTTGTATATTAAGTTTCCGAACATATTTGTGTAGATCAACAAATGTGTGGAATTTATTCAATTGTCGGGGAGGTACAAATTTGAGTCCCTTGTCCAGAACACGTTTTTCGCTCTCTGATAGGACAACTTGACTCAAATTGAAAATGCCTTTACCTACTGAACTCTTTTGCGTTTTCCTCCATTGGAGGCGCCACCCCCCTCTGCACCCTCTTTTGGTTTTGGACTTCGAATATAATTTTGCCTTGGGTCGTGAAAACCCGAAGGATAAGCAGGACCCCCAAATCCATGGTTATATGGGGTCTGAATATATTCCTCCTCCCTATTCCAATAGGCTTGTTCGTATTGTACATTTCGAAAGTCCCCATCTTGCAACGCTGCATAACGGTTTGTGGTGTGTATTGGGGTGGTATGTTGGTAACTGGTGTCTCCATTATGAGATCCAGTATTATAGCTGGGCATCCTTATTAGGTTATTAGGTCCATTTCTATGTGGTGGCCCTTTGTATTGGCGATTACTGCAATTGTTCCTCCTCTCGTGTTGGCCCCTGCCCTTTTTAGGGGGTAAATATGTATTATATGTTTGGCCTGGATGTTTATTAGGGAATGAATTCATTGACTGATTATGGTTCCCAGAATTAAAATTTCTAGGAGAGAAAGGTTGTACTAAACGCATATTCGGATTAGATGTATAATAACCCGAAGGGATGAAAGGGGGTATTACCTGCTCAGATATCTGTTCAGGCAATGGAAACGTGGAAGTCATAACGTCCGTTGGAACATTTAAGTTAATCTGTTCAGTAGTCTGAACTAGTTTTTTTTGCCAAATAAAAACCAAACGGGTCTGATAATCAGTGACATCTCGACTGTACTTTTTCTGTTTTTTTATTCTTTGATCCTTTTCTTCTTTCTCTAGTAGAACTCTAAGGTTAGCTGAGAGAGTAGTGTATTCTGATGTCTTATCAAATACAGATATTTTCTCCCTCAGTTCCTTAAACTCCTGATCAATCAAGGCTAACCTGACATGTTTACGTTTAACTAAAAATTTGATCAATCCCAGACCTGCATTATTAAAAAATAGACAAACCAGGGTTCTAAATCATCTTCCCCGTTGTGGGTTAACCTCCCACCGTAGCCCTCTTGGGACCATTTTTTCTTTCAAATAATGTTCTAAAAAGGCCATATCCCACTGCAGGTGTAACTCTGCAACCATTACATTACGGAGTCTCAAAAACAGACCACTTAGCTCAGAACCATTATTATCATTCACAGTAAATACACCTTCAGTGTTCAAAGACCTGCTGGTCCTGTACTCAAAAATGTCCATGAGTGTAAATAAAGAAAAAGCAGCAGTGAATAATTGGTCAAAAAACAAATACTGCAAAACAAAAAGGAAAACACCGCGCTAATTCAAACAAAAACAAGTGAAAGGAAAAGTGAAAAATTACAAAATTTCTGTGAAAGACACAGCCCAGCTGCTAGCACACAAACAAACCAAGTTCACATAACATAAATACAATAAGTGCTGCGCTTGAAGGCACCTATTTAAATAGGTGAAAGAAGTAAATAATGTGCATAACTGACAATACAAGCAAGTAAATGCAAAAGTTCATGAAATATTTGAGAACAGTCCCAAAAAATTATTCACTCTGGTGCGTCTCAAGCTGAATTACAAGTCCACAGATGGCATTCAGGGTGAATTATCCTGCTACGTTCTCCGCCCTTGGTGACTCTTGGAACTGAATTATAAGCAAGTAGAAAAAATAAGTACCCTTACCAGATGGGTTGGACACATCCACCTTATAGTAGTGTGTCTTGCGAGCTTATGGGGGGGGCTCCGGCCACTCACCCCAGTACACCGACCCGATATGTTTTCCTTTCAGGGTTCCTCGCGGTCTGCGGATAGGAAAGGTGAGTGGGATTTCCGTGCCAAACACTGCGATCGAACTTGATGCCAGACATCCCGTAAGAGTTCACCATAAAGGAAATAGAGCATAGAAGACGCTTCGCATGGTGAAATACAACCAATGATGGTTTATTGAAAATTTTTTCGATGAACAGAACTAAAAATATAAAATCACGTGATACATAAAAAATAGCAATGTGGGGAGCAGACAACTGCTATCCCTACGCATTTCGACCTCTTCAACAGGGGCATAGCCTGACTCCCCCACATTGCTGCAATATATAGACTGAATACTCAATTAGAAAAACAAAGGCTCATGGGAAAACTCCACCCCCAAAGTTAACCCCATGTATGCTCACACCATGTTAAGAACGCGAACACACAGGACTCAGAATGCTTCTCAGCATACTCAAATTACATGCCCAAAGACACAGCATGGCACACGGTACCTGTCGTTGGTATGGCACTCATACATAACCAACTACAGGCTCAGATGGATTCAAATTACCGCACTTCCTGCGTTCCAGCTGAAACCGGAAGCAGGAAGTGTGTTAGTATATCTGTGTGATGACGCCGGTGTATCGATTAACCGGCACCATCATATCCCTCGGGTGGCTCTGGACGGACATCTGTACCCGTCTCACCACAAAAAAAAATTTCCGTCTGAAGGCAGTCATCCCGTATACCGGGGGCAGACTTATTAACGGGGCCGGAACGCTGGCTTGCGTTCCAAGCCTCGCGTCCGGTTCCGGAAGTGACGTTTACCATCTTCAGAGCGGAAACGGCGTCGCTGGTAAACAAAACCAGCAACGTCACATCCGCAGGGACTTCAGGTATGAATCTCATCGGCGGAAATGACGTCGCCGACAAATCAGCGGGAGGGAAGGAGAAAGGGACGTCTGATACTAAACAATGGACGTCCACTCTCCATGGAGAACCATTACAATATATAATGTATGAAATCAAATGAATCAATAGGTAAATAGAATAAATTGAAGTGAAATGAGAATGGAGAGTGATAAGGAGTGTAAATAAAAATTGAAAATAAAATGAAAATAAAAATAAAAATAAAAATAAAAATAAAAATAAAAATAAAACTAAAAATAAAATTAAAAATAAAATAAAAATGAAAATAAATGTAAATAAAATTGTGAATAAAAATGAAAATAAATATGAAAATATAAAAATGAAAATAAAGAAGAATGTAAATAAGTAAATAATGAAAATGATAAAATGAAAATAACAAAATCCCTCTCTACTCTTCCTTCCACGCGTCCTATACTCCAGTGTTTGATGAACCAAAAACTCAAACTATGTCCCTTTTTCATACACAGGAAGAACTTAGCCAGGAACAGGAGGGTGTGGAATGCAGCAGTCAGGAGGTGGCTGTGGAAATTGGCAGCCAGGAGGAGGCGGGGGTAAGCGGCAGCCAGGCGGTGGGCGGCCAAAGGAGCTTCACTGAATGCCAGGTCCCTCCCCTCCGCCTTCCATGCAAAAGAGCGAGAAAGGGGGGGAATGTGAAGGAGTCGGCCCTGAGGCTGATTGGTGAGGCTTCTGCGGCTCTCCAAGCAAAACCCACCTACCAAGAAGCCTTTGCCGCCTTGGTTGCGCGCAAGCTTGATAAAATGGAGCAGGGGCAACAGCTCTTGTGTGAGGAGGTAATTATACACACCCTCAACAAAGGTCTGTTGGGCCAAATGACACAAGAAACACGCTTGTGTGGTTTGGCCCATGCCCCTGCTCCTCCTCCTCCTTCTGCCACACCTCCAGCACCACAGCCACAGCCTGGAAGGAAGCATGGAAGGAAGACCAGAGAGTGATGACCTGGGTTCAGTCTGGTCTGCCAGAAGATGCAGCCTGTTGTAGTACCACAGCCTGGGAACATAGATGTCATCTGCTGCTGTTCCGGGTTTCATGGACTTCAGGACCAGACTTCTCTCCTTCAGATATGTACTCCTCAGGCCACCAATTTTTGCGTTTAAATAGTTGATGTGTGCCCTGGGGGCCAAAGGCTTCGCTAATCTCCCCAGTTTCTACCGCGCTGCCTCCCTCTTTATCTGTTACTGACACCGAAATAAAAAGTTTTTTTTTTTTTTTTTAAGAAATACTTGCGTATGTGTTTTACTTCCAAAAGGACAGTTTATTTGTGAGCAGGCAGGTACATTTCAAAAAAACCAAGTGACATGAATAATAAGGAGCACCAACACTTAACAACCTCCTGTATATTAAAAAAGTAAAAAAAAAAAAATATCAAAAATACTACAATAATGTTGTTGTGGTAAGTTAACACACAAAAAACACCCTAAAAAATGGAGAAATTAGCAAACTGACAAAAAAGGAAATGTTTAGAAAAAACAAAAAAAAATGTATCCAAAAAAAAATAAACCAAAGCTAAAATTGTGTAGATGTGACGAAATCCAAAATTGCATTGCCGAAATGGTTAAAAAAAGAGTCAGGGAATACGTTCGGGAGAAGTGTGTGTGACTATGAGCATCAAAAGAAGTTCCTTCTTGCAGCATTGTAAAGAACAAGAGAATGTGCTTCATGAAAGAATTTTTAACATTGCAGCGTGACGAATGTGCTATATTGATTACGAGCAGTAGTTTTACCTGAACGAGCGATTCCGTGTCGGAATTTGATTGTGAGCATGCGTGGCACCTTGTCCGTCGGAGTAGGCTACACATGATCGGAGTATGTCCGATCGGAGCAGTTTGTCAGAAAATATTTCTGGCAAGTTGGAAAATTTGGTCCGACGGAAACAGTCCGATGCATACCACACACAGTCGGAATATCCGACAAAACGATCCGATCGGACACATTCCGACGAAATCTCCGACCGTGTGTACAAGGGCTTACAGTATCTCACAAAAGTGAGTACACCCCTCACATTTTTGTAAATATTTTATTATATTTTTTCATGTGACAACGCTGAAGAAATGACACTTTGCTACAATGTAAAGTAGTGAGTGTACAGCTTGTATAGCAGTGTAAATTTGCCGTCTCCTCAAAATAACTCAACACACAGCCATTAATGTCTAAACCGCTGGCAACAAAAGTGAGTTGCCAAACGTAACCTTCACACTATTCCTCCCTGTAACCCTCACAGTACTGTATGTCCATCAGCACCTTCCCACAATCCACCCTGTAACCCTCACACTATTGTACACCATATATATATCTCCTTCATACTATTGTACGCTGAAGAATTTTAAAAATATCTATATTCCTATATCTCAGAGGCGTTTCCGAATCAATAGCATTGATAGTCAAACTGACTTAAAAGAAAGTGTGAGTTTATTTGTTACACAATTGACATCATAAATACAATGTAAAAAGTATAATAGTTCAGTTCAGTGTAGGTAAAAATATATGAAATAGAATAATTATAAAGCTGTAATAAGCTTATGAAAGCATGTGTGTTTCAATGGTGCTGCATTCTGTCCATATTGACCTCGTGTGTCCTCCAAGAAGAAACAAGAAATGACGTTCTTAGACTTCTGGCAGAATTCAGCTGTCCCAAGTCATCAGTGTCTGTGTGAATATGTCAGGGTGTATGTGGGTCTGTGAGAGTATGAGTGTACATGTGTGTGTCAATGAGTGTCCTTCAATCTTGAAACTTTGGTTTAAATATTACATGTGAACGTCATAACCTCACAAACTTAGAACCTTGTATGGCACACATTCATTTCTGCTAACTTCCGCAATGTGCGATCCAAAAGTAGATACTAACTCAGAGAGTCATATGGAGCTTGATTGACAAGCTCACATGTAACACTCCATACTTGACATCATGTCATCCCAACCATGACACTACCTGCCTGGAGTTTGCATGTTCTCCCTGTGTCTGCGTGGGTTTCCTCCGGGTACTCCGGTTTCCTCCCACCATCCAAAGACATGCAGGTAGGTTAATTGGCTTCGGTCCAACATTGGCCCTAGTGTATGAATGGGGACCTTGGATTGTGGGCTTCTTGAGGGTGGGGACCGACATGAGTGTGCAATGTACAGGGATAGGAACAATTGTAGACACTCACTCAGGTTGAACTGGATGGACTGGTGTCTTTATTCAACCTAACTAACTATGAAACTATGAAACTATGAAACTATGTGATGTTCATGTAATATCATATAACCATATAACATAATATGAACACATATTAACAACTTTACATTAAGTAACTTTATACTAATATGTATTAACATGACTGAGACTACTCTAAACTTATTTTAACAGGATATAAGCCATAATGTATCATTGCTTTGGCTACATAGACACATGTCTATTTTTGTCTTCTCATGACATTCTGTACCAAGATACCATATGTCATACTCAAATTGGCTACATCAGAAACTTATAACTAACTCAGCTTTAGATGAGGATATGTTTCACTGAACACTTGATCAAGGTCATTCACACATACTATTTATTATTATGATTAATCATAAAACCAAATATGTTTTGCAAGCTTGCCATAAATATATTATAACACCTATAAGTGCCGAATTATGAATTTGGAATAATATTCTAACAATCCCCCCTGAATTATGATTAATCATATCAAATTGATTTAATACAGTCATAACATCATTTATGTCACATTCACTCATCCTTGTATCAAATGATCGGACACACTATTCCTCAGAACTGAAGCAGCTAGAAATAACTCTCATTCTAAATGATATTCTCTTTACTTTTAACTCCTCTTAGATCTATCTATTCAAAATCTTAAAATAATGGTATATATATTTTTTTTTTTAAGTATAACATAATCATGACTCATATCAATAATTATTATTATTAATAATAATAATTATTATTCAAATAAATGGTGCAAAAATATATTTCCATATTTGTGCTCAAATAATATTTTAGCTCTTTGGAAATATACTTTACACTCTAAAACTTGTCATAACTTTCCATAGTTCTATTAAGAATGATATGTTTCCTAAATTATGAACAAAAGATGTTCTACTAACTAGAATGATTGTGCAGTTGTAACCTAAAAATATTCAATATATGAATAAAGAAAAATAATAATGATAATCCTAACTTAATATGAACATTACTATCAGAATAATTGGATTATCAAAAATGTATATGTGGATAAATCTTTCAGTCCTAAATTGTTTATCTATAGTAGATAAAGTTTCTTCTGATTCATTTTTTCTTCATAAAATGTCTTCTTCAAGTTCTGTTAGGTTAGAAAAACCTTGTTGAATAAGATAAAACAGCCATAACTATGAAGTATAAATCTTTTGTCCAATATTCTTTCTGAGAGGATCCCTTCTTTAACTTTGAATTTCCTGATATTCTCTTTGCTCTTCATCGGAGCTTGTTATCCTCCATATTTATTTGATTTTAGATGCCATATCTGTAAAAGAGATGCAGTATCATTAATTAGGCATAATTTTAATCATAATTATAAATATTTACATTCAATTCTTGTAACTTTTTCTTTATTTTTTTCAACAAATGTTAAAACATTGTAGGAAATAACTTTGTGAATTCCTTAAACTATATGTAAAATAATACTATCTTGTATTTCGTTCAAAAGAGAACTTCTGTATGACAATGTACTGTCCTTATCCTGTCTAAAATGACCTCAACTATAAAACATATGTCTGTGAAGTTTAGGTATGACAGGACGCAACATCTCTTTTTAATCATGATACAAATCCATAATTTTACAAAGGTTTTATATTACCCAGAGACAACAATGGACTATGCCTTTGTTCTCATTTCGAAAAGATTAAAAATATGCGTAACTGTATTCTGTGTTGAAGCTTTTATTCTAGTGTTAGAATGTTCTTCAGTAACAAGTACTGATTCTATGTCCTTCTCTGTTCTCATGCTGGAAACCTGAGATGAAGACTTCTCAGATACAGCTGTATAAACATGTGCTGGTGTACATTCTTGAAGATGTCTTCCTTTTACATCTGCCTGAATGTGTTTGCCTGATAAAGCTCTGAACCATAGAGGATATCTTTTATGACATTCTTTAAAACTATCTTCCTCAAAAATATATTTTAGTGAGCAGTCAGGTGTCTGTACAATGATTTTGTTTGATTTTACTATGCTCTCTGTAGCTTTAATTGCATAGTGAACACTTAGCAGTTGCTTTACACCTGAGTCAAAAGTCTTTTCCAAAACTGATAAAACTCTGGAGAAATAGGTAAATATTTTCTCCTTACCTTTTAGTAATCGAGACAATGTTACTGAGATGGCATTCTCAGATACATGAGTTTTCAAAACAAAAGATATTTCAGAACAAACCTCTACTGTATTTAATGCAGGATCATTCCGCAAATCTTTTTTCAACATTTCAAAAGCATTTTTCTCATTTGGACCCCATTGGTCAACTATATTACATTTCTCAAAAGATTATATAGTGGATTAACTTTTTCTGCGAAACAGTGTACAAACTCTTTGCAAAGATTCATTTTATGCACAAATTTATGCAATGCCTTATGAGTTGTTGGAGTTGGAATTGCAGTGATATCTCTAATGCCGCGTACACACGACAGGACTTAAGTCCGGCAGACTTTCGACGGAGTTCTGACAGAGTTCTGACAGAGTTCTGACAGAGTTCTGACAGAGTTCTGACAGAGTTCTGACAGAGTTCTGACAGAGTTCTGACGGACTTTCCGAATGAACGGACTTGGCCACACACAATCACACCAAAGTCCGACGGATTCGAATGTGATGACGTATGACTGGACTAGAATAAGGAAGTTCATAGCCAGTAGCCAATAGCTGCCCTAGCGTCGGTTTTAGTCCATCAGACTAGCACACACACACTAGCGGATTTCTGGGTCCGGCAGAGTTCTGGCGGAAAAATTTGAAGCATGTTCCATTTCTAAAGTCTGTCAGACTTTTGTGAATCAAAAGTCCGTTGCAGCCCACACACGATCGAATAGTCTGCCGGAATCATTCCGTCAGACTTTGGATGTTGAAAAGTCCGGTCGTGTGTACGGGGCTTAACTGTTTCTTGCAACAATTGTCTCTTTCCTTGACTAATTTGCATGTGAACGTATTTCACTTGACTTTTCATCAGCTGAACTTTCGCCATGTTTAATTTTAAACCTTCAGCTTGTAACATCATAAACAAAACATGTTCATCGATATTCTGAGTACTCAGCAAAATCGTATCTACATGCTGACAAATGCAGTCTGGTCTAGAAAATTTTGAAAGTATTTTTGCTATAGTTTCATGAACTATATCATCACCAATACCTAGGCCAGGTATTAATCGAGTGAACGTACAAGTCTCTTTTCTGAATGTGAATGCAAATTTGTACTGACAACTATTCGTTAAAGGAACGGAAAAATGGCTATTAGCGATTTCTAGTACAGAGAATACTTTGTCCTCAGCATTCAAATTTAACTTTATATTAGATTTATCAGGAAGAACTGGGTTATTTGTGATGTGTTTATTCAATGTCCGCAAGTCAACTGATAAAGAATATGAATTATCAGTATTTTTGATAGGCCAAATACAGTTATTTACCACTGATTTAGCTTTCTTTACAATTCCAAGTTGTGCAAACTCTTGAATAATGGCAGAAAGTGGACCAATTGATTCTAGTGGTAACTCATACTGACCAAGAGGTTCTGGATCTTTTCCCTCAATATTCAATTCTGTATTTTTCAAAGTTCCAATATAATTTTTAAACTTTGACCACAAACTTGGGAAACTTTGTTCCACTTCCTTTAACCACTACAGATCCGCGCTATTGCCAAATGACGGCATCAGCGCGGACCTACATTTCCGGGACTACGTCTATTGACGTCGTCCCGGATACGAGCGGCCTGCGCGCCCCCTGAGGGGCGCGCGCGGCGCGCTCTGTGATCGGCGAGTCCGTGAGACTCGCCTGATCACCGATCCGTGCAAGGGGTCGATCCCGACCCCTTATCACGTGATCAGCTGTCAGCCAATGACAGCTGATCATGTGATAGAACGGAGCCGGTAATCGGCTATTATTCCTCCTCGCGCTGACAGCGCGAGGAGAGAAAAAAAAAGCCGATCACCGGCGGCCGTGATCGGGACATCAGTCCCGATCACGGCCAGCAATACAGCTGACCACCTGCCCCCTGCCAGTGCCCACCGCCGTGCCATCCTGAATAAAAGTAAGTGCCCCCCATCAGTGCCCCCCATCAGTGCCCACAGTGCCACCTACAGTTCCACCCACAATGCCACCCACAGTGCCATCCAGCAGTGCCACCAACAGTGCCACCCACAGTGCCCACAATCTGCCTCAAAGGTGCTGCGACCCAGTGCCGCCCATCAGTGCCCAGCAGTGCCGCCCATCAGTGCCCAGCAGTGCCGCCCATCAGTGCCCAGCAGTGCCACCTATCAGAGCCACCTATCAGTGCCACCTATCAGTGCCCATCAGTCCCATCTATCAGTGGTACCTATCAGTGCCCATCCGTGCCACCCATCCGTGCCACTTATCCGTGCCACCCATCCATGCCATCTTATCTGTGCCCATCTTTGCCCATCAGTGCCGCCTTATCTGTGCCTATTAGTGCCGCCTTAACTATGCCTATCAGTGCCCACCAGTGCAGCCCATCAGTGCCCACCAATGCAGCCCATCAGTGCCCACCAATGCAGCCCATCAGTGCCCACCAATGCAGCCCATCAGTGCCCACCAATGCAGCCATCAGTGCCGCCTAATCAGCGCACTTCAATGAAGGAGAAAAATGACCTGTTTGCAAAATTTTATAACAAACTATTAAAACATGATTTATTTTTTTTATTTTTTTGCATCTTTTTTTGTTTGTTTAGCAAAAAATAAAACTCCGAGCTGTAACTAAATACCACCAAAAGAAAGCTCTATTTGTGGGAAAAAAATGATAAAAATTTCATTTGGGTACAGTGTTGTATGCCCGCGCAATTGTCATTCAAAGTGCATCAGCGCTGAAAGCTGAAAATTGGTCTGGGACTGAGGGGGGTTTAAGTGCCCAGTAAGCAAGTGGTTAAAGCACAATTACCATCAACATCAGGCCACTTTTGTTCTGTAGACATATTGGTAATGGAACCAACATTACTGTATACAGAGGGATCAATAAGCACTGATTTGGGCCTAGATGGATCTTTCCAAATACTTTTATTGACCAAATCAATCACCCACTTTTGTTCATTGATTACATCAATGCCGAGTATATTTTCTGCTTTGTGACACACCCAAATGTTAATTTTAGTTTTCACTAATCCAGGTACCTCAAATGTTACATTAGATACCTGTCTAGCAGTGGAATTACCTGTATTATTAAAACCCACTATATTGCACATAGGAGAACTAGGTTTCACAGGTATGTTTTCTCTGGTAAGGCTAATTTCAGATCCACTGTCAATGAGACAATTTATATTTTTACCATTCAGCAAACATTGTATATATGGTCTACCATTCTTGTCCAATATAATTGGTGCTACATATTGTAATGGCAGAGAAATTGAATCCCGATGTGATTCTATTTTTGGCAATGGCAATAAACCTTCTCTTTCAGTGACAGTGTTGTCTGAACTGCTGTTAACAGTCAAATTACTGATCTGTTTGACTTCTGTGGCATAAGGCAATTCAGTCAAAATTTTATCTTGACATGAAAAAACAGGTTGTACAAAAGCTGATTTTTCATTCTCCATATCTTTAGTTTTTATTTGTGAATCTCTCTTAAATTTACAGCAATGTTTTCTCATATGGTCAGATCTATGACAGTAAAGACATGTGATAAGCTCTCCTTGCCTCATTTGTCTGCACGTGTCCTTGTCATTCCTGCTATGACCTGTCGTTTCTGACATGTCTGCAGCCTGACTATTTTTGTCACATTGAATTATAGCTACCTTATGTGTGAGATTGCTTTGATTCAATTGCCTCCTAATTTTATCAATGAAACTTACTACATCATTTAAATTTTGACGTTCCTGTGCTGTGGCTACTGAAGTTGGGTCAAGGTATTTACATTTTTTTATGAAAGCTATTTTTAAACCTGGGTCATTGTCATTATCTACTCCAAATATCATTTCATAAACCTTGCAAAATTGTATTTTAAACCCAAATGGATCTTCTTCTACAGTAGTCTGTAATAAATCTAACATTTCTATGGTCGGTATTTGCTCACCAGTTGCACATAGCAATAATTGTCGTAGTCTGTCGCGTCATTTTGTTTTTCCTGACCTTCGTCATCAATAACAGTTGAATTAATTTGTTTAGCAAAATTAACAGGAACCCACAACTGAAATATGTAATTGCGCTGATCATTTGACAGATTAAAACGATCTGCAAACATTTCAAATAAATCCCAATTAGAAAATACAGTTGCTTCAATGTCATAAATTGGAAAATCTTTTAAAACTTTCATAAGTTGGTCATGTATTTGCAACTTTAGTTTTGCAGTTCTACATAATAAGTTTTTATGTTTCATTTCTACTTCATTTAGTAGCATCAACATTCTCCATATCCAAATTTTCAGGAATATAAGAAGGTAGCTTAGACTTGGATACAGTCTTTTTGTCATCTGTAGTTATTACAGCAACCTGTCTACTGTCATTTTGTAACTCTGGAAAAATCATTTTTTTTAGATTCTAATTGTTCTTCAAGATTCTCTATGTAGTTACAAAAAATCTCACAGTTTGGACAACTAAGGGAATCTTGGGACAAATTTTCATGTATTCCTGTGTTCTGTACATTGTTAGTTTCTGTCTGCTTTAGTGTACACACATTTTTGGCAGGTAAAATATTAATCATCATCTTATTAAATATTCTCACTAGGTTCAAAATGTTCGATATCTTTTTATGCTCCTTTTTAACAGTAAATTAATTTTTCTCTATCTGCACATTAGCTTGTAATCATTCATTGTACATATATGCCCATAAGTGACTGTCATTTGGGTAAAAAGACACATCTTTAAACTCTAGTTTGCTTTCTCTAGCAATTTCCTCAATAAATTCCATAACTTTTACTCACCGTATTTAGAAGAATTTCTTGTCTTCAACCGTCTGATACTGGACTGTTGACCACATCTGATGCAACACAAACGCCTCTTGGTTGATAGGTTCTGAACCTCGAGACTTGAATATTCGCAAGACTGCGCTAATCTCTCCCCCCTCAGCAAGGATCAAGATTTCCGTAAAAACTGAGAAATGACGGAACTGTCTGGCTCGCCGCTGAAAGAATATTATTTATGTCTAATATTCTTATATCTCAGAGGCGTTTCTGAATCAATAGCATTGATAGTCAAACTGACTTAAAAGAAAGTGTGAGTTTATTTGTCACACAGTTGGCATCATAAATACAATGTAAAAAGTATAATAGTTCAGTTCAGTGTAGGTAAAAATATATGAAATAGAATAATTATAAAGCTGTAATAAGCTTATGAAAGCATGTGTGTTTCAATGGTTGCTGTCTTGCTGTCTTGCTGTCTTGTGTGTCCTTCAAGAAGCAACAGGAAATTACGTTCTTAGACTTCTGGCAGAATTCAGCTGTCCCAATTCATCAGTCTCTGTATGAATATGTCAGTATCATCTCTTTAGTGGGTGTGTGTGTGGGTGTCTGAGTGTGAGTGAGTGTCCGTATGAGTGTCAGTGAGTGCTCGTGAGTGTTCAACTTCAATTTGGAAACGTTGGTTTTATATATTACATGTGAACGTCATAACCTCACAAACTTAGAACCTTGTATGGCACACATTCATTTCTGCTAACTTCTGCAATGTGCGATCCAAAAATAGATACTAACTCAAAGAGTCATATGGAGCTTGATTGACAAGCTCACATGTAACACTCCATACTTGACATAATGTGCTGTTCATATAATGTCATAACCATACATTTACATAATATGAACACATAATGTATCATTGCTTTGGCTACATAGACACATGTCTATTTTTGTCTTCTCATGACATTCTATACCAAGATACCATATATGTCATACTCAAATTGGCTACATCAGAAACGTATTACTAACTCAGCTTTAGATGAGGATATGTTTCACTGAACACTTGATCAAGGTCATTCACACATACTATTTATTATGATTAATCATAAAACCAAATATGTTTTGCAAGCTTGCCATAAATATATTATAATACCTATAAGTGCCGAATTATGAATTTGGAATAATATTCTAACAGATGTCTTATCCGGATGCTTATTCGGACACTCCGTATTCCATACCAGAACTGCTAGCACGTTGATTAGTGCTCTGTGAGGGCCTGCTATCCTCATATATGCAGGGGCGCACTGACCATTGGGCCACTCGGGCACTGCCCGAGGGCCCCGTGCCACTCAGGGTTGCCAGCCTCAGTAAAACCAGGGAAAGTATGTAAAAATCTGTGTTTTTTTTACATCTGTCTCTGAAATGTCCCTTACCGACATCCTTTTGGTCTAAAAATCCTTAGATTATAGCTACCGAACCTCTCCAGTACCTTCTCAGCCAATAGAAACATGTCTGTGTATACTGTGTGATTGTATACTGTGTGTGTGTGTTTGTGTATACTGTGTGGCCCCATAATGTCTGATTGCCTGGGGGCCCCATGATCTCCTATTGCCCGGGGGCCCCATGAGTTGTCAGTCCGCCCCTGCATATACGTCAACGTGTTTCGCAACGTGGCATCCCATAGCCTCAACTGGACATGTAGGAACTCAAATGACGTCTCCTCTTTATAGTGTCACTGGACGTCATAGTTCCTCCCATAGTATGTTATATTAGCATGTACTTAAAACTGGCCAAGCGATATGTTCACCTAAAATGACCCTTTCCTAATGCTAGGTGACACAGAGAGAATGTATGTGCTGTTCTCTTATAATTTTTTTACCTTTTCTATATTGCACCGTCGTTGTTTATTTATATTTATACATCTACTTACACATCATATAGGCTATTTTAAGAAGGGAAGAGATTTTTACTGCTACCGTTATTTTTACAAACATATATACAAACAGGACAAAACAAACTGCCCCACTAACTCCCATTTATCCTCTAAGCTAGAAGTGAGTCTAGCCATTGATAGATAGAAAAAGAGAAAGGAAGAAAAAGGGGGAAAAAAAGAACGAAAACCAGGGGGCTGAAATATCTTTCATTCATATCCTAATCCTTCTCTTCTCGATAAACATCCCAATTAGGAGATCCCAGCAAATTAGTAAGACAGGGCGAAGACCATACATACACGGGGAAGATAGGAGAAAGGGACAGGGGTGTCCCAACATATTGAAATTATGTATAGAGGGAAACCCTTTATCAAGGTGGGGGAGACAGACGGATTCTATCAATGCCCTACTTCAAAGTTAAAGTAGTTTAAAAAGCATTGCAAATTTAATTCCGTGTTCATTCCTAATGGTGTAAGACTTTTCAAAGTGAAAATCCACCACTTTTCCTTTTTGTAGGAGGATGCGGTCAAAATCCCCTCTTCTTGTCGATAATTTAAGAGCAGAGATTCCTTTGACTTTAAGTCCGTCTGGCTTCCCCCCATGACATTGTGCAAAGTGTTTAGCCACCGGTCTCTCCTCCTTTTGTTCCTTATTTTCTCTTTGTCTCTCTCTTTCCTTTTTAATATCTCTCAAGTGTTCCCCTATACGCACTTTCAAGGCCCTTTTTGCCTTCCCTATATACATTTTAGGGCAGGGACACGTTATCATGTAAATTACTTTTGTGGTTGAACAGTTGATTAAGTCCTTTATTTCAAACTGCATAGCTAAAGGTGTGTGTCTGTGTAAACCCAGGAAGCGAGTAGGCAGCAGCTTCAGCTCGCAAAACACTGGTTGACCACGTCTTCTGCAACGTCAGAAGGTCCTACTGAAAGAAATAGATGTCCTTATGTCACTCCTTAAATCACAAGAGGCCAAAGCCGTAGCCAAAATAACACAGACAAAAAGATTTTTCTCCTATTCTTGTGCCCCGCACTCTCATTGGTCCTGTTATGACTCACCCCCCCCCCCCTTTCTTGGAATACTCTCACGAGAAAGGGCAGAAGATTTAATAGATGGATGAATGAAAAAAATTACTGCAGGTCCGCTTTAAGCACTTGTTGCACTTTTGGGAGTATTCATTTTTTACTAGTTTTACATTTTCCAATAAATAATTTTTGGTAATGCACTAGGTGTTTAGTCCTTCATGTTTGTTTCTTTGGATTCTCACATCCAAGGAGGAATGCATCCTCCAGGCATTACAGATTTTTATGGTTTTCTTGATGCACAGCCCTGTTCCGCTGTGGAGGACTCCTGAGCGGTGGGGGAGTGACTGCTTTTTTTTCTTGTGGACATGAAGAAAAACGAAGGCTTCCTGAGCGGGAGAGGAGTGGGGATGTCCCTGCAGCCTTCGTTGCATGTAACCCAGTCATAATGATTAACCACCTCAATACAGTGCACTTACACCCCCTTCATGACCAGACCAATTTTCAGCTTTCAGCGCTCTCACAGTTTGAATGACAATTACTCAGTCATGCAACACTGTACCCATATGAAACTTGCGTCCTTTTTACACACAAATAGATCTTTCTTTTAGTGGTATTTAATCACTAGTGGGTTTTTTATTTTTTGTGCTATAAATAAAAAAAAATGTAAATGTTGTTAAAAAATGCCTTTTTCTTTGTTTCTGTCATAACATTTTGCTAATTATTTTGGCCAAAATTTATACTGCTACATATCTTTGGTAAAAATAACCCACATTAGTGTATATTATTTGGTCTTTGTGAAAGTTATAGAGTCTACAAATTATGGTGCCAATCACTGAAAATTGATCACATCTGATCAGGCTTTCAGTACATCAGGTGTATCTCATTTCTTGAGACACTAACAGATCAGGAAAATACAAATAACCCCCAAATGACCCCTTTTCAGAAAGTAGACATGCCAAGGTATTAAGTAAGTAACATGGTGAGTTTTTTTAAGTTGTCATTTTTTCCCACAATTCTTTCCAAAATGAAGATTTTTTTTTATTATTATTTCTTTTTACAAAATTTTCTAATTATCGGGTAATTTCTCACACACAGCATATGCATACAACAAATTACACCCCAAAATACATTCTACTACTCTTCCCGAGTATGGCGATACCACATGTGTGAGACTTTTACACAGCCTAGCCACATACAGAGCACCAACATTAAAGTAGTACCTTCAGGCGTTCTACAAGCAAAAATTACACATCTCATTTCACAGCCACCTATTACACTTTTGAAGGCCCTGGAGTACTAAGACACCCCAATGTAAACACCCCAATGTATAATCTGTGAGGCATAATGAGTCTTTTGAACGGTTCATTTTTTTTTCCAGAGGTTTTTGGAAAATGTGGAAAAAAAATGAAAACGCATTTTTTTTTTTTACACAAAGTTGTCAATTTATAAGATATTTCTAACACATGGCATGTATATAGCAAAAATTACACCCCAAAAAACATTCTGCTACTCCTCCCGAGTATGGCGATACCACATGTGTAGAACTTTTACACAGCCTGATCACATAGAGAGGCTGAACATTGAAGTAGTACCTTCAGGCTTTCTAGGAGCATAAATGACATCTCATTTCATTCCTACCTATCACACTTTTGAAGGTCCTGGAGAACCAGGACAATGGAATTACCCACAAAATGACCCCATTTTGCAAAGCAAACACCCCAATGTCTATTCTATGAGGCATGGGCTGCAAATAGGTACTTGTGTACTCTGATGGGCTGCAGATAGGTACTCTCTGGGGTCAAGTCCTGGGAAAAAAAGTGTGGGAACTCTCACCCAAGATCCACTCCCCCACCCAAAAAAAAAAAAAAAAAAAATGATACGCTCATATTCATGAACAATTCAAAAGTTGTATTTTTCATCCAATTTTCGTATTGTGTGTATGAAGCTTAACTGTTAGTACATAAAAAAGAAATCCTCAACAAACAAATACGGTAATTCTCTGAATAATCAGCATTCATTCAATTGTGCTTCCAAGCAAATGTGACCATCATGTTCTGATCTTTATTGGGGAATGTTATTTTGTATATAGAGTGTTTATGTGGTGAGTTTACACTTTTCATTGAACAGAGTTTGGATAACACAGGGTTAAACGGAAAGGTCATAAATTAACTGCACATTATCTGGACAGAATGCTTGGGGAGATAGTGATGTGTTCCTGCTTAGGAGATGCATGTTAGCTTGGGGGGCTGCAAACCCTGCAGGGCTCCAACACACACTCACTGCTATTCTAACCCTTCACATATTTCCACATAAACTTCCCTCCTGGCATTAAACTTTGCCAGGTATTGTGCTCAGCTTACCACCCCAAACTGATGTTCCTCCCTCAGCTCACCTCTCTCCCTGCTGTGCTCCTCCTGTGGGTTCTCTCATCTTATGGCACTGAAGATAGAGGAGGGGGGGGGGAAGAGTTCAGCGGGACACACAGAGCAAGTATGCAGGAGACAGAAAATCAGGAGGGGCTGGCGGGGAGGAGCGCATCACGAGAGGTCTGACTAAATACAATCTCTTAGCAGCAGGGACCTGATCTACCCGTCAGCTAACTGTGATTGACAGGTAGATCGAAGCGAAAGCTGTCATGGGGCCCCCTATTGGCAATGCCTGAATGGTCAGGTGTGCGGCACTTACTATTGCGAGCTGTATCGGCAGCTGCTGGTGTAGCATCTGCCACACAACTCACATACTTCAAAGTCTTGCAGGACACGGCTGCTAAAGGCAACTGAGTTCCTGTTGTGGAAAAAGCACAGGAACTCCGTTCCCATGTGTTCCCGCAGGACTTGAGCCCTGGGTACTCTGGTACTCTGATGGCCTGGTGACAGGTAATTGGGTACTCTGATGGCCTGGTGACAGGTTCTCTGAAGGGCGGTGATAGGTACTCAGGGACTCATATGGACTGGGACAGGTACTCGGGTACTCATATGGACTGGGACAGGTACTCGGGTACTCATATGGACTGGGACAGGTACTCGGGTACTCATATGGACTGGGACAGGTACTCGGGTACTCATATGGACTGGGACAGGTACTCGGGTACTCAGATCAACTGGGACAGGTACTCAGATCAACTCGGGCACTCGGATGGACTGTGACAGGTACTCGGGCACTCGGATGGACTGTGACAGGTACTCGGGCACTCGGATGGACTGTGACAGGTACTCGGGCACTCGGATGGACTGTGACATTTGGGATATTTTTACCAAAGATATGTAGCAGTATAAATTTTGGCCCAAATTTATGAACAAAAATTACTTATTTGTAAATTTTTATCATAGAAACTATAATTACAAAATTCAAATTTTTTCACTTATGTCACAAAAATAAAAAAATAAAAACTAGTGATTAAATACCACCAAAAGAAAGAAAAAAAATTATAAAAATGTTGTCTCGTTACAGTGTTGCATGACTGAGTAATTGGCATTCAAACTATGAGAGCACTGAAAGCTGAAAATTGATCTGGGCAGGAAGGGGTAGAAATGCCCTGTATTGAAGTGGTTAAAGTGGTTGTAAACCCTTACAAACCACTTTGACCTACAGGTAAGCCTAGATTAAGGCTTACCTCTAGGTCCAAGAAATATCTCCTAAACCTACGCGGTTTAGGAGATATTTGCCGAAAGACAGGCACCGATGTCTACGGCACATGCCGTAGACATCGGTGGGAGATTGGAAACATGCTTCAGGAGTCAGACTGAAGACACATCACTGCTGTATGAGCCTCTTTACAAATCAAGGCTTCCACATTTGTGCTCCCTGCAGCCCCCTAGGGTTCATTCACCCTTGTGCTCCCTACAGCCCCCAGGACCCATTTACACCTGTACTATCCACAGCCCCCTAGAATAATAAAGTTATAAAGTTACCGCTCTATGCACCAGAATGCAAAGTGTGATTTGACCCTGAACCTAATTGGAAGAGCAGCCACTTGCCATGAAATTTCCTCAATATGCGGCCAAACTGTTACTAAGTTATGCTGAATTTGAAATCATTTAAAGCCACAGCTTCAGGTGGTAGAAGAAAATGAACATTAGATGGTAAAGGCTCCACAAGAAATGCTAATGAATGAATCTCAGAAGGTCATCAGTTGCATAAAGAGCATCAACTGTGGATCTTCTGAGATTCATTCATTAACATTTCCAGTGCATCTGCCATCTGCAGGGCTTTTTTATTCTACCACCCAAAGCTGTGGCTTCAAATTATTTAAAATTCAGCATCTCTTAACTACTTTAGCCCCAGCTAATGTACATATACGTTGCATAGTTAAAGTGGTTATACCAGGATCATGCCTGCAAGCTACAGGACTCATCCCATGTGCTTTTTTCAGTCGTTGATGCGCTTTGTTGTAAAAGCATTACTAGCAGCTAATTAGACACTGGATCTCCTTTACAAGCAGTAGAATGGGGTGACCCCCCACCGCCTTTCTGGGTTCTCTCATCCCAACAGAATGTCCCTGATCATCTCTATGGTCTAAGGCAGCCTTTCTCAATCAGGGTGCCTTATGAGTTATTCAGGGGAGGCTTGGCAAAATGCCTAAAATTTGCCCAACAGCATGTGGGTCAGCCTTCCTTTTTGATATACAAAGCCACAGATTTTCATTGGGAAGTATTACAACCTTGGGGCATTGTACTAACATCATTTGTTCAAAAGAAGTATATTGAGCACCGGGACACCATCCTTGTTTGACCCCCCCATGCTCCTCTGTCAGCACTAGGGTCATGTTAGCTGTGTGGGGCAGAGCAAATGAGGAAAAAGCTAGAATAATAGTGAGTATCAGTGTGCAAAAGTGTATTTGCTTTAAAAGTATAACTTACCTCTAATGCTGGGTGTATTATGTGTATGAGTGCTGTTGCAATATGTAAAAATATTACTTTAGTTTAACATTTTAGAATGGGGTGCCTCGAGACTATGCAGAATTTTAAAGGGTGCCTTGACTGGAAATATGTGACAAATTCACAGGGCATTTTAATCTACAACTTGATTCATTTCACTACTGTCAAAGTTCATAAGAACTAGATTTGTCTAGCCATGAGCATCTGAGTTTGACCACCCTTCTTCCATGGTTGCAAACACCACTTCCTGTGATCCCCCACAATCTGCAATCTTAGTGTTATATTGTGAGACAGCAAGTCTCTAGTGAAGCCACAGCTGGTACTTGTTGGGTTACTTTTCACTCTTATGAAAAATTAGCAAGAATACAATTCAAATTTGTGATTAAAGGGACATTAAACTATGGTTTTAAAAAAGTCTGTTGAAGTATGTGTTCTTAACTCAAAAACATACTTTTTATTGCTCTCATCCTCCTTCAAATTCCTTTTTTTGCTGCTGTTAGAGGGTGGCGATGTTCGATCACCTTGGTACCAATGAGTGTTTCTTTCTCCCAAGATGGACTAGGACAAGGAGGTAGAAAACACAGAGAAACAATTTCATAAAAAGTAGATTATAGGGCCATTAAGTGGTATATGAATTATATTTATAAAATAAAAATATTGGAGTGCACACCAAGAGGCGGAGTGTCCCTATCAGGGCCGTCTTTAATATTGATTGGACCCTGTGCAAAATTTTGCCCCCCCCCCCCCCCCCCCCAATGCAATTTCCCTCTTCGTCTGCTCTGAGAAATACAATAAATAGCAGCTAGACTTAAAATCAGTTTACTGTATCAGATCAGGCAGCAATTGCGATTGGTTGCCAGCAGTTACAGCATTTCATTACTGCTTACTGAATGGTTGCTAGAGGTTACATCACACATTACAGCTCACTGATTAGTTTCTAGAGGTTATAGCACATCATCTCCTCACAGCAGGGGAGCATGAGCTACATATGAATTCTGCCTTTATTTACATATCAATGCCGCCGGACGCAGCTGTTTACTTAGTATTGTCACCACTAATTACATATGAATGACGGTTATTTACATGTAAACACAGGGTCTGTAGTTGAGTCATCTGTACACAACAATAGGGCAGAGCTGGGCAGCATTAGTAGCAGCACTTCACACTGAGATATCAGGACACATCAAGGGACTGTATCTTCAAGGGACAAGGGAATTTAAACCTGGATAGCTGTCAAGTATGAGGCAGCCGTTTTGGGCCCCACAACAATGACAGGGCCCAGGGCAGCTGCCCATTTTGCCCTGCCTTAAAGACGGCCCTGGTCCCTATGAACGTTCCATGCTCAGCTGATCTCACTCCTGTCGCTGCATCTATTGCACGGATAGCACAACGGCCGGGCATTTTTTAAACTGGGTGGGTGGAGCCTAATAGGGATTCAAAGACACTAGTTCCCCATCAGGTCTACTCTCCTTGTGATTGACAGCAGGCAGTGGGAGGATGCATACTCAATACACAGCCTGCTAATAGCAAATAAATCTTCCTGTTGTCAATCACAAGAATAAAGTAGACCCAATGAGGAACTAGTCCCTCAGCTTCCTCCATCAGGCTTCACCCACTGTCAGTATCACTGGTTGTTAGTAGGCTGTCTGCTGTACATCCTAAACAACCAGCGACAGGTGAGGTAATAGAATGTGCCACAGGGGTCAGCAAAGGTACTGAAATGGGTGTCAGGGAATCTTTTTAATCTGGCAGAGACCATTTTAAAGTGGTGCCCCAGGCTCTTTCAGAAAAATACTGTAGCTGCTGACTTTTAATATTAGGACACTTACCTGTCCACCAATCCAGAGATGTCTCCACCCGAGATGATTTTTCTGGTGCTGCCACCACCATCTCAGCCTTGCGGTTTCACAGCCGACTCCCTGCTGCGCACACGTGAAGCATGCTGTGCTCTGTGAATGGACCCAATGGTGGGGGGGAGGAGGAGGGTGCCAAACTTCTGATTGAGTTTGTCTTGGTGAACTCAGCTGGAAGTGGGAGCGGGTATCTGTCAAAACCAGTGGCAGCAGAGAGGGGGGGGAGGAAACAAGCAGAGCTTCCCCTTTTGGGTATAGGGTGTTCTTGAATTCCCTCTGTTGGGCTCTACTTTAGAATCCAATTAGGGGCAATTCAAATTGAATGGCATCGCACAATGGGTAGGTGAATTGCCACGCATTGTGGTAATGTGCATTTAAGCAACGTGCATTTTAGCATGCATTGCCACAACACACAAGAATGAAAAAGTGAGCCTTCGCGCTACTATGGGAAAAGTGCAACTGAAGTGAATATGAGTCTAAACAACTGATAATAAATGAATAGAAATGAATAGAATTATAGATATTAAAATATCTGAAATCACGAAGTGCACGTGCAAATATATAGTGCAAAAAATGCAACAAGACGGAATAGTGAACACAAAACTATCGAAAAAGTGATAACGGAGAAGAGAGTCCTGCGCAAATGATGCCAATACTATATATATAAATAAATAAATAAATCAAGATTAGCTAAGTGCAAAAACCAACGTGTGAAAAGATAAAAAATAAATAGTCCATATAAGCACAAAAAATGTTGAAAAAATAATGATGAAAAAACAATGATGTGAATTCAGACAGTCAGGGCTCCCAGAACTCTCACCTTAAGACAGAGAAAACAGGCTCATCAAACAACACAGGGGGTCTCCCATTTCATTCCTCATATCCAGCCATCAAGGAAATCCAGATGAAAGATGTAGATATCTAATTCGGCCACTAGAGGGCCATTATTAGCATAGATGCTTTTACTGTTAATCCAAAAGATGTATTCCGTAGTGTATGGCTCAAAACAAGAGGGGAAGGGGGAAGAAAGAGAGAGAGGAGGCTCCAATGGTGTAGTATTAAAAGTTTTCAGATCGATTTATTACTAAAAACAAGAGACTCTCACATTTCAAATAAGATAAAACAGCACAGCAAGGTAGATAAAGATGGTGGCGTGGCGTCTTCCTCCAGTCTTACTCTACTTCCGGTACGTCCTACGGCCACTCCCTACGCGTTACGTCAGACCACGTGACTTCTTCCTCTCCTCCACGTATGCCACCATGTAAGTCGCCCTTTGCCAAAGGAACAGGTGGTAAGAAACAAAAGCTGTTTGAAAACTACCATCCGGCTACTCCTCCACAAAAATCTAGCAAGTTGAGGGATAACCGTTAATCACCCGTGCAGAATAAGTGGGATACTAAAGATGCCTCGAATAACTTCCAAGGATTGCTGAGTAAATGACCGCTAACTTTACATGAGAACTCTTTACTATTATATATAACTGCTTCATTGTCATTCCTATTCTTCACCGCTAGATGGCTCCATCAGCCAGCTCAACTTACTCTGGACTGTAAGAAAATCTTTTCTAATGTTTTTCCTCAGAGAATTTGTCATAACTACTGTGGTGACTGTTACTCTCTTTTTTTTTTCTTTTTTTTTTCCTCAGCTGCTTTCATTATTCCTTTTTTTTTATTCATTCTTTATACTCATTTCTGGGAAGCCAGGCCTATGGGAGTATAGACCAAAGTCAGATCTTTTATACCCTATAGACAATGACATTTATAAGCCTGTCACTTGAAAGAAGAAGTGAAAGATCAGAATGAATGTGATCCTCAAGTTTGATGGACTAACATCTCATATGCAGCTATACCCTGGTTTATAGGACAATTTTAACTCTCGAGAATCAGTGACACTCATTCACCAATTTCTCGTATATTCCCAATGCTGTGATAAGCTGAACTGTTATTACTCTATATCTTGATCTCAATAGACTATACCCTGGACCTCCTTCGCAGCTTAAAGGTTACTCAATTGAACTGAATTAGACAATTACCGATCTTCCAGATGGGGGAATGCAAGATGTGAACCCAAAGCTATAACCCTCAACTCTCCCCTTCTTCCATCAGTAGTTCACCAGAGGGAAATTACTTACGTTAGGCACTCTCAGTTATTACTTAAAGAGGGATTCCACCTAAAAAAAAAATATTAAAAGCCAGCAGCTATAAATACTACAGCTGCTGACTTAATAAATGGACACTCACCTGTCCCGGGTTTCAGCGATGCCGGCAGTCCAGGCCGATCGATCGCTCGGCTCTCGGCTGCTGCCGTCACCATTCTAGGTGAGGGAATCAGGAAGTGAAGCGAATCGGCTTCACTTCCCGGTTCCCTACTGCGCATGCGCGAGTCGCGTAGCGCAATAGGAATTGTCCGCGCTGTCACTGGGACCCATGTGTGTCCCAGCAGACAGCGTGGCAGGACAGGAAATGACATAGACTCCCATGGGAGTCTATGCCCGGAAGTGGGTGTAAATACCTGTCTTTCCAGGTATCTCCACCCCCCTCCCCCCTGTAAGGTGCCAATTGTGACACCGGAGGGGGGGGAGGGTTCCAATCAGCGGAAGTTCCACTTTAGGGTGGAACCCCGCTTTAATGATTGATATATAGTACCCTAGCTAGTGGTATTTATTGGAAATGAAGCTGGCTTACTGGAAGGTTTAAATAAGGAAAGTTGGGACCACCATACACACAGTTCACACGTTTAATTTCAATAACCTGTCTTATCCCACAAGAGACTCCAACCTAATTCCCAAAAGGGAGGAGGAGGAGAGGAGGGAAGAGGAAGAAAGAGGAAAGAGAGGATAAAGGAAAGAAAAGGTGGGATTCACTTATCTACTATCATTACATTAGTACCCCACACATATCCCATTTTCCTGATAATACTATAAACCAAACTGTGCTTACAAAGATAATACCCCAGGTTCCCCGAGTATGATTCTGCATCCCAGGGGCTTAACATGCTCTATGGCTCTCCTCTGCTGATGGACCCACACTAGTTCACCCCTAACTATATTGCCTAATTAAGGTAGCAACACGGGACGCTATATTAAAACCAGTGAATAATTTAAGTTTACTTACCCATTTAATGACATTTAGTGGTCACCTTCTTACTTTGGTTTTTTTCAGTCTTCTTGGAAGTTATATATGCATTTATTCTGCAATATCCTTACCTTTTCTACAGTTATTGTTCAACGTTGATTGTTAATGTTTATGTTTCCGGCCCGGCTGCTGACCTATCCTCGAGGCCTTGGTACTTTGAAAGTTCGGCTTTCACCGCACGATGGGTCGGTGGACCAGAGACGGACTGTTTTATAGTCTAATTACAACAGATGATCTCTAGTTATATCGTTATGATTTGTTTTAATGAGAGCATTCTTTCCCCCCCCATATTTCTAACTCTGTCTATCCTTTACAGTATTTTGACAAGTTTTGATTTCACCGTCTATCCGGTGCTAACCCTTTCACCAACCCCCCGGACTACACACCAAACATAATAAGATAAACTGGTATTTAACTTTACTCTCACATTCAGTCACGAAGGAGAAACTCTCCACGTGATAGAATTTTTGACAATCCCCTCTTCCCTTTTTCCAACTCCCCCCCCCCTTTTTTTTTTTTTTTTTCGTTACCTAAGTGAACATTCTCAGGCCTTCCACAAAATGGCATTACAAGGCCTAGGACAGGCTCCTACAATAATCTCACATAACGTGAATGGCCTAAACACGCCTGAAAAAAGAAACAAATTACTTGCTGAACTTAAAAAGGCTAGACCACAAATTGTCTTTATCCAGGAAACCCACTTTAAAGGGCACCAGATACCCAGATTAACAAACAACTTCTTCACAGAATCTTTTCACTCCACGAACCCTCACGCTAAGACAAAGGGGGTCTCAATCCTCCTGAGCAGGGAATCTTCATTTGTTGCACAGCAGCAATTAACAGATCCAGATGGTAGATACATTTTCCTAAAAGGTCTCATACATAGCAAACCAGTCACGCTAGCTAATGTATATTTCCCAAATACTTCTCATATCTCCTTTTGCCATCTGATTGTAGACGAGCTGAAGGGTTTTGCCGAAGGCTGCATCATTCTGGGTGGGGATTTTAACATCCCTCTAGAACCAACACAAGATACCTCTTCGGGCAAATCGTGCATGGCCTACAACATTCTCAAAAAAATTAAGACCCTACTTAAACCCCTATCTCTCCTAGACACCTGGCGTACATTACACCCTACAGACAGGGACTTAACCTTTTATTCAAACGCACATAAATGCTATTCTCGAATCGATCTTCTCTTCATTACCCAAAGGGACATACAAGACCTTCAGACAGCGGAAATAGGATCTATCATTCTATCTGATCACGCCCCCATTTCCATCAAACTACAGATTAACACTAACCAAAAACACTCTCTGTTGGAAACTTAATGCCTCACTTTTAGCAGACCCTGTCATTCATGCACAAATACATAAAACCCTCACCGACTACTTCGCCCTGAACGACACACCAGATATGTCCCCCCTTACGATATGGGAGGCGCATAAAAGCGTGGTCAGAGGTGAACTGATCAAATGGGGAGCTAGGAAGAAAAGGAAAACTATATAACCAAGTTAATACAGAAAATCACAACACTGGAACTGACCCACAAACACTCCTTAGCCCAAACCAGCTTAAACGAGCTCACAAAAACTAGACAAGAATTACAGGAATTTCTAGATAACAGAACAAGGAAACTACTATTTTAAGAAGGCCATCTATTACGATCAGGGAGACAAAAGCGGCAGATTATTAGCCAGGGCATTAAAAGATTCCATCATGTCCAACAATATTCATGGGATGCGTTCCAAAGAGGGGAAGGTAACCCATGACTCTTTCAAAATTGCCGAATTATTCCATTCTTACTATTCATCCTTATATGACATTCAACCACCAAATAATCCATCACCAAACCTGAGGGATAGGGCCCAGACCTTCTCCAATTATTTATCCAACTGTAACATGCCATTTTTGGCACAATTAGACACTGACATTTTAGACAACCCCATCTCTACATCTGAAATAACAAAACTCATTAAAGAAATGGCACCTTGGAAAAGCCCGGGACCGGATGGTCTCACCTCTCAATACTATAGATCTTACACAGATATCTTAACAGAACCTCTTACTAGGGCCCTAAACGCAATTTCATCAGGTCACCAAGCATCTTCTGAATTCCTAATGGCATACATAACCGTTCTCCCCAAACCTAATAAAGATTCCACCGACTGTTCAAAATACAGACCCATCTCGCTTCTCAATTTAGACCTAAAAATCCTAGCAAAGATCATAGCGAATAGAATTAGACCCCTACTGGAGAAACTTATTGGTCCTGAACAAGTCGGCTTCATGCCAAACCGCAAAGCGAAAGATAATACCACCAAAACTCTCAACTTAATCTACAAGTTGACACGGGACAAGGTCGAGGGCCTTCTACTATCTACTGACGCAGAGGGCCTTCGACCGAGTCGCATGGGACTACATGTTCCGAGTCTGCGAGCATGTGGGTTTCGGTACCAACCTAATGACGTGGATTAGAGCTATCTATGCTGACCCCAATGCCAAAATCAAAGTAAATGGAACCCTCTCTAATATGGTGAAAATCCATAATGGAATGAGACAGGGATGTCCTCTTTCGCCCCTCCTATTTATACTTTCCATTGAACCACTTATCAGAACCGAACTATTAATCTTCAAACAGATATTAGAGGCTTTACGATATCCGGAAGGGAATATAAAATAGCAGCCTATGCTGATGATTTACTCTTTTATATAACTCAATCCCACATATCAGTTTCAAATCTTATTAAGACCTTTCAAGAATTCTACCTCTTATCAAATTTTAAGATTAACCACAAAAAATGTGAAGCCTTAGGACTCAATCTCTCTAAAGAGACAGAACAACTGACCAGATCCAACTGCCCTTTTAAATGGGAAACCACTTCACTACAATATCTGGGAATCCATGTATCTCCAAAACTAGACTCCCTATTTGCTATTAACTTCCAGCCCCTACTCAAGAAAATCGGGACTGACCTTGGGAGATGGAGTGGAGGGAAGTTTTCCTGGTTTGGTAGGGCGGCCATTCTAAAGATGGCAGTTCTGCCAAGACTACTTTACTTATTCCGTACCCTTCCTATTGACATTCCAGACTACTTTTTCAGGCAACTAAATAGAATGCAGAGTGCCTTTCTCTGGGCAAAAAAGAAACCTCGCATAAGTCTCAACTTTTTACAAAGACCCAAATCAAAAGGGGGTATAGCTCTACCTGATTTTAAAAAGTACTATTACGCATCACAACTTGCCAGAATCATTGACTGGCACTGCCACGACAACTGTAAAGATTGGGTGAGACTTGAAAAAGCGAGCTCAGATCTGAACGTCTCATTCTTGCCCTGGACAAGATACTCTTCTATCCCACTCAACATCAAAGGAAACCCAGTCATTAACGCCACATTAAAGATTTTCCAAAAGATTGCATCAAAGCCCACGATCTCATCAACCCCCGGCCCTCTCACTTCCCTGGTTAAAAATACTGATTTCCCCCCAGGTTTAAACAACAAAAGACTTTTTGGAAACTTTCCCAATGAACCATTGACAGTTTCTAATTGTCTTCAAAACAGTCATTTGGAACCCTTTGCAGACCTCAGCCGCGAACTAGGACCTTATCTCTTGAACTTCTGGACCTATACACAAATACGTGATTTTATCCTAAATAACAAAAATAAGGATTCCTTTTTCAGACAATTAACCAATTTTGAACGCATTTGTGATAAGAAAGAGCCGATCCAAAAAAGCACTTCCCTGCTGTACAAATGGTTATCCCAGCCGGTGTCGGACGCCCCAGACAGGCATAAACTGTTGTGGGAAAATGATCTACAAATACAAATCTCTGAATCCCAATGGGAGAAAGCAAATATTTTTACCCACAAATGCTCTTTAAGCGCTCGCATGCAAGAAACCTCCTATAAAATACGCTCTCAGTGGTACATCACACCGACAAAAAAGAAACATTGGTCCTCTGGGGAGTCAGACACCTGCTGGAGATGTGGAGAGGACGTGGGCTCTTTCATCCATATATGGTGGGACTGCCCAAAAATTCAGCCTTTCTGAACCCAGGTTATACAATGGACAAAACACCTCACAGGCTACAAAAATGATCTTAATGCTGCCTGGTGCCTCCTCCATATAACACACCTTTCTTACAAGGCTTATAAGAAATCACTCATCAGACATTTGCTGAATGCGGCAAAGAGTTTGATACCATTACATTGGAACTCTCAAAATATCCCCTTCATCAAAGATTGGATTGTTAGAATATTCAGAACATGGAAGAGATTGTGGCTACGAAAATAGAGAACACTGAACGTTTCCACCAAACGTGAAAACCATGGCGTACTCTCTCATCTTCAAACACATACACTCTTTTAACCAAATGATCACACGAGACCTAACACTCTATTCACTGCTCTAGATTAACTTTCCTCTGTTCTCCCAAATCTAGATCCCGCTCATATACTGACTTTTCATATCGGGTATCTGGTGGCCAACAATACTAGACTTAAAGTGGTCTTCACCAGATTATTGCTCGTATATCTTGATTAAGATTACTTTAATAACAATAGTATGTTGCTCTCAATAATATTGTATTGTTATGGAATATTGCTTAACGGCGAAAGCTTATATTTAGCTCACTTTATGTTCTTATTATTTCCCTGTTTTCTCTGTATTTACCTATTTTCATCAATAAAACCTATTGTGGAAAAAAAATATGACATAAAAAGCTATGGAAACTCAGTAGGGTATTGTTGGCATCATGCGTTCCTCCTTGGAATGGATTTTCCTTATCAGGTGATGTACACTGATGTTGAGAAATTGTGTGCATTTTAGGATCCATACATTATTTATCTTATTCATAAATGGATATTGAATTAAAAAAAAAAATTATAGTCTCTTTGTGATACATTTAAAGTCTGCATTTTTTTCTTTGACTTGGATTTATGAACAACAAAACTGGCCAAACATACAATTTTCTTATTCAATTTTCTTTATATTTACCTTCAACTATGTATTGCAAGGACTGCCTGGTTGCATACAAATTGAAAATATTTAGATATGACCTGATATTATATGATTTTGGTCAATCTAAATCAAAATTGAACAAGAAAATAGTATAATGTTTGACCAGCAGGGCTCCTGTCCTATGGGAACGCGTAGGAATGACGTTCCTGCACTTTTTTCACAGGAGGAACGTCGTTTCCGTTAACAGCCGTGGCCTGCCACAAACATACAGTATCTCACAAAAGTGAGTACACCCCTCACATTTTTTTAAATATTTTATTATATAACTTTTCATGTGACAACACTGAAGAAATTACACTTTGCTACAATGTAAAGTAGTGAGTGTACAGCTTGTATAACAGTGTAAATTTGCTGTCCCCCTCAAAATAACTCAAACACACAGCCATTAATGTCTAAAACGCAGGCAACAAAAGTGAGTATACCCCTAAGTGAAAATGTCCATATTGGGCCCAAAGTGTTAATATTGTGTGGCTACCATTATTTTCCAGCACTGCCTTAACCCTCTTGGTCATGGAGTTCACCAGAGCTTCACAGGTTGGCACTGGAGTCCTCTTCCACTCCTCCATGATGACATCACAGAGTTGGTGGATGTTAGAGACCTTGTGCTCCTCCACCTCCTGTTTGAGGATCCCCCACAGATGCTCAATAGGGTTTAGGTCTGGAGACATGCTTGGCCAGTCCATCACCTTTACCCTCAGCTTCTTTAGTAAGGCAGTGATCTTCTTGGAGGTATGTTTGGGGTCTTTATCATGTATGGAATACTGCACTGCGGCCCAGTCTCTGAAGAGAGGTGATCATGCTCTGCTTCAGTATGTCACAGTACATGTTGGCATGCATGGTTCTCTCAATGAACTGTAGCTCCCCAGTGTCGGCAGCACTCATGCAGCCCCAGACTATGACACGCCCACCACCAGGCTTGACTGTAGGCAAGACACACTTGTCTTTGTTCTCCTCACCTGGTTGCCATCTCACAAGCTTGACACCATCTGAACCAAATAAGTTTATCTTGGTCTCATCAGACCACAGGACATGGTTCTGGTAATCCATGTCCTTAGTCTGCTTGTCTTCAGCAAACTGTGAGCTTTCTTGTGCATCATCTTTAGAAGAGGCTTCCTTCTGGGACAACAGCCATGCAGATCAATTTGATGCAGTGTGCTGCGTTTGGTCTGAGCATTGACAGGCTGACCCCCACCCTTTCAACGTTTGCAGCACTCATATCTCTATTTCCCAAAGACAACCTCTGGATATGATGCTGAGCACATGCACTCAACTTCTTTGGTCAACCATGGCAAAGCCTGTTCTGAGTGAAACCTGTCCTGTTAAAACTGCTGTATGGTCTTAGCCACCATGCAGCATCTCAGTTTCAGGGTCTTGGCAATCTTCTTATAGCCTAGGCCATCTTTATGTAGAGCAACAATAATTTTTTCAGATCCTCAGAGAGTTCTTTGCCTTGAGGTACCATGTTGAACTCCCAGTGACCCGTACGAGAGTGAGAGAGATAACACCAGATTTAACACACCTGCTCCCCATTCACACCCGAGACCTTGTAACACTAAAGAGTCACGTGAGAGCTGGGAGGGAAAATGACTAACTGGGCCCAATTTGGACATTTTCACTTGTTGCCAGCAGATTAGACATTATTGGCTGTGTGTTGAGTTATTTTGAGGGGGCAGCAAATTTACACTGTTATACAAGCTGTACACTCACTACTTTACATTGTAGCAAAGTAGGGCTGAGACAACTAATCAATTATGAAAATAGTTGTTAACTATTTTCATAATCGATTAATCGGCCAGCCAGTTAGTTGGCCTGCATATAGAATGCATTATTTGTTTAAATATCAGCAAATACAGTGAAGCACACATATAGCTCAGTACACCATCCATACATGTCAGTAAGTGCCTAAGAATTTGTGAATATGTGAGGAGCAATGCCTCATGGAACATGTAGTCCTGGACAGGAAGTGAGTGGTTCTAAAGGCAGTTTTTTTTTACCTTGCTATGGGGCACTCTATACTATACTTTACAGCCTGCTATTGGGGCACTCTGAAGGCAGGAGGAGCCAGAAGCATTGGTGGGGGACCCCAGAATATGAGAATCAGGGCTGTTCTCTGCAAAACCATTGCACAGAACAGGTAAGTATAACATGTTTGTTTAAAGACTCTGTGAAGGGAAGATCAGCATCTGAACCCAGAGAAGGTGGAGGCTGATAGACTGGAGGCAATAGAAGGCATTACAATTACATTTAAAGTAAACTTTTACTAGTATTGGACATTATATTAAAAATGATCATATCCATGAAAAAAATCTTAGCTTTTAGCACTACTTTAATATAAAAGATTTACATCTCCCTTCCACTCTTCATATAGCTTTGTGTCTGAATCCTAGTTAAATTGCCCAAATATCCTACTTCCGGGGTATTTATTATTATTATATATGATATACGTAATATATATTATTACTTTCACAGTTTCACAGTATAAATGAACCCCTTATAGTATCTGCTCTTTTTGTACTATAAAGGGCTCTTTTTTTTTTAACCCCATGATGACAGGGGATACAAAAAAAAAGCATGCTGCTGCTGCTAATAAGCGTCTTAGGCCTGGTTCACACCTATGCATTTTGGGTGCTTTTTGCAGAAACGCTGTACAGTTCATTTAACATGGTTTCCCATTGGACACATTCACATCTATGCTTTTTTCAGCCGCTACGTATTTGGAAAGGGTCAATGACTTTTTTCAATGCAAAATGTTGTTTTTTTTTGCTTTTTTGTTTCAATAGACGTCAATGGAGAAGCTGCAGAAAAGCATTTTGTGCATTGTTGCCGCAATTTGCATTTTTTTATCTGCCCAACAACAAATTGGCCAAAAAAAAATGATAAAAAAAATGCAAAATGCATATTGTAGCAAAATTGCACAGCAAAAAGCATTGCAGAAATGGATCAAAAGCTAACTGCATAGGTGTGAACTGAGTCTTATGCTGGCATCACACGTATTGATTTTCAGATGGGAATATTCATTACAAAAAATCTTTGTACATTTGCTGATTGAAAGAGTTTCATTTGAAAATTTCACTTGCTTTTAACATTCAGTTTTAAAATCAATGTAATTTCTGAACGAAAGCCACATAGACTGTCTGAAAATTCCTTTG
Organism: Lithobates pipiens; assembly: GCF_037356315.1. NCBI lineage: Eukaryota > Metazoa > Chordata > Amphibia > Anura > Ranidae > Lithobates > Lithobates pipiens. The sequence continues at coordinate 290,975,723 of NW_027507784.1, read as the reverse complement.
ACCAAGAAGTTTTCCATTCTGCTTTTTCAATTTCTCCCATCGCTGTGGTTGATTTGACCCCACTAACAATTAGAAAATCAACAAACGTTCTTAAAATTAATTTTTTTTTAAGGGAAGATTTTGTTTTTGTATGGCCAGCATAAGTGAAAGCAGGCGCAGCTATCTTTTATCAAGCCTGCCTATGAGAAGGTAGTCTGTCATACATAATATATAACAGTCCTGTCTGAAAATCCACAAAACAATCTTAATATTTTTTTTCTTTAAATTAAAAATTTGATCTGAGTCTGATGATATTTACCAAATTCAACCTCTTATAGTATATACAGTATATCTCTTCTGTCTGTTTTTCTCAGAGTGGATTCGAGATTTTGCTCCCAAACCATATATCACTGCATAGAGATATTTAAGAATAAATTGCCTTTTTATTTTAAACACACACATTTTATATATATATATATATATATATATATATATATATATATATATATATATATATATATATATATATATATATATATATATATATATATATATATAGTGTGTGTGTGTGTGTGTGTGTGTGTGTGTGTGTGTGTGTGTGTGTGTGTGTGTGTGTGTGTGTGTGTGTGTGTGTGTGTGTGTGTGTATCTCTTTAAAAGGAACCATGGCACTTTTATCTGTACTTAGGTGTTTTACTAGTGAGTAGACCAAGCAGCCAAACCCCCTGGACATCAAAGCAAAACTTATTCTTAGAAATAAAAAGCAGCTCTACCTATAATTTTTTCAATGTGCTATTAAACTTAAAGTGGTTCTATTGGCAAATGTTTTTTTTTTTTTTTAAATCTTGTAGCATTCTATGCATTAAGATTAAAAAAAAAACCTTCAGTGTGCAGCAGCCCCCCTCAAACCCCGTAATACTTACCTGAGCCCATCTTGATCCGGCGATGTTGCATGGGAGTTTTACGCTGCCTGGAGTGTTCCCTTTAAAATGGCTGAGAGCAGCGGGGCACCATTGGCTCCTGCTACTGTCAATCAAGGTCAGTGAGCCAATGAGGAGAGAAAGGGGTCGAACCATGGCTCTATGTCTGAAAGGAAGCACAAAGCAGTGGCTTGACTCAGGTGCCCCCATAGCAAGCTGCTTGCTGTGGGGGCAGGAGGGAGGGGCCAGAAGCGCTGGCATGGGACCCAAGAAAAGAAGGATCTGGCCTGCTTCTTCTGTTTGTTATTTTTAAATAAAATATATAAAAAATGGTAAAAAAGAGCAACTAAGGGATATTTCTAGAAGAGAAACCTTGTGGATTTATGATTCAGGGTTTGAATATAGAAATAGATTTCAGTTGTTTTATCTCCAGTTATTAGGAAGGAGATATTTCATACTTGTGAGATTTTATAATTCTAACTTAGCTATATTGGTGTTGATATCGTTTTTATATATGGGTAGTACAATTCATTTAAATTCTCATGTTATCTATTGTATTTTAACATTTACATTTTTTTCCATAAATTAGGTACTAATAAAGTTTTATAATAGTATGAATAGGTTGAGAATATATCTTAAATTGCCGCTAGATGGCCTTAGACTGTATATGCATTTTTGATGGTGAAGGATCTATATTACAGCGCCACTAGACAGCATTAGACTGACCTGGATCATTTGGGTTTTACATCTCCATAGACATGTAACATTGTATCTAGAGGGACATGTTAAGCTTGGTTCACATATGTCCAGCAGCGTTTTAGAAAAAGGAGTCCAGTGTTCTTTTCTTCACCGATTCAGGGGCGTGTTTTTTTTTGTTTTGTTTTTTTAAATGAACCGAGGCCGCCCAGGACATATGTGAACTGTCTCCATTGTAAGCCGTTCGGTTCACATGTTATGTGCATTGAATGCAGTTCAAAACGCATCCAATTCCCATATATGTGAACCGTGCCTTAAACTGTAAAAATTAACACTTTTTCCTTTCCAGAGGGCAGAAGATAGTCAAATCTTTGCTCTCTTTAAGAGTTATGGGAATGAGTGCTGTTGCTCTCTGACATTATTCTGCTGTGTGTTAGCAGGATGAACCACTGTGTCTGGCAAGGGACTCCATATCTATGTGACCGCAGAGCTCGGGGACCAGATATCCCTCACATCTATAAGTACACTAAATACCAGCGGCAGTTCATTAAATAAAAGTTTTACAAATTTAAGAAAAATAAAGTTCAAATGAATTAATAAGAAAAAGATTTAAAGCCCCCCCCCCCCCCCCCCCCACACACACACACACACATGCATATACAAAATAAACACGTATGTTGTGTGCCCGGGCTTTTTATATTAGTGTGAATAATGCGTTTCCTATTCAAGACACATAGAAAATAGATGGATGACTGCCATCCGATAAAACAAATTATTTATTATGACATATCTATAAAGATAAAACTGATGACCTGTAAAGGGGTTTTAAAGCATCGTCTATAGAAAATGTTGGGTATCAAATTTTGTTGCCATTTCAATTTTATGGCTTGACATGTTGGGTATCTCATTGGCTTAACCTAATCTTTTATATTTTACCAAAAACCAAAAAAATAGGATTATTTTGTATTTGTGTACATTAAAACTAACTTCAATGTATTTTTTTTAAAACAATATGGGATTTTTAAACCACTGCGCTAATATTCTCTCACATAAAAAATTGTTAATACCATCATTTTGCTCTCCAGAGTGTCTGCTTTCAGAAAATATATAATTTGTTGGGAATGTAAAGTAATTGTCAGCCCAAAACTGTGCAGTTTAGCCTGTGTGCCAGAAAATGCAGGAAAAAGTCTCCAGCAGTGAAAGGGTGGGTCATGTGACCTGAACCTGTGATGCCATGGCGATGGTGTGAGGCAGCCATAACCAGGAGGTCACTCTTAGCTCAGCGGTCGAGGAGGAAGGAAGCGGGAGACTTGGCTGGAGATTTTTAGCCAAAACCACAGCGATTTTCAGCGATTTCGATTCAGGGAGGATTGGAGATGGCGTCTGAACGCCCACAGACAAAAAGTATGTGGTTTTAAGTACATTTAACAAACTGTTGCTATGTTATGGTTACCAACTGTCCTGTTTTGAAGCTTCTGTCCCCAGCAGTGCCCCTGTGAATCTGAATGACTGGGTCCCATCAATAATCCCAATTACAGTACTAGCCCCACCCACCAGATTTACCCCTCCCTTAGAGAGCCAAATATTCTCCCGTGGGTGGGGTTTGGTGTGGTAGCCCTGCCCCCTGGTTCCCAGGTCCCTCCCATATGTCATGACAAATGATGCAGATTAATGGCACTGAGGCTGGAGCCTGTGTAGACTACAAGTCCCAGCATGCCTTTAGATATCCAGGCAGTGTGCTATGTACAGCCTGCCATCATTCCTAAGCAGCATTCACTGAAAGCTCAGTCTGGGGATGATGTAGGAGGAGTGTGCTGTGACACAATCTCTTGTTGCCCCTAGCAACCACTCAGCTTCTAGCTGTCAGTGCTGCTCCAGGCTGTGGAAATCAACAAATTCTGCTATTAGCAACACCACATTGTTCCTCCTAATACACTTGTCATACAAAGGTCTATTTTTTTACCTATTTATGTAGAAGAAATCCACTATATCTGATTTGGGTGCATCGTATTGTTTACGATTTCACCAAAGCTTTATTGAAATGTCACAAGTGACATTTCATTCAATTCTGTTCACCATAGAGGCATTGTGATGTGGAGGCTTGTGTCACCTTATACTAAACCTAAAAAAAATAAAGTGTGTGATATAAGTGTATAGGTTGTATATGTGTATATAGTTCATGGAGCATAGGGAATAGGAATGTATTGTCCCTGCTGAGGTACAATATGGGGATTTAAGAATGCTGCTGGGGATCTATTTTTTGCTGCTGGTGTATTTATTGTTGCTAGGGTAACTATTGTTGCTGGAAGGGGTCTATTATTTCAGCTAGGGGGTCTATGGTTGCTGGGGTCAGTGCGGTTTATTGTCGCTGCTGCTGCAAAGATGCGCTCTAATGGCTCATGCACACTGGCGCTTAGGGCTGTACAGTGTAAAAACTGGGGGTGTTTCTGTGTTAGCAAATTGTAGGCCTTGCTAGTAGAAATCAATAGAAAGCTGAAATACAGCATCCAGTACCCATATATTATTGCAGCACCTTCTCAGTGGTACTTGTGATCAGTGATTTATGTGTATAGGGACATATGCTCTGAATACAGTCTGCATTCAGGGCATATCGCTGTAGGCATGTGTCCCTGTATGCAGTTATCTCTGGGATGTGTAAATATGTATACAGCTCCTGTGTATTTCATCCTGACATTGATTTCTACAGGACCCTAGCAGCTAAATGACATCTGTTTTTGATACTGTATATGAGCCCTGAAGTCCCTTTTCACCTGAGAAGTACAGTGCAGCTCTATGAAGTGCATCCATGTGAAATGTTATAATTAAGGCCTCATTCGGATGTGCGCTGGCACCTGTCCTTGGTGCGCTGGCACCTGTCCTGGGTGAAGACTGACTTTGTTTTAACTTCTGCATCCGCCCTGAGCTGCATGCAGACAGCCTATAGAAGTGGATACAGATGCAGCCTCATGTCAAAAGAGGCCGCACAGCCCCAAATGTAGATTGTGTGCGCATCCCCATACACAGTGTGCATCCAGGGCTGTGCAGATGTTCCTGCATGGCTGTCAGATTTTGACATGCAGCTGTGTCTATACATCCTCTGCCTTTGCATCCACTTCTATAGGTGCTTGCATGCAGCTTGTGGTAGATATAGGAGCTAAAACAAATGCTTCATGCAGTACGGGCACAAGTGTCCCTTTGAGCAAAGCTTTAATATTTATTTGCACAGTGCCTCTGAGCTTACTTTGAAAAGTGTTGTATATTTTGAATGTTATGTACTTTTATTTTACTGCTTTTTTTTATTAGCAATGCATATCCCAAAACATGTATATCTGGTTCCATGTTCTTTAAAAGGGAGTGGTGCCAGGAGGTGGGTGTGGTTAAGACAAGGGGCGGTGCTAGGAAATGGGTAGGGGTGTAGATAAGTATGACACAGGGAAGGGGGTGAGTTACTGCACCTATTCTTTGAGGAAAAAAACATATATGTATTTACTGTACACACATACATACAAACAGTACTGTGAAAAAGTTTTAGGCAGGTGTGAAAAAAAATGCAGTAAATTAGGAATGCTTTCGCAAAATAAAAAGAGAATATACAAAAAAAAATTATATATTTATATATATATATATATATATATATATATATATATATATATATATATATATATATATATAATTATTAATGTTATTATACTCTATTATTATTATTATTTTTTATTATAATACTCTAACATTATACCCTATGATTATATATACTCTGCTATAACATACTTATATATACTCTACTATTATATATAGTTTCCTATCTATAATATTAACTATATACTTTATTTAAAATAAAATAAATTAAAAAAAAAAAATAGAAATGCTTTCAAAAATAGAAGTGTTAATAGTTTATTTTATCAAGTGTAACAAGGTCCCGGGCCTCCTTTGGTCTGATGAGAACCTCCAGGGCCAGAGATAGCTGACATCCTTCTGTATATGGTGGGTTGTGAGGCATAGTGGGTGGTTAAAGTCATTGGGAGCCAGACACTTCTTGAATGCAAAGGAGATTTTTATTTCTCTTAAACTTTTTGGGGGGAAAAGGGTTATAGCCAGGACACCCTTAAGTAGTTGCAAGTTAAAGCGGAGGTCCAACCTAAAGTGGACCTTCCGCTCATTGGAACCCTCCCCCCCTCCGGCGCCACAATTGGCACCTTTCAGGGGGGAGGGGGGTGCAGGTACCTGTACAGTACAGGTAACTGCACCCACTTCCGGCGTAGATTCTGCAGAAGGCACGCCCCTTTCCGCAGAATCTACGCCCCTTTCCGAAGGTCCCCCGCTGCTTGCTGGGAAACACACGGATCCCAGAGACAGCGGGGACCATCCTTATTGCGCAGCGCGACTCGCGCATGCGCAGTAGGGAACCGGGAAATGAAGCCGAAAGGAATCATGAAGTGGAGCCTATACCCAAGATGGCGGCGGCAGCACCCGAGAGACGATCGAGAGATCGGCTTCGGGTGCAGACATCGCAGGCACGCTGGGTGGCTAAGTGTCATAATTTTAAAAGTCAGCAGCTGCAGTATCTGTAGCTGCTGGCTTAAAAAAAAAAAAAAAACGGCGGACTCCCGGCGGACTCCCGGCGGACTCCCGCTTTAAATTGGCAGACTCCGAGACTTCAATAGGAGGACAGCCACATCTGCACGTGCAGGAATGCTGTCTCCTATGGCAACATTGCTTGGTCCTTAGCTTGGCACACTAGATACCTCTCAAGCTTCACGCCTCTGGCCTGCTTGGTCTCTAGGTTGACACACAAGACTGCTCTGCAAGCGTCACCTCTGCTGGCTTGGTCCCTGGCTTGATACCCACTGAAGTTTCCAGATTCTTCACCGTCCCCGGTTGATGAGAATGCTGCTCCGGTACTTGCTTCAGTTACTCACTGTGGTCCCTGGTTATAAGGTGGTTGGTCCCTTAGTGGCGACAGCCTCTCTTCTACCTCCGACCACAACAGGTTCTCCGGCACGCAGAACCGTCCCTTTTGGTTGGTCTGTAAGTCGTAATCCCAACCCTGTGCTGCACTCCTGTTTCTGGATAGGCCCTCAGACAGCCTAGCAGCCAGATGTGCCCAATCTCCAGCCTAGCAGCCTGGGCAATATAACACACGTCCACCCAGACATCCGACCAGGTAGCACAGAACATAAATCACCTGACTCCTCCCAAATATATATAGGTTCTCCCAGCAGGCCAAGGGATCCAAGAAAACCCTAACCCATTGGCTGAGACACCCCACATACCCATAACCTGTGTTGCCCTTCTCATATATAGTACCACCAAGTACCCGGCCACCTAGAGATAGAAGAGAAAAGTGCAACAAGGCCAAACTTAGGGAGAAATCAGTAGATCTCTAATAATCAACCAGGATAATTATTCCTGGCAAGTAAATTTGTGAGGAGCAACCCTGACTAAACTCCAGGGTGCTACACATGTAAAAAAATGGAAAGTAAATTAACAGAAGAGAAGCCCAAATCAAACCAATATTTGGTGTGACAACCCTACTACACTTTCACACAGTTTTTGAAGGAGCTTGGCAGGTAGGTTGTTCCAAACATCTTGCAGAACTAACCGCAGATCTTTCATGTATAAATCCTTCTGTCTCTTCATGCAATACCAGAAAAACTCCATGATGTTGAAATTAGAGCTCTGTGGGGGTCAAACCATCACTTCCAGGACTGCTTGTTCTTCTTTACACAGAAGATAGTTCTTAATGACATTGGCTGCATGTTTGGGGTCATTGTCCTGCTGCAGAATACACCTACCCGGTTGTTATGGCATGATGGATAAGTATCTGCTTGTATTTCTCAGCATTGAGGACACCATTGATCCTGAACAAATCTCCAACTCCATTGGCAGAAATGCAGTCCCAGACTTGCAAAGAACCTCCACCATGCTTCACTGTTGCCTGCAGACACTTATTATTGTACCACTTTCCAGCCATTCCCAAAACATGTTGTGTCCTGAGGCAACAGTGAAGCATTGTAGAGGTTACATTTCTGCAAATGGAGTTGGAGATTTGGTCAAGATCAATATAGGCAAATTATCCATCATGCCATACCATCAGGGAGCCGTATGATTGGCTGTATGTTTGGGATGGTTGTTCTACTGCTGAGTAAATTTGGGACCAATGTCACTAAGAACTATCTTCAGTGTAAAGTGGAAAGAACCATGGAGTCCTGGAAGTGATGGTTTGAGGCACCCTACCTAAAAAAAAAAAAAATATATATATATATATATATATATATAATATGTATAAATATGTATAAATATGTATAAATATGTATAAATATGTATAAATATGTATAAATATGTATATATATATATATATATATATATATATATATATATATATATATATATATATATATATATATATATATATATATATATATATATATATTATGTATATATAATATGTATAAATATATATATATATATATATACATATTTATACATATTTATACATATTATATATATATATATATATATATATATATATATATATATATACCGTATTTATCGGCGTATAATACGCACTTTTTTCCCCCTTAAAATTGGGGGGAAATCATGGGTACGCGTTATACGCCGATCCTCCTGCTGATCTGCGCTGTCTGTGGAGCGCCGCCGACATTTACCGAGCCGAGCCGAGTGTATTGTGTACTCGGCTCCGCTCTCAGTCATGCCCAGTCCCGCCTCCTAGCCTTTATGTCCCGCCATTGGCCCGGTGTTGTGTCCATCACAGGAGCCAGGACAAGGGGCGGGACGGGGGCATTACTGTGAGTAAAGCCAAGTAGCCGAAGATCTCGACGGCGGGAGGAGCAGAAGATCTGGACGGCAGCGGCAGGAGGAGCCGAAGATCTCGGCGGCGGCGGTAAATTTAAAACTAACCATGCTGCAATTGTAGGAAAGGATGCAGGGGGACAGTCGAAGGTTTCTAGGGGTACAGTGGAAGGCTGCAGGGGGACAGTGTAGGGCTGCAGGGGGACAGTGGAAGGCTACATTGATGAGCATTTAAAATGTAAGGTTTTTTCCTTAAACTTGCCTCCTAAACTTGGGGTGCGTGTTATACGCCGATAAATACGATAGAGATAGATAGATAGATAGATATCTATCTATCTATCGACCGATATTTGGCCATTTTTTTATAAATTGACATTGGCGGATTATCAAAATTAGGCCAATATTTAACACTGACCGCCGTTCCTCCTCCCTTCTCCACACTCAGCACGGCGCTGGATGCCTGCCAGAGCCACTGAGTGTGTGAAACTGACAGAGAGGAGAGAGAGAGAGGGTCTGTCTGAATTGAGGTTGATGTCGGGGGTGGGCGGCCAGCAGCTATCAAACATGGGATGGGATCTGGGCGGGCAGCTATGTGTATATGGCCCCGCCCCTTTCTTATGCAGCCCATTCATTGGCTGGTGTTTGATAGCTGCTGGGTTTGGCCCCCCCAACATTAAGCTCAATTCTCACAGCTCCTCTCTCCTCTCTGTTACTTGTCAGTTTCACACACAATTACACTTGGCTCAGTGTGAAACCTGCCAGTGCCACTCAGTGCCACCTGCCAGTGCCACCACCAATCAGTACCACCTGCCAGAGCCAACCAGTGCCACCGCCAATCAGTGCCCCCTGCCATTGCCAACCAGTGCCACCGCCAATCAGTGGCACCACCAATCAGTGCTACCTGCCAGTGCCACCTCCAATCAGTGCCACCTGCCAGTGCCAATAGCTCCACCTGCCAGTGCCACCTACCAATGCCAATCAGTGCCATCTGCCAGTGCCATCTGTCAGTGCCACCTGCCAATTAGTGCCACGTGCCAGTGCCATCTTTCAGTTCCAAACCAGTGCCACCTGCCAGTGCCATCATTCAGTTCCAAACCAGTGCCACCTGCCAGTGGCAGTCAGTGCCATCTGTACTGAGGACATTAAGTGTGTGGTAGAGTGACAGGAGCAAGCAGGGAGGAGTGGAGTGGGTGAGGGTTTTTTTAATTGACCTAAAATATCGGCCACAAAAATCATCATCATAGATTGGCCATCGGCCAGAAAAAAAAAACCCATATCGGTCCATATTTATATTTATATATATATATATATATACCCTGGGACAGGTAAGTGCCCGATTATTAAAAGTCAGCAGCTGCAATATTTGGAGCTGCTGACTTTTTTTGGGGGGGCACCCCACTTTAAAGTGTTTCTAAGGTCAAAAGGTTTTTTATTTTGTAGCATTCTATGCATCAAGATACAAAAAACTTCAGTGTGCCTCAGCCCCTCCCCCCTAATACTTATCTGAGCCCATCTCGATCCAGCGATGTTGCACAGGAGTCTTGGTTACCTGGGACTCAGTTCTCAATGACAGAGAGCAGCAGGGCACCATTGGCTTCCACTGCTGTGAATCAAGGTGAGTGAGCCAATAAGGAGAGAGCTGGGGTGGGGCTGAATCATGGCTGCAGGTCTGAAAGGACACACAGAGCCGCGGCTTGGCTCAGGTGCCTCCATAGCAAGCTGCTTGCTGTAGGGAAAGAGGGAGGGGCCAAAAGTGCTGGCATGGGACCCAAGAAAAGGAGGATCTGGGCTGCTCTGTGCAAAACCACTGCACATAGCAGGTAAGTATAACATGTTTGTTATTTTTAATAAAAAAAAAAAAGGGGACTTTAGTATCGCTTTACTTTTTTACTTACAAATAAAGGGCAATAAAAGTTATATATTAAAGATGGTGAAAAAGAGCAACTGAGGGATATTTCTAGAAGAGAATCCCAGTGGATTTATGAATCATTTGACTATAGAAATAGATTGCAATTGTTTTATCTCAAGTTACTAGGAAGGAGATATTTCATACTTCTGAGATTTTCTAATTCTAATTTAGTTATATGGGGGTTGATATCGATTTTATATATGGATTGTACAATTAATTAGAATTCTTATGTTATCTGTTCTATTTTAACATTTACATTGTTTTTTCCATAAATTAGGTACTAATAAAGTTTTATCATTGTACGAATAGGTTGAGAATATATCTTAAATTGCCACTAGATGGCATTAGACTGCAGATGCAGTTTTGATGGTGGTGGCTCTATATTACAGCAAAAGAACTAGTGAAAGTCCCAAAACATAAATAATAAAGTCCCAACAATAAACATATGTGTCAGATAATGTCCATAATATAATTGATAATCAAACAGACAACTTAAATGGGTTGATAGATAAGTGCAATCTTCCACCACCAATAAGTGCCAAACACCATATGAATTACACACTTACCAGAAGGCAAGCAACAAGAGCTTGTGGCTATACACCCAGCCAGGGCCTCTGTCCAAGGAAGTCCGGGGCAAACAGCTCAAAGGGCAGGGGTCAAGTCCTGGGGAAAAAAGTGTGAGAAATCCCACCCAAGATCCACTCCCCCACAAAAAAAAAAAAAAAAACGCTCATATGCATATATATATATATTTCACATAAAATACAGTGACTGCAAATGCGACATGCTACAAGAGATGACCAGACTGCGAATGCGACTACAGGAGATGACCAGACTGCGAATGCGACTACAGGAGATGACCAGAGACTGCGAATGCAACATAGTACAGGAGATGACCAGAGACTGCGAATGCAACATAGTACAGGAGATGACCAGAGACTGCGAATGCAACATAGTACAGGAGATGACCAGAGACTGCGAATGCGACATAGTACAGGAGATGACCAGACTGCGAATGCGACTACAGGAGATGACCAGACTGCGAATGCGACTACAGGAGATGACCAGACTGCGAATGCGACTACAGGAGATGACCAGACTGCGAATGCGACTACAGGAGATGACCAGAGACTGCGAATGCAACATACTACAGAAGATGACCAGCCAGTTTTAAAATTTAAACCTGTCCTCAGCCCCTTTTATAGCACCCTTCTTCACATTCCTGTCCTCACTCCCTTTATAGAACCCCACCTTCACATTCCTTTCCTCACCCCCTTTTTGGCACCCCCTTTACATTCCTGTCCTCACCCCCTTTGTAGAACCACCCTTCACATTCCTGCCTTGCCTCCCTTTTATATCACCCCTCCTCATTCCTTTCAGTTTCTGATACTTTCCCCCTCCCTCCTTCATAACAGTGCCCTCTTCCCTGTCTTACCTTACACAGGACACAGCAGATGACATCGGAGGCACAGAGCTGACATCGGAAGTGCAGCAAAGGGATGGACAGAGGGCGGGACCTGCCCCAGGTAAGTGATTGGTTGATAGATTGCAGAGCAGTTCTACTAACCAATCAGCTAACTGGGCCAGCCCCTGCCCTCCGTGCATCGCTGTGCTGCTTTTCCGATGTCAGCTCTGAGCTCTGTGAAGACACAGCTAGCAGGCTGTGTTAGAGCCTCGGGCGGCTCTGGTCCTGCAAAGGGAACGGCGTTCCTGCTGTGAAAAAAGTGCAGGGACGCCGTTCCCACGCGTTCCCGCAGGACTCAAGCCCTGTCAAAGGGCATTAGACACAGGAGCAAAATGCAGCCACTAAACCAATGATGAGGTTCAAAGGGGGCTCACGAATGGACATCATATATTACCTGTAATGAAGTATTTCCCACCCTGTACAGGTAGCTGAACACACAGGACACGAGCCCCCTTTGAACCTAGTTCAAATTAACCTAGCTTAATTTTTTGGTTAGAGCGCGGTATTCCCTCCCTTGTTCCATGAATTTAATGACATCCCAGTCTTAGTCTGTACGGTTCAATATTGAGTTGGCCCACCCTTTGCAGCTATAACTTTTCTGGAAAGGCTGTCCACAAGGTTTAGGAGTGTGTCTATGGGGATGTTTGACCATTCTTCCAGAAGCTTATTGTGAGGTCAGGCACTGATGGTGGACAAGAAGGCCTGTCTCACAGTCTCTGCTCCAATTCATCCCAAAGGTGTTTCTTTGGGGTTGAGGGCAGGACTCTGTGCAGGCCAGTCATGCTCCCCCCCTCCCCCAAACTCCCTCATCCATGTCTTTATGGACCTTGCTTTGTGCACAGTCATGTTGGAACAGGAAGTGGCCATCCCCAAACTGTTCCCAAAAAGTTGGCAACATGAAGTTATGCATGAAGTCTTGGTATGCTGATGCCTTAAGATTTCCCTTCACTGCAACTAAGGGGCCAAGCCCAACCCTTATTGTTTACAAGTTATAAACAGGTTTTTTTTTTGCTAGAAAAAAATATGTATAATGTTTGGGGGTTCTAACACCCTAGAGCAGTGATGGCGAACCTTGGCACCCCAGATGTTTGGGAACTACATTTCCCATGATGCTCCACTACTGCAGAGTGCATGAGCATCATATGAAATGTAGTCCCAAAACATCTGGGGTGCCAAGGTTCACCATCACTGCCCTAGAGAATAAAGTGGTGGTTGTTGCAATACTTTGTCACACCGTATTTGCACAGTGGTCTTACAAGCGCACTTTTTTTGGTAAAAAAATACACTTTTTGAATTAAAAAAAATAAGACAACAGTAAAGTTAGCCAGATTTTTTTATACTGTGAAAGAGAATGTTACGCCGAGTAAATTGATACCCAACATGTCACGCTTCAAAATTGCACCCACTCACGGAATGGTAACAAACTTTTACCCTCTAAAATCTCCATAGGCGATGTTTTAAAAATTCTACAGGTTGCATGTTTTCAGTTACAGAGGTGGTCTAGGGCTAGAATTATTGCTCTCGCTCTAACGATCGTGGTTTGAACACAGTTTTCATATGCGGGTGCTGTTCACGTATGCGTTCACTTCTGCACTTGAGCTCGGCGGAACGGGTTGCGTTTTAAAAAACAATTCTTATTTATTTTAACTTTTATTTTTACACTGTTTTATTTAAAAAAAAATGGTGTCACTTTTATTCCTATTACATCCCTTGTAATAGAAAAAAAGCATGACAGGACCTCTTAAATAGGAGATCTGGGGTCAAAAAGACCTCAGATCTCATATTTACAATAAAATGCAATAACAAAAAAAAAGTCTCTTTAAGAGCTATAGGCGGAAGAGACGTTTTGATGTTTCTACCCTACAATGGTATGGAGACGGGTGGGGGCCATCTTCCCCTCACTTGCCGCCACACCTAACAGGGAGAAGGACATGATCGCCTCCGCCACTGCTTGCGGCTCCGGTAAGTGGCGGAGGGCACTGGAGCGCGGTGGGAGGGGGTCTTCTCTCCCGCCGCTGATAAAAGTGATCTTGCAGTGATCTTGCAGTGAATCCACAGCAGAGACCACTTTTATCTGAAAGCAGACCACCCGCTGAAGAAGAGGATATGGGGGATTATGGTAGCTAGCTGCTGCCATAACAGCGATATCCATCTTCAAAATACCAACCTATAACGACGGCAGGCGGTCCCAAATAAACCATTACCAATGCAAAGAGGACTGCAAGTCAGTCCTCTCTTTATGCCCGATTGTCCCAGAATTCCTCACCCTATATTATATAGAATTCCTCACTGATATACTGCAGCAGGGAGGCTGTTCTGCGCACGTACACATTCGGGTCATGCATGCATGCCACCTGCGACCGCTCCCACTATTATTAGACAAAGCAGGAGCTAATCTGCAGATACCACAGAATCAATGCCCACCGACACCCGCCGATCATTAGGCCAAAGCCAGAACGTCGGTCTGCCAATGTAAACAATACAGATTGCCGTAGGGAAGGGAATGATCCCGTGTTCCTGCTAAGCAGGAACATGGATCAATGCCTTCCCCTAGTAAAAGCACCTCCCACACAGTGAAAAAAACACTGGTTAGGCATACAGTAAACCCTTTGATCGCCCCTGATGTTTAATCCCTTCCAAGCCGGTATCATCAATATAGTGACAGTGCATATTTTTAGCAGTGATAACTGTATTAGTGTCACTGGTCCCCAAAAAATGTCAGTGTCTCGACTGCTCGTCCCAATATTGCAGTCCCACTATAAGTCACTAATCGCCTCCATTGTTGGTAAAAATAAGAATATCCCATAGTTTGTAGATGCTATAACTTGCGGAAACCGATCAATATACGCATACTGGGAGTTTTTTTTATAACAATAGATTTTTATTGAAAATTTCCACAAGAATTGCAGCAAAGGAAATACAACAGCATATATATGCTCAAACTGTAGTACAGAATATATATATAAGCAGTATGAAGTCAGCACAGTAAACAATAAGTACGTAAAGTTTAACATTGCTCTACTTTACTGGAGAGCAGAGACCCGCCAAAGCAAATGCGACTCTAGTGGAGACCCGAGACATGTCAAAGCAATTATTTGTGTTACAAACTGGATGATGTAAAATAGTGGAGCACTATGCGAGCAACATCAATATAGATATGTGTGTATAGAATGACTACTGGAAAGTTCTCAAAGAGAGGAGGGGAAGCATTTAGATAGGGGACGTACGCCTCTCCAGCCCGGGTGCCCCTTACGGGATCTAGCTGCACCCTAGCCAGTGGGCCGCACCTCCCCATGTTTCGGGTTGTGGAGTTCTCCTCTCTCGGGTGGCTAGCGGTGCACAAGGACCGTCAATCCATACAACGGGTTTATACAGTTATACTATATGCCTCTTATACCAGTTCAGCCACGGTTCCCATTCTGTGTAAGCCTGCCTATATTTGCCTAAGGATGAGGCGAACATTAGTTCATAAGAAATATGTAAGTGTGCTGTCTGGAGAACCCCCGAGAGTGAAGGTGCTGTTATCGACCTCCACCCCCTGGCCAACTCCAGGCGCACACTCAGGAGGATATGGGTTACAATTTTCCTTAAACGAGGAGGTAATATTTCAATGCCTAGAGACAGTATAGCTAGATCTGGGCATGGGTGCACATGTATGTTGGAAAGTAAGGATATTATGTTAAATACATCATTCCATAGAGGTTGGATCACCGGGCACTCCCAAAAGATATGAATGAGTGTGCCTCTGTATCCGCAGTTCCTCCAGCACAGTGGCGAGGCTTGTGGGGTATAGCAGGCTATCCTCGAGGGTGTGAGGTACAACCGCAGCAGCAACTTCTGGTAAAGTTCCCACAAGTTGGCGCTTCTTGTGGTCTTGTATGTAGAAGAAATGGCAATACGCCATTGATCGTCGGTATAGGACTTGGAGAGGTCCAATTCCCACGACCGCATGGAGGGGGTTTTTATAAATGTCGTTTTCTGCTGTAGAAGGCTATACATTAACGAGATTCCCTTAATAGACCTGGTAGGGTTGGTGAAGTAAAGATGGACCCTCCACGGTAAAACAATGGACGGGTTGGGAAGAGTCGAGAGTAAGTGGGAGATTTGATTATAAGTAAAAATGTCGTCCGGTTGCAATCCAAATTCTAGTTGTAATGTTCTAAAGGTTTTCGTGGCTGGTCCTATTTGCAATGCATTAACTGCAGTGACATCTTTGGCCAGCCAGTGTTTGATATTTAAGTTTGGGATCAGGAGTTGAAGACTAGTTAGGGTTAGTGGAATGGATTTGGAAGGAGCATCGGCCAATGGAGTGTGAAGTAGGATTCTCCAAGCCTCTATGGCTGCCACCATAGGCGGAGAAATGTTAGGGGGTAATGTAGACATAAATCTAGCCGCCAAGAGTAGATCCAGTGGATTCCTGTAAGGACATTGGTGGATTTCCAATTCGATCCATCTAGCCCTGGCCCCGCTCTGAAACCACTGTCTGATTTGGGCTAAGCACGCCGCCAGATAGTAGTCTTTTAGAGCGATATGTCCTATACCTCCTACCAATCTAGACTTGATAAGTTTGTGAAATGCGCATCTGGCTTTTTTCCCCTGCCATAGAAAATTATTCAGCATGGCCTGAGCTTTAGTAAAGTGAATGTTAGGGGTTGGGATAGGGAGAGTGCGAAATAGATATATGAATTGGGGGAGTATTGTCATTTTAAGGGCCGCCAGTCGACCGGACCAGGTTAGTTCTACTTTAGATAAAGAATGCAGTTTGTGCTCTAAATGTTGAAGAAATGCTGTGTAATTTACCTCAGCTAACTGTGCAGTCCTAGCCGTTAATGTAATACCTAGATATTGTATCCCATCGGTGTACCAAGAGTAGGGGTAGATGTCCTCTAGGTGAGCCTGGACGACAGGGTCGATGCCCAGACCAAGAATGTGGGATTTATTTTCATTAACCTTATAATAAGATATTCGGTTGAACAAAGTCAAGGTATCAGAAATCGCAGCCAGGGAAGACTCCACCTCGGTCACGATCAGAATTATGTCGTCGGCAAATAAACTAATAGCATGACTGTCTGCGCCAACTGGAAAGCCCTTGATGGCAGAATGACTTCTGATATATATAGCTAGGGGTTCCATTAAGAGGTTAAATAATAACGGGGATAATGGGCACCCCTGCCTTGTGCCATTAGAAATTGTGAAAGAGGTGGACAGGACCCCGGATGCACTCACTCTAGCCGAGGGATTAGAATACAGAGCTAAAATAGCCGAGAGTATATTGCCAGCAAAACCAAAGGCTTCCAGGACTTTTGTCATATAGAGCCAGTGTATGCGATCAAAGGCCTTCTCTGCGTCCAGGGTTAGAAGCAGAGAAGGCCTCTTCTGCCTTTTGGCCATATGAATGATATTAATCATTCTGCGAGTGGCATCCGACATCTGTCTGCCCAGGGTAAACCCTGTTTGATCCGGATGAACAATTGTAGGGATTATTTCGACTAAGCGCTGAGCAATCACCTTAGCATATAGTTTAACGTCTGTATTTAGGAGCGATATCGGCCTAAAATTTGAGGGGGTGTCGGGAGTCTTCCCTGGCTTGGGTATAGTAACAATTATTGCTGCTAACATTTCAGGAGGGAAAGAGGCAGAGGCGGCCGCATCATTAAAAACTCTTACTAAGTAAGGGTTCAGTATTGGAGCAAATTCTTTGTAGTATTCCCCCCCAAATCCGTACGGTCCCGGGGATTTATTTAGTGGTAAGGAGGCAATAGCTTTGTGGATGTCAGTATCGGTAAATGGTTCATTTAGTGATTGTAGTTGGTCGGCCGTCAGGCTGGGGATGGAGATGGAGGACAGGAAGTCGTTAATCGCACCCAGTTGCGGTTGGGGCGTCAAGGGGTCTTTTTTAAGGTTGTATAAGGAGTCGTAGTAAGAGCTAAATGCATCAGCTATTTGTTGGGGATGGTACACTTTTTGCTTAGTCACGGGGTGAATCATGTAAGGAATTTTAGATTTGTGTCTGTCGCCCCTCAAGTTACGCGCCAGGAGTTTGCCTGCTCTGCTGCCATGTACATAGTAGTTCATTTTCACTCGTTTGGATGATTTTTCGAAATCTTCCAGGAGCAGGAGCCTAAGATCATGTCTGAGTTGGGTCAATTTTACGGATAAGGTCGGAGTGGTGTGGATTTTGTTTTGTGCCTCTATGTCAGCAATTGCTGTAGTCAGCTCGTTTAGTCGCCGCAGTCTCTGCCTCTTTGCCCTCGCTCCCAGCTGTACCAGAATTCCCCGCATAAATGCCTTATGGGCATTCCATAACACACAGTTATCTCCTACTGAACCATCATTATGATCAAAGAATTCCCGAAGGCGGGTATGTACAGTGTCTCTAGAGTCCTTCTGTTGGAGAAGATAAGAGTTAAGTTTCCATAGTGGACTCCTCTGCACTGCCGTTGGATCGGCAATGGACAACACCACTGGGGCATGATCCGCCCAAGATATTGTGCCAATGGAGACAGCCTTCGACAATAATAATACTCTTTGGTCGACCAAAAACAGGTCTATACGTGTGTAGACCCGATGGGGTGAAGAGAAAAAAGTGAAATCCCGTTCAGCCGCATGGAAGCAGCGCCAGGCATCGTACAGATTGTTGTTGTGAATGGAGGGAAGTAGTTTAGCCGCCTTCCGGTGGGAGGTCGAGGTGGAATCGCACATCGGGTCTGGAGTGGCGTTAAAGTCTCCGCAAATCATTAATAAACCTTTCTGGATCTTCCGGATTTTCCTAATAAGCTTGTTGAAAAAATGCACTTGGTGCACATTAGGAGAATATACGGTGGCGATCGTGTAGGTGGAGGAGTTTACTTCACAGATCAGGATCAAAAATCTGCCTTTTGGGTCTTTAACCTCTAGGTACAACTTAAACGCCACCGTATCCCTAATAGCTATAAGAACACCCCTAGACTTGGAGTCAGCGTTGGCTGTGAAAACATAGGGGTAGTTGCTATGTGAGCATTTGGGGGAGCCGAAGATTTAAAGTGCATCTCCTGTGCGCAGACAATGTCACTGTTGTGGAGTAGAAATTCCCGCCATAAGGATTTCCGCTTTACGGGATGATTAAGGCCCCTAGCGTTGATGGTGAGGACCTTCAAAGCCATGTGTTTCGGGGTCTACGTGCTGAAATGTAGCGGTGATAAGGGTCTGAGGCGGCGGTGCAAACGTCAGAGGGGAGATAGGGGTGCACAAATGAAGAAAGTGCCATAGCCAGTAACAAAAAGGGTGTACTTACATTGCCGACCATAGAGACATAGGGTCCATTTGGAGGATTCAGAGAAATGGGATACCAGTGGTCTGAGTTTCCTGTCATTCTGGCCTCCTGGAGGTTCTCAAAGAGCTTAGCCTCTTTGGCAGGTAGACATCTCGTGGAATAGAAACAGAACATATTAGGAAAAAGAAAAGATAAAAACACATAAAAAAAATGAGAGAGAAACATAGTCCAGAGCAGCCGAGCACCAACAGGGTGCTCCTCTAAGTAACTAACAAGTCACCCGCAATCAGCGGACAACTGCTGCTATTTATGGGGTTTTAGTCCGACCGAACAAGTCACGGCCCTACACTCCAGGGATACAAAGTTTCTCATGACCATCCGATATGCTCATGTATGAGAACGTGTATTTTTGCCGGTGACCTCTTTCCAGTCTCTGTCCACTTGTCTGGGGGTGCTGGTGGGAGGGGAGGTGATCACATCGTCAGGAAGAATATCCCATTCTCGCAGGAGAGCGATACCCTCCTCTAAGGAAGAGATCGCATATGTGCGATTGTCACGTGACACCACAAGCTTTGTAGGATAACCCCATTTGTATGCAACTTTGTGGTTTCGGAGAACTTTTGTAACTGTGTTCAGGTTCCTCCTTTTCTGCAGGGTGTATTGGGACAGATCTGCAAAAAACTGTAGGTTTTGATACTGTGGAGGAATGACCTCCCGCTTTCTCATGTATAACATGAGGTTTTCTTTAAGATGAAAGAAGTGTAGGCGTAGGAGAACATCCCGTGGTATTTGCTCCGACAAGTGGGAAGGTTTGGGTATCCGATGTATTCTATCTATGGTAACATCAAGATCCGTAAGCTCAGGAATAAGGGTTTTAAAGAGCGTTGTAGCATAGGAGTTCAGGTCAGATTGTTGCACTGATTCGGGGACCCCCCTTATCTTCAGATTGTTTCTCCTAGACCTGTCTTCCAAATCGGCCAATTTCGCCTTAACCCATGCAGTGTCACTTTCTTTTTCCTCATACACATCTACCAAGTCGTTAATTGTATCAGCATATTCGCCCATTTTAACCTCAATGTGATCCACCTTGTCACCCAGTTCATGAATGTCCCGATTAAACTTATGCATGCAGGACGCCATATCCGATTGTATGGTGCTTCTAAGGGACAGCAGCATGTCTTAACACAGTGTCCATTACTGGTTGATTCTGTGTAGGGAAAGATTCGATCGATTCCGGCATGTCCCTCGTGTCATCCCCGGACTCGGGGCCTGGGCTATCCAATGTATGCAATCCGTTGCCATCCAGCCTGGGTTTGGATTTAACTGGGCTCCGGGTTGCTGGGGAAGGCGGAGGCGAGGGTCGGGAATCGGGTGAAAGGGTCATTTTAGCAGGATGCCCTGTCTTAGTGTGATGTCGTGCTGCTGAGGCTGCAAGGCCGGAGTAGGCCTCGGCGCCATCTTGCTTACCCTCCATAACTTTCGTGTGGAAGAAGTCCGTTAGTCGGTGCGGGTGCCTCGAGTTCCGCCGTTTGCTAGGCATGATCACGACTGTTGCCCCTGCTAGATCGCCGGTTTTCCGAGTAAAATCGGTGTTCGGATGATTCGCTAATAGCCGCTTAATCCCTGAAGCGCCGGAGCTCTGGATCTATGCGACCATCCGGCTCCGCTGCAGGCCACGCCCAGATACTGGGAGTTTTTTTTACGAAAGAATATGCAGAATAAATATTAGCCTAAATTGATAAATACATTTGATAGTTTCACAATTTTTTATTGGATATGTTTTACAGCAGAAAAGTAAAAAATGGTTTCGATTTTTTCAAAATGGTCAGCCTTTAGTTTATAGCGCAAAAAAATAAAAACCACACTGGTGATCAAATACCACCAAAAGAAAGCTCTATTGGGTACAGAGTTGCACGAATGCGCAATTGTAAAATTTTAAAAGTTGTCAAAATTAGATTTAAAAATCCACACTGCAAAAAAAGGCCAGGTCATAAAGAGGGGGTAGATCTTCCAGAGATCAACTGGTTCAAGGAAACAGAAGGAAAATATTGGTGAAGCATTGCAGCCATCCAGGACCTATCCTTGGTGTCCTGTACAATAAGCTAATATAATTGGCCCGGCTAACGGGCACCGGTTGGTATAACTGTTGGTTCCTCAGTCGAGGTGGTGGTGGATCTCGGGATTGGTGGAGGGCGAGGCTTTGGTCGATGGCGTGACTTCTGCCCAGATTGGAATGCATGCTGGCTCCAGGTGATTAGCAGAGCAGTGGAGCTCCCTTAAAGTTTATGCAGGCTTTCCATACCGGATAAGGCACAGGGCAATGTGAGTAAATAAGATTATGTTATTACATATATTTAAAAAAATTATAAAAAGTTGGAAAACAATGAGGATTCTTCTCAGTCTGTATGGAGTGAAAGTTTAGTGGCCTGCTCTGGGTGTCTAATGGTTAAAGGAAAGGAGAAAACCCCTTGGTGGTACAGATATTTTTACCTTCTGAGAATGGAGAGGAGCAAGGTTGAGTGAATATCAGGAGTGTGTGCAGATTATATTCAAGGAGCATTCAGATCTAATTATTATTATTATTAAAGTGGTTGTAAAGGCTGAAGGTTTGTTACCTTCATCCTGTGCATGGAGGTAAAAAAAAAACCTTCTGTATGCAGCGCTACCCACAGCCCCCCATTCTCAATCCAGCAATGTGAATGGGAACAATGGCTCTCTCCTTACTCATTGGTTCAGAGACAGCAGCAGCCACTGGCTCTCATTGCTGTCAATTACAGCCAGTGAGGAGGGGGGAGGGGCTGAGCCATGGTCTGTGTGTCTATGTACACATAGCCAGCTCAGGAGAGAGCACGCACAAGTGACCAATAACAGGCGGCTTGCTATGGGGCACTCAGCAGGGGGAAGGACACAAGAGCACTGACAGTGGACCCAAAGAAGAGAAGAGGAGGACCGGGGATGCTCTATGCAAAACCATTGTACTGAGCAGGTGATATTGTTAATTTTAAAAAAATACACCTATAGTATCACATTAATGGGTATAGTGAGTGAGCATTTTAAAGTGTTGGTAACCCTAAAAAATAAAAAAATGGATCCTGTTCTCTTATAGCAAGTTAACAGCACAGTGCTTGTGATGTCTAACCTGCCCCTCTGAAAGCTGTAAAAAAAAAAACCTGGCTGATCCCGCCAGGTTCTGCCCTCCTCCTGTAAACTGACCACAGTTCATCATGACTGCTGAGGCCTGACACCATGGACAGTTTATGTACCTCCATCATCTGCAGCTCTCCTCTGTCCTCTATCCTCGCCCGCCCTGTCAGTTCCATGTGTGGGTGTGAGCCATCTCCACCCCCCTCCTGCCGCTATTCATAGTACATTACACTTTAACAAAATGTCACTGCTGGCCCCTCTCCTTTATCCAGGGATAATTCACAGTGCAAGTGCTTACTAAAAACAAAGCCTCTAAATACTGCTACTCCGATCCTGGGGCTACAGCAGGAGGGGCTGTGCAGCCAGCATGGCGGTCACGTGACCTCCTGGCTGACATCGGAGGGAAAGCTCGGCCCCTCTCACTGTAGCCCGGGGATCGGAGTAGCAGAGCGGCTGGGAGTCACGTGACAGGCCTGAAGATATGTAAAAAATAAATAAAGATATTTAGAGGTATTTATTTCAGTAAACACTTGCACTAATGCTGAATATAGGAGAGGGGCTGACAGTGAATTAAATGGTTAAAGTTACAAACACTTTAATGGGTAATAAGCACCAAACAAGTTTTATTTTTCCTGGAAAGAATTCAGCATTGACTATATGCAGCATCACCTTTATGTTGACTTGTTTTATTTGGATATGTAAAATTAACTCGAAGTGTGGCAGTTTGTGCCCTTTATTATTTAATATAAGAGGTTACATTAATGATTGTCGATTCATTTCATACTTTGTACTTTATTCTATATTATATAAAGATTATAGCAAAGTAGCAATGCATAAAATAACATTTTAGTTCATGGATTTCCTTTAGCTCTGACAAGCTGCACCCAGCCGGATGGTGGAAAGAAGACAAGGAAGAGGCCCTCATGTGATGACAGCGAGCCGCAGACATCGAGGAAGAAGACCACAACACAGGTTCCTCCTGAATTATGGATCCCAGAATTGAGACTCAGTACGAAGGACAAGGCTGACATTCTAAATGGTCAGCCTGGCTCCCTTGCTGTTTGCCATTATACAGCTTTTCTACTGAGACATCAATTCTGGAATAAATACTTCAGAATGGTTTGTAAAAATATATTACCTGTATCCTATCCAGTTATTCAGTTGCATCTTTGTGATAGCACAAGACATGCATTTGTCAGTGTTTGTGATGGTAAACGAGTGTATGTGGCTGACAGTTTAGCATTGATTCGATCTCCTCACCTTAAGCAGATCAGGGAAAGCTATGACTGTCTGCTTGCAAAACCTCTAAAACACATGACCTTTTTAAAAGTACACCAGCAGGCACCAGGTGATCGTAGCTGTGTCATGTATTCAGCTGCAAATGTGGTAGAGTTTTTGACACCTGGAGGTAATCCAGTGTGTGAGTATGACACAAAACTCCTAAGGCCACACTTTCTTCACTGTCTAGAAAATAAAAAATTTACCCCATTTCCCAAAAAACACCAGCCAGCATCACCACCACCATCCAAGCCTGCAAATGCATAATGTTGGTTGAATTATCTGATGTTTAACAATTTATATTGTTGTCTGTCGCCTCCATCCAAGATCTCTCATATTCGGTCTCCAAATAACCATCTTCCGAATATGAGGAGTCAGAGGAGGAGTGCAGTAGAGAAGAGGAGGTCGCGGCTGCGGCTTCCCCTCTCTATGGAGGAGGAGGTCACGGCTGCGGCTTCCCGTCTCTATGGAGGGGGAGGAGGAGGTCGCGGCTGCGGCTTCCCCTCTCTATGGAGGAGGAGGAGGAGGTCGCGGCTTCCCCTCTCTATGGAGGGGGAGGAGGAGGAGAAGGAGGAGGAGGAGGAGAAGGAGGTCGCAGCTGCGGCTTCCCCTCTCTATTGAGGAGGAGGAGGAGGAGGTGGTCGCGGCTGCGGCCTCCCCTCTCTATGGAGGAGGAGGAGGAGGAGGAGGTCGCGGGTGCGGCCTCCCCTCTCTATGGAGGAGGAGGAGGAGGAGGAGGTCGCGGGTGCGGCCTCCCCTCTCTATGGAGGAGGAGGAGGAGGTCGCGGGTGCGGCCTCCCCTCTCTATGGAGGAGGAGGAGGAGGTCGCGGGTGCGGCCTCCCCTCTCTATGGAGGAGGAGGAGGAGGAGAAGGTCGCGGGTGCGGCCTCATCTCTCTATGGAGGAGGAGGAGGTCGCGGGTGCGGCCTCCCCTCTCTATGGAGGAGGAGGAGGTCGCGGGTGCGGCCTCCCCTCTCTATGGAGGAGGAGGAGGTCACGGCTGCGGCCTCCCCTCTCTATGGAGGAGGAGGAGGAGGTCGCGGCTGCGGCCTCCCCTCTCTATGGAGGAGGAGGAGGAGGAGGAGGAGGAGGAGAAGGTCGGGGCTGCGGCCTCCCCTCTCTATGGAGGAGGAGGAGGAGGAGGAGGTCGCGGCTGCGGCCTCCCTTCTCTATGGAGGAGGAGGAGGAGGTCGCGGCTGCGGCCTCCCCTCTCTATGGAGGAGGAGGAGGAGGAGGAGGTCGTGGCTGCAGCCTCCCCTCTCTATGGAGGAGGAGGAGGAGGAGGAGGTCGCGGCTGCGGCCTCCCCTCTCTATGGAGGAGGAGGAGGAGGAGGAGGAGGTCGCGGCTGCGGCCTCCCCTCTCTATGGAGGAGGAGGAGGAGGTCGCGGCTGCGGCCTCCCCTCTCTATGGAGGAGGAGAAGGAGGAGGAGGAGGAGGTCGCGGCTGCGGCCTCCCCTCTCTATGGAGGAGGAGGAGGAGGTCGCGGCTGCGGCCTCCCCTCTCTATGGAGGAGGAGAAGGAGGAGGAGGAGGAGGTCGCGGCTGCGGCCTCCCCTCTCTATGGAGGAGGTGGAGGTCGCGGCTGCGGCCTCCCCTCTCTATAGAGGAGGTCGCGGCTGCGGCCTCCCCTCTCTATAGAGGAGGTCGCGGCTGCGGCCTCCCCTCTCTATAGAGGAGGTCGCGGCTGCGGCCTCCCCTCTCTATAGAGGAGGTCGCGGCTGCGGCCTCCCCTCTCTATAGAGGAGGTCGCGGCTGCGGCCTCCCCTCTCTATGGAGGAGGAGGAGGAGGAGGAGGTCGCGGCTGCGGCCTCCCCTCTCTATAGAGGAGGAGGAAGAGGAGGTCGCGGCTGCGGCCTCCCCTCTCTATGGAGGAGTTCGCGGCTGCGGCCTCCCCTCTCTATGGAGGAGGTCGCGGCTGCGGCCTCCCCTCTCTATGGAGGAGGAGGAGGAGGAGGTCGCGGCTGCGGCCTCCCCTCTCTATGGAGGAGGAGGAGGAGGAGGAGGAGGTCGCGGCTGCGGCCTCCCCTCTCTATGGAGGAGGAGGAGGAGGAGGTCGCGGCTGCGGCCTCCCCTCTCTATGGAGGAGGAGGAGGAGGAGGAGGAGGTCGCGGCTGCGGCCTCCCCTCTCTATGGAGGAGGAGGAGGAGGAGGAGGAGGAGGAGGAGGAGGAGGAGGAGGTCGCGGCTGCGGCCTCCCCTCTCTATGGAGGAGGAGGAGGAGGTCGCGGCTGCGGCCTCCCCTCTCTATGGAGGAGGAGGAGGTCGCGGCTGCGGCCTCCCCTCTCTATGGAGGAGGAGGAGGAGGTCGCGGCTGCGGCCTCCCCTCTCTATGGAGGAGGAGGAGGAGGTCGCGGCTGCGGCCTCCCCTCTCTATGGAGGAGGAGGAGGAGGTCGCGGCTGCGGCCTCCCCTCTCTATGGAGGAGGAGGAGGAGGTCGCGGCTGCGGCATCCCCTCTCTATGGAGGAGGAGGAGGAGGAGGAGGTCGCGGCTGCGGCATCCCCTCTCTATGGAGGAGGAGGAGGAGGAGGAGGTCGCGGCTGCGGCCTCCCCTCTCTATGGAGGAGGAGGAGGAGGTCGCGGCTGCGGCCTCCCCTCTCTATGGAGGAGGAGGAGGACGAGGTCGCGGCTGGGGCCTCCCCTCTCTATGGAGGAGGAGGAGGAGGACGCGGCTGCGGCCTCCCCTCTCTATGGAGGAGGAGGTCGCGGCTGCGGTCTCCCCTCTCTATGGAGGAGGAGGAGGAGGTCGCGGCTGCGGCCTCCCCTCTCTATGGAGGAGGAGGAGGAGGTCGCGGGTGCGGCCTCCCCTCTCTATGGAGGAGGAGGAGGAGGAGGAGGAGGAGGAGGTCGCGGGTGCGGCCTCATCTCTCTATGGAGGAGGAGGAGGTCGCGGCTGCGGCCTCCCCTCTATGGAGGAAGAGGAGGAGGAGGTCGCGGGTGCGGCCTCCCCTCTATGGAGGAAGAGGAGGAGGAGGTCGCGGGTGCGGCCTCCCCTCTCTATGAAGGAGGAGGAGGAGGAGGTCGCGGGTGCGGCCTCCCCTCTTTATGAAGGAGGAGGAGGAGGAGGAGGTCGCGGGTGCGGCCTCCCCTCTCTATGGAGGAGGAGGTCACGGCTGCGGCCTCCCCTCTCTATGGAGGAGGAGGAGGAGGTCGCGGCTGCGGCCTCCCCTCTCTATGGAGGAGGAGGTCACGGCTGCGGCCTCCCCTCTCTATGGAGGAGGAGGAGGAGGAGGAGGAGGAGGAGGAGGTCGCGGCTGCGGCCTCGCCTCTCTATGGAGGAGGAGGAGGAGGAGGTCGCGGCTGCGGCCTCCCCTCTCTATGAAGGAGGAGGAGGAGGAGGAGGTCGCGGCTGCGGCCTCCCCTCTCTATGAAGGAGGAGGAGGAGGAGGAGGAGGTCGCGGCTGCGGCCTCCCCTCTCTATGAAGGAGGAGGAGGAGGTCGCGGCTGCGGCCTCCCCTCTCTATGAAGGAGGAGGAGGAGGTCGCGGCTGCGGCCTCCCCTCTCTATGAAGGAGGAGGTCGCGGCTGCGGCCTCCCCTCTTTATGGAGGAGGAGGAGGAGGAGGTCGCGGCTGCGGCCTCCCCTCTCTATGGAGGAGGAGGAGGAGGAGGAGGAGGTCGCGGCTGCGGCCTCCCCTCTCTATGGAGGAGGAGGAGGAGGAGGAGGTCGCGGCTGCGGCCTCCCCTCTCTATGGAGGAGGAGGAGGAGGAGGTCGCGGCTGCGGCCTCCCCTCTCTATGGAGGAGGAGGAGGTCGCGGCTGCGGCCTCCCCTCTCTATGGAGGAGGAGGAGGAGGAGAGGTTGTGACTGTGGCTTCTGGAGGAGGAGGAGGTCGCGGCTGCGGCTTCCGGAGGAGGTCGCGGCTGCGGCTTCCGGAGGAGGAGGAGGTCGACGCTGCGGCTTCTGGAGGAGGAGGTCGACGCTGCGGCTTCCGGAGGAGGAGGAGGTCACGGCTGCAGCTTTCAGAGGAGGAGATGGTCACGGCTGCGGCTTCCGGAGGATGATAAATAGGAGGAGGAGGAGGGTGCAGATATGGTGGTGACATGGAGGAGGAGGAGGTCGCGGGTGCGGTCTCCCCTCTCTATGGAGGAGGAGGAGGAGGAGGAGGAGGTCGCGGGTGCGGCCTCATCTCTCTATGGAGGAGGAGGAGGTCGCGGGTGCGGCCTCCCCTCTCTATGGAGGAGGAGGAGGTCGCGGGTGCGGCCTCCCCTCTCTATGGAGGAGGAGGAGGTCGCGGGTGCGGCCTCCCCTCTCTATGGAGGAGGAGGAGGTCGCGGGTGCGGCCTCCCCTCTCTATGGAGGAGGAGGAGGTCGCGGGTGCGGCCTCCCCTCTCTATGGAGGAGGAGGAGGTCGCGGGTGCGGCCTCCCCTCTCTATGGAGGAGGAGGAGGTCGCGGCTGCGGCCTCCCCTCTCTATGAAGGAGGAGGAGGAGGAGGAGGTCGCGGCTGCGGCCTCCCCTCTCTATAGAGGAGAAGGGAGGAGGTCGCGGCTGCGGCCTCCCCTCTCTATAGAGGAGGAGGGAGGAGGTCGCGGCTGCGGCCTCCCCTCTCTATGGAGGAGGAGGAGGAGGTCGCGGCTGCGGCCTCCCCTCTCTATGGAGGAGGAGGAGGAGGAGGGCGCGGCTGCGGCCTCCCCTCTCTATGGAGGAGGAGGAGGAGGGCGCGGCTGCGGCCTCCCCTCTCTATGGAGGAGGAGGAGGAGGTCACGGCTGCGGCCTCCCCTCTCTATGGAGGAGGAGGAGGTCGCGGCTGCGGCCTCCCCTCTCTATGGAGGAGGAGGTCGCGGCTGCGGCCTCCCCTCTCTATGGAGGAGGAGGAGGAGGAGGTCGCGGCCGCCCCTCTCTATGGAGGAGGAGGAGGTCGCGGCTGCGGCCTCCCCTCTCTATGGAGGAGAAGGAGGTCGCGGCTGCGGCCTCCCCTCTCTATGGAGGAGGAGGAGGAGGAGGAGGTCGCGGCTGCGGCCTCCCCTCTCTATGGAGGAGGAGGAGGAGGAGGAGGTCGCGGCTGCGGCCTCCCCTCTCTATGGAGGAGGAGGTCGCGGCTGCGGCCTCCCCTCTCTATGGAGGAGGAGGTCGCGGCTGCGGCCTCCCCTCTCTATGGAGGAGGAGGAGGTCGCGGCCGCCCCTCTCTATGGAGGAGGAGGAGGTCGCGGCTGCGGCCTCCCCTCTCTATGGAGGAGGAGGAGGTCGCGGCTGCGGCCTCCCCTCTCTATGGAGGAGAAGGAGGTCGCGGCTGCGGCCTCCCCTCTCTATGGAGGAGAAGGAGGTCGCGGCTGCGGCCTCCCCTCTCTATGGAGGAGGAGGAGGAGGTCGCGGCTGCGGCCTCCCCTCTCTATGGAGGAGGAGGTCGCGGCTGCGGCCTCCCCTCTCTATGGAGGAGGAGGTCGCGGCTGCGGCCTCCCCTCTCTATGGAGGAGGAGGAGGAGGAGGTCGCGGCTGCGGCCTCCCCTCTCTATGGAGGAGGAGGAGGAGGAGGTCGCGGCTGCGGCCTCCCCTCTCTATGGAGGAGGAGGAGGAGGAGGTCGCGGCTGCGGCCTCCCCTCTCTATGGAGGAGGAGGAGGAGGAGGTCGCGGCTGCGGCCTCCCCTCTCTATGGAGGAGGAGGAGGAGGAGGAGGAGGTCGCGGCTGCGGCCTCCCCTCTCTATGGAGGAGGAGGAGGAGGAGGTCGCGGCTGCAGCCTCCCCTCTCTATGGAGGAGGAGGAGGAGGAGGTCGCGGCTGCGGCCTCCCCTCTCTATGGAGGAGGAGGAGGAGGAGGTCGCGGCTGCGGCCTCCCCTCTCTATGGAGGAGGAGGAGGAGGAGGTCGCGGCTGCGGCCTCGCCTCTCTATGGAGGAGGAGGAGGAGGAGGTCGCGGCTGCGGCCTCGCCTCTCTATGGAGGAGGAGGAGGTCACGGCTGCGGCCTCGCCTCTCTATGGAGGAGGAGGAGGAGGAGGTCGCGGCTGCGGCCTCGCCTCTCTATGGAGGAGGAGGAGGTCGCGGCTGCGGCCTCCCCTCTCTATGGAGGAGGAGGTCGCGGCTGCGGCCTCCCCTCTCTATGGAGGAGGAGGTCGCGGCTGCGGCCTCCCCTCTCTATGGAGGAGGAGGAGGTCGTGGCTGCGGCCTCCCCTCTCTATGGAGGAGGAGGAGGTCGCGGCTGCGGCCTCCCCTCTCTATGAAGAAGGAGGAGGAGGAGGAGGAGGTCGCGGCTGCGGCCTCCCCTCTCTATGAAGGAGGAGGAGGAGGAGGAGGAGGAGGTCGCGGCTGCGGCCTCCCCTCTCTATGAAGGAGGAGGAGGAGGAGGTCGCGGCTGCGGCCTCCCCTCTCTATGGAGGAGGAGGAGGAGGTCGCGGCTGCGGCCTCCCCTCTCTATGGAGGAGGAGGAGGAGGTCGCGGCTGCGGCCTCCCCTCTCTATGGAGGAGGAGGAGGAGGTCGCGGCTGCGGCCTCCCCTCTCTATGGAGGAGGAGGAGGAGGTCGCGGCTGCGGCCTCCCCTCTCTATGGAGGAGGAGGAGGAGGAGAGGTTTTGACTGTGGCTTCTGGAGGAGGAGAAGGAGGAGGAGGAGGTCGCGGCTGCGGCTTCCGGAGGAGGAGGAGGAGGTCATGGCTGCGGCTTCCGGAGGAGGAGATGGTCACGGCTGCGGCTTCCGGAGGAGGAGATGGTCACGGCTGCGGCTTCCGGAGGAGGAGGAGGAGGTGGTGGTCACGGCTGCGGCTTCCGGAGGATGATAAATTGGAGGAAGAGGAGGGTGCAGATATGGTGGTGACATGGGGGAGGGGGAAGCAGGTATGGTGGTGACACGGGGAGAGGGGGGAAGCAGGTATGGTGGTGACATGGGATGAGGAGGTGCAGGTATGGTGGTGACATGGGATGAGGGGGTGCAGGTATGGTGGTGACATTGGATGAGGGGGTGGTGACATGGAGAAGTGGAGAGCAGGTATGGTGGCAACATGGGGGGAGGGGAGTGCAGGTATGGTGGTGACATGGGGGGAGGGGAGTGCAGGTATGGTGGTGACACGGGGGAGGGGGGTGCAGGTATGGTGGTGACACGGGGGGTGGTGACATGGGGAAGTGGAGTGCAGGTATGGTGGCGACATGGGGGGAGGGGAGTGCAGGTATGGTGGTGACACGGGGGGAGGGGAGTGCAGGTATGGTGGTGACACGGGGAGGGGGTGGCGACATGGGGGGAGGGGAGTACAGGTATGGTGGTGACACAGGGGGAGGGGGTGCAGGTATGGTGGTGACAGGGGAGGGGGTGCAGATATGGTGGTGACAGGGGAGGGGGTGCAGATATGGTGGTGACAGGGGAGGGGGTGCAGATATGGTGGTGACAGGGGAGGGGGTGCAGGTATGGTGGTGACACGGGAGGGGGTGCAGGTATGGTGGTGACACGGGAGGGGGTGCAGGTATGGTGGTGACACGGGAGGGGGTGCAGGTATGGTGGTGACACGGGAGGGGGTGCAGGTATGGTGGTGACACGGGGGGAGGGGGTGCAGGTGTGGTGGTGACATGGGGGAATGGGGTGCAGGAATGGTGGTGATATGGGGGAGGGGGAAGCAGGTATGGCGGTGACACGGGGGGAGGGGGAAGCAGGTATGGTGGTGACACGGGGGAGGGGGAAGCAGGTATGGTGGTGACACAGTGATGGGGGGGGGGACAGGTATGGTGGTGACATGGTGAGGTGGGAGAATAGGTATGGTGGTGACACGGGGGAGGGGAGTGCAGGTATAGTGGTGACATGGGGGGAGGGGAGTGCAGGTATGGTGGTGACATGGGGGGAGGGGAGTGCAGGTATGATGGTGACACGGGGAGGGGGGACAGGTATGATGGTGACACGTGAGGTGGGAGAATAGGTATGGTTGTGACACGGGGAGGGGGTGCAGGTATGGTGATGACATGGGGGAAGCAGGTATGGTGGTGACACGGGGCAGGGGGTGCAGGTGGAGGGGATTAAGGCAGGGTGGATTTGGGCTGGATTATAGGGCAGGGTGGAGTGGACAACAGCTGGGTGGAGCAGACTATGGCAGGGTGGAGCAGACTACAGTGGAGTGGATTAGGGCTGGGTTAAAGGGCATGGTGGAGTGAGTTATGGCAGGGGGGAGAGGATTAGGGTTGGGTTATAGGGCAGGGTGGAGGGGATTAAGGCAGGATGGATTTGGGCTGGGTTACACGGCATGGTGGAGTGGACTACGGCAGGGTGGAGCGGACTACGGCTGGGTTATAGGACAGGGTGGAGTGGATAAGGGCTGGGTTATAGGGAAGGGTGGAGTGAATTACGGCTGGGTGGAGAGGATTAGGACAGGGTGGAGCAGATTAGAGTAGAGTAAATTAGTGTAATGTAGTGTAGTGTAGATTAGTATAGTGTAGTGTAGGGTCTGGCCAGAGAGGGATTACTTTGACGCAGTTGGCCAGCTTAAACATGCATTGCAGTGCATGTGAACTAAAAATCCCTATTTTTATGTAAAGTTTGCTAGAAGGGTACATAGCTGTGTGCAGAAGGTTCATTTAGTATCTTTAGCACGTTTAGCGAGAACTTATTTTTAACTTCGTAGTAGTGTATGTTTAATAAAAATTGATAAATAGTTGTGCTAATATTGTGTGCCTTGTTGCTAGAACGTTGCTAGGGTGATCCCTGGCATTACTGCTTGCACTTACAAATCCCTGCACATGTGTACTCCCTCTTCCTGGTCACAGCAGCTCTGAGCTCAGTGCTCCTCTGACTGAGGAGAGCACAAACAGCGCATGCACAGGAATTATCTTAGCAATATCCTAGTATTAAGGCAGGACAGGGTAGGTGCCATCTCTGAGAGGTAAGTAAATGGCCTACACCTTGAGCCCTCCAGCTGTTGCAGAACTACAAGTCCCATCATGCCTATGGCAGTAATTGTAACTGCCAGCCTTGCAATGCCTCATGGGAAATGTAGTTCCACAACAGCTGGAGGACCCCAGGTTGCCTACCCCTGGCCTACACCAACATAAGGAGTATAATTCAGCTTTAATCATAGTACACAGTTGACTTCATCAGATTCTGGGAAAGGTGAACTAAAGTAGGCCAGAGATTTTGCAACTTTCTTTCCTTCCACCACAGGTTGCTCATTTTTCTCATCAACAATGTCCAAACCTTTTCTTAGTTTTGAGTGGGGAGGGATTAGGACACCTGTCAGGTTTTTATTGCTGTCTGTGTCCCTATCAATTATTACATTATGAGGAAAAATATGGAAGCCACCACTGATATATTTAGAAAAGTGATGTCATCCTCATCACCTGTAAGAAGCATGTGAGACAGGAGATCAGACCTGTCTGCCCGCTCATTATAGGGGAGTGATGAGGGAGGAGTAAGGTTCAGGAGGAGGATGACAACCCTGGATCAGTAATGACAGATCACATGAGCACACACGTTATGGAATTGTACAGACAAAAGGAGAGGTCTGAATAGGTGCAGAGCTGTGCACACCTCAGCCACCTCCAATCTGATCACAGCTTTTTATCAGGATTAGTCTATTCTACAAAAATGGGGGTGCTCACCACTGCTCCGGACAGCATCTCACCCAATTCTGTCTGGATAATTGTTAATATCTGCAAAGCGTAATGGGCTCTCTGGGAGGAGTATGCCAGGAAGAGAAAGCATGCTGGCTATGCTGAAAGATTATCAAAACATTATATATTGTCTGAAAGCAGACACCCTAGAGAATAATGGGAACAGAGGGGCGCCAGACTGAGTGCAGTATAAATCATATATTTAATAAAAACAAGTAGTAACTCACAGGTTAAATTAGATGAGTTCAGTATGTGGTGAAAATCGCCAGTCCTGGAGTCTCATAAAAGTCTTCCCTTTGCAGCCTGGGACACTGGTGTGATCTTACAGGGATCCAGAGAATGCTGGGAACCAGGAGGCAGGAAACAAGAAGCAGCTGGTCGTGACTTCACAGGAACAGGAAATGTGATTATTCACAGTGGCAAGGAATGGTAATGCATTTCGAAGCTACAGCTTCTTCATCAGACCATGATTGGCTGGCAAACCTGGCAGTCTTATATTACAGAGGAAATAGAAACAGAGAGATCTGATGGGCTGGCCAGCCCGTCAATCAAATACACAGATTCAAAGAGGTAGATGGCTGGAGACCGAAGTGAATGTAAATATGAGTAAGAAGCTTGCTGATTAATAGTGGAAGATAAGTTTATAACGTTTGCAGAAATCGATCAATTCACTAATTGATTAAATACATAAATATAAAATGTATAAATATACCTCAAATTTAAAATGAATAGTAAATAAACTCAGAAATGAATTAAGAAAATGATTAGCAATTTGGAAATTAATTGATTATTATAAATTATAATGAATTAATAAAATGGTGAGAATGGAGGAAAGAGAGGACTCTATGCTATGCATAATATTAAGGTTCTAAGTTATATCATGACCAAAAATACTTCTCAAAAGGATAAAATCGAATCTTCAGATAATAAATGGTTAATGGATAATGCTGGTGATACCCACTGTGTGTATATGTGTGCACACATATAGTCATACATATACACACACAAATACAATAACAGCTCATGCATACCCACATACCTGCATGTACGTGCAGTTGTAAACATGTACATGTGCAACAAACGCATGTATATACGTGAGTATATACAAACATCTTTCTGTCCCAATACTCTCTAGAGGGAACATAATATTGTATAAAAAAGGGGAAGGGGGAAAAAAAAAGGGGGAGTGTGGTAAAAACAAAAACAAAAAGGGGGGTGGTAAAATAAATAATAAAATAAATAAATAGATAAAAATAAAAAACGGTGCCAAATTTGTGTCTGTTGCCCAAATGAGCTATTTAGTGGATAAAACTGGGTATCCATTCGCCAGTAACCGGGCAACCCACTGAGGCATGACCAGGGGAAAATCACACCAGCACCTGATTAAATAACAGTGCTGATTTCGATCTCCTCGTTCATTCGCCTAGGCGACATAGTATCCAAAGTGAAAATCCAATACGTTTCCTGACAACACAGTCTTTTGAAACGTTCTGCTGGGGGAAATTTATCAGGAATTGATTCAAGGACCCAAACTTTTAGATCCTTGGATGATTGTTTATGATATTCTAGAAGGACCAGCTGCTTCTTGTTTCCTGCCTCCTGGTTCTCAGCATTCTCTGGATCCCTGTAAGATCACACCAGTGTCCCAGGCTGCAAAGGGAAGACTTTTATGAGACTCCAGGACTGGCGATTTTCACCACATACTGAACTCATCTAATTTAACCTGTGAGTTACTACTTGTTTTTATTAAATATATGATTTATACTGCACTCAGTCTGGCGCCCCTCTGTTCCCATTTCTACACAGAGCTCATTGCTTCACTCTAAGGGAGCTGCCTCCAGGTGCTAATCATACAAGATCTCGGATCATTTATGGACATTACGTTTTAAACAAATGTTTTAATATCACGTGTGCTTATTCACACACGTTTTATGTATACCTATATTCCAGTTGCTATATAATTTTATGTTCTCACCATATCTAGCGCCGCTGTTCACCCCTGTTTTTACCCTAGAAAATAAATTAGTAGTAGTTCCAATTTTTTATGTCACACGATATTATCGCAAAGTCAATATGGCTGTAACCACTGGGAATTTGTAAAATCCCCCATTGTCAGGTTCATACAACGTATGGACCTGACAGCTAAAGGGTTAGCAATTAGTTATATTATTAATATTAATAATACTATTAAATGTAAATCAATGCACACAAAACAATTGATGTAAATAGAGGGGATTACATTCAATAAGGGAGATCGCATTTGTAAAGTCAAGGTAAATGAAAAAAATGAAAAAAAAAAAAAAACTTCAATCGCGCAACCTGAATAAATTAATCAAACAAGTTCTCACAAATTTCCGTGCCCAAACCACTCCAAAAGATCAATAATCAGTTAATCAGTGATAAAAAATACTTAGTGTTCATGAAAAATATCCCTGTTATACCACTCATAAAATATATGAAAAAATATAAATCAATATGTGAAATATATGGTGAATCTGCCTCTCACGCAGACCAGCAACAACAAAGAAAAAAAAAATTAAACAATAAATAGTGTCCCCTGGGTTGTGCCAAACACTCTCACTCAATAGAACTACAAGTGACAGTAAACCATTGTTAGTGGTAAATGGTAGGCAATTGCTCAAAACAAGCCCACATTAAATACTTGCTGACCGCCCATAGCTGCAAAATGGCTGCAGGGCGGTCGGATAACTCTTGCAGGGCGCACTATAATGTCCTACCAGAATTGCGAGCACCCGAGAATATCCATGACCGCCGCCATCATGGATCACGGTATAGGGCTGATGGCAGCGGCCCTTTACAACGTGACTGCTCCATCAAATGACGGAGCAATCAGTGGTAAAAAAGCTAGCACATGCCCGGTTCATCTCTCCCCTCTCCGTACCTATCGGTACAATGTCAAAGGAGAGGAGTAGAGATCGGTTGTAGCATCCATCCATGCTCAGCCATCCCATCCATACTCAGCCATCCCAATCCACAGCTCATCCATCCCACATCAGTTCTCATTAGTGCCACATCCGTGCCAACACAGTGCCCATCAGTGCCTCACAAAAGTGTAAAAGGTAGTCAAACTAGATTTTAAATGTATGCCCCTAGAACACCTGGTGGTGTTCCATGCATGTTGCGCCTCTGTATTTGCCCAGGCTGTGTAAAACTCTCACACATGTGGTATCGTTATACTTGTGAGGAGTAGCAGAATATATTTTGGGGTGTAAGTTTTGCACACACTATGTGTTAGAAATATTGTATAAATGTACAACTTTGTGTGTAAAAAAAAAAAAATAAAAAAATATAAAAAAAGTTTATTTTCTTTTCACATTTTCCAAAAAAACTTGTGGAAAAAAATGACATGTTCAAAGGACTCATTATGCCTCATAAAATTCACATTCTGGTGTTTTCTTTCCAAAATGGGGTCATTTTTTGGGTGTTTCGATTGTTCTGGTGCTCCAGGGCATTCAAAAGTGCAAGAGGTAGTCTAGAAATCATATGTGTAATTTATGTCCCTAGAATGCCTGACGGTGCTCCCTGCATGTTGGGCCTCTGTATGTAGCCAGGCTGTGTAAAAGTCTCACACATGTGTTATCGTCATACTATCGTCATGGATGCAATTTAGGATATGCAAATGCTATGTGTGGGAAAACCTGTTAATATGACAATTTTGTGAAAAAAAAAAAATCTTAATTTTGCAAAGAATTGTGGGAAAAAATTACAACTTCAAAAAAACTCACCATGCCTTTTACTAAATACATACCTTGGTATGTCTACTTTCCAAAAAGGGGTCATGGGGGGTATTTATACTCTCCTGGCGTGTTAGGGTCTCAAGAAATTAGATAGGCCGTCAGTGCATCAGGTGTGATCAATTTTCATTGATTGGTACCACAGATTGTAGACTCTATAACTTTCACACAGACCAAATAATATACACTTATTTGGCTTCTTTTTTTACCAAAGATCTGTAGCAGTATACATTTTGGCCAAAATGTATGAAGAAAAATTACAAATTTGCTAAATTTTATAAACAGAAACAAAGCAAATATATTTTTAGGAGCTGGTGGAGAAACAACAGCATGCAGAGGGGGAGCAGATATTCCATACACCCAGAAGTGTGGTATACGTGAAGGGGCCAGAGAGGCTTTTCAAGTAATTTCACTCTTCTTTTAGCAGGTAGGTTATCGGAGCGTCCCCTAATGAGAATTTCAAGCACTGTGGTTTGCCGCCATTCCACGGGCAGACACAATTTTAAAGCGTGACCTGTTAGGCACCTGTTTACTCGGCGTAACATCATCTTTCACATTATATCAAAAATAGGGCTAACTTTTGTGGGTTTTTTCATTCATGAAAGTGTTTTTTTTTCTAAAAAAAAACCTGCATTTGAGAAACCACTGCGCAAATATTGTATGACATAGAAAAAATGCAACACCCACCATTTTATTCTATAGGGCCTCTCCGCAAAAAAATATATAATGTTTGGGGGTTCCAAGTAATTTTATAGCGAGGAGAAAGTAGATTTTTACATGTAGGAGCAAAGTGTCAGAATTGGCCCTGATACGAAGTGTTTAACCACTTAAGCCCTGGACCATTTGGCTAGTCAATGACCAGAGGACTTTTTTTTTTTTTAAAGACATTTTTATTAAATATTGAAAAGTATACAGGCATTAAGTCATTGACAAGTACAAAGCCAGTGGAGAGAAAACATTACTGAGCAGTACAGTGCTGTGAAAAATACCAGTATAATCTAATACAAAACCCAAATCTAAAACAATAGCATCGTCACGTGAACAAACTATGGCAAAAGGGAGAGTATTTCCAAAAAGCATGTGTTTAGATATCTGTAGTCAACAGTTAATAACGGATACGTTATATGTAGACACAGCACTATGTAACTTATGGGCAGTACAGAATGTTGGGAAAATCTAACATTGTCAATCCGATAGATTCGTCATAAAGTAAGTGGTTTTAGTGGTATGGATATGCGAGGGGGATTGTGCATGTATAGGATAGTGTTATTTGTTAAAAAAAAGAAGAGAGAAGAAAAGGAAAAAGAAAAAAGAAAAAAGGAAAGGGAACTGAGGTCGTCAGTCGTAGAGAAGGGCTAGTTAAAGAAAGAAAGAAAGATGACCTGGACCAGCCAGGTCGCATGCCAATGTCAGACATAGTCGTCGGGTCAGGGATTCAATAAACAGTAATCTGGGGATGAACGGAAAAGTAACCAAGATGACCATATGCAGGTAAAGGTGGAAGGGGTATCATTCGCCTGATGTATCAATTCCTCCATCTCGGCTGTTTTGTTTATGCGGTGAAACCATTCCGATAGCAAGGGAGGGTTTTTCGTTTTCCATTTTGCGGGTATGCACATATTTGCAGCCATGATCATGTGCATGGGTAAAGAGCCTATGTAAGCCTTTTTAGGGTGGGCCGACACATGAAGGAGGAATTGAGTGGGGAAAAACGTCAATGGGCGGGTTGAGAATTTTTGGGTGATTTTGTGAACATCCTGCCAAAATAGCTGAATTATGGGGCACGACCACCATATGTGTTCCAGGGTACCAGAATGAGCCTGACATCTCCAACATTGAGGAGAAACAGACGGGAATATATGATGCAGTTTGAGAGGCGTGTTGTACCACCTGGAGAGTAGTTTGAACGCGTTTTCTTGAACACAGACATTTCGGGAACCCTTGTGTGCAACAGAGCACGCAAAGTCCCATTCTTTGGGAGAGAGGGTCGATGGCAGGTCTCTATTCCAAGCTTTAGTGGACCAGTGGTCATGTGTAGGATGAGATGGGGTCAGTAGATTGTAGGAGAAGGAGACAAGGTGTCTTTGAGGTTCTTTAAGTGTGCACATACGTTCGAATGGGGTTAAGGAACGGGCTCCCTCTAAGATGTACGGATGTGAGGTTAGGAAATGTCGCATTTGATTATATGTCCAAGGAGACAATCCGCTGTTGAGCATGTTATTAGACAATTCCGTGAAGGGCAAGAGGCGCTTGCGAACATAGAAGTCTTTGGACAATATCGTGGGGTGGGGCCACAGTCCTTGCAGGAAAGAGTGGTGCATGCCAGGTGGAAAAGCCGGGTTAAGTTTCAGAGGTGTCAGTGGACCAATGACCGAAGATATCTGAAATTTCTTGCAGGCGTATTGGAATGCAGAGAGTGATGTGGCGATTAACGGATGGGAAGAGTAACTGCGAGGGACATGGTTGGAAAGGAGCCACGGGGTTTGGGCAACCGGAATCTGATCCAGGGATGTTTCGAGTTGGACCCAATCTTTGGTTTTTAGGTGGACGTTCCAGTCTATTATTCTGGTGAGGTGGCACGCTAGATAATATTTGTGTATGTCTGGTAGACCTATACCTCCCAGCATCTTTGGTGTAGTAAGTCTGGCATGACTCAATCTAGGTCTTTTGTCTCCCCAGATAAACGTTGAACAAAGTTTCCGAAAGGAGGCAAAAAACGATCGGGGGAGCGAGATAGGTATAGTTTGGAGTAAGTAAAGGATTCGTGGTAGAATATTCATTTTAATGATAGCTGCTCTGCCAAACCAAGAGAATAGGTCTTTGGACCACTTCTGGAGATCGGCCGAAATTGTTTGTAATAGTGGTTGGAAGTTGAGAGAATATAGGTTAGCTAGAGATTTCGGAAGTTGTATCCCTAAGTAAGGTATGCTGGAGGGATTCCATTTGAAGGGGAAATTCACTTGGCATTGGGAACATTGTTTGTCAGTCAGGGAAATGTTTAGTGCAAGGGATTTATTAAAGTTAATTTTTAGGTTGGAAATCGTATGGAATTGATCAAGGAGTTTAAGTAAATTAGGTATGGACGTTAGGGGCTCCGTCAGGGATAGAAGAACGTCGTCCGCGAAAGCAGCGACCTTATACGTTCTCCCTTTAACATCCACACCTTTAATATCTGGGTGTGCTCTGATTTGTCTTAGTAGCGGTTCGAGGGTGAGGATAAATATGATCGGGGATAGTGGGCACCCTTGACGGGTGCCATTGGTGATCCTGAAGGCATTCGACAGGTGGCCTGAGTATAGCGTGTCAATAAAGTTAAGCATTCTTTGTGGTAGTCCAATGGCTTTCAAAGTAGCCGACATATAATCCCAGGCCACCCTGTCGAATGCCTTCTCTGCGTCTAAGGAGAGGAAGAAGCCCTTTTGGTTTTGGGACGAAAGCCAGTGGTGGATATTGAGCGCTTTGAGAGTGTTATCCCTCGCCTCCCTGCCAGGTATGAAGCCTACCTGGTCAGGATGGACGAGGACGGGGAGAAGGGGCAGGAGTCTGTTCGATAAAATTTTGGCATACCATTTTAGGTCAACATTTAGGAGGGAAATAGGTCTATAATTAGTTATCTGTGTGGGGTCCTTATTTGGTTTTGGAATTACTGCTATATGGGCAGTTAGCATGTCGCACGGGGGAGAGCTGGGCGATCCACATTTGTTAAAAGAGGCTAAAAAGTGGGGTAGCAAAATGTGTTCGTATGCTTTAAAATAACCGGCTGTCAAGCCATCTGGGCCCGGACTCTTGCCTGTGTGCATGGTGGCAAGTGCCTGAGCGGCTTCTTCCGGGGATAACGGCGCGTCTAATGCTTGGTATGCAGATAGGGAAATCGGGGACGGGCAATGTGCGGTTAAAAATTCGGATATTAGCTTTTCCCGCTGCTGGTTAGGGTTGTTGTGTTCGTTGTGTGTAAATTATATAAGTTTGAATAGTATGTAACAAATTGATCAGCAATGTCGGGAGTGGAAGTCAGTTTTCTACCTGAAGGTGTGGAGATGCTGTGAATGGTCTGCAGTGCTTTCTTAGAATGAAGTGCCCGTGCTAATAATTTCCCAGACTTGTTTCCATATTCGTAAAATGTTTTTTGAGAGAGTATGTATTTGCGTCTAGTCTGTTTTCCTAATAATTCAAGCATTTCTTTTCTCACTTGAGTGAGGGCAGTGAGGAGTTCAGTGGTGTTTTTAAGGCTGTGTGCACGTTCTAAGCTTCTGATTTTGGAAGCTAGGTCATTGAAATGGGCTTTATGTTCTTTCCTTTTTCTAGCAGCTGCTCCTATGAGAACCCCCCGAACTACGCACTTGTGAGCTTCCCAGTTAATAAGTGGAGAGGTATCCTCAATTTTGTTTTCAAGAAAGTACTGTTTTAGAGCTTGCTCCACTTCGGATACTACAATCGGGTCAGTCAAAAAGGAAGGATCGAGTCTCCACGAGTGTGTGCGTGGGCTCAATGAAGGGGTAGACAGCATAAGTGAGACCGGGTTGTGATCTGATAGGAACATAGGGTCGATGGATGCTTGTGTGAGGGAGGGTAGGGCCTCTTGGGAGATAAAGAGGAAATCAATTCTGGAGTGTTTACTGTGTGGTGCCGAATAGAAAGTGAAGTCTTTCGTGTCTGGGAATAGAGTTCGCCAAGCGTCATGTAGGAGCAATGATTGTAAGTGAGTTTTAATCGATCGCAGGGCGGCATACGTGAGGGATGATGCCCCGTTAGAGGTATCGAGGATGGGATTTAGCGGAACATTGAAGTCCCCTCCGAGAATGAGCGTGCCTTCTTGAAATGGGGTCAATTTAGAAGTAATGTCTTTGAAGAACTGTACCTGGTGTGTGTTGGGAGCGTAAATATTTGCTAGTGTGATGGTTTTGTTCCTGAGGGAGCCTTTTAGGAATAGAAACCTGCCATCGTCGTCTATCATGGAATCGGTAATCTGGAGGGGGCAGTGACGTGAAAGTAAAATAGAAACACCTTTTGTTTTAGCCGAGGCAGTGGTGGAGTGATAGGCTACAGGATAGTAATTGCTTCGGAGTTTCGGTACATTCGATGTTCGGAAATGGGTCTCTTGTAGGAATAAAATGTCTGTCTTGTTTTTTTGCATGGTTAGTAAAAGTTTCGATCTTTTTTCTGGGATATTTAAGCCCTTAGTGTTTAGTGATGTAATTTTGAGATGCTCAAGGTTGGTTACTTTCTCCGTGGAGGGCATGACCGAGTAGTAAGAAAAAAACAAGCACAAGTATGGTCTGAGGGTGGGATATGTAAGCAGAAGATAGGGAGGGAACAAGGAAGTTGGTAAGGAAACAACGTTTTTATGAGGTGTTAAGTGGGTATTCCGGCCACAGGTAAGAACCCGCTCACCTGTGTGTGTAAATGATAGGGAAAGGGTACCGGATGAGGTTAGAGGCCTGTAAGTTACATCCTATGTATAAAACACAGGAGAATCTTACAAACCACTGAGTGGGAGGAGGTCGTCGGTCGTAAAGGGTTGGAAGGGTTACTTCCTACACACCAACAGCTTCTTACAGAAATTGAGAAGAGAGTCATGGATATTAAAATAAAGAAAATATTTGTCTTAAAATATTGGGTAAGTGTACTCTTGTATGAGGTAAAATGAGGGGGTGTGTTATGTGTAAGAACGGGAGCACATTTCTTTCCAATGTGGTATGACTATGAGCAAGGAGATCAATTATAACGTCGTTGCCGGTGATGCGGTACATTTACTTGAAAACACACATACAATAAAAGTTAAACCTAGGAACAGTTAGCAAAAGTGTCGGATATATAAGCTGGAGCATGAGTTGTAAAATGTGCCTGTGTTGACAAAGCCAAGAGGGCGGTGGGATGGCAGAGCCAGCGCATCGCCCCAGATGGAAAGGCTCATAGCAGAGGGGAGAGGAGTACAGGTATAAACTGTACAAGCTAAAGGGGTGTGCCCCCCTGGTGATAAAATCACCCAGAGCATACCCCATGGATGGGAGGAAGAGGTCTCAACCGAAGCGTCAGACCGCCCCCCCTCGCCCCCAGTGCACATTATAATATTAACAGTTACAGTGCTAGCTAACAGATTGACCCAGCATTAAAAAAAACATTATAGAACAAAACAAAATTACCCAGTAACCGGGAACCTATTCATGAGATTGAATAATAT